>NC_060119.1:130776884-132046884 GCF_021461395.2 Schistocerca americana
CTACCGAAAATCCTAGAAATGTCGTGGATACTCCACTGCACGACGAGAAAGTCACGGTATGGGTTGGATTTACCACATCTGCCGTTATCGGGCCTTTTTTCTTCGAGGAAATGTGTGATTCTGGTTTTGTTCAAATGGCCTCTGAGCTCTATGGAATTCAACTTCTGTGCTCATCAGTCTCTGGTTTTGTAACTGCTACCGTGACGGGTGAGAGGTACGCCGATATGTTACAGAATCGCATCATCCCCAGCTTCGCTGATAAACACCTGCTGGAACGTACGATGTTTATGCAGGATGGCGCTCCACCCCATATTGCTAGACGCGTGAAAGATCTCTTGCGCGCGTCGTTTGGTGATGATCGTGTGCTCAGCCGCCACTTTCGTCATGTTTGGCCTCCCAGGACCCCAGACCTCAGTCCGTGCGATTATTGGCATTAAGGTTACCAGAAGTCGCAAGTGTATCGTAATGCTGAAAGACAACATCCGACGTCAATGCCTCACCATAACTCCGGATATGCTTTACAGTGCTGTTCACAACATTATTTCTCGACTACAGCTATTGGTGGGGGAATGATGGTGGACATATCGAGCATTTCCTGTAAAGAACATCATCTTTGCTTTGTCTTACATTTTTATGCTAATTATTACTATTCCAGATGAAGCGCCACCTGTCGGACATCTTTTTACCTTTTGTATTTTTTTGGTTCTAATAAAACCCCATGTCATTCCAAGCATGTGTGTCAATTTGTACCTCTCTATCTACATTATTCCGTGATTTATTCAGTTTTCAAATTTATACTGACTTTTTGATCACTCGGTACATTTATTATGTGACGAGCGGTTTCATTCAGTAAACATCACCAGCTGACATTGCCGACAGCCTTTGTAACAAAGTTGCGCCGATATCATGACACAAGAGGGTTAATCGTCTTAAGCAACAGTAAGGCACATGCTGGAGCATGATGAGCAAACAAGTACTCCAACAGCCTGAAGAAGCAGAGAGGCGCTAACTCTAGACTAGTGTGCATAGCATGCCATGCCCTTGACGCCCTGCTCGCTGTGCTACCAACTTTCATTAATAAACATTAGTAAGGTACCGAGTCAAATGCCTTTCACAAGTAAAGAAAGACTTCATCTACATGATTGTCTTGACACTCGTACATGGCCTTCAGGATATTATGTGAAGCAAGCCGTTATTTTCATCTGTGTAGTTGTCCAAGAACTGCAATAATCAAAATGTTACCAGAGACAATACGGACTCCCATACAGCACGAATTAAGTATTCAAATGTTTGTCTCGTGAGAACTGAGATTTTCTTCCAAAATACACCGTTAAAATTAAAACTATTCTCAACAGCGACTGGTTACGATGACATATTTTAGAATAAGATGTTATAATTATTGATAATAGTAGAGTTTTAGGCCAGACCGGCACACCGTAGTTATGTTGCAGGTCACGTTGACCATTATTTTTATGACCCTACTGCAACCATTTGTCTACGTAAAAGTAAGTTACTATGACATCTATGGCAGCGGTTAGCGGAGTGCTGCCGAATATCATGTCTTCAAGTGAGGATACGCGCAGGCACATACATGCTGTGAGGTGGGTCGCGACTCGTATCTGGATAGCTCAGCAATCTAGCTAAATGGAATGATTTGGTATGGAGTCTCCAAACGGTACATTTAACCGGCTGAAAGTTTCATCTTTAGCATGTAAAAACTTTTAAGCCCAAGATCGAATAAATGTTTCTTTATTATGAACAACAAGTTTCTTCAGGTCATAAAAAAACCTCATCTTTAGGTATATTTTTTTTGTTATCCAACGTATTCATTCCAAGATGGACATCACGCCAATATTTAAAATCATAAAGCATTTTGTGTAAATGGCCATGCCCATACACACTGAAGCGCCAACGAAACTGGTATAGGTATACGCATTCAAATACAGAGATACGTAAACAGGTAGAATACGGCGCTGCGGTCGGCAGTTCCTATATAAGACAACAAGTGTCTGGTGCAATTGTTAAATCGGTTACTGCTGCTTCAATGGCAGGTTATCAAGATTTACGTGATGTTGAATGTGTTGTTATAGTCGGCGCACGAGTGATGCGACACAGCATCTCCGAGGTAGCGATGAAGTGAGGATTTCCCCGTACGGTCATTGCACGAGTGTACCGTGAATAAACATTAAATCTCCAACATCGCTGCGGCCGGAGAAAGTTCCTGCAAGAACGGGACCAACGACGACTGAAGAGAATCGTTCAACATGCCAGAAGTGCAATACTTCCGCAAATTGCTACAGATTTCATTGCTGGGTCATCAACAAGTGTCAGCGTGCGAATCATTCAACGAAAGATAATCGATATGGGCTTTCGGAGCCGAAGGCCCACTCGTGTACCCTTGATGACTGCGAAATACAAAGCTTTATGTCTCACCTGGGCCCGTCAACAACGACAATGGACTGTTGCCTGGTCGGACGAGTCTCGTTTCAAATTTTATCGACCGGATGGACGTGTACGGGTATGGAATCCATGGACCCTGCATGTCAGCAGGGGACTGCTCAAGCTGGTGGAGACTCAGTAATGGTGTCGGGCGCGTGCATTTGGTGTGATGTGTGACCCCTGATACGTCTAGATACGACTCTGACAGGTGACATGTACGTAAGCATCCTGTCTGATGACCAGCATCCTCTCACGTCCATTGTGCATTCGGAGGGACTTGGGCGATTTGAGCAGGACAGTGCGACATCCCACACGTCCAGAATTGCTACAGAGTGGCTCCATGTACACTCTTCTGAGTTTCAACACTTCCGCTGTCCGCTAAACCGTCCAGACATGAACATTATTGAGCATATCTGGGATGCCTAACAATGTCCTGTCCAGAAGTGACCTCCATTCTCTCGTACTCTTACGGATTTATGGACAGCCCTTCAGGATTCATGGTGTCATTCATTCCAGTACTAATTTAGACGAGTCCATGGCACTCCTGCGTGCTCGCGGGGTCCTAACAATATTAAGGAAGTGTACCAGTTTCTTTGGCCCTTCAGTGTATATACCGCTCAAAATGACTGTTACGTGACAAAAATACAGTACACAGTAGCATATCTGTTTACATAAGATGAACATATTCTACACACTGAAATTCCAGCTTAAACGGCGTACACGGCGAGCGGCGTATACCGTTTATGGACATACCAATTTGCCCAAGGTGGTTTATTCTTTTCTATATTTTTTAAGTATTTTAGTTAAGTTTAGTTAGGGCAAACCTTTTGTAATGTATTGTTTTTTATCCACATGACAGTTTCGCATGAGGTTCAACTCAAAATGAGCACGTTTCATAACAAAATGATTTTTAAGAAGTGAAGGAGACAGTAAACTACGTCGGGACCGGTTGTTTAAAATAAAAAATATTTTTTTGCGATATTGGCTTTGGAAAGTTTTTAGCAAGTAAAACATTTCACTCCTGTCTTCACAAAATGAGAAATTCATCATCCTCCAGCAGCACTTTCATTTCCTTATGGTAGCACTGCATCTTGCCGGCAATGTGGCGAACTGAGAGTGAAACCGAGGAGTATGCTGCACTAGAGAGTACAACGGCAGTGTTGGCCATAAAGCAAGAGAAAACACGGCTGTGCATACCGCAGTTTCCCAGCCGCGCGCCACGGAGACGGGGCTAGCCTTGATGGGACGCCGTCGGCGCAGGATTAGTGCCAAGTACGACCAGCAGTCACGACTCGCCCGCTAACGGAACAGCTGCGCGGGGAATGCTTCACCCTCTGACACTGGACTCACATGTCCGGGAGAGATCGGTCCATTGTAAGTCGGCCCGAAGAATAGTGACGAACCTGCAGAAACGCATACTGCGAGTAGCTCAAACCGGGGAGCGACGAGGATCTTGACAGTTAGCAGCGTGAAACAATGGGGACGCTGTTGAATAAGAAACGGCCATTGGATCTCTCACCTGTCCCTTGGTGAACTGACGCTGGACTACCATTTGTTTCTTTCTTTCATCAAGAACTGTAAAATGAAACACTTGTTCAGGACTTAAACTTCTTGGCAGATTAAAACTGTGTGCCGGACCGAGCCTCGAACTCGGGACCTTTGCCTATCGCGGGCAAGTACTCTCCCATCTGAGCTACCCAAGCACGACGCACGCCCCGTCCTCACAGATTTACTTCTGCCAGTACCTCGTCTCCTACCTTCCAAACTTTACAGAAGCTCTCCTGCGAACCTTGCAGAACTAGCACTCCTGAAGGAAAGGATATTGCGGAGACATGGCTTAGCCACAGCCTGGGGGATGTTTCCAGAATAAGATTTTGACTCTGCAGCGGAATCAAACTTCTTGGCAGATTAAACTGTGGCCGGACCGAGACTCGAACTCGGAACTGGCAGGAGTAAAGCTGTGAGGACGGGCCGCGAGTCGTGCTTGGGTAACTCAGATGGTATAGCACTTGCCCGCGAAAGGCAGAGGTCCCGAGTTTGAATCTCGTTCCGGACACAGTTTTAATCTGCCAAGAAGTTTCATATCAGCGCACACTCCGCTGCAGAGCGAAAATCTCATTCTGGAGTTGTTCAGGACTGTTTCGCGGCCTTCTAATTCGTTTTCAGATCTAGACTGGATGGCTTAACAGTGAGGTGATAAAAGTCATAGGATAGCGATATGCACATATATAGACGGCGATACTGTCGTGTAGGTAAGGTATAAAAGGTCAGTGCATTGGCAGAGCTTTAAATGCGGAATGGTAGTTGGAGCTAGATGCATGGAACATTCAGTTTCGGAAATCGTTAGGGAATTCAATATTCCGAGATCCACAGTGTCAAGAGCGTGCCGGGGACATCACATTTCAGGCATTGCTTCTCACCAGGGAAAACACAGTGCCCGACCACTTTCACTTAACGACAGAGAGCAGAGGCGTTTGCGTAAAGTTGTCAGTGCTAACAGTCACTAAGCACTGCGTGAAATATCCACAGAAATCAATGTGGAACGTACAACGTGTCCATTACCAGACAACACGGCGAAACGTGGCGTTAGTGGGCTATGAAAGGAGACGACCGATGAGAGTGCCTTTGCTAACAGCACGACATCGCCAGCAGTGGTTCTCTTAGGTTCGTGATCATATCGGTTGGACCTAGACGACTGGAAAGCTGTGGGCTGGTACACCCCTCGAAGCCATTGTAACGCCGCTACACTTACGACAAATATATACACTACTGGCTATTAGAATTGCTACACCAAGAAGAAATGCAGATGATAAACGGGTATTCATTGGACAAATATACTAGAACTGACATGTGATTACATTTTCACGCAATTTGGGTGCATAGATCCTGAGAAATCAGTACCCAAAACAACCACCTCTGGCCGTAATAACGGCCTTGATACGCCTGGGCATTGAGTCAAACAGAGCTTGGATGGCGTGTACAGGTACAGCTGACCATGCAGCTTCAACACGATACCACAGTTCATCAAGAGTAGTGACTGGAGTATTGTGACGAGCCACTTGCTCGGCCACCATTGACCAGACGTTTTCAGTTGGTAAGAGATCTGGAGAATGTACTGGCCAGGGCAGTAGTCGAACATTTTCTGTATCCAGAAAGGCCCGTACAGGACCTGCAACATGCGGACGTGCATTATCCTGCTCAAATGAAGGTTAAAGCCACGGGTCGTAACACATCTGAAATGTAACGTCCACTGTTAAAAGTGCCGTCAATACGAACAAGAGGTGACCGAGACGTGTAACCAATGGCAGCCCATACCATCACGCCGGGTGATACACCAGTATGGCGATGACGAATACACGCTTCCAATGTGCGTTCACCGCGATGTCGCCAAACAAGGATGCGACCATCATGATGCTGTAAACAGTCGCTCCTGTCTATGATGCAGCGTGAAGGGTAACCGCAGCCATGGTCTCCGAGCTGATAGTCCATGCTGCTGCAAACGTCGTCGAACTGTTCGTGCAGATGGTTGTTGTCTTGCAAACGTCCCCATCTGTTGACTCAGGGATCGAGACGTGGCTGCACGATCCGTTACAGCCATGCGCATAAAATGCCTGTCATGTCGACTGCTAGTGATATGAGGCCGTTGGGATCCAGCACGGCGTTCCGTATTACCCTGCTGAACCCACCGATTCCAGAATTCGCTAACAGTCATTGGAGCTCGACCAACGCGAGCAGCAATGTCGCGATACGATAAACCGCAATCGCGATAGGCTACAATCCGACCTTTATCAAAGTCGGAAACGCTATGGTACGCATTTCTCCTCCTTACACGAGGCATCAGAACAACGTTTCACCAGGCAACGCCGTTCAACTGCTGATTGTGTATGAGAAACCGGTTCGAAACTTTCCTCATGTCAGCACGTTGTAGGTGTCACCACCGGCGCCAAACTTGTGTGAATGCTCTGAAAAGCTAATCATTTGCATATGACAGCTTCTTCCTCCTGTTGGTTAAATTTCGCGTCTGCAGCACGTCATCTTCGTGGTGTAGCAATTTTAATAGCCAGTAGTGTAAAATATTTCTTGTACGTTGCGCTCTTTTACCAACCATGTTTTCTTCACTCCTGCACTCTTACTATATCCAAGTTTTGCATTACATTACTCATTCTGACTCCACTCACTTGTTTCTGCCATTTATCCAGTATTTTTGTGTATCCTAACTCAAATGAAATATCATTAGTATTTTTTATTAGTATAATGAAATATCGTTAGTATTCGTCTCCCTCTGATTACGACATTGGTTCTGCTGGGTTCTTGTTTTTTTAGTGCGCAACACAAACATTTATAAAGCAATTTCAACAGAGTTATTACTTTTTATAATGTAAGCGTCGTGTCTGACCTGCTGTTTCAAAAATTACTCTTGATTGTGCCACAGATAAACTGAAATTTTTGATTTTTTCTAGTGATTTACTTCATTTGTAAATAATACCCCAACATACTTACCAGGATTTTTTGCATGCTAATAAATACCTCGCGTTGGAACAATGTTGCAAAATTCTAAAAAAACAACTACCGTTCTAGCAGGGCCACTGAACATAAAATTAGATTAATTACAGCTCACAGGTATCCTCTCTGTAAGGCATTTTCTTGAGGAGCCACTGTAACACGATGTCTACATGCAATATAGTTTACAGTAATTTCCAAGACCCATTCATTGGTTGTGTTGTGTTATTTAGGAGAACGTACATTATTGAAAGTGACAGCTGGATATGTGTTAAAACCCAGGAAATATTCGTATGCATGTCTGTAAAACGACTTTGTTTACTTTATAATTATGTTGTAGATGCCGTAACGTCAGGATGTTGTACGTGCTTAATTCAGACGCGTGGCTTCAGATATTCCGCTCCGAATCATTCATATATTATAAACAGGTTTCTTAAAGCCAAATATACACCAAAGTGGAAAAAGTTAGATTTTGATTATTGCAACAGAAAAATAAAAGAGAGCCAGTATAGGAGGTAATTACAACGCTGGACTCACTTGGAAAGTAATCTCTGATACAGAACTGAAGGAAGGAAATCGAAGGCTGTTTCCTTTTTTTTTCTTTTTACAAATGCAACTTTACTATTGAAACTGACACACTATCACAGAGAGTGACAGGTTTTGCTAACGCCACGGAATCTACTATTAATTTTGAAGGGGATTAGCATCTATGGATAGAATGATTTATTAATACAGGAGTACGATATACAATTCATAGTGCGATCGGCTTTAAAGTTGTCTAAGTTTTGTATATCGATGCAGTTAATTCCTTCTACAGTAGCTAACCATATTATTAGGCAGATACTGCGTGTAACTACGTTTTTTGTAACACGCTAGCTATCTGTGAGCGCTTCCGTATACTATTACCCCACACCATTACATTCACGCAATACGTATGAGCCGTTCCTTAAGAACTAGGGAATCCTTTCTGATAGCAAGACAGATGCGTTAACTTTAACAGTGCTTATACGTACGTTATTGCAATTGTGCTGTAGAACCTATACCGCAGTACAAGGTTGCGGGGTTATACGTAATACATTGTTAATCATGGTTGATTATTGCGGCGGCGTACTACAAGGTGCATACTGCGACTCATTTCTTGAGGCTTTAGAAATTTATGCTACTCCTCTGGATTTTCAGCGAAAGTTGTTACGAAGAAAGACATCTTTTCTCCTGGACGTATGTTAAAATTGCAGTTTATTAATTACTACTAATTTCGAGAGTGCTAATTTTGAAGTATATCTATAACAGATGTGGATACATCATCGTCGAGAAGTGGAAATGGTGTTCCATTTGTGACTGTTTACAGCACGGTCGTCAAAGGGCACGATCTCGGCATGTACGGCCACAAATCAAACCTACAGATCAGGATTTTTCTAATATATATGTCTGCCATCTTCCGTCCTCACGGTTACGTTTATGTGGTTGTTACATCTTAAATCGCTCGAATGAGATACTTCCACAATGAAGAGCCGAAGAAACTGGCAAACCTGCCTAATATCCTGTAGGGTGTCCGCGAGCACACAGAAGTGTCGCAACGCGACGTGACATGGACTTGACTACTGTCTGAAGTAGGGATGGAGTGAACTGACACCATGAACCCTGCACGGCTGTCCATAAATTCGTAAGAGAACGATGGAGTGCAGATCTCTCCCGAACAGCACTTTGCATGGCATCCCAGATATGCTCAATAATGTTCATGTTTGGGGAGTTTGGAGGCCAGGGGGAGTGTTTAAACTGACAAGAGTATTCCTGGACCCACTCTGTAGCGATTCTGGACGTGTGGGGTGTCGCATTGTCGTGCTGGAATTGCCCTAGTCCGTCGCAATGCACAATAGACACGAATGGATGCAGATGATCAGACAGGACGTTCATGTACGTGACACCTGTCAAAGTCATATCTAGACGTATCGGGGATCCCATTTCACTGCAACTTCACACGTCCCACATCATTATAGAGTTTCTACCAGCTTGAACAGTCCCTTGCTGATGCAGGGTACATGGATCCATGAGGCTAACTCAATACCCGTACTCGTCCAACCGCTCGATACAATTTGAAACAAAACTTGTCCGGCAACATGATTCCAGTCATCAACAATCTAATGTCGGTGTTGACGGGCCCAGGCGAGGAGTAAAGCTCTCTGTCGTTCAGTCATCAAGCGTACACGAGTGCGCCTGCGGCTCCGACAGCCCATGCCTATGGTGTTTCGTTGAATGGTTCGCACGCTGACACTTGCTGATGGTCCATCATTGAAATCTGCAGCAATTTGCGAAAAGGTTGCACTTATGTCACGTTGAACGATTCCCTTCAGCCGTCGTTGATCCTGTTCTTGCAGGATCTTTTCCTGACCGCGGCGATATCGCAGATTTGGGGTTTTACCGGATTCCTGACATTCATGGGACGCTCGTGCTCCACGTTCAGACTCACTTAAATCTTGATAACCTGCCACTGTGGCAGCTGTAACCGACCTAACAACTACGCCAGACATTCGTTGTCTTATATAGGCGTTGCCGACCGCAGCGCTGTATTCTGGCTGTTTACGTATCTCTGTGTTCGAATATGCATGTCCACACCTGTTTCTTTGGTGCTTCAGTGTATGTACACGACAGTTCTGATACCAGTTGGTTATCGACAGCCATGTATTTAGGGTCGTAAGTCTTCATTTCGTAACTTCTTTTTTTTGAGTTGACGTTAGTTTCACACAACCTGAGAGAGCTACAACCGTTTAGCAGCCACATCACATACAAATAACATGAACAGTAATGATGTAAGGCACTCTACACGCTATTTTCGATTGTCGCGGAATCTCATTAACATCGTACTCGGAACGTTAATAAAAAGTCTTTAATCCAATTTCTATTTCAATTTTGGAAAATGTTGTACTGACTCTTACCTAAATAATCTGAATGAACAGACAACTAAGTAAGGTACTAGAGGAGCAGCGTCCCCTTTAGTAGGCGTGGTCTGCCCGTGGCAGTAACTCGTTGCGCCACACAGGTGCCCCAGCGTGTCCGGGCGCCAGCCAGGTCGCAGACTGAAATATCAGCCGCTTACAGCAACTCGTGGCTACAGTCTAAACTCTCACTTCTTGTCGAAAGACTGTAGTGGCTCAGTAAACAATGGTACCCATTTATCAGGATTATTAGTTGACCGTCAGCGTAGTACTGAAGGAAACTAATCAGACTGTAATTCGTCTCCAGAAGGATTACGTATTGAAAGAATGCGAAGTCATTCGAACGGGAGTCGAACCAACGATATGCTGTTTACAAGTAGACGCTGTGTTCATGCAAATAATTACGGTCAGCAGCCTAATTAGCAAAAGTGGTTTCACATAAACGTATGGTACACAAAGTAAATTAACTACTGAGTTGAACTTCGCTCCCAAGAGAAAGATAGTTTCGCACACGAAAGCAATAGCACACTCTAGCATATATTAGCAAAACAGCTAGCACAAGCGAAGCTACTAGCTGTTTAAGTTTAGTGGTAACAGGCAACTTCACAACCAAAGTGCACGGCTTCCTTTGGAGTGCAAAGAATAATTAATCACTATGCATCTCACAATCGGAGAAAAGCACTGATAATCTGAACATGATGTGAGCCTAACTTCACTGCTGAAGGTCAGCAATTTTGAAATTTTTGCTAAGCTGTTCTTTTTCCATCCCTGAACACTAATAGCTTTCCTAGATTGTATGTAAACCTTTACACAGCACAGAACATGAGTTGTAAATGGGAGCCCTGAATCCGTTATAGTTTACGTAAGATAAAACCAATCATTATTTTGATAGCACAAATAGTTCAATAACAATTAATTAAGTAATCTTGATTATGTTCAAAATCACAGCTGACACTAATGTTAATCATTACTGAAAACCAACCCACCAGTATTATTAAACATTTATTGAGTTGCACCAGTTTCTTACGTTGAAACCTGATGATACTCAACGAACGAAACCCGTCGTAACATAATAAATGTGTAATAATACAACTCTGGTGGTTTTAATTAATCATTAAAATTACTAAAGTATTGCCTGAGCTTTCACGGCGGCTTACTGGTTACTGGCTATAACATGAGTGGGATATTAAAACCGTTCCCTGTCGGAACACGCTTCATCATTAACTCTTTTGCTAATAAAAAACTTCAACAACACACATAAAAAGGAATGTACACACAAAACCACTGTTTAGAAACCTGTTGCATTAGTGTAATTGTTGTAGTTCTTCAAATTGTTATATGCTAGACTTTACTTCCATAATCACTGGTCGGCCGGGGTGGCCGAGCGGTTCTAGGCGCTACAGTTTGGAACCGCGCGATTACTACGGTCGCAGGTTCGAATCCTGCCTCGGGCATGGATGTGTGTGATGTCCTTAGGTTAGTTAGGTTTAATTAGTTCTAAGTTCTAGGTATTGATGACCTAAGAAGTTAAGTCCCATAGTGCTCAGAGCCATTTGAACCATAATCACTGTTTTCTAGTATAGCTTATATTCCAAGAAATGACATGAATTGAAAGTTTCACTTCCAAATGAAAATATTATTAACTATGCTTTTACTACAGACTGAATATAAAACTCTGACTACTTACCACGTGGAACACTATACTCACGCCACTGTTTGCAAAACCAAATCTTATTACTCCACAAAATTTAGCAGTTATTTTAATTATTGTAATTAATCATTTAAGCATTTTCACTTTATCCAGAAGGGAAAAACTCAGAGTATTCTTTTATATGGAACAGGATTTTAGCAAGATGACCGGCAAAATAAAGCACAGTTTGTGATACAAAGTCAATATTAGTCGCTTATAATTGGAACACGTCAGCGGAGACCAGTCCATACATGAACTTACAAAATTAATTATTACTTTGCTTGAAGGTGGGTGCAGTGGAGATCTTCTGTGGCGGTAGAACAAAGCCATATGTTGCAATCATGGCTCTTGATACAAAATGCTCTGTAAAACATCTTGGCGTCGTAAATGAAGATTTTAGAGCAACCCAATAAATCCCATGATGAACCTTTTAATAACAATCCACATCAAAGGCATAGCTACTCCACTTTTTATCAAATCTTTGCCTCAGTAATCACTCGGACTGTGTCGTCGAGAGCTAGTCAGTGACTATTTCTACCATAAATACATCTCGCGGCACTCCAACTTTTATATTTCCGCCTATGCCTTTTCGTTGGGAGCTTTTCTATTGTGTACAATACTGCATACTCTAAATAGGAACCATTTATACATGTTGCAATTCAGTACATAAAATAACATTCCTCAAAAAATTTGCAAAATATTTCCACATCGCATATTTACGTACCTCTCAAATCAAAGAAGTTACGGAATACTGATGTTACAGTATCTATATTCGATATGAGTATTACAACCTGCGCTGTACTTTTTTCTATTTAGTTTCAGTCCTGTCGTTACTGAGAAAACATTGTACAGTTGAGAGTTTTACCCGATATCCTCAATGGAAACTGGAAGATAGACGTTTATTGTTTTGGAACCTTACGTCCTAAGATTTTCACGCTGCTTTGAGGCGTTATGTACTCATGAAAATATTAGGACACGTAGCTCTTTAAAGCACACTAGGAAACTTGAATCAAATTATCTCCTTCTTTAGATAAATGAAATTTTATGGTTACGATAGTTGCAGGCAACGAGACTGACCTACAGTTGGCTACGTAGCTTTAAATGACAACTCAAACATGTCCTTTAATAAATCTAAGATAACAGCATTAAACGGGAAATATCCTGTCAATTTAAAGATTGCAACTGACAATAAGATAATCGCGCAGCTTAGCAAATTTATCTATTTAAGAAATGAAATTTTATAAACGGATGGTAGAGGCTATTCTATTGCATGGTCGTGAGAACTGGTCTCTAACTCTAAAGAGGAAGGAGGAGAGAGTTACTGAGACAGCGAAAGTGAAATTCCTAAGAAGAACGCCTAGATATACTCTTGCAGACGGAGTAAGAAACGAATACATCCGACAGTACCCCAACCTCCACGAGTTTCTGATAAATAATGCTTTGTATACAACCGGTTTCGATCTCGAGAACATCTTCAGGTACCTCAGAGTTATTTACAACAGAGTGCAGGATAATATTAAAACTGTGCAGGATAATATTAAAACTGTGGCGTCATGTAACACAAAACCCATTCTGCGTCAACAGTCACAACTGATTAAAAATTGTAAAACTGACCGTTATTATGTATCTTAACTGGACCGTTTGTGTAAAGGGTTGAAGCAGAAGGCACCAAGATTAGCAAGCAAAGTAGTAGTCATACACCAGGGCATTGCGTCTCCTCACACGTCGACCGTTGCGATGGTAAAAGGTGTACGACGTGAGACTCAAAGTAGTTCCTCACCCATCTTACTCACTATACTGAAGCTCACGTGACACGTTTCTGCTTCCTATTCCCAAAAAACGGACAAAGGGAACAAATTATTGTTCAATAAAGAGGTAGTTGGTGCTGTGTACGTGTACTACGCAAATATGGAAGCATTTTTTTAATAAGGAAATAAAATGATAGTATCTCTTTAGACAAACGCAACCAGTTCATTAGAGACATGTTGATAAATAGATCTGTGTTTATTTAAAAAAACTGCTCTGTTATTTAAAAACTTCAGAATCTACATTCGTATCAACAAATCCCAGAGGTTAAACCACGAGTATGGCCACTTTTATCAGAAAAAAACAAACTGGAGAGAAGTTCTACTGTCTTCTGCGACTTTTGTTTGTTATTCTGTCAGACATAATGCTATCTGTTATGTAGTGGTGGAAGTGTTATATGTACGACACTTAATACGGATTGCCATGTTTTCTGGTACTGTACTCTTTGTAATGTCTCTTGCAGCGGTCTCTCCGCGATATTTTCAGAAATTTTATAAATTATATAACTCAGTACATATCTCGAAATATCTCTTCGTATCTTACCGATTCCTAAACTTTAATATACGATGATTATCAATGCAAAGTAGTTTCAAGCCCTATTATTCCTTGGAGCGTGCATTTACTCCATGGAATACCTTCTCTGCTATCTATGTTTTCTCTTACGAAAAGAATGATTCAGATCTTGCCGATTAGCCGTGAAAGAACGAACATGTATGTGTATGTATTGTTTAGCTAGTCGCCATCTTGATGAGATTCTGTATGAGAAGGAATTTAATACACGAACTAAACTAAAAGTAAGTGTGTTTACGTATTAATTAACTGATTATTATTGACAGTGTCTGCTCACTACGCTGTGTTGCACGGGATCAGTGGGGAACGTCTGATTTAAACTGGACGAACCTGCCGTTTTGTACGCTCAAGATATCCAGTTTATTACTTTCAATAAATGGGCTAACACGGTCTTACCAGCAGGTCTCCGGTCTTTCCCATGTGATCACCGAAAGTTAATGATTATTACAAATGTTTTCAGGAGATCGCTGACAATTTTCGTCGCACCGAGACTTCGAAATTGCTTCACTGCCTTACGGAATTTAAGTTAAGCTCAATTTAATCAGGATAGAACAGTATTGAACTGTGTGAATGTGATAAGCCTGCTTTGTGAATGAAAATTCCCTTAATATACGCATGTTTTTCACTATCCTGATCAGTGAAGCTAAATCAGTCCGGTGTGAGAGAAGTTTTTAAATTTCAATCCCACAAAAAAAAATACTAAATCTTGTTTGCCGTCTTTATGGACGTGCTACTAAACTTCTCTTGTTCATTACTGTTTTTGTTGTGTCTAGACAAGACAGCCTAGACACAATGAGAGGAAGCCGAAAGGCACGCGCTTAAACTCACGCAGGCTGGCGTGACGTCTGAAACAGGATACGTAATGAATGCTATACAGAAAAGTACGTAGCTTCTGGAATACTTAACTTTAATCTACATTTGTAGAACATCGCTCTTGATGATACATGCTTCAATAATACTTATCAATTGAATACGGCGCCTTGCTAGGTCGTAGCAATGTAGCTGAAGGCTATGCTAACTATCGTCTCGGCAAATGAGAGCGTATTTGTCAGTGAACCATTGCTATGAACGTCGGCTGTACAACTGGGGCGAGTGCTAGTACGTCTCTCTAGACCTGCCGTGTGGTGGCGCTCGGTCTGCGATCACTGACACTGGCGACACGCGGGTCCGACGTATACTACCGGACCGCGGCCGATTTAAAAGCTACCACCTAGCAAGTGTGGTGTCTGGCGGTGACACCACAGTTTTAGCAATTACACATATATTTTATCACGAAAACTCGAAGTTTCTGCTGGCAGGTCAGCTCACGTGATATTAGAGCCATACAAAAACCCACTGAAGATAGCGCATATTGCTGAAATATACACAATGGTAAAACAAAAATAATTAAACTATGTCTTGCATAAGGTGGAAATTCGTTCAAATGTTTCTTTACAAGCGCGGAAAAGTACGAAGAGCTGCAATACCTGAAATATGTCTGCAGTAATAGCACGTTGGTTCGCTAAAATAGTGCTTGACCTGACCAGAAACACCTGTTAAAAGTAGTCTGTTTCGCATTGCCAAACTGAGGCAAGGTGCAGCAGTGGATTCACACGGTCACGCGCAGTTGCGTTTTTTTCCCTTAAACCGATTGAGGTGTAGAACGGGATTGTATATGGCTTCGCATCGTCGTTATCCTTGTCCAGTCCGAGCTTCTACTGATAGAGGGACACTGTGAATTGTGAAATTTCTGATGCAGGATCGCTGTCATTGAGTTTACTGTACTCTTCTGCAGAACAGAAGACCTGCGCCCGGATCAAACTGTATGTTTGTGGTCGGTATCTTGGAAACAGCTTGTTTGTTACTCATGACTGGAGAACTGATACACCGTTTACCCGAGAAGTTTCTCAGCCGAGATGTAAAACATGAGATTTAAAACACTTAACGCTCCAGCCAAACCGGATTAGAATTTTATTGGGTAGCGGTAGCGCAGTCGGCAGGACTAACAAGCAGATGAGCCGAAGCAAACGGGATAGGTGCCTCGATATGGCAGGAGGCTGCAACCAGTTGCTCCGTTAAACGTGCACCGGGACGCGTGGCATTAATTACTGCTCCGCAATTAGAGGTTGGCAATTTACCGCTGTAGACCAGCTGGGCTGGAGACGCCGTTTCACACGCACAGGATACGGATTAGGCTAGCGGGAGAAGAAAAATGAACGTGTTGCACAGGACCAAGTTCTACTAATCACTCTGAGGAAATAGTTCCACACAAACTGCGTTTGGTCCACGTATGTCGTTTTTTCGATAGGCCTATGTGGGGAACTCCTCCATGAAAATGTACCATATTAAATGTCAGTTCAAGTTCCTTTACAAAAACCTAGGCGTAATTTGGTTCTGGGAAGAACGATCCAGACCTTCGAAAAGTTGGTATCCCTAGGAATGTGGTCTTTTGGTATAAGGTAAACCATTCAGAGATCTGAAATTAGGTTGGCTCATCTGCAGAAACCAGCACGGTTTTAGGAAACAGCGGTCATGCGAGACACAGCTGGCCCTCTTTGTGCATGATATACAACAGGCTCTAGATACCGGCTCCCTGGTTGATGCCATATTTCTCGACTTTCGAAAGGCGTTCGACTCAGTTCCACACTGTCGCTTGCCACAAAAAGTGCGCGCTTACGGTCTGTCCGATGACATATGGCTGAATAGAAAGTTTTCTAACAGACAGGGAGCAGTATGTCGTCCTCAACGGGGTGACTTCAACAGAAAAAATCGTAACTTCAGGTGTGCCCCAGGGCAGCGTAATAGGTCCTCTGCTTTTTACGATTTACATAAACGATCTGGTTGACGGTATTGACAGCGGCATTAGACTGTTTGCCGATGATGCTGCAGTCTACAGGAAAGTTGTGAACAAATCAATAAGGATTTGCAGAAAATAAATGCTTGATGTAATGACTGGCAGTTATCTCTCAATATTAGTAAGTGTAACCTACTGTCTATAACAAGGCGAAAATCCCCATTAACATACGAGTACAAAATAAATGCCCAGTCTACTATTCGAAATGATCTCAAATGGAATGATCAGATTACACAAGTAACGGGTAAGGCGAACTCTAGATTGTCCGCAGTTCGTGGTCGTGCGGTAGCATTCTCGCTTCCCACGCCCGGGTTCCCGGGTTCGATTCCCGGCGGGGTCAGGGATTTTCTCTGCCTCGTGATGACTGGGTGTTGTGTGATGTCCTTAGGTTAGTTAGGTTTAAGTAGTTCTAAGTTCTAGGGGACTGATGACCACAGAAGTTAAGTCCCATAGTGCTCAGAGCCATTTGAACCGAACTCTAGATTGCTGTTTATTGGTAGAATCTTGAAGCGATGCAGTCCTTCAACAAAGGAAATAGCTTACAATACGTTAGTTCGTCCAGTCTTGTTCATCTGCATGGGACCCTTACCAGTTGGGTCTGATTCAAGAGATTGAGAACGTCCAACGAAGAGCGGCAATATGCCTGACTGGTACATTTAGCCATCGCGAGAGCGTTACAATCTCATAGAAAGTTTGAAGTGGGACACACTTGCAGGTAGACGGCGCGCTAAACCGAAGGGGCTGCTCACTAAATTCCGAAATCCGACCTTCACCGAGGATGTAGAGCATATGTTATTACAACCAACTTTCAAATCGCGCAATGATCACGATTCAAAGATAAGGGAAATAAGAGCTCGTACTGAGGCTTTCAGACAGTCGTTATTCCCTCGCGCGATCCGCGAGTGGAACAGAGGGGGAGGGGGAATATGGCTTTGGCGCGAATTGTGCCCTCCGCCACACATCGCTTGGTGACTAGCAGAGTATATATGTATATGTAGAATACGAGGGCTATTCGGAAATTAAGGTCCGATCGATCGCGGAATGGAAACCACAGTGAAAGTTCGATGAAGCTCTGCATAGATGTGTTGGACAATGTCTTTCGTATGCCCGTCGATTGTGTCACGTCGCTCTTTTCAGTTCTGAGCGCACAGTGAGGACGTAAAGTTGCCTAGAAAACCGTGTGTCCCGCCAAGTATGAGCGCGTGAGAGAGATTTCGCCTGATTTCATGCAACCCACACAACGTAACTGTCACGCATGTTCTCCTTTATGACAATCCTCGGATGCCCTCTGCAGAGGCAATGAGGACGATCGTGCAGCGTTTTCGATGGGAACTGCCTGATCCCCACTATACAGGCACGACTTGACTCCCTCTGATTTTCATTTCCGCCCACATGAAGCGGACCAGCATGTGACACACACAACGAGCTGCAGATCAGTGTACAGAATTGGCAGAAACCACAGAGGGCTGCCTTCTATTACGAGGATATTGGAAAGTTGGTACAGTGCTACGACAAACGCCTCAGTCGGAGCGACGACTATGTAGAGAATCAGCTGTAAGGTACAGCTAAATGTTTCAAATAACACATTTTTGATTTTCAATGTGGTTACCACTTTGCGACCGATCGTACCTTACTTTCTTTATAGTATTTGTACGACCGTGTACCCAAGAAACCGGAATTATTTTTTAAAAGCTATATTTTTTAAATTGTTTACATAACAACTTTATCCCCTTAAAAATCATCTCCATTACAAGTAATACATTTGTCCCACCGGTACTTCCCCTATTCGAAACATTTGTGGAAGTCATTTTTAGAAATGGCTGACAGCTCCTCCCTAATCTTTTTATTTTATTTTATTTTATTTTTTTTACTTTTTCACTGTTGTCAAATCGGTGTCCTTTCATGCCCCTTTTCATGCGTGGTAATAAGAAAAAGTCGCACGGAGCCTGTCAGGCGAGTAAGGTGCATGGGGCAGCGGAACCATGCCATCTTTAGCCAAAAACTGTCTAACAGAAATGACTGTGTGTGCAGGTTCGTTGTCGTGGTGGAAGGATAAGTCTCCTGTCCGAACCGAGCTTCCAAATAACACAATAATCAGTTCATCAATTGTCTGTCGACGGTCTGTGAGCACAAGAACAAAACAGCGCCAGCAAAAGCAATCACTTGCAGACGAACAGAATAAGCCAGGTCGACAACACGGGTGGTTCTGAACTGAGCTATAAATGGCTTGCGGCAGAAATGCGCACTACACAAGCTCCGCCCACGGCAACGTTACGCAGTATTTTTTTATACCCCACCCCTCGCATACCATACAATGTGGTAAGTGGTCTCAACTTCATAAAGCGCGGACTCCACTAACCGAATTGGGTCGTATGCAGCCTCAATTACAATCGCCGTCGGTTGCACCTACAGGTTAGGCTAAGCGCATGGAGATTTGTGGTAATGCATAGCAACAACGAATTCCGCACTCGACAACAATTACCTCTCATTTGTACCTTCAGTCGCGTTCCCTGGAGAATATTTTCAAGCCAGAAACTTTGTCTGGAAAATAATGTATCTCCCATCCTACTAAACCTCACATGACTGCAAAAAGCACTTTCCTGGAAAGCATTAAAGCTTTTATAGCAGCTTTTTATTGTTATACTGGTTGTTTTTATTCAAATGTAAATAACTTGTTACATTCCACAGCATTTCATCCAGTCACTGGTCTACAACACCATAAAATATACCGGGTGATCAAAAAGTCAGTATAAAGTTGAAAACGTAATAAACATAAGCCACGGAATAATGTAGATAGAGGTAAAAGTTGAGATACATGCTTGGAATGACATGGGTTTTTACTAGAACAAAAAAAAAAGGAAGCAAAGTTCAAAAAATGTCCGACAGATGGCGCTAGACAGCAAAACGTCAGTGACTGCGCATACGGGAGCTGTAATGAGAGAGAGAATCAGATGCGCCAGCAGTCGCAGCATGTTGACGTTACCTGAAAAGGCGCTTTTAGTGAAGCTGTATTATCAGAATGGGGAATGTGCTAGTTCAGCGTTACAATCCTATCGCCATAGGAAGAGGATTCGAATAGGTAAAGCTCTGTTTACAAATGCAGCTGTGGCGAGAATGATTTCGAAGTTCGAAGCCACGGGTTGTTTAGACGATAGACACCGTAGTGGCTGAATGAGCACAAGGTGTAATGCAGCTGAGACAGTTCAGGAAGAAATGGAGACTGTAGCGGGTTCGTCTATGCACGGGAAGTCCGCTCGTGCAGTCGCACGTCGCACCGGCATTCCATACACTACTGTTTGGTTGGCACTTAGGCGTACTCTCCGATGCTATCCGTACAAAAGCCACCGGCATCATGAACTGTTACCTGGCGATTTAGTGAAGCGGAGGGCATTTGTGGTGTGGGCGTTTCAAAAGATGGCGGAAGATGACGATTGGTTGAGTAACGTGTTGTGGACCGACGAAGGTCATTTCACGCTCCGAGGGTCTGTCAACGCCCACAACTGCAGAATTTGGGCTATAGAAAATCCTAGAACTGTCGTGGATACTCCATTGCACGACGAGAAAGTCACGGTATGGGTTGGATTTACCACATCTACCGTTATCGGGCCTTTTTTCTTCGAGGAAATGCGTGATTCTGGTTTTGTAACTGCTACCGTGACGGATGAGAGCAGGATGGCGCTCCACCCCATATTGCTAGACGCGTGAAAGATCTCTTGCGCGCGTCGTTTGGTGATGATCGTGTGCTCAGCCGCCACTTTCGCCATGCTTGGCCTCCTAGGTCCCCAGACCTCAGTCCGTGCGATTATTGGCTTTGGGGTTACCTGAAGTCGCAAGTGTATCGTGATCGACCGACATCTCTAGGGATGCTGAAAGACAACATCCGACGCCAATGCCTCACCAAAACTCCAGACATGCTTTACAGTGCTGTTAAGAACATTATTCCTCGACTACAGCTATTGTTGAGGAATGATGGTGGACGTATTGAGCATTTCCTGTAAAGAACATCATCTTTGCTTTGTCTTACTTTGTTATGCTAATTATTGCTATTCTGATCAGATGAAGCGCCGTCTGTCGGACATTTTGTGAACTTTTGTATTTGTTGGTTCTAATAAAACCCCATGTCATTCCACGCATGTGTGTCAATTTGTACCTCTGTATCTACATTATTCCGTGATTTATTCAGTTTTCAAATTTATACTGACTTTTTCATCACCCGGTACATTACCGATCTATCGTATAAGATCAGCAGCACTGTAAAATTGTTCGCTGAAGACGCTGTTGTGTGAAGGACGTATCATGGTGCAGATGTCGGTAAAGGTAAGCTAATGGTTATAACATAGAGAGAGAGGCCGACAGCAACCGATTACAAAATAAGTGGTAAATACCTCGAGAGTGCCATGTCAGGTAAGTATTTAGGGGTGATACTACAAAAGATATATGAAATTGGACGATCATGTAAAATCGGAAGTAGAGAAGTCGAATGGAAGACTTAGATTCGTTGGAAGGGTTCTGGTCGTACAGCGTACCTCGGCCGAACGGCTCAGATCGTCCTCTACCCTGGACATCCACAGAATCATAACCTCATCCCTTCCCTTGTCGACTCCAAACCTAGTCGCCAAAAAATGTCCCTTCCAATCGTCAAGCTGCTCGCACAAACTGCGCCAATGGCGTACTTATAACGCTGCGTCAAAACTTCTGCCTAGACATGGCACGGTTGTATTCTTCCAATGAGGAAGGTTGCAGCCAAAGTCTACGCTCTCCCGCCACTAAATTTAGTGCTAGAGTAACGTGTTTGTATTCCACACCTGCGGCAGAGAATACTCTCCTTCTCAGAGCAATCATAAAGCTCGATGGTCGTCTGTCTTTGGCACACCAGAGGTGAACGATGTGCGACCGGGATGCAGGCCGCCGGCCATTGTCTTGCTGAAGACCCTGCCGGCCTCGTGGGCCGACTCTACATCGAGAGGCCAGTGTCTACGCTTACATGCAAAGCGGTCAATCTTTTGCACAAGCCCGGATGTTTTCCAGGAACAGCCTGCCGCTGCTTCTTTGACTTATGTTACCCTGGCCACGTCTGCCTGCCGTCCTTGCTGACCCAAAAAAAAAAACAAGTTCAAAAATGGCTCTGAGCACTATGGGACTTAACTTCTGAGGTCATCAGTCCCCTAGACTTAGAACTACTTGAACCTAACTAATCTAAGGACATCACACACATCCATGCCCGAGGCAGGATTCGAACCTGCGACCGTAGCAGCAGCACGGTTCCGGACTAAAGCGCCTTGAATCTCTCGGCCACAGCGGCCGCCTCTTCTAATGGTCATCGTCATCTCAGCTTGAGAACTTTTTCTTAAAGAATCTGTAGTTTATTTAGCCTGCATAGAAGGAAAGGCGCCAGGATACAGGTTCTTTCATAAAATCTCCAGTGATGAAGAGTTGAAAGAAATGTCTTTATAGGCGAATTATACTAAAAGGCAACGCAACCTATTACCGCAATTTCTAGTACACGTGTTGACAGCTGGTGCACCTAACACTTACTTGACCTCGAGCAAACGGCATGCAAATGAGCTAACATGACTTAGCACGCGACGGCGCGGATACATAAACCACGCAACTGTCGTAACGAGTTTAGCTGTGAACTAGCTGCAATAGAATGTTTGCACAAGAAGCAGTTAACAGAAATGCAAGCGGCTGTTGCGTGCACGAATATAAGGTCAAATGTAAAGTAACGAACAAGGGAGAATTTATTACTAAAAACGTTTTCACATCAGACCTGTTGCTAGGTTATCTAGACTTAACGAATACGAACGCAGTAAATCAGGGCATAATACTGACTGGTTCCTGCATGAGAGATCTTAGTTTCTTCAGGCGTATACAATGTTCAAATAACTTACGGGGATGCAGGTGCGAGGCGTCGTCGACAACTGCCGATATTTCTACAGGAGCACACCCTGCCATTTCCAAGGCAAAACTGCATCAAGTAAGCGGTGGGCAGGGGAATTTAAAATCTCTATTTTCAGAGAAACTCCATAAAGATAAAACACACATACACACTCTGTAAACACTAGCGCCATCAGAAACCAAAGATGTTCGACGTCAGAAGTAATCGACGTGAAATTAATAGTCAACGGGTGAGGTAGCCTAAACTCTGTCCATCTGTTGACAACTGACAGAGAGGCATTACATGCACAGTTTAAACAAGAACCATCATCTCGTTTTATAAGGTTATTTGCAGATTTAACTTCAACAGCTTCCTTTGTTACACTATCCCAATAGGTGGAAGTGCATGCCAGAATCTCTGTGTTCTTATATTCCATACGATGACCTATGCCGAGACAATGTTTTGCGGTGGCGGAGTTGCTCGACTGTTGTAGGCGCGTGTGCCACTTATGCCCAGTACACCGGTCCCCCCCCCCCCCCCCCCCAAATTATGACATGCCACAGCTTCTAGGAATACGGTAGACACCCGCCTTACGCGAACCAAGATCATCCTTTACGGAACTTAAAAGGATTCTGATCTTAGATGGAGGTCGAAAAACACACTTCACATCATATTTTCGCAAAATACGACCATTCCTGTTAGAAATGCTGAGTTAGCCCATCGCGTAGTCACCTTTCGCCAGAATGGTTACGGTGAAAGACAGATTAGACGTGCGTTGAGCCAGCTACCGACTGCGCACCGGGTGACATGATAATACCGAGGAGGCACCAAAGTCTATGACCTTTTTCGCCTTACGAAGGGAGCAGTAAGAACAGGACTGTCGTATTTTGCGGAAAGATGATGTGAAGTGTGTTTTTCAACCACCATCTAAGATCAGGGTCCTTTTAGGTTCCGTAAAGGATGATCTTGGTTTGCGTAAGGCGGGTGTCTACCGTATTCCTAGAAGCTGTTGCATGCCATATGTTGGTCACACCATTAGGACTAAGGAGGACTGGTGTACAGAGCATAAGCGGCGCACACGCCTACAACAGCTGAGCAAATCCGTCACTACAGAACATTGTCTTGGCACCGGTCATCCTGTGGAATATAACAACACGGAAATTCTGGCCTGCACTTCCAGCTATGGGGATAGTGTTATTATGGAAGCTCTTCACGATAACTTGGCAAGTAACCTTATAAATAGAGATGGTGGTTTTTTTTTTTAATTGTGCATGGAATCCTGCTTTCTCGCTTGTTATCAGAGGGACAGAGTTTATGCTTCCTCACGCGTTGATTATTAATTTCACTATAGACTACCTCTGATGTCGGCCATCTTTGGTTTGCGATGGTGTTAGCGTTAACAGTGTGTGTGTGTGTGTGTGTGTGTGTGTGCGCGTGTGTTGTGTGTGTTATGGATGAAGTTTTATTTGGTAGTCAATTTGAGTACGATTGAACAGAGGATACCAGGAGATGGAAATTTTCTAAAAATAGAGTACGTTTGTTATTTTCGCGTATTTTCATACACCATGCTATATCTTGCCAACGGCCTTGCCGCAGTAGTAATACCAGCCCCCGTCAGATCACAGAAGTTAAGCGATGTCGGACTGGGCTAGCACTTGGATGGGTGACCACCCGGTCTGCGGAGCGCTCTTCGCAAGCGAGGTGCACTCAGCCCTTGTGAGGCAAACTGAGGAGCTTCTTGACTGAGGAGTAGCGGCTCTGGTCTCGTAGACTGACGTACGGCCGGGAGAGCGGTGTGTTGACCACATGTTCCTCCATATCCGCATCCAGTGACGCCTGTATGCTGAAGATGACACGGCGGCCGGTCGGTACCGTTGGGTTTTCCAAGGCCTGTTCGGACGGAGTCTGGCTTAGTTTTATGCTGTATGCTACTTAAATTTTGTACTGGAACTTTTACATGATTAAAGTTATACCAAATATACAGAATGATTTCGTGACGATGTTACAAACTTTCACGGATAACGGAGAAGGGTAAATGCATCAGTCTGAGGTAAGGGACCCTGGTCCGGCAACGACGGAATAGAAAGATATATGCTCTGGCAGTGGAATTCACGTAACGGTACGGTTGTTACTACGACTGAAGGCTAGGCATCTTTCAGAAGTGGTAGTGTGGACTAAAACGGAAAAAAAATGTCTAGTACACATGGGTTCTAAAGCGCATACCTTAAAACCTTTGGGCACATGTTCAATAGACCAGATGTTTTTGACAGTATCGAAGATGAACAAGTGCTCATATCTCTTAACGAATGCATTTTAGAGGCCGTGTTTACTAGATATATTTCTGTTTTGGTGCATACTACCACCTCTGAAGGTTTATTACCCTATAATCGCAGCAAATACATTACCGGTTCATCTATTACATTGTTCAGAGGTATCACAACAATTTTCGCTTATAAATTTCTACTCAGTCGTTTAATTTGATACAATACCCTTCTGAACCATGTTTGAAAGTTCGTAACATCACCAAGAAATCACAATGTAAATGTTGTCATTGACATGTCACGCTAGAAGTGAACGCTATGGGTCCATTTTTTAGGATCGCTCTCTGTACCCCCCCCCCCCCTCTCTACATCCATACTCCGCAAGCCACCTGACTGTGTGTGGCGGAGGGTACCTTGAGTACCTCTATCGGTTCTCCCTTCTATTCAAGTCTCGTATTGTTCGTGGAAAGAAGGATTGTCGGTATGCTTCTGTGTGGACTCTAATCTCTCGGATTTTATCCTCATGGTCTCTTCGCGAGATATGCGTAGGAGGGACCAATATACTCCTTGACTCTTCTGTGAAGGTATGTTCTCGAAACTTCAACAAAAGCCCGTACCGAGCTACTGAGCGTCTCTCTTGCAGAGTCTTCCACTGGAGTTTACCTATCATCTCCGTAACGCTTTCGCGATTACTAAATGATCCTGTAACGAAGCGCGCTGCTCTCCGTTGGATCTTCTCTATCTCTTCTATCAGCCCTATGTGGTACGAAGCCCACACCGGTGAGCAGTATTCAAGCAGTGGGCAAACAAGCATACTGTAACCTACTTCCTTTGTTTTCGGATTGAATTTCCTTTGGATTCTTCCAATGAATCTCAGTCTGGCATCTGCTTTACCGACGATTCATATTATATGGTCATTCCATTTTAAATCACTCCTAATGCCTACTCGCAGATAATTTATGGAATTAACTGCTTCCAGTTGCTGACCTGCTATAATGTAGCTAAATGATAACGTATCTTTCTTTCTATGTATTCGCAACACATTACACTTGGCTACATTGAGATTCAATTGCCATTCCCTGCACCATGCGTCAATTCGCTGCAGATCCTCCTGCATTTCAGTACAATTTTCCATTGTTACAACCTCTCGATATACCACAGCATCATCCGCAAAAAGCCTCAGTGAACTTCCGATGTCATCCACAAGGTCATTTATGTATATTGTGAATAACAACGGTCCTACGACACTTCCCTGCGGCACACCTGAAATCACTCTTACTTCGGAAGACTTCTGTCCATTCAGAAGGACATGCTGCGTTCTGTTATCTAGGAACTCTTCAATCCAATCACACAATTGGTCTGATGGTCCATAAGCTCTTACTTTGCTCATTAAACGACTGTGGGGAACTGTATCGAACGCCTTGCGGAAGTCAAGAAACACGGCATCTACCTGGGAACCCGTCTATGGGCCTCTGAGTCTCGTGGACTAATAGCGCGAGCTGGCTTTCACACGATCGTCTTTTTCGAAACCCATGCTGATTCCTACAGAGTAGATTTTTAGTATCCAGAAAAGTCATTATACTCCAACGTAATACGTGTTCCAAAATTCTACAACTGACTGACGTTAGAGATATAGGCCTATAGTTCTGCACATCTGTTCGACGTCCCATCTTGAAAACGAGGATGACCTGTGCCCTTTTCCAATCTTTTGGAACGCTGCCCTCTTCTAGAGACCTACGGTACACCGATGGAAGAAGAGGGGCAAGTTCCTTCGCGTACTCTGTGTAAAATCGAACTGGTATCCCATCAGGTCCAGCGGCCTTTCCTCGTTTGAGCGATTTTAATTGTTTTTCCATCCATCTGTCATCTGTTTCGATATCTACCATTTTGTCATCTGTGCGACAATCTAGAGAAGGAACTACAGTGCAGTCTTCCTCTGTGAAACAGCTTTGGAAAAAAACATTTAGTATTTGGGCCTTTAGTCTGTCATCCTCTGTTTCAGTGCCATTTTGGGCTCAGTGTGCCTGGAAATTTTTTGATCCACCTGCCGCTTTCCGTGATTTGCCTAAATCACTTCAGGCGAATGCCGGGATGGTTTCTTTGAAGCAGCACGGCCGATTTCGTTCTCCATCCTTCCCTAATCCGAGCTTGTGCTCCGTCTCTATTGACAACGTTGTCGGCGGCACGTTAAACACAAATCTCCTGTAATCAAAGACAGCGAAATACGACGAAATCAATACGGCGTCTCCGTAGACGTCGACAGCAGTGGTCGCATCGAGTGATGCGTCATTTCCGAATGAGCCGAGCGTGTCACGAACGCGACCCTCGAGGCAAGAGCCGCATGCGGCTCGCTGTAGTTAACTCGGAACTACTGGCTCCGATCTGTTGCATTTGAGGCAGTAAGAGAAAACAGCTTCCGAGGCCTGGATTTGAAAAGGCGAATGCGCCTAGAGAAGCAGGTACCGCCATAAGCGAAAACACGACGGCGTACAGCGGAATTACCGTAAGGTATTGTCTGCAGAAGGAACTGATTGACGTTAGAGTTATAGGTCTATAGTTCTGCACATCTGTTCGAAGTCCCTTCTTGTAAACGGGGATGACCTGAGCCCTTTTCCAATATCTCTCTCTCTCTCTCTCTCTCTCTCTCTCTCTGTGTGTGTGTGTGTGTGTGTGTGTGTGTGTGTGTGTTTGTAAGAAACACGAGCCCCGTGCCATTCTATTGAGATAGTCCGCACACAAACACTAAATGCACAGGATATTAGCGGCAGCTATTCACCCACAGGAGGTACAAGAGGATCGGAGAACGCACAGTGTGCTGGAGGCCCGTGGGAAGGTGGCGGCACCCTTGATGTTCGGTGCCGTGCAGAGGTGAGGTGTTGTGTTGTGTAGGATGGAAGAAAGCCGAGCGGCGTAGCCTGGGCCGCGTCTGAGGCGCGCACGTGGGGTGAAAGTGAGCGCTCGGCCGGCTGGCGTCCCTCCAGACTCACTCGCAGGCCACGAGGCTCCGCCGAGGCCGGCCGCAGGTGGCGGATGCTGGCAGTGAGCTGGGCTGGCCGGCGAGGTCCAGCAATTAGGTGGCCCGGCCGCTCCAGGGCAGACGGCCGGCCGGCGTCGGCAAAAAAGGCGCGGCCCAGCAGCTCTCCTGGCCCCGATCCACGGCCACCGGCGAACGCGCGCCAAACTGTTCCAGCACCTGTCTCCTCTCGTCTCCGCCTGCGTGATCTACCGCACCCGTGGGGTGTTCATCATCAGCTCTTAGATGTCCACTACTAGACCTCCTCACACTTTGCGTACGCCAAATATCTAGGCGTAACGTTGCAAAGTGATATGAAAAGAAACAAGTCCGTAGCATGGAAGGCTTCTCTTTATTGAGAGGCTTTTGGGAAACTTTCTCTCATGCACAGTGAGGTGACAAAAGTCATGGGATAGCGATGTGCACTTATACAGATGGCTATAGTATCGCGTACGCAAGATACACTACTGGCCATTAAAACTCATACACCAAGAAGAAATGCAGATGATAAACGGGTATTCATTGGACAAATATATTATACTAGAACTGACATGTGATTACACTTTCACGCAATTTCGGTGCATAGATCCTGAGAAATCAGTACCAAGAACAACCACCTCGGGCTTGATATGCCTGGGCTTGATATGCCTGGGCATTGAGTCAAACAGAGCTTGGATGGCGTGTACAGATACAGCTGCCCATGCAACTTCAACACGATACCAGAGTTCATCAAGAGTAGTGACTGGCGTATTGTCACGAGCCAGTTGCTCGGCCACCATTCACCAGACGTTTTCAGTCGGTGTGAGATCTGGAGAATGTGCTGGCCAGGGCAGCAGTCGAACATTTTCTGTATCCAGAAAGGCCCGTACAGGACCTGCAGCTTGCGGTCGTGCATTATCCTGCTGAAATGTAGGGTTCCGCAGGGATCGAATGAAGGGTAGAGCCACGGGTCGTAACACATCTGAAATGCAACGTCCACTGTTCAGTGGGTGCCGTCAATGCGAACAAGAGGTGACCGAGACGTGTAACCAATGGCACCTCATAGCATCACGCCGGGTGATACGCCAGTATGGCGATGACGAATACACGCTTCCAATGTGCGTTCACCGCGATGTCGCCAAACACGGATGCGACCATCATGATGCTGTAAACAGAACGTGGATTCATCCGAAAAATTGACGTTTTGCCATTCGTGCACCCAGGTTCGTCGTTGATTACGCCATCGCAGGCGCTCCTGTCTGCGATGCAAAGTCAGGGGTAACCGCAGCCATGGTCTCCGAGCTGATAGTCCGTGCTGCTGCAAACGTCGTCGAAGTGTTCGTGCAGATGGTTGTTGTCTTGCAAACGTCCCCATCTGTTGACTCAGGAATCGAGACGTGGCTGCACGATCCGTTACAGCCATGCGGATAAGATGCGTGACATCTCGACTGCTAGTGATACGAGGCCGTTGAGATCCAGCACGGCGTTCCGTATTACCCTCCTGAACCCACCGATTCCATATTCTACTGTCATTGGATCTCGAACAACGCGAGCAGCAATGCGACCTTTATCAAAGTCGGAAACGTGATGGTACGCATTTCTCCTCCTTACACGAGGCATCACAACAACGTTTCACGAGGCAACGCCGGTCAACTGCTGTTTGTATATGAGAAATCGGTTGGTAACTTTCCTCATGTCAGCACGTTGTAGGTGTCGCCACCGGCGCCAACCTTTTGTGAATGCTCTGAAAAGCTAATCATATGCATATCACAGCATCTTCTTCCTGTTGGTTAAATTTCGCATCTGTAGCACGTCATCTTCGTGGTGTAGCAATTTCAATGGCTAGTAGTGCAGCAGACCGCCCATGGAACACTAGTGCGACCCATTCTTAAATTCTGCGCGAGTGTTTTGGTTCCACACTAGATTGGATTAAAGAAAGATATCAAGGCAATTCAGAGGTGGGCTCCTAGATTCGTTACCGGTAGGTTCGATCGGCACGCGAGTGTCAGGCAGATGCTTCGCCAACTCAAACGGGAATACAGGAGAGAAGACGATGTTCTTTTCGCGAGGCAGTATTCAACCAGCATCTGAAGCCGAATGGATCAAATGGCTTTAAGCACTATAGGACTTAACATCTGAGGTCATCAGAACTATTTAAACCTAACTAACCTAAGGATATCTCACACATCCATGCCCGAGACAGGATTCGAACCTGCGACCGTAGCGGCAGCGCGGTTCCGGACTGAAGCGCCCAGAACCGCTCGGCCACTGCGGCCGGCCCCTGAGATCGACTGCAGAACAATTCTTCCTGCTGACAACGTACACTTCACGTACGGTAAACGAAGATAAAACAAAATAAGGGGCATGTGGAGGCGTATAGACAACAGTTTTTGCCTCGCTACATTTGCGAGTAGAACAGGAAAAGAAATGTCTACTGGTGGTACGAGGTACCCTCCACCATGAACCGCATGGTGGCGGAATTAGTACGCAGATGTACGAGGTCGTGGTAAAAAATAATACCACCGATTTTTTTATGTGAAGACTATTAAAGCTTTTTAAATGAAACAAATGGTACTAACACTCTACAGATTTATTCTTCACGTTTATATATTTATTTTTCAACATAGTAATCCTGCCGACAATACATTTCTCCAAACGAGAGATCAGTTTGTTCATACGGTCACTGAAGAATGTTTGACTTGGTTGACAGAACCATAACCTTACCTCTGCTTGGATCGCTGCATCACTATTAAAGCCAAGTCCTCGAAAGTGTTCTTTATATTTTGGGAACACATGAAAATCGGATGGGGCCAAGTAAGAGCTCTATGGAGAATGATCGATGACAGTGAAACAGATGTCGCAACGCTCTTGTGTGATCTGGTATTGTCATGCTGAAGGACGGGACGCTCCAGGCGCTCGATTACAGGAGACACAATTACACAGTCATATTAGATGCTACAATTCGGAGCCCTCAAGCGGCAGAGCGCTGCAAATATGTAGACATGAAAAATAAAGATGTAGAATGTTAAAAACATTTGTTTTATTTAAAAAGCTTTAAGAGTTTTCTCATTAAAAAAATCGAAGGCATTACTTTCCACCCCGCTTTCGTAGTTCTAGATTATGATCTTGCACGATACACTTCCGTCGTATCCACTCTACATGCTTACAACATGCGCGCTAGCTACCGCCTTGTTAATGACCTGCGCTGCAAGCTTGGACTGTGTTTGGTGCTTGGCTGGATTTTTCATGACGCTACGAAGGACTTGGACATCATTCACGGGCTTGCAGTATTCCAAAGTGTTCATTCTTTGTTTAACTGCAACTAGTCAGAAGTTTGTATAGTGCGCCATGCTCTCAACATATAACAAACTTGTGATTACTGTCTTTGCACGAGTACAGGGCACGGAAGCATAGCTTCGACTGCTCATAACCAAATTTTTATGTTCGAATAAAAAAAGACAGAACTCCCAGTTTTAATATGACGTATGATAAAAAATATCCTAACATAGCGTTCAAACAAATGAAACTCATAACGTTTCGTAATTTGTTTTCAAACAAACATATAATGAGTCTTCTTCTAGAAATAGTAAACAGCCAGCAGTTACAAACTGAAAGCTTTAATAAAACATGTTCAACATGGTTTCAACGTTTATAAAAACGTCTTCATCAGAAAGAAATACAGATAATGGATTACATGTTGTGGTAGGGTACGTTAAAAGTCGTTAGTCGAATATAAAATTTCACCTCCATGATAAATTAAAACAGGCACAACGTGGGTGTTGTCATACGTCACCAATGCGACATAGCATAAAAATCCGTTTCGGTTGCCAGTAATTCCATAATTTATTCCACGACCGGTTTCGAAGCATAAAGCTTCATCTTAAGGTGTCACCAATTATTTTTTGTATCATCAGTGTTCTAACTCGTTTGATGCAGCTCGCCACGAAATCCTCTCATGTGTCAACCTCTTCTCTCGGAGTAGCACTTGAAACCTACAGCCTAAATTATTTGCTGGATGTATTCTCATATCTGTTTTCCTCTACAGTTTTTTACCCTCTACTGCTGCCTCTAGTACCATGGAGGATATTCTATAAGGTCTTAACACCTGTCCCATCATCCTGTCCCGTCTCCTTGTCCGTATTTTCCATATATTACCGTCCCCGACGATTCTGCGGAAAACCCCCTCATTGCTTACCTTATCAGTCCATCTACTTTTCAACATTCTTTTGTAGCACCGTATCTCAAATGCTCTGATTGTCTTCCTTCCCGATTTCCCCACTGTCCACTTTTCGCTACCATACAATGCTGTACTCCAAACGCATATTCTCAGCAAGTTCTTCCTCAAATGAAGACCTATGTTTCATCCTAACAGACTTCTTTTGGCCAGGGACGCCCTATTTGCCAGTGTTAGTCTGCTTTATATCTCCTCCACGTTCCGTCCTCCTTGCTGCCAAGGTAGCAGAATTACTTAACTTCATCTACTTCGTGATCAACAATCGTGATGTTAATTTTCTCGCTGTTCTCATTTCTGCTATTTTTGATTCTTCTTTCTTCGATCAAGTTTCAATCTACATGCTGTAGCCAGCCGAGGTGGCCGAGCGGTTCTAGGCGCTACAGTCTTGAACCGCGGGACCGCGACGGTCGCAGGTTCGAATCCTGCCTCGGGCATGGATGTGTGTGATGTCCTTAGGTTAGTTAGGTTTAAGTAGTTCTAAGTTCTAGGGGACTGATGACCACAGATGTTAAGTCCCATAGTGCTCAGAGCCATTTGAACCATTTCTCTCCTCTGCATTTAACAGTGGAATTACCACTGGACTTTTAATATTATCACCCTTGCTTTTAATTTCACCAAAGGTTGTTTTGGCTTCTACATGCTGAGTCAGTCCTACCGACAATTATTTCTTTTTCGATTTGTTCACATTTTTCATGCAGCCATTTCGCCTTAGCTTCTCTGCAATTCCTAATTATTTCATTCCTAAGTGACTCGTATTTCGGTATTCCTAAATTTCCCTGAATGTTTTTGTATTTCTCTCTTTCATCGATCAGCTGAAGTATTTCTTCTCCTACCCATAGTTTCTTGGCAGATTGCTTCATCGTACCTATGTTTTTCTTGCCAATTCATGTGATTGCCTTTTTAGAAATGCCTATTCCTCTTCCACTGAACTGCCTTCTGAGCTATTCATTGTCACAGTATATATAGCCTCACAGAACTTCACTCTTATCTCGTTCCTTAGTATTTGCGTATTCCACTTCTTTGCGCATTGATTCCTACTAAAAAGTCTCTGAAACTTCAGTCTAACAAATAATTATGGGAACATAGACGTGTGGCGATCGGGCCTGTCAGCCATGGAAGACACTCACGTCAAAGCAATGCGTGGAAGCGTGGGGCTAGCAATCACAGAGTCCGTCTGGACCGCACAACAAGGAAGTGACTATGGTTGCTGACCCCTCGCTCCCATGCGCATCTTTGACGTAGATGTGACCTCAGATGCCGACTGGACGGACCGCCACACATTTACGTTCCCATAATTATTCGGTTGCACCTGAAGATGAAGTTTTACGCCTGGAAGCCGGTCGTGGAAACATTAAGAAATAACTGGCAATTGAAGCGGATTTTTATTCTAGAAATATGTTCCTCAGTTGCGTATGATCGCTTGATCAAGTACTTTCATAGCAGGTTACCTAGATTTAAATGAGTTTGAACGTGGTGTTATAGTCGGCACACGAGCAGTGGGACACAGCATCTCCCAGGTAGCGATGAAGTAGGGATTTTCCTGTACGACCATTTCACGAGCGTACCGTGAATATCGAAAATCCGGTAAAACATTAAATCTCCGACATCGCTGCGGTCGGAAAAACATGTTGGAAGAACAGGACCAACGACGACTGAAAAGCATCGTTTAACGTGCCAAAAGTGCAACCCTTCCGAAAGTTAGTGCAAATTTCAGTGTTGGGCCATCAACAACTGTCAGCGTGCGATCCATTCAACGAAACATCGTCGATATGGGCTTTCGGGGCCGAAGACTTAGTCGTGTACCCTTGATGACTGCATCGACACAAAGCTTTACGGCTCGCCTGGGCCCATCAACACCGATACTGACTGTTGATGGCTGGAAACATGTTGCCTGGTCGGACGAGTCTCGTTTCAAATTGTATCGAGCGGGTGGACGGGTAGGGGTATGGAGACAACCTCATGAATCGAGCGAGGTGGTGCAGTCAGTGCTTAGCACACTGGACTTGCATTCGGGAGGACGATGGTTCAATCCCGCGTCCGGCCATCCTGATTTAAGTTTTCCGTGATTTCCCTAAATCGTCTCAGGCAAATGCCGGGATGGTTCCTTCGAAAGGGCACGGCCGACTTCCTTCCCCATCCTTCCGTAATCCGATGAGACCGATGACCTCGCAGTTTGGTCTCTTCCCCCATATAACCCAATCCCCCCCCCCCCCCCCCCCTCATGAATCCATGGACCCTGCATGTCAGCTAGGGACTGTTCAACGTGGTGGAGGCTCTGTAATGGTGGAGGGAGTGTGCAGTTGGGAGTGATATGGGACCCCTGATACGTCTACATACGAGTCTAACAGGTGACACGTACGTAAGCATCCTGTCTGGTCACCTGCATTGATTCATGTCCATTGTGCATTCCGAAGGAGATGGGCAATTCCAGCAGGACAGTACGACAACCCACACGTCCAGAATTGTTACAGAGTGGCTCCAGGAACACTCCTCTGATTTAAAACGCTTCCGTTGCCCACCAAACTCCCCAGACATGAGCCTTACTGATTACGGATTTAGGGGCAGCCCCGCAGGAATCATGGTGTCAGTTCCCTCCAGCATCACTTCAGACATTAGTCGAGTACATGCCACGTCGTGTTGCGGCACTTCTGCGTGCTCGCGGGGGCTCTACACGATATTAGGCAGGTGTACCAGTTTCTTTGGCTCGTCAGTATATATATATCTCCGATGATGTAGGATGTTCACTCAAAAAAGATTAAATTTACATTTAGACAACGCTGTTGTGTGTGTGTGTGTGTGTGTGTGTGTGTGTGTGTGTGAGAGAGAGAGAGAGAGAGAGAGAGAGAGAGAGAGAGAGAGAGAGAGAGAGAGAGACTCGTAGAATCTAAAATAAAGGTAGAGGTGAATGCGCGAGTATCCCGTAACCTGAGTTCAAACGCCCGACCAGAAGATATAGAGGACAAGTATTTAACATGTAGCATTAGCTTCGACGGGAGTTCGTAATCACTGCAATGAATTGTGACTGAGTAACATTTTGCCTTTGTAGTAGAATTTGACATTTAGTTATGTAAAAATGTGGTTCGCATCCAAACGCGTTCGGCAAAGAAATATGAAAACGCCTGGTTGCGTTTGCTCCATGCTGATACTTCTGCGTATGGGCTATAACAGAAGTAAGCAATCAGTAGAAATTCCGAGTCCTAGAAACATCTTTAAAGCTAACAGTGATGTGCTCCAAAACAATTAACTCTTCGTTTTCTTGGTTCTGGGATCTGACAGTTTCGTATATGAGGAACATAGAGCTCAAGTAATTTTATGCGCAATTTGTGTTTGTGGAAAATGATGATTCCCTCTCTATGATGTATAGTTTAGGCATACTGTTGTCTGACTGCGGTGGTTACATCAACGGTCTGAGCCATGGGCCTCAAAATAATTGTTTTTTGATTGCTGCCTGGATGCATCTGCTTTGAAGTCGTTTCACTAGTGTCCGTACCGAGCAATATTACAGTAACAACCGCACCTAATACAAACCACTGTGGCCGTGACTCTTAACTTACGACCGCACTTGTCTGTCGTACGGCGCGTTCCCCAAGAAAGGTAGGCTGAGCTATAATAGAAAGGGGCGTATAACGCGCAAATGTCGAGTTAGTCGCAGCTAGTTAACAGTGGTTCTGCTCCTATCTACAGATGAAAAAGCATGAGATAGCTGAGGACGTACTAGCCAGGAAAGCCAAGAACGGCGAATAACAAGCCACGTAAATACGACTGTTTTTCGGTGAGTCCGTTAGCAGCAATTTCCATTATACGCTCCCGACTCACATCATAGTGATTATCAGCTATGATGGCGGCACGGAGTGGACAAGAACTGTGGCCTCCTCCACTGTGGTGCTTCTGTGTGCAGTTAGCCGTCGCATGGTGTGCTCTAGCAGAGATGTGCAGCTTGACGTGGAAGCTTAAACAGCTTTTATCGTCGAAGCAGTATGTGAAATTAATGTCTGGCCAAGGTACAGCTATTTTACAGTAACCCAAGTAGGGACGACCTCATTCCAGACTCTATATGATATTTTCTATTGATACAAACATCTAAAATCGCACCGAAACCTCAGTAACATCTGAATACATAAATCGAAACCAACGTTACCGAAGTTGTTTATTGCTTATGTAATTTTTTTGGTTTTTCAGAAACGTAGGAGAATCGTATTGTACCACCACCAGCTGCTACGAAAATCTTTCATTGCTGTTAGCTGTGTCTATTGTTATAAACCGGTTTCGGGCAAAAGAGATTTTCTATAACATTATCTGTGTGGATACATACAGGATATTCCAAAAATAGGAAGTGGATAATAGAACATCTAGAGACTTGTAAATAAACTATTGTTAGACGTCTGACAAGGGGAAGGCCTCAGACACGGCCTCAGATTCGTCTGAGATTTGGCAGGTCGCTTGTGTAGGACCTATAACGAAGGACTCTTGAGATATTTTGGCTCAAAACCCTCCCGTTTTTGTGGGAATCACCCCTAAAGGTTATGACAAGCAATCGACTGAAAATTGGTGGGATCGATAGATAATTGTAAATAGAGATTTCTCATCATCAGGTATGGGGTCCGCAAACGCACACTTTTCCAGAAATAATGGAAAGAAACTTTTGCAGCTGCTCTTTTATACCCACTTGGTAAACGCTTTTCGCCGAGAGCGTCAACGGCCAGGGTAAATGTAAATGTGTGACTAGGGCCTCCCGTCGGGTAAACCTTCGCTGGGTGCAAGTCTTTCGATTTGACGCCACTTCGACGACTTGCGCGTCGATGGGGATGAAATGATGGTGATTAGGACAACACAACACCCAGTCCGTGAGTGGAGAAAATCTCCGACCCAGCCGGGAATCGAACCCGGGCCCGTAGGATTGACATTCCGTCGCGCTGACCACTCAGTTACCGTGGGCGGGCAACGGCCAAGGTAACTGCCTGGGAAGCGGAGAACCCGTGCCTCGCTGTAAAAAAGCGTCGCGCGATTGGGTGTCTGTGGTCCCTCGTGAGGAATACGCAGCACTCTTATTCGGAGTTGTTTTCAAGTGACACGGCTTAAAAGTTTAATTCTTTACTAATTCACGTCGTTTAGGAAGTTAGCTTCCCTACCTTGTTACTATTATTATTCCGTTTGAGTTCCGTACCTTATTAACAATACTATCCGTACGAATTTTGATACAAGGAAAAAAAAAATGAAAACCGCATAGTTTTCTCTAGATTCGAACCCGGTTTCTCCGCTTCCGAGCCAGTTACCTTGGCCATTGCGCTATCGACGCTAACTGTTTACCATGTGCGTACCTAAGCGGCAGCTGTGAAAAATGGTTCAAATGGAGTGGAGCACTATGTGACTTCGTATCTGAGGTCATCAGCACCTTAGAACTTAGAACTACGTAAACCTAACTAACGTAAGGACATCACACACATCCATGCCCGAGGTAGGATTCGAACCTGCGGACGTAGCGGTCTCGAGGTTCCGGACTGAAGCGCCTAGAACCGCTCGGTTACACCGGCCGGCGGCAGCTGTAAAAGGTCCTTTCCTCGATTTCTGGGAAAGTACTCGTTTGCGGAACCCATACGTGATTATGAAAAATCTCTATTTACAATTATCTATCGATCCCGCCAATTTTGAGTCGATTGTTCGTCATAGCCGTTAGGGGTGATTTTCACAAAAATGGGGGGGGGGGGGGGGTGTTGACTTAAAATATCTTAAGAGTCCTTCGTTCTAGGTTGTACACAAGCGACCTGCCAAATCTGAAGCGAATCGCTTTGCCGTGTCTGAGGCCTTCCCCTTGTGAACCTCTTACGGACTTGGGTACGGTGACTGCTGGAGTAACACTGGCTTCTGTATCACCACACAGAGCAAAAATTAGAAAAGGTACGGATTTGTGTAGATTTACATTCGAATAGCAAATGCCAAAAAATAGAGACTTTCATGTAGCCACTTTAGGAACACATTGTACATTAAACACTCTGCGTCCCCATCTACTGATCTGTCAATCTCCTCTCTTAGGATTGAATTCTGGAGAATTCTCTCCCGATTTCATGCATGCACGACCAATGGTTTCTGCTGAGCGTCGATTCGGCAAAAACGACTGATTCCCTTTTCGCTTCCTGCGGGGGCCGGGGGGGGGGGGGGGGGGTCGAAGTTTGAAAAATCGTTTCTTTCGGGCGCTTACAAAAAGAATCTTCCGCGCAAATTCATTGTTTCTAGGACTACTTGGTGTGCATAGTTATGCCAGTCACATTCTCATATAAGCGCATCGCCTGGAAACAAAAGTTAAGCTCCCAGAAGGGGACGAGGAAACGAAATGAAACTTCACGAACTGAAAGAGTATTTGTCTTTGGTAACTACAAAATTACAAAATCTAGTCAAATTTACGAATAACTTGGCAGTATACGGCAATTTATCAGAATAACGGTGCGTTCCCTCTGCTCTGGGTGCATACACCGTTTCGGTCGAGAAGGATGTGTAAAGTCGTTGCATCCTATCCACGCTGTCCCATAAGTGTTTGAACTGGTCCTAGGTGTCCTGTATACTGGCGCTAAGCTGTAGTTGACCTGTGAGCTGGTTCTACGTACGTTCTGCCAGGGACAGATTCGCAGAGTTTTGCTAGTCATGGGAGTACCTCAACATCACGTAGGCAGTTCAGAGAGACACGTAACATTTGTGGACGAGCTTTGCGCAGTTGATAAATGGCACCACTATACTGCCATATGAAAGACATGATGTCGCAGGATGTCAGTGATTGCCGCTAGAGTTGCTTCAGTCGCTACCAGTCGTGACCTGAAGTCATACCCGATGGCTCCCCACACCATGACGCCACGGGTATCACCGCTACGCCTCTCCAAAGCGCTGGAGGAATGGGATCTCTCACAGGTCGGTGCCATACACGCCGATGACGATCGTCTGGGGTAGTTTCGAACCGCCATTCGCCGCTGTACACAGCGTGATGCCATTCACCTTCAGTTCACGGTTCCCGGTCACGCAGCTGTTTGTGTAGTAGTGTTGACAGAAGCCTACGCATGATGAGGTAATTCCCTAGTCTCTCTGTTGCTACCCACCAACCAATGATGCAGGATGATACAGTATGTCGCAGGGAGTCGATTACTTGTTCTTGGATGGCAGGCGCAGAAGCGAAGGAGTTATGGCGTGCTTGGTATATGGCGATCCTCCTTCGTGGTGGTCGACCGGAACCTTGATGAAGAGTACGCCTGCCTCCATGTTCCCATGCAGTCCAACATCTGGCCACTGTCAAATCCCAATGCCCCACAGATCTGGATACTAACACGATTCGACCAGTCGCTAAATGGTGATGTACAATAAGCCCCCTTTTAAACTCTGTCAAGTGCTGATAACGCTCTCTCATACGAATAAGTGGCACCTCCGTGTGCTTCACAGTGGTTTCTCACCATCCAACGATGTTCACGCCCCTTCTATATCCTTGAAACAACACTAAACCCAACCAACCGTTACTGCACTCTGGTGGACGTTCAACATGTCACAAAAAATCGCGCTTCTAATCATTTACATATCCGCTCATGCTGCACGTGTGCGGAATTCCATTAACATCCGACTATGTCTTCTGCGCGCTCCACTTTTGGTGTCAGGCAGTGAGCTGTGCTCACACTGTGCGTTTCCCTGAACTTGGCTGTCTATCTGTGTTTGGTTTCCGGCCGTTGTTGCAGTTATGCCGTGTTCTTCCTCCTTCTACGTGTGGGAGCAGCGATGAGTATCGATATTGCACAGTGTACCGTCTTGTGCATATAGTTTCCGGCTAGGTGGTCTGCGGGCAGTCGGTCGGTTGGTGCGGACCAGGGAGGATATCTCCGTGCGGTGCAGTCGGCTGGGTCCTCTGGCGCGGTCCCTGCACAGTGTTGGAGCGTGTCTGGAGCTGTCCAATCGCTACAAGCTTAGTGACTCACCGACCCAGGACGTCAAAGTTGAGTGGTGTGTTAAGTACCCAAGCCACGTCCGTTCATGTTGTGTCATTCCTTTCGGTGGTTCACTGTTGGGGAGATTTTCCTGTGAGCAACACCGAGTGTTGTAGTGGTGAAATCGAGCCGCCTTGCAGTGGAATTAACTATATTGGTTCACTACAACTCCAGTGCACTAGCGGAATTTTCTGCTTTGTGGCCGTTATTGTTCTGGTTATCTGCCCTGGCCACTGACGTAAATTCAGGCAGTGTTCCTTTTGGTGAAGTTAACTATATTACCGTATTTCAAATTCAAGTGTACCAGCGAAGTTCTGCCTTGTGGTCATTAGTGTTCCAGTTACCTGCCCTGGCCACTAACATAATTTCAGGCAACGTCCTTTTCTCGCCCGTTGTCGCTGTCCAACATGGTGTGTAGTTTTGACAGCTTAATACATATTTCATCGTGGGTAATTACGTCCGTAAGAGTTTGGACTTTTAGTTTTTATGTACCAATTGGTGGCGAGCAAGTCGTTTGGACGGTCGGTCTGTGACTCTCTCTTGGTTGGGTTTCCGACGGATCAAGTGTAGTTGGGCCCACTATCTGTCTCACTTAAGTGGACGTTAATGTTTCGAAGGCATCCCCCCCTCCCCCCCCCCCCCCCAATCCTTGAGGCGTCTGAGTGCCGTTGTCTGTACTGTCCTTTTCATGGTCCTTTAATGGTCTGTTGGTAATCAATTATAGGCAATGTTTTAAAAGAATATTTTTTATTGTGTTTTATATAAATCAATTTATGTAAATCAATTGTGGGCCTTCAGCTGCTTAAAGCCTTATTCTCAATTTGAAATTTAATTGTTGCCTTCAACTGTTTGTATTGCACCTTGCATATGTTTGTTCTATCTACTTTTTCCTTGAGGCTTTCCACCTATTATGTAATTATTTTATTTGCTATTTTAACTGCATTTTTATCGTGTTGATTTGTAAGATTTCTTGTTTGGAGGCCTTCAGCCGTGAAAGAATTGCCTTTTGGAAACTCGTAGATTGTATTGTAAAGGTTCGGAAATGTGCCGTTTGGGTTTAAAGGTGTTATTAAATTACAATAAATTACAGTTTTGAGTGAAACTGAGCGACAACTTATTTGGCCCTTTCTACAGTCCAAATCATCTGTTCTGCCCAGCGGGTTTAGCGGGTGTATGAGGCAGTGCAGAACTAACTGCGACATAGTGACTTCTGGTTACCAAGAGAAGAAGGAAACATTCTGTTCCGAGACAATAGACTTTCGAATTATTGTGAATGAGGGAAGTAGTGTTAGAAAGCGTGCCTGTGAGGTTGGGATGTGGTGTTGATATCCGGTTTGACTAATATTTCTGTAGCAGCCTTGGCTATCATCCAAAAAACAGCTTCAATGATCGATTGACTTGGTTCGTGTTGTCCGCTGATGAGACTGGCACGAAGTACGAATTTCCGTAACGTGCAGGTTGACGGTTCAGGTAACGGCACTACAGGAGCTGTATGCCAAATCTGCAGAAGCAACTTCCTCTCTGAACGGCACAGACTATCGTGAGCGGGAAAGAAATATGAAAATAGCCACCCAAACGTATCAGGTTGGTGCTTAAGTTCGTACCGTTTCTGTTTTGCGTGTTGGTACGGGTTTATTTATCGACTGTCGTTTTTTATTTGTGGTTCACCGTTGCTACTTGGGTTTACAGATTGTCATTTGGAGATAGTGAGTGGAGCTGTATACGCTACAAAATGGAGTGCCGACTGGAGAAATCGGAACATTTCCGACATATCCTTCTGTGTGAGTTCAGTAGAAGGGTGACAGCAGCGGAGGCAGCCAGAAACATTTGTTTGGGGATTATGCCCTTGAACAGAGCACGGCAAGAAAATGGGTTTCTGTTTTAAGGAGGATCGTTTTGACGTTACTGGGCTCTCTACGTTCAGGAAGACCTTCGGTGTTTGATGAAGACCGTGTAAAGCCATTAATCCAGAAGGATCCACGTCAGTGTACTTGAGATCTGGAAAATTATTTCCACATCGTGAGATGTTTGAATGCAGTGGGAAAGGTTCAAAAATCGAATGTATGGGTACCGCACGCTCTAAGCCAAAAATCACAGCAATCAGTGGGTGACTAAGTGTGCATCTGTGCTTTCTTGTAAATAATTGGCTCGTGAACAACACCGATCATTCCTGTCCTGTATCGTTACTGGTGACGAGAAATGATCTTCAAATGGTTCAAATGGCTCTAAGCACTATGGGACTTAACATCATCAGTCCCCTAGACTTAGAACTACTTGCTTAACTAGCCTAAGGACATCAGACACATGCATGTCCGAGGCAAGATTCGAACCTGCGACCGTAGCAGCAGCGCAGTTCCGGACTGAAGCGTCTAGAACCGCTTGGCCACCGCGGCCGGCCGAGAAATGATCTCTGTATGCTAACATAAGGAATATAAAAGAATGGTTGACCCCAAACAAAGCAGCAACACCCACTACAAAGACATTGGTGCATCCACAAAACATAATGTTATGTACCAGGAGGATTAACGACGGTGTGGTGTGCTACGAATTGCTCCCCCGAGGTGTAATCATCACTGCTGACATTTATTTTCAACTACTGAGACGTCTTGCAGACGCAGCCGAAGAAGAACGAGACTGCGTGAAGTGATTCTTCTACACGATAACGCCCGCCCGATTCTGCTAGACTGACAAGACTGTAGGAGTTGTGTTGGGAAGTCATTCCGCGCCCATCTTCTTCACCTCATCTTGCGCCCTCAGGTTTTCACCTTTTCCGCTCTCTATCAAACAACCTTCAAGAAACTTCCTATCCGGATGAAAATGGGCTCTGAATATGGCTCGACGACTTCTTCGTACCAAAACCACGTGGTTTCTACAGACGCGGAACCGAGAGCATACCCCAGCGTTGGGAGACCGTTGTAAATAGAAATGGAGAGTATGTTATTGAAGACTAAGGTCTCTGTTATGTGTATCTATTGTGCTTACTAACCGATAACCTAATAAAATATCTAATCTCCCCCAGTCTTCCCTTACAACAACAATAATCGTTGGGCACTATGGGGAGGAGCCACGGAATCGGAAGATGAGCTGGCTGGCACTGTAGGTCACCGTCTGGTATTTAAGGAAATAGACCGTGATAGGGCAAGCAACCGCAGCAGATGTAATCAAGGGGCGCTTTCGCGTTCTTCCTGAAACAACGGCACAGGGAGATTATGTCAAGAGACAACAGCACGGCGGTGCAGTTAATTAACGTCTGCATTGCGACCGCCTACGGACCAGACGGCGGTTCTAATACGCTGACCTTTACAGCATGCGGATCTGCAGCTAGCAGATGGTCGGAAACCGCTCTGCAACGCGCTGAAAGCCGTATCACACCGACTGTCGGTTGCTGTACAGCAACTAACACGCCTTAACACCGGAGTACCATTATGATACAACATTATCAGTTTCTTGTTGATAAATCCTTTACACTTAACAAGACTGTATAATGATTAATCAGTAGCTAAGTGATTCTACTAGATAGCTTGCCTCAAAGTGGTACATTGACGTTAACACCGAACATAGCTTTTACTTTGTAGCGATGTACTGAAAAGATGCATATGGTGTCCCATTTACCTCAACTTAGGTCCTCCACTGCTAGGTAGCTTATCGGGCATTAAATTCCATCCAGCAAAGTCGATCACCTGCCAGATTTTCAGCTTCCTCCCACTCCATATCCATGCATTGAAGATCCTGTGCAAAAGTTCGTTTCCAGGTATTACTAAAACTTTCTCTCTTTCTGTATCCATATTTTTACGGCTCCGTACCTCAATCGCTGCAAACGGAACCCTGATAGGAACACTTTGCCGTCTGTCTCTCCGCTTGTCTGTCCGCCCCACTGTAAAAACCACATTACTCACCGAGCGAGGTGGCGCAGTGGTTAGCACACTGGACTCGCATTCGGGAGGGCGACGGTTCAATCCCGCGTCCGGCCATCCTGATTTAGGTTATCCGTGATTTCCCTAAATCGCTCTAGGCAAATACCGGGATGGTTCCTTTCAAAGGGCACGGCCGACTTCCTTCCCCGTCCTTCCCTAATCCGATGAGACCGATGACCTCGCTGTTTGGTCTCTTCCCCAAAACAACCCAACCAACCCACATTACTCACAAACGGACCGAGTATCAACTTGAAGTTTATGCAACATACTAGATTCTACGGCCCCTTCACGGTGTAAGAAATCGAAGCTCCTCAATCAACGCTATCAACAGACAGGACCATTTATAACCCATATTTTGATACTCGCGAACCCACTCATCGAAACTTACTATGTAGTTCCCGTTGACCTCTAATCAGAAAATTTGACAAGAAGCAAAGTTTCACAGTAGCCAACGGCCTTGCCACAATGGTAATACCGCTTCCCGTCAGATCACCGAAGTTAAGCGCAGTCGGGCTGGGCTAGCACTTGGATGGGTGACCATCCAGTCTGCCTAGCGCTGTTGGCAAGCGGGGTGCACCCACGCCTTGTGAGGCAAACTGAGGAGCTACTTGATTGAGAAGTAGCGGCTGCGGTCTCGTAAACTGACATACGGCCGGGAGAGCTGTGTGCTGTCCACATGCCCCTCCATATCCGCATCCAGTGACGCCTGTTGGCTGAGGAAGACACGGCGGCCGGTCAGTCGCGTCGGCCCTTCGTGGCCTGTTCGGGAGAAGTTCAGTTCAAGGTTTCAAAGTACAACTAAACGAAAAACTCCTAAAGTTTTTTAATTTATAACAATCTCACAAAAAAAATTTTTGTCATTTGTTATTAGACTGTTTGTCTCATCGTTCGTCTGTTAAGACCCTTTTTCTCAGGAACGGGTTGACATGTCAAGTCGAAATTTATAACACATACTAACGTCTACCGTACCTAGGTGGTGTAAACCAGGTTAAGCTTCCAAGTCAATGAAATTTAAAGATACTGCCATTTATGTCAGATATTTTGATACTCACAAACTCACTCATTACAACCTATACGCTACTTCCTGTTGATCTAGAATCATGAAATTTGGCACAAAGCAAGGTTTCACAGTTCAAGTAAAGGAAACGACCAGTTAACTGTTAATAATTTTCCATAACGAGGGGCCACAGTCATAATATATTTCTTTAAAGTCAGTACCGCCATTAGACTGTTGTTTATTTTGCAGTGTTACATTTACACTTACACAATCATGATTTCGTCTTCAAAGTGCCATAATCAAGTGTTTTATGTGTTATACAGTGCCTAAGTATTTAAAATACTTTATTAAACACATTGTCTACGGGTCAACGGTATACTCAGCGATGAAACAAAGCAGTAGGCTTTACCAGAAACATCGACCCTTAGACAATGTGTCTAATAGTGAATTTTAAATACGACAGTATGCCATCTTAGGCACTGTACAACACTTAAAATACTTGATAATGGCATTTTGAAGCCGAAATAATGATTGTGTAAGTGTAAATGTAACACTGCAAATAAGCAACAGTCAAATGGCGGTACTGACTTTAAAGAAAGTTAACTGTTAGTTTGTAAGTAGATTACACAAAAATATTTCTTTTGTTATTTATCATCCGACTTCAAACTTAAAATTAAAAATTTCTCGAAAGTCTTGAAATTCCCGGCACCGATATCTTGCAAGTATCAATGTGGATAACAGGCAAAAATCTTTTTTTTTTCCCTAGGTTCCCGGGAGGTATGACGTGCCTATATATGTAATTAATTTTGTATGGGACCATTAGAATGCGAGTGCACCTTGCCCCTGGCCAATTTCTTTCCCAAGGTGTTTATCCAGTATTTTATAGTTCAACATTATAACATCACATAACAGAAAACAAACTCATTTTATAAATAGTTATATACTCTGCAACAAATTCACATCTCAGTCTTTAATACGTTTCCACAACAGTGCTGATTTGGGGAGTATATCATCAAGAACACGCCCCACAAGCTTCGCTCTTCTTTCAGTGAAGGTTTTGTGCAGGCTGCGTAGACAACTTCTTCTCAGCACTTTATAATCGCCTCAAGCATCGCTGGTGAGAAATGTTGAGCTTGTCTGCCGATTTCGCTGACATTTTCCAGGTCTCATACGCCCATCTGTAGTATGATAGAGGAGGACGGCAGTGCGGACATACAGATCGCATTCGTTGGAAGACTGCAGAAGCCTTCCAAAATTCTGCTGGTGATGTCCGCATCTACGTCTCCGTTATTACACATAAGAATGCAGAGACGTAAAAATTGAACATCTTGCAGTACTATTCATCATTTTTATTTGCAGTTCCTTGTGTTGGCTGTGTTTTCAGTTAAAATTGTTGGATGTGAAGTCCGTCAGTTCTGCAAAACACCGTTTTTTCTCAGTACCCAAACATGTTTCGGCACCACTGTGTCATCATCAGTGGGTTTTCGTTTTTATTTATTTTGTAATGTGAACATTTTTGTTAAATGATTATAAAATTATGTGGATGTTTAGTTCAAACAATAGATCATTTCTATTGGTAAATAACTTTACATTTGGTGTGCATGAATTTTCCGTATCACTTGTGTGTTAATTACTACAGGTAACTTGTCATCTGCAACCAATCGAAGTTGATGAGAAAGTTTTTTGCTGAGAGTTAAACTATCTTCTAGAATGTACTTTGTCGCGATGTTTTCGTGCCTATATTCGTTTTTACTTACGTTTTCGTGTGCCAAGCACTTTCATTCTCCGCATCGTGGTGACGTGTTGTGATGCACACGTAACTATAGCAAGTATTTTCCACAATTAACGTAGTAAAACACTTTTCACTGCACCAAAACGGTGTGATTGTAGTTTGTTGTGTGTCCCAGCCCAGTCAGTGTTCATTTGCTCAACGAGATTTCGGTGCCAAATTTGAATTTTGTATGCATTTTATCTTTGTGTGTGTGTGTGTGTGTGTGTGTGTGTGTGTGTGTGTGTGTGTCTGTGTTTTCTGTACGCTACTTAGCCGTGTGTGTTGTCTTTTATATGGTATTCCTGTTGTGTGTAAATGGTGCGTCTTTGTAGATTTTAGTGTATCTATTTTGAGTGTGTATGTGTGTGTAGATTTTACCTGTTTGTGCTGTTTTCAAGTTCCTTTAATGAATTAAATAGTGTACCCTTGCAGAGTGTAGTGTATTCGTTTAAAACTTGTTTTCCTTCTGCTACTGCCTTCTGTATATGGAAGTTTTCCTCAATTGTCTGTTTGCTGTATAGGCTGTAGCTGGGTTTTGGTATTCTTAAGTCTGTTTCTATTGTGGTTGCGTGGTGGTTGTGGGCTACAAGGTGGTCAGCAAATGTGCTATGGGAGCTGTTGCTTTTTAAAGCTCTGAGATATTCTGAATATCTGGTTTTGAAGTTTCTGCATATTTGTCCTATGTACGTGTTTTGCATAACTGGCGGACCTCATATCCAACAATCTTGCAGTACCTTCTGCTGCACTATAATTTGAGTAGATACATTTCCACTTTTCATGCACATTGTTTTTGTTTTACCAGTAGCTAATTTTAGCCCTACAGAACTAGCAGTTCCATCCAGCTCGGTAGTCATTAGTTGTAAGCTTTGTGTGGTTTCTGCCAGAAGAAGAACGTCATCAGGAAAATCCAGATCTAAGGCTAGTTTGCTCATTCAAACATACGTCTATGTTTATGTAAAGGTTTGAGTTCGTTATTTGTTGCACCCACACAACCCTTCACCTGACGACAGCTAATTGAGAGGATGATGTATATTTTACTTGTAATCCATTTGTTGACAATTCAAATAAGTGTACGATTTAAGTTACTCCATCTGCTTACTTTGTGTGCTAGTATAGCATAGTCGAAGTCAGTTTCGTGTTACGTTTTTGATAACGTCTTGTTGACGTGAATGGTATACTGTGATGCGTTTTTGGACAGGTTTTGAGGAGAGGAAGTGGATTACCGAATAAAAGAAAGATAGGGTGCCTTTAAAAAAAAAGCGCGCAGCTGGTCATATTTTCATTATGAGTTAACTTACAAGAATGGCAATATGGCAATCATGCTAGTTAACGTCCCCCTGCCATCTAAACAACATTTTCTTGATACATTTTTTTTTATTTTGCTTCTGGACGAAAAAGTATTTTAAGTTGTCAAGATAAATGGGACACCCAGTATACAAATTTGTAACGTTTTTGACACCTTAGCAGATCTCGAGGGGGCAACAAGGCCAGAGAGCAAATCTCTGAGGTTATTACAAACACAACATTAAAAGTATAAAATTCCTTGGTGAAATTGCTGAACACTTTGAGGCACATGTTGGTGTTCTATTAGGAGGCAGTTTTTCTCCCCTGCTGTTTCACTTAGCGCTAGACAAAGCTACTAGCGAATAGGAAAAAGGCGTCAAAGATATAAACATTGGAAATTCTGTATGAAATCCATGTTAAATGTATAGCCTTTCCTGATGATTTAGCATCGATCACAATGATTAATGAACAAATAAAATTTGACTTTGGAAACCGCACACGCAGGCCTCCTTATATATAATGAGAAAAGCCATTCAGTGGAAAAATCTGCATCAAAACAGCTAGAAAGTTCCACTAAAGACCGGCTATAGGACGATTTTATAGATTTTCAAATATCTTGGAGAAATGATATTGTCATAAGGGTTGGACAGCAAGGCCAAACCAAGAAAATGGCATTAAAGTTCAGGTGGCATTTAGAGCCACATGGAACCACTGTAAGAAAAAATGTAATGTCACGCAGTGTGAAACAGCAACATTCCAAGACAGATCTTTCACGGGAATCACTATATGTATCAGAGGAAATGATTGTTGGACTGCGCTCATGAGTTGCAGAGATTGAAGAAGAGAAGCTGAAAGCTCTGAGGAAAGTATGTGGTCTCGTACAAAAGAATGGAATTCGTATGAAGAGGAGAATACCTGACTCTACACATAAGCAGATAAGTTCACTAACACCATGGGCCGATGATTACAAGAAACCAGGAAGATTTACGAGGCATGAACACCACAGGCATGAACATAATAAAACGTGCAGCATTTCGAACACTAGCAATGAAACACAGATTCAAGGAAAAGCTGAACGTGAAGTGAGCACTATAAGACCGCAGATATCGTCAGTCCTGCTACTAAGTTTAAATGCGAACTGCAAGTGGGCAAAACGAAAAGTAAATCTGTATTAACTTACAGTGTGTTGGGAGTATGTGTGCAGATATTTTTGTTGGCGACTGAGAACACTGTACTGAAAGACATTACATTAGTATTTACTTCATTTGCATATTAATAATTATAGCTATTAGGAGTAGTATGTTTTTAGGTTGGTTAGTACCTCCAAGTATTGTGTCAAGTGCAAGCGCTAAGTTTATTTTCCCCGGGGCAGCGGGCCAGGTACTGAAGTGAGGATGCATGGATCCCAAACAGTTAGTCTATAATGACAGGCGTAGTCCACTTTGTGACACAGTTACGATCGTGCAGAAAAATCAGGTAGTAAATTATGTGATGTGTTTGCACGAAGACCGTTAAATGCAAAGAAAAAACATATAACCTACTGAAGTAAGCACATATTAAGGTACCAATGAGCACAATATCTGCTCATATTCCCTGACGCCATGTATAAGGTCCATTTAAGTTGGGCGTGTATTCCACTGCCTTATAGTAATGAATTTCAAGCACAAATATGTTTTAAACTAAAGACAATGATCACTTTAAAGCATAATTCCTTACTATCCCTTCATAACGACCTTTGCCCAACTCCCACCACCAACACCTCTTTCTAGACATAGGAGCTGTGATTGATGGGAATTTTTGTTTCTTATAAGGAATCATAATTTACTCGTCAACATCAACTTCGTCATCTTCAAAGTAATCCCCTTCAGGTATAATGCACTTGTGCTAGCGCTTTTTCGAATCTTTGGAAGCACTTCTGGAAGTTACTTTTAGTTGTGGTGTTCAGCTCCTTCAGCGATTCCGTTTTTATCTCATCAATGGTGGCAAAATGACCTCCTTTCATGGTTCTCCTCAGCCCCGGGAATAGAAAGAAGTCGCAGGGGACTATGCCCGGAGAAAACGGTGGCTGAGGCAACATAACGGATTTGTTTTTTTGTTTGTTTCCAAAACATCATGAACAAGCATTGAGGTGTGAGTGAGAGCATTATCATGATACATCTGCCACGAGTAGTTTTGCCCGAATTCTGATCGTTTTCTTCGGATTCCTACACGAAAACGGCGCATATCTTCCAGTTGGTATTCCTTACTGACCGCACAACCAAAAGGCAGGAAGTCGTGACGCACTATCCCACTGTAATCGAAAAAAACAGTGAGAAGAACCTTCATATGCGGTTGAACTTATCGAATTTCTTCGGTCTTGGCTGTTCAGGCAATTTCTATTGGGACAGTTGGACCTTAGTTTCGACGTCATACTCATAAACCCTTGTTTCGTTACCTGTCCTAACGTTCTTTACAAGTACTATCTTTGTCGACTTTATTCAGCAGCTCCTGAACGATGACCACGCGACGTCATTTTTGGTCGAAATTCAACAAACTTTGCTGTTACACGTTTCATCCCTAAAACATCTGCAAAAATTGCTTGGCATGAGCCAAAGGATATACCGACATCATCAGAAACCTCTCTGATGCTAATTCGGCAGTTTCCTAGAATCACTGTCGTCATTAACTGAAGTGCTAGGGCTTCCAGGATGGTCGTCGTCTCCAAAGTCTTCTCGACCCCCTTTAGAACGTTTATTTTTATTTATTTATTTTTTTGTCATCAGTCTACTGACTGGTTTGATGCGGCACTATCCATTCCGTTCAGCTGCTCTTCCAGGTATTTGCTGTCTCTGACACAACTACAATGTCATCGGCGAACTTCAAAATTTTTATTCCTTCTTTTTATTTTTTATTTTGTTTCCTTTAATGCTTGCTCAATATACAAATTGAATAACATCGGGGATAGGCTACAACCCTGTCTCACTCCCTGCCATCTGGTTTCTGTACACATTGTAAATGGCCTTTCGCTCCGCGTATTTTACCCCTGCCACCTTCATAATTTGAAAGAGAGTATTCCAGTCAACATTGTCAAACGCTTTCTCTAAGTCTACAAATTCTAGAAACGTAGGTTTGCCTTTCCTTAATCTGCTTTCTAAGATAAGTCGTAGGGTCAGAATTGTCTCACGTGTCCCAACATTTCTTTGTAGTCCTATGAGTAAGCTAAAATCTGCCACTAGTTTATATCTTCACCCATGTAGAAAATACAGTCTTCCCAAGTAGGATGGCTCTTTTGAAACATCCTGTATTACTTACCTCTATTGGAACATACAAACTTTAATCTATGTCAGAAATAACACAATTTTACGAATACGTCATGTTTTGTGTCGTTTGGCTCTATCTCCCTAAGTAGTCATGGTATTCTATACTCGTTTATCTGTTGAAGACAGGGATCGATCAAGAAGCCTTTTTAAAAAAAAATCTTCCATTAACCCACGGCATACCATAAAAAATTATTTATTACAAACCCACTGCTAAGAGAAGCACACTTCACTATATCCCAATGTCTGGTGATTATGCACGCAGAGCCTAGAGTAATTGCAACCAAGTAGCAAAATGAGTCCTGCTTATGCTTTTGTGGACTGTTCAGAGCGATTTCGGCTTTCTGTACTCACGCCAGAGGTCAAGGGAATTGTAAAAATGTGGATCGTTCCATCAGAATGTTGTGGAATAGCTGTACCTGTGTAACGAACTTTGGAAACGCGAGTGCCGTGAAGCGGAATGTATTCTTCCGCGGCATTTCTGAAGAAAGTATACGACTGAAGTGACTTCACGCACGCTTGTAAGAAAAAAGACCGGCTTGGTTGGACTCAAATTGTAGGCGTCCCATGGCCGGCACGTGTCTAGCTTCTCACCGCTCATCCTGCATTGTTCTTAGGCCGATCGGAGAGCGCGGACTTTCAAACGCCATGGGAACCTCCACGGACCTTAGGAACAAATGAATGACTTCCTCTCCTGTCGCATCACTCAGCTCTCTCTCTCTCTCCCTGAGTAAGTCGCCTCAAGGGCATCCGATGCCCCTGAATAAATGAATAACAACGCGTATCAGCTGCATCGGCGAAGGTGTTGCAAGCTAAAGGAAGTCAGTTTTCTACTGTCCACAGTTACAGAGACTAGGTGACAAAAAGCAAAGGAGAATTTTTCAGTCAAATTTATCTCGATTCGTGGAATAGATTTTAGGTTACGCTTGGGATGGGTATTCTATTTTTCGTCTATTTCGAAACTGGGCGAGGCGTCGAAGTGCTAAGATAGGGACTCGCATTCAGGAAGACAGAAGTCCCGTTCATCCATTCAGTTTCAGGTATTTCGTATCCCTAAATCGTTTACGACAAATGTCAGGATAGTCACTTTGAACAGGGCTTTATTATCAGTCTCCAATCCGGGCATATCTTTAGTAACTTCGTCGTCAACGGGAGGTGAAACCATAACCTTTCTTCCTCGTATCCACAAGTTTTGGGAAGGATGTGCTGTGTAATGAGTTAGAACGTGTATCAGACACTACAGCACGGAATGTCGGCAGAAATACACATCAGAATACTGTGCTTCATATTTACACTTACCGCATTTTATAATGTCCAATATATATTCTCGCGGACTGATAGAGGAAAGAGAATGTTCCTGACATTTAGTACGCACAACCACGTTTTCAAACATCTGAATATCGGCAAAAAATACAGTGATCTGTAAAACTTCAGGATGAAAGTAGCTTTCTTAGGATGGATCACTGCCAAGTAATATAGGTCGATGAAACTTGAACCATGTAACGGGACATCCTCTTCCAGCATTACTTTTCCTCAACAGTAGTTGTCGATACCAGTATTATGGAGAGGTTAATATTATCTCAGTTGCTTTTCTGAAAACTTTCATATAATTTTATCAGTACCTACATTTCAAGCTAAAATTTATGAAAAGAAATTACTTTACATAATATTTTAGTTTCGATGTCATAATCGATAAGCACTCTCAGTAAAATTAGTGGAAAATAAATTTACGTAATAAAATTCCGCAACAACACTCCTCCACCTGCGTGATTCGATGCGAACGCGCACTGTCATTCACAAAAATGAAGTCAAGCCCGCATGCACCCCTGAAAACACACACAAGGGAAGGAGTATAGTGCCAGAATAATGTTGACCGGCTAGTGTACGTGTTCAAAGATCTGGGGTCAGTACGCCCCCCCTCCCCCCCACACCATAACACCTCTGGGCCACAAAAACTATCATGTTCGACAATCCTCATATGGCGAGAGGTGCATTGCACTCAGGGACATGGTTGAACATCCCGTAATAATTTTTTTTTTCCTTTATTGAATTTCGATTTCCCCTGAAGAGGCGGACTGGCAGCAACTTAGTACGCTGCTCTTCAGCCTACAGAATTTTTAAAACTTAAGAAGATAAGAAACATTAAAAGCAGGCGATAAAACGGTGACTTCAATGGTAAAATGGCGGAAAATTGTGGAACTTAAAACATAAAACAAAGGGTTGGTGATGCTAATAAAGACACAGAAAGCAAGCAGACAGGTAAAATTATAGACAGACAAAAAACACGGCGACAGACTGGTTTCTGTTCGCAAGAGATATAAAAATCACACCCAGCGACAGCATGATTTCTGTTCGCAACACTATGGAAAGACGCACAACACTGAACACTCACTTGAACACTGCACTAAAAAGTTGGCACAAATATGACACACCACAGCCGAGGGCAATGGGGGGAACCTGGACAGGTGATGGGAAAGAAAAGGGGGAAAGGAGAGGAAATACGAAGTGGGGGAGAGGGGGGGGGGGGAAAGGAGCCGACGGAGGACGAGGACACATAAGGGGGGGGGGGCTGGGCAGATGAGAGAGGGAGTGGGGAAAGGCAGAGGAGGGGAATGCAAAAGGACTTGTGGGGGACGGGAGAAGGGAGGCAGAGAGAGGGTAGGCAAGGAACAAGCAGGGGGGGGGGGGGGAGACCAGGAAAAGGACAGAGGAAAGGAGGGGGAGATGAGGATCAGACTTGATAGGAGGGATAAATGGAGGGAGAGAAGGCGTCATCCGGGAGGGGCTGTTGACGGAAGTCACCATGGGAAAGGAGATGAAGGTTGTAGAGATGGTGGGTAGGGGGGACAGAACAGTGAAGGCGTGGCAGGGTGTGGGGGGACCAGAGAGGAGAGGAGCAACAAGGGGATGAGGGGGATCAAGGCGGCGGGAGGTGTGGAGTATGCGGATATGTTAGAGGAGTAGAAACAGATGGGGGAAAGCAATCAGGTCATAGAGGACACACGTGGGGGACAGGAGGCATAGACAGAAGGCGAGGCTGAGTGCATGGCGCTCGAGAATCTGGAGGGACTTACAAAATTTGGGGGTGTGGGGGGGGGGGGGGGGGGGTGGGAGGGCGGGTATCCAGGTGGGGAGGATGGTAAAGGGGTTCAACCTCCATGTCTGGCCAGAAAGGAGTTTGAGAAGTCGGAGGTGGTTGTGGGCTTTGGATTGGATGGAGCGGAGATGAGGGATCCAAGTGAGGTGACGGTCAATAGTGAGGCCAACGTAGGTGCTCATAATAAGAAGAATCCCACCTCATATACGGAGGGCTGCCGCAGAAGAAGCCGAGCGAAAAAAGCAAATTATTGATCTATTTCATCAGGTGTCACCATCTGCACTTTAACTAGGGAAGAGCTTTTTAAGAACTGATTTATTTATTGCTGATGTAGAAACTCGTAGACTGGAACTGTGCCGAGAGCAAGTGTAGGGTGGTTATAATTAAACTTTCGCTACTTGAGAGGGCCCCCACGAAAAGCGAGTTATCGTAGGACAATGAAACTTTTTGGAAATATTTGTAAGAACATGTGGAAGAGAAATAACTAATAAACCATGGAAAGAAACAAGTCTTAATTTACACATGAGACGCCAAAATTTGTTAATTAGTTACCATGTTTATGTTCTAGGTTACAAACGTTGCTCAATAAGAAGACCATCTGCATCCACCATTTCAAGGTTCTTTGCAGCACTTTCCGATCAGTGTACCGTCATGTTCAGCTGGCGTGACACATCTCGTGCACTGCTGGAAGGTCGCCCGCTGCGTCCAGCATTACCATGGCAACAGTGTAACTTCTCCATTAGCAGCTCCCAAATCGCTAGTTAATTCGAGCTTCCGAATCGTGTTCTTTCACCCTAGTGCGGAAAGACGACCACACCATGCTCGATTAATACGTTGATATTCACGAAGAGCAACAGTACTACTGCTGTTGTTTTGATAAAACAGCTTTACAAGTAAAGCCCTGCTCACTTTGTCCCGAAATGTATTGACCGCCTGCAATTGTATGCACACTGATGCCACATCGCTGTACCAGTTACGGCGCCTAACGGTAAGCCATGACACTAACACTACTAACATAGCCTGAACAGGATTCCTGTAAAGTTTGGTACCTATATGGTATATACACTCATGCTCTTAAATTAAGGATAATGCTGATACATGGTGAAACAACGCTCTGGTGGGCGGTTTGCGGGTTTAAATCACCTCGGGGTATGACCATGCCGTGCATTTGACCGGGTGTTGTCGCACGGTGGCGCTGGCAGCAGTCCACATACGCGGACGTGTGTTGATGAATGTACGAGAATGGTGCAGCGAGTAAGTGTGCAGACATTTTCAGACGTGGTATTGGTGACTGTGTGTCGAAAATGACTCAAAGAACACATATTGATGACGTTATGAGGGATAGAATATTACGGCGACTGGATGCTGGTAAAACACAGCAGGTCGTAGCACGGGCCCTCCATGTGCCACAAAGTGTGATCTCAAGATTATGGCAACGATTCCAGCAGACAGAAAACGTGTCCAGGCGCTACAGTACGGGACATCTACAGTGTACAACAACACCCCCCAGCAGACAGAAAACGTGTCCAGGCGCTACAGTACGGGACATCTACAGTGTACAACACCAAAACAGACCGATATCTCACCATCAGTGCCCGCAGACGGCCACGGAGTACTGCACGCAGCCTTGCTCGGGACCTTACGGCACCCACTGCAACAGTTGTCTCCAGACACACAGTCTACAGACTACTGAAAAGACATGATTTATTCGCCCAGAGACCTGCAAGGTGCATTCCACTGACCCCTGGTCACAGCAGAGCCCGTAGAGCCTGGTGTCACGAACACAGTACATGGTCATTGGAACGGTGGTCCCAGGTTATGTTCAAGGACGAGTCCAGGTCAGAGGAACTGTTACAGGTCAGGTGTAATGGGGCGTCATTTTGCACCAGTATGTCCGCCTTTTCAGGGGTGCAGTGGGTCCCACCTTCCTCCTGATGAATGATAACGCATGGCCCCACCGAGCTGCCATCGTGGAGGAGTAGCTTTAAACAGAAGATATCAGACGAACGGAGTGGTCTGCCTGTTCTTCAGACCTAAACCCCATGGAGCACGTCTGGGATGCTCTCGGTCGACGTATCGCTGCACGTCTTCAAACCCCTACGACACTTCAGGAGCCCCGACAGGCACTGGTGCACGAATGGGAGGCTATACCCCAACAGCTGCTCGACCACCTGATCCAGAGTATGCCAACCCGTTGTGCGGCCTGTGAATGTGTGCATGGTGATTATATCCCGTATTGATGTCGGAGTACAAGCGCAGGAAACAGTGGCGTTTTGTAGCACATGTGTTTCAGGATGGTTTTCTCAACTTATCACCAATACCGTGGACTTACAGATCTGTGCCGCGGGTGTTCCCTATGTGCCTATGCTATTAGCGCCAGTTTTGTGTAGTGCCACGTAGTGTGGCACCATAGTCTGCAATTATCCTTAATTTATGAGCATGAGTGTAGTTTTCCATCAAACCCAGCTTCTGTAGCGAAAGTTGCCTCCATATCCAGGCTTCCAACTGCCATATCTCACTAGGGAGTCCCTAAATCGACTGAGAACATGAGTTTCAAGATGTAGAACCTACCTTGCTAAATGGGGGAGGGTTTACCTGAACGTGAATGAAAGATGTAACTGCAGGCTGCCGCAAAGTGAAGAACATCTAATCTGCCAGAATCTGAAAACAACCTGCACCAAACCGGAACTTAACATATGCTATGATATCAGATGGCTGAAAAGTAATATGTGATACTACCTCAACTTTTAATGCTGATTCCGAATCCGTTTCCAGTTTTTACTATCACGTACAGTTTTCCAGAAATTTCACTTCAAAGATACATTGCTATACCAGCAGATTATGTATATTATTCGAAGGCAATTCCTCGATACAGCCCTGTATACCTTTTGGTTGTTACACCTGTCGATGCTACTTGTTATTGTGTGACCTAGAAAGTGTTGTTTGTCGCTCAAGCTTGCACTGCAGTGATATTATGATTATTCTGCATATTTACACAGTTTGTATAAAAGTTCGCCTACAATAATGTCAACACGCAAGTGTATAAACAATCCAAATATTTTCTGTTACATTTGTGGAAATTATACGCCGCTTAACGAGAACGGTTACAACAGACTTTGCAAAAGAAAAGCTTACCGTGCTTATTTTAAAACGAAACTTGGTGACCAGGACAGGCGATGGCCGCCAAAAAGTTTGGCGCTATTGTGTTGAGAGGTTAAGATTGTGGGAAAAAAAAAGAGAAAGCATGCATGCCATCTGCGATTCCAGTGGTGTGGAGGGAGCCTAAAAATATTCTTAATTTCTGTTTAGTTCATGTTCAAGAGTACGATTCGAATAATAAGAAACAGACTGTGTATTCAACATTAGGCCAGTTTATCACCGAGAAGATCTGATTGCTCCTCTCCTTCCACCTGTTTTAGAGAACGTGACAGAAGGTGACGGTGAAAATTAAGCTGACGTAATTACCGAAGGCGATAGTGATGTCTACCAGTCTGAATGCGACTTCACTCGACAACTGTTCTCTCAGAGTAAACTTAATGGTCTCGTACGACATTTGAATTTGCCTAAGGAATCTGCGGAACTACTTGGCTCCCGCTTAAAAAAATAAGAATCGTCTGGAACCAGGAACAAACTACTCATGGTGCAGAAATAAGAGGAAGAACTAGTTCCTTTATTCTTACAGAACGAGTCCTTGGTTTACTGCAATAGTGTATACGAATTAACGCATTTCTATGGCACTAAACATGATTCTACTCAGTGGAGACTTTTTCTACTCATCAAGCCTGAAAGGCGTGTTACTGCATAATGGGAATGTGTATGGGTCCATTCCTGTGGCCCATTCACCTCAAAGAAAAGAGACGTACAAGAAAGACGTACGAGAACTTGAAGATACCCTTAACAAGTATCCCGTACGAGGAACGCAAATGGTTTATCTGCGGTTACTTCAAAGTTATCGGACTACTGCAACAAGCTGGGTTCAAAAAATGCCTTGCTGACCACGCGAATGGGGCAGTCGTACAAGGCAAGTCATCTGAATGTGAGAGTTTGGCCCCAGCAGAGAAATTTTGTGCCTGGGACTAAAAATATAGTGCACGAGCTACTTGTCGAAAAAAAAATCTTGCTTGCACCATTGCACATAAAATTGGGCTTAATGAAGCAATTTGTAAAGTTTGTAAAGGCCCTACCACATGACGGACCCTGCTTCAAATACATTTCCAAGAAATTTCCCTTCATCACACAAGACAAATCGAAAGCTGGAATTTTTGTTGGTCCTCAAAAAAGATGAAGGATGAAGATTTTGATAAGACTATGAAGAAGAGAGAAAAGGACGCATGGACCGCCTTCCGATCTATTTCTGAGAATCTTCTGGGGAATAACAAAGATCCGAATTGCAAGGCCATTGTTGAAAAACTGCTGCAAAATTTCGAGAAGACGGGACATGAGTATGAAAGTCCACTTTCTACTCTCACAGATCGACTACTTTCCGGAAAATTTGGGACATTATAGTGAAGAGAAGGATGAACGTTTTCACCAAGATGTTAAGGAGATAGAGAGGTGATACCAGGTGAATTGGAATGCAACTATGATGGTCGACTGCTATTGGATGTTGAAGGGTCCGCAAGGTAGTCAAAGAAAAGAAAGTTAAAAAATTAGTGGACCACTGCTGTCTTCTTGTTTTTAATAGGTCCGCTGCTTTTTACGATTTACATAAACGATCTTGTTAATGATATTGACAGCGGCATTAGACTGTTTGCCGATGATGCTGTAGTCTACAGGAAAGTAGTATCACACGAAAGTTGTGAACAAATCAATGAGGATTTGCAGAAAATAAATGAGTGGTATAATGACTGGCAGTTATCTCTGAATATTAGTAAGTGTAACGTATTGCGTATAACAAGACAAAAATCCCCATTAATGTAAGAGTACAAAAGCAGACTTTGGAAGCAGTAACATCCGTCAAGTATCTGGGCGTGACTATTCGAAATGATCTCAAATGGAATGGTCAGATTACACAAGCAACGGACAAGGCGAACTCTGTTATTGGTAGAATCCTGAAGCAATGCAGTCCTTCAACAAAGGAAATTGCTTACAATACGTTAGTTCGTTCATTCTTAGAGTATTGTTCGTCTGTATGGGACCATTACCAGTTGGGTCTGATTCAAGAGATGAGAAGGTTCAAAGAAGAGCGGAAAGTTTCGTGATTGGTATATTTAGCCATCCCGAGAGCGTTACAAACCCCATAGAAAGTTTGAAGTGGGACACACTTGCAGAGCCGGCCGTTGTGACCGAGCGGTTCTGGGCGCTTCAGTCTGGAACCGCGCGACCGCTACGGTCACAGGTTCGAACCCTGCCTCGGGCATGGATGTGTGTGATGTCGTTGGGTTAGTTACGTTTAAGTAGTTCTACGTTCTAAGGGACTGATAACCTCAGACGTTAAGTCCCATAGTGCTCAGAGCCATTTGAACCATTTGAATGAACACTTGCAGATACACGACGCGCTAAACGGTAGGGGCTGGCCGGCCGGAGTGGCCGAGCGGTTCTACGCGCTACAGTCTGGAACCGCGCGATCGCTACGGTCGCAGGTTCGAATCCTGCCTCGGCCATGGATGTGTGTAATGTCCTTAGGTTAGTTAGGTTTACGTAGTTATAAGTTCTAGGGGACTGATGACCTTAGAAGTTAAGTCCCATAGTGCTCAGAGCCATTTTTGGAAGGGGCTGCTCACTAAATTCCGAAATCCGATCTTTACCGAGAATGTGGAGCATGTATTATTACCACCAACTTTCAAATCGCGCAATGATCACCATTCAAAGACAAGGGAAATTAGAGCTCGTACTGAGGCGTTCAGACTCGTTTTTCCCTCACGCGATCCGCGAGTGGAGCAGAGATGGGGTGGGGGGTGGGGGGAAATATGAGTTTGGCGCGAACTGTGCCCCCCGCCACACACCGCTTGGTGGCTAGTGGAGTATATATGTAGACGTACATGTAGGTTTGGAGAAGTGTTACCTCCGGAGAGATTCCACACATCACTCAGTTACTGCAAAAGATCTCTGGTGTCTAGATCTGAGATGGCAAAGTGCGCCAACACAGCAAATCAACCTGCATGGCTGACAGACAACGAAAGCCGTCTGACGACCTCAGTCCGCAGAACGAGAAGGGGTCGAGGAAGCGGCCGTTCTTGCCGCCGAGCTGAGAAAGTAGACAACTTCCTCCACACTCGCCTGCCGACAAGAGGTCGAGGTCAAACGGCGGTCACGCTGAAAGCTCTTTACTTAATGCTTGTCTCCGGTCACACAAAACGTCAGGTAGGCCTTTCTGAAACAGCACTAGCATGACAAAGGAGGCAACGCTGGATTAAGAATTTTCGAACGTATGAGAGAAAGGGAAACATCCCTTCGCTAAAGTGAATGTGTAACACCTGCCCACGGTGAACGTACGAGAACAACTCGCGTTCACCGCAGTAGCAACAACATGTCTAGCTACCTTGGCAATAACACTGAATCTCGTAAAACCACTGCTGCTCAGTGTTCTTGCACCTCGGAAAATTCTAAGGTCTTTTCTGCTACAACAGTGGCTCTATACTCAATTGTTAGCAGAGGTGGAATTTCAAATACGTTTCTAGCGTCTGACGTAGGAATAAGTAAAGACGAACATCTCTATCTAGAACACGTTTCATTACTTACTTAGTTTGCATTTTTTGTGCTGAGACTACTCCGACACGTATCGCAGTTAAGGTATGAGAGGTCACAGAAGAAGTTTTTGCATATTTACACTACATGCTTTGGTGCATAAGGACTCAGGAAGAAGCATTTTGCTACATGGTAAAAGTGAGCAGTGGGGGTATTTTGTGCAGTTCACCAACAGCCAATTCGTGGGGGCCTTTCGAAGGAGTTTGGAACTGTACTCACACCAGCACAATACCATTTAAAACTCCAACAGTAGAAAAAAAATGACCGTCATGATTATTGAGAGTGTCTGCCTCTCAGAACGGAATGTAATAGTCGGGCACATAGCCGACTAATCTTCGATCATGTACCGCACCGTATACAATACCTCGGCGGTTAGCGAAGTATTGTAAATGTCAGCGAAGTATCGTAATTTAAACTGAAATGGTTTCTTTCGAGTCACACCTTCTGCGCTACAGAAAATTCCGCACTTAATAAATAGGATTATGGATGACATACCAGTAAAATGCTTACTGTCGTTCTAGGGCTTTATACGTTTTTCTTTTATCTCGATTAGTTCGTAAACAAATATAAGAAAACGCAGTATTTAGTACTTTGGTAGTATACAACATTCGACTGTTTACGATTACTTTTATTAACAAATATATGTAGCCATATGCACCAAAGCTATGTATACAGGGCGAAGAAAAAGTGCCACACCTGGAGCTCAGCATGCGATTCCTCATCCAAAGACAAAAATCTAGCTAGCAAGATCAGATCGGGTGAATTTTGAAAATATATGGATGAAACCGAGGAGCTGGCGACACTGTCATACTGGGCAGCGCATCAGAATGTACAGAGCAACGTGTAATACGCTACATTGCCATGCCAGCCATCGTAGCTCACTGAATAGAGTGATGGAACATCGAACTCCCGTGCACCATAGACTTATGGGTCGAATCCTCATCAGATTCCTTTTATTTATTTTTAGACGTTGATTCCCTTGTTCTCTTCGTTTATAAGCAAGACATCATTTTGTCACATTACAATGGCCTATCAGAGGACAGTGGAATCCGTTAAACTGCACGCATGTGTCTATTAACTGCGTAGTGCATAATCGTAACTGGTCCTGCGAAGTTAATATAGTGCGACTTCACAATGGCGTACACAAACGACGAATGCGCCGATATGCTTTTGGTGCTGGATACACTCGATACCAAGTTGCTGCTGCTGCTGCCGCCGCTGCTCGTGCATATGTTGCACGATACCCTTAAAGGCGCCACCGTGATATGAATGTTTTTGGTCGCCTGGAGCAACTCCTTCGGGAAACCATTAATCTACATCCACAAGTAATGCACAAAGGTAGTCCAAGGACTGGGCGTACTGCACAGAGGACGCGATCCTCGAAATCATTCACCAATCACCTCGGCGAAGTATCTGTGATATTGCACGGCATTTCCAAATATCTCAAGGACTGTTTGTCGAAGTGTTGCACGATGAACTACATGCAAATCATTACACGTTAATTCAACGCTAATTGTTCGAAGAACGCATTCGACGAGTACAGTTTTGTGAATGGTATTTACACCGAGTGAAAATATTTTATAAATAACGCGAAATGGACTGGCGAATCTAGCTTCACTCGTGAAGGTATTTTCAACCTCCACAACAGCCATTATTGGTCGGAACCCAACCCACATGTTACACGCGGAAATGACTTTCAGGCGCCCGGGTTCCCGGGTTCGATTCCCGGCGGGGTCGGGGATTTTCTCTGCCTCGTGATGGCTGGGTGTTGTGTGCTGTCCTTAGGTTAGTTAGGTTTAAGTAGTTCTAAGTTCTCGGGGACTGATGACCATAGATGTTAAGTCCCATAGTGCTCAGAGCCATTTGAACCATTTTTTTTCTTACTTTCCGGCACGCTTTGGCATAAACCTGTGGGCTGGAATTGTGGGAGGAATGTTCTTGGGCCCTTACGTATAGCCCCTCTATCGTACGTTTCTTCATAGGCACCGCCACACTTTGGAATGAATGTGCATAACTATTTAATAGAAGTGTTTCCATGGAAACTGAGTGCTCGTGGAGGTTCAATGTTTTGGCCTCCGCATTCCACGGACGTTAATACACTAGATTTTTATTTGTGGGGATACTTTAAAGGAACAAAGTTGCAGTACCACACCCATGGATGTACAAGCCGCTCCGGCAATGCTGGATGCAGATGTGTTGCGCAGGGTCCAGCAAAGTATGATCCAGCGAGTGGCGAAGTGCTTACAAACGAAAGGTGGTCGCTTTGAACGTCATCTCTAAAGTGAACGTTGCTCGTACATACACGCACCGGCTCTGTGAAAATAGCCTGCACGTAAAACGTAGAGATCCTAATTACTGCGCGTGACATAATGGGCAATCTACGGGCACTGAATGGGAGCAACAAAAAGGTTTTACAACAATATTCATGAAATGAGATTTGGGATCAAATGGGAATAAGACATAGTCAATTGGTGCGAGCCGTCATTCATCTAAAGCGATTAAGTTTAGCAATGGGAGGTCAATATCGATACGGCTAGATATGAATTCTAAGCTGATCTCCGCAAACTGTCACAAATCAAGTTCTTTATACTGGTCTGCATAGATCAGGTAAGACGCAACAGCACCACAGTTCACATCACTTTACATTCACGTTTGGCGAAGAACACAACAAGTCTTTGCTTGTACGAAATTCCGTTTATTTCAGTCCCACCAGCACAGCAAATGCATACTGCTGCAACGTGTTTCGATCATACGTAAGCTACCTTCAGAAATTAATGCCAAATCTTTGGCTATAAATACTTAATTACTGTTAGAGCACTATAGAAAAAAAAGGAAGCATGATTCGTAGTAAAACGAAGTCAAGCACTAGGAGTTACTGTCAATATGGTGCTAAAGATATCTTGGAAAACGAACCTGTTCGTTATAACCGGATCATTCAACAACAAAACATTTCAGTGCTTGTTTTAACAACATGACTTGGGTCGTGTACTGTCAATTAATGATGCAGTTCCTCGCAGTAACAGTTTTTAGGCAGAATATTTGGCAGAAGATCAACAAGATTGTTGCACTTGCACAAACGCAATGGCATGTCGCATTAACTTGTAAGATGCGTTAATTATATCACAGACGACGTACCACTCACGTTGCATGACGATCTGGACTACGAGTCAAAGCTGCAGAGCGTTGAAAGTTCCGGCAGTGTAGGCCCTCTTACCTGTAACAATGGAAGCCATTGAAAGATATTGGGACAGTTATGCGCAGAACAAGACATTGTGTCGAAAAGTTTAGGATAAATTATACAAGTGAATTATACCATTCTGTTTGAGAGTAAAATTATCAGCAACGGTAATAACCGGGTCCATTGTGTACTGTTTCAGCAGTGTTGCTGATATAGAAAACAACTAGATCATTCAAGACAGAGAGAAGACCAGCATTGGTGGGAATATGTCTTTTTTTTTTGTTGCAGATCTAGATTTCAGCTAACAGTGTAGTGGTCATCTTTGCTTGATAGGTAGTCATGTAGACTCACCATAATTATAACAACGCATATTCCAATATAACCTAGGAATGAACATGCACAAGATGTACTATTCTCCTTTTTTGCTTCACTATGTGTGACACATGTCGGACATCATGTACATTCTCAAGCTCATCGCCTAAAAATAAACATTTTTTATTTTCTGTTTTCATGCCATGAGTGCCGGCCGATGTGGCCGAGCGGTTCTAGGCGCTTCAGTCTGGAACCGCGCGACCGCTACGGTCGCAGGTTCGAATCCTGCCTCGGGCATGGATGTGTGTGATGTCCTTAGGTTAGTTAGGTTTAAGTAGTTTTAAGTTCTAGGGGACCGATGACCTCAGATGTTGAGTCCAATAGTGCTCAGAGCCATGCAATGAGTGGTTTATCGTGGTTTACATATTTGACATTTTGGACACATTTTAAATAAAAAACACTTTACACCACAAATCCAAAAACATACTGCCTGTGTAACTACTCTGGATAATGAACAAGACTGCAGTCTTAACTGACCTCTTATATCACACGTGACCTTAAAAGAACTGATGTTAACTTGATGTGTATTATTTCAGGCAACAAGTTTGAAAATGGATGATATGCACGAAAAATAGCGCGGTTACTGGAACAATAAGGAGGAAGGAAGGAGTCAAGATCAAATTCAATATATACATACAGTATTTACTGCGTATGAATACGGAGTTCTAATGGCTCTGAGCACTATGGGACTTAACATCTATGGTCATCAGTCCCCTAGTACTTAGAACTACTTAAACCTAACTAACCTAAGGACATCACACAACACCCAGCCATCACGAGGCAGAGAAAATCCCTGACCCCGCCGGGAATCGAACCCGGGAACCCGGGCGTGGGAAGCGAGAACGCTACCGCACGACCACGAGATGCGGGCACCAAGTTCTAAAATTGTTACGTCTTTATTTCTATACTACACAGATTCTGAACTTCATCTCGACACTCTAGCAAAGCTGCACTATGTTGTGTTCCTACAACTACGGAACATGTATGAGGTGGCATAAGCTGTCGCTAGCACACCGGTCGGTAAAGATGTAGCAAATAGATCGATAGTAGGCGCTGGATCAAGCACGCCTATCAGGAGAGAGGCCAGAGACACAATCAACACGCCACCAACGCCCTCTCCCCTCTCGACAGCAAGTATTTAGATAGCCGCCGCTGACTGGACGGTCAGTCTCAGGTACTAGCGCAGTCGCTCAGTCTCTAGTTCAGCCACCGACGCACCAGCTCGCACTCCGGTTTGGCGACTGTCATTCATCGCATAGCGGGACTTGTACTTCACTAGCAGTGAGGTGGACATGGACTATTGCGGAAGAGCTTGTACCACAACAAATGGACTCTCTTTAAGACAAGTAGCTTGCTGTTTATGTAATAAACGTGCAGTTTGTGTTGTAGAAAGACGATACCGGCCACCAGACAATATCTTCTCCCTTATTTCCTTTGGGTATAAGATTCTACAGTGTTGACGAGGACACAAGAATGTATATGAAGGCAATTGCAGCGATGAAAAAAAAAAAGATGCTACTTTCTGTACGAAGTTCCCCGAAGAATACAATAATGATCAATAGAGACCTGCTCAGTTATATCAGCCATAAACTGTAGGCATGCTAACCGTTGGAGATCACTCATCGATTATTGTTCGTCTTATCGATAAACTTTCCTCCAAATTGCAGAAACCACATTGACAAGAGTGCCTATGCGATGCCACAGTACCATGCAGTGAGATTGTACATACACAAACACTGCTTCCGCTCCTTGCATAAGTCATAGGAATATGTGCAGTTACACACCGTGCTATAGTACGGAATTCGCGCAATGCATGACGATATTCATGATGTGCTCGAGTTGTCTAGAGGGCAATCTACCGGATGCACCTGCGTGGCATCCGAGCCGAGGACGGCGTGGGCGTCTATGCCCCGTGGGCAACGTGTGTGAACAGTTTCGGCTTTGGAAAATTTACTAGGCTTAAACTTACCTAAATAATTTCTAAATATACACACACATAAAGAAAGGCCATGTAGATCATGCAGCATCGTGTAGCAATTACCTGCATACTTCCGCACTTCATCTCATGATCCCTATTCGATATTAAGATAAAAGAATTTTTGCTTAGTCTACCTCGACAACGGTTCTCCAAATACGCCCAAAGGAGTTTCGAAAGAACGATGACACCTTTCTTCTGTAGATTTCCTGGTTTCCTTCCCAAGTAACCATACAACATTTTTGTGTGGATTACCAGCACGGAAGATCGATTGAGAATTAGCTGACGTAGGTAATGAGGAGTAGCAGAAATGAGATTAGTGAGAAAAAATTAACATCAAAGTTCAGGACAATGAAGAGACAAAGCAAAGGAATTCTGGTACTTTAGAAGCAAAATAACTTATGACGCACGAAGCCAGGAGGACATAAAAAACTGTATACCACGGTCAAAGAGGACATCCTGGTCATATACAGGGTGGTCCATTGATCGTGACTGGGCCAAATATCTCACGTAATAAGCGTCAAACGAAAAGACTACAAAGAACGAAATGTATCTAGCTTGAAGGGGGGAACCAGATGGCGCTATGGCTGGCCCGCTAGATGGCGCTGCCATAGGTCAAACGGATATCAACTGCAGTTTTTTTAAATAGGAACCCCCATTGTCATCCATATGTTTGTGACTATTACAGCGCCATGTATCTGAAAGAGAAAAAAGTGGTCATACTACAACATTCATGTTTCTTTACGTACTACACGGTAATAAAAAATGAGGGCTCCTATTTAAAAAAAAAAAACGCAGTTGATAGCCGTTTGACCTATGGCAGCGCCATCTAGCAGGCCAACCATAGCTCCATCTGGTTTCCTCCTTCAAGCCAGACGAGTTTCGTTCTCTGTAGTTTTTTCTTTTGATGCTTATTTCGTGAGATATTTGGCCCAGTCACTATCAATGGACCACCCTGTATAGTTCCACTATCAAGCAACGGCCTTCATATGAGGGAAAAATTTCTAAAATATAAGTCTATTGAACGGAAGTGAATGATGAACTGAGAGGGAGGGAGGGGGGAGGGATACAGGTGAGAATAAGAGAATCGAAGCGTTTGAGAAGCGGTGCTACTGAAGGACGGTGAAAATTTTGTGGATTGACAGATGTCAAATGAGGTTATGCACAGAGTCGTCGAGGATAGAAATACGAGGAAAACACTGACAGATGATATGACATCACGGAGAAACACCAAGACATTATCCGAATGGACAGAAACTGGTACATGAGATATACATGTACAGGCAAACAAATGATTACAATTTAAAAGAAATTGCATGATTCATTCAAGAAAAAGAGCTTCACAAATTGAGCACGACAATAGCACATTGGTTCACCTTTGGCCTTTATGCAAGCAGGCTGCGAGGGATTAGCCGAGCGGTCTGGGGCGCTGCAGTCATCGACTGTGCGGCTGGTCCTGGCGGAGGTTTGAGTCCTCCCTCGGGCATGGGTGTGAGTGTTTGTCTATAGGATAATGTAGGTTAAGTAGTGTGTAAGCTTAGGGACTGATGACCTTAGCAGTTAAGTCCCATAAGAGTTCACACACATTTGAATATTTTTTTTTTATGCAAGCGGTTATCCGGCTTGGCATTGATTGATACGAGTTGTTGGACGTTCTCCTGAGGGTTATCGTGCGAAATTATCATGTTAGATCATTAATATCCCGAACTGGATGGAGGGCCCTGCCCATAATGCTCAAACGTTCTCATTTGGGGAGAGATTCGGCGCCCTTGCTGGCCAAGCTAGGGTTTGGCAAGAACGAAGGGACAGAGACCCTTGCTGCATGCGGACAGGCATTATCTTGCTGAAACGAATGCTCCTGGTGGCTTGCCATGAAGGGTAGGGTAACAAAGAGGATGGGGGGGGGGGGGGGAATATCATCGACGTACCGCTGTGCTGTAAGCGTGCCGCGGATGAAAACCAAAGGGGTCCTGCTACGAAAGTAAATGGCATCCCATGCCATCTCTCCTGGTTGCAGGGTGACATTCAGGCTGGTATGCCAGCGCTGTCCAGGGCGCCACCAGACACATATTCGTAGGCCATCGGGGCTGAATCCGAAGCAGGACTCGTCACTGAAAACAGTTCTACTCCGTTCAATGAGATTCCAGTCCGAAGACGTGTCTAGAGACGGTCTGCACAGCAGTGGGGTACCAACATGACTCTCGCCCGATAACGAGGAGTGATGGTTTGGGGTGCCAATGTCATTTCATACCAGGATCCCTTTGGTGGTCCGCAACACACTTCCTGCAGAGCAGTACATCGGCGATATTCTATGCCCAGTTTTGTTGCCCTTCATGGCAAGCCATCCAACAACTCGTATCAACGCCCAGCCGTATAACTGCTTAAGGCCACAGGTGGACGAATGCGCTATTGACTTACTCAGTTTGTGAAGCTCTTCTCTTGAATAAATCATCCAATTTTTCTGAGATTGTAATCATTTGTTTTTATGTACATGTATATCACATATACCGATTCCCGTCCCATTCGGATAATACCTTCGTGGTGTGTCGTTTCGGTTCTTTTTTTTTCTTGGAGTGTATAATTGAGGACGATGGGTCTAGGTGTCACTCTGAAATGAAGAGGTTGGGCCACATCAAACTAGTCAGATGAATGATGAAAAGTAAATGTATAAATAGAAGAGAGAGAGAGAGAGAGAGAGAGAGAGAGAGAGAGAGAGAGAGAGAGATATGCAGTGTGCTCTTTCGGAATTTGGGTTTAATGACTCGTCGATGTCGTAATTAGTTACGAGATGGGGAAGGACGCGAAGGAACCGTGTCCTTTCAAGAGGAACCATCTACGCATTTGCATTTTGCGATTTTGGGGCACTTACTGATATCTTAGATCCAAATGGTCGAACGGAGGCTAGAACAGTCTCCTCTCAAATGCGAATCTAGTAACCACTCCATCATCTCTCTCGACCTTATTACTACATACTGCTTACAAGTGTTACTCCTTCGTTTTTACAAGAAGTGACATGCTTCGGAAGATTATGATTCTCTCTTTTGATTGCTTTTTGATCTGCGGGGTGGGGGGGGGGGGGCACAAAATCATCACTTAGCGATCTAAGAACTTTCTAGGACTTTATAGGGAAAGAATAATTGTAACTGTGAAAACTGATATTATTATCTTGACGGTCTTGTTAAATGCTGTAATAAATTTGTTCTACTGTTACTCCGTAACACTCAGGGAGAGGATTATTTTGTACGTGTTTTCTCTGGCGATCGCTGGGAATGACACTGAATTAAATCTCGTGCAATTTATGGAATTTATAAAAACTTTATTCACTTCTGTGCGGTAACAGGACTTCGAGGGGATGTTTGGCTGGACTTTGCGTGGTATTTTCCTTCACTGCGTTTCGAACTTGATTTCCCATCGGCGTCTTGCAGTTTTATATATGTATCCTTTAGGTATCAGGAAGTAGTACAATATTTTTAAACATGCAGTTTTTAGCAGTGGTCTTCGCTAAGTCGTCGAAAATTTCGTTACATTTAATGTTAGTGTGGCCCTAAACACACATAAATTTTACCTTCTTGCAGCAAATTTTCGTTGTCCGTTGTGTCTATTACTAGTAGTCTACTTCTCTTGATAGTAGGTGAGGTCTGGACATCTAGCTCCTGCAGTTCGCTACAACCTTAAAATTCTTTTCTGAGTGGTACTGTTCGTAATGTTAAGCTTCAAGCACAGCTATGGCTTGAGCAGAAGAACTACAACTCTCACCGGGAAGCGAAATCAGTTCTTTGTTACCTTGCGCTGGAACACAGGAAAGTGAAATCTACTCTGCCATTCCCTGTGGTTTGGAGAATTCCGTGTACACCTAGAAACACAGCGTGAAATTATCAGCAACGGAGACTTTTGCTATCTGCTATTGCAGCATATGAGTCTGTTATTTATTGATTTTGTTATGAACAATTTTACACATAACCGTCAACAACTTTAATAATGAAACTCTGTGCCGGACCGAGACTCGAACTCGAGACCTTCACCTTTCACTAGCAAGTGCTCTGCCGACCAAGTTACCCAAACAGCACTCACGACCCATCCTCATAACTCTACTTCTGTCAGTATCTCATCTACCTTCCAAACTTCCCAGAAGTTCTCGCGCTTAAAAGGCAGGACTAGCACTACTGGAAGAAAGGATGCTGTAGGGACATGGCTCAGGCACTGCCTTAGGGATGTTTCCAGAATCAGTTGCGAGTCTCAGTCCCGCACACAGTTTTACTCTGCCAGGAAGTAACATATGAGCGCGCACTCCACTGCAGAGTGAAAAATTCGCTCTGGAGACTTGTATAAATATGGCACTGGTTTTATCGAACTTGTCTCTTTGATGTGGTTCCAGTGCTGTCATCAGATTTTCTGTAGCTTTTCTGGAAGTCCACGCAGTGACTCAGTTTCACCCTTTGTACCCGCGAGGAAGTCCAGGCATAACCCGCTTACTGGCTCACTAGATTCCCAACCAGCCCCTACGACCTTTGAATGGTCCTTCCTTACTTGCCTGGCCTGACCACTACTCCGCAACTTGCCAGCCACATATCCCTCAACGAAAAATCTTTTTCTTTAACTTATTTATACAGGGTGGTCCATTGATAGTGACCGGGCCAAATATCTCACGAAATAAGCATCAAACAGAAAAAACTACAAAGAACCTAACTCGTCTAGCTTGAAGGGCGTAACCAGATGGCGCATAGTTGGTCCACTAGATGGCGCTGCCATAGGTCAAACGGATATCAACTGCGTTTTTTAAAATAGGAACCCCCATTTTTATTACATATTCGTGTAGAACGAAAAGAAATAAGAATGTTTTAAATGGACCACTTTTTTCGCTTTGTGATAGATGGCGTTGTAATAGTCACTAACGTATAAGTACGTGGTATCACCTAACATTCCGCCAGTGCGGACGGTATTTGCTTCGTGATACATTACCCGTGTTAAAATGGATCATTTACCAATTGCGGAAAAGATCGATATCGTGTTGATGTATGGCTGTTGTGATCAAAATGCCCAACGGGCGTGTGCTGTGTATGTTGCTCGGTATTCTGGACGACATCATCCAAGTATCCGGACCGTTCGCCGGATAGTTACGTTATTTAAGGAAACGGGAAGCGTTCAGCCACATGTGAAACGTCAACCACGACCTGCAACAAATGATGATGCCCAAGTAGGTGTTTTAGCTGCTGTCGCGGGTAATCCGCACATCAGTAGCACACAAATTGCGCAAGAATAGGGAATCTCAAAACCGTCAGTGTTGAGAATGCTACATCAACCTCGACTGCACCCGTACCATATTTCTATGCACCAGGAATTGCATGGCGACGACTTTGAACGTCGTGTACATTTCTGCCACTGGGCACAAGAGAAATTATGGGATGATGACAGATTTTTTGCACGCGTTCTATTTAGCGACGAAGCATCATTCACCAACAGCGGTAACGTAAACCGGCATAATATGCACTATTGGGCAACGGAAAATCCACGATGGCTGCGACACGTGGAACATCAGCGACCTTGGCGGGTTAATGTATGGTGCGGCATTATGGCAGGAAGGATAATTGGACCCCATTTTATTGATGGCAAAGTAAATGGTGCAATGTAAACTGATTTCCTACGTAATGTTCTACCGATGTTACTACAAGGCGTTTTACTGCCTGACAGTATGGTCATGTACTTCCAACATGATGGATGTCCGGCACACAGCTCGCGTGCGGTTGAAGCGGTACTGAATAGCATATTTCATGACCTTCCCCCCATGAACCATGGACCTTGCCGTTGGTGGGGAGGCTTGTGTGCCTCAACGATACAGATAGCCGTACCATAGGTGCAACCACAACGGAGTGGTATCTGTTGAGAGGCCAGACGAACGTGTGGTTCCTTAAGAGGTCCAACAGCCTTTTCTGTAGTTGCAGGGGCAACAGTCTGGATGATTGACTGAACTCACCCTGTAACACTAATCAAAACGGCCTTGCTCTTTTGGTACTGCGAACGGCTGAAAGCAAGGGGAAACTACAGCCGTAATTTTTCCCGAGGGCATGCAGCTTTACTGTATGATTAAATGATGATGGCGTTCTCTTGGGTAAAATATTCCGGAGGTAAAATAGTCCCACATTCGGTCTCTCCGAGCGGGGACTACTCAAGAGGACATCGTTATCAGGAGAAAGAAAACTGGCATTCTACGGATCGGAGCGTGGAATGTCAGATCCCTTAATCCGGCAGGTAGTTTAGAAAATTTAAAAAGGGAAATGAATAGGTTAAAGTTAGATATAGTGGGAATTAGTGACGTTCGGTGGCAGCAGGAACAAGACTTTTGGTCAGGTGAATACAGGGTTATAAATACAAAATCAAATAGGGGTAATGCAGGAGTAGGTTTAATAATGAGTAAAAAAATAGGAGTGCGGATAAGCTACTACAAACAGCATAGTGAACGCATAGACACGAAGCCCACGCCTACTACAGTAGTACAAGTTTGTATGCCAACTAGCTCTGCAGATGATGAAGAAGTTGATGAAATGTATGATGAGATAAAAGAAATTATTCAGGTAGTGAAGGGAGATGAAAATTTAATGGCCATGCGTGACTGGAATTCGACAGTAGGAAAAGGAAGAGAAGGAAACGTAGTAGGCGAATAAGGATTGGGGATAAGAAATGAAAGAGGAAGCCGCCTGGTAGAATTTTGCACAGAGCACAACTTAATCATAGCTAACACTTGGTTTAAGAATCATGATAGAAGGTTGTATACATGGAAGAACCCTGGAGATACTAAAAGGTTCCAGATAGATTATATAATGGTAAGACAGAGATTTAGGAACCAGATTTTAAATTGTAAGACATTTTCAGGGGCAGACGTGGACTCTGACCACAATCTATTGGTTATGAACTGTAAATTAAAACTGATGAAACTGCAAAAAGGTGGGAATTTAAGGAGATGGGACCTGGATAAACTGACTAAATCAGAGGTTGCACAGTGTTTCAGGGAGAGCATAAGGGAACAATTGACAGTAATGGGGGAAAGAAATACAGTAGAAGAAGAATGGGTAGCTTTGAGGAATGAAATAGTGAAGGCAGCAGAGGATCAAGCAGGTAAAAAGACGAGGGCTAGTAGAAATCCTTGGGTAACAGAAGAGATACTGAATTTAATTGATGTAAGGAGAAAATACAAAAATGCAGCAAGTGAAGCAGGCAAAAACGAATACATATGTCTCAAAAATGAGATCGACAGGGAGTGCAAAATGGCTAAGCAGGGATGGCTAGAGGACAAATGTAAGGATGTAGAGGCTTATGTCATGAGGGGTAAGATAGATACTGCCTACAGGAAAATTAATGAGACCTTTGGAGAAAAGAGAACCACTTGCATGAATATCAAGAGCTCAGGTGCAAACCCATTTCTAAGCAAAGAAGGGAAAGCAGAAAGGTGGAAGAAGTATATAGAGGGTCTATACAAGGGCGATGTTCTTGAGGACAATATTATGGAAATGGAAGACGAGGTAGATGAAGATGAAATGGGAGATACGATACTGCGTGAAGAGTTTGACAGAGCACTGAAAGACCTAAATCGAAAAAAGGCCCTGGGAGTAGACAATATTTCATTAGAACTACTGACGGCCTTGGGAGAGCCAGACCTGAAAAAACTCTACCATCTGGTGAGCATGATGTATGAGACGGGTGAAATTCCCTCAGACTTCAAGAAGAATATAATAATTTCATTTCCAAAGAAAGCAGGTGTTGACAGATGTGAAAATTACCGAACTATCAGTTTAATAAGTCACAGCTGCAAAATACTAACGCGAATTCTTTACAGACGAATGGAAAAACTGGTAGAAGCCGACCTCGGGGAAGATCAGTTTGGATTCCGTAGAAATGTTGGAACACGTGAGGCAATACTGACCTTACGACTTATCTTAGAAGAAAGATTAAGGAAAGGCAAACCTACGTTTCTAGCATTTGTAGACTTAGAGAAAGCTTTTGACAATGTTGACTGGAATACTCTCTTTCAAATTCTGAAGGTGGCAGGGGTAAAATACAGGGAGCGAAAGGCTATTTACACTTTGTACAGAAACCAGATGGCAGTTATAAGAGTCGAGGGACATGAAAGGGAAGCAGTGGTTGGGAAGGGAGTGAGACAGGGTTGTAGCCTCTCCCCGATGTTATTCAATCTGTATATTGAGCAAGCAGTGAAGGAAACAAAAGAAAATTCGGAGTAGATATTAAAATCCATGGAGAAGAAATAAAAACTTTGAGGTTCGCCGATGACATTGTAATTCTGTCAGAGACAGCAAAGGACTTAGAAGAGCAGTTGAACGGAATGGACACTGTCTTGAAAGGAGGGTATAATATGAACATCAACAAAAGCAAAACGAGGATAATGGAATGTAGTCGAATTAAGTCGGGTGATGCTGCAGGAATTAGATTAGGAAATGAGACGCTTAAAGTAGTAAAGAGTTCTGCTATTTGGGGAGCAAAATAATTAATGATGATGATCGAAATAGAGAGGATATAAAATGTAGACTGGCAATGGCAAGGAAAGCGTTACTAAAGAAGAGAAATTTGTTAACATCGAGTATTGATTTAAGTGTCAGGATGTCGTTTCTGAAAGTATTTGTATGGAGTGTAGCCATGTATGGAAGTGAAACGTGGACGATAAATAGTTTAGAGAAGAAGAGAATAGAAGCTTTCGAAATGTGGTGCTACAGAAGAATGCTGAAGATTAGATGGGTAGATCACATAACTAATGAGGAGGTATTGAGTAGAATTGGGGAGGAGTTTGTGGCACAACTTGACAAGAAGAAGGGATCGGTTGTTGGGATATCTTCTGAGGCATCAAAGGATCACCAATTTAGTACTGGAGGGCAACGTGGAGGTTAAAAACCGTAGAGGGAGACCAAGAGATGAACACACTAAGCAGATTCAGAAGGATGTAGGCTGCAGTAGGTACAGGGAGATGAAGAGGCTTGCACAGGATAGAGTAGCATGGAGAGCTGGATCAAACCAGTCTCAAGACTGAAGACCACAACAACAACAACAACAACAACATTTCATGACAGGTGGATTGGTCATCGAAGCGCCATACCATGGCCCGCACGTTCACCGGATTTCTTTCTGTGGGGAAAGTTGAAGGATATTTGCTATCGTTATCCACCGACAACGCCTGACAACATGCGTCACCGCATTGTCAGTGCATGTGCGAACATTACGGAAGGCGAACTGCTGGCTGTTGAGAGGAATGTCGTTAGACGTATTGCCAAATGCACTGAGGTTGACGGACATCATTCGGAGCATTTATTGCATTAATGTGATATTTACAGGTAATCACGCTGTAACAGTATGCGTTCTCAGAAATGATAAGTTCACAAAGGTACATGTATCACATTGGAACAATCAAAATAAAATGTTCAAACGTACCTACGTTCTGTATTTTAATTTAAAAAAACCTAACTGTTACCAACTGTACATCAAAAAATTGAGAGCCATATGTTTGTGACTATTACAGCGCCATCTATCACAAAGCGAAAAAAGTGGTCCAAGTAAAACATTCATATTTCTTTTCGTACTACACGAATATGTTATAAAAAGTCGGGGTTCCTATTTTAAAAAAACGGAGTTGATATCCGTTGACCTATGGCAGCGCCATCTAGCGGGCCAACCATAGCGCCATCTGGTTTCCCTCTTCAAGCTAGACAAGTTTCGTTCTCTGTAGTTTTTTCGTTTGACGCTTATTTCGTGAGATATTTGGCCCGGTCACGATCAGTGGAGCACTCAGTATATCAGACACATCGCTGGTAGCCTTACACTGTGCTCCAGTGAATATTTTAGTTGGAGAGTAGAAAACGTCGGCTGCTGCAGTTATTTCGTCATACTGATAATTTGAAGAAAGATGTGCCACCAATCTTCCGAGAATAGGTAAGACATCATTTATGTAACTAGTAGATAATCCTGTCTAGTGTGTGCTCATTTCCCCACAATAATCCTTGTGAGATTCTATGTTACTAGTTTGTTAGTTAGTTATAGAATGCTTTTGTAGAAGCAGCCTTGTAAAGTTTATCATTTATGCTGTAATTTGACAATATTAACTTGCAGAGCAGGAGACATGCAGTACACCATAAAGAAATAGTGAGTTGTTTTGCATTTTGTTACAGTCATCCAACGACAGTAATTTATTGTACAAATATCAGTGGATAAACAGAGTGTCGCTGATTATCTGACAAACATCTTAAGACCTTTCGCAGTCTTTTCACTGCGCTGGCTTCAATCACTAAAAATTTATTCACGCTAATCACGTACCTGAGAAGATTATTCGTGTATCGCACGACTCGATAGTATGGACAGTATCGAGCGTCTTGTGGAGATAAAAGAAAACAAAATCGGCCTGTTCGTTGGCGTGCACATTTCGTAAGATACAGTGTGGAGAAAAAAGTCAGGAGCCGACTATTAAGTAAATACTGAAGTGATAGACGTCGCTATGTCTGCCTCCGACATGCCTCGACTAAAATGAAATGCAAGCCGCGGCGCTGCAGCTGCAATAAGGAAAAATGTACGCATTTCAGCGAGAGCGGCTTCCCGTCTTTGATGATCGGCCAGCTGACAGACGCGGCTACGTGGCATGCAACCAGTGCTGGCACGCGCGCCTCCACTTGCGAAATACCGCGTTTCCACGTTGGCAGCGTGCACACTGCCGTAGCAGTGGCGCAGGTCTGCGCTTCCTAATCAGTAATTTGTAAATCAGAAGATGTGGAAGCAGCACATCCAAAACTAAAAAGGGCAGAATATGTGTCAATAAATGAAATAATCTTACACTACTGGCCATTAAAATTGCTACACCACGAAGATGACGTGCTACAGACGCGAAATTTAACTAACAGGAAGAAGATGCTGTGATATGCAAATGATCAGCTTTTCACAGCATTCACACAAGGTTGCCGCCGGTGGCGACACCTACAACGTGCTGGCCTGAGGAAAGTTTCCAACCGATTTCTCATACACAAACAGCAGTTGACCGGCGTTGCCTGGTGATACGTTGTTGTGATGCCTCGTGTAAGGAGGAGAAAGGCGTACCATCACGTTTCCGGCTTTGATAAAGGTCAGATTGTAGCCTATCGCGATTGCGGTTTATCGTATCGCGACATTGTTGCTCGTGTTGGTCGAGATCCAATGGCTGTTAGCAGAATATGGAATCGGTGAGTTCAGGAGGGTAATACGGAACGCCGTGCTGGATCCCAACGGCCTCCTATCACTAGCAGTCGAGATAACAGGCATCTTATACGCATGACTGTAACGGATCGTGCAGCCACGTGTCAACAGATGGGGACCTTTGCAAGACAACAACCATCTTCACGAACAGTTCGACGACGTTTGCAGCAGCATGGACTATCAGCTCGGAGACCATGGCTGCGGTTACCCACGACGCTGAATCAGAGACAGGAGCGCCTGCGACGGTGTACTCAACGACGAGACTGGGTGCACGAATGGCAAAACGTCATTTTTTCGGATGAATCCAGGTTCTTTTTACAGCATCATGTTGGTCGCATCCGTGTTTGGCGACATCGCGGTGAACGCACATTGGAAGCGTCTATTCGTCATCGGCATACTGGCGTATCACCCGGCGTGATGATATGGGGTGCCATTGGTTACACGTCTCGGTCACCTCTTGTTCACATTAACGGCACTTTGAACAGTGGACGTTACATTTCACATGTGTTACGACCCGTGGCTCTACCCTTCATTCGTTTCCTGGGAAACCCTACATTTCAGCAGGATAATGCACAACCGCATGTTGCAGGTCCTGTATGGGGCCTTTCTGGATACAGAAAATGTTCTACTGCTGCCCCAGCCAGCACATTCTCCAGATCTCTCACCAATTGAAAGCGTCTGGTCAATGGTGGCCGAGCAACTGGCTCGTCACAATACGCCAGTTACTATTGTTGATGAACTGTGGTATCGTGTTGAAGCTGCATTGTCAGCTGTACCTGTACACGCCATCCAAGCTCTGTTTGACTCAATGCCCAGTCATATCGAGGCCATTATTACGGCCAGATGTAGTTGTTCTGGGTACTGATTTCTCACGATCTATGCACCCAAATTGCGTGAAAATGTTATCACATATCAGTTCTAGTATAATATATTTGTCCGGTGAATACTCGTTTATCGTCTGCATTTCTTCTTGGTGTAGCAGTTTTAATGGCAGTAGTGTACCTTGTGTACGCGATACCACCGCCATCTGCATATGTGGGTAGCGTGACTTCTGTCAGTTTAGCGTATATCGTCGCGAAATGCCGAAGGCACTTTTGGGGCCAGTTTCGTTTCGTCCACTCTGTAATCGTCGCCGCGACGGTAATGAGCCGTTACCCCCACCAGAGGTCGTTCGCCGGCCGCAAGGAGCTGCAGTGGCGTACCGGTGCGGTAGCGCGTAAGCCGAGCCGGCCGCGGCGGCTTGTGTTACGCAGCCGAAACCGGAGCCGAGCCGAGCCGAAAAACCTGGCCGCACTGCTCGCGGTCTGGCCTGGCCCAGCGCCGGCTGGTCACGCTGCAGGCACCTCCACTCGTGGCGGCCGCTGCGCCCGCGCGAAACGGCCGCAACCGACACCGGGAACAGGCGCCGCACACTGCTGGGACACTGGACTCGCGTTCCGTAGGTCTAGTTATCCGCCACCATTGACCAGACGTTTTCAATTAGTGAGAGATCTGGAGAATGTGTTGACCGGATCAGCAGTCGAACATTTTCTGTATGAAGAGGTTAGCACAGGAAAGGAATTCGTGGCGGGCCGCATCAAACCAGTCAGTAGACTGATGACCAAAAAAAAAAGTTATCCGCCCAGATCTCAGCTGTTTCCCTAAATCACTTCACGCAAATGCCGAGAAGGTGCCTTTAAAAAGCACCACGCCCATTATTTCCCCAAACTGAGCGCGTGCTCCGTCTCCAATAATCTTGTCGTCGACAGGACCTAAGAACTTCAATCCTCCTCCTTCCAAATGCATTCTTGTACTCGAGGCTCGAGCGGGTAAAAGGTCGACAAGATTGCAAATAGGTTTTAGACTGTGAGCCAACATACACCACTGCGTTATGCCTTAACGGCAGGTCTTGTCATGGGGGGAGCCTCGTCAGAGAGGTCCACCGCATAAACGTCTAGGGAAGTGATTCGAGTGGTGGTTTCCCGTTACTTTCCACTGAGGATGATAAAATGATAATTAGAACAACACAACACCCAGTCCCTGAGCGGAGAAAAATCTCTGATCCAGCCGGGAATCGAACCCGGGCCCCTTGGCGTGACAGACCGCCGCGCTGACCACTTTTTTTTTAATTTTTCAAAAAGCCCCTTAATTAAAAAAAGAAGGAAAAACCTAAGTGCCACCGCCACTTTTCATCCTATAACAAAAAAATCTGGCCCACTTCAGGCGTTGGCTCCTGTCTAAACCTACCCCAGAGAGCTGCCTATATACCAGGGGAAAAATGGGAAACCAAGGTTAGGGCTATTCTTACAAACAAAACAAAATCTTCCTTTTTCTGAATTTTTTTTTTTTTTTGTGTTTAGTTTTGTTGTGTAATTGATCAGAGGCCTTCTGCGCCCCGCTGGTAATATGTTGAGTCACGTCTTCTCGAAATTGATGTGTTCCGTTCAATTGTTCAGAAATGTTCATTGGTTCAAACAGGAAAACTTCTCTCTTGGCCTAACACATTCCAGCTGCGAGGCGGGTCGTGGAAAGCACTCCCAAGGAAGTTCGAGAAAAATTGTCTGCATTTTGGGTGACGGACAACGACATAATGACGGTCATTGAGGTATGTCCAAAAATCGAGTACAGAGTCTACAGTTTGTCCAAATAGGTAGTGAATGGCATGTCCGCGAATCCAATTCACAGCATTGGTCTTTGTCCGAGGAAAATAATAATGAAAAGGGAGTAATCCGATCCGGAATGTCCCGCGTCAGAAAAGTCACAATACGACGAATCGAGTGCCAAAATTCCGCCGCTGCTCCGCAAACAAACCGATGTTCATCATTGCCTGACACTCACCACTCAGCTACCCTTTTCGTTTTTGGCATTGCGGACGTCACATGACATCCGGTCAAGTTCTTATGTTGTTCCTTCCACTCAGTTTTTTATTACAGAGGCCAACCAGCTCTCTGACCGAACAAGCTGAGCTACCGTGCCGGCTACAAATTAATTAGCAGTAGATTCGAACACGGAGCTACCAGGGGCTGGCAGCTAATCTGGTGCTCTATTATGTAACTCCTGCGGCAGCTTACTCTAATGTTGTGCATCTGGCGGAACAGTAACGCTGTGATGCACTATGTTTCCCTCAGGAGTAACCAACACTGCTGACGTTTATTATAGCAACTGACAAGGGGACACTCCACACTGTAAATCACGGATTTAGATGCGCTTCAAATATGTTGTAGAGGCACTTACCCTGAGTACCTTGCTATCCGGTTTTTTAACGACGGGCCTTGGCTTTTGAGAAAATCGATTTTGAAGTTCAATACAGGCTTTGTATATCCGTAACATTGCATATATTCCAAGCAAGTCAGCGGTAAAGGTTCACGGCTACCGCGCTTCGAATCCTGCTGCCATGTTTTTTTATGTATGCAAGAACCATCAGAAAAATTTGGTCCTAACGTTCAAAAACTGGGAAATACAGAAATGTAGTCGTGTCCTGCACGAAATCCGGGAAGTTCACGAAACTGTTATACGAAGAATTTTTGCGTTCTGTAATTCTTCCGTACGTGGGACAGAAAAAAATGTTTCTACATTATCAATTCGTGGGGAGGGCTAACGGATTAAACTTTATACGATTATCTATTCACTGATGAAAGGAAAGCGAGCACCTGTACCCTAAAAGTGGTCCACCAAAGTGCACTCCTTATTGCCAGCCCTGCGATGTCTATTTTTACCAACAGGTGAAAATCTTCAAGAAAATTATTCAGAATGATCCCGACTTGATGAAAGACAGTAGAAAGGTCGCTTCCAGGGAAGATTCGATAAAATTACGTTTGCTAATCCTACAACAATTCAGCGCACCTAATTTTCAAAGCATGATTACACACTCATGGTTCGCATCGAAATTCGCGGATGAAAGAGAAATCTTTTTGAATGCAAAAGAATTGTGTTTCCCGGTATCGCTCATGAAGAAACCGTGCACCTGCAAGACGGTTGCTTTCATAAAATACGCGTGGTGCTGCGAAAATTTGTGCTCCGGTTGTTTCTATGATAAGTATTACCCACAATATTGTTCTGGCACATCAAGCAATGTGGCCGATGAAAAATAATTTTGTAATAATTTTGTAATATTGTATGACAGAAAAAATTAATAACTGAATATATCTTTATAATTTCACACAACTTACATTGTTTGTTGATATTCTTTTAAATAAAATTGAAAAATACGGTCGATTTTTGAAAAAAAAAATGTGCACCAGCAGCATTCGAACACGGTACCTCCAGTACGGTAGTCGTGAACTTTTACCGCTGCGCTCCGCTGACTTGCTCGGAATATATGTAATGTTACGGTTATACAAAGCACGCAGTAAACTTCAAAATCGATTTTCTCAAAAACCAAGGCCTGTCGCTAAAAAACCGGATAGCCAGGTACTCAGGTTAAGTGCCTCTACAACATATTTGAAGGGCATCAAAATCCGTGTTTTACAGTGTGGAGTGTCCCCTTGTCAGCTATCGGGGCGGACAGACACCATAACATGGGGTGACTAGAACAAAAAAAATTGTTCAAATGGCTCTGAGCACTATGGCACTTAACATCGGAGGTCATCAGTCCCCTAGAACTTAGAACTACTTAAACCTAACTAACCTAAGGACATCACACACATCCATGCCCGAGGCAGGATTCGAACCTGCGACTGTAGCGGTCGCGGGGTTCCGGACTGAAGCGCCTAGAACCGCTTGGCCACCACAGCCGGCGACTAGAATCACTCGGATGAATAGAAACGAAACTTCCAAAAAAAGTTCTATGCTATCGCGACGGAAGACAAATGGGTGTGTCATTCAAAGATTTGTTTATCTAGTTCAGTAGCGAACTCATATAACAGGGAAATGATGAATTTCAACCTTGGCGACACTATCAGTTGATGTTTTATTCACTCTATGACAAACATCGGATGAGGTGCTGAATTTGCTTATTTATGTGTAAGAACCAATCTAAATTGTGTTTACTTACTTCCAGCATGCTGGATGCGAATAGGCAGCAACTTACGAGATGCTCTCAGTAAGTAATGCAAAACTTCTTTCCTGAAAGTAGGTTGGTTTTATTTAAGATTCATAAACACCACTCTTTTGACTACAAATCGCTATTTTCTCAACGCATCTTCGTTCAATGCGACGGCCTTCCGCCACCTTACTGGGAGGGCCTATAGACTCACATCGTACGATGGTAATCGCAAAAGTAAGGTATCCTATTTTTTATAAGTACATAGACCAGTTTATTTCCACAATGGTTTACATCAGTTTACAAATACCAACTCTCCGCCATGCTGTTCTGAAAGTTATGAACCTCTTCTTTCACCTCGTCGTCGGAGCTGAATCGCTGGGACCACAATTAACGCTGACAGGTACTGTAAGACTCTGAAAAAACTCAAAAGGGCAACTCAGAACCGGAGAAGAGGAATGTTAAGCAAGGGCGCACACATTCTCCATAACAACGCTCGCCCACACATCGCTCGGCAACCGTTGCTCTCCTGCAACAGTTTCAGTGGAACATAATCATACACCCATTCTATAGTCCTGTCTTGGGGCCCAGTGACTATCACCTGTTCAGTACGTTAAACGAACATTTGGCCGGAAAGCGGTGCAGTTCCGACGACGAGGTGAAAGAAGAGGTTCATAACTTTCTGAACAGCATGGCGGCGAGCTGGTATGACATGGGCATACAAAAACTTCCACAGCGTCTACAAAAATGCATCGATAGAAATGGCGATTATGTCGAAAAATAGCTAAATGTTTAAGCTGTACACTGATGTAAACCATTGTAGTAATAAACAGGTATATGTACGCATAAAAAAAATGGAGACCTTACTTTTGGGATTACCCTCGTACCACTCTACTGGTCGACACCGAGGTCAACGTCTCGCTGCATCAATAACCTCCCCATCATCCAAGTACTGCTTCCCGCAGAGTGCATCCTTCATTGGGCCAAACTGATGGAAGTCGGTAAGTGCGAGCTCAGGGGTGTAGGGTGGATGAGAAGGAACAATCCAATAACGTCTTGTGAACTCCTCTCGGGTACACAGAATTATATGAGGCCCTGCATTATTGGGAAAAATTTCTTTTGAATTTTTGTGGTTTCTTCATTTTCCTGAGGGTAGCACAGCTGTGTGCTGTCGGGCGGAACGCGGGAGATCGTACAGGTTTGCACGACCTTGCTGCGATAATAACAGACGCTTCGCCCAACGACTCACCATGCTTTTGTTCACCTCCAGATCTCCGTCCACATTCTGCAAACAACTATAAATAACTGCGATGTTCTGTTTTTCCGCCAAAAGAAACTCAGCTGTCTGTTTGGCACACACCTCCGTTACAGACGCCATTTTCAAGGCTACATATACTGCCAACATCCATTGCAAACTACAGCGGCTGAAACGGGAATACTCCACGATGTCCCACAACAAATTCCCCAACCGAAACTGGTCGAGAAAAGAAACATGTTGCATAGTTACTGAACGCCACTCGTAGTATCAGTCACTAAAGCTACAAAATCGTCAAAGTTGCACAGAAGTTTCTTTTTATTTAAATGGTGAGCAGTTTCGAACCTTCGTAGTCCCTTAGCATACCATCCAAGCAAGACCTACCATAATTGCGTTGTTTTAATTTTAGTAGACAATAAGCAAATTAACAACCCCGTTTCCTATGCCAACATTGCAGTTTTGAAGTACGTTTTAATCTGTGTTCAGTTTCGGCTAATTGAAAAGGTAGTGTTGTGTTTTCTGAGTTTTTGGGGTGAATAAAAGCAGCAATCGTCAGCGTTTGTTCAGAAGCACAGCAAGAATTTGACGTAAACGAAGAACCGCGTGGCACTGTTCTCAAGCCACGACATTATGCTGTGATAATACGGAAAAATGAAGCAGGCATATAGATTGCAAGCATGTGAAATTTTTTAGTCAGAAGGCAAAATTTATGTTGGTGTTTTTCTGAAAAAAAGAGATTAAACACGTTTATTTTAATAGATGAGCAGTTTTTTTTTTAGTCAAGGAGATGTTATTCGAAAGTTCTTAGTTACTTCTAGCTGTACGACGCGAAATTCAAACACATCATTTTTAAACATACGTCAGTGACTTAACAAACAAATTCATCTATTTAAAGGTACAATAGACTAAGGAGAGATATGACCATTTTTACCGGGAAACAGAATAAAAAATCACAGCTAATCCAATATTTTTAGTTTCTGTGTTGAATAAAACTTTTTTCAACCACATAAATTTTGTTTTTATTCTTCTAGATTCAAAACGGATTGTAACCTGCGCCTATTCGCCCAAAAGACCAACAAATAGAAAAAAATTATGAGATTAACACTGATATCTCTATACACCTCTCTCTATAGGGTGAATGCAAACACCAACCTTTTCATTTTTTTTATTTTATGAAACCATGAGCAGGTCCCAAATCTCAATATAAATTTAAAATTAGGCGCTAGATCTGCAATACTATATAAAGAGACTTCCGGCTGATTAAAGATGTGTGTCGGATTGAGAGTCGAACTCGCGAACTTTGCCATTCGTGGGCAAGAGCTCTACTGTCTTCGCTACCCAGCACGACTCACGACCCGCCCCCACAGCTGTACTTGCACCAGTGCCTCACCTCCTACCTTCCAAACTTCACAGAAGTTCTCCTGCGAAACTTGGAAGAAACAACTGGAAGAAAGGATATTGCGGAGACATGGCTTAGCCATAGCCTGGGGGATGTTTCTAGAATCATTTATTTATTTTTTTTTGGGGGGGGGGGGATGGGGGGCGTACTGTGTGCTCAAATATTGTAATCTAGTCATGTACATTACATTTTAAAATTTTGAAAAAATATTGTTCTAGTGAATTCTTCTACTAGATTCTATAGTTGTTATAAATTTTTCAGTTAAACGTAATCCAAAAATTTATATCTAACTAAGGTGGCCATGAAGTCTGTACCCGTTAGTAGTAGATATGAGAGGATATCCGCAGGTCCTGGACCCTACTTACACGTAATGAGTAGCACCTCTTTTAGATCTCAACACCAGTTAACGAAATGTATGTACCCCTCCAACAGTCGGTAATATACCTTACTGAAAATACACTGGTATTCCTAAGGCTGTGCTAAAAATTATTTTCATGATCTGGACCCTAGTTCCACATCAGAAACTTTTTAGAAAGTATGTTGTTCATAAAGGTTAGCAACATTTTGCATTTATGTTTTTAGTGGTCGTCATAAAGTAACTGCCTTCCCCACCCCCACCTCATTCGTAGTACATATTATTGAAAATATCTCGGTACTGCTACGAGTAAACACACGAACGCGAACAATAATTATTCAAGAAAACGAAGAAAAACAAGTGAGAAAAGGATAGCAAAGGATGAGACAGGAGAGAGAAGGAATAACAGAGGAGACGTGAGGAGGTGGTGATGATGGTGAAAAAGGAGGAGACAAGGAGAGGAGAAGTATGACAGTGATGGGGAACGAGGGTCAACGGAATAAGAGAGAGAGAGAGAGAGAGAGAGAGAGAGAGAGAGAGAGAGGAGAGGAGCAACTAGTTGCAGATATGATAAGGGCTAGAGGAGAGGTAGAGAGAAAAAGATGCGAGGTGAAAGAAGAGAAACCAAAGGGAGGTAGTGAACAGAGGTGTGAGAAACAAAGTACACAGGAATACGTGTCTTCAATGGTTTTTCCTTACACCTTTGCTCACCTCGTTTGTTCTATTTTCTCTCTCATTATACTTTTCTTCTCTGTCTTTCCGTTTTTTCTCAACCCTTTATTCACTAGCCTTCTCTTTCCTCTCATTTTCTTCTTTCACCTTTCCTCTTGCTCTCTCTCATCCTTCTTCTCTTTCCCTTCTGCATTTTTCTCTTACTCCTTTCTCTCCTTCTGCCTCTCTTTTCCTTTTCCTTAGTCTCTTTTCTGTTCTTCCTTCTCTTCTTATCTCTCTCATCTCATTCTTCTATTTTCCATTCTTTCCTTTTATTGAATATTCACTGTCGGTAAATGCCACAATATATGTTTTCAGATTAGTTTCTTTTTCACACATCATATTTCTGTACAATGGAATAACTAATTATACACCTATTACCTTAATTTTGTAATTTAATCTTAAAACTAAAAATTTTAGACTAGTATATGATGTATTCATGTAGGTGTAGCAAGGAAAATTAGTCTTCGCTGAAAGCTACCTGAGACCATGTACGATCAGGACATGCTGTACTGAACTACACCGTGAGAGTTTCGTGTGCATCACTTCCTCGGGAAGTGGCACAGCCAGATAACTAATTCAAAGATTTCAGCTTCACCGGTGACGCAGGATGTCACGGTTGGAACTTTCACGACGTTGCATACCAAATTATTGAGGATGATGGAGTCACTTCTGACCAAAATGCGGAGCTCTCGCCGGCTTTCGCCTTCCGGCTTTCATCTACTACAATAGCGTCCAGGAGCACAGCGTCGACAGCAAGGCGAAGCACAGCCGCTGGGGGCTCTCTTTCGATCTTAGAACCGCACACAGGTATCACCTCTTCTAACTTGCGACTTCGGTAAAGACGAGAACAATAATTAGTTTCCCCATACCTGCTCAGTGTTTCCTGCCTATGAGTAACCTAATGGTCAGCGAAGAAAACTCCGATGACAAGAAATGTCAGCATATTGCCTGGTGTATTATGTAGGTCGTCATGAATGTGATGGTTTAATCTGCTGAAGGATGCAGGGTTCCAGTAGACACAATTATCTACATCACTTGATTATGATGGTTTATGTTAGGGAAATGCTCTGTTTACTTATACTGGCATAAGAAAGTCCTACTCGGTTACACAAATGCCCATTGCACAGTAACAAATTTATTGTGATGTGTGCTGTATCACCATGTGACATAATAGGCTCTTATTTTTTTTAGGGAGAGAATGGCCTTGCGAATACGGTCACATCATCATGCGCAAATCCTGGTTGCTCACTTCAGCAAGACGGATCAACGTCACATACAGCACGGATGTTGGTGGCTACTGTACGACAACTGATTGCCAAGCGTATAATTTCGTCAGACTGTGACATTCCATGACCTCCCAGATCCCTTGATCTGTCACCGTGCGTATTCTTCTCGTACAGTCACCATAAAAGCAAGATGTAGCGTAGTCAACATAAGAACTGAAAGCTAAGATCCGAGTACCATTTGAGGTGTTTCTTTGAACCATGCATGTTTTTGAGCTGTGGCGCGCCAATGCGGGTCACCTTTGCGCGAATATCCTCTTTGCCTCATACACTGAAGACCCAAAAAAACTGGTACATCTGCCTAATATCTCGTAAGGACCCCGCGAGCACGCAGCAGTGCCGCAACACGACGTGGCATGGACTCGAGTAATGTCTGAAGTAGTGCTGGAGGGAAGTGACACCATAAATCTTGCAGGGCTGTCCATAAATCTGTAAGAGTACGAAGGGGTGGAGATCTCTTCTGAACAGCATGTTGCAAGCCCTCTCAGTTATGCTCAATAATGTTCATGTCTGGAGAGTGTTTAAACTGAGAAGAGTGTTTCTGGAACCACTCTATAGCAAGTCGGGACGAGTGGGGTGTCTATTACCCTGCTTTAATTGCCCAAGTCCGTCGGAATGCAAAATGGAAACGAATGGATGCAGGTGATCAGACAGGATGCTTCCGTACGTGTCAACTGTCAGAGCCGTATCTAGACGTATCAGGGGTTCCACATAACTCCAACATCACAAGCCCCCACCATTACAGTCCCTCCGCCACCTTGAACAGTCCCCTGCTGACATGCAGCGTCCATGTACTCATGAGGTTGTATCGAGCGGATGGATGTCTACGGGTATAGAGACAATTTGAAACTATACCCGTCCGATCAGACGACAAGTTTCCAGTGAATGTCGGTGTTGACGGCCCTAGGCGTGGCGTAAAGCTTGTGTCGTGCAGTCATCAAGGACACACAAGTGGGCCTTCGGCTCCCAAAGTCCATTTCGATGATGTTTCGTTGAATGGTTCGCACGCTGACACTTGTTGACGGCTCAGCACTGAAATCTGCAGCAGTTTGGGAAAGGGTTCCACTTCTGTCGCATTTAAAGATTTGCTTCAGTCGTCGTTGGTCCCGTTCTTGCAGGATCTTTTTCCGGCCGCAGCCAAGTCGCAGATTTGATGTTTTACCGGATTCCTGATATTCACGGTACACTCGCGAAATGGTCATACCCGGAAAATTTCATCGCTACGTCGGAGATGCTGTGTCGCATCGCTCGTGCGCCGACTATAACACCACGTTCAAATTCACTTAAATCTTGATAATCTGACATTGTGGCAGCAGTAACCTATGTAACAACTGCGCCAGACATTTGTTGTCTTATGTAGGCGTTGCCGACCACAGAGCCGTATTCTGCCGGTTTACATTTCTCTGTATTTGAATAAGCATGCCTATATCACTTTCCTTGGCGTTTCAGTGCAGATGCAGATAGATTTTTGGTTGCGACCAGAGGATATGATGGAGGGAAATGGATGCTCAGTAGCGCTGGCTTGGTGTGTGGCCGCCAGATAAACAAAGTGCGGTTGCGTTCGTTGAGACGGCGTGAGCTCTAGTGCGCTCCTAATGGCTGTTGTGCACTTGCTACGGACTTGAATGGCGAAGGAATGGAACCCTGCTGTGTTGCCGTAGTGTTTTGAAGCGCGCCGCTCCGAGAGGGTCGGCCTGGGGGCAGGTTTCGGGAGGAGCCATGGTTGCTGTGACACGGCAGAGCGACGGCGTTCATTGTCAATACGTCCCAGAGATGGCAGCACCGTACGGCAGATGGAATTTTACCGCCAGCGGCGAGAATGAGAACTGTTATAATACTTAAAATGGCGACGTTTTCCTTACTTGAACAGCGTGCAATCATTCGTTTTCTGAATTTGCGTGGTGTGAACAAATTGAAATTCATCGACAGCTGAAGGAGACATGTGGTGACGGAGTTATGGATGTGTCGAAAGTGCTTTCGTGGGTGCGACAGTTTAATGAAGGCAGAACATCGTCTGACAACAAACCGAAACAACCTCGGGCTCGCACAAGTCGGTCTGACGACATGATCGAGAAAGTGGAGAGAATTGTTTTGGGGGATCACCGAATGACTGTTGAACAGATCGCCTCCAGAGTTGGCATTTCTGTGGGTTCTGTGCACACAGTCCTGCATGACGACCAGAAAATGCGAAAAGTGTCATCCAGGTGGGTGCCACGAATGCTGACAGACGACCACATGGCTGCCCGTGTGGCATGTTGCCGAGCAATGTTGACGCGCAACGGCAGCATGGATGAGACGTGGATGCCATTTTTCAATCCAGAAACAAAGCGCCAGTCAGCTCAATGGAAGCACACAGATCCACCGCCACCAAAAAAATTTCGGGTAACCGCCAGTGCTGAAAAAATGATGGTGTCCATGTTCGGGGACAGCGAGGGCGTAATCCTTACCCATTGCGTTCCAAAGGGCACTACGGTAACAGGTAGATCCTACGAAAATGTTTTGAAGAACAAATTCCTTCCTGCACTGCGACAAAAACGTCAGGGAAGGGCTGCGCGTGTGCTGTTTCACCAAGACAACGCACCTGCACATCGAGCTAACATTACACAACAGTTTCTTCGTGATAACAACTTTGAAGCGATTCCTCATGCTCCCTACTCACCTGACCTGGCTCCTAGTGACTTTTGGCTTTTACCAACAATGAAAGACACTCTCCATGGCCGCACATTCACCAGCCGTGCTGCTATTGCCTCAGCGATTTTCCAGTGGTCAAAACAGACTCGTAAAAAAGCCTTCGCCGCTGCCATGGAATCATGGCGTCAGCGTTGTGAAAAATGTGTACGTCTGCAGGGCGATTACGTCGAGAAGTAACGCCAGTTTCATCGATTTCGGGTGAGTAGTTAATTAGAAAAAAGATCGGAGGCCTTAGAACTTGAATGCACCTCGTAGTGAGCAATGATACATTTCCTTGGGAAATTGTTATTCTTATAGGGAAACTTACCATCAGCGTTATCGCTCTTTCGTTGTCTTTTGACATCGTGGGGAAGAGAGTCCAGAAAGAGGCCTGAATGAAGTTATTCGTGCAGTGATAAAATTTGTCCTGATACTTACGAAGTAATTAAAGTGTGCTGAGAGCGAGCATGTTTGGTGACTATGATTGTCATAGTGGTTAAATAATTTCCTAATTATGTATGCCACTGGTCGGAACCTTTGATACATCTTAATGGTTATTTTGATTGGGTTCCTTAATCAGCACAATAGTTTCTTAAGTCCAAGTAGTCAAATTTTGTTCATTTGTGGAAATCTGAACGGGTTCCTTTTAAACTGTTTGTGTTCTTTTGCTTGATGCTGTGCTTATATTTCTTTCGATGTGATCCAGTTAGCTTAATACCTGTGCCTGTAAATCGCGAAGCTTGTACTAATGGCTAACGAGCGTTATGTAAGTCATGGTTTAGTGGTCCCTTATTACCGCTAAGTGGAATTATTCCGTCACCTGATGCCAGTAGCTACCTCCGCTGCTTCTGGGCGTGATGCCTAAATCTGTTATTACTGTAATTCTGGAGAAACGTGCACCTTTACTGACGTGTAAAATTAATTCTTTAAGTGGCTCAGACAGTAATTCATCTAACAGAATGCTGTGTAAGGTTTTAACTGGTTCTTAACTCTTTTAGTGTCTTGCAATAATACTTTGGTCACCAGTAAATTTTGTCACTGTAAGAACTCTTTGGCTTGTAACCGCAGTAATTTTCTGGAGTTTAACTGCGCGTTTCAAGGTTTAAACGAGAAGATGCGACTGAGTTCTCTTCTGTAACGTTTATATACATTGCGGGCATAATCAGTTAAAGGTGTAATTAAGGTCCCTGATTAGTCTCTGGAAAATTTTATATGTAATAAATGAGCTTTAAAGTATTATGTGCTTATTAGCTAGCTCGGCCCCTCACCACTCCATCTATCTACCTGCTGGCTATCGCGACATTACAATGTTTATGGAGGATTTACTATCAAAAACAGTCTTGATCACAATTTATTTATTACGGTGACCGGTTTCGACCACTACTGTGGTCATCTTCAGTCCTACAAGTCGTATACAAAGCTGTAATTACAGGGCTACATACATTAAAGAAAATACATAAAGTTATAAAACGATGAATTACCAATGAGTAACTGTAAATACAAGTTTTGGATGTAAATTATTTAAGTTGTTAGTGGACGCATCAATTTCTTCCTTAGAACCGTTATATAATAGCAATGTGTCGTCAACATATCTTTTGTAGTATATAATTTCATTGTTATTTCTGGATTATTTTTAAAAAATTGAATCTCAACATATTTGACGAAGATATTTGCTATAGTGCTAGCCAGGGAATTATTATCACACCAGTAAATCGTATCTGTGCAGCATGTACTATACATGTCAGTTAACGATTATTGCAGCCTACTCATTGAAAATCGTTTCAATAAAAGACATGTTGCTGCTCAATAGTACATGGTCTGAACCGACAGTCTGTGCCATTCCACTTTCGCAACAACTTCATTGGAAAGAGGCCTGTTGCCACATCTTTGGAACGGCGTACGGCTTCACCATAGCAACCAATGGTTCCAAATGGTCCACTAGCAGGCCCTGAGAGGGCAACCCATGTACTGTCAAAACGAAGTTCATTTATCCTACAAGTTTACATATTTGTAACGGATTTTAATTGACAATAGCTGTTAAATAAGCTAAGTTTAGTGTGTGTTTACTTTCCTTTCTTGACAATGTTCTTTTAACTAAGAAATTTTACATTGTTATTCGACCTATAACCCATTGGTTAATAATGACATCATGCCGTCAGAAGTGGGCGGAGCCTCCATTATATATAGTAAGACGTGCACTGGTTTCGGTAGTGATTCTCCAGCAGAAGGAGGTCCTTACTCATTGGTAATTCATCGTTTTATAGCTTTATGTCTTTTCTTTAATGTATGTAGCCCTCTAATTACAGCTTTATATACGACTTATAGGTCTGAAGATGATCATAGTAGTGGTAGAAACCGGTCACCGTAATAAATAAATTGTGATAAAGACTGTTTTTGATAGTAAATATTTGTAACACTTCGATCACTGTTTACTCCCACAACGTATTCAAAAGTAATTTTATCGAAGAAATTGCAGGAATGTTTGTGCAATAATGGAACTCACCTGCAAGATGTCATCGTTAAGAAATACATTCATTTGATGTATTGTTAAACAACTTGTTTTTCACTATTAACTGACATAAATAAATTTATTTCGAAAAATTTTTTGTTTCATAATGACAGTTATTTTTTTTTTTCTTTTTCCTGTTTCTCTGACCGATCCTGCATTGTTTCCATGTCACAGAAAATTCAATTAATGTTATATGTGACGTGACAGACGTTTTCACGAAAATGATTCCGGCAGCGTCCGGCACTGTGCGTGTTTTGTTTTATGTTTGTGATCAGTCTGCTGTAAATTAGTCACGAGCCAGAAATGTATTTCCCATTTGACAATCGGAGTGAATGCATGACTGGGCAGCGCTTAGCCAAAGGAGTGGAGGAGAGCAGAGACGCTGCCCATCCGCCGGACGTGAAAGTGGAGTCGGGGCGTCTTGTGTAGTGGGTCTGGTGACGGAGAGCACACGTGGTGCAGACTCGGCGGTACTCTGTCAACACACGTGAAGCTCCACAAACACTCCAGTCCCTCACTCCCACCTAACGCAAACTCCCCACGTGGAGGCGATGGAGAGTCCTGTCCGTGCGTGGGGTACATGTGCAGCTTCACAAAGGTCACAAGTGGATGCAGGTGGCGAAATCGGGACACAAGCTTGCGTTGGACAAACGTTAGAAGCGAAGTTGGGCGTGCCCTCATTTAAGGAACCATCCTGGCAACTTTTGTATGGAGACTCAGGCCTGTAGCGTCCAGAAAAGACTCTTCACAGCAATATGTCCGTCAAGAAAATGAAACATGTATAGATGGTAATTTTTTCATAATGTGGGGCCACACCATAATACAGGGTGATTCAAAAAGAATACCACAACTTTAGGAATTTAAAACTCTGCAACGATAAAAGGCAGAGCTAAGCACTATCTGTCGGCGAATTAAGGGAGCTATAAAGTTTCATTTAGTTGTACATTTGTTCGCTTGAGGCGCTGTTGACTAGGCGTCAGCGTCAGTTGATGCTAAGATGGCGACCGCTCAACAGAAAGCTTTTTGTGTTATTGAGCACGGCAGAAGTGAATCGACGACAGTTGTTCAGCGTGCATTTCGAACGAAGTATGGTGTTAAACCTCCTGATAGGTGGTGTATTAAACGTTGGTATAAACAGTTTACAGAGAATGGGTGTTTGTGCAAAGGGAAAAGTTCTGGACGGCCGAGAACGAGTGACGAAAATGTAGCACGCATCCAGCAAGCATTTGTTCGCAGCCCAGGAAAATCGACTCGCAGAGCTAGCAGAGAGCTGCAAATTCCACAATCAACTGTATGGAGAGTCCTACGAAAAAGGTTAGTTATGAAACCTTATCGTCTGAAATTGGTTCAAGCACTGTCTGCAGCTGATAAGATTAAAAGAGTCGATTTCTGTGATTTTATCCTTGCTCAAATGGAAACAGACGAATCTTTCGTTTCAAAGATTGTGTTTAGTGATGAAGCAACTTTCCACACTAACGGGAAAGTTAACCGTCACAATGTCTGTATATGGGGCACTGAGAATCCGCGGGAAACAACTCAGTATGAACGTGACTCGCCTAAGGTGAACGTTTTCTGTGCCATTTCAGCCAATAAAGTTTTTGGTCCCTTTTTCTTCGAAGGTGCTACTGTAACTGGACTACAGTATCTGGAGATGTTAGAGAATTGGCTGTTCCCTCAGCTCGAACAAGAAGCACAACAATTCATATTTCAGCAGGATGGAGCGCCACCACATTGGCACTTATCTGTCCGTAACATCAACTACCCGGGGCGATGGATCGGCCGCCAGGCAGCCCGTGACAGAGCATTTCATCACTGGCCTCCAAGAAGCCCTGATCTTACCCCCTGCGATTTTTTCTTATGGGGGTATGTTAAGGATATGGTGTTTCGGCCACCTCTCCCAGCCACCATTGATGATTTGAAACGAGAAATAACAGCAGCTATCCAAACTGTTACGCCTGATATGCTACAGAGAGTGTGGAACGAGTTGGAGTCTGGAGGGGGCCATATTGAACATCTCTGAACTTGTTTTTGAGTGAAAAAAAAACTTTTTAAATACTCTTTGTAATGATGTATAACAGAAGGTTATATTATGTTTCTTTCATTAAATACACATTTTTAAAGTTGTAGTATTCTTTTTGAATCACCCTGTATATTTGTTTAAAGTCAGTACCGCCATTAAACTGTTTTTTATTTGCAGTGTTACATTTACACGATCATGATTTGGGCTTCAAAGTGTCATTATCAAGTGTTTTAAGTGTTATACCGTGCCTAAGATGGCATACTGTAGTATTTAAAATACACTATTAGACAAATTGTATAAGGGTCGATATTTCTGGTAAAGCCTACTGCTTTGTTTTATCACTGAGTATACCATCTTCACTGCAAATAAAAAACAGTCTAATGGCGGTACTGGCTTTAAAGAAATGTATAGATGGAACAGGTCACTCGTTGGCCTCCAATTAGGGAAGAAATCAGAACAAAAGGGGTGAACTAATAACAGATCTTTTTCCCTGACCTGTGGGCCGTAGTCTGCTCTCAAGGAAATAAAACAATATAGTAGCAACAGCAATTGAGAGATTCATCCCTCATAAATTGGTAAGAGATAGAACTGATCCCCCGTGGTACACAAAACAGATCCGAACTCTGTTGCAGAGGCAACGGAAAAAGCATGCGAAGTTCAGACGAACGCGAAATCCCGAAGATTGGCTAAAATTTACAGACGCGCGAAATTTGGCACGGACTTCAATGCGAGATGCCTTTAATAGGTTCCACAACGAAACATTTTCTCGAAATTTGGTACAAAATCCGAAGAAATTCTGGTCGTATGTAAAGTACACAAGTGGCAAGACGCAGTCAATACCTTCGTTGCGCAGTGCCGATGGTACTGTTACCGACGACTGTGCCGCTAAAGCGGAGTTATTGAACGCAGTTTTCCGAAATACCTTCACCAGGGAAGATGAATGGAATATTCCAGAATTTGAAACACGAACAGCTGCTAGCATGAGTTTCTTAGAAGTAGATACCTTAGGGGTTACGAAGCAACTCAAATCGCTTGATACGGGCAAGTCTTCAGGTCCAGATTGTACACCGATTAGGTTCCTTTGAGATTACGCTGATACAATAGCTCCCTACTTAGCAGTCATATACAACCGTTCGCTCACCGATAGATCTGTACCTACAGATTGGAAAATTGCGCAGGTCGCACCAGTGTTTAAGAAGGGTAGTAGGAGTAATCCATCGAACTACAGACCTATATCATTGACGTCGGTTTGCAGTAGGGTTTTGGAGCATATACTGTATTCAAACATTATGAATCACCTCGAAGGGAACGATCTATTGATACGTAATCAGCATGGTTTCAGAAAACATCGTTCTTGTGCAACGCAGCTAGCTCTTTATTCACAAGAAGTAATGGCCACTATCGACAGGGGACCTCAAGTTGATTCCGTATTTCTAGATTTCCGGAAGGCTTTCGACACCGTTCCTCACAAGAGACTTCTAATTAAGCTGCGGGCCTACGAGGTATCGTCTCAGTTGTGCGACTGGATTCGTGATTTCCTGTCAGGAAGGTCGCAGTTCGTAGTAATAGACGGCAAATCATCGAGTAAAACAAGTGATATCAGGTGTTCCCCAGTGAAGCGTCCTGGGACCTCTGCTGTTCTTGATCTATATAAATGACCTGGGTGACAATCTGAGCAGTTCTCTTAGGTTGTTCGCAGATGATGCTGTAATTTACCGTCTAGTAAGGTCATCCGAAGACCAGTATCAGTTGCAAAGCGATTTAGAAAAGATTGCTGTATGGTGTGGGAGGTGGCAGTTGACGCTAAATAACGAAAAGTGTGAGGTGATCCACATGAGTTCCAAAAGAAATCCGTTGGAATTTGATTACTCGATAAATAGCACAATTCTCAAGGCTGTCAATTCAACTAAGTACCTGGGTGTTGAAATTACGAACAACTTCAGTTGGAAAGACCACATAGATAATATTGTGGGGAAGGCGAGCCAAAGGTTGCGTTTCATTGGCAGGACACTTAGAAGATGCAACAAGTCCACTAAAGAAACAGCTTACACTACACTCGTTCGTCCTCTGTTAGAATATTGCTGCGCGGTGTGGGATCCTTACCAGGTGGAATTGACGGAGGACATCGAAAGGGTGCAAAAAAGGGCAGCTCGTTTTGTATTATCACGTAGTAGGGGAGATAGTGTGGCAGATATGATACGCAAATTGGGATGGAAGACATTACAGCAAAGACGTTTTTCGTCGCGGCGAGATCTATTTACGAAATTTCAGTCACCAACTTTATCTTCCGAATGCGGAAATATTTTGTTGAGCCCACCCTACATAGGTAGGAATGATCATCAAAATAAAATAAGAGAAATCAGAACTCGAACAGAAAGGTTTAGTTGTTCGTTTTTCCCGCGCGCTGTTCGGGAGTGGAATAGTAGAGAGATAGTATGATTGTGTTTCGACGAACCCTCTGCCAAGCACTTAAATGTGAATTGCAGAGTAGTTATGTAGATGTAGAGTGTAAAATAAGCCGCCAAAGAATGTCGTGTATAAAGAGTTTCACATTTAATAGCTAAACTGCGACCGTGAAAGAAAAAATTAAATTGCAAGTGAAACAGCTCACGCTCTTGAAGATGACCATTTTTAATTTCATCATAACTTTTTTATCATTCTGGCGTACGAATACACATGTTTATCACTCTTTGTAGAGTATGCCCAACCGTAATCACTTGCGACCGGCGTAACTACGACAGCCGCCCTTCCCTATCCTCGATGACTGTAATGTTGTCACCAACCGGGCTGCGGTTTGGTAGTCACGCACGATACGATATGTGTGGTGGCGTCCGGAGAACGAGTTCCCTCGTCTAAGTTTGTACCTCACGACGCAACAAGTAAGCACAGTCGCTACGCGAGGCAGCCACAAATGTGAGACATTGGCGCAGAGACGCCCTCGAGAAGTTCCGTACGCCACCGCTGCTGGATGATTACTTCCGTCAGAGCGCAGTGCCCGAAGTCCACGAGAAAGACAGGTTCTGCCGCGTACGTCACAGCACGTGACATTGCCGGTCTTCGAGTGTCAACAGCCGTATCCGGCGGACAGCGAATAACTATTTCGGACGAGTGTAATAATTCCTGAGTGCGTGTTTAAATGCATGCAAGATCTCGACAGCACACGACAAAATGAAGACCTTCAGTGGGTACCTTTTCAGTTAAATATTGATTCCCGTGGGCTCTGCACGGAGCTGAGCGTTCGCCAAATGGGGCGGACAAGTCTGTTAGTTTGACGCCACAAGTGCATTGCAGGGCCCGTATATCTTGCTGGCCCCGGGCAGCCCCACTCATACTACTCGTTAATCATCGCTTACAACGACAATATCCACTTACCTCATATCCAGCAGAGCGAGTTGTATTAGAAGTCAGAAATGTCTATCACAGTTTAGAGTCTATTGTGCACTGAGATATATCATTCTGTATCAGTCCAAGTGGTAAGTTTTACTATTCAGCGGCAGTAACACACACAAAATGACATTCCGGTGGACCTCGATTGTTTCCAAGTCAAGTACTCTATCTTGTTCACGTTTTAATAAAGTGATCTAATATTTTGTGTGTGCTCGGTCCCCTCCACAAGTAAACCTATAATTGCTACAACGTCATTACCATATGCAACGTCAGCATCTCAAAAAAAGACGTGCCTAGCATTATTAACTTTTCCTTACTGTTATTATTTGGCTTATGTACGAAGGGCGTTTGAAAAGTCCGTGCAAAAACAAAACCTACTTACGCGTTTAGGGTAAACCTTTTTTTTATTTTTGGACATAGTCTCCTTTTAGACTTACACACTTCGTCCAGCGCTGTTCTAATTTGTTGATCCCTTCCAAATAATAGGAATTGTCCAAGTCTGCAAAATAGCTATTAGTTGTTGCAATCACCTCCTCGTTTGAATAAAATCTTTGTCCCGCCAACCATTTCTTCAAATTGGGAAACAAATAGTAGACCGAGGGAGCCACGTCTGGAGAATAGGAGCGATGTGAAACGAGTTGGAATCCTATTTCCATTAATTTTGCGACCACAGCTGCTGAGGTGTGTGCTGGTGCATTGTCGTGATGGAAAAGGACCTTTTTTTTCGGTCCAATCGCCGGGGATTCTCTTGCAGCTCTGTTTTCAAACGGTCCAATAACGATGAATAATATGCACCCGTAATAGTTTTACCCTTTTCCAGATAGTCGATGAGGATTACCCCTAACGAATCCCAAAAGACAGTCGACATAATCTTTCCGGCCGAAGGAATGGTCTTCACCTTCACCTGTAATAGTTTTACCCTTTTCCAGATAGTCGATGAGGATTATCCCTTACGAATCCCAAAAGACAGTCGACATAATCTTTCCGTTCGAAGGAATGGTCTGCGCCTTTTTTGGTGGGAGATTCTCCCATGGTAACCCATTGTTAGACTGTTGTTTAGTCTTAGAAGTATGGTAATGTATCCATGTTTCATCTACAGTGACGAAACGACGCTTAAAGTGCTGCAGATTCTTCCTGAACAGCTGCAAACCATATTTGCAACACTTCACACGATTCCGCTTTTGGTCAAGCGCGAGCAGAACCCATCTTGCGGATAGCTTTCTCATGTCGAAATGTTTATGGAAAATATTATGTACTCGTTCATTCGAGATGCCCACAGCACTAGCAATCTCATGCACCTTAACCCTTCTGTCATCCATCATCATATCATGGATTTTATCAATGATTTCTGGAGTCGTAACCTCCACAGGGCGTCCAGAACGTTCAGCATCACTTGTGCCGATATGGCCACTCCGAAAATTTTGAAACCATTTATAAACTGTTCTAATAGAAGGTGGAAAGTCACCGTAATGTTTATCAAGCTTCTCATTAGTCTCCTGAGGCGTTTTGCCTGTCATAAAGTAATGTTTAATTACCACACGAAATTCTTTTTCGTCCATTTATTGACAATCACTCGACTTCCTTGATTCACACGAATGCCAAACACAAAGAAATATATTATGGCTGAAACTTGGTGTGCGTTCTTTCCAAAGATGCTACTAACTAAACATGACGTCGATACTCGCCAGTGGTGCCATCTCTCGGACTTTGCACGTACTTTTCAAACCCCCCTCGTAGTTCAAAACAACAGACTTTACATTTTTATATAATTTTTATTGTTACTGCCCTCATACTGCAGTTCTGTAACCACAGTACGATAACCCATAGATGTGTGTGACGTTGAATGTTTAACAAGTACAGTTCCTGGTTACCGTAAACCTTTACGTTATTAATCCACCGAACAGTAACGTACAGTTTGTAGAGCGCGCACACGTCTGCCAAATACCGCAACTACGTTTTAATTGATGTCACTTTCACAAGCTCTGGCATGATCGCGAATAGAACAGTGATCTAGAAACTGTAGGATAAATTTCTAACAATCCTAACAATTTTGTGTTCATCGACGGAAATATAAGAAATTTATTCTGATCTCACTAGACTCAAAATCACATCCTATCGACACTCTGGCCGGAATCTCATAACATATCTCTATATCGCGTATTAATAGTTTTGGCAGCATATGCGTTCACCGCATAACTGCACGTCCGATCTCACAGACAGTGTACAGAGTACGAGAATTATCTGCGGCATTGCAAGTATATTTTCTCTTTTCCCATACCACTACAAGCGTCCCAGCTGTTCTTTCTCCTGGCAGCTCAGAACACTGGAGTATGGTTTACATATGTTTCTTCTGACTCTCTGTAGAAACATTTATTTAATACACAGCGCTATCACTTCCTCGTGTAATATTTCTTGCGTTTGCTTTAACACTACGATGACAAGTCACCACCGTTAAGTGCTACCCTTGGTATTGACAATCCACCACTTGCCCTTTAATCTGTGCACTACACTACGATCATATGCATAAACGAGTCCGCTTTGCAAACAGTACAGGAAATGGAACGATCGTAGTGTTACGGCGTGAAGTCAAGCGCCGCCACGCCTGTCGGGAACGACAGAGAAGAGATGACTGTGAGAAGAAGTCAGCCAATCGCACGTCACACAGACTTCCCTTCAGGACGACAACGCGGCAGCAGAGACCCCTATGTGAAGAGGACGTAAGCGCCGCGACCGATCGGCGTCGTCCCAATTGAATAGCAGCTTCAAGATTAGCGAGTTCCATAGCAGCATCAACACTAGTCATTCCACTTGTACGCTCTATGTAGTACAGACTTAGAATTGTTTATAGTGAAGAAGATTTGATATTTTGTATGTAACACTTTGCTTGCGGCACATAGGTGTAATTGTCAAAGTTAAGTACTGTCATTTACCTTTTGTAATAAAACTCATTAATACGATTTGCTTGAATGACTGTCTAGGGAACTAAGTAAGCAGGCCTCCTAGACACCACATACTTAACGACAGGCATGGAGACCTAATACGTAGGGCATAATTGTTTGGCATTCCTCGCCTGGGGCTGCTCGGCAATCTACTTGACTCCTCTTCGGCGACTTGGGCATCGATTAAGATGAGATAAAATAATACGGACATCACAAATATCCAGTCCCCGCGACAAGAAAACCTTCGATCTAGCAGGGAATCGTACCTGGGGGACTGAGATCCAGAAGCAGACCACGTGCTGTCGACATAGTACAGCAGAGTCACTGGAACTGGAACGTCGGCATCTGCTTTTCGTGGGTATGCTCTTGGAACTGAACCACTCGAGAATGCCTCATACATTCTGCTCATACAGGGTGTTTCAAAAATGACCGGTATATTTGAAACGGCAATACAAACTAAACGAGCAGCGATAGAAATACACCGTTTGTTGCAATATGCTTGGGACAACAGTACATTTTCAGGCAGACAAACTTTCGAAATTACAGTAGTTACAATTGTTAACAACAGACGGCGCTGCGGTCTGGGAAACTCTATAGTACGATATTTTCCACATATCCACCATGCGTAGCAATAATATGGCGTAGTCTCTGAATGAAATTACCCGAAACCTTCGACAACGTGTCTGGCGGAATGGCTTCACATGCAGATGAGATGTACTGCTTCAGCTGTTCAATGGTTTCTGGATTCTGGCGGTACACCTGGTCTTTCACGTGTCCCCACAGAAAGAAGTCACAGGGGTTCATGTCTGGCGAATAGGGAGGCCAATCCACGCCGCCTCCTGTATGTTTCGGATAGCCCAAAGCAATCACACGATCATCGAAATATTCATTCAGGAAATTAAAGACGTCGGCCGTGCGATGTGGCCGGGCACCATCTTGCATAAACCACGAGGTGTTCGCAGTGTCGTCTAAGGCAGTTTGTACCGCCACAAATTCACGAAGAATGTCCAGATAGCGAGATGCAGTAATCGTTTCGGATCTGAAAAATGGGCCAATGATTCCTTTGGAAGAAATGGCGGCCCAGACCAGCACTTTTTGAGGATGCAGGGACGATGAGACTGCAACATGGGGCTTTTCGGTTCCCCATATGCGCCAGTTCTGTTTAATGACGAAGCCGTCCACGTAAAAATAGGCTTCGTCAGTAAACCAAATGCTGCCCACATGCATATCGCCGTCATCAATCCTGTGCACTATATCGTTAGCGAATGTCTCTCGTGCAGCAATGGTAGCGGCGCTGAGGGGTTGCTGCGTTTGAATTTTGTATGGATAGAGGTGTAAACTCTGGCGCATGAGACGATACGTGGACGTTGGCGTCATTTGGACCGCAGCTGCAACACGGCGAACGGAAACCCGAGGCCGCTGTTGGATCACCTGCTGCACTAGCTGCGTGTTGCCCTCTGTGGTTGCCGTACGCGGTCGCCCTACCTTTCCAGCATGTTCATCCGTCACGTTCCCAGTCCGTTGAAATTTTTCAAACAGATCCTTTATTGTATCGATTTTCGGTCCTTTGGTTACATTAAACCTCCATTGAAAACTTCGTCTTGTTGCAACAACACTGTGTTCTAGGCGGTGGAATTCCAACACCAGAAAAATCCTCTGTTCTAAGGAATAAACCATGTTGTCTACAGCACACTTGCACGTTGTGAACAGCACACGCTTACAGCAGAAAGACGACGTACAGAATGGCGCACCCACAGACTGCATTGTCCTCTATATCTTTCACATCACTTGCAGCGCCATCTGTTGTTGAAAATTGTAACTACTGTAATTTCGGAAGTTTGTCCGCCTGAAAATGTACTGTTGTCCCAAGCATATTGCAACAAACGGTGTATTTCTATCGCTGCTCGTTTAGTTTTTATTGCCGTTTCAAATATACCGGTCATTTTTGAAACACCCTGTACTTTCTGCCGCATTCCGTTCGTTCCTTCCAAGAGCAAAATTTACCTTAGCCCTGAACCTGTAGTGAAGTCAATTACTCCGTCGTATCCATTATTCTGAGAGTGATCTAACCTAAAGCACCGAGCAAGTGCGTCAACGGAGTTTTGTAGCAAAGTAGATGAGCCAATGGCACGTTGTGATGTGTCGCTTACACCGACACAGGCAAAACAGTGATCAAAGTTTACAAAAGTTTATTGACCAAGGAAAGAAACGTCTGTTCCGACGCTAATAACAAAATCACAATTACAGTGTTCCATAGGTATGATGACACTATGGTGATTCCAGAGTCTGACAAAGTAACACAGGATATTCATAGACGAATATAATTGTATGGAAAATATTCGAAGTCCCAATAAGCTGTCCTGAGTAACACCAGAATATGAGCAGGAAAGTCTCTCTTGGATACAGGGAACAACGATGACGGCTGAAGACAGCGGCGTCCGTCTCTACAATGGGCTTTGAGAGCGTCCTAAGACGGTGGCGTGTGTAGCACCTGCCCAGAGGTTAGGGGAGAGTCTCGAAGCCGGAAGAGCCGACTTTTGTAGCTCTGGCGCCGACGTTGGAATGCTCGCGGCACTATCTTCTGGTCACGTGTGTGGCGGACGCGAATCGGTCCCTTGGAAGTGGCGGCCCCAGCTAGCGCTAGTACCGCCGCCTGCTGTCCTTCCTTTACTGGGACAGGGCGAGCTGTGACGCTGGGGCGTGCAGGGGCCATGTAGGCTGCACACGTGACCGAAGTGCACGAACGGTTGCCGATTGCGTTTGCGAAAATCGCCGGTGTGGCACGTTCAAAAATACACTCCTGGAAATGGAAAAAAGAACACATTGACACCGGTGTGTCAGACCCACCATACTTGCTCCGGACACTGCGAGAGGGCTGTACAAGCAATGATCACACGCACGGCACAGCGGACACACCAGGAACCGCGGTGATGGCCGTCGAATGGCGCTAGCTGCGCAGCATTTGTGCACCGCCGCCGTCAATGTCAGCCAGTTTACCGTGGCATACGGAGCTCCATCGCAGTCTTTAACACTGATAGCATGCCGCGACAGCGTGGACGTGAACCGTATGTGCAGTTGGCGGACTTTGAGCGAGGGCGTATAGTGGGCATGCCGGAGGCCGGGTGGACGTACCGCCGAATTGCTCAACACGTGGGGCGTGAGGTCTCCACAGTACATCGATGTTGTCGCCAGTGGTCGGCGGAAGGTGCACGTGCCCGTCTACCTGGGACCGGACCGCAGCGACGCACGGATGCACGCCAAGACCGTAGGATCCTACGCAGTGCCGTAGGGGACCGCACCGCCACTTCCCAGCAAATTAGGGACACTGTTGCTCCTGGGGTATCGGCGAGGACCATTCGCAACCGTCTCCATGAAGCTGGGCTACGGTCCCGCACACCGTTAGGCCGTCTTCCGCTCACGCCCCAACATCGTGCAGCCCGCCTCCAGTGGTGTCGCGACAGGCGTGAATGGAGGGACGAATGGAGACGTGTTGTCTTCAGCGATGAGAGTCGCTTCTGCCTTGGTGCCAATGATGGTCGTATGCGTGTTTGGCGCCGTGCAGGTGAGCGCCACAATCAGGACTGCATACGACCGAGGCACACAGGGCCAACACCCGGCATCATGGTGTGGGGAGCGATCTCCTACACTGGCCGTACACCACTGGTGATCGTCGAGGGGACACTGAATAGTGCACGGTACATCCAAACCGTCATCGAACCCATCGTTCTACCATTCCTAGACCGGCAAGGGAACTTGCTGTTCCAACAGGACAATGCACGTCCGCATGTATCCCGTGCCACCCAACGTGCTCTAGAAGGTGTAAGTCAACTACCCTGGCCAGCAAGATCTCCGGATCTGTCCCCCATTGAGCATGTTTGGGACTGGATGAAGCGTCGTCTCGCGCGGTCTGCACGTCCAGCACGAACGCTGGTCCAACTGAGGCGCCAGGTGGAAATGGCATGGCAAGCCGTTCCACAGGACTACATCCAGCATCTCTACGATCGTCTCCATGGGAGAATAGCAGCCTGCATTGCTGCGAAAGGTGGATATACACTGTACTAGTGCCGACATTGTGCATGCTCTGTTGCCTGTCTCTATGTGCCTGTGGTTCTGTCAGTGTGATCATGTGATGTATCTGACCCCAGGAATGTGTCAATAAAGTTTCCCCTTCCTGGGACAATGAATTCACGGTGTTCTTATTTCAATTTCCAGGAGTGTATTTGATAAAAAAGCCCGATCAGTTAAATTTCCTTCATGTTTCGGCAGTCCAATTTGGCTCTGTTTGGAAAAAATAAAAATAAAAAGCATGGAGAAGAATAAAGTTTAAATATCCAGCTGTGAATTTGTGAAGGTTCTGACTTCCAACAAAACAAAGAAAGATTTCCAGTTTTATTGGCATGCAAACTAAGATGTATTTGAACAAATTAAAGAATGAGAACCACAACCAAGAATTAATTAATTTGATTTCGAAATCTGAGGAAGAGACAATGGATTTCTAAACCACATAATTTGATTAATTAGGGAAATGGACTTTTTTTTTTAATAAATATCAAGTATTTGATTGGATGATCCTATCTGAAACCCTAGATTGGGTGATGATTGAAAACACTATTATATACCTGACCAAAAATGTGATGATTTCAGGCAACAATTGTTTTCAGGAGTAAATGTACCTGAGGAGCTTTCAAGAAACTAAGTGTGCCTTGGAAGACTGAACGTCTAAACACTACGAAGAACACAAACGCCAACTACTAAAAGTATGCGAGTATTTGTTTTCTGTTCGCGCACACAGTGCTACTATGGAAAGAGTATTTTCGCTGCTGTCGGCCCAGTGGACTGACGAAAGAAATCGACCGCAATCGGGAACTGTGGTATCAGTATTACAGTGCCAGTTTAACTACAAGCTGACTTGCATGGAGGAAGGGAAAAATGACTTGCTGAGAAAGGTGAATACTTCCAAACAATATGGTGCACCACTACTTCTGTAGCAACAAATTCCATGTAATTGTGTTCTAAATAAAGAATAATTATATTAAATAAATTTTTTATTTACCACCTTTCGAGACAGGTAGATATCCACATTCCGAACACATTATTGGTTTGACACAACTGCTTGGAGAAATGCTGAAGATAAGCAGAAAAATATAAACCATTACGGCTCCGCTAAAGTCGACGCGCTGTCTACAAATAAAAACACGAAATGAATAATTTTTCACACAGAACACCTCCGACATGTCCGCCCCCGGTAGCTGAATGCTCAGCGTGACGGATTGTCAATCCACTGGGCTCGGGTTAGAACCTCGGCAGGGTCGGGGAATTTTCTCCGCCCAGGGACTGGGTGTTGTGCTGTCCTCATCATCGTCCTATCATCCTCATCTACTGCAGTTCGTCGAAGTGACGACAAATGGAAAGACCGGCCCTCGCCATACGATTCAATAAATAACCTCAGACATGTCATACACACGACAGCTAGTCATTAAGTTGTAGTTATCAATTCGCAAAAAATAAAGTTACAAGAATTATTTTTTGTTTGTGGTGAAATCCCCATGACACAGTATCGTAACATGCAGTAATCGACGGGGGGCGCTACACTCGACAAGCGCCTCCGCGCCAGTTTTCGGTATAAAGTTAGCGACGTGCAGCAGTAGTTTCCAGGATAAAGCATTCACAAGCCTGCCGGGGTGGTTCTAGGCGCTACAGTCTGGAGCCGCGCAACCGCTACGGTCGCAGCTTCGAATCCTGCCTCGGGCATGGATGTGTGTGATGTCCTTAGGTTAGTTAGGTTTAAGTAGTTCTAGGTTCTAGGGGACTGATGACCTCAGAAGTTAAGTGCCATAGTGCTCAGAGCCATTAGAACCATCTGAGCATTCACCTGAAGGTGGCTGAATGGTTGTCACCCGAAATGCCGTGGCAGACTGTCGATGTCATGCGGCTGCAAGCCAGAAAACTCACAGAAAAAAGTATTAAGGTAAGTTTGCTTTTTCGAGAAATGACTAAAACGTTATGACTACCCTCTTAACAGTTTGCGAGGTTTGTCTATTTACGCGAGCACAACATTCTCCAGTCAACAGCCTCAACAAACTATAGTTGGGGTCACGAACGATGGCGAGAGACTTTAGGCCTATTCTGTGCACCTACGTCACGCATTCTCCGACAGCCAATGTGCGTTCGCAAGTGTTCTGAGCGCTCTGCTGTCAATGTAACCAATGAGAGAATTAAACGTCACCGTAGCGAGATACTGAATGGATTTTTATTCCATTTATTGTGGGCTGTCATCGCTGATTGTTGTGATAAGCGACAAATTCTACATAAGCTACATAAGCAAGAGAGGAACAATTTGCAGCATAGCGTTTTCTTCAAGCGCAAAGGACGTGTATGCACTGCCGCAACTGGCCCTTGGGACCGGCAACAACACGAGCCCCGCGCGTGCCTAGGCCTGCGCGAACCGCCATCGTAGTTGACGAATCGGATTATAGCACCACAGCTAGCAGGGAGATCTCAGAGAGACTCCCCTCCACCTTGGCGACCTGCGTGGAGGTGAGGTGTGGCGGGTCTGACGCTGGGGCCTACCTTGATAGTGGGCAGACGCGCCCTGCGCCACTTGAGCATGTGTGCGCTCGTCGACTCCGGCAGCTGCGTCCGCGGCGGCGGCGGCTTCCACACTGCCCGCGGCCGTCACACGCCGGCTGGCGCGCAGAAAAGACGCGACACGCCACACACACACAATACAACACGCTGGGCGGCACTTGTCGCCTCGTGACGCTACCCCACTACAGCGGCTACTGCCCTGGCTGCTCTCGCTTCGTCTCGGTCCGTGGCCTGTCTCGTAAACACGTGCGCGACAGGTGGCCACTCATCTTCCGCCATTACCCCCAACATCCTCGTCATCTTCCGAATCTGCGTAACTGTTGCATACATTGGTCTTCCACAATCGCACAAGTTTCCCAAGTCCTTCAGCATTTTAGATAAGAATTCCACGTCCCTTTTCGAATCCTCACTGTCTTCTAGGCTTTCAATCCAAAGTCTAGTTTGATGCAGCTCTCCACGGTAATCTATACCGCGCAAGTCTCTTTGAATAGCTAGTAACATACACTACTGGCCATTAAAATTGCTACACTAAGAAGAAATGCAGATGATAAAAGGGTATTCATTGGACAACTGTATTACACTAGAACTCACATGTGATTACATTTTCACGCAATTTGTTTGCATAGATCCTGAAAAGTCAGTACCCAGATACGCCTGGGCATTGGGTCAAACAGAGCTTGAATGGCGTGCACAGGTACAGCTGCCCATGCAGCTTCAACACGATACCACAGTTCATCAAGAGCAGTGACTGGCGTATTGTGACGAGCTAGTTGCTCGGCCACCATTGACCAGACGTTTTCAATTGGTGAGAGATCTGGGGAATGTGCTGGCCAAGGTAGCAGTCGAACATTTTCTGTATTCAGAAAGGTCCGTACGGAACGTGCAACATGCGCTCGTGCATTATCCTGCTGAAATGTAGGGTTTCTCAGGGATCGAATGAAGGGTACAGCCACGGGTCGTAACACATCTGAAATGTAACGTCCACTGTTCAAAGTGCCGTCAATGCGGACAAGAGGTGACCGAGACGTGTAACCAATGGCACCCCATACCATCACGCCGGGTGATACACCAGTATGGCGAAGACGAATACACGCTTCCAATGTGCGTTTACCGCGATGTCGCCAAACACGGATTTGACCATCATGATGCTGTAAACAGAACCCGGATTCATCCGAAAAAATTGATGTTTTGCCATTCGTGCACCCAGGTCCGTCGTTGTGTACACCATCGCAGGCTCTCCTGTCTGTGATGCAGCGTCAAGGGTAACCGCAGCCACGGTCTCCGAGCTGATAGTCCAGGCTACTGCAAACGTCGTCGAACTGTTCGTGCAGATGGTTGTTGTCTTGCAAACGTTCTCATCTGTTGATTCAGGGCTCGATACGTGGCTGCACGATCCGTTACAGCCATGCGGATAAGATGCGTGTCATCTCGACTGCTAGTGATACGAGGCCGTTGGGATCCAGCACGGCAATCGCGATAGCTACAATCCGACCTTTATCAAAGTCGGAAACGTGATGGTACGCATTTCTCCTCCTTACACGAGGCATCACAACAACGTTTCACCAGGCAACGCCGGTCAACTGGTGCTTGTGTAGGAGAAATCGGTTGGAAACTTCCTCATGTCAGCACGTTGTAGGTGCCGCCACCGGCGCCGACTTGGTGTGAATGCTCTGGAAAGCTAATCATTTGCATATCACAGCATCTTCTTCCTATCGGTTAAATTTCGCATCTGTAGCACGTCATCTTCGTGGTGTAGCAATTTTAATGGCCAGTAGTGTATGTACGGATCTGCTTACTGTATTCATCCCTTGCTCTCCAATTTCACTCCCAACGCCTCCTTTTACTACCAAACTGACGATTCCTTCATGCCTTAGGATATATTCAATCACTGACTCCTTCTTTTAGTCAGGTTCCGCCATAAATTTCTTATCTCTCCAATTCGATTCAGAACATCCTCATTTGTTATTCGACCTACCCACACGACACGTCCTTCCACTACCATACTGATGATCATGTCTTTGAAAGTATCCTATCAACAGATTCACTCTTGTAGTCACATTTCGTCAGAAATTTCTTTTCTCTCCATTTCGAACCAGTACATCCTCATTTCTTATTCGATCTACCCATTCGACCTTCAAAATTGTTTTGTAGTATTACATTTCAAAAGTTTCTATCCTCTTGTTGTCTAAACTGCTTCTTGTCCGTTTATCACTTACCTACAACGCTACACTCCAGACAAACACCTTCAGAGAAGACTGCGTAACATTTAAGTTTACATTAGATGTTATCAAATTCTTATTTATCAGAAATATTTTGCTTGCTAATGCCAGTCTCCATTTTATATCCTTCTATTTCCGCCATCGTTAGTTATTTTGCTCCCCAAATAGCAAAATTCTTATACTACTTTCATTGCGTTACCTCCAAATTAATTTCTTCAGCATTTTTTTTGTTTTCTTTGTTTTAGTTTTGTTCATATTCAACTTGTAATCTCTTCTGAAGATTCTTCCATTCAATTGCGCTTCCAAGTCTTTTTTCGCCTCTGACAGAATTACAATGTCCTCGGTAAAGTTGCTGGCTAAACTTTAATTCCCCTCCAAAATTTCTCCTTGGTTCCCTTGACAGTTTGCTTAATGTAGAGATTGAATAACATTGGATATACGCTACAACCCATTCTTATCTCCTTCTGACCCAAACCATTAATAAACCACATATCGTGTTCTTCCCAAGTAATCCATACGACTACCTAGTTCACTTCCCGCAAAGCACAATCCAATTCTTTCACGATGAAAATTCGCACCTGACGGTTCTCCCAACCCGCATCTTATAGAATACCAACGTATTACATCCAGCAAATCTGATTGATTGTTTACCTCCTTTGGCCACCATTCTAAAGTGACTGCTATGCACTTCCACCTGTATATTGCCTTTACTGCTTGAAGTGACTTGCGTCACCTTTAAAGCTCAGACCTGTTTAAGTTTACATTAAGTAAATAAACTCAAGATTTGTCTTAACGATAGTTGTTTGTCCTGGAAGTTCTTTCTTCTGGTTCTAAAACGGGCCATAAGCCGTTATAACTGTAAACCGTTACTTGCGAGTCTTGCCTAGAACTTTATTACCTCTCAATTGGATGACCTTTTTTTTTCTTTTATTGCTGTGAAAGCTTCGATGCGAGCCGAGAGCCGTGGCAGCAACGGCGCAGCTGCGTTATGCCGACTTGCTTTCTGTACTAGCCTTCTGAATATGATTAACTGTCACGGTATTGTATTCAAACCCTGAAAGGTCACTCGATCTAGAGAGAGAGAGAGTTGTGTTAATAAATAAATTATGTTTTTGTATTTAAAATGCCCAGCACCTTACCACTCTCCTTAACCGCTTTCAACCATATCATTGCTGTTTATAGAGGTTTACGATAATGGATACCTGTGCATCGTAGTACTGTGTGTATGTGGTGTTAGCGATGACTAAGGAGTGAAACTCCGAGCACGTTTTAAAGCTATATTTTAGGGCCGCCAAATCAGCCACCAAACGTAGCGAGTCACGTGAAAGCCGCCTCTCCGACAGACACTGCGAAGAGAACATAGGGCAGACTCTGGTGAGCAGAAATAATGCTTTCAACACTTCTCATCTTTCTGACAACAGTCTGGTCATAAACATTTAATCCACCAGCAAGATTAGAACCCGCTAAATGTGCGCGTTAATGACGAACGTCCACTCATCGTAAATACCAGAGGAGCTTGTTCTGTCAATAGGCATTGAAGAAACTACTAAGTTGAAAATTTTCTCACGTCAAAAGTTGCCGAACTGGACATCCAGTTTTACAGGTGTTACTGCCGTTTTCTTTTCAACCTGTTTCGATTCTCCCATGCCTCCTATGGTTGCCCTCGCGGGAACCAAAGCAAGGCCATCGGCTTGTTTGCCTGCAAGTAGCTGTTGGCTTTGCTAACTCGAGCGGAAGGCTACAGCCAATTACGCTGTGTCGGAACAAGGCCGCAACTCACACCGTAACGGTCCTGTCTTTTCAAATTTCAGTGATGCGTGAATCGTCACCTGGTGGTCACACATGTCAGCTGCTACATTACAGGCTATTACTTTGCGCTTTAGTACTTAATGACGACTCAAGTAGAAAGGGTCGCGGTTCAATCCTCAGTCGATCTTCGCTTTTTTTTCATTTATCTCGATTCTCACGCCTCTGCAAATGATTTTATACAAGGAAAACATCACTGTGAACTGTGATTCGTAGTCCACGTTTATCTCTAGCCCTCTCCCGACCTCCCCCACCCCCTTAACTGTCTGGAAATTCAATTCAAGAGTCAATGCTTAGGAAATCAATGCGATGTTTAAACCAGCTTTCGTGTTGAGAACATTTTTACTTTAATGCAGTGGTTAGCACACTGGACTCGCATACGGGAGGACGACGGTTCAAACCGGCATCCGGCCATCAATATTTAGGTTTTCCGTGATTTCCCTAAATCGTTTCAGGCTAATGCCCGGATGGTACCTTCGAAACGGCACGGCCGAGATCTACATCTACATCCATACTCCGCAAGCCACCTGACGGTGTGTGGCGGAGGGTACCTTGAGTACCTCTATCGGTTCTCCCTTCTATTCCAGTCTCGTATTGTTCGTGGAAAGAAGGATTGTCGGTATCCTTCTGTGTGGGCTCTAATCTCTCTGATTTTATCCCCAGGGTCTCTTCGCGAGATATACGTAGGAGGGAGCAATGTACTGCTTGACTCCTCGGTGAAGGTATGTTCTCCAAACTTCAACAAAAGCCCGTACCGAACTACTGAGCGTCTCTCCTGCAGAGTCTTCCACTGGAGTTTATCTATCATCTCCGTAACACTTTGCGCGATTACTAAATGATCCTGTAACGAAGGGCGCTGCTCTTCTATTTAATCCTATCTGGTACGGGAATCACACTGGTGAGCAGTATTCAAGCAGTGGGCGAACAAGTGTACTGTAACCTACTTCCTTTGTTTTCGGATTGCATTTCCTTAGGATTCTTCCAATGAATCTCAGTCTGGCATCTGCTTTACCGACGATCAACTTTATATGATCATTCCATTTTAAATCACTCCTAATGCCTACTCCCAGATAATTTATGGAATTAACTGCTTCCAGTTGCTGACCTGCTATATTGTAGCTAAATGATAAGGGATCTTTCTTTCTATGTATTCGCAGCACATTACCCTTGTCTACATTGAGATTCAATTGCCATTCCCTGCACCATGCGTCAATTCACTGCAGGTACTCCTGCATTTCAGTACAATTTTCCATTGTTACAACCTCTCGATATACCACAGCATCATCCGCAAAAAGCCTCAGTGAACTTCCGATGTCATCCACAAGGTCATTTATGTATATTGTGAATAGCAACGGTCCTACGACACTCCCCTGCGGCACACCTGAAATCACTCTTACTTCGGAAGACTTCTCTCCATTGAGAATGACATGCTGCGATCTGTTATTTAGGAACTCTTCAGTCCAATCACACAATTGGTCTGATTGTCCATATGGTCTTACTTTGTTCATTAAACGACTGTGGGGAACTGTATCGAACGCCTTGCGGAAGTCAATAAAAACGGCGTCTACCTGGGAACCCGTTTCTATGGCCCTCTGAGTCTCGTGGACGAACAGCGCGAGCTGGGTTTCACACGATCGTCTTTTTCGAAACCCATGCTGGTTCCTACAGAGTAGATTTCTAGTCTCCATAATTCGATAGGACCGATGACCTCGCTGTTAGGTCCCCTCCCTCGAATCAACCAATCAACCTCGTATTATACAGTCACTGTGATCAAGGATTTCTGCTTTTTTTAAATAAGAATTTTTTAGGATTTCAAAAACCGACCATATGTTATTAAGTATCTACTGATTTTTTCCCGCGAGCTTTTACGTTTAGCTTACAAATGTCGCACAGGATGCCACGCTTTGAGATCACAGATTTACTTCAACTAAGTACAGTAATATAATACTCGTATCGCACTCAGTACAGCAGCAAAAAAGTAAAGTCGTGTGGCATTGCTGGCTGGGAGACCCAAGAGGTCGGCCAGCCGCCTACTAGGAATGAGTTTCTGTTCCACCCCGCACATCGGCTCCTTTCCTCGCGGATACGTGAGTATTGTATTTGTGGAGCTTGGACCAGCGAAATGGATGCCTGTACAGTGTAGTGACATGTTTGTGTTGTACAACGACGATGACGATGGTGATAATGACGAGAGAAGGGCAAGGATGAAACCTGGAGCAGCACACAGTCTACTCTTCACGATTAACATCAAGGTGACCGCCGAGGTTAAGGTCCTCATCTGACGGACAGATACTATCCCATCAACAATGTCGCATGCCCTCACATTATGAGACACTGCGGAGTGGTTTGGAATTGACTCCATGACGATGGTAGAAAGTCTGGTGACCAGAAACTTAAAGCCTCCACTTCTTCTCCCCTCGCCGCCGCCAGTGAAAATTTCTTTCATCGTCAGGATTCGAACTGGCTTACCTCCGAGTCGAGCGCCACCGGGCAGCGTGAGTTAGCGACCTCTGCTTCGGAGGCGGGTAAGTGCACAAATGATTCAACATGACAGCGTTCTGTTCGAGAGTTGTTATGAAAATAAAAGCAGCGCATAACATAGATTCCAGTATCGACATCGAGGTGCAAGATTTGTCATGGGATTTGGCGCAGAATGAACCCCACTCGATCAGCCAGGAGTCAGTTTCGGGAGAAGTTGGTGGTCGCTCGAGATTATGAAACTCTGCCACCAGTGCATCGGAACGTTCCCCACAGGAAGTGCGATGGCGGTTGAGTGAGTTTTTGTCCTGATATGTTGCTGGGTGCAAGTTCTCCGAACGTAAACGTGGTCGACTCACATATTCACTGGCAATGATCTTACAGTGTACACCACTGACTCATACTACTGACGCTAAATACACAAGATCATTTCGGGATTCGAGCAAAACTTGTTTGATACAATAGTAACTACAGTGATAGACCATCACCGAGTGACGTGGCGCAAAGGCTAAGACGTTGCTTTAGTGAGAACGTAAGTTCAAATCCCCGTCCGTCCATTCTGATTTAGGTTTTACGTGGTTCCCCTAAACGAGTCAAGACAATTTCCTGAAAGATTCTCCTGTCCCAGATCTTGTCCTAACGACCTTGTTGTCGGCGGGACGTTAAATCCTGCTTTCCTTCTGTCCTCCGCTGCTGCAGAACTAAGTTCAGAGACTGGTTTCAGTTCAGTGATAATACAAGTGTCGCCCAGGAATTAAAGCACCACAACTTTTTTCTAAGCCAACAACAACTGTACGAATCGAATGCGAATCTTTAGGTATGCATCATTTGAATTTTCCGGAGTGCGCGCGTAGATTTTCCGTTTCCTCCGACAGATAGCGCAGCTGCAGCAATGTTTCAAAATGGCGTCTGTAGGTGATGTATGTTACAAGCAGCATGTCGTCATTGAATTTCTCATTGCGGAGAAAGAAACTGTTGACAATATTCACAAATTCTGTGCAATTTGTGGAGCATCTGCAGACGACAAAGTACGGCTGGCTCTGAGCACTATGGGACTTAACATCTGTGGTCATCAGTCCCCTAGAACCTAGTACTACTCAAACCTAACTAACCTAACCGAGGCAGGATTCGAACCTGCGACCGTAGCGGTTACGCGGTTCCAGACTGAAACGCGTAGAACCGCTCGGCCACACCGGTCGGCCACGACAACGTACGGTTAGTCGTTGGTCAAAGAGGGTGAAGCCATTACGAGAAGGCAATTTGGCAGAGCTCGACGTTTTGCAGCGTTTGAGCAGACCACTCACGGCTGTCACACCAGACAAAATTCGGTTTGATGATGTGCTCATTCGCGATGCCAAGAGACAGTTTCATTAATTGTGTGTGAAATCTTATGGACTTAACCGCTAAGGTCATCAGTCCCTAAGCTTACATACTACTTAACCTAAATTATCCTAAGGACAAACACACACATCCATGACCGAGGGAGAACTCGAATCTCCGCCGGGACCAGCCGCACAGTCCATGACTACAGCTCCCCAGACCGCTCGGATAATCCCGCACGGCTTTCATTAATTATGAAGCATAACTGATTAACCACACTTAAAAACCGCTTCTACTAACTTCGGCGCCACAACAACCCAGGTGATTGTTTGATTCAACATGACAACCTTCGGCCTCACACGTTTCAGGACTTCGGAACGCAACACAAAACAAGATTGAACAGAGTTACCCCATGCACCCTACAACCCTAATCTATCTCCCGCAGACTTCCAATTTTTTGGGATACTAAAGGATGCTATTCGTGGAAGACATTTTGAGGGTGACGAGGTGACGATGATATAAAACGGGTTCGTGACCCGAAGAAGGAGTTGTACCGACAGAGCGTACACGCCCTTGTGTCTCATTGGAGGAAAGCCATAGAAGTTGGACGACATTGCGTGGAAAAATAAGCAGTGCAGAAGACACATCATTGTTTCATCTTCGTACATTTCATTCGGTTCAGTAAATAATTGTTGAAGACAAATCTGAGGCGCATTACTTTCTGGGAGGCCCTTATATATGCGTATACAGCTCAGCAGAGGTAAACTTAAAGCTGTTGACACGCTGGCGAAAACAACGAAACAGTGAATTTCTGTATGTTTAATACTGATCATATCCTAATTAGGCTGCTAACAACTGGTTTACGCCAATTAAATCTGATTTCTTTACTGCAGCTATAATCTATAATGAAGAAAAGGCGACCTGCAATGTAAGTATGAACCTAAAGGTAAATCATACATATAAATTACACAGCCTACATACAACGCGTTGTTTCTAAAAATCGTATTCTTTCCCAGAAATTTCTGTTACGTTATTAATTACGTTTTTTCTCACTACATGCTCTTATCAAGTTTTCTGACAAGCTAAAACTCTGTGTCAGACACGGAAACAATCCGGTGTGGCTGCCTTTACACAAGCTATTCCGATTCCACCATTCAGAGAGTGAAAAACGTGAAAAGGAAAAAATGACAGCTTCGAGTTTTGAGTAGATCCGTATTGTCACTGCCTGCGAAAACACAGCCCCGATCCGACATACTGTTTTAACTCGTCACAGATACCCAAGCCAGTAATAACACAACTTTCGTTATTTTGTACCCGCAAGGGCCCAGTACGCTGTGCAAATCGTGTTAGTAAGTGACAACGACGGTCACTATGGTTACGTGTTCAGCGCCGTGCTTAGGTCAAGCACCATGCAGACAGCACAGGTACAGATGAAAGTGAACACTACGGGAATGGAACTCTTTAAAACTGTACGCAGTGCTAATTCCCTTAGCGCACAAAGCTGTGATGTTTCAAGGAGCTAAAGTTAGCACACTGTGTGACAGTAACGTAATTTCCTTCCTCTGGCTTCTTCCATACTCAGCAGTACAATCGTAAAAGTAGGAACACTTGCCTGACGTTTACGGTAGCTGAAGGCGCTTCTGGACCTTTACAGTTCGCTTTTAGGAATTCTAAACGTTAAAAACAGTCCTGGTCGGCATTATTTACTGCTATCAGTCAGTTGGTTATTACACACTGTGGTCCACTTTTGCGTTATATTTGTTTACATGTTTCATGTAATTTTCATATGGTTCTAAGAAAATAAAATGTATTTAAAATAAACTTTAGTAACACAAGATGGTTAGAAACAGTTTGAAAAGTTTGTAAGCGTGTTGCAGGGGAGGTAATGCTCAGATATAAATTGTTGAGACTGAGCGAGGTGGCGCAGAGGTTAGCACACTGGACTCGCATTCGGGAGGACGACGGTTCAAATCCAGGTCCGGCCATCTTGATTTAAGTTTTCCGTGATTTCCCTAAATCACTTCAGGTTCCTTTGAAAGGGCACGGCAGACTTCCATCCCCGTCCTTCCGTAATCCGATGGGACCTTCCCCTAAATCAACCAACTGATTGTTAAGAAAAAAATTCGATGCTTTGCGCCATTTCCGAATTATTTAGTTTCGAAATTATTCAATCAGGTAATATCGCGCGCAAATTCAAGCAATCTGCTAGAGACAATGTCATCAAACGTGTTCTTCGTTTGGTTTCCTCAAATCGAACGAATGTAGCTTTTGATCACCTGGCTTAAATTTATCGCTCCTCAAAGAGGCACCTTTCAACTGGCAATGAGCATTTGAACAAGTGGTAACTCACGGATCCACGGATGTCTGTGCATTGCCGCAATTTAGCAAGCGCAAGTGCATGAATTTGCGTTGCGCAACGGCCTGACTGGGTAATTTCAATTCCGAAACGACACAACGTCTCGAATTTTTTTCATAACAATTATTTCCCAGCATAACCTCCTCCGCAACACCCTATCAAGCTTTTGAAACTGTATTTGACACGCTATGTGTCTTGGTATTCCATACAAGACAAGTTTGCACCTTAAAATCGAGAGCGTCAGTCGACCGACGAAAACCTTGTCATTTCACAGACTTTCTGTTCCTCGTCTTACCGGTTTTGTAAAAAAATGTGGTTATAAGATGGGTGCAGAAAAACACAGGATGTAAATGACAATGGAGCTCACTTATAAACTCAACATACAGTAAAAGCGAAATAATCATATTTGGGTGGCGTTCTTACAGATGAAAACATCCGTTTTTCCGAAGGTCTGTAAATCCATGCGATGCTAACCCGATTTTCAAATGTGAGTCCCTTATAAAAAAACATGATTAGAGACGTCATAGATAGGATGAAGGGCCGATGGTCTCAACTGATGGGACAAGCACGTAATATTTTACAGTGAAGAAAAAACTCTACCCTTTATCGTAATATGAAGGCATTAATTTACATTATCAGCTTTCTGTAACGGGTTATTACAGAAAGATAAGCAATCTCCAACCTTATATTAAGTTTAAACTTTTAGCACTCCTTTATGTCCTACTTGCACTGATTTTCATAGTCATTAAGGCTATGGGCTTGTATTAGGGAGAAGTGGGGTTCAAATTTCAGTCCTGTCATCTAGACCTTAGTTTTGCGTAGTTTCCCTGACTAACTTAAGGCGAATGCTGGGGTGGTTCCTTTAGAAGAGACACGGCCGATTTCGCCCCCAGTGCTTGACCAGCCCGAACCTGTGTTCTGACAGTAGTGACACCGTCGTCGACGGGACGGCGAATTCCAACCTTCGGTCCATCGTCCTATCTATGAACTCTCTCACCCTGTTGCTCAAAGGGAGTCGAAGCTTAACATACAATACGAAACGGAGGTAATTTAATCATCAGCACTACAGTTTACTCGTAACTCCCATTAGAAAGAGAACTACTATATATTCTAGTCGAATTATGTAGCAATTTTGGTACGTTTTCTCCAACTGAAAAAAATCGTTATTTTGTAGTAAGAAGTATTTTTCTTACGAATTACATGATTCTATACTAACGTGTACACTGTTAAAATGAATACACAGTTCGCAAACTGTCGTTTCGTCCCTGATCAGGTGGAAGAGACAACTTTTAGGCCCTAATCTGGTCAGGCAAAATAATAAATACGTGAACTATTATGGACGGACTCCAAGGATGTGTGAGTTTGTTAGTGTCGGAATCAAGGGTCTACGATTTCTAGATCGCATGTGTAACAAACCCCATCTTCAGGACCCGTTTTCATATGATACATACGTGTAGTAACAGCGAAAGTGAAAGGGCCCCAGCTGTGAGGAAATTGGTCAAGGACTCCGCGGCGGAAACGGTGCAGCCCGTCTTCCGAGGTACCTCGTCTGCGACATTCTTCATGTACGACAACAATGGCGAGGACTTACATGTAAAAAACAATGGCTGGTACTTACATGTGTGGTCTGGTTGTGGGCTACACTGTGCTTGCATCCTTCGCAGTAGCCGTTGTATGGATTTGCACCGACCGTTGAAACACGGTAACAACGTACATAAGGTTAGCTCAATCTTGAAGAAACAGTTTTCCAGGTAGTTCGCGATTTTCGTTTCCCACTGGGTTGCATTACTTTGCTTCTCCATGTTCAAGAGTAGACACTGTCGCAATGGTGGGGACCAGTAGTCCAGGTCTAAATGTTAGAAGGTAGTCTTCGACACGTAACGCAGTGCACGACGTAAAAGAGCACACAAATTCCAACTAATGTCGACAGTAATCCTTAGCCATAATGGCTAACGCTCGCAACATTTCTGAGATGTATGGTCAGTTTATCAAGACGCGATACGTACTCACTCAGAAAGATTCTGTTTATAAATTCGTACTTTCTTATAGCACAGCGCGTGGAGTGCTAGTTTGTAAGACACAAGTGTGCAACACGCAGTTCGTATCCATGCACCGACTTCACTACCGTTTTTTTGGCGCACAATACAGCTTGGGTGTGGTTTCACGCATGCATGTGGCTTACGCGAATGCCGAGGTGGTTCGCCACATACAAATAACACATTAAAACACAGACGACAGGTGTAATTACGATGAGCTGTATCGACGTACCAATGTCTCTGATAAGATCAAATGCTACCTACAAAAGGGTAAGGGAGTAGTTTAATATCTCCGCAAAAGCCATCGCGTCGAGTTTGGAGTAAACGTGATATTGCAGGCAAATGGGGTACACGATATTCCTCCACTTGGATTAAAGTGGCAAAGATGGCAAATGAACTGTAGGTGCAAAGAGAGTCGACTAAGTAAGCATATAATACCAAAAAAACTGGAAAAATATGTATTTACTTGAAGCAATGTAACTCGTCCTCTAACAGTGCTTCCAGTAACTAGCAGGTTTTCAGGATTTTCTTTTGTAGGCACATTGAAAGTAATGAATCTTCCTTTCCTGTCTTCCAAGCTTCAACAGTGCGATTTTGAACATTGTCTAAGACAGTGGACTCGCAGTATGAAAGTGCGGAATTACAATCCCTGTCTACCTAACCAGATTTGGGCTTTACATTGTTTTCCAACGTCACTCCTGCGATTGTTGGGATGGTTCCAAAGAAGTGGATCCATCCGTGTTTAATCGTGGCCATACTAAGTCTCTAATCAGCTCGTAGTTGACCGAGTTTTAAGCTGTGATCTTCCTTTCTTCAAAGTTTCCGACGGGTGAGAATCGAGAGAGCGAAACAACTGTTCCCGTCATTCATTTACAAAAATGGTTCAAATGGCTCTAAGCACTATGGAACTTAAAATCTGAGGTCATCAGTCCCCTAGAACTTAGAACTACCTAAACCTAAGTAACCTAAGGACATTACACACATCCATGCCCGAGGCAGGTCGCGCGGTTCCGAATTGAAGCACCTAGAACCGCTCGGTCACAACGGCCGGCCATCAATCTGCAACTAAGCAGAAACGTACCCTCTGCCGACTCAACCAAGTGATCTAAATGCTACATATCTTGCTTGTACAGACTGTAGAGATTAACATGCACATGATATCCTGTGGGATGCACTGTTGTCAGTACTATCAACTGCTGGGGATTCCGAAGAAGTACTGAGCCTACCGGTACCACCCGCCGACTTTGTCGTACAAATAATGAAAACGACGAACGCAAACAAATCATCGAAATACAATACGCATAAAATAAGCGCCGTACCGAGAACTATAGTGACAGGGTGTAGAATAATAACCGCTGCCACTCGCAATAGAGGGTGATTTTTTTTTTAACAAACGACCGGTTTCGGATTTGTGCCCGTCTTCAAGTGGCTTACAGCCATTCATGTACATGTTTCCACACTCAAGGTAACTAATGACCCTCTAACAACTAGCAATTTAAAAAAAAAAAGTCTATTTAACGTTACATAATTTTCCACCAACTATTCAGTGTCGTTCCGCAATCACGTAACAATTTCATTTTCATACCTTCTAATATCTGTTATGTATCTATATGTGTAACATCTCTCTACTTCTTTCACCTAAACTCTTTGACTGTGACTTCTGTTCTCCACGCTGGAGTTGTGAGTGCATGTGCTTCTGAAGTTACTAACACGTAAAGCGCCACTATTTTTTGAAAGACATAATATGGATGCGCTAATAATTACCATGGTTACTGATTAACAGTTAACGTGTAAAAGACGAGATGTTTGGTTCAAATGGTTCAGATGCCTCTGAGCACTACGGGACTTCACATCTGAGGTCATCAGTCCCCTAGAACTTAGAACTACTAACGTAACTAACCTAAGGACATCACACACATCGATGCCCGAGGCAGGATTCGAACCTGCGACCGTAGCGGTCGCACGGTTCCAGACTGTAGCGCCTAGAACCGCTCGGCCACCCCGGCCGGTGACGAGTTGTTTACGAAAAAAAAAGTGGTAAATGTAATGCGGAAACGATATGGATACATAAGCTATAAGTAACTACTATAATATTTTACAAAACGTGTCGCTTAGCCATTTCCAAATGTTTCATTCAATCATCATCACATTATTTGTTCTATATTTAAATAGTGATCTCTGACACTGAGTATGGAAGCAAGTACCTGAATGCAAACCACCTTCAGATGGGCACAAGTACGAAACCAGTCGCGTGTTAAGTAAAATCATTTTCTACTGCGAATCGTAGCGGTAATTATTCTACACCCTGCAACGGAACAGTCACAGAGTTCATCTGTATCCATTATGGATAAAATACAACTACAGTCAAAATGGTTCAAATGGCTCTGAGCACTATGGGACTTAACTTCTGAGGTCATCAGTCCCGTAGAACTTGGAACTACTTAAACCTAACTAACCAAAGGACATCACACACATCCATGCCCGAGACAGGATTCGAACCTCCGACTGCAGCGGTCGCACGGCTGAAGACTGTAGCGCCTAGAACCGCTCGGCCACCGCGGCCGGCCAATTATAGTCGTTCTCAAGGCAACATTCATTAGCTTCACCTCTGACAACCAGACAGCCACCTTTCAACTGAATGTAGACCCTGGGCTACAGTCACCGCGATCACCACGATTTACATTCGAAAACACAATAAAGAAGCGAAGTAAATATTGCCAGCGCTGTGTTCTATCTCTGCTTGCACATTTTATGACATCACACGCCACTACACCACTGACAAGAGCCGACGTCCAGTGTTTGTAGGCAACATCGATCTGATCCAGAACACCAGCAACGCAACGTTCGGAACTAAGTGCGGCCAACAATCCAGCAGCACCAACTACGCGGCACGTACCTGTAGGTCCCTGCGATTGAGCGTGTTGATGTGGCGGACGACGTCCCTCTGGCTGTTGTTGTTGTTGTTGTTGTTGTGCCGGAGGGCGGGTGGCTCGCTGAAGGTGACCTTCACCTTGGCGCGGCTCGCGCGGTGCGTAACACTGACTGCGGGTGCCGGGGCCAACGAAGCGGGGGCCGTGGCCGGAGGCGGCGCCTGGGCCTCCTCCGCCTCGGGGACGATGTAGAGCCGGATACGGTACATGGCTGGGACGCGGCCCTCTGGAGCAGGTGGAGGCGCGCCGGCCCACGGCTGGCGTCGCGGGCAGACTGCGGCCGCGCGGGCTCCGCCGCCGCGGCTGCCCCTCCACCTCCACTGTGGTCCCCCCACGGCCCGGAAGGCCGCCCTGCCGCGTGGGGGCTCCGCCACAACAAACCGCCGCAGCGGCTCCCGTACCGTACGCCGGGCCGGCTCAATGGATCAACCAGCTGACGCTCCTGCACCACTGACGAGCCGTTGGCGTAGCTATTGTTACGATCCGTTTATTTTTGAACTGTGCGCCTCTAGGCTGCTTGAAAGCGACGCCACTGGTAGAGCTTAACAGCTCACAGCCACAGTGTCACCAGATATTCATCGTGAAGTCGCTGGATTGAAGAGTTTTTAGCAAACAGAACACAGCATGTTGTTCTCAATGGAGAGACCGTCTACAGGCGTTAAAGTAACCTCTGGCGTGCCACAGGGGAGTGTGAAACGTCCCCTTTGAACAATTATATATGACTGTGCTTAACCTGACACACAATATTTTTAGCGCAACGCAATCTGACTTTCAAAATTTCCTACTAAAGAATGGCCCTGACAAACATTAAACTATACCTTTCACAAATCACTTACCTCACAAAAATCTTCGCTGCTCAAGCTACTGCAATACAGCGAGCGCCACTACTGCCAGCTAAATAAAAGATTCAAACTACTGAAGGCACTAACTACTGATAGGGATAGTTAGCAAATGAAAGATATTAATAGAGAACAAACAATGTATTTACCTTGATATCATCATATATAAATATATCAGTTCATGAAAAATTACAAAACTCCGCCATCTCTCTCCCCACATCCACCACTGCTGGCGGCTCACCTCCAACTGCGCAACGCTACGCGCTGTTCACATCCAGCTGCCGCTGCCCAACACTACAATGGCAGACAACAATGCAAACTAGCCACAGACTGCACACAGCACAGCCAGTGATTTCATTTTGAGCGCTACGTAACGTTGCCAATAAGAAAACAAACAGCCTACTTACATAGAGAAAACATAAACAGCCTACTTACATAGCCCCCATGCTCCCCACAAAAAATTTTTACAAATGGGATTGGGCAGTGGCCAATACAGATTTGAAAAATTTTTTTTCATAATTACAATAACAAAGAAATCAAATGCACACACTTATTGATACAATGTTGGTCAAAAGCTAAAAATTTCTCACAGTCCATAAAGACAGTCCTGATTCATCACAGTAAAATTGCAGTGTTTTTCTCAAAGTCTGAGCAGTAAAAGAAAATGCACACAGAAGTAGTGGATTTCCATGCAGTCTTGAAGAAGTAGTTTTGTCCTTCCAACGGAAAGACAGTGCTGGCTCTTGACATGCTGACAGGTAATGGGCCACAATGGAGCAAACCCACAGCAGAGTCATTCGAAGTTTTGAAGAGTATTGGTAGGTAAGTCATCACAGAGCAGACCCACTGTAGTCCTGGTAGAGATTACGGTATTGGTGGGCCACCAGAGGTGCAGACCCACTGCAGTCCTTGTAGAAGTAATGGTATTGATGGATCATCAAAGATGTAGACCCACTGTAGTCCTTGAAGAGATGGCCAGCAGCCATCTGTTGTGACTGTGCAGGTGCACAATCACCATTGAAGAGTCTTGCGGATAATATAGCAAGTCCATAAACCACCACTTGTGCACTCACAAAGTTTTTGAAATTGTCCTTAGAACCAGCAATGCTGTTATCCAGTCCCTTGCTGAGTTATTAACACACGTGCAAACACTAACAGTCCCTACTTCTCACATATTGTCCACATACTATGACCAACAGAAACGTGTGCAGTGAAATGTAACTAACAAGTTAATAATATCATGAACTGGTGACAATTACAATTTTATAACATAAGAATACAATTACAAAGGTACAAAATACATCATTAAAAACATAATAATACAGATAACATTTGTAGTATAGGCTTTACAAAAGAATAGAAATAAACATATACATCAGTGTTACAAAAATAGTGACATAAGTACATACATAAAATAATGAGAATAGTTTTCGAAACATTAATTTCACACATGAACATTGAAACAGAACAGAATTGTAAACAACTTTACAAAGAAAATAACATATTATTAATGCAACTTATATTTGAGGATAACAGTATTCCTCCTCATAGTGAATATAGCTTAGTATTAGAAGAGAGAAAAAATTCTATGAAACAGTACACAGAGACAGGAAGAAAACAAATACTCAAGGGTACACAAACACATAGTGGGATAACACCAATAGGAAAGGACAGGGTTCGTTTTCAGTGTAACATTTGGTACTGCAGTCCAACCCAAAACTTCATATATCTTTCCTCTTATTTCATCCTTTGTTTCCACCAAAAAAAATTCTATCTAAGCATGCTTTCTGTATTTATATGTTCACACATTTCTTACCTCAACATTTATTTCCAGGAAAATCCTACCTAAACCTGTTTTCTCAATACATTTCTTCCAACTCATCGCAACTCATTCTCTTAGAGGCTACCCCCTCTTAAGCTAACTTAAATCTACTGAGCTCAGATGCTAAACTAAGGGACGAGGCAATGCAGCATCACATAACAAATCAACCCAAACAGCAATGCAAAAAATGTAAATTGGCAAAGCTAGCAGCATAAATGAGCAAAAGTCAAATTCAATAACACTATGCCTGGCAAACAGCAGCAACTTATACCTAAACATGACATAGCGCAAGCAGAAAAGATATTACACTAAAGATAACAATGCAGATAAGGGAAATGTATAATCACATCTTAATGTCTAAGTAATTAAAGTGGTGCACCACAACAACTGATTGTAAAAAGAAATATTACCATGTACTTGAAAAGAAAATTATAGATGCAGTTACTGGTATTAGTCCCTTCTTATTGTTCTTTCCTTTCCAAGTGCTCCTTTTTTAAAGAATGTGGATCATAAAATAATTATTTAATAGATCTGTTGACAGAAAGTGTTCACATTAGCAAATGCATTTCATTTTATAAAAGCAATGCTGCAACACAGCTGGAAACCAGATATCAAGTGAAATAAGCAACTACGAAAAGCAAAGTATAAAAATATCATTCAGTAGTCATATGACATTTCATAAGTTAGTAGCTCTCAACTCTCGTAGAAAGACGCTTGTCGTAATCAGGTGTGCAGATGTACGAATATTTCCCATCAATTCATAAGCATTTCAGTAATTAGCACAAAGTGCGAGTAATCATATGTTTTCAAGTAACGAGGGTGTCGCATTAGCGATGAAAGGCACACCCTAATGGCTTGTTCTCCAGGTGTTTGACACGTCCCACGTCCCCTTTTTTTTTCTACCTGTGCCGCTGAAAAGGGCTCGCAATAATGGCTTTTTCTCCAGGCGTCTGACACAGCTGGGTGCCCGCGACGCATTACGTGCAGGTGGTCACTTAACTTTCGTACGGAAATATTTACCGCTACAGTGACAGCCTCACATAAAAATATTTCACAGGTCAAGAATTAGCGTTGCAAATCTGTAGAAACCAAATCCTATAAATATAAGTGTCCAAAAAAAAAAAATATTCGTCAGCATTGTGATACATTCACGAATATACACACACATTTCATAACTCTTAAAGTACGTTTCTTGGTTTACAACATCCTTTTCATAAATCAGAGTCCCTAAACACTACTCATTATTCCTTACCTCATTATACATATACGTATCCATCGACACTCGTCAATATTTCGTCATTATAAATATGAAGCATATTCAAATAACTCATATAGCCTCAGCCTATTAATCATAAACATACCTCAGCAGCATAATACACATCGTCGTCGTAAAAATAACATCATAACACCTCAGTCAAATCTCAAAATCGTCGTAGCTTCCTCCAATAATTAAAAAAAATTCTCTGCTCATGTCAAAAGTGTCATCTGCCTCGAAAGTACTTTAAAAATCATGAATCCATACCAAATACATCATTCAAAGCTCTCATAGTATCACAATGGTTCCGAAAAAATATGAACAGTTTACAAAGTACAGACAAAATACAGTTTCATAAGTGTGAAGTTATCCAACTATATAATTGCGTAAACATGTGTCACTGATGTAGTAAAATAAATGTTTCTCTCTCTCAGTTAAATAATCAGATAGCTGTGTAATTTGTGTGTTAGAGAAATATGGTACCGATGTGTAAAGTTGTATAAGCAAATACCATATTAGCTAGGGTTCCTTGTGGTTGCCACACACATGGTACACAAAGTAGGCGTGTACCCCCCTGAGGATAAATGTAATTACGCCCTCAGGTGTTACAAATTACAGCAATGGAATGAAATGTATCACGGAAAACTTTCTTTGTAATTAAAAAATCTTTAAAAATAAATGTTTTAAGTACAAAATTAATCACTCAAATGCGTGTCCTGTAGCGCTAAATGCGCGTCTTGCTGTAAGATAATTCTGTGGAACTGTCGTAGTTATCGTCCCCTGTAAGCAAAGTTCTGCTAAAGTCAATGTACTTACCTCATGATACACAAAGGTGAAATGCTTTACGTATAGATATCCTAGTTATTACGCTTATTGCCGTGATGAGGAAAGTACTGTACAGTAACGTATTGTTATGCCACGAAAAAGGCTGTCTCATTGTTGCTATACCACAAAAGTTACTACTAAAACATGTTTTTCTTCCTAGAAGAATTCAGAAAACTGTGCAGATATAAAACAGATACACTGCAAAAGCAACATTGTAAATTGTCACTCATTAGTAGCGTCGTGATAAAAATCGTGTAGCTGTCACATAAACTAACCTCTGTGTCATCTGTTCGCAATAACAATGGATTCGTAATTTCTGTTTGAATAAGTTGTCTTGGTTCTTGACTGGATATTTAACTTTAAACATTGTTGCATGGTAACAGTTTCTAAAGCATACTAGTAACGTGAAGTGAAACGTTTTATGGCAAAGACAAAGTTAAAAGGCAGATTATCTGTCAATAAATGGTTTTACATGTGAAATGTGGTGTAAACCTTTACTCTTCCTAGTACACAGAGTTTCAACTTCAACGCAATTATCATGCGGTATACGTCGTTAACACTCTAAGCGCCAAGCCCGTAAAATTTACGGGCCTGGGATCGCGCGAAAATCACCAAGCCCGTAAAATTTACGGGCCGCTACATTTAATTTCATTCAAAACACTGCAACGTTATTTCTACGGGTTTGGCCAGCGCTATACGTTTTTCAGATGTTTATTAACAAAATGCGTCCATAGATGTCACGGCAGCGCTGTAATTCATGTTAAAACTTATCTTTGCGTTCTCAGTCTGTATATCATTCAGTTGTTTGTCATCATGTTTCGGCGCGGTTTATCAGACGCAGAAATTGCGGATTTGATCAATCATAGCGACACTCTGGATAATGTAGAGAGTGATTCAGACGATTCTGAATGCAATGGTGTGTTTGAAGGTACGTATTTCCGAATTTTCCACGTAATTGTGCAGTACGCACATATCTGTTGAACATGTGTAAACGATGTATGTAGTTACACATAATGTGATATTCTTTTTAGAAGACGAGATTGATGACAGTTTGTCTTCAGATGAAGACGAGAATGATGTTGAAGGTGTTGCTTCAAATCCAGCAGCTGTGCCGTATCCGAAAGACAGTGAGTGGACTGCAGTTGACACCTACCGACCTCTGCCTGTCAACACGACACCCAGGCAGATACTAGTGGATATTGATGAGTCGAGTTCTGTACTGGATTGCAGTAAAGTGTTCCTTACTGACAGTGACGTAAATGAACTCAAGAGACAGACAAATTTGTATGCATCACAGACAATACAGAAGAAAAGAAGAGGAAATAATCTGAAGCCCCATTCAGTTTTGAGTTCGTGGAAGCCAGTGACTATAAGTGAGATGAGGCGTTTCTTGGGTATTATTTTCCACATGTGTGTTTCGAAAAAGCCCAAAATTGCGGACCATTGGAGCACTAATCCTGTTCTTAGTTGTAACTTTTGTCCCCATGTCATGAGCCGTTTGCGTTTCACTCAGATACTGTCATGCTTGCATCTTGTTGACAATTCAAATCAGAAAAAACCAGGCGAAGATGGATTTCATCCACTTTACAAAGTTTTGCCATATTATAATAATTTGAAGGAGCGATGTATCCAGGCATATCGTCCCTCAGAAAAAGTGACAATTGATGAAGGAATTTGCCCATTTCGAGGTCGTGTGAGTTTCCGTGTTTACATGCAAAATAAGCCTCATAAGTATGGACTGAAAGTATATGCTGTTGCTGAAGCCAGTAGTGGCTATGTTGTAAATTTTGAAGTTTATGCTGGTAAGCATATTGTTGACAATTCTTCGTCTGCGGTTATTTTGCGATTGTTGTCTGACAGCAGCTTGCTGAACAAAGGCCACACTGTGTATTTAGATCGATTTTATTCCAGTCCAGAGCTATTTCAGCAACTGGCAGAGAAAGGCACTGGAGCTGTTGGTACTGTGAACAAATCCAGGAAAGGATTGCCTAAAGATTTAGTATCTGCTACGCTGAAAAAGGGCGAAATGTCTTTTCGGCGTAAAGATAATGTATTGGCAATGAAGTGGAAAGATAAGAGAGATGTGTATACATTGTCTACAAGGCATCAAGCAACATTTGGTACGCATACTAAGAGAAATGGGTCTGTAGTATTGAAACCACTTCAGGTACTTGATTACAACCTCAATAAAATTGGAGTGGATATTGGAGACCAACGCCTGCAGTACAATCCGTTCCAGCACAGAACTGTGAAATGGTGGCGAAAATTATATTTCCATTTGCTGCTTATGGGAGTATCAAATGCATTTTGGCTGTACAATGCAGTGCACAGGAAGAAAATTACAATAACAGACTTTATAACAGTGCTTGCAGTTCAGCTTGTTGAAGACGACACACTTGAATTCATTCCAAGAAATGAAGGAACTGTAGGTCGGCTAACAAAGAGACATTTTTTGCAGCACATACCTGCAACTACTAAGAAGTATGCTGCTCGTGTGTGTCACGTGTGCAGTTCCAGGAGCAAGAAACAGAGTGGCAAGGCTTCTCGCAAAGAGACACGATACGAATGTGAACAGTGTGGCGTTGCACTCTGCCTGGAACCTTGCTTTAAAATTTTCCACACTAAAAAACAATATGATTCTGTGTGAAATTTATATGTAATACTGTATACTATCAGAAACATGTAATGTAGTGCCACAATTTTGGTTAAAAATAAATCACAATTGTATTCCCTTATTCGTATGACTTTTTCTAAATTCTTAAAACATCTAAGTGATTTCTATAACTGTACCTTAAAGCTGTGCATTGTAAAGTAGTTTCTTTCACTCAGAATTAAAGTAGAAATGTGCAGCTTCAAGATGGTACCAAATTTGCCACAATCCAAACAGTAGATTTGATGCAGTAATTTTTTTAATATTGGTAAAATTGCCCGGTTTCTAGGGACGGGTGCATAAAATAGGCCTGGTACAGAGAGTGTTAAAGAATACTGGAATTTTTCTTAATGTTAGCGTCTATGTTATTTTTTCCTGAGCCAGCCGGCGCAGGTGGCTGCCTGCGGCGCGAGTCATTGTCTGCCTCTTTGTTGGCGCGCGTCGTTATTGGGATTAGGAGACCTAACTTCTACAAATTCGCCTTGCCGAGAGGGCCCAGCTCTGTTAGAGTCCCGCCAGTTCTGATGAAATTCAGGTCTGTCGTTACGAATATATCGTCTGTCGTCATGTCGGTAGTTTCTGTAGAGTCTTTCTTGTCGGTTAAGTGGTGGAGAATTTCTCCCTGAATCGTAACTGCGCGCTGAACTGTTGCGTCTGAAGTTATTCTGCCTCCCTTGATAATAATTGTTTTGGTTCCCATATTGTCTGTTTCTCTGATTGTCTCTGTGATAGTCATTACTACGGAAATGCGATCTTTCTCTGTAACTATTATTACTCTGCCAACGGTTGTCGTACGGGTGGTGTCTATTTTGGTCACGATTTGCGTTGTAAGAATAGCCTTGTCGCGTCCAGTTATTATTTCTTTCATCGCGGAATTGCGACGGATGTGACCTGTAATTGTTGTGTTCCTGGTTTCGCGTTCCGCGATTGTCAGTGTCAATTTCTAATTCTTGTAACAGTCCCTGAAAAGCTTCAATGTCGTCTTTGCAACGTCCTGCTAAAATAATATGTCGTAAATGTTCAGGTAATTTGATTAAGCAAATGCGGATGAGTTCTGAGGGGCTGTATGGATTTGACAGGTACTGATTCTTGTGCAACATGTCTTCAAAATATTTGACAAGACTGGAAAATTCAGATTGTTCAAAGTGTTTCATCATCATGATGCTATGTTTTACACGGTCTTGTGTAGCTTGAGACCAATATGCTGAGAGGAAGGCATGGTAAAACTCTCCTTCACTGTGGCAATCGTGAATTACCGATCGCATTCTTACAGCTGGTTCATTCTCCAAGTAGCCACACATAAATTCTAATCTGTGTTCTAACGACCAGTTGGGAGGAAAACAATGAGAGAATTGATGGAGCCATGCTTGTGGATGAATGTCGTTGCCAGAATTCTTAAATGTTTTGAATTTACGTGTAGTAATGAACAGCTTATAGTCAAAATCGTCATGTCGGCGAGTCGCATGTCGGTCATTGTTACTTCGTTTCGGCGGTTCCATCTCAAAATCCAATGCGCCTTGCCAATTTCTTTCACAATTTCCGAAGTGCCCTGTGTTGTTATTTTGTGTCTGTTCCGTATTTGTATGTCCCTCTTCCCGTATTGGGGCGCGAGTATCCTCTGAAATACGTAATTCTTGTATTAACTGTGTCAGCTGATCTTGTACTTCCCGGATTTCTCTTTGGTGTTGCGTATTAATCTGATTCTGATTTTGTTTGAATTTCCTAATTTGTTCGCACTCTTCAGTGTCAGTGAAGGCTGCAGGTCTTGTGTCATTCAGATCATCATCTACCTTTGTAGATAAGTTAGTGACCTGATCCGAAAGTTCGGCTACTTTCTCCGATAGTGAACACATTTCCTCAGTGTGTTTTTCTGAACCAAGTTTCAGAGTGTCCATTTGTGTTGAAATCGTATCTACTGTGTCCTTTAAGTTTCCCTGAGTTATTGCAAGTTGCGTAACCGAATCGGTAGATGCAACTGAGTCAATTTTAGCCCACAAGGTCTCATGATTTTCATGAACAATGGCTTGCAGTTCTTTTATGGCTGCTTCGTGATTCTGTAATGCATTTTCATGCCGCGAAAAAATAGGTTGAAAATGCTCACAAATTTGTGTTTTTACGTCATTACAGACTTTTTGACATTTCGATTCAATGTTATGTAACTCAGTAGTTAAATCTTCACGTGTTTGTTCAAGCGTGGTGTGAAGATTTTGTTCCATTGCGTCTAACTGTTGCTGTGTTTGTCTCTGATTTTGTTCCATTGTGTCTAACTTTTGAAGCTTTTGCTGTGTTTGTCCCATTTGTTGTATTAATTGTAATAACAATGCATTGGTGTCTGAAACATGTTCCTCAGTGCTTTTCGGCAGTGAATTTACACCGGAAACATTCACATTTTGACAAGCAGAAAATGTGTCTTGACTTATTTGAGAAAACGGTGAGGATCCAAAACCTGAATCTACAGTATTTGCGAGATCGTGTCGTGTCATTTCGGCTTCCTGAGGCGAGCTATTGCCGACCGATCGATCGATAATGCTGCCCTCTTCACTAATTGTTTCACTGTCCACGCCATTGTTTGACGCCCGCTCCATTTCCCTGTGCACAGTTACCAAATTACTACTTTGAACAACAGTAAATTCATTACTCGGCGGCGCTGATAAGCTACGCTCGTCATCACTATTATTTCTCAGTTTAGTTTGGAGCCTAGTGTTACGTTTTTCACACGCCATTATTGTCACAGTATTTCACACGATAACAAAGAAAAGCACAATTTGAAGATCAAAAATAAGAGAACACATTAAAATAGCACTGAAAATAATATCTAGTTAATTGCAGCTGCGAAATACTTGGTGCAAATCTACATGCATGCCAAAACTGTTTTACTGTACAACAATGAAAGACTGCAACTACAAAGGAGATTTTCTCTACAATTACGCGCTAGCAATAAACAATAGCTACACTAATTACACAAACTACAAGAAAAAATCAGAAGATTCCAGTGAGGTATCCTCGGCTAAGGGTCGACATATGAAACGTCCCCTTTGAACAATTATATAAAACTGTGCTTAACCTGACACACAATATTTTTAGCGCAACGCAATCTGACTTTCAAAATTTCCTACTAAAGAATGGCCCTGACAAACATTAAACTATACCTTTCACAAATCACTTACCTCACAAAAATCTTCGCTGCTCAAGCTACTGCAATACAGCGAGCGCCACTACTGCCAGCTAAATAAAAGATTCAAACTACTGAAGGCACTAACTACTGATAGGGATAGTTAGCAAATGAAAGATATTAATAGAGAACAAACAATGTATTTACCTTGATATCATCATATATAAATATATCAGTTCATGAAAAATTACAAAACTCCGCCATCTCTCTCCCCACATCCACCACTGCTGGCGGCTCACCTCCAACTGCGCAACGCTACGCGCTGTTCACATCCAGCTGCCGCTGCCCAACACTACAATGGCAGACAACAATGCAAACTAGCCACAGACTGCACACAGCACAGCCAGTGATTTCATTTTGAGCGCTACGTAACGTTGCCAATAAGAAAACAAACAGCCTACTTACATAGAGAAAACATAAACAGCCTACTTACAAGTGTTATGGGACCACTGCTGTTCACTATATCTATAAATGACCTAGTAGATAGTGTCGGAAGTTCCATACGGCTTTTCGCGGATGATGCTGCAGTATACAGAGAGCCGGCCGTTGTAGCCGAGCGGTTCTAGGCGCTACAGTCCGGAACCGCGCAACTGCTATGGTCGCAGGTTCGAATCCTGCCTTGGGGATGGATGTTTGTGATGTCCTTAGGTTAGATAGGTTTAAGTAGTTCTAAGTTATAAGGGTCTGATGACCTCAGATGTTAAGTCGCATAATGCTCAGAGCCATTTGAACCATTTTTGTAGTATACAGAGAAGTTGCAGCATTAGAAAATTGCAGCGAAATGCAGGAAGACCTGCAGCGGATAGGCACTTGGTGCAGGGAGCGGCGACTGACCCTTAACATAGACATATGTAATGTATTGCGAGTACATAGAAAGAAGGATCCTTTACTGTATGATTAAATGATAGCGGAACAAACACTGGTAGCAGTTACTTCTGTAAAATATCTGGGGGTATGCGTACGGAACGATTTGAAGTGGAACGATCACATAAAATTAATTGTTAGTAAGGCGGGTGCCAGGTTGAGATTCATTGGAAGAGTCCTTAGAAGCCGGCCGGATTGGCAGAGCGGTTCTAGGCGCTTCGGTCCGGAACCGCGCGACTACTACGGTCGCAGATTCGAATCCTGCCTCGGGCATGAATGTGTGTGATGTCCTTAGATCAGTTAGATTTAAGTACTAAGTTCTAGAGGACTGATGACTTCAGAAGTTAAGTCCCATAGTGCTCAGAGCCATTTGAACCAGCCAGTCCTTAGAAAATGTAGTCCATCAACAAAGGAGGTGGCTTACAAAACACTCGTTCGACCTATACTTGAGTATTGCTCATCAGTGTGGAATCCGTACCAGGTCGGGTTGACAGAGGAGATAGAGAAGATCCAGGGTCATTTGGTAAGCGTGATAGCGTTACGGAGATGTTTAGCGAACTGAAGTGGCAGACTCTGCAAGAGAGGCCCTCTGTATCACGGTGTAGCTTGCTGTCCAGGTTTCGAGGGGGTGCGTTTCTGGATGAGGTATCGAATATATTGCTTCCCCCTACTTGTACCTCCCGAGGAGATCACGAATGTAAAATAAGAGAGATTCGAGCGCACACGGAGGCTTTCCGGCAGTCGTTCTTCCCGCGAGCCATACGAGACTGGAACAGGAAAGGGAGGTAATGACAGTGGCACGTAAAGTGCCCTCCGCCATACAGCGTTAGGTGGCTTGCGGAGTATAAATGTAGATGTAACTGCCAATGCGGAGGAAAACAACACGATACATCGGCTCGTTGCATCGAGGACGATCACGCACGACTGTGCTGTGTTGGTCAAATGGGGGGATAAGCGGTTCCAAGTCTGGTGACGGAATAAAAAATTTCTCCGCCAGTATTTGGCCACCAAGAGATCTGCGGCGTGGGGGGTGGAGAAAGAGAAGAAGATTGTGTCCCCCGTCGACATCGAGGTCATTAGAGACGCAGGACTAGCTCGAGTGTTGTCAAGGATGGTGAAGGAAATCGGCCGTGCCCTTTCAAAGAAACAATCCCAGCATCTGGCTAGATCGATTTAGCCAAATCACAGAGAACCTAAATCTGGATGGGCGGATGCGGGCTCGAATAGTTGTCCTCCCGTATGCGAGTCAAGTATGCTAACCACTGAGCCAACTCGTTTGTTGAAGGGGAGGAGGGTGGAGGGAGGGGTGAGGTGAGAGAAGTGGTGGCGTTAAATTCTTGAACTTGGGAGTAAATTATATATTTGTGTCTCATAGAGTGAGAGCATGTTACACTGTTGATGGTAATATGTCCGTGAGATGTGGACGTTAAGCTTTACAGTCCCCTTGGTGCTATTCGAGACGAGTTTGCTATGTGCTGGAAACGCGTTTCATCTTCGTCTTTCTCTCGTGTTCAGCACAAACTTGACATCATAATGTACATACACACACAATGAACTACACTTAACAAAGGCAATTAACATGAAATGAGGTAAGTTTAGTCTTCACCACTAATGGTCCTCTGACACTGCGTTTTAACACCTGGTGGTCAGTGTAAAGCCAAAACCAGTTATCCGTTCAAAAAATGGTTCAAATGGCTCTGAGCACTATGGGACTAAACTTCTGAGGTCATCCGTCCCCTAGTACTTAGAACTACTTAAACCTAACTAACCTAAGGACATCACACACATCCATGCCCGAGACAGGATTCGAACCTGCGACCGTAGCGGTCGCGCGGTTCCAGACCATAGCGTCTAGAGCCGCTCGGCCACTCCGGCCGGCTGTCCGTTCAAATAAAGTAAAATGCGACCAGAGGAATTCTACAATTCCATTAGATGCACGGCAGGCACAAGTATCACACATCGCGGGGAAAGGAGGTCATTGTGCGCCAAGCAACAAAATGCTTCGCAATTAGGTGAACGGACACATACCCCTACTATTCGTCATTGAGTGTACCACAGCCATATTCTTAATGTATAAAATGCATGTTGGACCATCAGCTGCTTTTATTTTAAGTCCAAAAATCGACCGGATTAGGGTTAAAACTGTTTAAGCCACAGCATATCTGTTGTTACTTAAATAATGCGTCACAGGACTTTTAAAAGCAAACATTCTAATTACAAGCGTAAACAGACTAGTACTGAAGAGAAGATAAAAGCAGCTGATGGACAAACATGCATTTGATTCATTAGCGCCGCGAGGGATTAGCCGAGCGGTCTAAGGCGCTGCAGTCATGGACTGTGCGGCTGGTCCCGGCGGAGGTTCGAGTCCTCCCTCGGGCATGTATGTGTATGTTTGTCCTTAGGATAAATTAGGTTAAGTAGTGTGTAAGCTTAGGGACTGATGACCTTAGCAGTTAAGTCCCATAACATTTCACACACATTTGAACATTTGATTCATTACTTGTTGATAGTCATCTTCCAAAATTGTTTATAATATTCATAATGAATGTGCCATTTTTTCCACTCAGGTTGTTACTTATTTAAACTTTTCTTTCTTTTCACAACCATTTTCGGCTGTTGTCCATTGATTATCTATAAAAATTGCAATATGTTTAAAACAGCAGCGTCTTCACAGTTAGTGCTCCCATTCGTTTTTAACTACAAAAATGTAAGTGTTCTTGATTATTTCACATTTTCCTGCAATCACCCAGTAGGTATATGGCGGCGGTAGATTCACTCGCCTCCACAGATGAATGGATTGCAGGGATGTCGGTGAACTGCATACATGACAGTAATGGAATGGTCGAGCTGCAGTTTTGGACGTTTTTACACGAACAAAACGAGAAGATACAGTGTCGAACGAAATTTGGAACACATTATTCCAATTACTTAAGAAGAGTATTCATGGATCCTCCCAACAGTTGGGGTGTCTTAGTACCGAGACATTTTACTAAGTAGTTAGTTTTGATTGGATACACGAACGAACTTTCACGGACTGTCAGTTCTGAGAAGCCGACAGGCCCATCTCTGTTGGAGAGTTGGATATTCAGATGTTCTTTTACTTGGCATAATGTTGCAGCTAAGTTATTTTCGTTTGTCGCGGGAGTGCGTACCTGATTATTTTGTTACAATTTTTTGCGTTTTATGGCATTTTGTATTTTTTCTTTTTTATAAAATATAGTTGCTTGAGAAGAGTGTGGATTAAACTTCAAATATGTTCTGTTCTCTGCTTGAAAAAAAAAAAAAAAAGGTTCGAGTGAAAAAAACTAAATAAACAAAATGGGCAGCACGATTGGCCGCCCTCCAGAGGACACGGGTTCGATTCCTGGTATTGTTAGGTATTTATCCCTGGTGAGCAGAATGGAAGGACGTTCACCCAGCATGAGAACCTGCTTTACCGAGCAGTAGCAGCTCCAGGCCACGAAGACTGACAGTGGCCGGAAGAGCGGAGTGCTGACCCTACGCCCCGAGATACCGCATCCAATGACGCCATTAGTGGAGGATGACATGGCGGTCGGTCTGCCTTTAGCAATGCGCCTGTGGGCGGAGTTCTAGGTTTTTGTGCTACCCTCAACGAAGAAGATGTATGACACGCCATGACACGATCAATTAACCAGACTTATTTTACAAATTCACAACAGATTTTTACAACTTTTCTCAGTCATATGATAACACCTGTTGTCAACTATAGCTTCATGCGTGCCCTGAAAAACTAGGATATATGCTGGTAGTCTAACACATTTGTTGTCCTAGCTCATACAGTCACTGATTCAATTAGTAGATTCATAACAACAAAGGCACACTTCTGAACAACAATTTTGTTTTAAATTGTAATTATCTTGAAGACTCAATCCTGTATATGTAGATGTAAATGTAGTATATAAATTAATTGTTAACCTTCAAAGGGCTCTGAGCACTATGGGACTTAACATCTGAGGTCATCAGTCCCCTAGAACGTGTAGAACTACTTAAACCTAACTAACATAAGGACATCACACACACCCATGCCCGAGGCAGGATTCTAACCTACGACAGCAGCAGCTGCGCGGTTCCGGACTGAAGCGCCTAGAGCCGCTCGGGCACAGCGGCCAGCTGCTAAGCTTCAACATACCACAATGTTGTATTTGGAAAATAAGGCACCTGATGTAACTGCATGAGTTCTTTGAGCGTTGTTGGTCTCATATTCTGTGGATAACATTTTACGTTAACATTAAAACATGAAATGTCACATCGTAATGGACCATGTTTAGTAAATAAATAAATAACAATAGAGCTAAGGGTGCAACCTTCTTGATCTCAACAATCAAGTCGTATTCCTCGTGATCTTTCCTCGGAAGGACCACCACCAAGTTAGTTTTCAACTTGAAAACCAAACATGATAATAACAAAAGGAATGAATCCACTACCCCGGGCACCAGTCGCAAGGAGGCTGGCTTTACCTGGTCATCGGATTCCGGGGGACCAGGAGCATCATGTTACGCCTAAGGTTGAGAAGCAGACGACGTCCAAATTATTACACGCAAAACAGAGACACTTCATCGGTGCACTTAATACTAATACTTTTTTCAAAGTGGGCAAGATCAAACAACTTACAGAAGTGCTGAAAAATTGCCTATTGTGACAACCCATGGGACAATCGTACCACATTTTAGGTATCTGGGAGAAATCATACAGCCATCAGGGATCAACCTAAAGGCAAATGAGGAAAGAATAAAAAAACTACAGAAAGGATATAAACTCACGTGGAACTATTACAACAAAAAGTCCATATGCATTAACGCAAAATTGAGGCACTACAGCACTGTCGTACTTCCGGAGGCACTGTATGCATCTGAAACAACACAAATAGGTGGGCAAACTAAAATCAAAGAAATAGAGAAACAAGAAAGGAAAATTCTCAGGAAAATTTTTGGTCCGATACAAGAGCAAGGAATCTGGAGGAAGAGACCAACATCAGAATTATATAAATACACAGACAAGATTACGGATACAATAAGGAAAAGAAAAATGCAGTTCCACGGACATATCCACAGGATGAATGAAAACAGAATTTCAAAGTGAATTCTTAAAGTCATCAACTCAGGCAGGGGAAAAACAAAATGGATAAAAGAAGTTGAAGAGGACCTCAGACAAGCACACATAACAGTAAACGATGCAGAAAATAGAACTGAATTCAGGAACATAATCAAAAAACATACATTTGACACCACAACACAGAAGAGACCAGGATACAAATGGACAGCGGAGCGAAAGAAACAGCACAGTGAACACATGAAGAAAATTTGGGCTCAGAGAAAACAAACAATCATCATAAAGGAATTGAAGTTCAAACGCTCTCTTAAATGGAAATAATCGAAAATAATAAATAATAATACTAATAGAGCTAAGGGTAAATTCCAACATCAGGGCACGATGACTGAACTTTTATGAACCATTGATAGTAGTAGGTATAACAAACAGTATCTAGTGCTGTAAAAAATCCCAAAGCTGCTGAAGAAGTGAAGAGGTACAGTTAAATTATGTGGACCAAGTGTGAAATTAGACTGATTGTAAAGAAAAAACGTGGCTCAACCGCCAATTTTATCTGTCACACCTATAACTAGCTGAAACTTTCTCCCTAGTGCATTGTGACCAGGTTAGTCAACGATTATGAACATGTTGTGAGTGAGCATGTTGAGAGAGAAGCGTATAAAGAAAATAAATAATCTCATAACCCACAACTGAACGAAAATGTCTCATAAAGATGACCAAGTACAAAACAATACGCTCAAATATTTCAAACGCGTAGAAAATATGATAGACACACAGTTCACAAATGCAGGGCAAGATCTTCTGAATAAAGGATTAAAATTTAATCTACCTTCCGAGCTACACAGTAATATGATTAAAAATCTTATGGTTAATGCAAAGATAAGCCTAGACATTATACGATTCCTTACTGTAGATAAAAACAAAACTACTTCTAGAGAGAATAATGTAATAAGTGCGACGGAAAAAAAATGGATAAAACACTTGCCAAACCTTCAACAACGGCTACATTTTTTTTAACCAAAACGAATGTAAACAAATTGTAAGATGCTGCCACTTTAGACTCATGGAAACTTTTACACGTTGGTAATCACTGGAGAATGGCTTAAATAGCCGAAACCGGTTCTTAAAAGAAATATATGTTTAAGTAAATAACAGCATGAGTGAAAAAAGGCGACATAAATGCCTCTCGGCCTTCCATTCAAGCCAATGCTATTGGATCTTCCTCTTCTTTTACCAATGACGAGATTACCGAAGTTAGAAGCTGTGGCCATAGCCGAACCTCGTCCGCAGACAGACAACCGCGTCGTTTTGGTAGTCTAATTAGAGCCCCAGTGTTTAGAATGATTATTTCAGTTGCTCCACCGCACTGCAGAGAGAAGATTTCTTCCCAGGTGGAGAGGGAGCAGATTGCTCCACTTTAACATACAGCCGCGTCGTATATTGGTTAACTGCCGCGCGGGACTTTCTCGTCAAATACCTGGTTTTATGACGCCTTAACGACTTTCTCGCCTGGAAGGAATGACACGTATGCGCGCGAAAAACTGGAAATGCAAGGTGGAAGGATGTCACATGCAACCGTAAAACCAGTAGCCGCACTGCAGACACGGAAACGACTCAGCTTTGGGAAGCCGTACTAAGCACGCATGCTGTGTTCCATGTCGCGAGGCCCCACTATACGGGTTTCAGCTACACACTGCGCCGCCGATGAGTTTGAGAAATCCTAGAGATGCAGCCACGTTACCGGAAAATACAAACGGTGCGGTGGCTTCGTTTTCTAATAAGTTGAAACTGAATAAAGATTGAAAACGGAGGTCTAAATTCAAGATTTTGAATAGTTTCACTCGGATAAGCGATCACTACCAGGGGCCAAAAATAAAAATGCCCTAGAAATATTAATTTATCAGCACAAATACCATGACTGGCGCCTGAGGATTTTCATCTGACTTCGGTGAACAATGTTCCACCGCTCCGGGTGTCGCTCAGTTCCTTCTTCTTCTTCATGTGCCGTCCCCTCTAAGAAGGTTGGCTGTCATCATGGCAATTTCTGTTCTTGATTTGGCTGATCTAAGGAGTTCTGACGTTGAACAGTTGTACCAATTTTTTAAATTGTCAATCCAGGATGTCCGTCTTCTACCCCTCGTTCTCTTCCCACAAATTTTCCCTTCTAGTATTATTTGCAATATTTTGTAATTTACTCCCCTAATAACATGGCCTAAATATTGTAGCTTCCTTACTTTAATAGTTTTAATTAATTCTTTTTCCTTTCCCATTCTTCTTAGGACATCTTGATTAGTAATCCTCGACACCCAACTAATTCTAAGTATTCTTCTATATGCCCACATTTCAAAAGCTTCTAAACTGTTCATGTCCTTCTTTTTCAATGTCCACGCTTCCATTCCGTATAATAATTTTGAGAATACATAGCATCTTAGCAACCTCATTTTTGTGTTTAAACAAATGTCTCTCGAACAGAATGCATTTTTCATCTTATTAAAGATACTTCTGGCCTGTCCTATTCTCGATTTAATTTCTTCTGAGCTTTCAATCTCCTCATTTACAATTGTTCCGAGATATTTAAATTTACGTACTTGATCGACTCTTTCCCTATTGTGTGTAAGATTTTCTTGTTGGTGTGTTTTAGATATCACCATGAACTTAGTCTTGCTTACGTTAAGAGTCAAGCCAAATTCTTCACTTTTTTCTGCGACTTTGTCAAGAAGTAATTGTAGATCTTTGAGGTTTCCAGCTAGTAGTGCAGTGTCATCAGCAAACCTAACATTGTTAATGTTTAGCCCATTCACTTTAATGCCAGCTATTTCATCTGATAGAGCTGCCTGGATTATGTCTTCTGAATACATATTAAACAATAAGGGTGAGAGAACGCAACCTTGTCTCACACCCCTCTTTATTTCTATATCATTCGATAACTCATTTTCTACCTTCACGGTTGCGGTTTGATTGTAGTAGAGGTTATATATAATGCGGATGTCTTTCTTATCAAGTGTTTTCTTTTCTAACAATTCTATGAGATGATCATGACGAACTTTGTCAAATGCTTTATTATAATCCAGGAAGCACACATATAGTGGCTGGTTAACCTCCATACATCGTTGCGCTAATATGTTAAAAGCAAACAATGCTTCTCTTGTACCGAGGGAACTTCTAAAACCGAATTGTGTTTCACTTATACCTTCTTCTACTTTTTTGTATATTCGTTGGTGTATAACTTTTAGAAATATCTTTAAGGTGTGACTCATTAAGCTTATTGTACGGTGATCATTACAAGTTTTGGCATTAGCCTTTTTGGGTAATGTAACAAAGGTAGATGTCAACCAATCCCTAGGAATAATTCCCGAATTATAAATATCATTAAACAATTATACAAATATATCTATATGGTCTATTCCTATGAGTTTCAGGATGTCATTTGGTATCTTATCCGGTCCAGGGGCTTTTCCTGTCTTTGATTTGTTGATAACATGTAATATTTCTTCTTTCGATATGCTTGGTCCTCGTTCTCCGATCATGTTATCATAAAATTTTTGATCTTTTCTTGTATCTTCAAATAGTTCTTTGACATATTCTGTCCACCTGTCCAGTTTACCTTTAACATCAGGAATTATTTTGTCATTTTTATTTAACAATAAACTTGTACTTTTCTTTTTATTAAGTCCAGCTAAATCTTTAACTTTTTTGTGTAAGTTGAAACTATCATGTCTTGTTTCATAACTCTCAATTTCAGAGCATTGTTCCTTGTACCATTCTTCTTTTGCTCGCCGTGTTTCTTTTCGTATTTCTGCATGTAATCTTTTATACTCACTTTCATCTCTATTTTTAAGTATTCTTCTTTGTTCCATCAATTGTAATATCTTCTCTGTCATCCACTTCTTTTTCATGTTGTCGTGTTTGGTCGCCATTGTGTTTTTACATGCATTATTTAATGTGTCTTTTATAAGTTCCCATTTGCCATCAATGTCTTCTGTTTGATTATTCTTTATCCTAACTAATTCCTTATTAATCTCTTCAGAAGTCTTTTGTTTAGTCAAGGGGTCTCTTAGAATAGTTGTATTTATATAGTCCTTTTTTTGTTTCTTTTGTATGGCTTTCAGTTTCACATGGAACTTTGCTACTAAAAGGTTATGATCAGAAAATATATCAGCTCCTGGATATGTTTTCACACCATGAATAGAATTTTTGTACCTCTTGTTTATAAGTATGAAATCAATTTGATTTCTGCAAACTTCTTCATTACAGTCTCTTGGTGATTTCCAAGTATAAAGTCTTCGTTTAGGGAGTTTAAAAAATGTGTTTGTAATAGACAGATTGTTTTCCTGGCAAAATTGTGACAGCAGATCTCCTCTTTCATTTCTTGTTCCTAAACCAAAAGGTCCAATAAGATCACCTTCACTTCCTTCACCTATTTTGGCATTAAAATCTCCCATGATGATAATAATGTCTCTGCTTTTTGAGGTTCCTATTGCTTGTGTTAATTCTTCATAAAATTTTCCTATTTCTTCTTGGTCTTTGTCGGCTGTTGGAGCATAGATTTGGATTAAATTAATATTTGTTTGTTTCGTTTGTAAATGTAGACTGATTACTCTATCTGAGATTGGTAAAATGCTTTTCACAGATTTACTAGCATACTCATCTAAAATTATTCCTACCCCATTCCTGTGCTGGCTATCAGAATTTCCCGAGTAATATACTTTCATGTTGTCAATGGTCATTTCTCCTGAGTCAGGCCATCTTGTTTCACTTACACCCAAAATGTTAATTTTTAGGCGTTTCATTTCTTGTATAACATTATTTACTTTGCCTGGTTGGTATAATGATCTTACATTCCAAGTTGCTATTGTTGCATTATTTTTGTATTTACTTGTGGCATTGTTCAAGGCTCTCCCCCCCGGAGATCCGAGTGGGGGAGTTGAAACTCCGGATAATTTGACATTGAACCCTGCCATGATGAGTTTTCCTGGGGATATCCATTGGATCTTTAATGCTGTGGTTTCCCGTTGCCTTCAGCATCCTATGCCGTTGACCACCCTTGGTGATTCTTCCGTCTTTAGGAGTGATTTCTCACTCCAAGGACAAGAGGGTGCCCTTGCTCTACCAGCTCATCTGCCCTCTAGAAGGTCATTGACTTAGTAGAGGGTTGTCCTTATCCCGGGAGAAACTCGGTCGCCAGAGCCTCGTTAGCGTAGCAGGGGATACCACGTGCCGGAGAGGTTGACATTTGTGTGGGAGAGGCTATTGGTGACGCATCCCACACCTTACTCAGTTCCAGTGAGTACCAAATGATAAAACTAAGAATAGCCAATTGTCTCAGTTCCAAGCAACAGTTAATACAAAAGAGAAAACTAAACGCTCTGCAATTATCTGTGAAACCTCCCCTTAGAAATTTTTTATAAATGACAGTGCTGGAATCCTCTACGTTATTTGATTTTCAAACAGCTGAGCAAAACTGAACGTACTCAGACATTTCTCTCTTTACTTATTCTGATCAACACTAAACTGACACACAATATTTTTAGCGCAACGCAATCTGACTTTCAATAATCCCTACAAAAGAATGGACCTGACTAACAATAACCTAAACCTTTCATGAATCACTTACCTCACAAAAATCTTCGTTACTCGAACTACTGCAATACAGCGAGTGCCAATACTGCCAGCTAAATAAAAGATTCTAACCACTGAAGGCACTAACTACTGATAGGCACAGTTACCAAATGAAAGATTGTGATAGAGAACAAACAATGTATTTACCATAACAGTGTTCAAAAATCATTATATATCAGTTCATGACATCCAGTTTTACAAATTTACTATTTATGATGGACACACGTCCAGATCATCCGCTCTCAAAAGTCCGCCATCTCTCTCCCCACATCCACCACTGCTGGCGGCCCACCTCCAACTGCGCAACGCTACGCGCTGTTCACATCCAACTGCCCAACACTACAATAGCGAATATTCCAACAATGCCAACCAGCCACAGACTGCACACAGCACAGCCAGTGATTTTCATACAGAGTGCTATGTGACGTTACCAACATAAAAACCTAAACGGCCTACTTACAACTGCAAATAAAGTAATCTCACTTTCACTTCATTTAGTTTGGGAAGTGAATTACACGGTGGCCCAAATACGTGTTACACCACGTTTTTGTCTGCTGCGACTTAATACAGAGTGACAGAGTCTTGTTATCATGTTTATGCAGTGGAACACTACCTGAAATTTAATAGAAAACATTTTGTACGTCCTTTCCTTCTGCAGTAATGAGAGTGCAGCCTACTGAACTGAAATCAGTGATGAATTAGTGAAGATCACCATTTTCGACTGCACGGATCTTTCTGGAGATTGCGGTACTGTGGTCCTGGAGTGTTGTAGGTGTATCAACGTTGACTCTGTGGTTCAAATGGCTCTGAGCACTATGGGACTTAACATCTGAGGTCATCAGTCCCCTAGAACTTAGAACTACTTAAACCTAACTAACCTAAGGACATCACACACATCCATGCCCGAGGCAGGATTCGAACCTGCGACCGTAGCGGTCGCGCGGTTCCAGTCTGTAGCGCCTAGAACCGCTCGGCCACTCCGGCCAGCGAAGACTCTGTCCTTCAGATAATCCCAACAGAAATAATCATACGGCACGAGACTGGGACTATAAGGGGGCCATTCCAAACCAAGTCCAGCAGTTTGAACGTGTGGATTCACAGCACCCAAATGGAACCAATTCTGTTTGTTAACGTCGCCATGTACATGGAAGTGTGTCTCATAATTAAACCTGATTCTTAACGAGAGGTCTTAGTCATCCCATTTCCAAATGAATACCGCTGCTCCACACCACTGTCCTTCCAAGGTTCAGTGAGTTTTGTAAAGGAAAATGTTTAGTTTCAGTTTCATTTTCCTCAGGAGGGACAGCCCTGACATCGTGAGTTACTGTGCTGAACATCTTTTTGATGTAATGGGCTCCCCGCTGCATAGGGTTCCCACTCGTTCCACATTGTCCAGGGTTTCAGCTGAGCCCGGTCGCCCTGAGTGGCCCTTCGTTGATTCATGTAGACACCCAGTCTTTTAATAAGTAGTTTCATCAACAAAATCTGTATCACAGACTGCCTTAATTTTGTCATCACAATTAGACTTCCTTTCAGTACCGTCATCTCAAGGTGAAATGATCAAGCTGGATAGTGCTGTTTGAGCTGTGCGCGGCTCGTGTTCGTGCCGTTATTCCTTGATAACTTGTCTTGGTGGTACTGCCGTCTAGTTTCTTATTCGATTTACTGGCGTCACTAAGTAGTCGGTTCGCCTGCCCGTGAGTGGCAGCAGCAGCGCTTATCGATAAGAGCACTGTCGTACTATCTTCGGAGCAACCATTTCCGGGTCGTCGTGTATCGGGAGTTGAGTGGGGACAGAGCAGCAGTGAGGTCCGGACAACCATGACTCTCCCGACCGTTGCCGGCACAATGGCTTCAGTGGGGGCGACCTTGGTTGGTCGTTCGGTCGGTCGTCTCATCGGACGACGTGTCTTTGGTCGCCGACCGCTTCCGGGTTCTCTGTGTGTGTCGACTTGTCATTCCTCCTAGTCGTTTCACAGTGACTGGTTTTAGTATTGTTCAAGTTGTTTGTGGAAGTGTTTTCGCGGAACTGTGTGTAGCTGTTGTGGCTTTGACTGAGCAGTTATTTTAATGCTATCTGCGTGCTGGATTGAGGTAGTGAGTCGATTGGAACGGAGCAGCAAGAAAGTCTCTGCAACGTGAGGGCCAGGCCGGGGCCGCTGGTAGTGTGCACGCGCTTTCGGATCGTGAGGCGCTAGCTGCGAGAGCGACAACTTCGTTGCCCGCCGAACCTGGACGCTGAAGTTGAGTGATCAGTTAACCTGTTATGAAACCTCAACTATTGTGACATCTTTTCGTTCATTTGCGGGTTGTTGCCCCCTTGGCCGTTCGGGCTAGCAGCATCGTATGAAGTGTTGGAGTCAGCGAGACCTTTCAGACGTCTTCCTATGTTTAATCCTGTGATTAATTATTAAATTGACTGTTACCTATCTGTGAAGTGCACCAGCGGTATTTTCTGCCATGTGGCCGTTAACGCTCCAGTTACCTGCCCCGGTCGTTAGCGTAGTTTGTAGGTAATGTGCCCTTCCCTCGTCATGTTGTTGCTGTCCAGCACGGCGTATAGTTCGACAGCCCTTTAAGTTGTTTGGTTAATATTCGCTTAGAGTGGTTATTGTTCCCCTAGCTGTTTTTAGACGCCAATTTCTGGAGGCGTAGTGCTGTTCGTATTCTCGTCCTGGGCCGATATCGTCCATCCTCATGCCGTTGCTCGCACGGAAGGGAGATGGTTAAATTGTGGGTCGGTCTTTGGGCTGTCCCTAATTTGGGTTGCCGTCTGATTACCTAACTTCAACCTTGGCTGCCTGTCTCACCTCACCTTATGTTTGAGCTACCTTCCCAGGCCGACCCTTGGAACACTTCTGAGCACCACTTTTTCTGTTTGTTTTAAATTGTGATTTTCATTTTAGTTGAAGTATTTGTGTGAGGCCTTTGGCCGTGTATTAATTCAGTTTTTTGAAATTTTACATAAAGGTGTAAGACGTCGTGGTCTCCTGACCTTCATTGGTTACATATTCCGCCCTCACAATCATATTCTGAACATCAAGACGCTTCATTCGAACCCAAACTCGATCAGATAAAGTCAATGTTGTATGAATTCATGTAAATGATATGCAAATAAATCGCAAGTGCACACCATGGTTGAAATACTCGAGGCTGGCGTACACACACACATTCAAGACACGATGGTCACAAAAGCTTTTAGTTCGGGAGAGGCAAACCGCACGCCAGGAGGCCGGTCCCTTCAGAGGACGAGTCACCCTATCTACGTCAGCCGGTGGCCACCCATGGTGCGGACAGCGTTTGCCCGAGTGAAAGGAGGAACGACCCCGTGTTCAGCTTAAAAGCAAATTCCGCTACATTGTGTGGGAGCGCCTTCCCTACGCATTCTTTACAAATATAGCACGCAGTTTCAGAGATTTTCACAGGGAGACAGCAAACGCCAAACGCCGATGCTACAGATTTCCGGATTGGTCGCCTTAAACGAAAGGTCATTCTCCCGTTTTAGACGAGCAATGCTGATTGGCAGACGATATTTCTGACGCCTTGAGCTGAAGGAGTAATGGAAGAGACCGAAAGATATACCCCTTCACGTCTGGCATGGAGAGGGCCCGTCCCGTTGTCGCTCTTGGAGCGAGAACACGTAACGAGAGCGTGCGCGCTCGTACTTGTGCTCAAAGAGCGAGGAACAAGTCACTCCTCAGTACTTCACTGGGAGAGCACCTCTGTCGAGAGTGAATCGGACTGCGACTCTATATTGAGTCCTTGCGATTAAGCGTTGTTCACTGTGTTGGCCAACACACTTATTGTGCGGTGTGAATGGACAGAGTTATAGTTACACGCCTGCGAGCATATTTTTGAATGGCATCGTGGTGGACTGGTTATCTGACTGGTGTACCACGCCAATAGTTAGGCTAGGGGCGAATAGGAGTCCTTGACTTCATCAAGGCATATGGAGAGTTTGATTGGCGAAGGTCAATCCAGATAGAACGAGAGATATCTTATTTGTCAGCAGCGAGCAGCGCAAACAGCAGTCATTGCAGCTTACAGTATTGTGCGCTACAGCCCTTGCGAGCCCCATATTTCCTCCACAACAGTAGACTTCACTGCATTTCACATGCGACGGCCTCGACCGTACCTAGCAACATTCTAACGGATAATTATTCAAGTTGAGTAGGCGTCGCTCTCAGCCATTCTGCCAAGTCAATAACAATCTTAAACTTTGTACAGAAATTTCATTAGCTAATCCTATCCTTGAGAGATAACTTCACATTCCAAAAAGAACCAGGAAATAACGTGTTCATTCATAACTAAAATTGCCATTGCAATTTCTCAGAATTTTTGCAAAATAAATAATAATTTTCGTTAATTTCATGTTTTTCTTACACTAACTAGCACTACTCCAGTACCCAAGTATCCCACTAGTTATGTAAGAAATTTTGTGAATTTTTGTGTCATTTCCTTACAGCGGACGACTCCAGAAGATATTTATTGCTGAAAGTTTTTCAGGCATTTGTCTTTAGAACGTTAGGAGCGTCTGTCTGACTTCTGTAGTAGTGTGGGGGTGAAAATTGCATCTTGCAGGATGCACAGGGTAAAGGGTACATCTCAGATTAATCCGTTGCGCAGAATAACAGAATAGCAACCCCACGCTCACAAAGGGCTTCAGCAGTGTTGAATTAAATTAAAATTTTGAGCACTGATTGTTTTATAAAAATATATTTAATTTTTAGAAATTGTTCTATCTGAAACTGTTTGTAATCCAGGCCATAAGCCGTTAGTTGTTCCATGTGTTATGTGTGGACTTCAGCCGAGGATTTGCGTGAACCCCTTAACAAGGGGTTTATTCTCAATTATTTATCTGACGTGTTGTTCGGGCCTTCAGCCATTGTTTCAAATTTGTTTGTGGCCTTCAGCCATGAAATATAAGTTAATCAGGTTTCGGCGTTCTGTTGTAATTTAAAAAGACATTTTCCTGCTTATTTTTTATTAATGTGCCTTAATTATAGTTGACCTACAGGCGTGTAGTGTAGGCCGTCAGCTGTTAATTGTTTTCATTGCATTTTTTAAAATTTTTTTACCTTCTATTTTTAATTGCTTTTGATTTCTAAGCCTGGCCTTCAGCCATTCTTGTGTTTGCTGTGGGGCTTTGGGCCTTCAGCCCAGAAAGCATCTTTCTCTAGGTAGGCCTTCAGCCGTATTGTATAATAGTAACCTTTTAAGGCAATGTGTAAATAACTCGTTCTTAGAAAAATAAAGTTGTGTGTTTGATTCTGCAACTCCCAGTAACTGTTTACGGCCCCATCCGCAACCTTAACCTTATCCTGTACCCTCTCTGACTACCTATCACCTACGTTTCACTGTTCTTGGATACCATGTGCAGTTGGACGAACGCCTCACCATAAGAATACATGCAGAATTTGCGTAAAGTGTCTTTACGATAAACAAACGCTATTGCAGTGTTCATGCTTCCATTCTCAAAAGTGAACCGAGACGTTGTTGAGTGAGCTGTAGAATTTTGAGAGTACAGTACAACAACATTACCAGCAGACTCAAAGTTGCTATCCGTTTTAAACCAGTGTTAACAATGTCAGCAACAGTCCTAGCCTGGCTATCCGGACACTACTAAGTAAGGCGGTATTTGTCACTATTGTGTCACGAGAGGCGAACCGGCTCTCTACCAGAAGGCACGTTTTCGTTGCAAGTATGAGAGTAGTGTTGGTAAGTGTAACGTGTTGAGTGTTGGTGACTGTATTGTGTGCGAGTGTCGTGCACTGTCATGTTTTTGTTGGATGATGATGACGCAATACAGAGGGTGAAACCTGGTGTCGGGACAGAGCCTACACCTCTCGAAGAGCACCACGGCGTTCGTCAAGCTTAACGTCCCCATTCGACGCTGGATCACCATCAGCAGTGTCTTATGCCCTCATTTCGTGTGACACTGCGAAGAGGGCTGAAACTGAATCCAGGACACTGGCGCAAAGATTACGATCAGAGACTTTACTCCACCGTCCCTCCTGTGACCTCTGCCGTAAAGGGAGAGAACACGCGGCGTATCCAGACAATCATTCATACAAGTATCGGCCACGCCCGGCGGTGCTTAGCTTCGTTGGCCTGACGGGAACCAGTGTATCTACCACGGCACGGCCGTTGAGTGTGTTCCCAACACTGAAATACAGAGCAGATGGTGTTGCGGCATGCCGGTGTTTCCGTGGTTAGGATGTGGTCCTCTTATTGCCCTTGAGAAACTCCTGAATGCTAAAGTCCGTATGCCTCTGTGTGAGCTCTAATCTCTGATTTTATCCTCATGGTCTCTTCGCGAGACATACGTAGAAGGGAGCAATATACTGCTTGACTCCTCGGTGAAGGTGTGTTCTCGAAACTTAAACAAAAGCCCGTACCGAGCTACTGAGTGTCTCTCTTGAAGAGTATTGCACTGGAGTTTATCTATCATCTCCGTAACGCTTTCGCAATTACTACATGATCCTGTAACGAAGCGCGCTGCTCTCCGTTGGATCTTCTCTATCTCTTCTATTTAATCCTATCTGGTACGGATCCCACACTGGTGAGCAGTATTCAAGCAGTGGGCGAACAAGTGTACAGTAACCTACTTCCTTTGTTTTCGGACTGCATTTCCTTAGGATTCTTCCAATGAATCTCAGTCTGGCATCTGCTTTACCGACGATCAACTTCATATGATCATTCCATTTTAAATCACTCCTAATGTCTCCTCCCAGATAATTTATGCAATTAACTGCTTCCAGTTGCTGACCTGCTACATTGTAGCTAAATGATAAATGATCTTTCTTTCTATGTATTCACAGCACATTACACTTGTCTACATTGAGATTCAGTTGGAATTCCCTCCACCATCCGTCAATTCGTTGCAGATCCCCCTGAATTTCAGTACAATTTTCCATTGTTACAACCTCTCGACATAGTACAGCGTCATCCGCAAAAAGCTTCAGCGAACTTCCGATGTTATCCACAAGGTCATTTATATATATTGTGAGTAGCAACGGTCCTATGACACTCCCCTGCGGCACACCTGAAATCACTCTTACTTCGGAAGACTTCTCTCCATTGAGAATGACATGCTGCGTTCTGTTATCTAGGAACTCTTCAATCCAATCACATAATTGATCTGATAGTCCGTATGCTCTTACATTGTTCATTAACCGACTGTAGGGAACTGTATCAAACGCCTTGCGGAAGTCAAGAAACACGGCATCTACCTGGGAACCAGTGTCTATGGCCCTCTGAGTCTCGTGGACGATTAGCGCGAGCTGGGTTTCACACGATCGTCTTTTCCGAAAGCCATGTTCATTCCTACAGAGTAGATTTCTAGTCTCCGGAAAAGTCATTACACTCGAACATAATACATGTTCCAAAATTCTACAACTGATCAACGTTACAGATATAGGTCTCTAGTTCTGCACATCTTTTCGACGTCCCTTCTTGAAAACGGGGTTGACCTGTGCCCTTTTCCAATCTTTTGGAACGCTTCGCTCTTCTAGAGACCTACGGTACACCGCTGCAAGAAGGGGGGGGGGGGGGGGGGCAAGTTCCTTCATGTACTCTGTGTAAAATTGAACTGGCATCCCATCAGGTCCAGCAGCCTTTCCTCTTTTGAGCGATTTTATTTGTTTTTCTATCCCTCTGCGTACAAGAATGCAACAGTTCGAAGGCGATGACTGTATTAGCGTAATATTGCACCCTGTCACGAAGCAGCATCTTTGAGGCAACAGTTTGTGGACAGTAACATACCTGAAATGGACTGGCCTGCACAGAAGCCTGACCTAAACCCGATGAGTACCTTTGAGATGAGTTGGAACGTCTACTCCGCTCCAGGCGTCAGCATTCAACAACAGTACTTTTTCTAGTCTCGGTTTTGAGGAAAAGTGAGCTTCCACTCCCTTACAGACATCACTTCACCCCAAGTGCATCCATCAGAGATACTTATAAAAGAATTTTTGCCCATTTGCCACCATTTTCCCATCTCAGCAACAATTAGGAATTAATATTTTTCCTCATTTATATTTTAAATCATTAATTTACCAGGGAAAAGCGGAAACGTTTGTAACTGGATCTTAACAACGGTTGAGGAACTACCAATATTTATGACCTACACTGAAACAATAAAACTGGAAGTCAACAAATATAAAGTAGTTTTAGAAACGATATTAGGCGCTGAGCTGCACACCGAATAAGCAACGAGCGGAGTGACGGAAAATTCCGGGAGAAGAATGAAAACGCCAGGGGGAAGGGTACCATTGTTAAGGTTTGCAAATGACATGGTCTTTCTGGCCAGCTGTAACGAAAACCTGTTGCAGTAAACGGACGACATGCTTTGTACAGACTTCGGTTTTAGGATAAATAAAGCGACGATGAAGGTGATGAAGAATGGTAAATACAATATTAAAGAGTAAACACTTAAAACTGAGAACGACAAGGTAGGGTAAGAAACGAAACAAGTATGCAACCCACGGTGCAAGAAGACAGTGGAGGGCGGTAACAAGGAAGCTGACTGTCACAGACGAAGAAAGCCTTCCTTAAAAAAAGGGGACTTATTGGAAATGCTACAATTGAACAATTGAAGAGCAGAAGGGGAAGTAAATTTCCCCTTTTACATGTTTAGAATTTGTGAACGTTCTGCCTTTAGCGTATGTTCCAGTTTTCACTAAGATTGTAACCATTGTTCCTATTTAACACACTGGTCCAAATGAAAATCTACCTGTACCGGTCCTTTATTATAGAATATAAAAGAGAAAAAAAATTAGAGTTTATTGTCTCGTCGACAACGAGCGATTAAGAACTGTTCAGATTCCCAGCTAGATGAAAATCGGTATAGGGCTTTGATGCCTTCAAATATATCTTACGCACTTTGGTGAGACTACAAGTTTCTTTTTATCGGTGTTTTAGCTGAACGGAAATTGGATGGCCAATTGAGTCATTCCATGTAAAGCAAGCTGATACACATGTACGAGAGTGGTTTGATAAGTCTAGCAACTTTCCGTGGAAAAAGTCGGTAAACTTCATTATGTCCTTAGGTTAGTTAGGTTTAAGTAGTTCCAAGTTCTAGGGGTAGAACTTGGAACTACTTAAAACTAACTAACCTAAGGACATCACACACATCCATGCCCGAGGCAGGATTCGAACCTGCTACCGTAGCGGTAGCGCGGTCCCAGACTGTAGCGCCTAGAACCGCTCGGCCACCCCGGCCGGCTGTGACATCTACACACCTGAAAATGGCCGAAAGGAGGAATTTGCAAGAGTGTAATTAACAATTTCTACCGTCAACCGCGAATATGACGTCCTTTGAAAAGTTCTAAATGACTGTGAACCCTGACCATGAGACGTTAATCAGTTTTGGATTAATGAATTTACATGCGGTCGGCCAAGCACCGGACACGAAGCGCACTCCGGCTGTCCATATGAGGTCACCACAAATGTAGTTCAAAAATGGTTCAAATGGCTCTGAGCACTATGCGACTTAACTTCTGAGGTCATCAGTCGCCTAGAACTTAGAACTAATTAAACCTAACTAACCTAAGGACATCACACACACCATGCCCGAGGCAGGATTCGAACCTGCGACCGTAGCGGTCCCTCGACTCCAGACTGTAGCGCCTACAACCGCACGGCCACTCCGGCCGGCTCGCTCACACTCCACCCGTCGCAAGTTTTAGTATGTCGTTCATGACTATTACCCCTATTACTACTATACAAAAAATTGCGACTACATGAATTGTTTCCCTAGTCGACTTTATTTTGGTCTTCGTTGACTGGACTATATACACCACCGGCCATTAAAATTTCTACACCACGACCTGCTACAGACGCGAAATTTAACCGACAGGACGAAGATGCTGCGATATACAAATGATCGGCTTTTCAGAGCATTCACACAAGGTTGGCGCCGGTGGCGACACCTACAACGTGCTGACACGAGGAAAGTTTCCAACCGATTCTCATACATAAACAGCAGCTGACCAGCGTTGCCTGGTAAAACGTTGTTGTGATGCCTCGTGTAAGGAGGAGAAATGCGTACCATCACGTTTCCGACTTTGATAAAGGTCGGATTGTAGCCTATCTCGATTGCGGTTTATCGTATCATGACATTGCTGCTCGTGTTGGTCGAGATCCAATGACCGCATAATATGGAATCGGTGGGTTCAGGAGGGTAATACGGAACGCCATGGTGGATCCCAACGGCCTCGTATCACTAGCAGTCGAGACGACAGGCATCTTATCCGCATGGCTGTAACGGATCGTGCAGCCACGTCTCGATCCTTGAGTCAACGGATGGGGACGTTTGCATTACAACAACCATCTGCACGAACAGTTAGACGACGTTACAGCAGCATGGACTATCAGTTCGGAGACCTTGGCTGCGGTTACCTCTGACGCTGCATCACAGACAGGAGCGCCTGCGATGGTGTACTCAACGACGAACCTGGGTGCACGAATGGCAAAACGTCATTTTTTCGGATTAATCACGGTTCTGTTTACAGCATCATGATGGTCGCAGCCGTGTTTGGCGACATAGCGGTGAACGCACATTGGAAGCGTGTATTCGTCGTCGCCATACTGGCGTATCTCCCGGCGTGATGGCATGGGGCGCCATTGGTTACACGTCTCGGTCACCTCTTGTTCGTATTGACGGCACTTTGAACAGTGGACGTTACATTTCAGATGTGTTACGACCCGTGGCTCTACCCTTCATTCGATCCCTACATTTCAGCAGGATAAAGCACGACCGCATTTGCAAGTCCTGTACGGGCCTTTCTGGATACAGAATATGTTCGAGTCCTGCCCTGGCCGGCACATTCTCCAGATCTCTCACCAATTGAAAACGTCTGGTGAATGCTGACTGAACAACTGGCTCGTTACAATACGCCAGTCACTACACTTGATGAACTGTGTTATCGTGTTGAAGCTGCATGGGCAGCTGTACCTGTACACGCCATCCAAGCTCTGTTTCACTCAATGCGCAGGCGTATCAAGGCCGTTATTACGGCCAGAGGTGGTTGTTCTGGGTACTGATTTCTCAGGGTCTATGCACCCAAATTGCGTGAAAATGTAATCACATGTCAGTTCTAGTATAATACACTCCTGGAAATGGAAAAAAGAACACATTGACACCGGTGTGTCAGACCCACCATACTTGCTCCGGACACTGCGAGAGGGCTGTACAAGCAATGATCACACGCACGGCACAGCGGACACACCAGGATCCGCGGTGTTGGCCGTCGAATGGCGTTAGCTGCGCAGCATTTGTGCACCGCCGCCGTCAGTGTCAGCCAGTTTGCCGTGGCATACGGAGCTCCATCGCAGTCTTTAACACTGGTAGCATGCCGCGACAGCGTGGACGTGAACCGTATGTGCAGTTGACGGACTTTGAGCGAGGGCGTATAGTGGGCATGCGGGAGGCCGGGTGGACGTACCGCCGAATTGCTCAACACGTGGGGCGTGAGGTCTCCACAGTACATCGATGTTGTCGCCAGTGGTCGGCGGAAGGTGCACGTGCCCGTCGACCTGGGACCGGACCGCAGCGACGCACGGATGCACGCCAAGACCGTAGGATCCTACGCAGTGCCGTAGGGGACCGCACCGCCACTTCCCAGCAAATTAGGGACACTGTTGCTCCTGGGGTATCGGCGAGGACCATTCTCAACCGTCTCCATGAAGCTGGGCTACGGTCCCGCACACCGTTAGGCCGTCTTCCGCTCACGCCCCAACATCGTGCAGCCCGCCTCCAGTGGTGTCGCGACAGGCGTGAAAGGAGGGACGAATGGAGACGTGTCGTCTTCAGCGATGAGAGTCGCTTCTGCCTTGGTGCCAATGATGGTCGTATGCGTGTTTGGCGCCGTGCAGGTGAGCGCCACAATCAGGACTGCATACGACCGAGGCACACAGGGCCAACACCCGGCATCATGGTGTGGGGAGCGATCTCATACACTGGCCGTACACCACTGGTGATCGTCGAGGGGACACTGAATAGTGCACGGTACATCCAAACCGTCATCGAACCCATCGTTCTACCATTCCTAGACCGGCAAGGGAACTTGCTGTTCCAACAGGACAATGCACGTCCGCATGTATCCCGTGCCACCCAACGTGCTCTAGAAGGTGTAAGTCAACTACACTGGCCAGCAAGATCTCCGGATCTGTCCCCCATTGAGCTGTTTGGGACTGGATGAAGCGTCGTCTCACGCGGTCTGCACGTCCAGCACGAACGCTGGTCCAACTGAGGCGCCAGGTGGAAATGGCATGGCAAGCCGTTCCACAGGACTACATCCAGCATCTCTACGATCGTCTCCATGGGAGAATAGCAGCCTGCATTGCTGCGAAAGGTGGATATACACTGTACTAGTGCCGACATTGTGCATGCTCTGTTGCCTGTGTCTATGTGCCTGTGGTTCTGTCAGTGTGATCATGTGATGTATCTGACCCCAGGAATGTGTCAATAATGTTTCCCCTTCCTGGGACAATGAATTCACGGTGTTCTTATTTCAATTTCCAGGAGTGTATATTTGTCCAATGAATACCCGTTTATCATCTGCATTTCTTCTTGGTGTAGCAATTTTAATGGCCAGTAGTGTAATAAAACTGCGCCAGCTGTTTGCGGTTAGTCGTACCTTCTCGGTCTGCACTAAGCTGCCTTGTCTCGTAGTGGCCAAGCCGAGTTACGATTTTTATTTAGCGATCTTCGTAACTGAAAGTGAAAATGGAAATCAGGTGATTTGCAGACGGATAAGAGGCACAGACTACCAGTTTCGCGGACGATTGCACTTGTTGCTGTGGGGTTGGAGAGAGAGAGAGAGAGAGAGAGAGAGAGAGAGCAGCCACGCCTCGCGGAAGCAGCTCGGAGGTGCCTCCCTCTTGCTGTTGTCCGCCCACGCCTCCCTGCAAAGTGTTTTCGGACAATGACGGTGAGCTTGTTCTTCACAACACCACTCACCTCACACCTGCCTGTAAGGCCACAGCCAGACAGGAGTGGAGTAGCGCTTCAGAGAGTTAAGCACGAAACGTAGCGTAATTTTGCAGCCTAATAACGTCAGACTTACAAAACATGGGGTGGTATTAGGCTGGTGCGTAAGTTCCTAGTGTTTTTGTTTTTCGTGTTGGTATTCTGGTTCTATAGGCTTATTTATCGTTGTCAGTTTTTATTTGTAGTCCACTGTTGTTATATGAGTTTACATATTGTCATTTGAAGACGGGCGTGGATCTGTGAACGCTAGAAAATGGAGTGCCAAGTCGAGAAACTGGAATATATACGACATATTCTTCTGTTTGAATTCAATACGGGGGTGAGAGCAGCGGAGGCAGCAAGAAACATTTGCGCCATGTATGGGGATAATGCCTCCAGCACGGCCAGAAAATGGTTTTCTCGTTTTAAGGAGGACCGTTTTGTCGTTAGTGAGTCCACGTTCAAGAAGACCTTCCGGATTTGATGAAGATCGTGGAAACGCATTAATCCACAATGATCCACGTCAGTGTATTTGAGAACTGGCAAACGAGATGAACTGTGATCATTCTAACAAAGAGCGACATTTGCATACAATGGGAAAGTTCCAAAAATCTGCTGTATGAGTACCGCATTAATCAGCGCATGGCCTTAGGTGCATCTTTGCTTCCTCGTCACCAACTGTCTGTCCGTCCCGATAGCTGAGTGGTCAGCGTGACGGATTGCCGTCCTACGGGCCCGAGTTCGATACCCGGCTGGGTCGGGGATTTTCTCCGCTCAGGGAGTGTGTCTTGTGTTATTATCTTCGTCGTTTCATCCCCATCCAACCCGCAGGTCGCCCAAAGTGGCGTCGAATCTATTAAGACCTGCACCTGTAAGGGGCCTACCGGCCAATGACGCCGAACGCTCATTTCCATTGCACCAACTGACTCGTGGATCACACTGACCATTCCTATCCTGTATCTTACTGGTGAAGAAAAGTGGAATCTTTTATGGTAGCAGAAGGAAAAGAAAGGAATGGATGTGCCCAAACAAAGCAGCAACTCCCAGCACAAAGATCTGGGAGCATCAAATGGTTCAAATGGCTCTGAGCACTATGGGACTTAACTGCTGTGGTCATGAGTCCTGGGCGCATCCATAAAAGATAATGTTGTGCACGTGGCGGAACGGTAACGGTGTGGTGCACTATGGATTGTTCCCCTGAGGAGCAACCATCACTGCTGACGTTTATTGTCAACAACTGAGAGGTCTTGCAGATCAGTCCAAGAACACCGACCGAGAAGACTGCGTGAAGTGGTGCTACTCCACGACAATGTCTGCCTGCATTCTGCTAGAATGACAAAGGCAATACGCAGCAGTTTGGTTGGGAAATCATTCCCCCCGCACCTTATCTTTAGCCCTCATATTTTCACCTTTTTGCTCTCTATCGAACGGCCTTCAAGGAAATTCCTTTCCGAATGAAAATGCGCCCCGAACATGGCTCGACGAGTTCTTCGCCTCGAAACCTCGTGATTTCTACAGTTGCAAAATCGAAAAGTTGCTCCAGCATTGGCAGATTGTTGTAAATAGTGAAGGGAATATATTGTCGATGACTAAGGTCTCTGTTATGCGCATATGTTGTGTTTATTAAGCTTATGGAAAAACTATGAACTTATGCATCAACCTAATAAACTGTTGAAATTTACTGAAAGGAAAATATACTTACATTCTCCAAATTAGTTGTTTTATAAACTTCAGCAATTCATGCTGGTATTTGGCTTATTGTTTTCAAAGGCCTCTCTTCATTGTAAGGAAAAGGTCGACATAAAAAACTTCCTCCCAAATAATCCCCTTTCGGTATTTCTTTGCCCTACTCCTTGCACTGCAAATACAGTTATTTTGACTATTTACGGTCTTTAGGATGTATCCTCTCTCTTAAACACACACTTGTTCGCATAGATGGCACTTTGAACAGTGAACGTTACATTTCAGATGTGTTACGACCCGTGGCTCTAACCTTCATTCGATCCCTGCGAAACCCTACATTTCAGCAGGATAATGCACGACCGCATCTTGCAGGTCCTACGGGCCTCTCTGGATACAGAAAATGTTCGACTGCTGCCCTGGCCAGCACAGTTTCCAGATCGTTCACCAATTGAAAACGTGTGGTCTATGGTGGCGGAGCAACTGGCTCCTCACAATACGCGAGTCACTACTCTTGATGAACTGTGGTATCGTGTTGAAGCTGCATGGGCAGCTGTACCTGTATACGCCATCCAAGCTCTGTTTAACTCAATGTCCAGGCGTATCAAGGCCAGAGATGGTTGTTCTGGATACTGATTTCTCAGGATCTATCCACGTAAATTGCGTGAAAATGCAATCACATGTCAGTTCTGGTATAATAAATTTGTCCAATGAATACCCGTTTATCATCTGCATTTCTTCTTGGTGTAGCAAATTTAATGACCAGTAGTGTAGTTCTAAGTCTAGGGGACTGATGACCTCAGATGTTAAGTCCCACAGTGCTTAGAGCCATGTGAACCATTTTTGTCCCTTTAGTACCATGAAAAATATCTTAAAACATGTCTTGTATAACTAATTAGTCCATGTACCGGGTACTACAATACTGAACGAGGTGAATAAGGTATTCTATAATACTGTTTACTGTGTAACAGATACCACAGCACAAGATTTCACGTTCAAATGTCGGCAAATAGAATTCGTAGACGAAGAACTAGACAGCAGGCTATAATACTATCTTTGATGTTGATACTTTTTGAGTTTCATGTACGACAACCATGTTTACAACCGTCGACGTAGCTGAAGATAATATCCTGACAAGTATTTTAACCGTGGCTCTAAAAATTAGACTCTCGTAAAACGTTATTTTGATCCTTTTATGCGCGTTTTAAAAGTGCGAATACAACATTTGTACTGGTAAAAATTTAAGTACCATCTTACAACATCTCAAAAACTATGGTTCTGATTTTTATCGTCAGATCTATCAGTACGGCGTACCGGGGCGTAGCGTCACAAATCAAGCAATATATAAAGCCTCACAAACTATTAAAAATGCAAATGCACACGTAACCTGACGAAACCATTAAAATCAGAATTTACATATTTTTAAAACGTATTTATCTCACGATAATTGACATCTCACTGAAAAGCCTAGAGAATGGGGTAAATGCAATACATTTTAGAGTATGTGAAAACCGATGAGCTGGAATAAATTTGATGTGTTAAATACGTAACGTCAGAAATCGAAATTCTGAAACATGTTTATTTAACACAAATACTCTTACTGAAACGAAATGATCGTATGGCATTATTGGCTGTGAGACCCCGGCTGGGGTTGTTTGGCCGCCGGGTGAGATCTCCATGTTTTACGCCACTTGCGCGCCTTCGTGATGAAGATGTTCGGTTGATTTGGGGGAAGAGACCAAACAGCGAGGTCATCGGTCTCATTGGATAAAGGAAGGGTGGGGAAGGAAGTCGGCCGTGACCTGTCAAAAGAACCATCCCGACATTTGCCTAAAGCGATTTAGGGAAATCACGAAAAACTTAAGTCAGGATGGCCGGACGTGGGACTGAACCGTCGTGTCCTTCCGAATGCCAGTCCAGTGTACTAACTACTGCGCCACCTCGCTCGGTTTGTGATGAAGATGTGGTGAAATGATTACCACAACATAGATACCCAATCCCCGAGTGAAGAAAATCTCCGACCCGATAGGGAATCGACGTCAGGAGCCGGCGATCTAGAAGCGGTGGCGCTAACCACTGGACCACGAGCAGAGGACTGCTGATACTAATGTCGTGTGTGGATTTTTGTAGCGTTGCAAGAATATTTAAAAATTGAAAAGTCATGTTCAGACAAAAGACAATAGTGTATTTTAATTTTATCTTCACGAGTTCAATATAATGAGTATCAAGTTCCTTGAACTGTTAAGAACTGGAGCGCTAAATTATACTTACACAGAATATGACCACTTAGATGAAGCTGAGGTACTAAATTAAAATTACAAACATGTTTTATATTTAAACTAAATATGAACAATTACTACTGGCGTTCTTAGAAGTCCATAAGTAAACACTGTACTGACTTTGAGCAACTACGACATATTTGGTACGGAAAAACGTACAAGTATAAGTTAACAATATCTCAGCAGTTTTTCTAAAAGAATTTCATATGATTTTGTACACGATGTATTATATTTCAGGCTAAAATCCATAAAAACAAATTAATTTCGTGGTTACTCTAGATATGTACTAGCTCTGTACAGTTAAAAAAATTTTTTTTTAGAAACGTTTAAAATTACGAAATATTTGGCAAACTCAAAATTTCTATTAATATTATTATTTACGCAATTTGGCACTATTTATGATGTTAATTTCTCGATTCAGTTATAAAATGATTACATAAATTAATAGAAATTCATTTCTCATGAAAATTTGTAAACCCTTTGGGATATTGTTAGTGCCGAAGAGTGAGGTAGTAATGGACACGCTTCTGACGTGATCGGATTTTTTTTCTTTTTTTGGGGATGAACAATGTAATTTTCGGTTTTGTTAATGAGGAAATTGTAAAGACAGTGTGGTACAGAAAAATGTGAGAGAATACAATTTTGAGTATAACAAAAAAATACAGTCCTGGCTCACTTCAAATTTATTACGTCAATTGCAACCATGATAACCGTGTCAAAAATTTCAGCTTCAAGAATCAGCCTCTAGACGTGAAGAACTGGAGACAACTACTAGAAAAGAAGATACATAAAAAGTTTATTGTAAATCTTACTCCTCCCGAAGCTTATTAAAAGAGTTAACCATAAAGACAGTGCCATTCAACAAATAATGTGAGGGAGGGCTAGATTACAGTATCCATGTTCCAACTTCAATATGAGTCAGAAGCAGCAATAAACGATGGAGACAGCTGTAATTAAAGGCCTTTTATTAAGTAGTTGAAGTTCATCTCACAAAAATTCACTACGCATAATTCTGCAATGCTACGACTACGAACCTTGAGATACTAAGTACGCAGTTTAGACTTCTGCGAGATCATGAAGGACAAAGCACAGTATCTTGAAGTCCCTCATTTTCTTGGAAAGGAACGGCTTTTGTGCTGCTGAACTCGCGTCAGTTGTGACGGCACACGCAAATTCCACCTATAATTCGAGGTGTCCTACTGTTCCTAGCGTGTGTTTTCATGTTTTCCACATGTCAATGGCCTTGCCGCAGCGGTAACACCGGTTCCCGACATATCACCAAAGTTAAGCGCTGTTGGGCCTGGCTAGCACTTGAATGGGCCACCGTCCAGGTCTGCGAGTGCTGTTGGCAAGCAGGGTGCACTCAGCCTTTGTGAGGCCAGTTGAGGAGCTACCTGATTGATAAGTAGTGACACCGATCACGAAAACTGAAAAAGGCCGAGAGAGCAGAGTGTTGACCACATGTCCCTCCGTATCCGAACGCAGTGACGCCTTATGGCTGAGGATGACACAGCGGCTGGTCGATGCCGTTGGGCCCTCGAAGCCTGTTGCGACGGTTTTTGTTGTTTGGTGTTTTCCACATGTTCCTCTCCTCGCCGAATACGCAGAGGATCTTCTTATTTTTTGAAATTACGAATAAATTAACCCCTCGCTGCGGGGACGGTTTTCAATTTCTATATTGCCTCATCGATTTCGTGACTACCAATTCCACCTTCAGGTGCACCCTGTAGATATGCATCTAATGAATGTTAGGTATAATTCCTTCGAAATCACAGCTTTCTGTCAGCACCGATAAGCAATACGTGCCATATGAGGTCGGAGATGACAGCAATCTGTGATCTCGATGAAATTATATCTAAAATCGATTAGATGTCTATACACACTGTGCTTCTGAACATGGGGTTCGTGGTCCCAAAATCGATAATGCAATAAAGAAATTCAGAAACATTCTTGCAGCCAGATGTTAATTTATAATTTCAACTCATCACAGGGTTGAGTTCTCGCAGACCCGCACGATGGAAAATTTAAATATACAGGGTGAATCACATAAACTTGCACAGCATATATTTCGATAATGGAAGATGCCATTTACATGCGGATTCCACAGATTGGAATAGGTGGCGGGGACGCGCTTTTGAAACCCACACACGAGGTATCACGCGTTTCAAATGTGTATTTATTTACAAACGGTACAAATATTTCAATGGAACAATCGATATTGACAGTATCGCAATCAAATTAGACTTAATTCGAGCTTCAATGGTGTTTGTTACAGTTGTCTAGCGGAAGTGATTTACGAGATATAGTAGTTTGAACATTTTTAATGCTGACAGTTATTTGTTCCAGGTTGTAGCACAAACGAAAGTGAATTTCACTTGGGTGCGTATTTGCACCCCTAAACAGATGCAGAGGTGTCGTGTTGTTGAATGGGACATTGCCTAGAACAAATCAAAGATAAGCAAAGGTGAATACAGTACCTCTGTGGGGTCTGACACGTTAAGAACCTACGTACCCTCAGAGCCCGTGTTCAAAATGCGTCTATACAAGCTTGCAGTCTGCCTTGCAACGATTGCTGTACACGTTCTAGCACTTCAGAAGAAATTGCAGTCTAGGCGGCAATAATACGCCGTTCCATATCATCTGTAATTGTTTGAAGAGGTTGATATCTATTGCGATATTGTAAGGTAACAGGGGATAATATGGAGCTCTTTCAAGTAGTTCGTAATTTAAATTTAAAGCACAGCAGCAGAGATAATATGTTGGGCAAAATAGACCAGAAAATACTTGTTCTGTGTTTTGATGGGCGTTGTAGTTCCGTTGCATAGTGTTTTGGTTTTCTTTTAATTGCAACGATTTATAAAAGTGTGGTGATAAATGCGTAAAATTATATAATGTATTTAGATTTAAGTATTTAAATCTTATTTAAGAAATTGTAAACGAATTGTGGCCATGTTTAAGGATTATTTTGACTAATATAGTGTCACGTGACCCGACTCAGGACTGTGGATATGAGCGAGAAAATCGGGTCTTTGGTCGTTGTCCGTTGTGGTGGCAAGTTGGGAGCGGCAAAGTGCCGCGAGCGCAAGCATGTACGCCAGTGTATGCGAAGGAACAACGTGAAAGTGTGTACGTGTGAGACAAACAGTGTACGAATTGCACCGATTATTATTTGTACAGATCGGATTTATTTGCGAACTTAAAAATGCATGGCCACAAAGTGAAGTGTTTCTTTTGAATAAATAAGTTTCAATCTGAACGTGTATAGTTCAATTCACTGCTGTTCAAAAGCTGGCCAACATATGACTCAATAGTAGGGGAGCATATACAACCGTTCACTACCAACCCCCTTTGCAGATGAGCCACGTGAAAAATAGGTAGTGAACGAGCCCGAGTTCAGTTGCAATATCTTTCGGCATACACGATACACGAACGAGCGGCGGCATACTTCCTAGATTCACCATCTGCCATGAACATGTCCGCTTTTTGTCGTATTGGGAAATAGCACCTTGCAAGCTTGTCCTGATACGTCCACTATCACATAGTAAAGGACCGTCACAATGGAATAGCAGTGAACACAACACAACGCAGACAAACCTGACGTCGTCGATTAGCATCTAAGCAAGCGGGTGGGACAAACAGCTGTTTGTGTTTACATTAGCATCTAAGCATGCGGGTGGGACAAACAGCTGTTTGTGTTTATAGTGTTCACAATACCCGTGAACTACTAGCACTATGTTCCTGCCGCAAACACCACTGTCTCATTTGCGCTACTTTTAGGATTTTTATTGTTAATAGGCATTGTTCGATTTAAAAATCTGTGACTGTTGTAAAAAATTGCACTTTCGTCAACGTCTCAAATTCTGTGTACTAGCTGCAAATACGCGCCTTTGCCTACTATTCAGTTCTGTGAATACCGCATACCGAGATTGCCTTTCATGTCCGAAATAGTTACAGTGCAAGAGTTAAGTGATCTACCCTGCACATGGCTTTACTTTTCAGTGTAACAAGCGATGCCGGCCAGTGTGGCAGGGCGGTTCTAGGCGCTACAGTCTAGCGCCGCGCGGCCGCTACTGTCGCAGGTTCGAATCCTGCCTCGGGCATGGATGTGTGTGATGTTCTTAGGTTAGTTAGGTTTAAGTAGTTCTAAGTCTAGGGGACTGATGACTTCATATGTTAAGTCCCATAGTGCTCAGAGCCCTTTGAACCCCTTTTTTTTTGTAACAAGCGAATTATGCTGTCCTCTACGCAAAAAGTGTTCTGAACACCTCACTACTGTGCTCGAGACGTCTTACGACACCGTAGGTTCCCCCCCCCCCCCCCCCCTGCTGTTAGTCCGACCTCTTGCGCAGTCCAGAGAGGTCTTGTTGGGGGCTGACGGGCTGTCGGCAGCGTTCTCTCTCTCACAAATACACATAGCCTGACGCTCTGGCGAGCGACGACGTAACGCCCGCATGCCCGCTCCAATACGCAGGGAGGGGCGCTACCGGATGTGGGATGCCCATTGTTTACGCCAGCACCTGCCCAGCCCGGAACACGCAGAGGCAATGCACTCGCGACAAGCCGTGTCGGTGGCCCATCATCCTTGAATATCGTTCAGGCACGGTTTTAAATTGCCACTGAAAAACTATAAGGGGCAGTCAAATGAAAACCGAACACCCGGCATAACACACACACAGCGCGACAGGTGCTCCACTGTTGTTACGTTTCGATACTGTCACCGCTGTCACAGGTGTAGGGTTATGACCTTGGTTGTTGGCGGACTGGTCTAGTGTGTTCATCCAGCTGTTAAAGTGTCGTACAATAGCGCCTCGGATTCGACTACCCTGTGTAGCAAACGCGACCTGCATTGCAGGCCCGCTCGCTACAGACTATTTCGCTGCAACTACCGGCCGTAGCGGCCGGCAGTGACTGCGGGCAGTTGACTATTGCTCTTAGGACGGTATTACACTATCAAATTTCTTTGTCAAAGATTTGATCAAAGATGTGATCCAATATTCCGTCCAATATATTTGACAAAGATCTTTGACGTAGTGCTAGAAGGGGTATTACACTGTCATCAAATTTTTCGTCAAAGTTCAAGATGGCTGACAACAACTTGTTATTAACCGCAGCAGTTCTACGTACTCCAATTGCATTGTGTGCACATGCGGAAAAGAAGTGGGGGAAAAATGGAACCATACATACGAGGTTGACAGTCTTAAAAGTCCTGGGATTACAACTTGATAATAAATTCAGTTGGGAGGAGCACACCACAGAACTGCAGAAAGGCCTTAACAAATCTGTATTTGCAATTCGAGTGTTAGCAGACATAGGCAACATAAAAATGAAAAAGTTTGCATACTTTCATTCCATAATGTCATATGGGATAATATTTTGGGGTAAATCTTGAAGTCAAACAAAAGTTTTCAAGGTCCAAAAGCGTGTAATACGTATTATTTGTGGAGTAAATTCACGGACCTCCTGCAGAAACCTCTTCAAAGAACTGGGTATACTAACTACTGCCTCTCAGTATATTTACTTCTTAATGAAATTTGTCGTAAATAATATATCTCTTTTTCCAACAAACAACTCAGTTCATACATACAATACCAGGAACAAAAATGATCTGCACAAGGACTTAAAAGCACTTACTTTAGTTCAAAAAGGGGTCCACTACTCAGGAACACTCATCTTCAATAATTTGCCAGGAAACATAAAAAATTTAGAAATAAAGATCAGTTTAAAAGGAGCCTGAAAGACTTACTACTGGCCAACTCCTTCTACTCCATTGGCGAAATTTTTAATAGAAACAAATGATGTATTTATTCATACTATTAGTATTGTTATTTCAGCTTAAAAAATCGACATTTTCCACATCCACGAGGATCTCCTCAGCATGGATCTATGGAACGAAAAACTGATCTAATCTGGGTGAAGCCGTGGGTTTTACGACGACACGATAAAAGCATTCAACAAAACTTGTTACGTGAGCTTACAGTGGAAGACGTCAAGTCGTACATCAATTACTTAAGAATGAGCACATACATTTCTGTATGTGCTCAATGAAGTGTATCCTCATATCACAAAGCGCAATATTCACTTAAGAACTGCTACATTTTCAGAAGACAGGCTCATTATAACACTCCGATTCCCTGCTACAGGAGAGGGTTATGTTAGGTTAGGTTAGGTCTCCAATCTTCTTAATCTATTTTTGTATTCAGGGTGCCTCACGTTGTAAAGCGCCTCATCAGCTTCAGACATCTCTATTAATTTTGTAGTTGTCGGCACACACCAATTGTATCTACCGGCAATGGTTATAAAAACACTACAGACGACAGAACGCTGCAGCGATGCTAGCGCTCCATGTGGTAACATGTCACATTGCAGTGAACAGAAGACAAGCGGTTTCTTTGGTCAAATATAGAGCGAGGCCCTAGGTTTGATCAAATATTGGACGACATTTGACAGAGTCCCTATTACACTATCAAATATCTTTGACAAAGATATTGGACAAAGAAATTTGATAGTGTAATACCGGCCTTAGGCAAAGCAACGGAACATATGTCGTTGTAACTGCTCGGCAGTCAGCGGTCGTGACGTCATCGCGACTGCCGCGTCTCGGCCGCTGCAGAAGCAGTCAAGCAGTTGGGCCGCGAGTGCCAGGTGTGTGACGACTGCAGAAATCAACGACGCGCCATGTCGAAGAAAGGTTTTCACGATGGCGACGACGAACAGTTAGTGGAGTATGTGAGCAGGTACTCTATACTGTACGATAATACGCATACAGATTTCAGAAATGTGATGGCAAAGGATAAGTTGTGGACGAAGATAGGAGAAGCAATGAAAAAAGATGGTAAGTGTTTTGCATATACACATTCATTTATTTATGTTTTTTCCTACTGTGACAAATTGTACAATATGAAGGCTACAACAATGCTTCCATTCCTTCTGTCACCAAACGATTACAATAGTCGTTACGAGTAGTAACAATAATTTATTTCCTTTATTTGAGCCTTAGTTCTTTTCCAGGTTGTAATCATTGATTTGTAGGTTCACAGAAGTAATTCTTAAATGTATCTCGTACCTGAAACCCTTCAGCTTGGTAGAATCCCCCTGTTCGGGGCAGGGGAATAATGTTCTGTGGTAAACTTACGTCATGGTCAAGTTCATAAAAAGGTCGTCCTCCTTTTTCTAAATAGGCGTCCCTGATGAGATTGTGTGGTCAGCAACAAGCTGTAACGAGTTTATCACATGTGTTAGGTTGCAGATTCAGATTTGTGTAGAACACTCGAAATACCTGACACAAAAGTCCAAAAGCGTTTTCAGAAACTCGGCGCGCTCGTGACAATTTATAGTTGAAGGTCGCTTTTGATTTATCTTGCTGGGCAGACGAGCGAGCGTAAGGCTTGAGAATATGCTTTCGCAAGCGGAATGCCTCGTTGCCTACTATAACAAATGGCATCTTGATGTCAGTTAATGGAAGCTCTTCATCTGCTGGAAACACGTCTCCTTTCACGACCATTTTCCCCATTGCCGACTTATTAAATATGCCACTGTCTCCTTCCTTCCTATATGAACCCACGTCTATTGCAACGAATTTACAGTTCGCATCAACCAATGCCAAAAGTACTGTGGAGAAGTACCCTTTGTAATTCCAGAAAAGGGAACCACTTTTTCCAGGACACCGTATCCTTATATGTTTCCCATCAATCGCAGCACGGCAGTTAGGGACACCCCAAAGAGTGTAGAATTCTTTCGCACCTTTCCTGAAAGATTCTCGAGATGGAGGAGGCAGGAAGATAGGTGCCAAGTGTTGGCACATAGCTTCTACTGTTTCACGAACTATGATGCTCAGGTAGCTTGGTGATATCCGGAAACCATATCCAAGGGACACAAAACTCTCCCCTGTAGCTAGAAACCTGTAACACAAATCATAATTATTATTAATACATTAAACATAAATGTCTTGTCCCAATTACACAGCTAAACAAATATCGTTCCGTTTTAGGTAACCGGTGTAAGAAGAGATGGAAAGACATCGGAGATAACTACTGGAAAACAGTTCGAAAAGAACAACCGCAAACAGGTTCTGCAGCACCAAGTTCAACAACAAAATGGGCGTTGTTCAACAGACTAGGCTTTTTGAGAGCTGTAGAAAGGGAGCGGTCGTCTTTTTGCAGTGTTCCGCTAAAGGAGCCAACAAGTGTTGAAGGACTGCTATCTGATGAAGACGGACAAAATGCCAATGAAACAGGGCCTGACACTTCACAAGCCATTGCTTCCTTTTCCTCTGGTGACGCACCTGCTGCCAACTCTTCCATCTCAGCTCGCAGATCGAGGAAAACACAATGGGATTCAATCAACCAAAGGGGCCAACAACGATTGGAATTGCTGCAGCGCTTGGCTAACAATCGGGAGCCGGAAGATGATGTGGGGCTGTCCATCGCAGCGTCCATTAGCAAACTACCACGTCAGCTCATTAATAAAGCGAAAATTGACATTTTAAGCTATGTTACGGGACTTGACAGTTCTTCAGAATCATCTCCTGTGCCACTACCTGTCAGCATCAGTCCTTCCGGCTCGTCTTCCCTTTCATCCCCGTTCGAACGAACTTCATCGGTTGGAGACGGTACGTACACTTTCACCCCATTAATAAACGTCGAACCACAAGCAGATGATACTACTTTTGAAAATAATTACTAATCATAATGTAAACACAGTGTAAAGATAATGTAAACATAAATAACAAACTGTACAGGCCCTGAGTCGTTTCCAAATAAACTTATTATTTTAATAGAAATTTATGTTATTTCATAGAGATACAAAATTATCCATTTTAAACCATTGTTGATGAATACGTATGCTTTTATACAGCTACTTACCGTAAAGTCACTTCCATTTTTTCGTCGGCTTCTATTGGAGTTTGCACTGCACTGGTAGCTGTTCCTGCTATATCTTCTCTCACCAGACTTAAAACAAAATCGAACTGAGATGGGGTAAGTCTAAAGAAATTTCTGAACCTCTCTTCATCGTTTCGCAAGAGACCGGTTACTAAGTTAGCATAAATTCCTTCACTTTTCCGTGTCTGGAAAATGCTGTGTGGACAAGATCTTGTAAGCATTGCAATGATTTCCTCTTCTTCTTCCTCGTCCACCAAAAAACCTAGAATGGTTTTAGCATCCACGTTGCGAAGTCGCGTGCGTGTTCCTTTCACAGAGGTAACTCACCGAGTGGCGTGGCCGCTGCGGTCAGCGGTCTCAGCGAAATACACAGGCAGTGACGGTCGGCAGTTAGGACTGGCAGTTACTGCCTGCCGCTACGGCGGGCAGCCGCAGCGAAATAGTACCTTAAACAGACTCCGGCAACCACATGGAAACATGTTCCTCGGGCGTGGAACGACAATCAGGCGAAAGCTACACTTCGGCGATTTGGTTGGGAACCATTGCAACATCTTCCATACAATCCAATTCTTTAAAAAAAAAAAAAAAGTGTGTGAAAACTAATGGGACTTAACTGCTAAGGTCTTCAGTCCCTAAGCTTACACACTACTTAACCTAAATTATCCTAACGACAAACACACACACCCATGCCCGAGAGAGGAATCGAACCTCTGCCGGGACCAGCCGCACAGTCCATGACTGCAGCGCCCTAGACCGCTCGGCTAATCCCGCGCGGCAATCCGATTCTTTCACCGTGTGATTTTCACATCTTTGGCAACCTGATGATGACATCTTTTGACGTTACTTTTGAAACGTCCCCTTAGAAAAATTTATGAATGACTGTGCTGATAAACCTCTTACATTATTTGATTTTCAAACAGCTGAGCAGAACTAAACGTACTCAGACATTTCGCTTTTTACCTATTCTGGTCAATACTAAACTGACACACAATATTTTTAGCGCAACGCAATCTGACTTTCAAAAATCCCTACAAAAGAATAGCTCTGACTAACAATAACCTACACCTTTCATGAATCACTTACCTCACAAAAATTTTCGTTACTCGAGCTACTGCAATACAGCGAGCGCCACTACTGCCAGCTAAATAAAAGATTCTAACTAGTGAAATCACTAACTACTGATAGGCATAGTTAGCAAATAAAAAATTTTGATAGAGAACAAACAATGTATTTACCTTAATAGTGTTCAAAAGTCATAATATATGTATCAGTTCATGACATCCAGTCTTACAAGTTAACTGTCTCTGATGGACACACGTCCAGATCATCCGCTCTCAAAACTCCGCCATCTCTCTCCCCACATCCACCACTGCTGACGGCTCACCTCCAACTGTGCAACGCTACGCGCTGTTCACATCCAACTGCCCAACACTACAATAGCGACTATTTCAACAATGCCAACCAGCCACAGACTTCACACAGCACAGTCAGTGATTTTCATATAGAGCGCTACGTGGCGTTACCAACATAAAAACCTAAACAGCCTACTTACACTTTCAATCGGACGCGGAAGTGCAAGAGTGGATGTGGTTTTGGATCCGTCAGCGGGCGACTGCGTTCTAAGAAACAGGCTTTGATCGTCTCGTCTCCCAGTGGGAGGTGGTGATTACTTCTGAATGGAACCATCCATAGTCTCGTTGTGGCGGCTGTTCGGTTTTCATTTGACTGTCCCTTATACCACACCGAATCGCCAAAGAAACTGATACAGGCATGCGTATTCAAATACAGAGATACGTAAACAGGCAGAACACGACGCTGCGGTCGGTAACGCCTATATAAGACAACAAGTATCTAGTGCAGTTGCAATATTGGTTATTGCTGCTAGAATGACAGGTTACCTATATTTAAGTGAGTTCGAACGTGGTGCTACAATCGCCGCACGAGCTATGGGACGCAGCATCTCCGAAGTAGCGATGAAATAGAGATTTTCCCGTGCGACCATTTTGAGTGTACCGTGAATATCAGGAATCCGGTAAAACATCAAATCTCCGACATCCCTGAGGCCGGAAAAAGATCCTGCAAGAAGGGGACCAACAACGACTGAAGTGAGTCGTTCAACCCTTCCGCAAATTTCTGCAGATTTCATTGCTGGGCCACCAACAAGTGTCAGCGTGCGAACCTTTCAACGAAACATTATCGATATGGTCTTGATGACTGCACGACGCAAAGCTTTACACCTCGCCTGGGCCCGTCAACACCGACATTGGACTGTTGACGAATGGAAGCATGTTGCCTTGTCGGACTAGTCTCGTTTCAAACTGTATCGAACGGATGGACGTGTACGGGTATGGAGACAACGTCATGAATCCATGGACCCTGCATGTCAGCAGGGGACTGTTCAAGCTGGTGGAGGATCTCGACATAGTCGAGTCCATGACACGTCGTGATGCAGCATTTTTGCGTGCTCACGGGGGCCCTACACAATTTAGGCAGGTATACAGTTTATTTGGGTCTTCAGTGTACTTCAGCGGGCTACACACCACATCATAAGTATCCGAAATCTACTAGTGGACTTTCATATGGGGTATGTCCCTAACGATTTCCGAAATGGAGAGTTCCATGCGTCTGGCTCCAACTACCATTCCACTCTCAAAATTAATTCCCGCTGTACAACCCTAATGACAGCTCCGCCACTGCACTGCCCTTTTGTACCTTGTCGTACGCGATGCTACCGCCAACGGTATAAGCGCATATCGCTATCCCGAGACTTTTGTCCCCTCAGTGTAGATCTTAGATCTTAAATTATCTGACATTGACGTAGTCATCAAATTTTCGGATGAATGCATTTGTCAATGTGAACTGAAGAGCGCATGCAACAAGTTGCAGTATGCAGCATATTTAGTATTCTACTTCCCCAGAATAGATGAAATGTAACTAAATTACTTTTGACTACATTGTGGGAGTGAACTGTGATCAATGTTGTTACAATTATTTACTATCAAAAACAGTATGGTCACAAATTATTTATTCCGGTGACCGGTTTCGACCACAACCGTGGTCATCTTCAGACCAATGAGTAAGAACCCCCTTCTGGTGGTAAATCACTGGTGATGAAAACGGGTAGTAGCAAAAGAAACAAGTGACTCACGCAATAAACTGTTTTATTTATACTTTTTCATCTGCATGCACATACGTACTCCCCAAGCCTCCGTACGGTGCTTGGCGGAGGGTACCTTGTACAGCTATTAGTCGTATCCTTTCCTGTTTCACTCGCAAATAGAGCCAGGGGAAGACGACTACTTGCCTGGGTAAGAGCCATAATCTCTCTTATCTGACCTTTGTTGCCCTTACGTGGAATTTACGCTGGTAGCAGCAGCTTCAAATGCAGAGTCTCTAATTTTCGCAACAGTGCCTCGCGAAAGATACGTCGTCTTCCTTCCAGGGATTCCCATTAAACTTCACGAAGCATCTCCGTTACACTCGCTCGTTGAACAGACATGGCGGTAACGAATCTAGCAGCATGCCTCTTAACTGGTTCGATATATTCTTTTCATACGACCCGGTGCGGGTCCCAAACACTCGAGCCGAACTCGCGAATGGGACGTAATAGTGCTCTGTATTCTTTTTAAATGGGCTGCATTTTCCAAAAATTCTCCCAATAAACCGAAGTCGACCATTCGCCTTCCCTACTACTGTCCTTACGTCCTCGTTACAGTGCATGTCACTTTGCAACGTTATGCCTAGGTAATTAATCGACGTGACACTGTCAAATAGCACATCACTAATGCTGTATTCGAACCTTACGGTATTGTTTTTCCTGCGCATCTGCACTGACTTACATGTAGCTGTATTTAAGAGCAAGCTGCCAAACATGACGAATGAGCCGTGCTGCGAGGATAGATAGTTCCCGCCACGCTCCTGAGTTCCACAGATCTAGCGTTCGGCGCTAGGAGGCGCCCACGCCGCGCGACTTCCTCTCTGAAGCGTGACGGGAGAAGGAAGAGCGGGTCAGTCTGGGGCAAGGTAGCTAGACATATATGGTAGGCCATTCCGGCAGTGTCCGCGAACAATTAACCCACAGTACCCTTCGCGCTGTGACGTCACCGGGCAGAGAGCATTGCGTACGGCAGCAGTGTGTTTATTAGTGACGCGTGTTGCGAGCAGCCATTATAACTAGAAATGCGAGTAATTGTGCAGTTGCAAAGCGTAAAAATTATGGAACTAAGACTAGTGGTATAGTGTATCATCGTTTTCACAAGAATTCCCTACAAAGGGAATGGATATCTCGGTGCAAGCGAGCTGACGAAATTAATGTAATTATTGCCCGTATCTGCTCCACTCATTTTCTTCCTGAGGATTACGAACGGGATTTAAAGAACGAACTCCTGGGGTTTCCGCAAAAGAAGAAACTTAAAGCTAATGCAGTTCCATCTCAACATTTACTCAACTGGCACGGATATTTACATACAGCTGAAAAAAGCACTGAACCTGACAATGTTATACTGATCAATTAGATTAAGGTACTAATTCGTTAAGTTTTATCTTCTCAAATGAGCTATTTTTTAGTGAAAAAGTATCATTGTAGTGCTAATTATTGGTCATAAACGAAACAATTAAGAGGCTTTTTTATTCCTGTAGTATGTTCGTGAGCGAGCTCTACGTTATCAGAAGAGAGGTGTGCGCAAGAGAGCAATTGATACCTTGCAGTCTGCGTCTCCAAGGAAAAGGAAACTGGACCAAGACACAAATACAGTGCCCATTTGTGAACTCTCTGATATGAAAGTGAAGGACGAAGAAATTGAAATCAGAAGTTCTTTATAAGAAAACTGCCGTGCTTGAAAGTAGTCTTAAAAAGTGTGAAGTAGCCCTGAAGAAAGCTAATACTGTTAGACGCGTCTTATTAAAGAAGACAAAATTAAGTGCTACAGTGAAAGAAAGTGTCGTAAAGAAATAAGTACAAAATATCTTATCTACGTGTTTCGCTCCAGGGCAAATTCGCTGTTTGTTGCACGGCAACAGGCGTGTTAAATGGAGTGCTCAGGATATTGACAATGCCCAAACTCTAAAAGCTCTTTCTCAAGAAGCTTATACATATGTGAGGAAGCCAAATATTCCTTTGCCATGTCGAGCAACACTTCAAAAATTGACTACGAATTTTAAGTGTAATCCAAGTATTTCAGAAGAAGTTTTGGCAATTTAGAAAGGAAAGAGTCGTACATTTACTCCCCTACAGAAGGCAACTGTGTTGTTTTTCGATGAAATGAACATTGATGGTAGAATCTGCTATGATGCTTCGGAAGACAGGATTTTAGGTCCTCACACAAATGTTCTAGTTGCAATGATTCGTGGTTTGTGTTCACCTTGGAAGCAGCCGATTTATTACAATTCTGATGTGACAATGAACTGTGGCCTGCTGCTAGATATAATATTAAAAATTGAAAATTAGTGACTACATGTTGTGGCTGTAACGTGTGATATGGGTGCAAAAAACTCTAAAGTGTGGAATGAACTTTGTGTCAATATCTCAAAAGCCTTTTTAAAAAATCCAGCGGACAATGAAAGGAAAATCTGTGTTTTTTACGATGTGCCACATTTATTGAAGCTCCTTAGGAACCACTTTTTAGATGAAGGGTTATCTCTTCCTGATGGAACTTCGATAACCAAGAATGTAATTGAGAATTTGTTAGACAGCCAGAAAGGCGATCTGAACGTAGTACATCACATTTCAGAAACGCACATCAGGATTACAGGAGGTGCTCGGCAAAATGTTAGGATGGCAGCCCGCTTATTTCTCTGGTGTGTTTTGGGAAAAGAACGGGAAAGCATGTTCTCTGATTTAGTAAACGATGTTTTCGACTTTTTACATTCTGGAACTCCCATTGATGATGTCACGCCTTCACATTCCGGATTTGGTCTGAATTTTAGAAGTCAAGAGAACACTTTAAAAAGGTTTCGCGATGTTCGCCATGACATGCGCTGGAGAAACAGGAAGGCTGTATTGCCATTTCAGAAGGGGTTTATAGTGTCAATCACATCCCTTCTAGGATTACTCGAAAAGGTACATAAAGATAACGTGAAGTTTATCTTAACATCACGTCTACATTAGGACTGCTTAGAAAATTATTTTTCTAGAATTCGAGGACTTGGCGCGTTCTACAATAATCCAATAGGTCAAACACAGAATTCGGCTTCTTTTAACTGGAAATGCAGACGACATACCTTTATCAGGCAGTGCAGCAGTTGCTGAAGAAAGAGTCACTGTCGTTTCTGCAGATACTGGTACTGAAACACACGATAACGACATCCTGAAGTTCATCACAAGTGAACTCTGTATTGAGATAACAGACGAATGACAAGTGAAAGGTCCAGATAGTTGTGACATCTTAGGTATTGTCGAAGAGGAAGAAGAATTCCTGAGAACTGTCCACGAAATACCCCTGACTCTATTCAATACTTGGCAGGCTATCTCGCATTTAAAAGTCGTTCTATCGATAAAACCTTACGATCACGCACTGAAATGTGCTCGATTCCTGGAACAACTTCTCAATCATGGATAAATACTGTTTCTCGTAGGGGTCTTCTAACGCCAACAACTGACTGGATAAACACCGTGAAAGAGTTCGAAGTTATATTTAAAGGTTTCCATGGACAAACAATTTCGAAATGTAACAACGTAATTAAAAGTTTAACTTCGATTATCAAAACAAAGACTCCTCATGTACACGAAAACATAATTACTTTTACGTTAGAACGCGAACTTTTATACGTATCAGGCATTTACATAAAGGAAGACTAGTAGAAGCAAGAAAGAAGAGTGACACAAGGAAGAATCTCATGTGGACGGCATCTAAACGATGTAAGAAATGAAGAGCCGCTTGTCGTCGGCAACTACAGCCGATCGATGCACTTGAAAACTACGGAATGGTGGTAAGTTTGTTCTACGCATTCTTTATTACCTCCTATGTCGAACTATGTTAGTTACGTATTTTTTTAGGATTAGTTTTGAGTGTAAGTGTATGTATATGTGTCCCTAACGTGCCTGAAAAGTTGGGAATTCATTTACAAAACGACAACACTGCTTTTGTAAGGCGCGCTGTCTGACGCAGGCGCGGCTTTTCTGTCGGGTGACGTAATGCGAGCGCAGCCAATCGCAATACGATTGTCGGAATAGCCCTCGCTGAGTCTGGGGTAGGACATGCACGCTTAAAGAGGAGCCTCCCAGCGTCCGAACCCGCGTCAGCAGCTCGTGGTCTAGTGCCTAGCGTTGCTGCTTCTGGATCACGGGATCGCGGGTTCGATTAGCAGCCGGGTTGAAGATTTTCTGTGCCTGGGGGCTGGGTGTTTGTGTTGTCCTCATCATTTCATCACCATCATCATTATTCGTGACAGTGGCTAGACTGAACAGTAAAAAAAATTGGTTGTCCGGGCGCGAATGACCGCGTAGTTGAGCGCCCCATAAACCGAACACCATTTTCATCCGAGCACGTCCCTTCCGACTGAGCCAGGGGTTCACTGTCCATATTCCTCGAACACTCTGGGCTTTTTCAACGAGAGGACAGAGTACAGCTGGTCGTGCGAAAGGGGGCGGGGGGGGGGGGGGACAACAACAGCGGCGGTCCACCTTTAAGCCCTGTACACACATTTATTGCACAATGACTGGCGTAGCGAGTTAGTTGCTTCTGGTGGACATTTACCTTGAGTGCTTTCTGGTGGCGAGCCATCACATTGCTAGTAAATGGCATGAAATCGAATTAAGCTGTTGTCCATGCCATATGGTTGCTGTGGTGTCACCGCTAGACACCACACTTGCTAGGTGGTAGCTTTAAATCGGCCGCGGTCCATTAGTACATGTCGGACCCGCGTGTCGCCACTGTCAGGGATCGCAGACCGAGCGCCACCACAAGGCAGGTCTCGTGATACGGACTAGCACTCGCCCCAGTTGTACGGACGACGTAGCTAGCGACTATACTGACGAAGCCTCGCTCCTTTGCCGAGCCGATAGTTAGAATAGCCTTCAGCTAAGTCAATGGCTACGACCTAGCAAGGCGCCATTAGTAACATTGCATGTATCTAAAGAGTCTCACTTGTATCGCCACAATCTCCAGATGTACCAAAAGGATGGATTAAAGTTAAGTATTCCAGAAGCTACGTACTTTTCTTTATAGCATTCATTACGTATCCTGTTTCAGACCTCACGCCATCCTGCTTTAGCTTAGCGCGTGCCTTTCGGCTTCCTCTCATTGTGTCTAGGCTATCTTGTCTAGACACAACAGTTGCTATTTGTTTTTGTTCACGGGAGTGCACTGTACGATAATGGGGTGGTCTAAGGAAGCAATGGAAATGCTTATTGAGGCACAGAGACACGTAGCATGTCTTTCTGACCAAATATAACCCGCAACCACGCCAGGAAATAGTCACTCGACAAAGTAATTGATTCATCGAAGGATGTGAAGTTATCATCACATGCCGAAATCGCAGGGAAGATGAGAAGATTATGAACAACGCTTGTGTAGAAACTAAATAAAAGCTTCGACGAAGAGTGGAATGGGATCTGCGGAAGTGTATCTAAATTAATGCGGATGAATAGGAAAAACATGCATGTAGTTTTCGGATACAGCGTTAGTAGTGTCCTGCTTGACACAGTCACGTCGTTTAAATATCTGGGCGTAACGTTGTGAAGCGATATGAAATGGAACGAGCACGTGAGTATTCCAAGATTTTAAACATGGCTGAAACAGCAACTGTTGAAATTCTTAACGGTAAATGATGACAGCCAAAACAGTTGCAGGATAAAGATGTTTGTGGTTTTCAATGTGCATGTGTGGTTAATTGACCAGTATGTTTTTATTTACAACGGCAGATGGTTCGTTTTACTTTAACATTTTGGTTGTTTTCGCTAGTATGTATTTTACCGTTTAAGTTACGCCAGATTCTCGAGCATAACATTAGCGCCCTCTCTCGTTAGATGTGTTCCGTAGCGCAAGCTTCATCTGCTTGACTCCAAGACACAGGTAAATTGGTTTCGTATTTTCTATTTTACGTAGATTTTTTAAATGGTTTTGATATGTTTTATTTATTAAGACAGAAGGTTTGAATTAGCACAACTTTTGATAATTTTGATGCGCATGTGTATGTATCCATGGATTTTAATGTGCGCGAGTGTCTGGTACATACCACAAGTGCCCTCTCTCGGCGAAACTATCTGCCCTAGGGCTTTCACACCCTCGTCACGTTAGTTCATAGGCGAAGTATTGATGCTGAGCTGTGTTCGCATCGACCCTCTGTCCATAATCATGTTGTATAAATGGACATGATGTTTTAACTACTGGCGACGCCTTTGTCACAACTGTTTTATTAATCTCCATTGCAGGGTGTAATTTTATTAAGTGACTAAAAGTTTTTGTGCTTGTAATACTCTGGTAATTTTACGGTTACTTAAGCTATAGTGTTTTTTCATTTCTCATTTCCGATGCTAAGTTTTTGCCAATGAAAGTGTCTTCCTGTTCAGGGTATTTTACTTCTGATGAAGGTATATTTATATATACCGAAACGGTGGTCAAGAATTTTAATAAATCTTTGTTTTGCCTGTCATCATTTACTGTGAAGCATGTGAGTATTGTAGTAGGCAAGACGAATGGTCGACTTTGGTTTATTGGGAGAATTCTAGGAAAGTGTGGGTTCATGTGTACAGGAGGCCGCATATAGGACGCTAGTGCGACCTATTCTTGAGTACTGCTCTAGTGTCTGGGATCCGTTACTCGTCGGATTAATAGAAGACATCGAAACAATTCAGAGGCGGGCTGCTAGATTTGTTACTGGAAGATTCGAACAGAGATGCCTCGGGAAACCACATTGGAATCCCTGGAGGGAAGGTGACATACTGCTGCCTCCAACATACATCGCGCTTAAGGACTACGAAGATAAGATACGAGAAATTAGGACTCATACGGAGGCATATAGATAATCGTTTTTCCGTCGCTCAGTTTGCCAGCGGAACAAGAAAGGAAACAACTGGTAGTGGTATAGGGTACCCTCCGCCACGCGTCGTAAGGTGAAGTATCGATGTAGATGTATGAATCCGCGGTTTTATATTTTAGGAAACTTCTGATTTTGCGAGGTCACGTTCAGACAAGGAAAGGGACTCCCAGCGAAGAATTTGCACAAAGAAGCGTAGACTACACAACGCCACAGTAAGCAGTTTTTTGTCGTTCACTTTTTCCTATGATTAGTAGAGTAGTTGAAAAAACTGAATTGATCCTCGGGGTTTGTCGTGGCGCTTCACTAAGCACTACGCTTCACAACGCTGGTGAGCTGGTACTCGCTCCCCAACACTTCCTGCAACTGCTGACCCACACCTCTGCCATGCGAACTACCTATCAACAGAATTTTCTTTTACCTGTTAGGATTAGCAACTGACTTAGGCTTCCTAACGGTTGAGGACTGCTGCATGTTTGTTACACCTACAGCTGGAAGAGGCTCCTCTAAACTCCGACGCCTGATCATATCTATTGGTTATACGCAAAGTACAGCTGTCTGAGTATCTCCTCCTCCTAGCTGCCTTCTTACCAACTACCAGTTCCATTCCCCAGCGTCCTTCACCCTCCTCAACCCATCTCGTTGTAGCATCCTATTGCACCATTCGTGGCACAAGACGTGTCGTCTACATCTACATTTACATCTACATGCATACTCTGCAAATCACTTTTAAGTGCCTGGCAGAGGGTTCATCGAACCACGTATAGCTCGCGGAAAGAATGAACAGCTATATCTTTCCGTACGAGCTCTGATTTCCCTTATTTTATCGTGGTAATCGTTCCTCTCTATGTAGGTCGGTGTCAACAAAAAATTTTCGCATTCGGAGGAGAAAGTTGATGATTGGTATTTCGTGAGAAGATTCCATCGCAACGAAAAACGCCTTTCTTTTAATGATGTCCATCCAAATCCTGTATCATTTCTGTGACACTCTCTCCCATATTTCACGATAATACACTCCTGGAAATGGAAAAAAGAACACATTGACACCGGTGTGTCAGACCCACCATACTTGCTCCGGACACTGCGAGAGGGCTGTACAAGCAATGATCACACGCACAGCACAGCGGACACACCAGGAACCGTGGTGTTGGCCGTCGAATGGCGCTAGCTGCGCAGCATTTGTGCACCGCCGCCGTCAGTGTCAGCCAGTTTGCCGTGGCATACGGAGCTCCATCGCAGTCTTTAACACTGGTAGCATGCTGCGACAGCGTGGACGTGAACCGTATGTGCAGTTGACGGACTTTGAGCGAGGGCGTATAGTGGGCATGCGGGAGGCCGGGTGGACGTACCGCCGAATTGCTCAACACGTGGGGCGTGAGGTCTCCACAGTACATCGATGTTGTCGCCAGTGGTCGGCGGAAGGTGCACGTGCCCGTCGACCTGGGACCGGACCGCAGCGACGCACGGATGCACGCCAAGACCGTAGGATCCTACGCAGTGCCGTAGGGGACCGCACCGCCACTTCCCAGCAAATTAGGGACACTGTTGCTCCTGGGGTATCGGCGAGGACCATTCGCAACCGTCTCCACGAAGCTGGGCTACGGTCCCACGCACCGTTAGGCCGTCTTCCGCTCACGCCCCAACATCGTGCAGCCCGCCTCCAGTGGTGTCGCGACAGGCGTGAATGGAGGGACGAATGGAGACGTGTCGTCTTCAGCGATGAGAGTCGCTTCTGCCTTGGTGCCAATGATGGTCGTATGCGTGTTTGGCGCCGTGCAGGTGAGCGCCACAATCAGGACTGCATACGACCGAGGCACACAGGGCCAACACCCGGCATCATGGTGTGGGGAGCGATCTCCTACACTGGCCGTACACCACTGGTGATCGTCGAGGGGACACTGAATAGTGCACGGTACATCCAAACCGTCATCGGACCCATCGTTCTACTATTCCTAGACCGGCAAGGGAACTTGCTGTTCCAACAGGACAATGCACGTCCGCATGTATCCCGTGCCACCCAACGTGCTCTAGAAGGTGTAAGTCAACTACCCTGGCCAGCAAGATCTCCGGATCTGTCCCCCATTGGGCATGTTTGGGACTGGATGAAGCGTCGTCTCACGCGGTCTGCACGTCCAGCACGATCGCTGGTCCAACTGTGGCGCCAGGTGGAAATGGCATGGCAAGCCGTTCCACAGGACTACATCCAGCATCTCTACGATCGTCTCCATGGGAGAATAGCAGCCTGCATTGCTGCGAAAGGTGGATATACACTGTACTCGTGCCGACATTGTGCATGCTCTGTTGCCTGTGTCTATGTGCCTGTGGTTCTGTCACTGTGATCATGTGATGTATCTGACCCCAGGAATGTGTCAATAAAGTTTCCCCTTCCTGGGACAATGAATTCACGGTGTTCTTATTTAAATTTCCAGGAGTGTACAAAACGTGCTGCCTTTCTTTGAACTTTTTCGATGTACTCCGACAGTCCTATCTGGTAAGGATCCCACACCGCGCAGCAGTATTCTAAAAGAGGACGGACAAGCGTAGTGTAGGCAGTCTCCTTAGTAGGTCTGTTACTTTTTATAACTGTCCTGCCAATGAAACGCAGTCTTTGATTAACTTTCTCCACAACATTTTCTGTGTTCCTTCCAATTTAAGTTGTTCGTAATTGTAATACCTAGTTATTTAGATTTTTAGATTAGTCTGATTTATCGTGCAACCGAAGTTTAACGTGTTCCTTTTAGCACTCATGTGGATGACCTCACACTTTTTGTTATTTAGGATCAACTGCCACTTTTCGCACCATTAATATATATTTTCTAAATCGTTTTGCAGTTTGTTTTGATCTTCTGATGACATTATTAGTCGATAAACGACAGCGTAATCTGCAAACAACCGAAGACGGCTGCTCAGATTGTCTCCAAAATCGTTTATATAGATAAGGAACAGCAAAGGGCCTATAACACTACCTTGGGGAACTCCAGAAATCACTTCTGTTTTACTCGATGACTTTGCGTCAATTACTACGAACTGTGACCTCTCTGACAGGAAAATTACAAATCCAGTCACATAACTGAGATGATATTCCATAAGCACGCAATCGTCTGTACAGCTCTTTAGCAGAGAGACAGGAGACTTTCCACCTGGCGCCGGATACGCAGCCTGAGTTGGAGCGTGGCCGATCACTTCGACGCCTGGAGTACGTCAGATCGGAAGCACCTGTTCGGCCGAGGCGCGGACAAGAGGTCGTGTGGGCAGCGGCTCTCGGAGGAGCGAACCACTGGCTGTGTGGGCACGGCCGAGCACTGGCTGTGTGGGCACGGCCACCACACCTATGCGTGTCTACTACCAATGGACGGTCCCTACCAAAAGACAATACCGGGTGTGTGCGTTTCTGAAATGATTTAAATCACGCTCACTCGGTTGCTTTTGTGTGAACCAGTATGAAGTAACTGTGACTTGGCATCTAGTTTTCGCGACATGTTGTGGGACAGACATTTAGTAATTTTTCTGAATTGCACCCTTGTGTCACCCACGTTATCTGCGGCTCTAAGTGCTGTTTGCCTAAACCCGTATTTTCTAAAGCACTCAAATGTTCTGGGTTTTGATATACCCACAGAGATGATAAAAATCATGAGGATAACGATATGCACATATACAGATAGCTGTAGTATCGCGTACGCAAGGTATAAAATGGCGCTACGCTGGCTGAGCTGTCATTTGTATTCAGGTGATTTATGAGAAAAGCTTTCCAACGTGATTATGGCCGCAGTACGGGCTTTAACAGACCCTGATCTAGACGCAAGGGAGCTCGACGCTTGGGACACTCCGTTTCGGAAGTCGTTATGGAATTTAGTGTTCGGAGATCCACAGTATCCAGAGTGTGCCGAGAATAACAAATTTCAGGCATTACACGTCACCACAAACAACGCAGTGACCGACGGCCTTCACTTCACGACCGAGAGCAGGGATTCTACAAATAGTTTCAGCACTAACACATAAGCATCACTCGGTGAAATAACCGCAGAAATCGATGTGGGATGCACGACGAACGTATCTATTGCGACAGTGGGTCGTGCACGGCTCGTGTTCATGCCATTTATTGTTTGTTATCTTCTATTACCGTACTGTCGCCTCGTTTCCTTATTCCATTTACTGGCGTCACTAACTTCCTGCCTAACTTGCCTGTGAGCGGCAGCAGCAGCGCGTATCGATAAGTGCACTGTCGTACCACCTCTGGAGCGACCGATAGTATTTACGGGTCGTCGTGTGTCTGGCAGTCAGTTCGGAATGCACCAGCAGTGCAGTCGGAACGCAGCAGCAGTGAAGTCAGGGGGCGGAGCGAAAGTGAGGTGCCGACAGCCAGTGCTCGCCGACTGCTGGCGACACACATGAACTGTCCGGCGGAGGGAGGTTGGAGCGGGACGACTGTTGGTTGGTCGTCTCATCGGCCGACGTATAGTTGGTCCATTCACCATTTACGGGCCTGCAGTCGGTCACTTGGCGTGGAGCAGCGAGGAAATCCCCGGGGACTCTGGCGGCGTCCACACGCGGTCCGAGTGTGAGGGGCTGTTCCAATCGCTACGAGGTCCATCGCCCTCGGATGCCAGACACAAAAGTTGAGTCTTTACTTAATCTACCAGCCAGCTCCAATTGTGCACATTGTGTCGTTTGAATTTCGTTGTGAGCTGTTGGGACATTCCCTGGAACAAAAACGTGTGTTTTCAAGTTGGCGAAACTTGATTATCTTGGAATTGAAGTGCACCAGCGGAATCTTCTGCCTTGTGGCCGTTAAAGTTACCTGCCCTGGCCGTTGACGTAAATTCAGGCAGTGTATTTTCCTCGTCGTGTTGAGGCTGTCCAGCATGGCGTGTAGTTTGACAGCCGAATGTGTAATTCGTTGTGGGCGCCGATACCTTCTGCCGTTGTTCCATTGAACTCCCTGTTGTTTGCTGGTCGGGTGGAGCGGAAGTTATCTTATCGCTTGGTCCGTTGACTGTCTGTCGGATGGGTTGCCGTCGGACTGAGAATTGTTGGGCCGACTGCCTGTCTCACCTAAGCGAGCGTTAGTGTTTGAATTCCAGGCAGACCCTTGGAAACTTCTGAGCGCCGTTTGATGTGCTGCCTTTTCTTATTTGTCCTTGCTGTTTCTTTATGTATGGCTTCTAGCCGATTTTAAATTAAAGTTGTGTTGCCCTTAAGGCGTGAGATTGTTTGGGCCTTCAGGCTAATTTAGAGCAATGTTTTAATATAAGACCTTCTGCCTTTTAAATTCCAATTCCTTTTTATGAGTCTTAAGTGATTGGCCTTCAGCCGGTTTTAAATTAAAGTTGTTTTGCCCTTGAGGCGTGAGATTTAATGGTTCATTTAGCCGGGAATTAAGTTCTAAAATTAATCTTTGGCTTGCTCTGTTTTTAATGTTTTCTTTACTCTTGTAATGTTTGTCAAATGAATAAAGTAGTATGTTCGAGTGCAACTGACGCCTCTCATTTTGGCCCCTTCCCACCTGTCCTGCAGGTATAGTAAGGGATTTCACATATTATGGCGAAATTTGGCGTTAATGGGCTATGGCAGCTGACGACCGGCGGGCGCGCCTTCGCTAACAGCACGACGTCTCTTGCAGCGTAACTCCAAGGCTCGTGACCGTATCTGTTGGGCTCCAGACGACTGCATGACCGTGGCGTGGTCACAAGATCCCGATTTTAGTTGGTACGAGCTGATGGTAGTGTTCGACTGTGGAGCAGACCTACGAAGTCAAGGGCCCAAATTGTCAGCAAGGCCCTGTGCAACTTTGTGTTGGCTCCAGAACGGTGTGGACTGTGTTTACTGGGAATGGATTGGGTCCTCTGGTCCAACTGAACCGATCATTGACACGAACTGATAATGTGCGGCTACTTGGAGGCCATTTGCAGCCATTCATGGATTTCATGTTCCCAAACAACGATGGAATTGTCATCGGGCCACAAATGTTTGCAATTGGTCTGAAGAACATTCTGGACAATTCGAGAGAGTGATTTGACAGCCAGATCGCCCGACATGAATGCCATCGAAAATATATGGGAGGTAATCGAGACGTCTGTTTGTTCCCAACATCCTGCACTAGCAACACTTCCACAATTATGGACGGCTATAGAGGCCAAGAGGTTCGATATTTCTGCATGAGACTTTCAACGACTTGTTGAGTCCATGCGCTTCAGTCCGGAACCGCGCGACTGCTACGGTCGCAGGTTCGAATCCTGCCTCGGGCACGGATGTGTGTGATGTCCTTAGGTTAGTTAGGGTTAAGTAGTTCTAGGCGACTGATGACCTCAGAAGTTAAGTCCCATAGTGCCCAGAGCCATTTGAACCGTTTTGAGTCCATGCCATGTCCAGTTGCCGCACTATGCCGGGGAAAAAAGAGATCCGACGCAATATTAAGAGTTATCCCATGACTTTAGTCATTTCAGCACAATAGGACTCCGTCTATCGTGGTGTACGTTTGTTAATTGGTTTTATTCTTGTTTCCAGAATTTAATAACTGTTTCTGAGAATTATTCAAATTGTGTTATTATTATATGCCCAATATTAATTGGACTTTCCTATGTAACGTTATTTCCGCCTCAAGATTAATTTGTGTGCCATTAATAATTTGCTCCGCCAATTATTTCTGCTGTTTGGTCAGCAAATTGCGCCTGCATTAAGAAGTTATAGTTCACTTTTAAATTGTCTCCGGGCGGTACTGAACTGTTATTTTTATTATCTGGCCGTAGAGGTAGACCGTTACCTTGTAAATTTGCCCCCCGCCTGCTAATTGAATTCAGTTGTTTAGTATTGCTTTAGATAAGGGCTTTCATTTCGCTATATGTCAATACATTCATGCTGAGGGTTTTTTTTATTAAAGTAGGCACCACTTGATATGTGCGCAAAACCCTTTCTTCATTTCGAAATTGTTTTGCTTATTAACAGTGTGTGTTGGCACGTGTATTCCGATTTCTTTGTTTCATGTGTTTTAGGATACCTTTGCACGTTTTTTTCAGAAGTGCCTGGTATTAGCGTTACGCGAGCAGTATGTGCCGTCAGGCGTCCAAACTTAGTGGGCGACGTCGGGGTTTGAGTCCTGTCTCCTAATGTGCGACTGGGAAGCAGGGTTAATACGGTGAAACAGCTCATGTTCGTAACTGGATTGTCAAAATTGTTACCTACTTATCTATTTATCGCAGCACAAGGAAATTTAATAAAATATGTTACTGTTCCGAATGACGTTCAGTTTCCCCATTGCCCGGTCCTACCACTGCCCAAAGTAGCCACAGACTGCTGACCTTGTATCGACAACTATAAATTTTGTCCACGTCATCTTGTAGTTTTCTACAGTCACTCAACGACGATACCTTCCTGTGCACCACACCTTCATCAGCAAACAGTCGCAGAATGCTGCTCACCCTGTCTTGCCTGCGGTTTGCTATTTCTTGAACGTGCAGCTAAAGTGATTTACTAAGCTGTAAAGTAAACATATATTACTATTGTTATTATACACAGATGTCCAAAACTAAAGTAACAAACTGCTATTTCCCCGTCCTGTGTCTAATTAACGGTATAATCATACAATCTGTCAACCAGATGCCAGTGCACTCGTGTTCTGCATGGAAGATGGCATTCCGGTCAACGGACAACCATGCCAACGATTACGTCAGAGCATCTATGGAATGAGGTAGTGTTTGCCGAGTAGCCCCACACCCACAATCGCTGTGTACACAGTCACAGACGATGTAGTAAAGCACAAAGAACATCTACATCTACATGATTACTCTGCAATTCACATTTAAGTGCCTGGCAGAGGGTTTATCGAACCATTTTCATATTACTTCTCTACCATTGCACTCTCGAATGATCTTTTCTCCCTACGTAGTTGGGTGTCAACAAAATATTTTCGCATTCGGAAGAGAAAGGTGCTGACTGACATTTCGTAAATATACCTCGTCGCTAAGAAAACCGCCTTTGTTTCAGTGACTCGCGTACCAGATCAGTGACACTCTCACTCCTATCGCGCGATAACACGAAACGGGCTGCCCTTCTTTGCACTTTTTCGATGTCCTCCGTCACTCCTACCTGGTAACGATCCCACACCGCGCAGCAAAATTCCAGCGGAGGACGGACAAGTGTAATGTAGGCTGTCTCTTTAGTGGATTTGTCGCATCTTCTAAGAGTTCTGCCAGCAAAGCGCAGTCTTTGTTTCGCCTTCCCCACAATATTATGTATCTGATCTTTCCAATTTAAGTTGCTCGTAATTGTAATTCCTAGGTATTTAGTCGAATTGACAGCCCTTAGATTTGTGCGATTTATCGTATACCCAAAATTTATTGGATTTCTTTTAGTACCCATGTGGATGACCTCGCACTTTTCTTTGTTTAGTGCCAACTGGCAGTTTTCGCACCATACAGAAATTCTCTCTAGATCATTTTGTGATTGGAATTGATCGTCTTAGGATTTTACTAGACGGTAAATTACAGCGTCATCTGCAAACAATCTAAGGGGGCTGCTCAGATTGTCACCTAGATCATGTATGTAAATCAGGAACAGCAGAGAGCCCATGACACTACCCTGCGGTACACCAGATATCACTTCGGTTCTACTCGATGATTTACCGTCTATCACTACGAACTGTGGCCTCTCTGAGAGGGAATCACGAATCCAGTCACACAACTGAGACGATACTCCATATGCACGCAATTTGATTAATACTCGCTTGTGAGGAACGGTATCAAAAGCCTTCTGGAAATTTAGGAATAAGGAATCGAAGTGAGATCCCTTGTCGACAGCACTCATTACTTCATGGGAATAAAGAGCTAGCTGTGTTGCACAAGTTTTCTGAATCCGTGTTGGTTATGTATCAATAAGTCATTTTCTTCAAGGTGATTCATAATGTTCGAGTACAATATATGCTCCAAAATCCTACTGCAAATTGAGGTCAGTGATATGGGTCTATAATTCAATGGGTTACTCCTATTTCCTTGCTTGAATATTGGTGTGACCTGTGCTACTTTCCAGTCTTTAGGAACAGACCTTTCGTCAAGTGAGCGGTTGTATATGGTTGCTAAGAAAGGCACTATTGTGTCTGTATACTCCGAAAGGAACGTGATTGGTATACAATCTGGACCGGAAGACTTGTCTTTCTTAAGTGATTAGAGTTGTTTCGCAACACGTAAGATATCCACTTTTATGTCATGCTATCAGCTGTTCTGGTTTTGAATTCTGGAATATTTACTTCATCTTCTTTCGTCAAGGAATTACGGAAAACTGTATTTAGTAACTCCGCGTTAGTGGCACCATCATCGGTAACATTTCTATCGCTTCGCGCAGTGACAGTAATGGCTGTTTTTTGCCACTGGTGTACATACGACCAAAATTTCTTTGGGTTTTCCACCATTTTTTGAGACAATGTTTCATAGTGGAAACTATTAAAAGCATCTCGCATTGACGTCCGTATTAAATTTCGAGCTTCCGTAAAACTTAGCCAGTCTCTGGGATTTTGCGTTCTTCTGAATTTGGCACGCTTTTTTCGTTGCTTCTGCAACAGTCTGCTGACGTGTTTTGTGTATCATGATGGATCAGTCTCGTCTCTTATTAAGTTACGCGGTATGAATCCATCTATTGCTGTCGATACTATATCTTTGAATTTGAGCCATATCTGGTCTACACTTACATAATTAGCTTGGAAGGAATGGAGACTCTCTCTTAGGAAGGCATCACACGAATTTTTATCTGCAGTTTTAAATAGATATATTTTGCGTTTATTAAAAAAAAAGTTCAAATGTGTGTGAAATCTTATGGGGCTTAACTGCTGAGGTCATCAGTCCCTAAGCTTACACACTAGTTAACCTAAATTATCCTAAGGGCAACCACAAACACCCCCGAGAGAGGACTCGAATCTCCGCCAGGACCAGCCGCACAGTCCATGACTGCAGCGCCATAGATCGCTCGGCTGATTCCGCGCGGCTTGGGTTTATTTTTAGTGGTTTTGGTTGATATGGTTTTGAGCCTCGCTACAAAGACATTGTGTTCACTAATCCCTGTATCCGTCATGTCGCTCTCTATTAGATCAGTTTTATTTGTGGCTAACAGGTTAACTCTGTTTTCGCAACTATGAGTCGGTGCGGTCCGCGTCCCGCGCGCGGTCCAGGTACAGCGTCCGTTCTCCCGCCGTCTGGGCGCTGCGTCCTAGGTCTCCTCGTTCTGGAGGGTCTGCCGGCACCGCTCTCGTTATTCTTGCCTCCTCCCCCGAAGTCGGTACACTCTGGGAAATATCCTTTTTCTTCTTAATCCGGATGATCACGGGTTCCCACGCCTTGCTGAGGATGTAACCGCAGTCACGATTTAGTTGTGGCTCCCTTATTGTGATCTCTATGGCTTCTTTGATGACACAGTCCCAGTATTTGGAAGTCTGTGTCAGGACTTTGGTTTGGTCATAATCCATGCTGTGGAGTTCCGACAGGCAATGGTCAGCGATTGCCGACTTACTGGACTGTTGCAGTCTAGTGTGCCGTTGATGTTCTCGGCATCGGTCCTCAATGGTACGAATGGTCTGCCCTATGTATACACTACCGCATTGGCAAGGTATCTGATAAACCCCTGATTTATGTAGACCAAGGTTGTCCTTGACACTACCAAGAAGGCTCTTGGTTTTGCTTGGAGGACGGAAGATCTAGGAAAGGGAGCATCCCATCCGTTTCGATCTCCATGGTGAACTTAATATTCTCGTGTCTGGAGTTGAGATGTGTGAGGAAGCCTGCCAGTTTATCTCTTCCATGTGGCCAGATAACGAAGGTATCATCCACATATCTAAAGAAACAGATGAGTTTTAGATGTGCTGATTCAAGAGCTTCCTCCTCGAAATGATCCATGTACATATTTGCGACAACGGGTGATAGTGGACGCCCCATGGATACTCCTTCTGTCTGCTCGTAGTATTCACCTCAAATAAGAAGTAAGTTGATGTCAGAACATGTCTGAAGAGGTTGGTGGTCTCTTCCTCAAATTTCTGGCTGATGAGTTCCAAGGATTCTTGTAACGGAACTTTAGTGAATAGAGATACCACGTCGAAGCACACCAGTATGTCAAGGTTGTTGATGCGTCCCAGGAAATCCACGGAGTTGCGGATATGGTGTGTACATCTCCAAACGTAAGGGCTAAGCAGTTGTTTGAGGTGCTTGGCGAGAAGGTACGTTGGGGCACTAATATTGCTGACGGAATCGATTCCTTGTGCCCCTTCGTCAGTCCGTAAAGTCTATGAGGAACAGCAGTCCTCGCGCGTAGCTTCTTGGCAATCTCGTCAGGGAAGCCGGAACACTTGAGGAGCGCCAGAGTCTCTTGTACACAGAGCTCACACCATCTCCGACAGGGAAAGTCTCCAACAAGAATTGGACCATCTGAAGACCGTGTTTCGGAGGAACGGTTACAAGGAAGGCCAAATTCGGAAGCCTCTACACCCCACACCAGCAGCACCGGCGGAAACTGAGGATGGACCTCAGGAGGAGGCGGCCTTGGCTATTATTCCGTTTTGTGGGGCCTTATCCGGAAAAACTGGACGCATTTTACGTAAACACCAAGTGAAAACCATCTTCCGTCCTCCAACCAAAACCAAGAACCTTTTTGGTAGTGCCAAGGACAATCTTGGTCTACGTAAATCAGGGGTTTATCAGATACCTTGCCAATGCGGGAGTGTATACATACGTCAGACCATTCGTAACATTGAGGACCGATGCCGAGAACATCAACGGCACACTAGACTGCAACGCCTGGAGAAACTGAAGAATCACACTATCTGAAATATCTAGGAGTCCGTAGAAATGTCAACACATTACACCTCAAGTGTCGGCGGGCACAGCTGCCACAGCTCCCCTGGATGCGCGCCTGGACAGAGGTGGGGCCCCCGCATCGCCGCCTGCTTCCGGCCAGCCTCGCAGTTAGCGAGTTCCGCGCACAGCCGGGCCCCCTGCTCGCAGCGCCGCATTCCTGCGGGCGCGTGCCGGCACGCTCCTATCGCGGGCCCGGCCGCTTTCACTGTCTGCGCCGCTCTGCCAATCCGGGGCCGCCCTCACATTACGTCAGGTGCCACTCCTGGGCGGCGCCTGCCTGCCACTGCCCGCGGACTTCCTTCTGCAGACAATACCTTACGGTAATAGCGCTCTGCGCTGCGCGCCGTCGTGTTTTCGCTTGTGGCGATACCTGCCTCTCTAGGCGCATTCGCCTTTCCAAATCCAAGTCTCGGGAGCTGTTTTCTCTTACTGTCTCAAACGCAAGAGATAGGAGCCATTAGTTCAGAGTTAACTACAGCGAGTATTTCGTTGTCTTTGATTAGAGGAGATTTGTGTTTAACGTGCAGTCGACAACGTTGTCATTAGAGACAGAGCACAAGCTCGGATTAGGGAAGGATGGAGAAGGAAATCGGCCGTGCTGATTCAAAGGAACCATCCCGGCACTCGCCTGAAGCGATTTAGGCAAATCACGGTAAGCGGCAGGTGTACCAAAAAATTTCCAGACACTCTGTGACCAAAATCGTACTGAAACAGAGGATCACAGACTAAAGGCCGAAATACTTAATGTCTTTTTCCAAAGCTGTTTCACAGAGCAAGACTGCACTGTAGTTACGTCTCCAGATTGTCGCACAGATGACAAAATGGTAGATATCGAAATAGTTGGCAGAAGAATAGAAAAACAATTAAAATCGCTCAAACGAGAAAAGGCAGCTGGACCTGATGGGATATCAGTTCGATTTTACACAGAGTACGCGAAGGAACTTGCCCTCTTTTTGCAGCGGTGTACCGTAGGTCTTTAGTAGAGCGTAGCGTTCCAAAAGATTGGCAAACGGCATAGGTCATCCCCGTTTTCAAGAAGGGACGTAGAACAGATGTGCAGAACTATAGACCTATATCTCTAACGTCTATACGTTCTAGAATTTTGGAACAGGTATTATGTATAATGACTTTTCTGGAGACTAGAAATCTACTCTGTAGGAATCAGCATGGGTTTCGAAAAAGACGATCGTGTCAAACCCAACTCGCGCTATTCGTCCACGAGACTCAGAGGGCCATAGACACGGGTTCCCAGGGAGATGCCGTGATTCTTGACTTCCGCAAGGCGTTCGATACAGTTCCCCACAGTCGTTTAATGAACAAAGTAAGAGCATATGGACTATCAGACCAATTGTGTGATTGGATTGAAGAGTTCCTAGATAACAGAACGCAGCATGTCATTCTCAATGGAGAGAAGTCCTCCGAAGTAAGAGTGATTTCAGGTGTGTCACAGGGGAGTGTCGTAGGACTGTTGCTATTCAATATATATATATATATATATATATATATATATATATATATATATATATATATATATTAACTTGTGAATAACATCGGAAGTTCACTGAGGTTTTTTGCGGATGATGCTGTGATGCTGTAGTCTATCGAGAAGTTGTAACAATGGAAAATTGTACTGAAATGCAGGAGGATCTACAGCGAATTGACGCATGGTGCAGGGAATGGCAATTGAATCTCAATGTAGACAAGTGTAATGTGCTGCGAATACATAGAAAGATAGATCCCTTATCATTTAGCTACAAAATAGCAGGTCAGCAACTGGAAGCAGTTAATTCCCTAAATTATCTGGGAGTACGCATTCGGAGTGATTTAAAATGGAATGATCATATAAAACTGATCGTCGGTAAAGCAGATGCCAGACTGAGATTCATTGGAAGAATCCTAAGGAAATGCAATCCGAAAACAAAGGAAGTAGGTTACAGTACGCTTGTTCGCCCACTGCTTGAATACTGCTCACCAGTGTGGGATCCGTACCAGATAGGGTTGATAGAAGAGATAGAGAAGATCCAACGGAGAGCAGCGCGCTTCGTTACAGGATGATTTAGTAATCGCGAAAGCGTTACGTAAATTATAGGTAAACTCCAGTGGAAGACTCTGCAGGAGAGACGCTCAGTAGCTCGGTACGGACTTTTGTTGAAGTTTCGAGAACATACCTTCACCGAGGAGTCAAGCAATATATTGCTCCCTCCTGCGTATATCTCGCGAAGAGACCATGAGGATAAAATCCGAGAGATTAGAGCCCACACAGAGGCATACCGACAATCCTTCTTTCCACGAACAATACGAGACTGGAATAGAAGGGAGAACCGATAGAGGTACTCGAGGTACCCTCCAACACACACCGTCAGGTAGTTTGCGGAGTATGGATGTAGATGTAGATGTAGAACCTAAATCAGTATGGCCGGACGCGGATTTGAACCGTCGTCCTCCCGCATGCGAGTCGACTGTGCTAACCACTGCGCCGTCTCGCTCGGTCTTTGCTTTAGAATTTGCGTCTTATGACAGTACGCCATTCCCAGGCAAAGGCACATTTAAGATTTACCACAAACATGTCATCCTTGGCACGAGTTCTTATAATTGAATGTCAGTTAATTACGCAGCGGCGGTAAAAACTGTCAGGTGATCCTGACATATCACCACGGTCTTGCGGTTGGAGACGAAGGCTTGAGGAGTCGAAGGAAGTAAGTTGCGTCCTGCTATATTCTACTACTCGTATATTTTTCTTCATCTTCGAATTTCCAGAGTAGACTTTCTTATTGATATAATATTCTATGTTATTTACCTACAAGAGCAAGCATGCTCTCTCAGGAATGACTTTCTCCAATTTTGTGACTTCTGTCAGATTAAAAAATGAAGGATGAAATTTTTGCAAGTGAAATGACCAGCAATGACGATTGCATTCTCGCTTGACACAAATATTTGGCTGTTTTCTCGAATATATCACGATTTCGAAAGCATGGTTAGGCATGAACTTAGAAACTCAGATTAGGTTGCCGCGAATGCAATGAGCATCAATGAAATTTAATCTTCCCAGCCACAAATATTTAACTGCTTTTTTTTCTGCGAATATGGTGCGATTTCCGTGGGTCCACTCACACACGAGAGAAACAGTTATCATTGTCACGATCGGCTTGCTCGCAGTGTGCTGTTGGAACAGGTATACGTCTTTCTGACTTCACTTCCGAATGTCGAACGTGTCACGAACACGAGCCTTGCCTCAACGGATTTGGATGACGAATTGCGTTCTGGTCGGGAGAGGGTCACTGTCTGATATTGTCTACTCCCCCCCCCCTCCCCTCCCCAAATGCCAAATAAAACTGACCGTCTGTCAAATCCACTGTAACGTGTTACAGATACTTACGAATTTGATGAGAACAACAATAATACAAGGTGAGCACTAACTCTTTCCTTGATTACAAAAAATGGTCTCTAAAGAACTATGCTAGATACAGCTATGTGATTTCTTGTATATGGTAGCATATCTCATAAGGGCTTTCTTATGGATAAATTTCCACATGCCTGTCCGGTTATTTGTAAAAAATACCGCAACTCACGAAATCTTTATGGGCACACATCTACATGTGCTCTAGCAGCTGCTGGTATGGAAAGTTAGAGCGACTAGCAGTGTTGGTGACGAGGCAAGCAGCGGTAAACGTGGAGTGAGTGACGGCTGATGCAGTGCGTGCAGCGTTTCAACATAGTCCGCGGAAATTGACGCGTCGTGTTTTCAGGGGAACAGCCATACCTCGGAGTGCTGTGGAGAAGAATGTACACAAACGTGTGCCAAATGGTAGGCCCGGACGTACTGAGTTTATTGGTAAACACATGGAGAGCAACCTATTATAGCGTAGACGTTCTATGGGCAACAATCGGAAGACATGTGGAAGTTAACCCATACGAGACTTTACGAGGTAAGCTACCATTTGCCAACAAACCCCACGGCTATATCCAGCATAATTCCCGTACACACCGTCTAGGGTGGTTCATCAAAGAACGGAACATGTCAAACTATCATAAACAGATGTGCTATTGTACAGTTCAGTGCATACTGTGTTTTTTAAGACTTAACAATCAACAGTGAACGCTACATACAGGGTGTATCATAATTAATGGCGCAAACGCATACAGTTGAAAGTACACGATACTAGAAGCAAAAATGTCTCAGCAAACATAGGGTCGAAAATGCATGCCTTAAGAGCTGCGAGCAATTTGTCATCTTCGGTACTGTGAAGCAAATCTCTTCTACTGCAAGCTCCGTGCTTTCCATATTTTGGGAAGTGATAATATGGACCAAAACAAGAAAAAATGTCCAGGAAACATGTGCTCTAAAATGCATGCCTTAAAAGCTATAAGCACTTGTTCATCTACGGTACTTTGGAACACAACTCTTCTAATGAACAAGTGCTCATATCTTTTAAGACACGCACTCTAGAGCCCAAGTTTACTGGACATTTTATTCTTGTTTTGGTCCATATTATCACTTCCCAAAATATGGAAAGCAAAGAGCTTGCAGTAGAAGAGATTTGTTTCACAGTATCGACGATGAAAAATTGTTCGCAGCTCTTAAGGCATGCATTTTCGACCCTATGTTTACTGAGACTTCTTTGCTTCTAGGATCGTGTACTTTCAACTGTATGCGTTTACGCTATTAATTATGATACACCTTGTATATGGACAAGGCCATGTGCAGAAGCACCTCTTTGACTGTAAACGTTTTATTTGTGACAAACCTTTGCATAATGTACTTAAGTTTATCTACTAATATGACAACTTGGCATGAGGTTCCAATTCACAATGAACACATATTGTACTAAAAATTTTTGAAGGACGGAAAATGACACCAAAGTCTGTCGAAACCGGCTGGGAAAATAAATAAATATTTATACGACCTTGGCTATTGAAGGTTTTCTACCAGGTACAGAGGAAATGTAGCTTTCATTCTGTTCGTATCGTTCACGTGTGCCAAAGGCTGGAGTTTTGAGTTGAACAAGGAGCAAACATGCCATATGCCTGAAGTTGATGAGTCGCATCCCGAGCTGTGGTATGCCTTACACCACTGAAAGAGTATGGGGAACAGGGAACGGAAACCTAAAGCATTCGATGGAATTGCAGAATCATTAGAAACAGATGTTGGAGAAGTAAGCTGAGAATTGCGCAGTCGGCGATACCAAATGAATTCGGGAGTCAGAATAATCAAATAGAAGCGGAATGGCGATGGTTAAAAAACTACATGGAAAGTTTTTGATACTTTGGAATTTATGACGGGATTTTCTGAACGAGTGAAACGCTTTGGATCAATGCCTCTGTTAGTATGCAGTTTTCCCTTTCGTCGTTTTTGATCACTGATGACAACAAACAATGAAAATCAACGTGAAACATTCTCATTGTATTGATTTAAAAGTTCCAGTCCTTCTTCTCTTTTTAGCAATTCAGCTTATGACGCACGGCTTCTTCATTTTGATTTCTATATGTTTTCTTCTCTTTTAGGCAAATACAGCACAGCAGCAAGTTTCAAATAATGTGACGTTGTGGCTGTATAGAACCCAGCCTCTATTCGATCTATGCCGATGAAAGTGGCCTTGTATTAATACGAGTAGTTGAAAGATTATTAATACGATCTCGGCTGCAACCGCATGGCTCAGTATTTGTTTTGTGTCATTCCAGGGTCGAAAACCATCCGTTGACTGATCTAAGCTGACGACGCAATATTTGTTTTGTGTTGGCATTGCTCCACTCTATAAGCAGTAAATTTGCAGTTGCATTAATATAGCTAAAAAGTGCCCAGGTATGAAAAGTATGTTCACGACAAATGTCGGTACGTTATGCTGGTTAGACCCCTTTCTAAGAAGTGTCTACCGCTACTCGAGCTACAGATGACAGTGTGAAGGTAGATTTTCTTTCTATAATGTACAGGCGCCTTAATGGCTGAAGGAACTGCTCGCGAAAAGCAGAAAATCCGACCAACAAGTGAAATGAAAATAGTGCACAAAAGGAACCGTGCGAGGCTTTCGTAGCAGTCCGTAGAAGAAACAGAAAATCATGTGCCAATTACAAAGACAGTACAAGTACAGCGCCCTTAGTTCGGCATTTGCACGTCAAGACACAATTCTTAGAATGTAATCCAAGGCTACAACTCCCAGTATCTTTAATTTAGCTGCTTTGGCCCATGAGATTACCCCAATGGGCGGTAGGGGGCGAGTGTCTATCTGCAGGACAGTGTACTTAGGAGAACGCGATGTTTCCTGGACAGTGTTTAGTTTACTGATCGATTTTAGAATCACATTGACGAATGCGTACTAGAGACTGCCATAAGCAATTTCCGGCATTTTCTGGCCTTTTAGTTACTGTGAGACATGAAGCTGTGTTTTGTGCAGCATTTCTAAATATTACGAGCTCTACACATTTAAGATCACAACATATCAAAGTTATTTTGAGGATACTGTCAATTCTTATCAGTTTCATGGTGAATAAAACTGTTTTTTTTTTAAACTGGTTACATAGCGTGTAGCCGGTTAAGCCATACTTTGTCAGTCGTGTACCGTCTTGTACCTTAAAACTGAAGGTCTCTCTACCAGGGCACATGTGATATTTGCAAACGAACTGAGTTTCTTTAATGCCTTAATAATTTTCCCCTGATTCGAAAATTCGTGTCAGTTCACAATAGCTTCTATCTCAAAATATCTTTAACTTTTAACTGGCTCTCGATAATGCTTCATTCTAATTTCATTTCACTTACTCGTTATTGGTACGTAGTGCAGAAATTAATGCAGCGCCAACAAGTTTTTCTAGACTGCAACACTTTTAAATCTGAATATAACATTTTTTCCTAGGTACATGACCAAGCTGTAACCTGTAACAGTTTTTCACATTTGGAAAAATCTTACATTTCCGTAGTAATTTCTGTAATTTCAGAAAAAGGCTGGAGTACATATAAAGTGAATACCGCCATTTTCAAATGGAAGAAGGAAATACAGGATGTTTCAAAAAGAATGACCTGATTTCAGAACTCCATATTTATTCAGAAAAACATACTACAAATGTGGGACGAATAGCAAAATAGTCAAAAAATCTTAAAGTTTCAGCAATGCTATTGCAAATGCTCTGTGTGTACACCAGCACCAGCACGAACAACTTCTAGACGACAGTTAAATTCGTCATAAACTTTACATAAGGGAATTTGCGTTTACAGATGTTATGGCGGCTCTTATTCTGTTCTTCATTTCTTCTATGTCACGAGGTAAAGGGGAGATGAACACTCTTTCCTTCAGATATGCCCAAAAGAAAAGAACGCCCAGTCCAGCGTTGAGGCACTGTGTCATTGAGAAACTGACGTACATTGTTATTTCAGAATGGTGGAGCTCCATACTGATGGAAATTGAAGTAATTGGAGTCCTCCTGAAGTCGTGGAAAAAGCCAGTTCAGCAGTTTCTCAATGACTCTATGCCTCAACCCTGGATAGGCGCGACACACTGCCTAGTGATTCTTGGCCTCTAGTATAGCCAGACATGATCCCATGAGATTATTTCTTGTGAGGATAAGTGTGTACATCTCCCCTTCACCTCGCAGCATAGAAAAAGTGGAGTACAGAATAGCAGCCATCATAATTTCTGCAAAAGCAAATACACTGTGTAAAGTTTATAACGAATGTAGCTATCGCCTAGAAGTTGTGTGTGCTGCTGCTGGTGGACATATAGAGAATTTGTAATAGCATAGCTAAAATTTAAGATTTTATACTTTGCAATTGATACCATGCCGGTCGGTGTGGCCGTGCGGTTCTAGGCGCTACAGTCTGGAGCCGAGCGACCGCTAGGTTCGAATCCTGCGTCGGGCATGGATGTGTGTGATGTCCTTAGGTTGGTTAGGTTTAATTAGTTTTAAGTTCTAGGCGACTGATGACCTCACAAGTTAAGCCGCATAGTGCTCAGATCATTTTAACCAACTGATACCATGTTTTTAGTATGTTTTTGAAATAATGCCATTCTTTTTGAAACAGCCTGTAGAGGGCTGGTTAAAGGCGGAAGTCTGTAAAGTGTTCCAAGTTATAACAATCTTCCCTACTGCATTCAAGTACGTAAAGAATTTTATATTGCCTGATGACGACCGCTTTGATCGAAACTTTTAGCAAGTAAAGGTCTATTTTATCAGCTACTGTTAGTGGTTCAGAAATATCACTCAGTAATTTTTTGCCTCTTCTTTCTGAAATTTAAGTTTTTTTCCAAATTCATACTTTCCTTTATCCTTTGCATTATGTACAGCTGGAACAACGAAAGTTTTGCTAGCAGACCTGAGATTTCAAATGCAATATCCTTGTGTTGCTACTTTGCATTTTTTTTTTACATCACAAAGAGACCGGAGGATCCAAAATGCTGTCCGGTAAATAACGTCTGTAATTTTGCATAATTAACAAAAAAGCGTATAAATGTCGAACTATTTAGCCTTATAAAGAGATTATGGTTTTATTTGCGAGCCTCTGAAAGGCAATCGTAAGACGAAACGACAACGCTATTTGTTTAAGAAATTTTTGAGATCTTTAGTAAGTTCCTATGGGACCAAACTGCAGAGGTCGTCGGTCCCTAGGCTTATGCTCTACTTAATCTAACTTTAACTTACACTAAGGACAGCACACACATCCATGCCCAAGGAAGGAACCGCGCGAGCCACGGCAAGGAGCCCAGGACCGGGCGGCTACTTGGCTTAAGAGCGCCGAAAGCAATCGCAAAACTGTTCGTTGTTTTCTTAATATGACTCATGCATCTGAAGTGTAAGCGTTGAGGTAGTGTGACATTTATTAGCATTACTGCGAGAAATAGGTGGAAAAATCATCGACATTAGCTTTACAACTGTTTTCAGCTAACCTTAAAAGCCGCGTGGTAATGTCATGTCAGAGGCTTTAAAACCCCCAAGGAAATAAGGTGAAATGTAGCCTGAATAACGGATTCGACAGCAGTATTGCTGCAATCCAGACCAATGAAATCGTAAAAGCGTGCGTATTGTAAAAGGTGTCGGAGATAATGATGATTTCGTTCTGGGAAAGTTCTTGAAAAGTTGCCCACTTTCCACGGGTGTGCCATCGGGAACCGGTTACTCTACGGAGCAGATGTAACAGGTCGAGATCGTGGTGTTATGACTGAGGATTATACAAAAGACATGGAATAAAGCAAAACTAGTGACAATGGGGATCTTCTTCGTTCAAATGGTAAATACGGGGACCTGTGCAACACATTATAATGTTGATATTGAGCACTTGAGTCTGAGACTTTGAGCGTAGCGGACAAATCTCGTTTCACGGCGTTTCTTGGTGATGTTCTGAGAACATTGAAAGGACGTTCCGAATGTCTCTACGATGTTCGTGTGCAATCAGTTTATAGACAACATCCGTGTTGCAAAATTACGTAATTTGCACCTAAATTACAGGACTATGATCCATTTGTTTCTGCAAAGCACAAATACTAACAGTTGTTGGTGAAAAAAAAACCTAAAGTATTTTTCTCTGTTGCATTATTTTAGCTTAATTATCAGTTTGTTACTCATTTTAGGATGTCCACTGACTTGTCAGACAGCTCGTCATAAGTACACTACTGGCCATTAAAATTGGTACACCAAGAAGAAATGCAGATGATAAACGGGTACTCATTGGACAAATATATTATACTAGAACTGATATGTGATTAGATTTTCATGCATTGTGGGTGCATAGATCCTGAGAAATCAGTACCCAGAACAACCACCTCTGGCCGTAATAACGGCCTTGCCACGCCTGGGCATTGAGTCAAACAGAGCTTGATTGGCGTGTACAGGTACAGCTGCCCATGCAGCTTCAACACGATACCACGGTTCATCCAGAGTAGTGACTGGCGTATTGTGACGAGCCAGTTGCTCGGCCACCATTGACCAGACTTTTTCAATTGGTGAGAGATTTGGAGAATGTGCCGGCCAGGACAGCAGTGGAACATGCGGTTGTGCATTATCCTGCTCAAATGTAGGGTTTCGCAGGGATCGAATGATGGGTAGAGCCACGGGTCGTAACACATCTGAAACGTAACGTCCACTGTTCAAAATGCATTCAATGCGGTGACCGAGACGTGTAACCAATGGCAACCCATACCATCACGCCGGGTGATATGTCAGTATGTGCGTTCACCGCGATGTTGCCAAACACGGATGCGACCATAATGATGCTGTAAACAGAACCTGGATTCATCCGAAAAAATGACGTTTTGCCATTTGTGCACCCAGGTTCGTCGTTGAGTACAACATCGCAGGCGCTCCTGTCTGTCATACAGCGTCAGGGGTGCAGGTGGTTGCTGTCTTGCAAACGTCCCCATCTGTTGACTCAAGGATCGAGACGTGGCTGCACGATCCGTTACAGCCATGCGGATAAGATGCCTGTCATCTCGACTGCTAGTGATACGAGGCCGTTGGGATCCAGCACGGCGTTCCGTATTACCCTCCTGAACCCACCGATTCCACATTCTGCTAACAGTTATTGGATCTCGACCAAAGCTCGCAGCAATGACGCGAAACGATAAACCGCAATCGCGATAGGCTACAATCCGACCTTTATCAAAGTCGGAAACGTGATGGTAAGCATTTCTCCTCCTTACACGAGGCATCACAACAACGTTTCACCAGGCAACGCCGGTCAACTGCTGTTTGTGTATGAGAAATCGGCTGGAAACTTTACTCATGTCAGCACGTTGTAGGTGTCGCCACCGGCGCCAACATTGTGTGAATGCTCTGAAAAGCTAATCATTTGCATATCACAGCATCTTCTTCCTGTCGGTTAAATTTCACGCCTGCAGCACTTCATCTTCGTGGTGTAGCAATTTTAATGGCCAGTAGTCTAATTAAACTTTCGCTTCTTCAGCCAGTGAATACGGAATGTTATTTACCGTATGGCTACTAAGCTTTATAGGAATGATGCTCAGATTGTGATCTGCAGAATCTGTCTTGCTAGCAATGTTAGTATCATGAGACTGTTTAATGAAAACAACAGCAATAGGTGCTGCTTATCTTTTCGAGCATCGGCGAATTAAGAGAATACGGAGAAGTCCTCTTTCCGCATCGGGGTTCGAGACAATGATTAGGAAGTTCGAATTAACTGGCGTTTTGGGAGTTTCTCTTGCGAGAGGCCGATAGTCAGTTGCGTCACATATCTTTGGAGAAGCTAGTGTTGCCATGTCTGAGAATGCTCGCCGCAATGTGCAATCTTGAAGCAGTGCACGTGTTGTGTCACATTCCACGGTCCTCCGTTGTTTCGGGAAGCAGCAGAGCTATCCCTAGTGCGGTTCCAGCTTGTCGTGGATGCAGATGGTCGTCACATTGAGCAGCATTTGTAACCTGGAACGTAAACATGGGACGCAATTCACAAATGCCACCCTATCATGTGGAAGTTAAAATGCGTTTCTTTCAGAGGCTTATTCGTTATTTGTCTTATACACGCCCTTACAAACGTTTGCACGAAGTTTTATAGCCCTACGACCAATCGTCTGTCAAGGGGATACTCTCAAGTAGCAGAAGTTTGCTTATAACCACCCCGTACATAAGTAGACTTTATACAAAGTGACCAAAGCGTATCATGTCAATGAAATTCTAATCTCTCTGACTTTCAGTGACAAACATGGTCCACTTGCTCGAAAGACAATATAATGTTTACTTTTATCTTCTTTATGTAGGTCACTAATAAAAATTCTTATTTAATTTACATTCGAATCGAATGTTGTACATTTTAGTGCAACGTTTCCACTTCTTTGGAATGATCAATAACTATAAAAATATAATGCAGCGTTCCTGCTCTTCAACAGTGCAAGGAGATTTTAAGAGTGCAAGTAACATGACCACGACAGTTGTTTTGATACTTCTGAAACAAAATTAATTGTTTGCTTTTCATTAAAAGTGGATTTCCAGATTTTGTATATTGTTTCTGTACTGCAAAATTCCGATGATGATATCATCAGTTTCGTGTGAATCGAATATACCTTAAAATTTGGATTTCTGACACAATTTACCTCTTCTGAAATGTTCAAAATCAAATGGCTCTGAGCACTATGGGACTTAACATCTGAGGTCATCAGTCCCCTAGAACTTAGACCTAAGGACATCACACACATCCATGCCCGAGGCAAGATTCGATCCTGCGACCGTAGCGGGCGTGCGGTTCCAGACTGAAGCGCCTAGAACCGCTCGGCCACATCGGCCGGCTTCTGAAATGTGATGCTACAGAAGAACGCTCGAGATTAGATGGGTACACCACGCAACCAGCGAGGGGGAACTGGATGGAATTGGGGAGAAGAAGGGATCAGTTGATAAGGCACATTGTGCGACATTAACGGATTAACAGTTCAGTATCGGAAGGAAGTGTGGGGAAGAGGGCGGTAAAATCATACAGGACGACCAATAGATGAACATAGTAAGCAGTTTGAGAAGGATGTAAATTGCAGTAGTTATTCTGAGATGAAGAGCCTTGCACAGTATAGAGTAGCATGCAGGGCTGCATCAGACAAGTCTTCGGACTGAAGACCACAGCACCACCACTACCACCACCGCCGCCGCCACCACCACCACCACCACCACCACCACCACCACCAACAACAACAACAACAACAAGACGTGCTCATTATCATAGTAAATCAAGTATTATTCACAATTAAATTGCTTTTCTATTATTTTTAGATATTTACACGTCGCAAACGTGGCTGTAATTGGAATTAGGCCTTTATTAATTCGCGAGAATACAAACTGAACACTATTATACACTGAAGAGCAAAGAAAGTGGTGCACCTGCCTAATATCGTGCACGGCCCACACGGGAACACAGAAATGCCGCAAAACGAGGTAGCATGGACTCGACTAATGTCTAAAGTAGTGCTAGAAGTACTTGACACCACGAATCCTGCGGGGCTGCCCATAAATCCGTAAGAATATGAGGGGGTGGAGATGTCTTCTGAACAGCACGTTGCAAGGCATCCCAGATATGCTAATACGTTCATGTCTGGGAAGTTTGGTGGCCAGCGGAAGTATTTAAATTCAGAAGAGTGTTCCTGGAGCCACGTTGTAGCAATTCTGGACGTGTGGGGTGTCGCATTGTCCTGCTGGAATTGCCCAAGTCCGCCGGAGTTCACAATGGACATGAATGGATGAAGGTGATCAGAAGTATGCTTACGTACGTGTCACCTGTCGGAGTCGTACCTAGAGTATCAGGGGTCACACATCACTCCAACTGCACACGCCCCACACCATTACAGAGCCTCCACCAGTTGGAATATTCCCCTGTTGACATGCAGGGTCCATGGATTCATGAGGTTGTCTCCATACCCGTACACCTCCATCCGCTCCATACAATTTGAAACGAGACTCGTCCGACCAGGCAACGTATTTCTAGTCATCAACAGTCCATATCCACTGTCGACGGGCGCAGGCGAAGCGTAAAGCATTGTGTCGTGCAGTCATCAAGGGATCACGAGACGGCCTTCGGCTCCGAAAGCCCATATTGCTGATGTTTCATTGAACGGTTCGCACGCTGACACTTACTGATGGTTCAGCAATAAATCTGCAGCAATTTGCGGAAGGGTTGCACTTCTGTCACGCTGAACGATTCTCTTCAGTCGTCGTTGGTCCCGTTCTCTCAAGATCCTTTTTCCGGCCTCAGCGATGTCGGAGATTTGATGTTTTACCAGATTCCTGATATTCACGGTACACTCGTGAAATGGTAGTAAGGGAAAATTCCCACTTCATCACTACTTCGGAGCCATCGCTGATGCGCCGAATATAATTCTACATTCAAACTCACTTAAATCTTGATAACCTGCCATTGTAGCAGCAATAACCAATCTAACAACTGCGCCAGACACTTGTCTTATATAGGCGTTGCTGACCGCAGCGCCGCATTCTGCCTGTTTACATATCTCTGTATTTGAATACGCATGCCTATACCAGTTTCTTTGGCGCTTCAGAGTATTATACAACCGGCCGCTGTGACCGAGCCGTTTTAGGATCTACAGTCCGGAAGCGCGCTGCTGTTACGATCACAGGTTCGAATCCTGCCTCGGGCATGGATGTGTGCGATGTCCTTAGGTTTGTTAGGTTTAAGTAGTTCTAAATCTAGGGGACTGATGACCTCAGATGGTAAGTCCCATGGGGCTTAGTGCCATTTGAACCATTTGAGTATTATAGAAGTACAGACGTCACGGATGCTTGTTAATTAATTTATTGGTTTTATATACCAACTGTACGGCCAATCGTTTAGCGAAGAACCTGACACACAGAAAAAGTTGGTGTGCTATCCGATTACGACCTGATGCAGTACTGAAGTATACGATACCCGAGCTAAAACGTTGCACTATCGTTTTGTCGGGTGTGCTTATACTGAGTGATCAAAAAGTCAGTATAAATTTGAAAACTTAATAAACCACGGAATAATGTAGATAGAGAGGTGAAAATTGACACACATGCTTGGAATGATATGGGGTTTTATTAGAACAAAAAAGAAAAAAACACCCCAGATTGCTAGACGTGTGAAAGATCTCTAGCGCGCGTCGTTAGATGAGATAGTGTGCTCAGCCGCCAGTTTCGTCATGCTTGGCCTCCCAGGTCCCCAGACCTCAGTCCGTGCGATTATTGGCTTTGGGGTTACCTGAAGTCGCAAGTGTATCGTGATCGACCGACATCTCTAGGGATGCTGAAAGACAACATCCGACGCCAATGCCTCACCATAACTCCGGACATGCTTTACAGTGCTGTTCACAACATTATTCCTTGACTACAGCTATTGTTGAGGAATGATGGTGGACATATTGAGCATTTCCTGCAAACAACATCATCTTTGCTTTGCCTTACTTTGTTATGCTAATTGTTGCTGTTCTGATCAGATGAAGCGCCATCTGTCGAACATTTTTTGAACGTTTGTATTTTTTTGGTTTTAATAAAACCCCATGTCATTCCAAGCACGTGTGTCAATTTGTACCTCTCTCTCTACATTATTCCGCGATTTATTCAGTTTTCAAATTTATACTAACTTTTTGGTGGTGGTGGTGGTGGTGGTTAGTGTTTAACGTCCCGTCGACAACGAGGTCATTAGAGACTGAGCTCATGCTCGGGTTAGGGAAGGATTGGGAAGGAAACCGGCCATGCCCTTTGAAAGGAACCATCCCGGCATTTGCCTGAAGCGATTTAGGGAAATCACGGAAAACCTAAATCAGGATGGCGGGAGACGGGATTGAACCGTCGTCCTCCCGAATGCGAGTCCAGTGTCTAACTTCTTGATCACCCGGTATATCTGTACTGCTTTCACGAAAATAGGAATACTAGAGCAACTCATATGTTTTCCAAGAGGAGCACTGTTTCCAGCGGGGCCTCATATTCACGTCGGCTGGAGAGATGGATGGCGGAGCGGCGACGCGCGAGCGGACTTCACGGAAGTGCGAGTGGGGTGCTCCGGATGGCGTGCTGGACGCGTTCCAGCGAGGGCAGTGCGCCACGACACGCCACGCAGGGCGGGGGATCTGGGCCGGACCTGTGCTGCGTGGGGCAGCGCGACGCAGGGTCACGCCGCGCACGACACCCGTCCGCGGGAAGGGCGTCTTTGTTCCCTCACACTGTCTGAAAGCCGGCCAATTCGTCACGCCGCGTGGCAGGCATTCGGACTTTCCAACTGTTTCATACCTTCCACTGCAAATACACGGTGTCTACAACTGAAGTTCCAGTTTCAAACCGCTGTAGAAACAGGATCACGGCTCAGAATGTCAAATTCGAACAGTATATTGCTGACGCAGGGGAAACTTCATTAAAAAAAACTCTCCACTACATGGCGCTGTAGGCATGGAGTATGCACACCAACAGACGCGGGGCACGTGGCTGTTCGTCAGTTTGCGTCCGAGACGTCCAACATGACTGTGTCTCCATCAAGAATCGCGCTCTGCGCTGTTGGCAACGCTCTTTCACAAAAAATGGTGACTGTGCGCCAGCAGTACTACGGAAGTTCCGGACACTCGAGGATATGAAAAAACGGGCCCGATGTCTTCTAAGGATCTGGAAAAAAAGATTAAAAAATTCGAAAAAAAAATGTTCAAATGTGTGTGAAATCTTATGGGACTTAACTGCTAAGGTCGTCAGTCCCTAAGCTTACACAATACTTAACCAAAAGTATCCTAAGGACAAATACACACACCCATGCCCGAGGGAGGACTCCAACCTCCGCCGCGACCAGCCGCACAGTCCATAGAATTCCAAAAGACAGGTTCTTTGGAATTGCACTGCGGCAGAGGGAGGAAAACAGTTGTTCCGACGTCTGTCGAAGACGTGGCCACAGCATTGCAGGGTGGTCGAGCGGTGGTGTGCGGACATGCAGTGCACGGGGAATTGCCCGAACGTTGGACATGCCTGTGAGCACAGTGCTTAAAATCCTACGAAACAGCCTGCATTGCTATACATACAAAATCACCCATGTTCAGGAGTTGCTTCCTGCTGACTTTCAAAAATGGTTCAAATGGCTCTGAGCACTATGGGACTTAACTTCTGAAGTCATCAGTCCCCTAGAACTTAGAACTACTTAAACCTAACTAACCTAAGGACATCACACACATCCATGCCCGAGGCAGGATTCGAACCTGCGACCGTAGCAGTCGCGCGGTTCCAGACTGTAGCGCCTAGAACCGCTCGGCTACAACGGCCGGCTGCTCACTTTCCAGCACGACAAATGCTCTCTCTGGAATTTCTTGTTCCCATGGTAGTGGACAATGAGTCGTCATGGAAAATTCTGTGGACACACGAAGCCCGTCTCCAAGCACACGTCGATACGCATAATTGCAGAATATGGCCAACGGAAAGCCGACACCACTTCATACTCGAAAGGTGACTGTGTGGTACTGGTTGACATCGTTTATCATAGGGCTGTCTTTTTCAAGCAGATGAGTCCTGCGGGTCCTGATAACTGTACAGTCGATGGTAAACGCTGTGCGAGTCTTTTGCGTATCAGTGTCATTCCAACCCCTCCACAGCGTGGATAATTGGATAGGAACATTTTTATGAGAGATGGCGCTCCTTTGCAAATTGTGCAGGCATTAAAGCGGCTCCTGCGGAGGCATTTTAGAAATGCCAGATCACCTTATCTTAATTCGTGTGACTTCTGTTCGTGCGTATCTGAAAGATGTCGAGCTCAGTGCCCCAATTAAGAACGTAGCTGAACTGAAGGCTCGAATTGCGCAATGAATTCTGAACGCGACCCCCGAGATACTCCGATCTGTTGTGGGACATGCTTTTCAACTTGTGGCATAAAACGGTGGACAGCATAATGAACGTGCCCAGCGTCAGTCTCGTGACAGAAACCGTCGTCATTTTGCTTTTTGCGTGGTTTTTGGACTCAGGACAATTGCAAACCTATTTCTCACATCCGATGTACCAAAACTGTTGACTGTGAACTTGTGCAGTCATGCATATTGAACAGCACAGATGGTGTAAAGTGTAACTCAAACAATAGCCGTCTGACATTTGTACACTCATGCTCATAAATTAAGGATAATGCTGATACATGGTGAAACAACGCTCTGGTGGGCGGTTTGCAGGTTTAAATCACCTCGGGGTATGAACATGCGGTGCATTTGGCCTGCGGCAGTCGCACGGTGGTGCTGGCAACAGTCCTCATACGCAGAGGTGCGTTGGTGCATGTCAGGGTACGGTGAAGCGAGTAAGTGCGCAGACGCTTTCAGACGTGCTAATGGTGACTGTGTGTTGAAAATGGCTCAAAGAACACATATTGATGACATTATGAGGGGTAGGATACTAGGGCGACTGGAGGCTGGTCAAACAAAGCAGGTCGTAGCACGGGCCCTCCGTGTGCCACGAAGTGTGATCTCAAGATTATGGCAACGATTCCAGCAGACAGGAAACGTATCCAGGCACTACAGTACGGGACGTCCACAGAGTACTGCAGGTAGCCTTGCTCGGGACCTTACTGCAACCACTGGAACAGTTGCCTCCAGACACGCAGTCTACAGACGACTGAACAGAAATGGTTTATTCGCCCGGAGACCTGCAAGGTGCATTCCACTGACCCATGGCCACAGGAGAGCCCGTAAATTCTGGTGTCAAGACCACAGTACATGGCCATTGGAACAGTGGTGCCAGGTTTTGTTCACGGACGAGTCCAGGTATAGTCTGAACAGTGATTCTTGGCGGGTATTCATCTGGCGTCAACCAGGAACCAGATACCAAACCCTTAATGTCCTTGGAAGGGACCTGTATGGAGGTCGTAGTTTGATGCTGTGGGTGGTATTATGATTGGTGCACGTACACCCCTGCATGTCTTTGACGGAGGAACTATAACAGTTTAGGTGTATTGGGACGTCAATTTGCATGTCTGCCTTTTCACGGGTGCAGTGGGTCCCACCTTTCTCCTGATGGATGATAACGCACGGCCCCACCGAGCTGCCACTGTAGAGGAGTACCTTGAAACAGAAGATATCAGGCGAATGGAGTGGCCTGCCTGTTCTCTAAACCTAAACCCCGTCGAGCACGTCCGAGATGCTCTCGGTCGACGTATAGTTGCACGTCTTCAAACCCCTAGGACACTTCAGGAGCCCCGACAGGCACTGGTGCAAGAATGTGGGGCTATATTCCAGCAGCTGCTCGATTACCTGATCCAGACTATGCCAACCCGTTGTGCGGCCTGTGTACCTGTGCATGGTGGTCATATCCCACGCTGATGTTGGGGTACATGCACAGGAAACAGTGGCGTTTTGTAGCACGTGTATTTCGGGACGGTTTTCTCACTTATCACTAGACCGCGGATTTTAGGTAAAAACCTATTTTGTTCCTGAGTTCCTATTTGCATAAAAATTTGTACTTGTGCGTTTCATGGCTATTTACGCATAATAGCGTTAATTCTATAGGACCTAAAAAAGCCTATTTCGACGTTAGTGCCTATTTTTACCTATTTCGGCTTTAATATCTTAAAAAGTGCCTATTTCATCATATAAGACAGTGGCTCCAAGTTTTTCCACACTGTACGACAGATGGAAAAAAAATATTTTCTGACCAGCGTGCAGCAAGGTGGCTAGTTGATAAGCGCTCATGCTTCATATTTGCCTAACACTTCGGTCTTTTCTTATTTTTTTATATCGCTATCCCTGTTAATACCAAATACTCTTTATAGGTGTTTTATTATTCATATGTAAAAAATAGATCAGGGATCTTTAGGTTAAAACCTATTTTTCTCCTAAGCTCCAATTTGCATATAAGTTGGTACTTATGCTTTTCATGACTAACTAAACTGAATACCGTTAGTTCTATAGGACCTAAAATTGCGTATTTCGACGTTGACGCCTAATTTTGCCTATTTCGGCATCAAAATCCTAAAAAGTACCTATTTCGTTAATCTGACATAGAGTTCCTGTGTTTTCAAAGATTAGAAAAAGGAAGTAAACTTAGGACTTTACGTCTCGTCGAAGGCGAAGGTCGTTAGAGACTGTTTACAATTCCTTTGCTTGCCTTACTACCAACAGCACTCGGCACGGTTGAATGGTCATCCATCCAAGTACGCGCCAAGCGCGACAGTGCTTAACTTCGGTGAGCGAATGGGAACCGGTCAAAGATTTGAGTTACACATTAGAATCGAACGTGGGAGTACTAAATGTTATATTTAAAAATATTTCGTTCGTAGGATTCTGGCCAGCTGTGTATTTTCGCAAAGAAACGGTTTCATAGGCCTTAAGCTGAGCACGGATTAAGAAATCACAATGTTAATCGTAGACGCCCTCTATAGCTAAATTACTGCCCTTCGGGCATTTTCTCGCTGCTGTCTACAGGCAGTCCTATCAAACTACTCTGTTTCGTGAAAGGTATTATACGTGATTTTTCCGGTTCGAAAAATAATTTGCCAGTAGTGAGATGTTTTCATCTGAAGCACCGGCAGATTCCATTCGCTTGTTCAGAAGGGGCGGTCATCTGCCAGGTGCCATATGTCCAACGAGTACGTTACGTCCCCTACCGCTCCTATGCACCGCAGTAAAAGGAAGAAAAAAACAGGTCGTCGTTCACTTTTTCCCAGCGAAAACAAATCAGTAAATTGTGTAGCGACCGACGTGTTAAGTGTTACTGAGGTTCTAAGTGCAAAATAAATTCTAGTTTCTGTGTGAGAACACTACGCGATGCCGAAAATGGCTAGTTCAAAGTCTACTCATATAAGGCAGTGGCTGCAAGATTTTCCGCATTATACAACAGAAGGGAAAATTATTTTCTGCCAAGCATGCAACAAGGCGGTTAGTTGATGTTTTTCTTAGACTTCTTATTTTCCTGTCACTTAGGATTCTTTTTTATCGCTATCCTTTAGTAATACGAAAAACTCTTTATATGCGATTCTAAACTGCATTTCCCTTTTCTCTCGTATTAGGTTTCGAGTGTTAAGAAATTTCACTTAACTCAGCATGCAGATCGAATCGCACATAAAGCTAATGTTGAACGAAAGTCAAAATTGAAGCAAACTCTTTTAACCAATAAATTTGGTGAATCCTCCGAAAAAAACAAGTTCTGCAGTGATTTGTGTCATGCACTTGTGGCAGCAAACATCCCCTTTCGGAAACTAGAAAACCCTATTTTCAGAGGTTTTCTTGAGAAGTAATGCCATCAGTCTATTCCTGCAGAGTCAAATTTACGTAAGAATTACGTGGATTCAGCTTACAATGCTGCATTGCACAGAATCCGAGAAGATGTTGGAGAATCGCTCGCGAGATATGGACAGTGGCGTTACAGAATCGATAAGTGATTTTTATCTAAGAAGGACTATTATCGATAGTTACATTTTATCTGTGACTAGTTTTCTCTCTGCTACTATGTGCAAGCTAGACCACGCCCACTTTCCTCAGTATTTAGGCCGCTCTCCGACGCCCGACTCGTCAATCGGTAGAACTCAACAGGACCAGCCATACCTCTGAGGATATCCAACGTAGTATTGGACGAAACGTTAAGAATAGAAGTATTCCATGGACCACGGCCATATAACCCGGAAGAATTATCAACAACGGTACCATCCGGTCGTGAAAGCCTTCATTGTTTGAATGGAGTTACTCAAAGATTCTTCTTTAAAACGGGACTTACCTTACATTAGGGCCTACAACACATTTATGGCAAGAAAATTTCACAATTAGAAGGCTCAGGGAGACCTATCTACGACAATATTTCTTTGCTTGAATAAGTCAAAATGAAAATTAATGAAGCGCCAGGTGAAGTAGGGGAAAAAGTATGGGGCAAAAATGCAAACGGTTTTGCAGAAGAACACTGGCCTGAAGGACTTGTGTGCAGCTGCCGACATACTTAGTGGAAAATCCAGCACTCCTGACTGCAGCATTCCTGTCCAACATGTGCCGAAAATGAAGTACGCCTCTGTCACATCTGTTGATGTAGAATGTTCTTTTTCAGCGTATAAATTGATTCTGACTGACAAGCGCCACAGTTCTTCACTAGAAAACCTAGAAAAGATTTTGGTTATTTATTGTGAAGTCCACTATGGTCAGAATATGTGAAACTACGAATGTATTAATTAAACCATTGCCACATCTTTTTTACGGAGATCTTTATCTTGCAGGAACTCAAAAATATTTGGAGTTATGTTCAACATTAATGTTGTAGATTGCTGTGCTCTGTAACTGTGTAAATATTCATTCTCCTTGTTTTAATGACTAATAAGATGTTCATACTGTCAACACTGTGTATTTTAATTTATTTTTATTTTCTCTGCATCATTTTTATTAGAGCCTATTTTAGGTTTTATATAGCCTAAATGAACTACTGAAGGAGCCTATTTTAGGTGCCTAAAACACTTTTTTACAACCTAAAAATGCGTGGTCTACTTATCACCAATACCATGGACTTACAGATGTGTCGTGTGTGTTCCCTATATGCCTATGCTATTAGCGCCAGATGTGTGTAGTGCCACGTTGTGTGGCACCACGTTCTGCAATTATCGTTAATTTATACGCATGATTGTAGTTTACCTCATTTACTGTATGTAAATTGAAGGTGGAGAGAGGGGGGGGGGGGGGAGGAAAGGAAAGGTATTACTGATGTGAGCTGCATCGGGACATTACAAGGAATCAGCGGCGACGAGCGAAAATGTGTAGTGGACCAGGCTTCGAACCCGAGGTCTACTGCTTACAAGGCAGGTGCGTTAACCACTGGGACATCCGGGACACAGCGTTATCGCAACTGCATGGACTACCTCGGCACGCCTCACGGCCGACCCACATAGCCACCGAGCGTCACCTATACACAGTACCTGTCCATCTTCTCCATGCTCACTGCTCTGACATTCCCAAAGGAGGTCGGGTGGACTATGCATTACGCAATGAAGAAGGTGGATGCGTTGGCCATCTAGGCGAATCAATTATACGAATGTGTGGTGTCTGTTCCTTTCGGACATGTCCGATGTCGTTCTGAGTAGTGGCTCCCTTTCCACAGCGTTTTGAAACTGGAACCTTAATTATGGACACCCTGTAAATTTGTACTCTGGTATCTGGGATGGTCTCGACGAGTATTCACATATTTCAGGGACACGAGCATTTTGCTTCCACCCTCCTACTGAAACGTTCCTTTCACCTTGCCTCGGAACCTGGTTCTGGAGCGTCACTCCAAGTCCCCAACGCGGCTGCGGCCAGAATCCACACACTTGGCGATGCACGACAAAAATTACGCGACGTACTCGACCGCAGACGCACTGAGAAACTTTTTTTATCAAACAAAGACTAAGCCTCTGCACTGCTGCGCTATTAAATCAGTCTGAATGAGGGTCGTCAGCATCGTTTTGACATGCGAGACAGGGTTAAACGTCTCAGAAGTCAGACTAATTTCAGAAATATTCCGAGATCAGAGTACTTCACTTGAAAACGAACATAGCTAACGATTCCATAGCTGCTAACCTTAAAAAAAGACAAATCGGGAGAATCAGTTTTAAAAATCAGGTTGTACGAACTAAAAAAAAACGCGAGTCATTTTCAGTATACACTGGGGTGACGGAAGTCATGGGATAGAGATAGGCACAAATACAGATGACGGTAGTATCGCGTACACTAGATATAAAGAAGCAGTGCATTAGGCCTTATCTGTACTCAGGAGATTCACGTGAAAAAGTTTCCGACGTGATTATGGCCGGACGACGGGAATTAACAGACTTCAAACGCGGAATGGTAGTTGGATCTAGACGCATGGGACATTCAATTTAGGAAATCGTTAGGGAATCCAATATTCCGAGATCCACAGTGTCAAGAGTGTGTCGAGAATACCAAATTTCAGGCAGTACCTCTCACCGCGGACAATGCAGTAGCAGGCAGCCTTAACGACCGAAAGCAACGACGTTTGCGTAAAGTTGACAGTACTAACACGCAACAACAGTACGTGGAATAACCGCAGAAATCAATGTGGGACAAAAGATGAATTTATCCGTTAGGACAGTGCGGCGATATCCAGCGTTAATGGGTTGCGGCAGCAATCGACCGACGCGAGTATCTTCGCTAACAGCACGACATCGCCTGCAGAGCCTCTCCTGGGCTCGTGACCAAATAGTTCGGAACCTTGACGACTGGAAAACCGTGGCCTGGTCACATAAGTCCAGATTTAGGTTGGAAGAGCTGATAGTACAGTTTGAATGTAGCGCAGACCCCACGAAGCCATGGAGCCAAGTTGTCAACAAGGCACTGTGCAGGCTGGTGGTGGTTCCATAATGATGTGTGTTGCTTTTACATAGAATGAACTGGGTTGTCTGGTCCAACTGAGATCATTGACTGAAAATGATTATGTTCGGCTACTTGGCGATCGTTTGCAGCCATTCAAATGGCGCTGAGCACTATGGGACTTAACAGCTATGGTCATCAGTCCCCTAGAGCTTAGAACTACTTAAACCTAACTAACCTAAGGACAGTACACAACACCCAGCCATCACGAGGCAGAGAAAATCCCTGACCCCACCGGGAATCGAACCCGGGAACCCGGGCGTGGGAAGCGAGAACGCTACCGCACGACCACGAGAAGCGGGCGTTTGCAGCCATTCAAGAAGTTCATGTACACAAACAACGATGGAATTTTTATGGATGCCAGTCCGCCCTGTCACCGAACAACAATTGTTCCGATTGGTTTACAGAACATTCCAGACAATTCGAGCGAATTATTTGGCCACCCATATAGCCCGACATGGATCGCCTCGAACATTTACGGGACATAATGGAGAGATCATATCGTGCACAAAATCCTGTACCGGCAACATTGTGAAGGGATTATAGAAACGTTGAATAATTAGCGACTTCACTTAAGCACAATAGCAGCAGGTAAATGCAAACTCAGCACAACACCGAGAAATACGGGTATGCCGTACAGTCCACAAAATGCGTGAGCACAATAGCAGCAGATAAATGGAAACACAGCACAATAACGGGAAGTACAGGTATGCTGTACAGTCAACAAAATGCGTGGAAAGGACGAAAAATAATAATCGATATACAGGTAGTGCGTAACTTCTTGATTTATACAAACTTAGATACGAATATCCACTAAAAACCGAGTAATGAGCGAAGGACTACCGATCTTTGTCCAAAAAAACTTTGTCCAAAACAAACCTTCACCTAGCCCCCATGACTATTTGATTGTCATCTCCCGTTTTGTACCGTATTACCCTTTCACAATCCTCATATACTTCAGCTAGCGACGTTGTCGGTGTTAGTTTGCTATCGATTCTGACAGGAACAACCCTGTCACTGAACTGTTCACTGTCAACACTCTTTGCCCTACCTTTTAGTTCATAGCAGAAATCCTTGTCTTCTTTCTATTTCTCTTCGCCAATCCCTAATATATCTATATTGAACCTTTGTATTTCCTTTTTCAGATTTTCTATCTTCCGTACCACATTCCAGCTTCTGACGTTCCACGTCCCGAGTTGTAGAACGCTATCCTTTCGTTGATTTTTCAGCCTTTTTCTCATAGTCACCTCCCCTTTGTCAGTCTCCTCCCGGATATCCGAATGGGAGTCTATTTTGAAATCTTTTGCCGATGGAGAGATCATCATGACGCTTTTTCACTTACATGCTTCATGTCCTGTGGATACGCGTTGTGTGTCTTCGATGCAGTAGCTTCCGTTGCCTTCTGCACCTTCACGTCGTGATCACTGCTGATTCTTCCGCCTTTTAGGGGCAGTTTCCCACTGACAAGGGAATGCCCTGAACCTCTGTTCGCTCCTCCGCCGTCTTTCGCAAGGCCGTTGACAGAGTGAGAGTGACTTCTTATGCTGGAAGTCTTCGGCCGCCTATGCTGATTATTAATCAACATTTAAGGCTTTGCGGATCTCGAATCCGAGACCGAGAATGTCTCGATTACTAATCAAAGACGCTACCCCTAGCCACGTGTGAACTCTCAGTCTGAAAAGATCGAATTTCCATGTGGTAGAACTATGAAGGAGTGAGATGCACTGGGGCCTTGTCTTTCCTGATTAAGTTGTTGCTCGTAGTATGAAGGCTTTCACGACCGGATGACATATCTTCTGGTAAACCTTCCGGGATGTAAGGTCGTGGTCCATGAAACTCTTCAGCTCCTAACGTTTCGTCCAGAGCTGCGCTGGACATCTTCAGAGGGGTGTTTCTTCTCCGGTCGGCAAGACTCACCGGTGGAGAAACACCCCTCTGAAGATGTCCAGCGCAGCTCTGGACGAAACGTTAGGAGCTGAAGAGTTTCATGGACCACGACCTTACATCCCGGAAGGTTTACCAGAAGATAAGTTGTTGCTGCTCATCATCTTGGATGAACTGTGCGAAGGGCTATGACTGGAGCCTACGGAAAGCGAGGTAAGCGAGGTTGTTTGATGCAAATATGCAAACAGGCGCAATATGGCGCTGCGGTTGGCAACGCCTATATAAGACAAGTGCCTGGCGCAGTTATTAGATCGGTTACTGCTGATGGAATGGCATGTTATAAAGATTTAAGTGAGTTTGAACGTGGTGCTATAGTCGTCGCACGAGCAATGGGACACAGCATCTCCGGTGTAGCGACCATTTCACGAGTGTACCGTGAATATCAGGAATCCGAAAAACATCAAATCTCCGTCATCGCTGTGGCCGGAAAAGGATCCTGCAAGAAGGGGACGACGACTGAAGAGTATCATTCAGTGTGACAGACTGCTGCAGATTTTGATGCTGGGCCATCAAGAAGGGTCAATGTGCGAACCATTCAACGAAACATTATCGATATGGGCTTTCGGAACCTGGACCCGTAAACACCGACACTGAACACTCTTGATGACTGGAAATATGTTGCCTGGTCGGTGTATCGAGCGGATGGACGTGTACGGGTATCGAGTCAACCTCATGAATCCATGGACCCTGCATGTCAGCAGGGAACTGTTCAAGCTGGTGGAGGCTCTGTAATAGTGTGGGGCATGTGCAGTTGGAGTGATACGGGATCGCTGATACGCCTAAATACGACTCTTGACAGGTACCACGTACGTAAGCATCCTGTCTGATCACCTGCAACCATTCACGTTCTTTGGGCATTCCGACGGACTTGGGCAAGTCCAGCAGAACAATACGACCCTCCACACGTCCAGAATTGCTACAGAGTGGCTCCAGGAACACTAGTTCATCACAAACAGTGAGGTGTGTGAAAAACTCCAAACTAAGGAAATCCCTGACACCTGGTAGCGCTTTTGACAGTTTTCAGCTGCGAAACACAAACGGCTGCAGGCTACAACAGTGGCCGCCTATAGCGCTATGAAGAAGCGTTGCCGCAAAGACACTCACCCAATCGCGTTGTAGATAAGCGAAACAGCTGTACTTCTACACTTGTACATTATGTATATTTCTTTGTACGACTATTTCATATTTTCAAAAAATTTTTTACGAATACATGGAAATGAAATTTTCTTCGACATTACCCCACAAACACAGTTCATTTTTTGTTTCCGTTTCTAATAGAAAATTGTCAAAATGAATTAACAAACAACGCCAGATTTGTCAGCTATTACTTGATATTATTCGCGTGGGACAGAGTTCAGTTGTAGCGTTGTGCTATAGGGCGCAAATATGTTGTCTACTTCATTTTACATGCTGTCATCGTTTGAAATATATGTTGTTTGAAAGGGACGCTGGCATCCAAGAACGACTGAACAAGTCGACAGACAGCGATCTTGAAACGGCAGCGTTCCATTAGCCGTGTGAAGAACGACGAGCACATTCTGCAGCCCGGCAACTGTAGCAGATTCAGTGATATGGACTCCCACCCATTTGTAGTCACGACACACTGTTAATCCTGTGAAGCGAAGCGATAGTTTGTCTCGCTAGAAATCAAGTTCTTAGATCGTTCTTACGTAAGTAGCGAAGAACGCGTGACTTTTTGCCACGACTCGATACCGTTGGTAACCTTGGAGCGCAGGGGATTACTGCCAAGAAAGGCAAGCGCCTTTTTGCCCATATCGTGGGACCAAGCCTTCCGCCACATGTGGGCAGCTTTTCTGCTGCCAGACAAAATAATTCATGTTGAATGCAGATGTTGAGAATAGACTGTATGCCATAAAATTTCCCTCTGTGTTATTTTTCTTAATTCATAAAGAGACAGAAAAAGTAACAAAATCTCGTCGCGTTCATCGATTTTCAGAAGGCATCTCACTGCCTTTACAGAGACGGTGAAATTTTGACCAGAAAAGGTTTGCCAGATAGTCTAGTGAAAGCGATCGGATGTCTCTATGAAAACAGTCCATATCTCAGTCCCATACACTGCTGTGCTCCAAATGCACCCTCCCAGAAATTTCTTCCTTAAATCAAAGGCGATGTTTCACACTAGCAGACTTCTCTTGGACAGGAACGCTGTCCTAACCTTTGCTAGTCTGCTTTTCATGGTCTTCTCCAATGTCCGTTATGTGTTATTTTGCTTCCAAGACAGCAGAATTCCCTAACTTTGTCCACTTCTTAGTCACTAATTTTGATGTTCACTTTGTCGCTAATCGCATTTCTGCTACTTCTCATTACTTGAATCTTCGGTTTACTCTCAGTCCATATTCCGTAATCATTAGACTGTTCATTCCATTTAGCATGTCCCATAATTCTTCTTCAGTTTCAATGAGAATACCATTGTCATCAGAGAATTTTATCATTGATCGATATCCTTTCACTCTAAATTTTAATCTCACTCGTAAGCTTTTTTTATTTCAGTTATTGCTTCCTCGATGTATAATAGATTGAATAGCGGGAGCGAAAGACTCGTCTTATCGCCAATTTCATCAGAGCACTTTGTTCTTTTCCTTCCATCCTTGTTTTTGCCTCTTAGATCTTGTATATATTGTATATTATCTGTCTCTCCCTATAGTTTACTCCAATTTTTCTCAAAATTTCGGACATGTAGCACCATTTTACAGAGCCGAACACTTTTTCCATGTCGACAAGTCCTATGAAATGTCTTTATTTTTCTTAAGTCTTGCTTCCTTTATCAGCCGCAAAGTCATAACTCCTTCCCTTTCGTTTCGGAAAGCCAAAATGACCATCTAACAGATCCTCAATTTTCTTTTCCATTCTTCTGTCTACTATTCTCGTCAGCAATTTGGATGCATCATCCGCTAAGTAACTTGGATACAAGCTGCTTCTGCGAATCTCTCGCTATATTCGTGATTGTGCGAATGATATCTGTCCGAAAGTCCGCCGGTATGTCTCCACATTCTTACATAACACACTAATTCGAATAGCCACACTGTTGCCACATCCCCCGTGATTCCGGAAATTCATTGTGAGTTATTTAATAGTTACTCTTCCAAAGCTCTATTAAACTCGGACTCTTAATACTGGATCCCTTATGTCCTCCCCTTCCATGACGACTCCCATTTCTTCCCGCTCGTAAAGGCCAAGGCACTCTTTTCACTCATCCGCTCTCTTGTTTGCATTTAACAGTGGAATTCCCGTTCCACTCTTAATGCTACGACCCTTGCTTTGAATTTCACCGAAATCTGTTTTTGTCTTTTCTATACGCTGAATCAGTCCTCAAGGAAATAATTTCTTTTTCGATTTTTTCACTTTTTTCTTGTATGCATTTCCTTTTCTTTCATTCCCAAGTGATTTCTGTATTTCTGAATTTCCTTTCTTCCGCTAGCCAAGATTTCTTCGCAGTTATCTTTCTTCTACCTATGTTTGTCTGTCCAACTTCTGGCATTGCCCTTTTTAGAGATGTCACTCCGACTAAACTTTCTGTTGGGCTATTCATTATCCAACTATCTACTGCATTACCTATAGCCACAGAACATCCAACGCATTCATCATTCCCCAGTATTTGAGTATTCTACTTCTTTCAACACTGATCGTTCCGGACGAGTCTCTTAAAAAAAATGGTTCAAATGGGTCTGAGCACTATGGGACTCAACTGCTGAGGTCATTAGTCCCCTAGAACTTAGAACTAGTTAAACCTAACTAACCTAAGGACATCACAAACATCCATGCCCGAGGCAGGATTCGAACCTGCGACCGTAGCGGTCTTGCGGTTCCAGACTGCAGCACCTTTAACCGCACGGCCACTTCGGCCGGCGAGTCTCTTAAACATCAGCGTACTCTTCATCACTATTCCATTGTGATCTGGGTCTATATGTGCTCCTGGGTACGCCTTACAATCCAGTATCTCATTTCGAAATTTATGCCTGATCACGGTGTAATCCAGCTGAAATCTTCCCCTATCTCCCGGCTTTTTCCAAGTGTACCTCCTTCTCTTGTGATTTTTTAGACGAGTGTTCGGTACTACTAGCTGAAATTTACTATAGACATCACTTAGTCTTTTGCCTCTCTCATTCCTATTACCAAGCCCATATTCTCCTGTAACTCTTTCTTCTACTCCTTCCCCTACTTCAATGTTCTAATCCCCCTTGATTATTAGATTATCGTTTCCTTTTACATACTGAATTACGCGTTATTTATCCTCACATTCTTTCTCTATTTCTCCATCTTCTGCTTCTGATGTTGGCACGTACACGTGAACTATTGTTGTTAGTTTTGGTTTTCTGTCGATTCTGATGCGTACTGCTTTATCAATGTACTGTTCGCAGGAGCTCACTCTCTGCCCATCTTTCCTATTCATAACCAATCCTACTCTAGTTAATACCATTTTATGCTGCTGTTGATATTACCCTATATTTGTCTGATCAGAAATCCTTCACTTCACTGACCCTCCCTCCCAACAGATATAGATTGAGCCTTAGAACTTCTCTTTTTTCCAATTTTCTAGCTTCCCTACCACGTTCAAACTTCTGATACTGCACGCCCCGACTCGTAGAACGTTTTCCTTTCGTACGTTATTTAATCTTTTGGCATGGTTATCTCCTTCCACAGTCCAGTCCCGAGATCCGAATGGGGGCCAGACCAGAATCTTTTGTCAATGGAGAGATCATCATGACACTTTTTCAATTACACGTCGCATGTCCTGTGGATACAAATTATGTGCCTTTAGTGAAGTGGTTTCCATTGCCATCTGCATCCTCATGCCACTAATCATTGCTGATTCTTACCCTTTTAGGAGCAGCATCCCACCCCAAGGGCAAGAGAGTGTCCTGAGCCTCTGTCCGCCCCTCGCCCTCTTTGAGAAGGCGATTCCTTACGCGGGGAAACTTCGGCCGTCACTACTGATCATTTTTAACCAAAATTTGAGCGGTGGCTGTATTAGAATCAAAAACAGACATCGTTTTGGTTATTACTCCAACGCCTTGACCACGGGGGCTTGAATGACTGAGACGTAATAGCTTAGAACCTCTTGGTAGAACGTCTAAAGGACGTCTTTTGCACAGAAGATTCTACGTTTTCATTTGCACGCTGCAATGCAGGAAATGTAGGGGTAGCATATCTATGGGAGAAAACTATCCACTATCAACACATCAGCAGGGACATATGTGTAATATACTGTTACTAACTTATAGTTTATTATAAGCTGTCAATTATCTCAAACTTGTCAAAGAAGTCTCAACACGGTGTAATTGGATTTAGAATACACTGTGCAAGTGTACAAGTTCTTTGCCTGACCTCGCGAATTAACAGCGAATGAAAGTGTGCAGTGGTTAAGTTATTACATGCACGTTCGGGCGGCTGTAGGTTTTTACTCAATTCCCGTAAACTGTTGTAAGCTTATGCTTGTGGCTAGCTCGTATAAATTAACGCGCAGAGCGCTAGATAGCGGATAGGAAGCTGAGCCCGCCCGAGAAGGAGTCCGCGTGGAGTGTTAACGATTGGCATACAGGTCAGACAGAGTGGCTTTTAGCGGGTTATCCACCCGCGTGTGGGCAAGTGCCGGCCTGGTTCCCAATCTCAGCCTCAAAAAATACGATACATAAACAGCTAAAATAGAATAAGAAACATAACACAGTCTACACGATTCACAGATCGATGACGCAGACGCCTCTTTCCCTTGTGTCATCTTGACGACTGTGGCGTCGGGTAGGGCATCCGGCCGTAACGTTCAACTTAAAATAAATACGCCAAACCATGAAATGGACCAGAAGGAACCGCCTGGATAGCCGAGTGCCCTAGCACGGCTCTTACGAAATTCGGGGAGGCGCGCAGGCCCTGGATCGACTTGGCGCGGCGGATTAACGACGAGGGTTGGTGTGTCGGCCAGCATGGATGAGGTTTTTAGGCCGTTTCTCACATCCCACTACTTGAATACGGGACTGGGGCCCATGTCCCGCTTCAGTTACACAATTCGCAAAAATTTTGAAAACGTTCTACGCTTTCACAGGTGTAACACTAGGTGCAAACTGATGGGGTTACCTACACTGAAGAGCCAAAGAAACTGGTACACCTGCCTAATATCGTGTAGGGCTCCCGCAAGCACGCAGAAGTGCAGCAGCACTACCTGGCATGGACTCGACTAATGTTTGAAGGGAATCGACACCATGAATCCTGCAGGGCTGTCCATAAATCCGTAAGAGTTCGAGGAGGTGGAGATCTCTTCTGAACAGCACGTTGCAAGGAATCCCAAATATGCTCAATAATGTTCTTGTCTGGGGAGTTTGGTGGCCGGCGGAAGTGCTACGACTCAGAAGTGTGTTCCTGGAGCCACTCTGTAGCAATTCTGGATGTGTGGGGTCCTGCTGGAATTGCTCAAGTCCGTCGGAATGCACAACAGACATGAATGGATGCAGGTGATCAGACACGATGCTTACGTACGTGTCACCTGTCAGAGTCATATCTAGACGTATCAAGGGTCCCATATAACACCAACTGAACACGCCCCACACTATTGCCGAGCCTCCACCAGCTTGAACAGTCCTCTGCTGACATACAGGGCCCATGGATTCATGAGGTTGTATTGATACCGTACACGTCCATCCGCTCGATACAACATGTTTGCAGTCATCAACAGTCCAATGTCGGTGTTGACGGGCCCAAGCTAGGCGTAAAGCTATGTCTTGTGCAGTCATCAAGGATACACGAGTGGGCCTTTTGCTCCGAAAGCCCACATCGATGTGCTTCGTTGAATGGTTTGCACGCTGACACTTGTTGATGGCACAGCACTGAAATCTGCAGCAATTTGCGGAAGGGTTTCACTTCTGTCACGTTGAATGATTCTCTTCAGTCGTCGTTGGCCCCGTTCTTGCAGGATATTTTTCCGGCTGCAGCGATGTCACAGATCTGATGTTTTACCAGATTCCTGATATTCAGCGTACAGTCGTGAATTGATCGTGAGGGAAAATCCCGCTTTCATCGCTACCTCGGAGATGCTGTGTCCCATCGGTCGTGTACCGACTACAACACCGCGTTCAAACTCACATTAATCTTGATAACCTGCAATTGTAGCAGCAGTAACCGATCTGACAATTGCGCCAGACATTTGTCTTACAGAGGCGTTTCCGACCACAGCGCCGTATTCTGCTTGTTTGCGTGTCTCTGTATTTGAATACGCATGCCTGTACCAGTTTCTTTGGCGCTTCAGTGTAAATTCCGCCCCGGAGGTGGGAAGAGGGGGTAGAGAGGGTGGCGACAGAAAGGGTATCCGGCGAACGTATACTACTATCATTGCCAAATCCAGATTAACCTGCCGACCCCGTGAAGATAGGGCAAAAAGGCCACGAGAAACAAGAAATGAAAGAGTGAACCACTACGACGTCATGTACTCTATGGAATGTGCTTTAAGCTGAAGTTGCATGGTTCCTTCAGAAAGGCCATGTCCTATTACATACCACGTCCTTATTCTCCTATCTGAAAATGTGACCCATCTGTATTGGCCTTATCGTGGACGATATATCACACTATAATTTTGCCATCCTTCTACAGGTGTGTATAGAATATTGTAACATCGCAATTAAGCGAAATACTACCCAACATCAGGGGTAGCGGAAGTGGAAGGAGAAAATGTCAACAGAGTTAGGGACAACATGAAGTGCTCCCATTAAAGGACGGTTTTCTAAACTACAAAGAGTCCCAAAATTAAGCCGCGATAAACCTTTCAAATTACCCTACCGAGCTACAAGCGAGGACAAAATTCCATTACCCCCTCTACGGATCACAGATTTCACTGTTGTTAAAAGTAGTGATATTCGTAATGTCGTAATGGTTATGTAAGCTCACCAACGACCCAACAGTGGGAAGTCAGTTCGAGATATTCAGTTGGAATTCCCTACAGAAATTATCAAACCTCAGTCTAAACTAACAGTTTTACTACAGAAAAAAAGCTTTCTCCAGCATGTTCCATTACTGATAAACGTGTTCAAGAGCTATGACGTCTATCGATTGTATTCCAAAAATGTCAATCCGTAAGTGACGATAGAACACGGGAGTGATTTACTAGCTATAAAAAAGTAAATAAAAAAATATGAAGATGGATTTCCGTTTAAAAGCAAACAAACCTACGTTTGTTAATGAATTAATTGATGCTGATATGCAACAAAACACCCTGAGGATTAGGTGAAATTGCTCGACTTCATTCCCCCGAATCCCACAACGAACGAGGTGGGACAGTGGTCAAGACACTAGACATAAGACTTCAAATTCAGGTTTTCTGTAGTTTCCCCTATATCAACAACGGCAAATGAAAATTATGTGTCCTATTTTCCTTCATTCTGAGCTTGTGATGCGTTTCTAACGACCTTATTGTCGACGGGAGCTTAATTCCTCACATTCCTTCCTTCTTTTCATTACAACGGGAAGATATTTTCTCCGAAGCTTTTACAATATACTGTAGTTCCTTGAGGTGCTTGTTACAAAGTTCCTTCAAAGTGCTGCGACCACACCTCTCCACGCGACTGACACATTCCTCAGCCTCAAGATCGCTAACTTCTCGCCACAGTTTAGCACCAGCGGGACGTAACACCGCCCTACCGCACTGTGGCTTCGGGGAATATCTTAACGAGCTATCTGTCGACTGATCGATAGATTCAACTGAGTTGCCCGCATCTCTGAGGCATCCACACTGAGGGCCACAGTTAACGATACGTGGCAGTAGAGAACTTTACCAAATATTGAAGTGGAAGCTGTTCACCTCATTAAAAGACTTCTTTCCAATCTAAATGGAAAAAAAAATTGTAATTTTTTTGTATACGCATTTGTATACACATTTTCACAATTGGTCATTTCCCTCTTATCTCTGGTTCCTTGTTCGAAACGTTTGCAACATTCCTCCATTTCGGCGAACAGCGCCTCAAATTCGAGAAACATTCAATGCGCCCCAAATCGTTAGGATAAGGTTACGCAATAACACACGTTAGGCTTATCCAGTACGGATGTTTTAGAACCCGTGACTGTTTATTCAGTGTAAAGACATGTAACTGCAACCAGCCACCAGTCACCGGTTTTCGAACATTTTCAGGCATCTTCAGATGGTGTACAGGAAGTTACAAATCTATTTCAAGCAGACGGAAAATTTTCTTGTCACAGAGACAGCACCCAGCACATGTTTCTAAACTAATTTTTTCTTACGGACATAAACAACCTCGCAGCAACAACTCACACTCCTAGTAGCTGTTGAAAGTGACGACTGTCAGTGTGTGCATTACTAAATAATTCATTGGCAGAACTGAGTTCTGGATTCAGAATTATTTGGCTCCACTGTTGGCGCATGTTCTTCTTGGTAGTGGATAACCGCTGCCAACGGCCTTGCCGCAGTGATGACTCCGGTTCCCGTCAAATCACCGAAGCGCTGTCGGTCTTGGCTGGCACTTGGATGGGTGACCGTCCGGGTCTGCCTGTTGGGAAGCGGAATGCACTCAGGCCTTGGGAGACCAACTGAGGAGTTACTTGACTTAAAAGTGGCGGCTCTGGTCACGAAAACTTGACCACATGCCCCTCCATATCTGCATCCAGTGAAGCCTATCGTCTGAGGATGACATGGAGGTCGGTCAGTACAGTTGGGGCTTCAGAGGTCTGATCGGGAGAAGAATATAACTGCTGCTTCACCAGGACTCTGTATACTTTTCAAATTGCTTATTTAATGGGCAATATGAGGAGTACTTATTGAAAAAATCTTCTCCCACACGATCCAGCACAATTTCCTCAAATTGTACTGTGTGCACTTTTCCAAGAACAGTGGCCAGACAGCTCTCTGCGACTAGAAATACCCATTTACTCCTAAGTTTATATGCACAATTTTTTTTAGTTAAAATGAAGCATGTTCCGAAAAACAGTCTTTTGGCGTTCTGGACAAAATGTTTTAAATAAAAAGTTATAGGTGGCAAAGAGGACCACATATTGCTACTAACCGCCCTGATTTGAAAAGAGTGGCAAATTTTACGTATGAAATGATACATAATTCAAGGTCATGGCAAGATTTAGTTAAAGGTCAAGTAAGCAAATATGTCTTTACCTTCTAGTGCGGATTAACTCGGAATAGAGGAGGGCTGCAGGAAAATATATTGTTTGATGCAAATTTGAGGGGGCATCCCGACGAATGAGAGGCAAGGGGACTCACTCAACGACTTGCAAATCAATGACCTACGTCTTATTTATGGTTGTTCTGTCTTGCAAATGTCAAAATAACATTTATACGATGCGATGTAATTATTTTTGCTAACAAATGCGTTAATTAAAACGTAAAATTCAAATATCTCTTCCCTCTTTCCAAATCCGATGTCGCAAATAGTGGTATCCGTGAAAAAATACTCGACCTTCGATCATTAACTTCGAAATTATGGTTTAGTGACCCCTGATTTGTCACTGACATTGTATTTTGCTGTATCCCTTCTGTATTCCGAGTTAATCCCTACTAGAGCTAAAAACATATTTGCTAATTTGACCTTCATTGAACCTTGTCATGAGATTGAGAGATGCATAATTTTATACGTAAAATTTGCCGCTCTTTTCAAATCTTAAATCAAATATTACGGTTCCCTTTTTAAAAAAATTACTTTAACCTCCAAATCACTTTGAAAATCACGTTCAAGTTCAGGGCCAATAGTAACAATGCATGCTCCTCTTTGCCACCTACAACTTTTATCTAAAACGTTTCGCCGAATCTCATCTCTACCCCGAATTATTCCCGTTATGGATTAAAATGGTCCATCTATATATGAGGGTTGGAACTTAAATAGTGCCAACTATTTATAAACAATCGATACAAAAGAGTTACATGTTACTCTCCAAAGTAGTCACTAGCGTTGTGTATAAGCCGTTGCCAGCGATGTGCAAGGCGTAGTATACCGTTAGCAGAGCCTGTTCTGTTGATGGTGCGAATGGAGCGGTCTACTGCCTATAGGGTCTCTGGAATAGTTCTGAAGCGAATGCCTCGAAGTGGTTCCTTCATCTTCGGAAGCAAATCAAAGTGACAAGGACATAAGCCCGGCGAGTATGGTGGATGGTACAGTACTTCCCAGTCCCATCGACCGAACAGAGCGTCCACAGCTTGCGCTGTATGCGCCCGGGTAATGTCGTGCAAAATGATGGGTGGGTTGCGCAGAAAGTGTCGCCGCTTCTTTCGCAAGGCTGCTCGCAGGAAAAGCGAACAGTAATACGTTAGGATAACACCATCGCAGTCGTACACGAGAATCACCATAACTTTAGACCGCTCCATTCGCACCATCAACAGAACAGGCTCTGCTAACGGTATACTACGCCTCCCACATCGTTGGAAACGGATTCTACACAACGTTGGTGACTAGCAATGATCACACGCACGGCACAGCGGACACACCAGGAACCGCGGTGTTGGCCGTCGAATGGCGCTAGCTGCGCAGCATTTGTGCACCGCCGCCGTCAGTGTCAGCCAGTTTGCCGTGGCATACGGAGCTCCATCGCAGTCTTTAACACTGGTAGCATGCCGCGACAGCGTGGACGTGAACCGTATGTGCAGTTGACGGACTTTGAGCGAGGGCGTATAGTGGGCATGCGGGAGGCCGGGTGGACGTACCGCCGAATTGCTCAACACGTGGGGCGTGAGGTCTCCACAGTAGATCGATGTTGTCGCCAGTGGTCGGCGGAAGGTGCACGTGCCCGTCGACCTGGGACCGGACCGCAGCGACGCACGGATGCACGCCAAGACCATAGGATCCTACGCAGTGCCGTAGGGGACCGCACCGCCACTTCCCAGCAAATTAGGGACACTGTTGCTCCTGGGGTATCGGCGAGGACCATTCGCAACCGTCTCCATGAAGCTGGGCTACGGTCCCGCACACCGTTAGGCCGTCTTCCGCTCACGCCCCAACATCGTGCAGCCCGCCTCCAGTGGTGTCGCGACAGGCGTGAATGGAGGGACGAATGGAGACGTGTCGTCTTCAGCGACGAGAGTCGCTTCTGCCTTGGTGCCAATGATGGTCGTATGCGTGTTTGTCGCCGTGCAGGTGAGCGCCACAATCAGGACTGCATACGACCGAGGCACACAGGGCCAACACCCGGCATCATGGTGTGGGGAGCGATCTCCTACACTGGCCGTACACCACTGGTGATCGTCGAGGGGACACTGAATAGTGCACGGTACATCCAAACCGTCATCGAACCCATCGTTCTACCATTCCTAGACTGGCAAGGGAACTTGCTGTTCCAACAGGACAATGCACGTCCGCATGTATCCCGTGCCACCCAGCGTGCTCTAGAAGGTGTAAGTCAACTACCCTGGCCAGCAAGATCTCCGGATCTGTCCCCCATTGAGCATGTTTGGGACTGGACGAAGCGTCGTCTCACGCGGTCTGCACGTCCAGCACGAACGCTGGTCCAACTGAGGCGCCAGGTGGAAATGGCATGGCAAGCCGTTCCACAGGACTACATCCAGCATCTCTAGGATCGTCTCCATGGGAGAATAGCAGCCTGAATTGCTGCGAAAGGTGGATATACACTGTACTAGTGCCGACATTGTGCATGCTCTGTTGCCTGTGTCTATGTGCCTGTGGTTCTGTCAGTGTGATCATGTGATGTATCTGACCCCAGGAATGTGTCAATAAAGTTTCCCCTTCCTGGGACAATGAATTCACGGTGTTCTTATTTCAATTTCCAGGAGTGTATATTCAGGCATTGCTCATGTCGATTAGTGCTGATAAGCGTTGGCTAAACACTAAAAATCTACATTTTTGCACATACTCTTCAAAACCCTCCGTGTTGTCGGGAGCTCGTACTCTAAACATAGAGGGAGAGATGAGATTCAACTTGGTTTAGAGGTTAATGTGATTTTTTAAAACGGAAATCCTAATATTTGACTTAAGATTTGAAAAGAGTGGCAAATTTTACATATAAAATTGTACATCACTCAAAGTCATGGCAAGGTTCAACAAAGGTCGTGTGTGTGTGTGTGTGTGTGTGTGTGTGTGTGTATGATCGTGTTTGTGGATTAATTATCACATTTGAGGATGCTAATAAATGGTCGAAACTAGTAATGTGAATATTATAGTAAGTTGACTACCCTGACACAACAAATTATTATATAAACTTTTCCATTTCAGAAAACGTCAGAGCATAACAAAGGCGCCTGTTTCTTATGAATTGTAGCCAAAGAAATTTCACCCATTTGACACCCAGGCGCCATTCATTCAGCATCTCTCTATACAGGGTGGTTCATTTATCGTGACCGGGCCAAATATCGCACGAAATAAGGGTCAAACGAAAAAAGTACAAAGACGAAACTGGTCGAGCTTGAAGGGGGAAACCACATGGCGCTATGGTTGGCCCGATAGATGGCGCTGCCATGGGTCAAACGGATATCAACTGCGTTTCTTAAATAGGAACCCCCATTTTTTATTACTGTTTGTGTAGTACGTAAAGAAATATGAATGTTATAGTTGGACCACTTTTTTCGCTTTGTGATAGATGGCGCTGTAATAGTCACAAACATGGCTCAAAATTTTAGACTAACAGTTGGTAACAGGTAGGATTTTTAAATTAAAATACAGAACGTAGGTACGTTTGAACATTTTATTTCGGTTGTTCCAACGTGATACATGTACCATTGTGAACTTATCATTTCTGAGAACGCATGCTGTTATAGCGTGATTACCTGTAAATACCACATTAATGCAATAAATGCTCAAAATGATGTCCGTCAACCTCAATGCATTTGGCAATACGTGTAACGACATTCCTCTCAACAGCGAGTAGTCGCCTTCCGTAATGTTCGCACATGCATTGACAATGCGCTGACGCATGTTGTCAGGCGTTGTTGGTGGATCACGATAGCAAATATCCTTCAACTTTCCCCACAGAAAAAAAAACCGGGGACGTCAGATTCGGTAACTTGCGGGCCATGGTATGGTGCTTCGATGATCAATTCACCTGTCATAAAAATGCTATTCAATACCGCTTCATCCGCACGCGAGTTATGTGCCGGACATCCATCATGTTGGAAGTACATCGCTATTCTGTCATGCAGTGAAACATCTTGTAGTTCCTGGTGCATAGAAATATGGTACGGGTGCAGTCAATGTTGATGTAGCATTCTCAACACTGACGTTATTGAGATTCCCGATTCTCGCGTAATTTGTCTGCTACTGATGTGCGGATTAGCCGCAACAGCAGCTAAAACACCTAGCTGGGCATCATCATTTGTTGCAGGTCGTGGTTGACGTTTCACATGTGGCTGAACACTTCCTGTTTCCTTATAACGTAATTATCCGACGAATGGTCCGGACACTTGGATGATGTCGTCCAGGGTACCGAGCAGCATACGTAGCACACGCCCGTTGGGCATCTTGATCACAACAGCCATACATCAACACGATATCGACCTTTTCCGCAATTGGTAAACGGTCCATTTTAACACGGGTAATGTATCACGAAGCAGATACCGTCCGCACTGGCGGAATGTTACGTGATACCACGTACTTATACGTTTATGACTGTTACAGCGCCATATATCACAAAGCGAAAAACGTGGACCAACTAAAACATTCATATTTCTTTACGTACTACACGGATATGTAATAAAAATGGAGGTTCTTACTTTAAAAAAAAACTGCAGTTGATAATCGTTTGACTTATGGCAGCGCCATCTAGCGGGTCAACCATAACGCCATCTGGTTTCCCCCTTCAAGCTAGACGAGTTTCGTTCTTTGTAGTTTTTTCGTTTGATGCTTATTTCGTGAGATATTTGGCCCGGTCACTATCAATGGACCACCCTGTATATAGTCCTATACTTTGTTTTACACCTATTATACAATAAGTCTCTGTTTCTTTAGAATTTTCTTTACAATCTGTCGTCGGTATAGGAAGAAAGCCCAGCGTGCGCATGAATATACATATATCGTCGTGTCATTATTGTCACTTTTGCTAATGGAAATGGAATGGTAGCTGCTACTCAGCTAATATATGGCTTTCTCCTACGTATATCTGGCCAAAATACCGTGAAGGTAAATATTAGAACGATTCGGGCTCACACGGAGGCCTACCAGCAATCGTCGTTCCCACGAATCATTCGCGACTGAAACAAGATAAGGGAGGACTGACAAAGGCACCCAAAGTACCCAACCACAGTGAGGTGGCTAGTACAATACAGATGTAGGTATAATAGAATACAAGCTTCCGACAGCACGGAGGATTTTCAAGAGTATGTACAAAAATACAGATTTTGGTACTTCAGTCAATGCTAACCAGCAGCAATCGACGTGAGCAATGTCTGAAAGTGTGTACGACACGACTGTAGTACTATCTCCCGTGGTTTTCGAAAAAATGTTTAATGTATGCTCGGCACTTGAAGTTTCTAATTAATCTTGTTAGTGACCTTTGGCCCACAACATAGAAATACCCCCGTCAGTCCAAAAAATTTCGAGACTGGATCAATAAGAAATAGAACGAAGCCTTAGAACTGTGATTTTAACGCTTTAGTTGTTGTACATGGTTCTCTGCCCCTTGAGTGCAACGCACAGAACGTTCAATGAAACATGTGAAACTTCATAAACGTCTTTCTTAGGGATGTTGTTCACACGGGTTTGAACGTCCGTTACGTCGTCAATGTCATTTTCTGCTCTTTGTCGTTTTGTGATAGGTTAGTACTGAAGTATCGACACCCGCGGTTATTTATTTCCAGAAAAGAATCTTCCACCTTTTGCATTTGAATCAAATCGCGACAGGCGCCCACAGGTCTCTAGGCGCTTCAGTCTGGAACCGCGCGACCGCTACGGTCGCAGGTTCGAATCCTGCCTCGGGCGTGGATGTGTCCGATGTCCTTAGGTTAGTTAGGTTTAAGTAGTTCTAAGTTCTAGGGGACTGATGACCTCAGACGTTAAGTCCCATAGTGCTCAGAGCCACATCTGTTGTTTACAGTTGTCGGTTGGCGTTTGAATCTGCCAACGTAGTTTCTGCGCCGACGTCGCCTACACGCCAGGAATAAAATTTCTCGGAACTTTTCGGACAAATGCTGTACGTTCATTAAGTACGTTCTTCAGTGTGACACCAGAGAACTGCCGGCCGGAGTGGCCGTGCGGTTCTAGGCGCTACAGTCTGGAACCGCGAGACCGCTACGGTCGCAGGTTCGAATCCTGCCTCGGGCATGGATGTGTGTGATGTCCTTAGGTTAGGTTTAATTAGTTCTAAGTTCTAGGGGACTGATGACCTCAGAAGTTGAGTCCCATAGTGCTCAGAGCCATTTGAACCAGAGAACTCGAGGAAAATAACGCAGGCAGATAACTGAGCATATCGCGACGCTGAGTTGAGCCCACACAGATGAGCTGTGTGGGTTAGTAATAACATGGATGTAACTCAAGTTTAATTCAATAACCACACAGCCAAATCCTCCTCTCTGTTAAATTGCAACTAACAGAATCTAACTGCATCTTTGAAACTCGTTCCGAGGAAATGAAGTTTCACATCTGTATGCAGTGCATCAAGATTCACTTCGTAGAAACCGCAACTAATCCGCTTGCGGTTTTCTCTGCAATAGAGACCTCAGAGACCAGCCGCTGCGTATCAAATGATGGCACGCGTGGTGCGGTGCACGCAGATTTTCTTCCGTTGAAGCGTATGCGAAACGAGATACGAAAATCTGCTGTATTAAGCACACTTTTCTCATTTATCGAGTATTACTGCAAAAAAAGCTAACAAAAGAACACACCACATGCCCATCCGCACCCAAAGCGCATGCAGTGGCAACATTAGCAAAGAACAGAAAAAAACGGTTCTCAAGATACAGTAGCTGTATTCAACAACAAATGGCACGTACTAATACAGGAGCACAAATGTCCACAGAGCAAGCAATATTTCGACGAAACAAGACTCGGATACTTTACAAATAACAAAATTTCCTGGACACGAACACAGATTGTTCAGTAAATTCATTATTTACTGGTAAAAGAGCAATTTTTTCTATATTTATATATGCACACAAATAAAATATAAAAAATAACTCTGTTTAAGTTAGAACGACAGAATTCATTGCTTTCGGAACGGAAATTAGATGTGCCTCAGTTACTGTTTCGGTTCATTACCCAATGAATTTTGATAATAATTGCAAAGTGGGTATGGGAAACTGCAATTTGCCTCATCTGAGCTTAGACCACTTGAGCGAGCACATCCGTTCGAATAACGCAACACATTTATTAGCAATTACGACGACAGTCTCCACGAATATAATTAAACGCCACTGCCAGGGGCCCCGCGTTTCACCTAATTTAGCCCACAGTTAATTCTGTTGCATCCAAAATGGAAATTTCCTAATTGCGACCCGTAACATGAGTGAGGTATGCTTATTGACCAGATACACCGAGCGAGTGAAATCAGACTGGACGAAATTACGAGTCGTATTCAAGTAGTAAGGGCCACTCAGTCACAAATAACATATTAGTTAGAGAAAACTTTATTAGTTGCTTTCGTTTCTTACAAACCCACATCAGTTTTCCGCTAAATCGCCCTCCCCTTATGAGCACTTTTCGTAACGTTGCACTAACCTTCCACATAGAAGTCAATTTGAACCACAGGGGCGGCCGTTGTGGCCCAGCGGTTCTAGGCGCTTCAGTCCGGAACCGCGCTGCTGCTATGGTCGCAAGTTCGAATCCTGCCTCGGGCATGGATGTGTGTGATGTCCTTAGGTTAGTTAGGTTTAAGGGGACTGATGACCTCAGATGTTAGAGTCCCATAGTGCTGAGAGCCATTTGAACCATTTGAACCAGAGGGCAACCGTTGTTTTGGGTTCCTCGTCATCTTCAAACCACTGTCTACGAGGTCATTGTTTCAGAAGGAAGAAGAGGTAACAGACGCTGAATGGGAAGTCTGAATTGTATGAAGCACCCGACAATGGTGGACAAATATTTCCCCTGGGAAACGCTGAACCTTATCCTTGGTAAGGGCAGTGGCCTGTCCGCAGGTGTGTATGACAACTAGCCCGCATCGTCGACTCTGCACCGTACAACACTGTCTAAACATTCCTCAACTTATTTCTGTAGGCCCATTAATAAAAGCAGCTGTAGATTCTTTAGCACGCCGAAATCAAATCACAGTAGACGCTTCGCATCTAATGGGAGCAACAGTGTTTTAAGTTGAATGAAAATAACGAGTTCCGAAAATATTCTACATAAACAATCCAAATGGAAATTTCCTAATTGCTGCCCTCTCTCGGAAAATTTGTGTACTCGAAAAAGTAATCGATCGCTTGCTAACGTGATACTTATGTTGGCTTTGTGCCAGACATAGTTAACGTTATAGTGTTATTTAAGGTAGGTGGCGTTCAAAATACATTGTTACGACGTTGTCACTACAAGAACTGTCCACAGGCAAACATCAAACAAGCTCTATTCTCTGCAGCTACAGAAATTCACTTTACGTTTTAAATTCTCTATTCTCTACAAAAATTATGTAAAAAATATCTGAAATTTTCATATGGTATAGAACTACATAGTGCCTCTAAACACGTGAAAAATTTGCTCTTAATTTTATTTAGGGCCGGACTTAATTTGTTTGGAACAAAGAAAGGAAAAAAGATTGGGTTTAACGTCCCGTCGACATCGAGGTCATTAGACGCGAAGCACAAGCTCGGATTGTGTCAAGGATGAGAAAGGAAATCGGCCGTGCCCTTTCAAAGGAACCATCGCGGTAGTTGCCAGCAACGATTTAGGGAAATCACGGAAAACCTAAACCAGGATGGCCGGACTCGGGTTTCAACATACGTTCTTCAGAATACGAGCCCATTGTGCTAACCACTGCGCCATCTCGCTCGATGTTGTTTGAAACAGGTGAATTTTTGTGCCTGGAAAACAAGTTCATGCCTGAGAAACAAGTTCACACTTAACACATCATATCTAACACTAAGGATATCAACTGAAATTCGGGTTCCTATTTCCACTCACAAACATATATTTCCAAAAAAAATCATATCGAATTAAGTTTCTTAAACTCCGCAACAAAACTGAGGAATCACTTTTTCCAAACACCGCAATTGCCCCCCACGGCGACGCATAAGTTTGAAATTTGGCTCAAAGGTACCTACAACCTCACTCTGTAATGGTGCACAAGCATGGGGCCCTGCGACACCACCTTCGAGCTCAACGAACCTTCAAGCAGGAAATTGGTGGCACATGCGAAAAAAAGACCACAGCTGGGAAGTTCATGTGAGACGTAAGGCATATTAAGTATGTCACACTGACACTAAATTTCACTACAATACTGCCCAAGGCCACCGTGAATGTGTCACACGATCAGAAAGTAGTCACGACCCCTCTTACTCACGTTTAACCCCTTCTTTTGACGTCTCTGCGATGGAGGTCAGAACCGCGACACCCAGCGATTTTGTTATGGATGGATGAGGAGAACAAATGGCTCTGAGCACTATGGGACTTAACATCTGTGGTCATCAGCCCCCCAGAACTTAGAACTACTTAAACCTAACTAACCTAAGGACATCACACACATCCATGCCCGAGGCAGGATTCGAACCTGCGACCGTAGCAGATGAGGAGAACATTTCAGACACACTGCTCTTGGGAATAGGCACGGAAAGGTCTCAGGGGCTTGCATAAAGGGCCTCAATTAAATCACCTCTTACTCTGGGGCGTTGCCTCCCATACATTTCGCAGTCGAAAACAGTTCCGAATGCGATGAGATACAAGATGATGTTCTCGAGCAATCTTTGACACTGCTGACATGCTCGGAAGTTTCAACACTTGTCTAAGGACACTGCATCCCCATCGAACGTAATTGCTGGGTGAAATAAGTACGAAGAATAAAAATGTAGAACATTAATTACATTTGTTCCATTTAAAAAGCGTTAAGAGTTTTCACAAATTCGTAAGCGTTATTTTTCAGCGCGCCATCGTATAAGCTTAGGAAAAAGGCTTTTTTTTCTTGTAAGTTTCTAAATACGAGGGTTGTTCAGAAAGTAAGATCCTATCAGTCGCGAAATCACTGGGAAAATCCGGTAAAGCTTTGCACAGATGTGTTGGGCAGTGCCTCCAGTATGCCCGTCGATCGTGTCGCGTCGCTCTTTTCAATTTTGAGCGAACAGTGAGCACGTAAAGATGCGTAGGGAATAGCGTCTTCCGCCAAGTACGAGGACCTGGTTAGAGATGTCGCCTGTGCCACGCGGCCCACACAACACAACTGTCAAGCAGTTCCTTCTTCATGCCAATTCTCGGCAGAACACTGCAGGGACAATGAAGAGCTCATGCAGCGTTTCCAATGAGAAGTGTTTAATCACCCACAATACAGTCCTTAATTGGCTCCCCCTGAGTCTCATCTCTGCTCACAAGAACCGCTGCCTGTGGAGACAAAATTTTTCCACATACAACGAACTGCAGACCAGTGCAGACAATTGGCCGAAAGCACAGGCGGCTGCTTTCTATGAAGAGGATATTGGAAATCTGATACAACACTACCACAAAACTCGAAGTTGGAACGGTGACTATGTACAGAAGCAGGTGGAAGGTGTACCTAACTGTTGCAAATAAAACGTTTGTGGTTTTCACAGTGGTTTCCATGTCGCGACCGATCGGAACTTACTTTCTGGACAATCCTCGTATGCATCTCGCAACAAGTTCAAATGTTCAAATGTGTGTGAATTCCTAATGGACCAAACTGCAGAGGTCATCGGTCCCTACACTTACACACTACTTAAACTAACTTATGCTAAGAACAACACACACACACCCATCCCCGATGGAGGATCCGAACCTCCTGGAGGAGTGGCTGCGTAATCCGAGACATGGTGCCTCAACCCGCGCGGCCACTCCGCGCGGCTCGTAACAAGTTTAAAGTCTCAATCTGTTACAAAATCATGTAAAAATACTGAATTTCACGTATTGTATAGATCTCTCCGTCTTCAGGCCACGAGTGGCCTACCGGGACCATCTGACCGCCGTGCCATCCGCAGTGGAGGATGCGGATAGGAGGGGCGTGGGGTCAGCTCGCCGCTCTCCCGATCGTTATGATGGTATTCGTGACCGAAGCCGTTACTATTCGGTCGAGTAGCTCCTCAATAGGCATCACGAGGCTGAGTGTACCCCGAAAAATGGCAACATCGCATGGCGGCCTGAATGGTCACCCATCCAGGTGCCGACCACGCCCGACAGTGCTTAACTTCGGTGTTCTCACGGGAACCGGTGTATCCACTGCGGCAAGGCCGTTGCATTGTATAGATCTCTATAATATAAAATCAGCTCTTAATTTGAATTGGGACTGGATGTGTGCTTTTTGTTGAAATACACAAAATTTTCGGACCGAGAGAAGTATCCCTTATGTGATCTCGCAGACACAATGCTTTGGGCAGAGGGAAGCGGCAACACCATGGGAGCCGACAACGCTAGCACGGTTCTCTTTGTTGTGTTGCTGGCGGGTGCAGTCCAGACGCTCGCTGTCAAATGCCAATTAATTTAATCCGGACTACTGCAGCAACTAAATAGCCTCATCATGCCTACATAAACACTCAACACAACGCCAAATATTCTACCCGCGTGCCAATGTGCGCGCTACAGACATGTGCGACAGAATGGCGCTGTCAGCCGGTGCGTCATGCCACTGCGCATCACCCTACAATCCGCCTACTACTGTGCACATCCTTCTAATAGAGCCACCATAGTGACACTCCGGAAAGCATTAACGAGACGGAATGATAGGGCATAACATTCAGCTAAAAAGGAAGCCACAAATGTCAAAGACTGTAGGAGAAGGCAGAATTATACATCACTGAGGACAACTAGAGTACTAAAACCACAACATAAGTAGGACCTTTTGCAGAGGATGCCTGGAGCGTAAGCACGCGATCGCCTCCTAGCGCAATGAATGCTTTCGGTGGAACGAGAGATGTTGGGAAAGTCCCGCCTCTTTCTTGCCTTCCCAGTGGCTACATGCTACGAGGTGTTACTCACTTCCGGAAAAAAAATTAGAACCCCTTTTAGAGGTTTCTAATTCAATCAAGATTTATTGTTGCAACAGTGCATATGCTGTCCATGAAATGATTATGTTTAATAATCAATAGCAAAAGCGGTTCTTAGGTGCCAGGTATCGAACCATGTGGAAACGCCCAAATTTGTGCGTGGTGTACCCTCCACAGGCAGTAATGCAGGCAATGACTGTAAATCGTGCAGATGGCGAATATTGTTGAGCCGTGCTCACTCCGAACTATGCGTTTTCTTGAACTTGGCCGTCTATCTTTCTTTGGTTTCCCGCCATTGTTGCGGTTATGCTGTGGTTCTTCCTCCTTCTACGTGTGACAGCAGCGATGTATATCGATATTTGCACCGTGTACCGTCCTTGGTCTTGTGCATGTAGATGCCGGCTAGGGGGTCTAAGGCAGTCAGTCGGTTGGTGCGGACCAGGAAGGATATCAAATGGTTCAAATGGCTCTGAGCACTATGCAACTTAACTTCTGAGGTCATCAGTCGCCTAGAACTTATAACTAATTAAACCTAACTAACCTAAGGACATCACACACATCCATGCCCGAGGCAGGATTCGAACCTGCGACCGTAGCGGTCACGCGGTTCCAGACTGAAGCGCCTTTAACCGCACGGCCACACCGGCCGGCCAGGAAGGATATCACCGTGCGGTGCAGTCGGCTGGGTCCGCTAGCGGTCCTTGTGCAGTGTCGGAATGTGTGTGGAGCTGTCCGATCGCTACAAGCTTCGTGGCACACCGACCCAGGACGTCAAAGTTGAATTATCGGCAGTGGTTGCAGCGCAGTTGGAATCCTAGTCGTTTAGCTGGGGTCTTACGCGTGTCGGGTCATGAGTATGGGCCCAGTTAGTACTCTCAGTTTCGTTCTAAGTAGACGAACGGTGCAAGTTAGTCACCTTCTCTGTGTAAAGACTTGGTCTTTTCGTGGGTAACACTGCTTTAAAGCCAGTATATCAGAGTCGACAGTGTTATCTGAATAAAGTCAGAAGTTATGAAACACTCACAGTGTGTAATTTCAGTGCCGGCCGGGGTGGCCGAGCGGTTCTAGGCACTACAGTCTGGAACCGCGTGACCGCTACGGTCGCAGGTTCGAATCCTGCCTCGGGCATGGATGTGTGTGATGTCCTTAGGTTAGTTAGGTTTAAGTAGTTCTAAGTTCTAGGGGACTGATGACCTTAGAAGTTAAGTCCCATAGTGCTCAGAGCCATTTGAACCATTTTGTAATTTCAGTACTTATTCCAAGCCTTACTTTCTGTAATAAGTAAACTTCTAAAACACAGTCAGGTCAAGTCTCCCTCTCAGGCCAATCGACTATTTCCTTTCTTCCCGAGCCCTGTCGCTCAATCTCAAGCAACACTCAAGTCTGGGGCGAGACAGTTTCGTACGTTACTTACTCTCTGTAGCCTAATTGTGGTTAGTGTGATGCTTTTGCAGTGAAACTCTCTTTTCTTTCGTAGTAATTTTGTAATATGGGTCTCGAAACACAGCGGTTGTTTCCCATGCCTCACAACTTTTCTCGACACTCTACGGTCTTTGTACAATAATCTTTAACTTTATTCATCGACGCTCAACATTTCGATCTCGGAGTCTAATTTTTCATGTTCACCGCTCAAGTGGTCTGAAATCTGGTTTTTGTTGCTGTTGCTAATCTTCCTACTTATCTTTTGATTCCTATTTACGGACGAATTCAGTGATGCTGTAAAAACCTTATTATCGCTGATTTCCTGTTCTACTCTGAGTCAAAAAGTTCTGGCCTGTTGGTGACCAAATCTGTCTAGCATGTTACCTTCATGAGCCGTTTCTCTTATCATGTACTGAAGGTAATTTTCGGATACGACATTTTGAACAATTTATCGCGATTCCCTGTTTCACAAAGCCGCCTTCGTCACATGAGTCTCTCAGTCTATAGTTGGTAAGTTGAATTCTCCATGCAGTACAACATGACCAGGAAGTCTACAAGGAATCTTCTCCACGTTTTCCCTCAAAAGGTCCGCCACTACTGTTCCTGAGGCAGTGGGTCGATAAAAGCATCGAATGACCACATTCGATTCTCCTTCAGCATCTGTCTTCACCCAGATATTTCGCATTCGGATTTTGCACCGCTACATATTAATGTCTTTGTTAAAGCTATAGATAAACAGACCTCCACCGCCGACATCCAACATATGCCTGCGAGATACAGTCTAATTGTAATTTAGAACTTCGCTGCTTCAGCCAGCTTTCTGAGTCTAGTACTATGTGGGCATTGCTACCGTTTATAAGCGAGACTAGTTCTAGGACCTTTCCATGCGTGCTCCTAGTTAACATTTTTTGCTCCGTCTGCTATAATGAAAGCTACACTCTTAAATTAATGGGATTCTTCTTTGTCTGAAATCACAACGTATCGTATCGGGCCTTTGAAGGGATCTCTGTACTTATTCAGATTATAAATGTACATATTTTATCATTTTCTTTTCAATGCTAATTATTTGAAGGACTGTAAAGTAAACTTACTACAAACTATATTAACATATTGTTGTAAAGAATTTGGTAGTCACGCTGGTAAGCAATAACTCTCTAACCTAAAATAGTGTGGGCATGGTACTAATATCTTTGGTACACGAGGGCGCAAACAGAGAGAAGAGACACAAGTTAACAATATATGAGGTCGGGCGTGAGAAACTGTGTAAGTGCGTGCAAAATATACATAGTATTAGGGCTGTAAGTGCAGATATTTTACTGGTGGCTGAGGGCAGTGTACTGAGCAACATTACATCAGTAGTTACTTCATTTGCAGACTAATAATTATAGGTATTAGGAATAGTATGTCTTTAGGTTGGTTAGGGCCTCCGAGTACGTATGGCAAGAGCATACCGTTAATGTATATTATCCCCTGGGCAGCAGGTCGGATGTTGAAGTATGGACGCAAAACAGTAGTCTTAATGGCAGGCGAAGTTCACTTAGTGATGCAGTTACAACCGTACTGCAAACGAAGATGTTAGATGCAGAGAAAAAAAAATACTAACCCACTTCAGTACTACGGTACCAATGATCACAGTACCTGCTCCTATACCCCTAACGCCCTGTTCGTGTTAAATTTGCAGTGATAAAAATGTTACGCAAGGTACTGTGAAGATAACGAGCAGTCAGTGGCGTGGAACACAGTACAAATTTATTTGAGGAGCCTTTCAAGAATATTAATGGAAGAAGAGCACTGAGTGGCCAAGATGATTAAATTTTGCTCGTGAATGAAAGAAGAGCATTTGCCTAATAATTGTTGTCGTCAAACCATTGTGGTGCCTAAGTAGTTCCACCGTAAAGTAACACTGTGCTATTTCAGAAGTTTAGAAATGTAACAGACTTGCCAGCGTAGTAGAATCAGCTACTGAATAATACAGTTTTTTTCAACTTTAATTCTTTTCCTAAGTCATTACTACTAATAGTAGGATCCTGTTCCTATCATTACAATAACCGGTAGTCACGTTATTAACACAGATAAAGTCAAATAAAAAAATAATCAGAATACCAGAAAATGACTCTTAAATTTTGTAATTTCAATCAAAAGAGAAGCTTTACAATTTGAAAGTGTTGTTGCAGTTTTGCACAGTGCAATACACTGAAATTCTTTTAGAAAAAGAAACTTCCTAATTACAAAAAAAAAAAAAAAAAAAAAAAAAATTGACAAAGTAATAGCGTGTAATATAATTATGCAGTATTATGCAATTTTACTAGAATATTATTAGTTATGTGTTCTGTAATCTTGGTTCTCACACTTTTGCGTTGCCTGTTCTGATTGTTGCTAACTGTGACATAATTAGTGTTCGGTTGTTATACATGAGAGTTCCGTGTATTACAAAGAAATGGTTACTGAAACTTGAAGATAGTGAACATTAGACCGAAGTAATGTTTCTCTACCATTACCGCGTTACCTGTTTCAACTGGCAAATTAATTTTGATTTTGAATTATTGGAAAGTGTCCAGTGTCACAATAATTAATTTTCAAACATTTTATAACCTCTTGAATTCTCAAACGAGCTCTCATGCATGTATAGACCGTTGTCGCTTACATAAATTCTGTAATTGTTTGTAAATTCAAATTTTAACCCAACGTAGTCAGTTTCATAACTTCCCTCGGAACTGAGGTCCTTCTGAAACTACAGGACATTATATACTCCGACTCTCTCAGTCCGAACAGGCCTCAGAAGGCCCAACAGGACCGACCGACTACCGTGTCATCCTCAGACGATAGGCGTCACTGGATGCGGATATGGAGGGGCATGTGGTCAACACGCTGCTGTCCCACCCGTTGTCAGTTTTCGTGACCGGAGACGCTACTTCTCAGTCAAGTAGCTCCTCCATTGACCTCAAGAGGGCTGAGTGCATCCCGCTTGCCGCTCAATAGATCCGGGTGGTCACCGATCCAAGTGCTAGCCAAGCCCGACAGCGCTGAACTTCGGTGATCTGACGACAACTGGTGTTACCACCGCGGCAAGGCTATTGGCGAACGTTAGGTACTAGTCTCGTTAATTACCGGTGACTGTCGGCAGGCTATGGCCGCATGTGCGCGTCACACTTACACCGCTACCCGCTCACACCCATCAGGTGTGGAACGCAGACAGAGACATGAGGCCAACGTTTCCTTGTGAGCAGAACGCTTCACGCTTCCGCCTTCTATCTCTGACACAACTCCATTTCAAGGCTACTCAGCTCCGGAAAAACGTAGCGGATGGTTGTACTCGTCTCAAGCTAGACTCTCGTCTCGCAGTTAATGCAGATGAAATCACTCCCAGAATTGGGTTCCAGGCTGAATAATAATTAAAACGACAGCCTCCCTCTATCTGTGAGGAAAGTATACGTTCAGCTCTAACATCGTCGTCGTTGACGGGACGTTACGCCATAATTTTACACAGAATGTAAACGACAATTGCTTTCAACGTACGGTACCACAGTGGTGCAAGGGAAATCGAAATGCACAATTTGACACTAAGCACTTGCGGTCCATCAAGCCAGGAAACAGCTTCAGTTTGACCTACAAAAGCCGCAAGCTACGGCGATCCGTGCCGCACGACATTTTCAGTATCCTCGGGCTCTTATAGTCCAGTGAAACTGTCAGAAAAAAAGCCTGTACCTTGCAAAAGGTGGGGTAGAAGATTATATTTTATTAACTCGTTCATATTGTTGGAAAGGTTAGAAAACTAAGTTTTGCCAACAAAATTTCTCTTGGGAAAACTTTCTGCAGTCAAAAATCTTCGAAAATTTCGGACTTTTTTCAGTTTTTTCAAAATATCTCAGTTTCATTTGCTCCTATCGCTTTGACGTCTAGTTTCATTTTTAAAGAGCACAAAATTCTCTACAAATTTGATTTTTACCATTTTTTCTACTCCCAATATCTAAGGAGCTACAGCGCGTCAAAAAATACCAATTTTTCAAATTTCGACCAAAGTGGCAAATTACCTAATTTTTGAACACTGTTATTTCAGTTTCTATTTGTGTAGTATAAACATATTACTCGTCATGTTATTCATTGGAATTTACCGTCTCACTCTGCTGCAGGGCCAGGACAAACAGCATCATATTCAGTAACTACGAACACATTCACGTCGGATTGCGTGAAGTTCATTTGTGTTACAATATGTAATACGATTGCATGCAGGTGCCGTACATTTTCTACAGTTGATTGACGTTAATGATCAGTTATAAGAAAAAGTATGTAGGAATTGTTCTTTAGCGGACAAAAGTGTATTTATTCTTTGGCGGGCGGAAGGCAATTTAGTGATTGTTCACAGCGCGCTGACAGCTATTAGCACAGAACAATAAGGGTCCTACAGTTTGGAGTCGCTTCCATTCAGTATATGTTGTGGTGCTGAAAATGAGTATGTCTGACATGAATTTGTGTTTCATTTGCGAAAAAACTGTGGTGAGTGGTGGGAAAAAGAAAGGGCTGAGCACACTTATCGATTGTAGTGCTAAACGCAGGGAGTCTGCTCACACCCGTTTTTTGAAAACGCTCAGTGAAGTGATGGTGCATGAAGCATGCTACAAGAAGTACATTAATGAGAGAATGACAGCAGCTAGCCTTCGACATCCTCAGGAACCAACAGGCGTGCTACGTCGGTCGCAGGAAAAAGGTCAGTTCAGTTTCAAAGAGAAATGCTTCTTATGTTGAAAAGGGAATTCTGATGACTTCTTAACCAAGCAGGTAAGACTGCCATATGCCAAACGAAATTTTGATGGAGGGTACCTTATCCAAAAAGTGACTTGGACTCGAAATGTTTCCTTCAAGTCAATAGCCCAAAGCTATGTTTCTTACCTGCAACGTCAATTTGGACCTCAATTTGCTATAGTATTTGATGGGTATCCATGTGAGGGAGACAAATGTAGCACAAAGAGTGCTGAGAGGATTCGTAGGTCCAAAAAACATTCTTCGGTTGACGTTGTGGTTGAATCAGAGATGGTGAACCAAGTCCCTCAGGACAAGTTCTTGTACAACGAACGAAACAAGATGCGTTTGATCACACTTCTTAAAAAGGAATTTCTGGAGTGTAGCGTTGAAGTGCACCAGACACAAGAAGATGCTGACGTTATGATTGTAACATCTGTCACTTCAAGAACCAAAGATTTTGGAAGTGTTGTCATTGTAGGAGAAGATGTTGACCTGTTTTTGCTAATGACCGGTTTGGGGCAAGGCATTGAAAACTCATTTTTCTTAAAGCCAGGGAGAGGAAATGCAGAAGACAAGTGGTTTTCCACTGCATCTTACAAGTTTGACAGTGAATATATTCTGTTCACTCACGCCTTTAGCGGATATGATACAACATCCGCTTTTTTTGGTCAAGGAAAAATTAAGTGCTGCAATATTGTTGCGAAAAATGAACACCTAACCTCAGCGCTTTGCACCTTCAATAAACCACATGCTACACGTGAAGAAATAATAACAGCAACATAACAGGTTACTATCGCATTGTATAGTGGAGGTGTCAGCAGTTCCTACACACTAGACCATTTGCGGTACCAGCTATTCGCCAAGTCTGCCACAAAAAGCAAACTGAATCTTGCACGGTTGCCACCTACACTAGATGCTGCACAACATCATTCATTGCGGACTTACGAACAAGTCCAAAGTTGGATGGGAAACTGGAAACCTCCTGAGAAATGGGGCTGGAATCACAGTAACCACGGTCCAATACCCGTTATAATGAGCCAAGATCCAGCACCTGAAGCACTTCTTCACATTGTTTCATGCTCATGCAAGCTGAACTGTGGCGGAGCGTGCTCCTGCAGAAAAGCGGGTTTGAAATGTTCTTCAATTTGCAAGAAATGTATTGGGGTCAAATGTGAAAACGTGCCAAAATTTTTATATGAACACAGGGAAGAAGATGTTATGGAGGATGCTGAGGAAACCGCTAACGAAATCAACGAACTTGCTGAGGCTGACTCGCTGTTTAAAGAAGAGGTCAATCTGGGATCAACTCTAGGTACAGACCCTGAATCCGTAACTCGAGATATTTCTGGTGACACTGAGGAACCTGGCCCATCAAAACGTTGTAAGTGATGTTCATATCTGCTCAAGGGCGCTAATGTGCGATATTACAAGTTTCCACACCCAGAACTGTCAACATTTTTAGTAACTGACAATGCATTTTAATTGTAATAAAGCTATTTATTTTTAATGTCAACTGTGTGGCTTTTATACACAAGAATAATTACCTACCTAATTAGGTTGCCTATTGCAGCTAATAATAGTTCAGTTTCCTGAGACAATTTATTTTGTGTGCATGTGTATGTGTGTGTGTGTGTGTGTGTGTGTGTGTGTGTGTGTATGTGTGTGTGTGTGTGTGTTTTTGCGCGTGTGTGTGTGTCTAAGTCTCTTAATGATGTATTTTTATATTTATAGTTTTACAAATACCAGGGTTGAGGTGGCCCATAGTGAACTTGAGGTAGTGATGTAAGAATCACAATAGTTGGGTGCCCAGCAATCCTCATGTTGCATACAGAGAAATTGAATACCTGAAAGTGAGGTGGTAAATCCCAACATATAACATGATGTATAATGTATTTATACTACACACACAGAAACTGAAAAAACAGTGTTCAAAAATAAGGTATCTTGCCACTATGCTCAAAATTCGAAAAATTGGTATTTTTTGAGGCGCTGTAGCACCTTAGATATTGGGAGTAGAAAAAAATGGCAAGAATCAAATTTGTAGAGCATTGTGTGCTCTTCAAAAAAAAAAAAGAAACTGGCGTTACAGCGACAGGAGCAAATGAAACTGAGATATTTTGAAAAAACTGAAAAAAGGCCGAAATTTTCCAAGTTTTTTGACTGCAGAAAGTTTTCCCAAGCGAAATTTTGTTGGCAAAACTCGATTTTCTAAACTTTCCAACCATATGAACGAGGTGAAAAAATAAATTCTTCTACCCCACCTTTTGCAAGGTATATCTGCAATTTGACAGGACTATTAGTCGGCTATTTCATTAACAAAAAATGGTTCAAATGGCTCTGAGCACTATGGGACTCAACTGCTGTGGTCATAAGTCCCCTAGAACTTAGAACTACTTAAACCTAACTAACCTAAAGACAGCACACAACACCCAGCCATCACGAGGCAGAGAAAATCCCTGACCCCGCCGGGAATCGAACCCGGGAACCCGGGCGTGGGAAGCGAGAACGCTACCGCACGACCACGAGATGCGGGCATTTCATTAACATCAATAATTTAAACTTTCCGGTGAGGGTAATGAAAGTAAAAGATTCCTTGCAAACATTATGCAAAAAGTAATTACGCTTACAATTAGACATAAACATATCTCTTACAAGGGCGGGACGTTTCGAAGCATGGAGACCAGACAAACAAAATGATCTAATTGTTAATTTGTGCTGTCAAAATTCACAATATTTTGACGTAAAGTATGTAAAAACGTCCTTTTTACATTCTGTAAGTACGAGAACAACGTTGTTTTAATACTCAAGGGCGATTTTGTCGAAAATGCCGTGCAGTGCGCATGCGCTGCACCTTACGTGGATTTTGGAGGTCAATTTGAGGCTGTTTCCCGGCTTGATGGGCCAACTGATCGTCTTGACTTCACCTATACCACTGCGGTACATTGGAAACGGTTTACACCTCGCATATATCTGTCGTGTACAGCCTGGTCCTGCGATTATGTTCCAGACTTCCAGGGATGTTGGGGAAGAGCAAATGTATCGATTTGAGGTAGGCACCTTGGTCTGGAAACGACCGAGTCGAAAGTTATAAGCGAAAATCGTTCCGATACCTCTTCTGCTGCAAGCTGTTTGCTTTCTACACTTTGAGAGGTGATAGTATGGACTAAAACAAGAAAAAATGTATACTAAACATGGGCTCTAAAGAGCATGCCTCAAGAGCTATGAGCATTTGTTCATCTTCGCTACTGTGAAATCCGTCTCTTCCACTGAACTTTGGTCCATTTTACCTCCTCCCAAAATATGGATAGCAAAGGGCACGGAGTATAAACGATTTGTTTCACGGTATCGAAGATGAAGACGTGCTCGTAGCTCATAACATACGCATTGTAAAGGCCAAGCTGACTGCACTTTTTTGCTTGGAATGATCGATCCTGTCATATCCCTGAAAACTGACCATTCCTCCTGAGGCACCCTGTATATACAAAGATCCGCTTTCGAATGATCTACCGAGCGAGGTGGCGCAGTGGTTAGCACACAGGACTCGCATTCGCGAGGACGACTGTTCAAACCCACGTCTTGCGATCCTGATTTAGGATTTCCGTAATTTTCTTAAATCGCTTCAGGCAAATGCCGGGATGGTTCCTTTAAAAGGGCGCGGCCGACTTCCTTCCCTAATACGATGTGACCCATGACCTGGCTGTTTCGTCCCCTCGCCCAAATCAACCAACAACCAACCAACGAATGATCTCTCCTTATTGTAGTTGTTTTTCTTTCTCACAGTTAAGTATTTTTGTTTGTTTCATGAGGCTTAATCATTAATTCGCTGGTCCTCTTGAATCTAACACACGAAGTACCTTGGCTCGAATACAAGTGAAGTTTCAGTGGTGTAATTAAAATACAGTTTAATGGAACAGCTCATGGCAACGATTTGGGTAAGTTATCACCGTGGCTTATGATTTTGACTAACGCCGTGCGGATAAAGCGAAAATAATGTATCGTGTCCAATTTTGGTCATGCCAACTGCGCGCGTACCGTTCCATTCCACTGTGTTGTAATCACTTCATTCAACCTCTATTTTTGCGAACGTGCGACAGACGACACAAAAACTTGCATTTAGGGAAATACGCCAATGAAAATACTGCGTTTCTTAACATACATTGTCTTAGGCAAATGTTTAGCTTTTTGCCAAGTAATACCTTATTTATGATTCTTGTGAATCCTGATGGTCATAATTGTTCGTTACACGGTACTGTTTCTATAGTAACTTGAGCTTTTCTATTCGTTAAATTCATTAATATTCAAATAGCCGTTGTACACACAAATGCAGAGTTTTACAGATAAATCAGATAGGCAGAAGACACACATCTCCGTGTTTGAGAAGCGTTATTGTTTGGTTTTACCCGTTCGAGTAGGTGTATTTTGTAAGACCATAACCGCTCAGTTATACAGAACTATGTTTTAATATATGTATCTTCCACATCTCGTCCTAAGACACTGGAACGATTTCAACCAAACCAGGGTGACTAATCAAACTTAAGTCCTGAGAATTCTTGGTATGGACATGAAAATGATGACATACGAAGTTTCTGAAAATTAACAGAGGGAGGTGACAGGGGTGAGGGCAGGTTGCGGGGGGGGGGGGGGGGGAGGACTTTTCTTTCCTCTTAGCTGCAGTTTAACCCTCAGTTTTTAAATATCGATGATTTATATCGACTAACATTCAAATAACCAACACACTCTGGAATATTAAGTATTTTAAAATTTGTAATTTATAAAGTTCAAAAAATTAAATTCGAATGTTAGGTTAAAAACAGAGAATTTTACAAAATTCCTGAAATTCCCTGATATTTTTCTAATTTTTCAAGAAAAATGTAATTTGCTGAGAATTCCAAGTTTTGCAGAAGAATCGCACCCTACAAACACATTAGAAAGAATCGCTGTGGGCACTTGTTCATCTTCAATAACGTGAAATACATCTTTTCTACTGAACAAGTGCTCATAGCTCTTGAGCTATGCATTTTACGACCCATATTTATAGACATTTTGTTGTTGTTTTGGTCCATTCTAACACCTCTCAAAATATGGAATGCAAACAACTATCAGCAGATGAGGTGCACCGTCAGAGGTGTCAGAACGATTGTCGCTTATAACTTTCGACACGGTCATTTACGGATCAGGGTCCCTTGCCTCAAATAAATACATTTATCCTTCTCATCACCCCTGAAAGACTGTACCATTATCGTGCTATCTCCTTGTATTTCGTGAGAAGGTTAAATTCAGAGGTTCGAGCTCACACGGATTCTTACCTGCAATCCTACTTTCCGCGTACCATTCGCGAGTCAAATAGGAAAGGCGCGGAAGGGGGCGAGAGTGGTACGTACGATAACCTCCATCACACAGAAAAAGACGACTTGCCGAGTATAACTGTAGACTACACCCTAGTGTAAAACGCATAGAACAAAAAGTCGAAGCTACACTCTCCGAAGACCAGTTTGGATTCCGGAAAGATAGAGGAACCAGAGAAGCAATATTTGCTCTAAAACTAATATTAGAGAAACGACTAGATAACAACCTGACAACATACATAACTTTCGTAGACGTAGAGAAAGCCTTTGGTAATGTTAAATGGGATAAGATGTTTGAGGTACTCAAAAAAGTAGGAATAGACTATAAAGATAGAAAAATGATATGGAACCTGTACAAAAACGAGACAGCAGTTATCCGTGGACGGACAAAACAAGAAGAGGTGCAAATACGGAAAGGTGTTCGACAAGGTTGCGCACTATCCTCTGTTATCTTTAACGTATACATTGAAGAGGCGCTGAAAAAAGTAAGGGAAAATTCACAGACAGGTGTAGCAATTCATGGCCAACGAATAGATATGATAAGATATGCCGATGATATAGCTGTTCTGGCTGAAAGTGAAGAAGATCTTGTAGTCCTACTGAATAGAATGGATAAAGTTATGGGGGAAGAATATAATATGATAATTAATAAAGCAAAACAAAAGTAATGGCATGCGACAAAAAAGATCAAGTGAAAGTCCAAGTTCATGTAGGCAATGAACTGCTTGAACAAGTTGATAAATTTACTTATCTGGGCAGTAATATTACCAGGGATGGAAGGAGCAAGGCAGAAGTCAGAAGTAGAATAGCTCAAGCAAAGGCTGCTTTTAACAAGAAGAAAAACATATTAACATCTAAGAGCATCAGCCTTGAAACCAGTAAAAGATTTTTGAAACCATATGTGTGGAGTGTGGCATGCTATAGGTGTGAAACATGGACTCTCGGGACAGAGGAAGACCAGAAGCTAAATTCTTTTGAAATGTGGTGTTATAGACACATGCTGAAAATAAAATGGATCGACAAGGTCACAAACGAAGTGGTTCTGGAAAGAGCAGGTGAGAAGAGAAGCTTCTGGAGTTTCATTGTTAAAAGAAGAGTGCAGTTTACAGGCCATCTATTAAGACATAAAGGACTCCTGAACACAATCATTGAGGGATATGTCGAGGGAAAAAGACCAAGAGGAAGACCACGACTGAGGTACATGGATCAAATCGTGAAAGATGTGGGATGTAACACCTATAAAGAAATGAAGAGAAAAGCTGAAAGACGCACAGAATGGAGACAAGCTGCCACTGTAGCTGTTGCAAACCAATCCTTGGATTGACCACTACAGAAGAAGAAACACCTGAGTGACAAAAGGCATGGGTTAGCGATATGTACATACAGATGGCGGCAGTATCGCGTACACGAGGTATATAAGGGCAGCGCAGTCCGCCCCCGGTAGCTGAGTGGTCAGCGTGACAGACTGTCGATCCTAAGGGCCCGGGTTCGATTCCCGCCTGGGCCGGAGATTTTCTCCGCTCAGGGACTGGGTGTTGTGTTGTCCTAATCATCATCATTTCATCCTCATCGACGCGCAGGTCGCCGAAGTGGCGTCAACTCGAAAGACCTGCACCAGGCGAACGGTCTACCCGACGGGAGGCCCTAGCCACATGACATTTCATTTTGCAGGGCAGTGTAGTGGCAGAGGTATCATTTGTAAACAGATATCCATGCGAAAAGGGTTCCGATTCGGGAATCGTTAGGGGAATTCAATATTCTGATAACCGAGTGTGACCAGAATAGCAAATTTCAGTCGATTACCTCTCACCACGGACAACGCAGTGGCCTAGAGCCTTCACTTAACGACAGAGAGCAGCGGTGTTTGCGTAAAGTTGTCAGTGCTCACAGACAATCAAATCTACGTCAAGTAAGAGTAAAAAATCAATGTGGGTGGTACAACGGACGTATCCGTTGGGATGTATTCTTTATCATTTAGCAGGTCAGCAACTTGAAATAGTTAATTCCATAAATTATCTGGGAGTAGGCATTAGGAGTGATTTAAAGTGGAATGACCATATAAACTTAATCGTCGGTAAAGCAGATGCAGACTGAGATTCTTTGGAAGAATCCTAAGGAAATGCAGTCCGAAAACAAAGGAGGTAGGTTACAGTACACTTGTTCGCCCACTGTCTGAATACTGCTCACCGGTGTGGGGTCTGTACCAGATAGGGTTAATAGAAGAGACAGAGAAGATCCAACGGAGAGCAGCGCGCTTCGTTACAGGATCATTTAGTAATCGCGAAAGCGTTACGGAGATGATGGATAAACTCCAGTGGAAGACTCTGCAAGAGAGACGCTCAGTAGCTCGGTACGGACTTTTGTTGAAGTTTCGAGACGATACTTTTACCGAGGAGTCAAAAAATGGCTCTGATCACTATGGGACTTAACATCTATGGTCATCAGTCCCCCAGAACTTAGAAGTACTTAAACCTAACTAACCTAAGGACAGCACACAACACCCAGTCATCACGAGGCAGAGAAAATCCCTGACCCACCGAGGAGTCAAGCAGTATATTGCTCCCTCCTACGTGTATCTCGCGAAGAGACCATGAGGATAAAGTCAGAGAGATTAGAGCCCACACACAGGCATACCGACAGTCTTTCTTTCCACGAACAATACGAGACTGGAATAGAAGGGAGAACCGATAGAGATACTCAAGGTACCCTCTGCCACACACCGGCAGGTGGCTTGCGGAGCGTGGATGTAGATGTAGATATGGTGCCAAATAAAAAATAAATTCTGCAGTGCTCTATACATCATGTAATAACGGTTCAGAGTAATTAGTTGCGACATGAAGTTTAAAGAAGAAATTCTACGAGACAGAAGCATACGAAATAGGTCGGTAAGTTACATGTTCTGCGACTAGATATCTTTAGAAATGGTCTAGCGGTGACGACAATTAATGTCCCTTTAGCCATGAAAAACTATGTGTACGTTGCAAAACTTGGGAAATCAAAACGCATGCACGCAAGAGCCAGTTCACAACCTCCCTACATCGCCATACCAAATTTTAGACATTGTCTCTGAGTAGGCACAATGCAGTGGCCGACTGCCTTCACTTAACGACCGAGAGCAGCAGTGTTTGCGTAAAGTTGTCAGTGCTCACAGACAATCAAAACTACGTCAAATAAGCGTAAAAAATCAATGTGGGTGGTACGACGAACGTATCCGCTAGGATAGTGCGGCGAAATTTGGCGTTAACGGGCTATGACAGCGAACGACCGACGCGAGTGCCTTTGCTAGCCGCACGTCATCACCTGCAGCGCCTTTCCTGGAACCATATCAGTTAGACAGTAGACGACTGGAAAACCGCAGTCTGCTCAGATGTGTCCCGATTTCAATTGGAAAGAGTTAATGGTAGGGTCCCAAACTGTCAACACGGCATTGTGTAAGCTGGTGATGGCTTCATAATGGTGTGGGCTCTGTTTACATGGAACTGAACCGATCATCGACTGGAAATGGTTACGTTCGCCTACTTGGAGACCACTTGCAGTCATCTACATCTACATCTACATGATTACTCTGCAATTCACTTTTAAGTGCTTGGCAGAGGGTTCATCGAACCACAATCATACTATCTCTCTACCATTCCACTCCCGAACAGCGCGCCGGAAAAACGAACACCTAAACCTTTCTGTTCGAGCTCTGATTTCTCTTATTTTATTTTGATGATCATTCCTACCTATGTAGGTTGGGCTCAAAAAAATATTTTCGCATTCGGAAGGGAAAGTTGGTGACTGAAATTTCGTAAATAGATCTCGCCGCGACGAAAAACGTCTTTGCTTTAATGACTTCCATCCCAACTCGCGTATCATATCTGCCACACTCTCTTCCCTATTACGTGATAATACATAACAAGCTGCCCTTTTTTGCACCCTTTCGATGTCCTCCGTCAATCCCACCTGGTAAGGATCCCACACCGCGCAGCAATATTCTAGCAGAGGACGAACGAGTGTAGCGTAAGCTGTCTCTTTAGTGGACTTGTTGCATCTTCTAAGTGTCCTGCCAATGAAACGCAACCTTTGGCTCGCCTTCCCCGCAATATTATCTATGTGGTCTTTCCAACTGAAGTTGTTCGTAATTTTTACACCCAGGTACTTAGTTGAATTGACAGCCTTGAGAATTGTACTATTTATCGAGTAATCGAATTCCAACGGATTTCTTTTGGAACTCATGTGAATCACCTCACACTTTCCGTTATTTAGCGTCAACTGCCACCTGCCACACCGTACAGCAATCTTTTCTAAATCGCTTTGCAACTGATACTGGTCTTCGGATGACCTTACTACACGGTAAATTACAGCATCATCTGCGAACAACCTGAGAGAACTGCTCAGATTGTCACCCAGGTCATTTATATAGATCAGGAACAGCAGAGGTCCCAGGACGCTTCCCTGGGGAACACCTGACATCACTTTAATTTTACTCGATGATTTGCCGTCTATTACTACGAACTGCGACCTTCCTGACAGGAAATCACGAATCCAGTCGCACAACTGAGACGATACCCCATAGGCCCGCAGCTTGATTAGAAGTCGCTTGTGAGGAACGGTGTCAAAAGCTTTCCGGAAATCTAGAAATACGGAATCAACTTGAGATACCCTGTCGATAGCGGCCATTACTTCGTGCGAATAAAGAGCTAGCTGCGTTGTACAAGAACGATGTTTTCTGAAACCATGCTGATTACGTATCAATAGATCGTTCCCTTCGAGGTGATTCATAATGTTTGAATACAGTATATGCTCCAAACCCCTACTGCAAACCGACGTCAATGATATAGGTTTGTAGTTCGATGGATTACTCCTATAACCCTTCTTAAACACTGGTGCGACCTGCGCAATTTTCCAATCTGCAGGTACAGATCTATCGGTGAGCGAGCGGTTGTATATGACTGCTAAGTAGGGAGCTATTGTATCAGCGTAATCTGAAAGGAACCTAATCGGTATACAATCAGGACCTGAAGACTTGCCCGTATCAAGCGATTTGAGTTGCTTCGCAACCCCTAAGGTATCTACTTCTAGTAAACTCATGCTAGCAGCTGTTCGTATTTCAAATTCTGGAATATTCCATTCGTCTTCTCCGGTGAAGGAATTTCGGAAAACTGCGTTCAATAACTCCGCTTTAGCGGCACAGTCGTCGGTAACAGTACCATCGGCACTGCGCAGCGAAGGTATTGACTGCGTCTTGCCGCTTGTGTATTGTACATACGACCAGAATTTCTTCGGATTTTCTACCAAATTTCGAGACAATGTTTCGTTGTGGAACCTATTAAAGGCATCTCGCATTGAAGTCCGTGCCAAATTTCGCGCGTCTGTAAATTTTAGCCAATCTTCGGGATTTCGCGTTCTTCTGAACTTCGCATGCTTTTTCCGTTGCCTCTGCAACAGCATTAGGACCTGTTTTGTGTACCACGGGGGATCAGTTCCATCTCTTACCAATTTATGAGGTATGAATCTCTCAATTGCTGTTGCTACTATATCTTTGAATTTGAGCCACATCTCATCTACATTTGCATAGTCAGTTCGGAAGGAATGGAGATTGTCTCTTAGGAAGGCTTCTAGTGACACTTTATCCGCTTTTTTAAATAAAATTATTTTGCGTTTGTTTCTGGTGGATTTGGAAGAAACGGTATTGAGCCTAGCTACAACGACTTTGTGATCACTAATCCCTGTATCAGTCATGATTCTCTCTATTAGCTCTGGATTGTTTGTGGCTAAGAGGTCAAGTGTGTTTTCGCAACCATTTACAATTCGCGTGGGTTCGTGGACTAACTGCTCGAAATAGCTTTCGGAGAAAGCATTTAGGACACGGCTTCATTTTTATGTACGACAGCGGTCCACAGAAGTTCGTGATTGGTTTGAAGAACATTCTGGACGATCTGAGCAAATGATTTGGCTACCTAGATCACCCAACATGAATCCCATCAAACGTTTATGAGACATCATCGAGAGGTCAGTTCGTCCACAAAATCCTACACCAGCAATACTTTCGCAGTTATGGACGGTTATGGGGCAGCATGGCTCTGTATTTCTGCAGGGCCTTCCAACGACTTGCTGAGTCCATGCCGTGTCGTGTTGCTGCACTATGCTGAGCAAAGGGAGTTCCGACACGGTATTAAGAGTATTTTGTCACCCCAGTGTATCTTATTTCCTTTTCCTTTAGCGGCATTCTCCTGAAGAGAGCTTGCGTCTCTTTCCTTTGCGAAAGGATACGACTACGACGCTACCCGTGCGGTGGCGACCTCGGCACTTGCCGCCGGCCGGACAGCGCAGTGCAAGTAGGCACTTCCTGGGTACAAGGGTCGCACAGCGGACGTCGCGTTGTTACCTGTTGCCGTTGCTGTTCCTGCGGCCGACACGCGGCGGCGCTCCCGCGGCTGCTGGTTGCCCTCCTGCCGAAGACGGCGCGGCTCCACCACGGCCTCTTGCTGTCCGACATCCCGCTCCGCGGCTCGTCGCGACCGGCACTGAGGAAGCCACGCGTAAACAATGGCCGCCCTGTCCTCATACACTATTCCCAGTGCGTCCCCGCTGACGTCACAGTTCCGTCGTCGCCTTTGTTCCGCTCCCTGTCGCATCGCGTCTTAACGCTCCTCCGGACGGCGTTTACACGCCGGTACAAACTAACACACACACACTCGTACGATCCGAGTTACTGATCGTGCTATTCATATCAACCCGTATTCACCTTGCGTTTCGATGGTAGGTCTCGTTACTGTGGTATCCACATGGTCGGTGACTTCGCTGAACAATTCAAGAACGATCGTCGGCACCCAAAAATCCAGTCCTGTTAGAGTCAAGAATGAGGGAAGTAAGGGCAGCTACGTCATTAAAGACGAAACAATGCCTCGGATTGGGAAAAGAAGGAAGAGTGCAAGACGAATACAATGTCTTCTCGCTAAGTGATCGATATGTATCCACTTCAATTTCCCGAAGATACGAAGATGACAGCCGGCCGCAATGGCCGAGCGGTTCTAGACGCTTCTGTCCGGTACCGCGCGACCGCTACGGTCGCAGGTTCGAATCCTGCCTCGGGCATGGATGTGTGTGATGTCCTTAGGTTAGTTAGGCTTAACTAGTTCTGAGTTCTAGGGGACTGATGACCTTCGATGTTAAGTCCCATAGTGCTCAGAGCCATTTTTTTTACGAAGATGACAGCAAGCTTCTGTCGAAACCGGTCATCGCGATATACAGTATTTACCGATCTTGGCTTCAGAAGAATTTTCTGAAGGCAAAGGCAAAGGCAAACGTCCCGAGTTCGAGTCTCGGTCCGGCACACGGTTTTAATCTGCCAGGAAGTTTCATATCAGCGCACACTGCGCTGCAGAGTGAAAATCTCATTCTGGAAACATCCCCAAGGCTGTGGCTAAGCCATGTCTCCGCATTATCCTTTCTTTCAGGAGTGCTAGTTCTGCAAGGTTCGCAGGAGAGCTTCTGTAAAGTTTGGAAGGTAGGAGACAAGATACTGTCAGAAGTAAAGCTGTGAGGACGGGGCGTGATTTTTGCTTGGGTAGCTCAGGTCCCGAGTTCGGGTCTCGGTCCGGCACACAGTTTTAATCGGCCAGGAAGTTTCATATCAGCGCACACTCCGCTGCAGAGTGAAAATCTCATTCTGGAAGCATCCTCAAGGCTGTGGCTAATCCATGTCTCCGCAATATCCTTTCTTTCAGGAGTTCTAGTTCTGCAAGGTTCGCAGGAGAGCTTCTGTAAAGTTTGGAAGGTAGGAGACAAGATACTGTCAGAAGTAAAGCTGTGAGGACGGGGCATGAGTCGTCCTTGGGTACCTCAGATGGTAGAGCCCTTGCCCGCGAAAGACAAAAGTCCCGAGTTCGAGTCTCGGTCTGGCACACAGTTTTAATCTGCCAGGAAGTTTCATATCAGCGCACAATCCGCTGCGGAGTGAAAATCTCTTTGAGAAACACTGAAGTTTGACGTCCCGCTGAACCTGAGGCCATTAGATACGTTGCACAAACTCGGGATGTTAAACGAACATCCCATCATTGACCTAAACAGAAGACCTAAATATCCAAGGCTGGACGGAGATCAGAACCTCTGTTCTCCTAAAACCGAGTCTATCGTCCTACCACGAGTTTTAACGTTACAATCCGCACCATTTGCGCACACCGTGGTAAAATAATTGTGTAAGTTCCTGCGTGCCAGAAATGGTCTTTGAATTTCCTTAGCATCGTAATTGATGGCGTCAAGCCCTGCGAATACCGTGACCCCTCTCGGCACAGTGAAACACATCGCCTGGATCAATACACCTAGACTTTCGATTCCATACTTCGATGGCAAGGAAAGCGTTTCTGAAGAACAGAAATTTTTTAACATCGAGTATAGATTTAAGTGTCAGGAAGTCGTTTCTGGAAGTATTTGTATGAAGTGTAGCCATGTATGGAAGTGAAACGTGGACGATAAATAGTTTAGACAAGAAGAGAATAGAAGCTTTCGAAATACGTCGCTACAGAAGAATGCTGAAGATTAGATGGGTAGATCACATAACTAATGAGAAGGTATTGAATAGAATTGGGGAGAAGAGGAGCTTGTGGCACAACTTGACTAGAAGAAGGGATCGGTTGGTAGGACATGTTCTGAGGTATCAAGGGGTCACCAATTTAGTATTGGAGGGCACCGTGGAGGGTAAAACTGGTAGAGGGAGACCAAGAGATGAATACACTAAACAGATTCAGAAGGATGTGGGTTGCAGTAGGTACTGGAAGATGAAGAAGTTTGCACAGGATAGAGTAGAATGGAGAATCGCATCAAACCAGTTCAGGACTGAAGATCACAACAACAACAACAACTACTTCGATATGACGAGCAAATCTCTTCCGATCTATAAATAGCATAGCAAATAACGGTTACCCCCTCTCTCATCTCATGATCATACAACACAAATACGATCAGTATAATATACACACATACGAATTACAATTACCTAGACTCAACATAAATTTGTACTTGGTCTTTTCGTTTTGGCCACTTGAAGACAACGTCAATTCGGATCGCCTGCTTTGCTTCTGATCTTTGTCATTATACCATATTTTTTTATCATCATATTTCGCGTTCATCATCGTCCTTGACGTTTTTGTCCTGGGTCTCAGTCTTGGAGCCCTATGACAGCCACAATTTCTTATTTGAAAGTCGCCATTTTCTAAATCTCTGTTTCCTGGATTCCCATTTCAAGCTAATTCCTTTGTACCTCTTGGGTCCAACGTGTTTTGACTCTTTTGTTGATAACAACCTTTGATGTGTTAGCTTCTCCTGATCCATTCTAACGTTGTATCGAAAAAACATTGCCGCGCGGAATTAGCCGAGCGGTCTTGGGCGCTGCAGTCATGGACTGTGCGGCTGGTCCCGGCGGAGGTTCGAGTCCTCCCTCGGGCATGGGTGTGTGTGTTTGTCCTTAGGATAATTTAAGTTTAAGTAGTGTGTAAGCTTAGAGACTGATGACCTTAGCAGTTAAGTTCTATAAGATTTCACACACATTTGAACATTTTGAAAGAACATTATCCTCCTTTTCGTGATGGTCCATCTGGGTATACAGTTATTGATTCGCCTATCTTCCACACTGACAGTCACCTCTTCTTCGAGGTCGCAATTTACTCCTAAAAATCTTGCGTTCCACACGTTCTAGCCTACTAAGTAATCCTTTTCATACGAGGTTCAGAGCTGTTGCAGCTTATAAGGTTTCAGGACGGATTAATGGTAATGTCTCAGTTTTGCATTGCTCGAAAGAGTCTTCTTATTGTTCATGTTCTTCTTAATGTTCACAGCTATGATGCACTCTAAATTCATTTCGTTCATTCGTGCTCCCATTGGTTCTTTTCCTGTCAGACCCGTTTCTATGCATTTTCGTAGGCATTTAAATCTCGCCACCTTTTGAATTTTCCCTCCTTAAGAGTTATCTTGATGTACATCGTATGTTATATTTTCTAGACATAAATCCGGAATCTGCTTTAGCCGCTTGTGTATGGAGCTGGGTGCTTTGATTATCCGCCTCTTCTAATGCTTGAGACAATATCACAACGTCGCCTGCGAACGCCAGACAGTCCATCTGTATTATTTCTTTCTTGCATCCCAGTTCGGGGTACACAGTTGCAGAGCAAGGAGAAGAGTCCATCTCGCTGTATGACTCCTGTTTTGATCTTGAAGGACTCTGAAAGCTTTACTCTGAACTTGACCTTGGTTGTCCTGTTCGTTAAGAAAACTTTAATCAGTCCACTGGTTTTTCCATCCAACCTTTCACCCTCCTAAACGTGGAGCTGTGTTGCTCTCATAGCTGAATCATAGACTTTCTTAAAGTGAACGAAATTCTTGCTTCTCTACTTTTCGTATGCGATTAGAAGTTTCCGATTCTGAAGCCTTCTTGTTACTCACTCGTGGATTTAGCTGCGTTTACATACTGCCCAGCAACGCTTCTGAGAATATCTTGTAGGTCATAGATATATTAACGACATTCCTCTGTAATTCCCAAGCTCCGATTTGTCTTCTTTTATGTATACAGGATGTATTAGTGCTGACGTCTGCTCTTCTCCCCAAATTTTGCTTATAATAAAGTACGTGTGTAGGATGATCGCTTTCTCTCTAGGGAACTTCAAGAGTTCTGCAACTAGCTCATATTTCCCAGGAGCTTTATTTTTTCAAAGATATTTATGCTGGTATTTAGCTTTTCTACAGTTGTAAGGTGTGAGTCAGGATCTGGTTGAAAGTTTAGCTCTTCAAAGTACTTGGCCAAGATCTGACTCTTTTTCGTGTTCCCATATCCTAATTTTTCTCCCTTGCTCTTAAAGACTGGGTTTGGCGACAATGTCTATTAAAGTAGATTTATTTAACTTAATTTTGTGACGAAGAAAGGAATGTTTTGTATCAGTTCGCGATTACTGTGAATTTTAAAATGTATTTTCCGACCTAATGGGAAAATAAACTTAGTACTATTCATTTATTTCATGCTTTGATTAATAACAACTTTTCATGCAAACTTACACTTCAAGCTCAAAGTCAAGTAAGCGACGCTGAAGAACGTCAATGTGAAACCATATACTTGATCACACCTCGCGAAGCCACGGTGCCATGGAGCGAGAAGGATGAAAAATATTACAAGTTAGAGGGCTGAAATGCCCATTGTTATTCAATCTGTACATTGAGCAAACAGTAAAGGCAACCAAATAAAAATTTGGAGCAGCGATTAGAGCTCAGGGAGAAGAAAAAAAAAAGTCAGGGTTGCCGACGACACTGTAATTCTATCAGAGAAAGCAAAGAACTGGGAACAGAATGTGAACGGAATGGACGGAGACTTGAAAGGAGGATATAAGATAATCACCAACAAAAGCAAAACACTGCAATGTAATCGAATTAAATCAGATGATTCTGAGGGAACTAGATTAGGTTCAAATGGTTCAAAAGGCTCTGAGTACTATGTGACTTAACTTCTGAGGTCATCAGTCTCCTAGAACTTAGAACTACTTAAACCTAACTAACCTAAGGACATCACACACATCCATGCCCGAGGCAGGATTCGAACCTGCGACCGTAGTGGTCGCGCGGTTCCAGACTGTAGCGCCTAGAACCGCTCGGCCACCCCGACCGGCAACTAGATTAGGAAACGAGATACTAGAAATAGTAGAGTAGTTTCGCTATTTGAGCAGCAGAATAACTGATGATGACCGAAGGAGAAAGGATACATAATGTGGACTGGCAGTGGTAAAAAGCTCTTTCTGAGGAAGAGAGATCTGTTAACATCGGATATAGATTTCAGTGTTAGGAAGTCGCTCCTGAAGGTGTCTGGAATGTAACCATGTATGGGAGTGAAAGACGGACGGTAAACAGTTTAGGCAAGACGAGAATAGAGGCTTTTGAAATGTGGTGCTACAGAAGAATGCTGAAGATTAGATGGATAGATCGCGTAATTAATGATGAGGTACCGAATAGAATTGGGGAGACAAATTTGTGGCACAACTTGACTAAATGAAGGGATCGATTGAAAGGATACATTCTGAGACACGAAGGGGTCACCAACTTAATATTAGAGGGAAGTGTGTGTTTGGAGGCGAGGGACGGAGGGGGGCGGGGGGTAAAAATGCAGAGGCTTACCAAGAGATCAATACAGTAAGCATATTCAGAAGGATGTATGTTGCAGTAGTTAGTCGGAGATGAAGAGCTTGCAAAGAACAGTAGCATGGAGAGCTGTATCAAACCAGTCTTTGAACTGAAGACCACAATAACGACAACATCAGTAACTGTTTCTAGCCATTTTTCAGCAGTAGCCTAGATGAGTAGTAATAGATATCTTCATCTATTTACAAGATGTATGTCAAGACTTATTTATGTTCACCTGCCAGTCACTGCAACAGTCATCAATCCACTGCAGATCCTTTTGCATATTGCTGCGGTGCCCTGGTGTTGAAAGTTTCCTACAGGCAATAGCATCGTCTGCACAAAGCCCCCAGAGCTTCCGACGTTATCTACTAGGCTACATTATTCATATATAGGGTGTTAGGGGTTTAGGTACAGATATTTTGATCATTGGTACCTTAACATGGACCAACTTCATAGTGTTAGTCATTTTTCTCTGCGTCAAACAGTCTTCCCACAAACACATTAATTAATTTACTGCCTGATGCTTTATGCTAGTTCGTAATTGCTCCACAAAGTGGACTACACCTGTCAGTATAGACTAGTCGTTTGGCATCCATACGTCCTCACTTCGATACCTGACCTGTTGCCCAACGTAATTGGAGGAACTAACCACCCTAAAAACATGTGACTCATAATAGCTATTAGTAGTCAGTAAATAAAGTACACCGTCCTCAGTCTTTAGTAGAAATATCTGCACTTATACCCTTTAAAACATGTATGTATTGTAACCAGTAGCCGACCGGTGTGGCCGAGCGGTTCTAGGCGCTTCAGTCAGAAACCGCGAGACCGCTACGGTCGCAGGTTCGAATCCTGCCTCGGGCATGGATGTGTGTGATGTCCTTGGGTTAGTTAAGTTTAAGTAGTTCTAAGTTCTAGGGGACCGATGACCTCAGATGTTGAGTCCTATAGTACTCAGAGCCATTTGAACCATTTGTAACCAGTAATGACCCTATAATATTTCCTGGGGCCATTCCAGAAGTTCTCTCTACATCTGTCGATTTCATACCATTGAGAATAAAGTACCGCGTTCTATCTCTTAGAGAGTCCTGAATTCAGTCACAAATGAGGTCTGAAATACGGTAACCTTAAGTTCTGTTTGCTAAGCAACAGTAGAGAACTCTACTTCATTCTGGAGCGGAGTGTGCGCTGATATGAAACTTCCTGGCAGATTAAAATTCTGTACCGGATCGAGATTCGAATACGGTACCTTTGCCTTTCGCGGGCAAATGCTCTATTAACTGAGCTACCAAACCACGACTCGTCCTCACAGCGTTACTTCTGCCAGTACCTCGTCTCCTACCTTCCAGGCTTCACAGAAGCTCTCCTGCGGGCTTTGCAGATCTAGCATCCCTGGAAGTAAGGATATTGCGGAGACATGGCTTAGTCACGGTCTGGAGGATGTTTCCAGATTAAAATTTTCACTCTGCAGCCGAGTGTACGCTGATATGAAACTTCCTGGCGGTTTAAAACTGTGTGCTGGACTGAGACCCGAACTCGGTACCTTTGCCTTTCGCGAACAAGTGCTCTACCAACTGAGTTCGAATCTCGGTCCGGCACACAGTTTTAATCTGGCAGGAAGTGTCACAACAAGCTTTTTTTTTCGTTAAGATCTCTATTTAAGTTGCCCAGGATGGTTTTTATAGAGGAGATTTTTGTTGCTCATAGAAAATGTTGCCTAATTCTCAAACAGATCGACATCAGCAGTATAGGCCTATAATTATGTGTATTATTTCGGGAATAACCTGCGCCTTTCTGAAATTGCTTGGTATCCTTCGTTTTTCGAGCGACCTAAGACAGAATACTGCTAGATGGCGAGTTTTCGCCTAATCGTGTAGAAGTTTAAAAGTATCTTATTCGGACCAGATGCCTTTCCACTACTGAGCGATGTTAGCTGATTTCGTATTCCGTTATCACCTGTCTCAGCTCGATGGCTGGAAGGAGGAACCGTATCACGATCTTCCGCGGTGAACCGGTATTTCGATGTTCTCTCTGTTATCTTCCGTTTCGCTGCCATTAGGGTAGCTGAGCAACTGAATGGGTGATTTCGATCTGCCTACTGACTTAACATAGAACCGAAACTTCTTAGGACTTTTTGTCAGATCGGTTGGCAAAATTTTACTTTTAATTTCATTGTATGCTTCTCGCATCGCTCTTTTTAGACTGATTTTAGATTCGTTTAGCATTTGCTTGTTTATTAAGACTTCGATTTTGATTAAATCTGTGATGCACCCTTTTCTTTCGCAGCACGTTTGTAACACAGTTGGTCTTTACAACCTTGCTTGGCATATGCTGGTAAAGTGTGTTGTTATAATGCTTCTGAGTTTCGCCGTTTTTCCTCCACATATTCGTCTACAGAGCTGAATATTTCACGTTGACTACTCCAATACTTTTCAGTTTGTTTCCTATCATACTTGTTCAACGTAAATATTTTCCTACTTATCTTAAAGTTTCTCGTAACATACGTCTCAGTGACGCTATTACAGCCTATTAACACGACTGCCGTCCTCTACATTAAGTGCTTCGAAAAACTCGTGTCTATTAGTTACTAGGAGGTCTAGAAGACATTACCCTCAGCGCGGGGGCTCTGTAACTACTTACCCGAAGTAATTTTCAGATAAGACAATCAGAACGATCTCATACGATTGGCAAACTATCTCGCGGTGCTGTCCAAGTTTTCTGTGAGGCACTCTGCCACTGCGGTTTCTCTGGCAGATTTTGTACAAGAGCAGCCGAGTATCACGTTTGACTACGGTTGCCATATGTAGCTGGGACCTCGTCGGGACACTCTGACATGTGGGCGTAGAAATGAAGTAATAATTTATTTAATATAATTACTTTTTATTTAGAGCACAATTACTTGGAACCTGTTGCAGCAGAAGTAGCTGAGGCACCGAATTTTTCGGAAGATTTCACCTTTTTCAGCAAGACTTTTTTCCCTTTTACGTATTTATAAAACTTCGTGCAAGTCAGCTTGTAGTTCAACTGGCATGCCATCTGTGAGACAACTTTGTCAACATACAATGTTGACATAAATAAAACTAAATGATGCTGCATTTACATGTTGTGCTAACAGATGGCGCTGCTTCGGTATTTGAGCCAAGCTCGTAACATTATTTTGCAAAATTGGGACAAAAGTGAATGCTGTCGGAGTGTCTGGACAAAAAGATCGATAACAATGACAGTTCCGACGTATCGGGGCGAATGGCAACAACAAATACGCCGCTACCACGTGTCTAACCTACCCTTTCGATATGTATTCCAATCTGAATCAAGAATTTTGTTGTTATTCACTTCTAGTTTCACCTAGCGTTCCGTTGTTTATACTATGTGGGCATTATTACTTTCAACAAGCGATAATTATTCTGGCACCTTATCATGGACACTCCCACAGTTTACTAATACCATATTAACATTTTGTCTTTACAGTCTGTAAGGGCGAAAATGCTCCCCAGTGACTGATCGCTCTCTCTCTCTCTCTCTCTCTCTTTGTGTGTGTGTGTGTGTGTGTGTGTGTGTGTGTGTCCTATCCAACCTTGAGACCGGCCTCTTTATGATTTCGTTGTCGCCGGGACATTAGACCATAGTTTTCTTTCCTGCCTTCCTTTGTGTTAGTACCTTTTGTCTCTATCTCTCTGTTATTTATAACGCAAATGTGTCAATTTTATCAATATTCAAAGCACTTTAGTAGAAACTGTTGTGATAATACTAGCAGATACCTGTCAATTTACTCAATCCCAAAAGTTATATTTTTGTGGCGGTTGAGGGCTTCAGGGGTTATGGAGATGTAGTTAGTTGATTGGCTGCCGTAAATTTTTTCAAATAAATATGAAGCACAAAAATACGCCCTAGATCACAACCTAATGCCCAAAGGTCGACGTCAACAAGAATGAAAACAATTTTAAGTACCCAAACGGAATACATTCTCAAAACATAAAACGGACGATTTCCGTACGTGTTTCCAATGGAATTAGCACGACTCTGAAATGAAATGGAGCTATCACGTACTGAATTGAAATCACTCTTAAATTGTGAAATACATGAAGCTCGTCATAAGACAGATAATAGAATAAAAATTAATTACCAGCTCCGTTCGCTAGTACCTATCTGGTATATTCGAAGTTAAAATTCTGTAAGGTACTTTGATTTGGGATCTCACTGCAGTAGCCCACTGTCGTCATAAGAAGAAAATATTATTCTTTACTTCTTGCTAAGTCTTTGACTGAGTACAGTGTGAAAGCTTGTCAGAAAAAATAAAATGAACGACATGATGCAAGTGTTCATAAATAGTGATTTCCGCGAGAAATATTCTGGAACAAAGATTAGCTTATCTTCGAAGTATGTTAGTGGGTACTCGAAGAACGTGTTCATTGTTGAATCCAAATATAACGCTGCGTTCATGATGCAGCGTTTTTTTTGTGTAGGATCATATTAACTGTGGCGCCTGCGGAAGCACAAATAAAACAGCTGTACTCATTCTTTTGTCATAATTGATACATTACAGACTGCTGTCCATTTCACAGGGAACTGCAAGGGATAAATAGGTGCGTAAGCAGCGGCAAGTCAAGAAATTCGGTGTTTATTTCTTTTTTCAAGACTTGTAAACCAACGTAGCAATAAAAATAGTCATTAAAGGAAACGTAAAGCATTCGAGAAGGAAGCAAACAAATTTATTCTTTATCATTAATACAGTGTAATTACTCTTTACGTCAGTTTACTTTTGCAATAAACGTTAATGACGCAGAAAATGAGTTATAGTTTATGTTTAAAAGTGCTCCTGCGTGCTGCTGCATTAAGAAACAGTATATACACGTTCATTTGCTGTTCAGGTCAGTGTCTGTGATCAGCTGGTAAACAGCGTGTGGCTACAGTCAAGCTTCATCCTAGCGACATCTGTTGCGGCGGCCCGATACTAAGTTGTCGCGACAGCAAACATCGTGCGAACGGCGCGAAATTCCATTTAAATGCTCATGAGAATGTCATATACGACGCTTCGCGAAGATTACAACTATAGAAAATACCATAGAAGAGCTATTTATTCCTCTGTTGTTGTGCCACGTCTCAAATAATGCATGATAAAACAGTTTCTATTGTCAGTGCTTCCTTCGCATTCAGGTGAGATTTCCTTTTGGTGAGGATTAACATGAAAAAAGCCAACACTGCCTGCTTTTCGCTAGCGTATTTAGCGATATTTTCGTATACAAGTAGGCCAGAATCAACACACTTTGTGTTTTATGGTAAGGGCGTGTTGCTATAATGATGACCGGTAAGCATATCATATAGAAACACTAAGAAAACTCAACGTTCTTGTAAGCGCCGAGAACATGTCATTTATCACTACGCCCCACTTGTGCCGCAAATAACACACAATTAACTATAATTAATGTTCATACATGAACAAGATATATGAGTTGCGGTATTTATATTTTCTGATTATTATTAATGATGCTGACCCGACACGAAACAAAAATAAACGCTTGTGTTTTGACGCTGGGAGTATATTTAGGAATTCAATGTCAACAATGTAAACGATGTCACACGCTTGAACCTGTAAACAATACAAAAATATTTCAATACTTGAACGTATCTTACGGCAAATATCATTTCCCCAGTCTTTCATTGCAAACGCACGATAAAGTTTGCGGAGAATTATCACCGTCTTTGGTCATCGTTGTGTTACAAAGCTAATGTACCTGCAGTATAATTCTAAACTTGTTAAACAGCAGATGTCAAGCATATTAATATCACTGTTACTCTTTGACATTACTTTGAACTGACAGGTATTAAGTTTACTCAAGAAAGCTTTGTTAGAAATCGTGTAAGCTGTCACTGAGTAAACTGAAGATTAAAAATTCCGGCACTACTGCACATACAGTATGAAAAAAAAGGATTATATTTTAATTAGTCAAGTTCACACGTATTTTTGTCCTTATAGAAGCTTATAGATATTTACTACACAATTCATATATGCAAAAACTTAGATATGTCAAAGGAAATGAATCTGAAATATGATTTCCATTGACATATTACTTGAAAATATTTTGTTCATACTGTTGTGTTATAACATTCCTTTGAATAGATTAGGACTTGCTACTTGCACATCATGCACTCGCAAAGTATAAATAATCATTCGATAATTTGAACACGGAATTGAAGCAATAAACAGAAGACGCCGAATTCAAATATACCTCTCTGTCAAGCATGTCCACGCGGGAAACAGTCAGGGAAAAAAATACAGGAGATTGTGGAAACATGACTTACCTTTAGGCCTTTCGAGGAGCGCAGAGACTCCCTGCGTCTGACCCTCGCCTTGAAGTCACTCAGTCCATGCAGATATTCGGTGTCGTGGTCCAAAACATCGTTAAATGATTTTCGCTTCTTGAATGAACTCCTACGCGGCGCCATGGCTATAGGTTTACGTGCTTTCAGAGAGATGGCAGGCTAGGCGAGAGCACGAAATTCAAAGTCTGATTAATCGCGTGCTTAAAACGGCAGACACTGTTATTCTTCCCGCATTTCAAACCTTCAGAAGAAAGAAGATGTTGCGTTTTACTTGGCAATGCGACCTACAACCTAAAAATCACTGAAGATTAATAATTCAAGCAATCACACGTGTTCACATAAGCGGCAGCGACGGACTCGCTACTGTGGCGACATCCAACGGTAAAGCACGCAGACTGCTGCTTGCCTAGTTGCGCAAGTTACCGCTAGGTGGTATGTGAAAAATTTTTCCAAGGCGCTATCCTGCCAGGCACAGGGGAGTGATGCAGTTGAGTGCACACAGCGGAAGTAGCTAATTCAGAGATCGCTGAGGGCACGTCCACTGTTACCGATTAGAGCTCGAGAATGTGTTTCTTACTCGGCCTATAGCGTTTCATGTTTGTCACTTGTTTCACAAAACTTATTGTTTTCTAAATACAGATAGAATGAAAACTTAAAGAATTAAAACACAATAAAAATCACTCCTATATGCAAACTGCTTATCCTCAATTGGTGCAGACACATAACAGACTTGGGCAGAACGTTAACACCGTCTTTAGCTAACTATTAATTAGTCACAGCTCATGTAATGGAATTCAGAACCTACATAACAGCAGATACCAAGCATGTTGCTGACCTTTTTCAGTCGGAGTTCGATAAAGTGCATTTCCATGACACACGTACTTTGTAAGGAGAAAGGAAGCAAGGAATTAATCTTGAAATAGTCTGACAGTATAATGAACTTTCTAAGTATTGTAATGATTATTATGAGTTATTAAACCACTTAATCTCCATGATTTCAGCGTTTGGTTTAATTCAATGAATTAGTAATTGGTAATTCTACTCAGAACTGAAATAAATAGCAATAGAGTTGTTTAAAATAATGAAAAATGAAACATAAATAGGACAGTGTTATACCATAATCTAATAGCGGCAAATAAAAAGATCAGTGCCAACAACATTTGTCGTGTGAATAGCGGAAGTAAGTACTGAGAGAAGCTTTCTTGTTTTAAAGTAGTTTGCAATGTAACTGATATGGTGGATGCAACGATTCTCAAATGATCATTGTTAACACGAGTTGTTTCTGATACGAGTGAGACCTTGAGATGCAAAAGTTTGTAGTTATGTTTCTTTAAGTGAGTTCACAACTGTATCAAGCAGACCACAATAGAAGTTTCTCAATACTGAGACACGATAGGCTAAAAGAGATCAGATCATCGAAAGATTCAAAATAACTGTTGATGGCTAAAGGTGAGAGGACATAAAATTTAGACTGGCAACAGCGAGAAAAGTTTTTCTGAAAAAGGCCAACTTGTAAACGTTAGCTTTCTCGGTCGGTGTCAGTGTTAATAAATTTCTTCAGGGCATGTGATCGCATCATCATTATGTAAAATTCTTCAACGTTTTAGCCATTGGTAACAGTGGTCGAAACATTGGAGAATTTTACATATTGGTTATGGGTTCACATACCCTGAAGAATTTTATTGACAAAAGGGGATTTGTTAACATCTAATTTAAACCTGTGCGTTAGGAAAGGTTTTTTGGTCGTAGGAGGGGCGTTCAATAAGTAATGCTTTTTGCCTTGAAATCAGGTTGGTTTTATTCAAGATCCCAATACACTATATTATTTTTCACTCTTTTGGTTAAAAACTCCATTTTTCAACGTAATCTCCGTTCAATGCGACGGCCTTACGCCACGATACCGGCCCCAATCACAATGCGCTCCAATTTCAATAGTGGACATCCCTTTTAAGATGTCCTACGTCAGGGAATTTTACCTCGCACGCAGTTACGACTTGGAGGCGGCTATAGATCGGAAAACGTCGGCTCGACGGATCTATGGAGCTCTCCTAGGCTGTCCACCAGCGTACAAACTGGAAATACGGATGCCAACGGTCGCCTGGAAGCAGGTATGGGCTAGTATCAACAACCCATTCCTGCCATCAGACATCAGTTCGCTGTGGTACAGAGTAGTCAATGACACCTTTCCGACTAAGCAGCGACTAGCATACATTCACCTTAGTCAGACGAACGAATGCAGCCAGTGTGGAGATGCCGACACCAGAGACCACCGTATAGAGTGCCGCTACGTGTGGAAAGTATGGGAGCTATGCCGATTGATGGTGGGGCTTATACACCAAACTGCACCTTCCAGTGTGACACCAACGTGGATTCTCTTTCCTGACTTTAAACTGCACCCAAGAATGAAGAGCAATGCCGAGGCCTGGCTACTGGCACACACTACCTACGCTATTTTTGAGATACAACAGATAGATCCCTTATCATTTAGCTACAATATAGCAGGTCAGCAACTGGAAGCAGTTAATTCCATAAATTATCTGGGAATACGCATTAGGAGTGATTTAAAATGGAATGAAAAAAAAAAATGGTTCAAATGGCTCTGAGCACTATGGGACTTAACATCTATGGTCATCAGTCCCCTAGAACTTAGAACTACTTAAACCTAACTAACCTAAGGACATCACACAACACCCAGTCATCACGAGGCAGAGAAAATCCCTGACCCCGCCGGGAATCGAACCCGGGAACCCGGGCGTGGGAAGCGAGAACGCTACCGCACGACAAAATGGAATGATCATATAAAGTTGATCGTCGGTAAAGCAGATGCCAGACTGAGATTCATTGGAAGAATCCTAAGGAAATGCAATCCGAAAACAAAGGAAGCAGGTTACAGTACGCTTGTTCGCCCACTGCTTGAATACTGCTCAGCAGTGTGGGATTCGTACCAGATAAGTTTGATAGAAGAGATAGAGAAGATCCAACGGAGAGCAGCGCGCATCGTTACAGGATGATTTAGTAATCGCGAAAGCGTCACGGAGATGATAGATAAACTCCAGTGGAAGACTCTGCAAGAGAGACGCTCAGTAGCTCGGTACGGGTTTTTGTTGAAGTTTCGAGAACATACCTTCACCGAGGAGTCAAGCAGTATATTGCTCCCTCCTACGTATATCTCGCGAAGAGACCATGAGGATAAAATCAGAGAGATTAGAGCCCACACAGAGCCTTACCGACAATCCTTCTTTCCACGAACAATAGGAGACTGGAATAGAAGGGAGAACCGATAGAGGTACTCAAGGTACCCTCCGCCACACACCGTCAGGTGGCTTGCGGAGTATGGATGTAGATGTAGATGTAGAGGTAGATGCTGTGAAGTAAATGCCTACCTGTGGGAAGGTCATCAACGATTCAACCGTTCACCGAAGTACAGCGAACATTTTGCAAACAGTTTATCAGTTGCGTTATTGTATGGTTATTAGAGGATGTTTCAGTTACAGAGAAGTATCCATTTTGTTTCCCATTTTTCATTAGAGCTGTTCATTTTCTTTTACTTTACTATATGCTACACTTATTTCAATTTGTTTAAATTCCACAACTCATACACATTTCTTTAGGATTGTCACGAAAAGCACTCTGTGAATAATTTGTCGCACTTTACAATTGTCTTTGTTATTAATTCTGTTTTCTTTAAAGGATTTCGATTCTGTATAATACTGACAAGCTACCCACAATTACATTTCTGTTCATGTATTATGGTAAAGATTTTATGTTGTAATGATGTAATGTTAATAAATAAATAAATTACCACCAAAAAAATCGCTGCCTTCCGGTGCAAAATTTTTGGAAGTCGGGATGGCGTTCGCGCTAACCTGACGAAAATGAATTCGACGTCGGAGCCAACGCCTTGCTGCATCAATAACCGCCCCATCACCCACGTACCGCTTCCCGTGGAGTGCATATTTCATTGAGTCAAACAGATGGAAGTGGGAAGGCTGTGGGCTGAATGAGGAAGAAGTCCAGTCCAATAAAGTTTTGTGCTCTCCTCTCTCGTGTGCTGGCTTGTGTGAGGCCTTTTGTTGTCATGGAGAAGGACAACTTCACTTACATTTCTGTGGCAATCAACACACTGTAAGTCATTCTTTCAATTTGCTGAGAGTAGCACAATACACTTCCCGATCTGATCGTTGCACCATGAGGGAGGACATCAAAAAGAATAACTGTCTTCAAGCACAATACCCCCTTCCGAATACCTGAAGACCGTCGCCATGACTTTATCGGCTGAGGGTGCAGTTTTGAAATTTTCTTCAGAGGAGGAGTGGTGTGGCGCCACTCCATGGAATGCCGTTTTGTTTTTGCTCCGAAGTGGCGAACACGTTTCATCACCTGTGACGCTGTTTGTCCAAAAATCGTCACGATCTGCCTCGTAACGTGCAAGCAACTCCGCACAGATCGTCTTTCATTGGTTTCTAAGGTCCTGTGTTTAGAGATGATTTTTTTTTTCTTTATCGTGGTTTCAGGGGAGGGCTGTCAGTGGCACAATCCGCCGCTCTTCAGCCGAGTAACATGACAGCTAATACAAAAAGAAAATGATACATAGAAAGGCGATAAAAATGGGGGACAAAAAACACAGTAAGGGGAGATAATGGAGGTAAAAATACACTGACATGGAGACGTTCATGTGGGGACACTTAAAAAAGTCACACACAGGTTACAAGTTGGCCACAGTATTAAAAACACTCCAGAACAAGACACTTTAAACCCACTTCGAGAGATGAAACACACATGACAAAGAACAAAACTGCCAGGAGGGACCTGCCGAGGGAGAATGGTTCAAATGGCTATGAGCACTATGGGACATAACATCTGAGGTCATCAGTCTCCTAGAACTTACAACTATTTAAACCTAACTAACCTAAGGACATCACACACATCCATGCCCAAAGCAGGATTAGGACCTGTGACCATAGCAGTCACGCGGTTACAGACTGAAGTGCCTAGAACTGCTCAGCCACACCGGCCAGCTGCCGAAGGAGAGGCCTGAGAGGATAGAAAAGGAGGGGAGAGCAAGGTGCAGCAGGGGAGGGTGTGGGATGAAAAGAGTAGGGACGTCAGAGTGTATACCCAGAGGCAGGAAACAGGTGGGGCGGGAAATGAAGAGGGAAGGAAAGGCAGGAGGAAGTGCAGAGAGACTGAAGGGGAGCACAGGAGAGGGAGGGGGCATAGGAGGGGAAAGCCACTCAGGAGAAGTGAGGGGTAGGAGAGGGAGCCCTGAGGAGGAATGCAGGAGGAAGATGGGATTAGAGTTGGTAGGAAGGGTAGACATAAGGCAAATCTCATCATCCAAGAGGGGTAGATGGTGGAAGTTGCATTGGGAAAGGAGGAGGTGGGTGTGGAGATGGAGAGAGGGTGGGACACAACGGTAAAGGTGCGGCAATGGGCTGTGGGTGGAGAGGAAGGAAGACAACAGGGGGTGAGGAGGATCAAGGCAGCAGACAATATATATGGTGCTGATTTGTTCAAGGAAAAGGAGAAGGTGGGGGAAGGGGATGAGGTCGTAGAGGATGTGCATGGGTGACAGAAGGCGGATGCATGGCGTTCAAATATTTGGAGAGCTTTATAGAACATGGGAGGGTCGGAAATCCAAGCACTGCTGGCATAACAAAGGATGGAGCAGATCAAGGATTTGTAGGTGCGAAGGATGGTGGAAGGATGCAGATCCCATGTCCGGCCGGACGGGAGTTTCAGGAGGTGGAGGCGGTTGTGAGCTTTGTGTTGGATGGTAAGGAGATGGGGAGTCCAGGTGAGGTGGCGGTCGAGAATGAGGCCAAGGTATTTGAGGGTAGAAGTGTGGTGGATAGGACGGCCGTAAATTGTGAGGCAGAAATCATGGAGATGGAAAGAGTGGGCAGTGCGGCCTATGATGATCGCCTGGGTCTTGGAGGGGTTGATACGGAGGAACCACTGGTTGCACCAAGCGGTGAATTCGTCAAGGTGGGTTTGGAGGGTACGTTGGGATCGTTGAAGGGTAGGATAAAGGGCTAGGAAGGTGGTGTCATCAGCAAATTGGAGGAGATGAACAGGAGGGGGAGGTTTGGGCTTGGAGACGCGCAGCCCTGCAGCCAGACAAGTCTAAGTACACAAACTAGTGAACGGGTGTGTCTGCAAGACCAACAGAGACGACCAGTTGAGCAGCGAGGAGTTCGATTGTAATCCGTCGATGAACTTAAATGAGATTGTTTTCTGCCAAAAGAAACTCTCCGTTACAGACACTATTTTGAAGGCTACGTATAGCGCCGCCACCTATCGGAACTTCATGAAACTAGAGGGACTGAAGCGGGAATATTACATGTTGTCCCACAACAAATTCCGCATTTCTCAACCGAAACTGAAAGACAAAAAAATGCGTAGCATTACTTACTGAATACCCCTCGTATTTGAAGGGTAGCTTCGTACGGAAGCAGTTCAGACAAGAAAAAACTAGCTTTTGAAGTCTGGTGCTGTAGAATAATGTTTAAGATTACGTGGGTACCACCCTCTACCACGCCGTTGGGGAGAAGTGAGGAAACTGTTTCCCTACTGAAGACGGCCATTTGCTGGGAACTGCCTATGATTTAAAGGATATGAGAGATAACGAAAGGAATAAAAGAACGTTTATTTCATCTTTCCACTGAGTAATCTCTCTTAAAAGATAATAGTTACCTAGTTATTTGTGTTATGTCTCCATCGAAAGGAAATGTGTTAAGTTTTCGATTCTATACAGTTGCACGAAACTTAGAAAGTTGCAGATAGTGAGATTAGTTTATCATTCACTAAGTTTTTAGCTTTCGGCCGTTGTTTGATATTTCCAGACACACTCCGCCATTATCTTTTCGGATTATTTTTCAGTCCTTAAATTTTTGCATGGACTAATTTTATCTGCCTTGCTTTCCACTTCTTTGTCGTGTTTTTCATTCGACTAGCTTGAACCTGAATGCAGTGTAAGTTGAACTAGCTAATTCAGACTTTTTTTCTAACAACTGGAGTGCAGATTCCTTATGAACGTTATTTGCATCCGTTAAGTCATTGTGTGTGCACCGTTTTATCATACGTTTGAAATGTACTAAGTGTAAACTCAGCGTTGCCCTGAAAATGGGAGTTTCCGTATTGGAGCGCTACACTAGCGCCAGTGAGTGGTGTCGTTACTGGCTAGACTAACACGGAGAAGTGCGTCAAAGCAGTCTTCGGAATGAAGGCTACAACTACAATAACAACTACGTTTTTTCTTCCAAGGGCACTATTGCAACACAGTATGTACACTGAAGAGCCAAAGAAACTGGTATAGGTATGCGTATTCCAACACAGAGATATACACTCCTGGAAATGGAAAAAAGAACACATTGACACCGGTGTGTCAGACCCACCATACTTGCTCCGGACACTGCGAGAGGGCTGTACAAGCAATGATCACACGCTCGGCACAGCGGACACACCAGGAACCGCGGTGTTGGCCGTCGAATGGCGCTAGCTGCGCAGCATTTGTGCACCGCCGCCGTCAGTGTCAGCCAGTTTGCCGTGGCACACGGAGCTCCATCGCAGTCTTTAACACTGGTAGCATGCCGCGACAGCGTGGACGTGAACCGTATGTGCAGCTGACGGACTTTGAGCGAGGGCGTATAGTGGGCATGCGGGAGGCCGGGTGGACGTACCGCCGAATTGCTCAACACGTGGGGCGTGAGGTCTCCACAGTACATCGATGTTGTCGCCAGTGGTCGGCGGAAGGCGCACGTGCCCGTCGACCTGGGACCGGACCGCAGCGACGCACGGATGCACGCCAAGACCGTAGGATCCTACGCAGTGCCGTAGGGGACCGCACCGCCACTTCCCAGCAAATTAGGGACACTGTTGCTCCTGGGGTATCGGCGAGAACCATTCGCAACCGTCTCCATGAAGCTGGGCTACGGTCCCGCACACCGTTAGGCCGTCTTCCGATCACGCCCCAACATCGTGCAGCCCGCCTCCAGTGGTGTCGCGACAGGCGTGAATGGAGGGACGAATGGAGACGTGTCGTCTTCAGCGATGAGAGTCGCTTCTGCCTTGGTGCCAATGATGGTCGTATGCGTGTTTGGCGCCGTGCAGGTGAGCGCCACAATCAGGACTGCATACGACTGAGGCACACAGGGCCAACACCCGGCATCATGGTGTGGGGAGCGATCTCCTACACTGGCCGTACACCACTGGTGATCGTCGAGGGGACACTGAATAGTGCACGGTACATCCAAACCGTCATCGAACCCATCGTTCTACCATTCCTAGACCGGCAAGGGAACTTGCTGTCCCAACAGGTCAATGCACGTCCGCATGTATCCCGTGCCACCCAACGTGCTCTAGAAGGTGTAAGTCAACTACCCCGGCCAGCAAGATCTCCGGATCTGTCCCCCATTGAGCATGTTTGGGACTGGATGAAGCGTCGACTCACGCGGTCTGCACGTCCAGCACGAACGCTGGTCCAGCTGAGGCGCCAGGTGGAAATGGCATGGCACGCCGTTCCACAGGACTACATCCAGCATCTCTACGATCGTCTCCATGGGAGAATAGCAGCCTGCATTGCTGCGAAAGGTGGATATACACTGTACTAGTGCCGACATTGTGCATGCTCTGTTGCCTGTGTCTATGTGCCTGTGGGTCTGTCAGTGTGATCATGTGATGTATCTGACCCCAGGAATGTGTCAATAAAGTGTCCCCTTCCTGGGACAATGAATTCACGGTGTTCTTATTTCAATTTCCAGGAGTGTACAAACAGACAGAATACGGCGCTGCGGTCGGCCTATATAAGACAAGCGTCTGAGCAGTTGTTTGACCGATTACTGCTGCTACAATGCAGGTTATCTAGATTTAAGTGAGTTTGAACGTCGTGTTATAATCGGCGTACGAGAGATAGGACACAGATTCTCCGAGGCAGCGATGAACTGGAGATTTTCTCGTACGACCATTTCACGAGTGTACTGCGAATATCAGGAATCTGGTAAAACATCAAATCTCCGACATCATTGCGGCAGGAAAAAGATCCACCAGGAACGGCACCAACAACTGAAGAGAATCGTTCAACGTGACGGAAGTGCAACCCATCCTCAAGTAGCTGCAGATTACAATGCTGGGTCATCAACACGTTGTCAGCGTGCAAATCATTCAACGAAACATCATCTATACGGGCTTTCGGAGCCGAAGGCCCACTCGTGTACCCTTAATGACTGCACAACACAAGGCTTTACGCCTCACCTGGGCCCGTCAACACGGGTATTGGACTGTTAGTGGCTGGAAACATGTTGCCTGGTCGGACGAGTCTCGTTTCAAATTGTTTCGAGCTGTTGGACGTGTACGGGTATGGAGACAACCTCAAGAATCCATTGACCCTACATGTCAGCAGGAGGGGCTATGACCATTCGATCATTTTCGCTAATGTCTCCTCTATTGAGCAAGTGTTCGTAGCTGTTAAGGTACGCGCTTTAGAGCCCACGTTTATTGGACATTTTTTCTCGTTTTTGTCCACACTACCACCACTGAAAGTTACTAACCCTACACTATTCGTAACACAAGAACCGGTACATGTATGTATTCAACTGTCAGAGGTATTAGAACGGTTTTCGTTTATGACTTTCGACTCGTTCGTTTCCGGTACAGGGATCCTTACTTCAAATTAATACATTTATCGATCTCCATCATCCTAGAAAGTCCTTAACATCATCACGGAATCACCCCGTGTATACGTACATTTACAGACGCCATCACCTATAACTTTGACGCTCTCCAGTCTCATTGGATGACGTTTCCGGACATGGATTCCTATTCAAAATACGATGTACTCACTCCCCTCTACAAGTCCTAATAGTCTGTAACGGGAGTTTCCGACCACCCTGTATTAAGCTAATAATGACGACTACGGTTATGATGATGATGATGATGATGATGATGATGATGTTGAGTGTGGTATTCCACCTGCCAGCCCCACAACTACACGGAACTTTCCGTAATGACAAAGGCGCTGACTGAAATTCAAGTCTACAGAGCTTACTACAAACAAATGTGCTGACAGTTTTCAGAGCGCACGGAACTCTTTCACAGGAGAGCTAACATTAGCCTTATATCCCCAGTAGGGGTAAAAACCCTCAAGATGTCAGATTTTCTCTTTTGTGGTGATGGTTTTTGATGAGAGGAAAAACAGTTGACCGAGCGGTGACCTTACATTTACAGCTACTCTGCAAATCACATTTAAGAGTTGTCAGAGGGTTTTCGAACCATCATCAGACTATTTCTCTGCCGTTCCACCCTCTAACAGCGTGCGGGGAAAATGAACACTTACGTCTTTCTGTACGAGATCGGATTTCTCATATTTTATTGCGATGATCATTTATTCGGGTGTAAGTTGGCGACAATAAAATATTTTCACATTCAGAGGAAAAAGTTGGTGACTGAAATTACGTGAAAAGGTCTCGCCACAACAAAAAACGCCTTTCTTTTAATAATTGCCGCCCCCACTCCCCTACGTTACCCGTGACAATTACTCAGCTGTTCGGAATAAGAGGAACGGCTGCAAAGTATACACATCTCAGGTCTGAAGCTCTGTATGTAATTTGTGGAAATAGCAATACTAACACGCTCAACATTTTTAACTCGATGGTGGAGTTAATGTGAATTTGCGACGTAGTGCAGCCATTCGCATTACAGTTGGAGCAGTTCTGTTTGTACAGGTTCCGCTGTAATTGGAGAGCCGTGTTCGCTGGAACTCCACAGGGATATGTTGATCGGAAGTTTCGCTATGGATGTGGAACTTGCGGGAGATGTGCAGAGCTCGGCAAACTCGCTTCTCCAATGACGGTAGCGCAAAGGTTAGGCAGCCTGTTAAAAGTTCTGAGAATGTCGTACTTCAAGTACTTCTAAACATAGTCTGTACACTGTTAGACCAAATGTAACCTTACGCCCTTTATTTTTCAGCCAGAATCTGATAACAGGTCTTTCTCTTTCTATCCCCTCTCTTTCTCTCCCTCTCTTCCCCCGTCTCTCTACTCCATCTCTCTCCCAGTCTCTCTTTCCCTCCCTCCCTCTCTCTCTCTCTCTCTCTCTCTCTCTCTAGTCGACAGAAAACTATCGGATACGTTGTGTTGTCCTCCTCCTCTTGCTATCTTGCGCTAGTCCTTTTATCTCTGTAGGCCTACTACACTCCATTTACTTGGTAATCTGTTTTGGATATTCTAATTTCTGCATCTATCCGTAAATTACACTTTCTATATCCTTTTTCAGCTCATAGTGAACTGTCCCTGGGTCATACAGTGTTAGTCATCAGTTACTCAACCTTAAATTTAAAAAAATAGTGTGGTTGGAAACTGACTTTCTTACTCGTGGAAATATTTGTGTTGGCAACTGATGACCTTGTGGGAGACGCATAGCACGCGATATCTAAGCAGTTTCGCCCAATAGATGTCAGTATTGGGTTAGCTGTGTGCGAACAAATATGCGTTTTTCCCAGGCTCAACGTGTGCTCATTCTTGAAAGTTACTTTCAACGCAATCTTTCTCATCATCTCGGAAAGGTGTTAGGAAAGCTTACCCTGAAACAATGGTTCGTAACAAATCAACGATTTCACGCACGGTCTGTTGTTTCACGAAAACTAGTAGTGCGAATTAATGTCAACGTTCCGGCTGTAAGGGATTACATCCTTTATATGCGATCTTTGGATCCAGTATGCTTAGGCAACATAGAGTACTTTGTGGAGCGACCGAGCTCGGAGGCAGTAGTGTTCAAGCAAAGATGATAATCGCCGATTGGAAGCAGTACCGTACAGGCAGGAGCGGATGGTCGGTCATGCAAGATGTTGTGGTGTAATGGCACAAAGTTTGTTTGAAGTGTTCTTTAATTGTGTCTGTTAACATCAATGCTCGTTTGTTTAACGAAACAAATGTTGTATAGTAAAATCCGCGAATTGCTAATTTCAATAGTATATCGCCCAACATCACTTACAACTGGCAGAACAACTGAGAGAAAATCTGGAAGACATTTCACATAAATTTCCTCACCATGTTATAGTCTTAGGTGGAGATTTCAATTTACCAGATATAGACTGGGACACTCAGATGTTTAGGACGGGTGGTAGGGACAGAGCATCGAGTGATCTTATACTGAGTGCACTATCCGAAAATTACCTCGAGCAATTAAACAGAGAACCGACTCGTGGAGATAACATCTTGGACCTACTGATAACAAACAACCCGAACTTTTCGACTCTGTAAGCGCAGAACAGGGAATCAGTGATCATAAGGCCGTTGCAGCATCCCTGAATATGGAAGTAAATAGTGTTAAGAGGTCCATGATCAAGCAATTTGTTGCTAGCGCACTCGAGCATACGTAATTTCGATGGATTGCTCACGCACTGCCTGCGATATGTAAGCTATAAGAGATTCTCAGACCAGAGAGCAGTGTTGTTGTTATTGTATTTGTTCCATTTTTGCTTTGTCTTTGTTTGGTTTTGTGCTTGACTTTGATTTGCGAAAATGTCGCGAAAAACTGCTAACAGTACATCGCGATGTGCAGTGAGTGAAAAAGCCGACTCGAATAATTTGACTGATAATACTAGCGACTCTCAGTGTCATAGTGATAATCCTCTAGTTACAGATTATCAGTGCGTGCCGATCACTAGTAACGATTTTATTCCAATTGATGAACAAACACATTCAGTTATGTCCACACTTAATTTAACGGCAATTGATGGCGCGGCGCCCGGGTTCCCGGGTTCGATTCCCGGCGGGGTCAGGGATTTTCTCTGTCTCGTGATGACTGGGTGTTGTGTGCTGTCCTTAGGTTAGTTAGGTTTAAGTAGTTCTAAGTTCTAGGGGACTGATGATCATAGATGTTAAGTCCCATAGTGCTCAGAGCCATTTGAACCATTTTTTGATGACGCGGCACGTTCCGTTACAATGAACGCTGTCCAGTTTGACACACATGATTGGGAAAATTTACACAGTGAACAGACAAATGTTTCCAACGAAGATGAACAATGTACTCAAAATATGTCAGATTTATTTGATTCCGCTGTAGTGACCAACAGTGCACATCCAATTGGCAAACCTTTTCAAGAATCAGAGAATGACCAAATGGTTACACAAAACCTGACAAATGCAGATACACCATCTCACAGCACAGAGAATAGAGTAGGTAATATTGGCATGGATCAAGTTACGGCATTATTGCTACAACTTAATGAATCGAACAAACAACTTAATGAAAATCTCAAACAACAACTTACTGAAAATCTCAAACAACAACTTAATGAATAGAACAAACAACTTAATGAAAGTTTCAAACAGTTGAATGAAAAACACGACAGGTCGATCAAACAAATTAAAGAGAACTTTAAACAGATTGATGAACAGAATGAGATTTTCACTCTGCAGCGGAGTGTGCGCTGATATGAAACTTCCTGGCAGATTAAAACTGTGTGCCAGACTGAGACTCGAACTCGAGACCTTTTCCTTTCGCGGGCAAGTGCTCTACCAACTGAGCTACCCAAGCATGACTCACGCCCCGTCCTCACAGTCTCATATCAGCGCACACTCCGCTGGAGAGTGAAAATCTCATTCTGGAAACATCCCCCAGGCTGTGGCTAAGCTATGTCTCCGCAATATCCTTTCTTTCGGGAGTGCTAATTCTACAAGGTTCGCAGGACAGCTTCTGTAAAGTTTGGAAGGTAGGAGACGAGGTACTGGCAAAAGTAAAGCTGTGAGGACGGGGCGTGAGTCGTGCTTGGGTAGCTCAGTTGGTAGAGCACTTGCCCGCGAAAGGCAAAGGTCCCGAGCTCGAGTCTCGGTCCGGCACACAATTTTAATCTGCCAGGAAGTTTCGGATTAATGAACAGATTGCAGCCGTTGCCGTGCAATGTCATGATACTAAAGAACAATTACGTGACGAAATTAAGGCATGTGCTAGGAATAGTAGTGAAGAAATTAGATCCGTTGCACAGGAATTACATAATACGCATGCAGACACAACAAATTTACTTAGAGAGGAAATTAGTGCAGTTGCTAAACAATGTTCAGAAAATGCAACACAGTTACGCGACGAGTGTAAATTAATGTCAGCAGAACTTTCACGCACACTGGATGCGAAAGTAGACAAGAAATTTGATGAACAAAACAGCCAAATTGACGAACGTTTTAATCACCACCTACAAAACAGTGAGACACGTTACCGTAAATTCATACAGGAACAGAACAAAGTAGAGAAACAAGTCATGGAAACAATTACTGCACAGAGGCAGGAAGATAAGATCAAATTGTTTACGAAAGCAAAAACATGCGTAGACAACAACTTTTTACAGTATCAGAGGAAATTAATACTATCAAACAGTTGAACAGTGAATTGCATGATGAAATCTCCACTCTTAAAACAAAAACAGACACACATACAGTAGACTTTCAGACAATGACCAGCAGATTTGAACAATTGGAATTAATACAGGATCCCGATGCCATTAAAGCAGACGTTGAGAAATTGAACAAAACCACCCGTAAAATCCAAAAAAACAAATCAATGTTTGTGACACTAAAAATGACGATCAGGTAAAAGCAGTGACTGAAAAAAATCGATGAATTGGCCAGTCGTATTGATGTTATCGAAAATAACAATGACACCAAATCAGACGATACGTCACCGATTTCGTTCAGTCAAACACCCGAATTCCAAAACTTACAGCAGACAATCAGTGAGATAGGTTCGACCAATAATACATTACGTAGAAAATTGTCATCTTTACAGCAAGAAATGACAGAAATGAAAAATGTTTCAGCTATTAACACGTCACAGCATACGCCACTTTCCGAACATTTCTCACACTCTCACAGCCAGTGTAACTTAGGTAATTTAGAGAGAGTATGTGTCTGAGATTCCATACAGTCACAGACAAACAGATTGTTACACAAACCTGAACCTGCTGTCATGTAGAGACGATAATTTTGATTATAAGCACTTCCTATCCATGAGAAAATTTAAGGTATTTAATAATGACAGAACACAGATTCACCCTTTGGACTGGATACAACAATTTGCTTTTGAATTTTCACCGGCAGTGCCTGTAATGCAGAAACTAAAATTTATTTGCAGCGCGTAAGTGACCTCAGGGGATTCATTACACTTCGATGAATATGTGCCGTAACGTGCACAGGGCCCCGAGCCGTAGTAGTGCTATTTCACCTTTAGTTTTCTGCACTGCTGCCTACCCTTTTACTATCCTTTATATCTATCAAAACAGCTCTTCAACTATCGATCTATCTAGAGTTAGGAATGAGTAAAGAAATCTGATATGACGAGTTTTACCTGAAAGTGGCAGTTTTCATTAGACACTCCCGAAATGGCAAGAACTACCAGCATAATTTTAATAACAGACAAAATTTTAATCATCAGTATGTACAAAATTTTGAGCAATCGCAGACACATTTTGGTAACAATAGAGGCTTTTTCTCACAACAGCAACAAAACCAGCCTGTTGGCATACCTAACCAACAATGTAATGTGCAATATCATGACAGACGTAAAAGTGATGAGCACAGATTTCAGTGTACATTTAATAACAGTAGGTCTTACGAGCAGCAGAATCATCCGAAACAACAGATTATCGTGAATGAACCAGACAGTCGGTATCATCCCGAGCCAAATACGTCAGGACGAAATAACAGAACAGTATAAATAGTCGAAATGCCACAGCATCCTCCTGCAAATAACAGCACGTCAGAAAGAATTTGACTAGATACAGTACAGATAACATCTTCCAGCAACGTAAGCAATACTTTTGATACACAGAATCTTATTCACGAAAATGTTATTACTTTTGACGACATCTGAGACACACTTTTGCATGAAAACCCAGTTTTACAAAAAAACATTTTCCACCCTGTTATTGAAGTAAAGATTGGATCATCCACATTTTCAGCAGTAATCTATTCTGGATCACCTATGTCACTTATAAATGAAGAAACTTTCAACGAATGTAACAAAGAGAACACCTATCCTACGTTACCATTAGGCAAAACTAAAGTAAGAGGTGCAGTATCTGGTAAAGGAGTAGATGTAAAATTACAGACACACTCATCATTTTGTATTGCAGGTCATATGTTCCACTCAAATCTTTGGATTGTTCCCTTATTGACAACAGACGTTATTTTAGGTACGAATTTTTTGGTACAACATGACGCAATTACTGACTTTCAGAATTCCTATTTAATGTTAAAGGATGAAAAGGTACAACTGGCATTAGAATTTCAGCACGCTTTATCTGCAGATGAACAGGCAATTAATCGAACAGAGGTCATTTCTACATCACGTAACATAGACTGTCATTCCACATTGTTCACAGATACGTATGTACACAACTACAATACACCAGACAAAGCCGACTATGACGTTATGCAAATGATTTCAGAGAAAGTAAAACATAGCAGTGCAAATACAGACGACGAACGTATTCAACTACGCAAAATTCTTTTACAGCAAGCTCCAGTTTTTGACAACGTCCCTGGTACTATGTCCGATTTTATGTATGAATTTCAAGTTAAACAGCATGACACATTTAAAGCTAAAAATTATCCTATTCCGAATATCCGTACACAAAATATTGTAGCAGACGCACTATCCAGTTCTCTCAGCAACAATCAGCAAGATATCGGAACCAACTTCTGCCAAGCAAATTCCAGCGTCATGTATATTCAACAAGTTGCATTTGAAAATTTCATTTCGTCATTACGAGACATAGCACAGGAGCAGAGCAAAGACAACGTGTAGAAAGAAATTAAACACCATTAGCAAGCTAGGAATAACGTTACCATTAGAAACCATTATACTGTACGCAATAACATTCTGTTTCGCCGCTCTCACCCTGACAGCAATAACTGGTTATTGTGTATTCCTGACGAACTTGTTAACAAATTAATTTGGTATACTCATTTAAGTTACGCACATTATGGAGCCAGAAACTGTTTTCATATACTGAGACAGAACTGTTATTTTGCCAACATGGAGAAACGTATTCGATGAGTTTTAGCGTCATGTAAAATCTGCCAGAAAGCTAAATCAGACACGACTTCACAGTTCCTCCGTTACATCCCATTGGACCCGTTAAATTGAGACACCTGGCCGCTGTAGACTTTTTTGGTCCGATTCCCAGACCTAATAGAGGTTTTTGTTACATCTTTTTCGCTGCTGAACTCACTTCAAAATTTGTTACCTTCACTCCGTTACGCAAAGCTACTGCTAAATCTACGAGTATTTCGGATGCATTTGTAAAACATTTTTATTCCATGTAGGACATGTATTGAAAGTAATTTCCGACAATGGACCACAATTTCGATCTGCGATATGGACACGCATGTTACGAGCTAGAAACATTTCTCCGATCTATATATCCAAGTATCACGCTTCTTCGAACCATCCTGAGCGATTGATGAAAGTAATTGGTAAACTATGTAGAATATACTGCCATAAAAAATATATTGATTGGGATACACTCATACTCTCATTCCAGGATGTAATTAACTCTATACCAAATGAATCTACTATGCTATCTCCGACTGTTATACTGAAAAATGTTGAATGACCCAACAAAATTAAAGAATTAGTATCCTTTCCTACATCTCGTCGACTACGCCACCATGAAATAATTGACATTGCGCTCAACAACAGCAAACGTGCCGCAGAGCGCCGGAGAAGACAGTAAAAACAGGTTTGTACACGCCGTGACTTTCACATTGGACAGAAGATATTAGTACGCACACACTATTTATTAACAGAGGAAAGAGTAGATGTCGTAAATTTGAGGTTCTACACGCAGGTCCATAAAGAATTCGCAGCATTCCTCACCCCAATGTAGTACATATCGAAACTTTGAGAACCATAAAAAGTAAGAGCAATCACCGTATTTCCAATATTAAACCCTTTGTTGAATGAACATACTTTATGATTTATCACACTGTAATGCCATTTCTTGGTATTTATATGACCACTTATGCAATTATATCTATTAACACTTACTGATGATGATCGTATTTTTTTCTTGGCAGGTGTCCGGCAAGGTAAGGTTAGCAGGTCGCTTTTCTTGTCGTTAGACATCAGACCGTGCACATTTTCCATTTTTTGAGTATGTATGATTGTTTTCCTAACGAAAGTAGAATTTTGTTTGTATGCATTATGAAATCTTTAAGATATAACAAACACCAGTTGACTTTGACATTTTTCCTTATTATATCTCAATATCTTGACTATTTTACATTTTTTGCTACTACATTATGATACTGTGTGTACACTTTTTGCACTTGAAAATTGTCTATGGTTTTGACCTAATACGTTTTCTGTCATGCTATGCTGTATGCTTAGTTATATCGCTAGAAACAAGTTTTATTTGATGAGTATATGATTTAAATGCAAGATATTAATCCATATTCATCGTTTTCAGAAAGCAATACCGTGTAAAAGAAATAAATTAAACAAACCACAGTGGTTTACTATGAAATGGGAATTCCACCTTCGGAATGAACGAAAGAAAATGCAATAACTTGTCATGAAGAGTAAATGGATCAGAATTAACAAGCATTAACAAGAATATCCTATACACACTGTATAATAGCAGTCTAACTAATTATTTTTCTTTCAGAATACCAGGCGATTAATGCAGGCTGTCAGACAGAACTACACATATTAATTTTAGTGATGAAATATGCTAGAAGTAAGAAACTCTCTACTATGAATAGTTGTATGAAGTAAATGGTAATATGAATAATGAATAATTAGGTGTCTATTTTTTTGCAGATGATAATAAATGATAATGAATAGTTGTATGAGGGGAATGGTAATATGAATACGAATAATGAATAATGAAGTGTCCATTTTTTTGCAGATGATAATAAGTGATGATGAATAGCTGTATGAAGAATATGGTAATATGAGTAACGAAGTTTTTCTTTGCAGATGATGATAATGATGAAGTTATGGTAATATGAATAATGAAGTTTTTCTTTGCAGATGTTGATAATGATGAAGTTTATGTATTTTCTGCTAGTTAAGAAATGCTATGTAGTTATTTAAGTATTTGTTGCAGTTCCTTTTGACAGTATGTCTTATGTCGCATAGTATAATGGCTGAATGTTTTGGGAAAGACAGCTAGAGTACATACATATTAAGTACACGTTTCATTACCTGTTAATTCGAAGTTTAGTACTTTTCAGCATAATATGAATACATTTCTTCCTCCAGCTCGATAATCCACTTTGTACAAGGTGCATTCAAGTTCTAAGGCCTCCGAATTTTTTCTCCGGACTGGAAACAGATAGAAACACGCGCGTTGTTTTAAAATGAGGCCGCGTTCATTGTCAATACATCCCAGAGATGGCAGCACCGTACGGCAGATGGAATTTTACCACCAGCGGCGAGAATGAGAACTGTTTTAAACACTTAAAATGGCGACGTTTTCCTTACTTGAACAGCGTGCAATCATTTCTGAATTTGCGTGGTGTGAAACCAATTGAAATTCATCGACAGTTGAAGGAGACATGTGGTGATGGAGTTATGGATGTGTCGAAAGTGCATTCGTGGGTGCGACAGTTTAATGAAGGCAGAACATCATGTGACAACAAACCAAAACAACCTCGGGCTCGCACAAGCCGGTCTGACGACATAATCGAGAAAGTGGAGAGAATTGTTTTGGGGGATCGCCGAATGACTGTTGAACAGATCACCTCCAGAGTTGGCATTTCTGTGGGTTCTGTGTACACAATCCTGCATGACGACCTGAAAATGCGAAAAGTGTCTTCCCGGTGGGTGCCACGAATGCTGACAGACGACCACACGGCTGCCCGTGTGGCATGTTGCCAAGCAATGTTGATGCACAACGACAGCATGAATGGGACTTTCTTTTCATCGGTTGTGACAATGGATGAGACTTGGATGCCATTTTTCAATCCAGAAACAAAGTGCCAGTCAGCTCAATGGAAGCACACAGATTCACCACCACCAAAAAAATTTCGGGTAACCGCCAGTGCTGAAGAAATGATGGTGTCCATGTTCTGGGACAGCGAGGGCGTAATCCTTACCCATTGCGTTCCAAAGGGCACTACGGTAACAGGTGCATCCTACGAAAATGTTTTGAAGAACAAATTCCTTCCTGCACTGCAACAAAAACGTCCGGGAAGGGCTGCGCGTGTGCTGTTTCACCAAGACAAAGCACCCGCACATCGAGCTAACGTTACGCAACAGTTTCTTCGTGATAACAACTTTGAAGTAATTCCTCATGCTCCCTACTCACCTGACCTGGCTTCTAGTGACTTTTGGCTTTTTCCAACAATGAAAGACACTCTCTGTGGCCGCACATTCACCAGCCACGCTGCTATTGCCTCAGCGATTTTCCAGTGGTGAAAACAGACTCCTAAAGAAGCCTTCGCCGCTGCCATGGAATCATGGCGTCAGCGTTGTGAAAAATGTGTACATGTGCAGGGCGATTGCGTCGAGAAGTAACGCCAGTTTCATCGATTTCGGGTGAGTAGTTAATTAGAAAAAAAATCGGAGGCCTTAGAACGTGAATGCACCTCGTATAAGTCTTTAGCATATTTAGGAGAACTGATCATATTAACAAATGAAATGAAGTGCACATGCACTGTACAAGTCTTTAGCATTTTTTTACAAGAACTGAATACATTAAGAAATGAAATAAAGTGCACATGCACTGTAAAAGTCTTTAGCATTTTTACATGAACTGAATACATTAAGAAATGAAATAAAGTGCACACACGCTGTAAAAGTCTCTAACATTTTACAAGAACTAGGAAGGGAATGGGAATGATAGCATCATGGTTGTAGCACAGTGGGTTGCACGCAGCTGCACTGAAAGCCCGTATCTTTCTACAGAAGCACAACACCGAGTGAGGCAATCTGGAGTTCTCTTCCTTGAAGTATTTATCAGTGTAAACAAGACACTGAAATGTTGTGTTAATATTCTATGTAATCATTTTGGTAGTACATTAGGTACACCAAACAGTAGGACCATAATGACATCTCCTTCGGTCAGAGTGGAGGACAGCTTGATATGTCAACACCACATTCTTGTAGAATCCATACTCTTACATCAACGTAGAGTTACTGCAAAAACCAAATATAGTGCTCCATGATCATGAGGATGGACAGGACATACGGATATTGAAGTAATTAGGTCAGAAGGTGAAGGACATTAAGCCTCATGCTAGTCATCATTCAGAATTACACTAGTGTATCAACCGATCTGAATAATTATTGTCATTCATTGGCTATTTACACAGCATTTAAGTAGTATGTATGGAGTATTACAGAACATTATTCGTAAGTCATCTCATTACAGTAAGTATTGGCATAGTATTTATGGAATGTAACAGAACATTATTAATAATTCATCTCATTACAGTAATTATTGGCGTAGCATTTATGCATAAGTTATCTCATTACAGTAATTATTGGTATCATGTCATCTCATTACAGTAATTTTTGCCATAGCATTTATGTATTATTACATAACATCATTCAGTATTACTCAGAAATCATCATTCAAAACAAGCTGTTAGTGTTTATATATGGTATCATGCAAGTGATATAAGACATACTTAAAATGTAACACATTGTAACTATTACTCAAGGTCTGTAGTCCAATAATATGTAGATATATTGGATTCAATACATCAGAGAAATTTGCATTATATTTAGGACTAGAATATATCTTAAACTGGTAGCATTACTTAGTTGTATACAGGTAATAGTTGAAAAATGGCTCTGAGTACTATGGGACTTAACTTCTGTGGTCATCAGTCCCCTAGAACTTAGAACTACTTCAACCTAACTAACCTAAGGCCATCACACACATCCATGACCGAGGCAGGATTCGAACCTGCGACCGTAGCAGTCGCGCCGTTCCGGACTGAGCGTAATAGTTGACACTGGTAATATTTTTCTTTTTCTTTTGTGCTAGCAATGCATTGCGTTGGGATCGATAATTAATTGCTGGGGTATGAAAATATTTGCTTTTGACTTATTGCTGGAAATAAAGATTATTAACGTCATTCGTCATGAGTCAGCTGTAGCAAGGTTATGAAACAAGTACAGTATATGTGTTCACATTCATAAATGATTAGACACAACTACATAAAAGAAATGCAAGTACTAGAACAGGTTTAATAGCTAACTGATGATAGCATATTAATATCATGAAAAGCTTCTCCTGGAAAAAATACGAGTACAGTGCATGTGAACTTTATTTCATTCCTTAATGTACTCATTTCTTGTAAAATGCTAAAGACTTTTACAGTACGTGTGCACTTTATTTCATTTCTTAATGTATTCAGTTCTTCTAAAATGCTAAAGACTTTTACAGTGCATGTGCACTTTATTTCATTTCTTAATATATTCAGTTCTTGTAAAAAATGCTAAAGACTTAAACGGTGTGTGTGCAATTCATTTCATTTGTTACTATCATCAGTTCACGTACAAATGCTAAAAACTTATACAGTGCATGTGCATTTTATGTCATTTGTTAATATATCTTGTACTCATTGCGTATACATTTTGTCATTTCTTAATACGTTCTGAACACAGTGCGTGTGCACTCTATTTCATTTCTTAATATGTTCTGCACTTATCAATATGTATATACTCTGTGACTGTAGACTTAGTTAATTAAATAGACTATAGAAAAATTTGTTGCTCATGGCAAGTCCAATTGACTCACCATCGCTGCCAAATTTTTGCCCCTCCAGTGGAGGGTTATGTCAGAGGTCCATGATCAAGGAATTTGTTGCTAGCGCACTCTAGCAGATGTAATTTCGATGGACTGCTCACGCGCTGCCTGCGATATGTAAGCTATAAGTGAATCTCAGAACAGAGAGCAGTGTTGTATGCAGTAAGAGCAGAGTCTGTAGCAGCAGGAGTAAGTAGTTGCTAGCAGTTGGGTGTATCGAGTTGGCTGGGCCGGTCGTGTGGAGCGATGGCGGTGCCTGAGCGTTGTAGTATAAGGTAAAAGCAGCCTCACGCATATGTAGTATTGTTATATCAAGTCCCATGTAAATGCTTTTAAAAATAAATTTCTTAATAATAATCTTTCTTATGAAAATTAACTTTTGACGATCATTCATCTCAATTTAAAGAATTTACTAATTTCTCCAATCCATGGTGATCCCGATTATAGTAAAGAATAGTCAGTTGTTTCTTTTTATACATGACCAATATATCGGTCAGCATTGCACTGAGCTGTGCCACAGAAATATCTTATAGGAGCAGATATATACGCGTTATCCCGCGACGTTATTGAGGTAAGAATTTTCAATTTATTCAGAATGATCTTTCAGGGCCATGACGCAGCACTGCTGACGTCCAAAATTTACCAGTTTAAATTCAGTCAATTATTGAAAGGTTATAAATGGTTCAAATGGCTCAGAGGACTATGGGACTTAACATCTATGGTCATCAGTCCCCTAGAACTTAGAACTACTTAAACCTAACTAACCTAGGGACATCACACAACACCCAGTCATCACGAGGCAGAGAAAATCCCTGACCCCGCTGGGAATCGAACCCGGGAATCCGGGCGTGGGAAGCGAGAACGCTACCGCACGACCACGAGCTGCGGACCGGTTATAAATGAGCCACAATTTTATTGAGATATTAGTCACATTGTATTATTGGTAGACTACGGAATTTATTTATTGGGAGGTTACACTAAATCTGAATTTATATATATATATGTATATATCTTTTTATCTGTGGGGAGGTAATCATAGGAATATAAAAAAAGGGAGGAAGGTTTATCTGTTTAGCAAGAGTAATAGGAGGCAGATTTCAGACTACCTAATAGATCAAAACGAAAATTTCTGTTCCGACACTGACAATGTTGAATATTTATGGAAAAAGTTCAAGGCAATCGTAAAATGCGTTTTAGACAGGTATATGCCGAGTAAAACTGCGAGGAACGGGAAAAACCCACCGTGGTTCAACAACAAAGTTAGGAAACTACTGCAAAAGCAAAGAGAGCTTCACTGCAATGCAGCCAAAACCTCTCAGACAAATAGAAGCTAAACGATGTCAAAGTTAGCGCAAGGAGGGCTATGCGTGAAGCGTTGAGTGAATTCGAAAGTAAAATTCTATGTACCGACTTGACAGAAAATCCTAGGAAGTTCTGGTCTTACGTTAAATCAGTAAGTGGATCGAAAAAGCATATCCAGACACTCCGGGATGATGATGGCATTGAAACAGAGGATGACACGCGTAAAGCCGAAATACTAAACACCTTTTTCCAAAGATGTTTCACAGAGGAAGACCGCACTGCAGTCCCTTCTCTAAATCCTCGTACGAACGAAAAAATGGCTGACATCGAAATAAGTGTCCAAGGAATAGAAAAGCAACTGAAATCACTCAACAGAGGAAAGTCCGCTGGACCTTACGGGATACCGATTCGATTCTACACAGAGTACGCGAAAGAACTTGCCCCCCTTCTAACAGCCTTGTACCGCAAGTCTCTAGAGGAACGGAAGGTTCCAAATGATTGGAAAGAGCACAGGTAGTTCCAGTTTTCAAGAAGGGTCGTCGAGCAGATGCGCAAAACTATAGGCCTATATCTCTGACATCGATCTATTGTAGAATTTTAGAACATGTTTTTTGCTCGCGTATCATGTCATTTCTGGAAACCCAGAATCTGCTCTGTAGGAATCAACATGGATTCCGGAAACAGCGATCGTGTGAGACCCAACTCACTTTATTTGTTTGTCAGACCCAGATAATATCAGATACAGGCTCCCAGTAGATGCCATTTTCCTTGACTTCCGGAAGGCGTTCAATACAGTTCCGCACTGTCGCCTGATAAACAAAATAAGAGCCTACGGAATATCAGACCAGCTGTGTGGCTGGATTGAAGAGTTTTTAGCAAACAGAACACAGCATGTTGTTATCAATGGTGAGACGTCTACAGACGTTAAAGTAACCTCTGGCGTGCCACAGGGGAGTGTTATGGGACCATTGCTTTTCACAATATATATAAATGACCTAGTAGATAGTGTCGGAAGTTCCATGCGGCTTTTCACGGATGATGCTGTAGTATACAAAGAAGTTGCAGCATTAGAAAATTGCAGCGAAATGCAGGAAGACCTGCAGCGGATAGGCACTAGGTGCAGGAAGTGGCAACTGACCCTTAACATAGACAAATGTAATGTATTACGAATACATAGAAAGAAGGATCCTTTATTGTATGATTATATGATAGCGGAACAAACACTGGTAGCAGTTATTTCTGTAAAATATCTGAGAGTATGCGAACGGAACGATTTGAATTGGAATGATCATATAAAATTAATTGTTGGTAAGGCGGGTGCCAGGTTGAGATTCATTGGGAGCAAATGTGGTCCATCAACAAAGGAGGTGGCTTACAAAACACTCGTTCGACCTATACTTGAGTATTGCTCATCAGTGTGCGATCCGTACCAGGTCGGGTTGACAGAGGAGATAGAGAAGATCCAAAGAAGAGCGGCGCATTTCGTCACACGGATATTTGGTAAGCGTGATAGCTTTACGGAGATGTTTAGCAAACTCAAGTGGCAGACTCTGCAAGAGAGGCGCACGTAAAGTGCCGTCCGCCACACACCGTTGGGTGGCTTGTGGAGTATAAATGTAGATGTAAACGTAGACAATAATGAGTAAAAGTAATATTAGGAAAGAAGCATATCCAATCTAAATCAATTAAATGCAGGCCACCTGCTGACAATAAAAGGGTGTAGCCTGTGTGCAGACGCGGGGTGTAGCCTTACACGGCCGTCTTTGGTGTTACGTGATGTCTCATTGGAAAATATCCGCGGATCGTTGCTACGTTCACCAAGAAAGTCGATATGAAAACTGCGTCAGCACACTGAAATGTCTTCGGAGAGTGTTCGCAGAGCCACAAAGAAGCTGAAACTCCGAGCGTAATGCATTCATGTTGTGCATGAGCTAAAGAGAAGTTGAAGATGTAAAAGAGTGCGTTGCTGTCAATGATTTTTGCGTTTTAGTCGTGACAATGGTCGGGTGTTGGATTACATCCACTGCTGTGATGAAGCATGGTTTCATCTAACTTGCTATGTAAGCGGGAATGGCAGTAACTGGAGTTCAGAAAACCATCACGTTTTTCCGTGAGACCCCATTGTGTTCATGAAAGACTGGAGTTTGGTGTGCATTTCCGCGCAAAAGAACTGTAGGCGTAATTTTTTCTCGAAAACGATAACAGCTGAACGTTACCAAGGCCATCATCGTACAATTCGTAGCATTGTTAGAGGCAGATGATCGATATTGCAGAGCCTGAGTTATTCCGAATGACGATGGAAAGTTCCTTCGGATATGTATCCATGTCCGAAGGAATTTTCCATCGTAATTCGGAATAACTCAGGCTTTCCAATATCGTATTTATCCGCCAACACCGGGCAAGCGGCTTTCAAGTAAAATATCTCCCCTATGCAGGAATACACGTAATGGATGCTCGAGTACAGAGTGTTGACACATGGTTGACGACATGTATCCATATCCGAAGGGAAAGGCATTGCGGCGCTACAGCCATTATGAAATACATGAAATGTGTTCGCAGTTGCGAATATCAACGACCATCAGTTGTATGATGGAATGACGACAATGAAAATTTGTGCCGAGGCGGGACTCTAACCCAGATTTCTCGCTTACCGCGAGCAGTCGCCTTACCATTTTTTTTTTTTTTGTTCTATATTGTTCGTGGCGGACGTCCTATGGCACTTGTTCTGGTTGTTCGTTGATCCGTTCACTCAGTTTTTTATTACAGAGGGTAGTTAAACCCTCTGATCGAACACGCTGAGCTACTGTGCCGACGACCATTAGGCTATCCGAGCACGACTGTAACGGCGCATACATTTCATGTATTTCATAACGGTTGTAGTCAAGGAACATTGCGTTGTATTTCTGAACAACTCAGGCACTGCAGTATCATAATTCTCCGCCGATACCGGGCAAGCGACCTCCAATTAAAATGCCTCTTCTGTACGGGAACATACATAATAGATGTGCAAGTGCAGGTTGTAGACACATGGTTGACCACATGTGAAGTTTGGGTCTGGCTGTGAAGGCTGCCATGATTGTCTAATGGTTAGACGATCGCTTGCGATAAGCGGGAAATCCCGGCTCGAGTCCTGGCCCGCCACAAATTATTACTTCCGTAATTCCATTGTACAGCAGATGATTGTCCCATTGGGGACCTAGAAACGGCGGAGAGGCTTCGTCCCACCGTAGCTTTCAGTGGTTCACAATCCCACAACGGGCCACAGCAGTCCATCCACCCCACAGTTGCCCTACACCGAACCCAGGGTTATTGTGCGGTTCGGCCCCCAGTTTTCTCTCTGTGCCACACGTTTTGTTCAAAACGAGTTCAGTAAGTTCACGCCATTCACTGACGTCGTGAACGTTGTGCTGTAGTCCCCGTATTTGAGGATTCTTTTCTCTACCCCTTTCTCCGTCCGCAGTTTACTTCAGTAATCCCCATTAATGCTGAATTTGAGCGACGCACCCTCGCAATCAGATTTTCTTATGCCTTCTGAGTTTCAGATACTACACTCCAAGAATGGGGGGTGGAGAATGAGCTTCACAAACTGAGCAAGTCAATAACACGATGTACCACCTCTGGCCCTTATGCAAGCAGTTATTCAGCTTGGCTTGATTGACACAGTTGTTGAATATACTCCTGAGGGATATCGTCCTGGATTCTGACCAACCGGTGCGACAGATCGTCAAAATCCCCAGATGATTGGAGGGCCCTGCCCATAATACTCCAAATGTTCTTCTTTGGGGAGAGATCCAGCCCGACATTCAGAAATGATGGTCTGGGGTGGCATTTCACTTCACAGCAGGACCGCTTTGGTCGTCATCTGCGGTACCCTTACAGCACAGAGGTACGTCGACGATATTCTACGCCGCGTTTTGTTGCCCTTCACGGCAAGCCATTTCAGTAGGATAATTCCCGTCCGCATAGGGCGAGACTTTTTATTGCTTGCCTTCGCCCTTGCCTAACTTTAACTTGATCAGAACCGTCACCGGATCTCTCCCCAATTGATACCTTGGCCAGCAAGGTCGCCGGATCTCTCCCCGACAGAGAACTTAGGGACATTATGGGCAGAGACTTCCAACTAGCGCGGGGTTTAGACGATCTAAAGTGCCAGTTGGACAGAATATGGCACTATATCTACCAGGAGGACATCCAGCAACTATCAGTCAATGCCAAGCAGAATAACCGCTTGCATAAAGAGTAGAGATGGACCAATGCGTTATTGCTTGCTCAATTAGAGAAGATCTTTCTCTTGAATAAATTATCCAAATTTTCGGAAATTGTAATAATTTGCCTGTCTGTACATGTACATTACGTCTGCCGATTTCCGTCCGAATCGGATAATTCCTTCGTGGTGCGTTGTTTTCTTGTCTTGGAGTGTGTGTTTAACGCCCTGATCCAGATTATGTCAGTTATACGAGGATTAGAACTTCAATAGTAGCAACTACTTATTTACAACTCTTACAAAATAGATACGTGTTTGGACGTTTTACTGACCTTCAGAGTAGTCACCAGCATTGTGTATAACCCGTTGCCAGCAATGTGGAAGTCGTAGGATACTCTTAGCAGTGCCAGTTGTGTTCGAAAATGGTTCAAATGGCTCTGAGCACTATGCGACTTAACTTCTGAGGTCATCAGTCGCCTAGAACTTAGAACTAATTAAACCTAACTAAGAACATCACACACATCAATGCCCGAGGCAGGATTCGAACCTGCGACCGTAGCGGTGGCTCGGCTCCAGACTGTAGCGCCTAGAAACGCACGGCCACTCCGGCCGGCGCCAGTTGTGTTGACAGTTCTATCGGCGCGGTCTATTGCCCGACGAATCTGTAGGAGTTCTGAAGCGAATGCCGTGAAGTGTTTCCTTCAGTTTAGAAATCGAACTTACGAGGGCGTAAATCAGGGGAGTGCAGTAGGTAGTATAGGACCCAGCATCCCCATCAGCCAAACAAATCGGTAATAGATTGCACTGCTTGAGCATTGTCCTGCAAAATAATGATCAGGTCCTGCAGAAAGTGTCATAACTTTTCTCTCTAAGCTAATCGTAGGTTGTGTTCCAAAAGTAAACAACATAGAAACAGAAGTGATGACATTTTCTGCAGGACCTGACCATCACTTTGCAGGATAATGCTCAAGCACGTACAGTGCGAGCTGTTACTGATTTGGTTGACTGATGGGGCTGCTAAGTGCCATACCACCTACTGCACTCTCCTGACTTAGGCCCTCGTATGTTCAACTCGATTTCTATACTGAAGGAAACACTTCGCGGCATTCGCTTCAGAACTGCTACAAATTCGTCGGGCAATAGGCCGCGCAGCTCGAACTGTCAACACAACTGGCTCTACTAAGAGTATCCTACGACTTTCATATCGCTGGTAACGGGTCATACACAATGCTGGTGACCACTTTGACTGTCAGTAAAGCTTGAAACACATATCTGTTTTGTGTGAGCTGTAAATAAATAGTTGCCACTATTAAAGTTCCAACCTCGTATAATTCTCTGATTTATAACCCGTAATTCCAAATCATTTCACTATATGATATATCTTCAACACGTAACTGACACCTGCCGGCCGGGGTGGCCGAGCGGTTCTGGGCGCTACAGTCTGAAACCGCGCGACCGCTACGGTCGCAGGTTCTAATCCTGCCTCGGGCAAGGATGTGTGTGATGTCCTTAGGTTAGTTAGGTTTAAATAGTTCTAAGTTCTAGGGGACTGATGACCTCAGAAGTTAAGTCCCATAGTGCTCAGAGCCATTTGAACCATTTTTGAACTGACACCTCTGTAATTAGAGTACGCGAGAATATCGTTGATGAAGTGTGTGTGTATGGTGTGTGTGTGTGTGTGTGTGTGTGTGTGTGTGTGTGTGTGTGTGTGTGTATGTGTCTCAAGAATCACAAGCGCAGCTGATCAGATTTTGTACATGACCCGTTGGGCACAGGTTTGCAATTCGAAAGAATTCCACTGGCAACTATTGCTAACAGAGAAATACCATTCCAGAACAACTGAAAATTTCTGCATTTGGCTAAAGGTGTAAAATGCAATCTGACAAACTGCAGGTACGTCTTGATTTGTTATTTTCTGACGTTACACGTAAGCGTCAGTACTAAATGGCCCTGAAATCATACTCTGGTAAGGGACAGCCAGACGGGCTGAATGGGGTTCATTTGGTATACCGCAACAGCCACTGGAATGGGAAGACACGTTCTGGATGTGAGAATGACGGTCATGAGATTGGGACGTCCTATGGACAGATGCTAATGCGACCCACTTCCTTAGCAAACGGCACTAGTCGAGAGTTTCTTCTAAAAGCATAAAAAATGAACTACTATTTACGAATAAAAGAAGCACACAAATTACACAATACCAGTGTGACGGGCGCAGAGATGGTAGGCTCTCGTCTTTACTCCAAAAACTATGCACGCTATAAGCAGTTTAACTGTACCACACATCATTTTACCATTTGTATTTTTAATACGCAAGGAAACATGATGTGAAAACAACGGCAAGTCACGTGATAATAAAAAATGTACTCACAAAATTTAGGCTACACAATCTCGTACCAACTGTACCGTTCTTGCAGCACCACTTTTAATTGAAGAGTGACGCTTTTAGTTAGCGGACTGCGAGTGAACGCTGACACCGAAATCCCGACGTGTCGCTAGACAGTATTTATATTTCTCTCCAGCCAGTAAGAAATACGTGTACCAAGTTTGAATGAAGTCGATCCACTGGTTAGGAAAAGTTCTTTACCCGCGGCTTTACCCGCGTATGCACATGTCACATATATTTCACAAATTTCAGTACTACCACAGCGACCTTTTTCACCAGACAATTCCTACTTCACTGTGGAAAATATACTAGAACATGGCTCGCAAACTTCTTAACAGATATTTTAGAATTGGGTAATATCCCACACCAGCTTAAACGAGCAAAGATTATAGCGATATTAAAGCCAGGAAAACCTAATGACATGCCCCAAAACTACCGCCCTATCGCTCTGCTGAACTGTGTCTATAAGCTGTTGGAACGTATCATCTACAATAGAATAAGCGGAAAAATTCTTGAAGTGGTACCAATTGAACAGGCAGGTTTTCGACCCAACCGCAGTTGCACCGACCAGATCCTCTCCCTAGCAACTCATATAGAGGCGAGCTTTCAGAAAAAACTCAAAACATCAGTAGCCTTTATTGACCTATCAGCCGCTTATGATAGCGTTTGGCGACAAGGCCTGACATTTAAGTTGCTGCGGGTCATACCATGTAATAAGCTGGCCAACCTCATTCATAACATGCTCACAGATAGAAGTTTCACAGTCATAATGGGCGACTTAAAAAGTGACCAAATGAAGCTCAACAATGGTTTACCACAAGGCTCCGTTCTGGCGCCATTGATGTTTAACCTCTACATATCTGACTTACCTGAAACCACTTCTCAAAAATTCGGATATGCCGACGACTGGGCAATAGCTGCAAGAGGCAGATCAATGGAGGCAAGCTGGGAGATTACTTCCGAAGGTGGAGATTATGGCCAAACGCGACAAAAACGGAGGTGACATGCTTTCACCTCGACAATGCCCAAGCAAAAAGAAAGCTCAACGTTCATTTCGAAAACAGTCAGCTAAACCATAATAATTACCCCAGATATCTAGGCGTCACCTTTGACAGAACTCTAATATTTAAGGAACACCTACGTAATACAGCCGCAAAACTTAAAACTCGAAATAATATCATACAGAAGCTATGTGGGACCACGTGGGGCTCTCCCGCGGCTGTACTGAGATCTTCGGCTCTGGGACTTGTCTACACAACAGCAGAATATGCCGCACCGGTATGGCTAAACAGTAAACACACAGGCTTGATCGATGCTCAACTAAACTACACAATGAGGATGATATCAGGAACAATAAAGCCAACGCCTTTACACTGGCTACGTATACTGAGCAACATTCCCCAACCGGACCTGCGCAGAGAGAACGCTCTCTTACGCGAGTATGGAAAAGTGCTGAACAACGAGAAACTGCCAATCCATAAGGATGTTCCTGCCCTGAACAGATTGCGCTCAAGACACCCCTCTTTAAAAAAGGCAAAAAATACGCATCCTCTCAACCCGGATTATGGCAACCTCTGGAAAATGCGGTGGAAAGAATCTGTGCCCCAAAACCTGCAGAATATGCCATGCATCAATGTCCAACCACCAGGATTCAACTTGCCAAGGAAAACTTGGACGACCCTGAATCGAATACGGACAAATAACGGCAGATGTGCAGACAGCCTTCACAGGTGGGGTAAAATCACCACCCCGAGATGTGACTGCGGTGCGGACCGGCAGACGATTCGTCACATCGTGGAAGATTGCCCTCTGAGACGTTTTGCAGGAGACCCCAATGAGTTTCTGACCGCGACTGAAAGTGCAATAGACTATGTCACAAATCTGGATGTTTGTTTGTGAACTTTTGTTTGTTATATACACTATTTTTAAACACTTTTATATCTACAACTATATGTTACACATTGTGACTACTCTTTATTTCTGTGTCTTATGATTTTTATGTCTTTTCTATATGATGTGTTATATGCCATAAGCTAAATAAATAAATAAATTCACCAGATATCGCTCTATGCGACTTTTTTCTATTTCCAAGAGTCAAAACGGTGGTCAACACAACACAAGATGTCCAAAAAGCTGTGACGAGGGTCTTGGAGGATATTACAGAAGATGAGTTCCAGAAGCGTTACCATCAATGGCAGAAGCGCTCGAAAAAGTGTGTGCAATCAGAAGGGAACTATTTTGAAGGAGACAACACTAAACTTGACTAAAGCGGTAAGCAACATTTTTTTTCACATCAGTCTCATTACTTCATTGTCGCACCTCCTAGGTGTCAAGGGGCTGTTCTCCTGGAAGACGACGGATTCGCGCCCTCCTGTTGGCATGATGAAGAAGGAATCAGGATTTATCAGACCGTGCAACGCTTTGCCACTGCGCCATTGTCCAGTGACGATGGTCACGTGCCCATTTGTGTCGTAGTTGCTGATGTCATAGTATTAACATTGACACATACATGGAACGTCGGCTGCGGAGGCCCATCGTTAGGGGTGTTCGGTGTACTGTGTGTTCGGACACACCTGTACTCCGCCCAGCGTTAAAGTCTGATGTTACTTCCGCCACAGTTCGCCGCCTCTCCTGTTTTACCAGTCTCCCCAAACTACGACGTCCGACATCTGTAATGAGGGATGGTTTCCCAATCCCCCGACGTCTGGGCGTGGTTTCTCCTTGGTTTTGCCATGTATTGAAGACACAGCACTCCGTGAACACCCGACATGTCGCGCAGTTTCCGCTACGCCATCACAATCTGCCCTCGATCAAACTCACTTTGCAGCACACTTTACTACTTGCACATTATGTTGTTTTAATAGCCAATTATATGTGTACAAAGTATGAAGTAAATTTGTGATCGCTTGTCAGATACAATATGTGATCCTAAGTATCCGGACGCCTGGCTAAAAATGACTTACAGGTTCGAAGCGCCCTCCATCGGTAATGCTGAAATTCAATATGGTGTTGGTCCACCCTTAGCCTTGATGACAGTTTCCACTCTCGCAGTCATACGTTCAATAAGGTGCTGGAAGGTTTCTTGGGGAATGGCAGCCCATTCTTCATGGAGTGCTGCACTGAGGAGAGGTATCGATGTCGGTCGGTCGGCGTTCCAAAACATCCCAAAGGTGTTCTATAAGATTCATGTCAGGACTCTGCGCAGGCCAGTCCATTACAGAAATGTTATTGTCGTTTAACTACTCCGCCACAGGCCGTGCATTATGAATAGGTGCTCGATCGTGTTGAAACATGCAATCACGTACCCGAATTGCTCTTCAACAGTGGGAAGCAAGAAGGTGCTTAAAACATCAATGTAGGCCTGTGCTGTGATAGTGCCACGCAAGACAACAAGGGGTGCAAGCCCCCTCCATGAAAAACACGACCACACCACAACGCCTGCGAATTTTACTGTTGGCACTACACACGCTGGCAGATAACGTTCACCGGGCATTCGCCATACCCACACCATTCCATCGGATCGTCACATTGTGTAACGTGATTCGTCACTCCACACAACGTTTTTCCGCTGTTCAATCGTCCAATGTTTACTCTCCTTACACCAAGCGAGGCGTCGTTTGGCATTTAACGGCGTGATGTGTGGCTTACGAGCAGCCGCTCGACCATGAACTTCAAGTTTTCTCACCTCCCTCCTGTCATAGTACTTGCAGTGGAGCCTGAGGCAGTTTGGAATTCCTGTGTGATGGTCTGGATAGATGTGTGCCTATCACATATCGCGACCAACTGTCGGCGGTCTCTGTCAGTCAACAGACAAGGTCGGCATGAACGCTTTTGTGCTGTACGTGTCCCTTCACTTTTCCACTTCACTATAACATCGGAAACAGTGGACCTAGTGATGTTTAGGAGTGTGGAAATCTCGCATACAGACGTATCACACAAGTGACATCCAATGACCTGACCACGTTCGAAGTCGGTGAGTTGCGCGGAGCGCCCCATTCTGCTCTCTCACGATGTCTAATGTCTACTGAGGTCTCTGATTTGGAGTACCTGGCAGTAGGTAGCAGCTCAATGCACCTAATATGAAAAACGTATGTTTTTGGCGGTGTCCGGTTACTTAAGATCGCGTAGTGTAGCTCACACGCCTTCCACATTCGACACACAGACAGCACGCTCACTGGTACCACATGCACTGTGTGCGCGTCTGACCAGCAGTTACTCCTCGCCAGGTGACGTTGCTATCGCCTGGATAGGTTTATATCGATAGTGGATCGGTGGCCACAATGTTCTGGCTGATCAGTGTATACATACTGTAGTAGCGGCTAAACTAATGCCATCGTGTTTTTAGGTAAAAATGTTTTTATTTTTCCGTTTTCTGATTACAGCTGATGCGGAGGTAGATGAGCTGGACAGTGATCAACGATTAGTAGAGCATCTTCTCTCACCTTAGCTGACCGTAAGTGCTTTGTCACTGAGGAATAGCCCCTTCTTGAAACCAGTTTGTGAAAAACTTCACATGTCATCCAAGAATTCTTTGAATGCCTCTAACTGAATTGTAATGATGACATGTTTACATGCTTGAAACATCTTGGGCTTTTACCTTTCCCTATAAAAAGAGGTTTCAGCTTTTTCTTACCGATTTATTTGCGGCAAAGAGGAGGATTTTTCTGTCTTTATTCATTTTCAAACCCGTCTTAATTCCTGTTTTTATTTTATTTCATTTTTTAGCTAGAGTTCTGGTAGGAAGCAATCGATAATAAAGCGCCATTTCATCGCAATTATACACCTAATGATCATGCAAAGTTTCATCTACCAATATTTTGTGTATAACTTCAGAAAATTGTGAAACAGATTCACTGTCACAAGACCTTCCTTCTGCTTCAATAGTCGCTTGGCGAATTCCATAGCGAGATTTCCATCTTCAAAACCATCCGTTGGAAGCTGTAAAATCTTTCTTGCCGCATACGTCAAAGTGAAAATTTTCAGTTTGGACTTTAATAATTGGCCCGCAAAGAGACAGACCTTCACTCATCTCTTTTAAAAACCGCCTATCAAGGCGTTCGTCAGATTCACTCTCTTTTATTAGTTTAGTCCTTTTTCCGTCCATTCTCACATCTCTTTCAACTGTATCTACAAAACTTCTAATTTTATTCTCTCTTTTCACCCATCCCCTGATTGTTCCTTCGAGTGCACCACATTCATGTGATACACTGGCTTTAGTTTCACCATTCTTCACTCGATCAATAATTTTTAGTTCATCACTCACAAAATACACTCATCGTTTCTGTGACATCTAACAAGCACACAGAAATCTGGACAATGAATGAATAATTTATGATCCACAAGATGACGATTCTGATTTCGATTATTGCCAAACATTGCTGCATAGTCACTTTATTGACAGCGTTACACTGTTTAACAGCGAGATCTGTAGTCATACCTTCTCTCCAGAAAATATCTTGATGTATTGATAAGATAAACCAAAGGTTGAGTTAAAGTACGTCCATCTATTTTGATTATTGTTTGGAGAGCTTGAAGGTTGCAGCAATCTACTATACTGCAGAAAGCTACATAAGATTTTTTTCAAGTTTATGAAATGTGCCGAGAGTGCAAAAATCATTCCTAAATGATATTTTATTTTGGGGGACATACTTTATACCACGTTACATGCAAATCTGTGATATATCGAACCGCAGTTTGTCGTATTTCAACTTGTATTTAGCACATTTCACACGTATTTGTAGACGTATTTACCTATATTTATAGAGAATTTCGCCCTCCAATTTAATTTTCACGCAGCTCGACGTTTATAGCCTCATATCTCCTGAAATACGTGTTGTACAATGATACAAATTTGTAGGTACATTTAATGGACTATGCGAATGCTGTCTGCAATATGTGTTGTGAATAGAGTTAGTAGCAAAGAACCAATTAATTTGAATGTCATGCATGATGCGACAGTTTTTCACGCATCTCGGCGTTTATAACATTGGTAGGGGAAAGCCGACCCTGGAACACTTTTGATATCAAATTGATATGCTAATAAATTAAATTAATCAATTAAACTAACCCTCCCCCTTCCTCTCTCCGTAACCTGTTGTTCCGCTAAGTGGTTTATGACCCACTGACGGTTGATTTATGAGCCCCTGATGATAACCAGACCTTCTGAGAAACCCACCTCTCCCTCTTCTCTCCCCCATACCTCTCTGAGAAAAAGGGCTTTGTTCAATTCTGAGGCACTTGTCCCCCTCCTGCGAAATCCCCCAGCCCTCCCCTCCCCCACTCTCCCCTTCCGAACCTATACAAGAAATTGGCGGGAAGAAGACTCAGTCTGTCATGGAGAGGAAGGATCTCATGATATGAAATTCAAACCAATGTCAATAATAAAAATATTTTAATCAATTCTCAGGAAACAGAGCTCCTTCGCTCCCCTCCCCCACTTTCCATGATGTAGTAACTACTAAGTACCACTGGCTGTGGACTGGAAGTCGACGTCCTTTGATACTAGGTATCTGGGAAACAGTTTCTACTCTCAAGTGGCTACTTCCTGTTGTAACACCTGTCCCTCAAACCCATAGACGAAGGTGACGTGGCTACCCACCTCAGATACCTCCATTTGTTCTTGCGGCCCGAAATTAAGCATCAAGTTGTGGTATTCTTTAACCAAAAAATTCCAGATCCTTCTTGTCTGTGTGTCTCGTAAGTGCCTACTTCCGATTTGTGTGCGAATCAATGTGTCCAAATGCAGAGACGGAGGTTTTGCATCCCTCCTCAGAACACTATGTTCCTATTGGCTAATGCTGTTGACAAAGAAAGAGCTGGAGGAATAACAATATCAAATAATGGCGGGAAATGATCCATTAGCACTACCATATCAAATTAATTGTTGAAAAATTTGCAGGAGTCAGGTAGACGGCTTAAAACACTGACCACTACCTTAACGATGATCTGCTTCATAACAAAACACATTTTGAATTTTTGAGAATCACACATAAACATTTCACAAATCAAGTAATTAAATTTCTGCCACAAACAGATCGTAGTGCTAAATTTATCCAATGTCTTGTTTGCACCAACATTAGAAAAAACAAGGCACCCTCCTCCACCACAATGTTTCCATCTTACGCTAAACATATCTGGTGAAACAAACCTTCCGACAACACACACTTATAATGGCAAAGTACACGCCTTCTGCCAACTGTCGGGTAGCTGCAATGACTGCCAAGCAATCTATTTACATGGGGGGAATAATCATTCAGCACAAACACTCATGTCCGCTTTCGTCGCTACTCAGCCAGCATGCTGTTTACTCAGCCATCCAGAGGGCGTCGCCGCTGGTACTTGTCCCCGTGGCTTCAGGCAAGAGCCAACAAGTCAGAGCATTCTTTGTAACTAACTGCTGATCATAAGCTAAGCTACAGCCTCTAGTCGGGTGAAGCATCATGCTCTCTCGTGCCATTGGCCGCAGCACACAGCGAGATGATCAGGTGAGACTTGGATGCAAAGTTCTAACAGCAATTCCACCTTCAACGTAGACTCTCAACAGTTTAAAAAATCTACTTTGCCCAATCTGAGACACAGATGTTGTTGTCAATACACCTCCAATTTCTCGCGCGAAATGTAGACTGCTCCCTTTGATGTGAGGTATTTTTGAAGACAGAAGAAATCTGAGCATACATGCATTTTTACATCGCTAAAGTATTGTTACTTGTTGTGAAAATCATGTACAACCATACTACAAGGGCTACATTTCCTCTAAGTATTTTTTCATCAGGTAAAAAAATCTGTTAAATACAGCATCACAAGACTAGAATATTAAACTCGTATTTGGCTCATGGCAGTGTGAAGAGCATGTTCTACCTCTGTAACAGGATGTCCTTTCACTTTCAAACTTTCTTAAAGTAGCCAAATGCACAATCACCTATGAAGTCTCTTAAGGTATCATCATAGAGGAGTTTTAAGTACTACACATCATATTATAAATTAAATAACATAGTTGATTTTATTACGATGAGCATCTCTTTTCTGTGTAGGTGTGAGATTCAAATTTTGTTAAAAGACCTCGCTGCAACGAAAATATGCCTGATTACTGCTCCAACTTGCAAATCATATCTGCCCTCACTTCCACCTGCCTGGTGGCATGTCATTGATATATAATTGATTAACTAATTAATTAAATTTATAATGAGAGCCCCTTTGCATGGCAAGTAATTTTTTTTCCTGCAGTTGGATTACATTTGCCGGATAACTCAGATGGGAGTCCCAGAAGGGAAGGTGATTTTCTTTCCTAGGAACTCTTTTGAGAACCGTCATTTGAAGACACTGCAAAAGGATTCTACCTCCGCCAACATGCATTTCCTTTAAGGGTCATGAAGATAGGATATGAGATATTGACATTTATATGGAGGCATATAGACAGTCTTTTCTCCCTGACTCTGTTTGCAGGTAAAATAGAAATGGAAATGACTAGTAGTGGTACAGGGTACCCTCCACCATGCACAGTATTGTGGCTTGCGAAATAAGCCTATAGATGTAGATGCCTTCGATATACTCATATAGCATTTGAATACACCTGATTTTGATGAGTAAGAGATGTCCCCTGCCAAGTCACAGGCCTCTGACAATTCTTTCGAAATCACATGTTCCGACAGCACCACTCCAATAGTTAAAGGACTGCCCAGTATGCCATGATGAGTACAAACATGCATCAATGTAATTGGTCGTGCTGCTGGGTATTAGAGGTACCGGTGTGTACAGCAATCTGAACCACTACCTCTGAAGGTCTCGTTGTATGGTGGTACAACATGCAAAGGGCGGAAATGATGTTTATGTTTATCTCTATTTCAATTTTCTGTACAGTTTCTGGAACTCTCGGAGCCGAGGTGATGCAAAACATTTTTTGATGTTTGTATTATCTGCATTTATCATAAATTAACACTGTTTCAGTTCTTGTAGGGAATTAGCAACTTTTTAGCTCGACAGGTTAAAAGATAAACAGTGGGCTTAATTTAAAGTTATTTGTTCACTGCCTTGTAATACAATGCACTAGCTAAAATGCAGCCACACTCTGAATGCTGTATCAGAACATGGAATGACATTCATAAACAGATGGAAATCACCCTTACTACTGTCAAAAATTGGCAGCTGCTGCGAACTGGTGTGTTGGAAGAGCTCTCAAGAGTTGTGTGTCTTTGATACCTGTACCAGAGGTACCTCAAGTACTATCCTCTTCTGTGGATCCTGTCTCCTCTGCAGAATGTATAGGATCTTCCATAACTCATCCACTTGACTGTGAGTGGTTTGTCAATGGTAGATCTAGATATCCTGTAGAGGGCAGACGGGGGACTGTGGAGGACTCAGGGTGTTGTATCAATCATCCTAACAAACAAGTTTGAGGTGCTGTCTTTCACTGAAACTGAAACCGAGCCAATGGGATTACTTCACCTGTTTTGGGGAAACTTGTTTTGTCTGGTGTCAGGTGGAGGAAAATGCAAAAGGGTAGGCATCTATTAATCATCAGCAGATCAAATGTACTCAAATTATGGTAATCCTTAGGGAAATGGCAGCAAGGGACAGCAAAGGACATCAGGTGCACTCAATGTGTATGCCTGGAAGCCTCCTTCAACATATTGAAGAGGCTGTCCTAATAGCCATGGAGGGAACAGGTGCAACCAGCTGCAGACTGTGGCACACATTGGAATAAATGATGCCTGTCATCTGGGTTCTGAAATTATTTTTGTATTATTCCAGCAACTGGCAGAGAATATTGAGAAGATCAGCCTTGCACAAGGAGTTTCAACAAAGCTCAAATTTGCACCATTGTCCCAAGAACTGATTGTGACCCTTTGGTTCTGAGTTGAGTGGAAGGACTGAACCAGAGACTTCAAAAGTTCTGTGACCAGCTAGGCTGTGACTTCATGGAATTGCACCATAAGGTTGAGAACTGTAGGTCCCCTACATAGGTCATGTGTGCACTACACATCAGCAGCTGCTATTCAGGTAGCAGACTATGTGTGCACACAATGGTTTTTTTAGATTAGGCAACTCTCCATCCAATACAGATAATGATAGCCATAGAAAACCGAGAAGTATTAGTGTAACATTGAAAGAAACACCCCCTCCCCCCCCCCCCCCCCCCCACCCCACAGGTGATTAATATTAAAATCCTAATGGTAAACTGCTGAAGCATTTGCAACAAAGTGCCAGAGTTTGAAGTGCTCATGAAAAGCAGTGAAGCTCACATAATACAGAAAGTTGGTTGAAACCTGAAATTGATAGCAGTGAGATTTTTGGGGAAAATTTAAGTGTATGTTGAAAGGATAGGCAAATGAGAAATGGAGATGGTGTATTTGTCACAGTGGGAAAGAAACTCAGATCCACTGAGATAGAAGTAGAAGCTGCATGTAGGATTGTTTGGGCAAGAGTCACTATCAGGGGTGGGCATAAAATAATAATTGGAACTTTCTATCATCTCCTGATGTAACCAAAAACTTTAGAGAAAACCTCATTTCACTTTTATGTATGTTCCCCAGTCATACTGTAATCATCAATGGAGACTTTAATCATTCAAGAATTAATTGGGGAAATTACAGTTTTTTTAGTGATGGGCTTGATAAGACATCCTGTGAAACTTAACTAAATGTGTTCTCTGGAAACTACCTAGAACAGGTAGTTAGGAACCCCACTTATGATGGAAATATATTGGATCTGATGGCAACAAATAGATCTGACTTTTTTGAGGATGTCCGCATTGAAACTAGTATTAGACCATGATGCAGTTATGGCAGTAATGATTACAAAAATACAAAAAAACTAAAACATGTAGAAAGACGTATATGTTCAATAAACTAGAAAAAATCAATAGTTTAATACCCCAATGAGTAACTTAAACTTTCAGCACAGGGCAGCAGTGAGTAGAGGATCTGTGGCTAAAGTTTAAAAGAATTATTAATTAAAAATAATTAAAATTAAACAAAGCTCCAGGGCCCAATGGAATTCCTGTCAGATTCTTTCTGAACTGTGGCCGAGTTAGCCCCTTTTCTGACTATAATGTATCAGAGATTCCTCAAACAAAAAGCCATGTATAGTTCTTGGAAAAAGGCACAGTTCACAACCATCTGCTAGAAGGGCAGTAGAACTGATCCAGACAAGTACTGTGAATATCCTTGACACTGATGTTTTGTTGAATCTTAGAATTTATTCTATGCTCAAACATAATCTACATCTACATAGATACCTCGCAAGCCACTGTATAGTGTGTGGTGGAGGTATCCCGTACCACTACTTGTCATTTCCTTCCCTGTTCCACTCACAAATATAGCAAGGGAAAAACAACTGTCTTTATGCCTCCATATGAGCCTAATTTCTTGTATCTTATCTTTGCGGTCCTTACATGCAATGTATGTTGGCAGCAGTAGAATTGTTTGGCAGTCAGCTTCAAATGCTAGTTCTGTAAATGTTCTCAATAGCGATTCACAAAAAGAATGATGTCTTCCCTGCAGGGATTCCCATTTGAGTTCCCAAAGTATCTCTGTAACTCTTAAGTGTTGCTCGAACCTACCGGTAAAAATCTAGCAACCTGACTCTGAATTTCTTCAATGTCTTCCTTCAATCCAATTGGGTACTGATCCCAAATACAGGAGTAGTACGCAAGAATAGATCACACCAGAGTCCTAAATGTGGTCTCCTTTACAGGTGAACCTCTCTTTCCTAAAATTTTCCCATAAACTGAAGTCAACCATCTGCCTTCACTACTGCAATTCTCACATGCTCATTCTGCCTCATATCGCTTTGCAACGTTATACCCAGATATTTACATGACTTGACTGTGTCAAGCAGGACACAATCACATAATGAGGAATCTTGAACAGAATTACCTCCTTAGTGCCAACTCGGATAGATTTTGAAAACATCAATCACGTGAAACCCATGTCTCACTTTTCTCACACGATATACTGAAAGCTTTGGACTACGGCAACCAGGTAGATGCAGTATTTCTTGATTACTGAAAAGCATTTGACTCAGTACCACATGTAGGATAATTGTCAAAAATACGATCGTATGTGGTACCAAGTGAAATTTGTGACTGCATTGAGGACTTTTTGATAGAGAAGATGCAGCCTGTTGTCTTGGATGGAGAGTCACCCTCAGATGTAGAAGCAACTTCGAGTGTACCCCAGGGAAGTGTGTTGGGACCTTTGCTGTTCATGTTGTGTATCCATGATGTTGCAGACAATATTAACAGTAAAATCAAGCTTTCTACAGATGATGCAAATATTTATATCAAAGGAGATTGCTTACAAATTACTCTTGTGACTGGTTCTAGAGAATTGCTCAAGTGTGTGTGACCTGTACCGGATAGGTCTAACAGGGGTACTGAACATATACAGAGAAGGGCACCATGGATGGTCAAAAGTTTACCTGATCTGTGGAGAGTGTCATAAAATTACTGAAGGAACTGAACTGATAGACTCTTGAAGATAGTTTATGTCTATCCCAAAAAAGTCTATTAACAGATTTTCAAGAGCTGGTTTTAAATGATTATTCTAGGAATGCACAGCAACCCCCTAAGTGTCCCTCACAAAGGGATTACGAGGATAAGATCAGAATAATTACTGCAAGCACAGAGGCACTCAAACAATCATTCTTGCCTGCTCCATATGAGGTACAATGGAATGTAACATCTGCTATGCATCTCGTGGTGGTTTTTCAGAGTATAGACATGGATGTAGAAAGTTAGATAGGACAAGGATGGGTACACAAATCAACCATGTTATTTTTGAAGGAACCATGGTGTCTGCTTTAATCCCTTGTAACAAGACAGGAAACAACAGCTGCAATGTGTGCTGGCAGTTTTAAAATGTAGCCATCACAGTACACCATCATAATCCAGCTTAGTGGCAGCCTTACAAGGAAATTCATTATAATTATTCTGCTTTTTTGTTGTTTTATTTTCCACTATTCATTCACTTACTTGGGCCCTGCAGTAGCAAATGTTGGGAGCTACTGCTTTGATGATGTGAAAATTGTCGAGTTGCACTGTTGTTGGGAATCTACATGAAACTGTAGTTTTCCCTATAACTGGCTGAGTAAATCAGTTCAAAGGTCAGAGGAAGGCAATGCCATACCATCTCCAGCAGGACTGTGCCTAGTAAAGGACTGTGGTGCCCAAAACATTCCTTGGATTGATAACTGCTTTACTATCATTATTCTACATTCACACTCAGATAAAACTACACACCTTACTGTTACAAGTAAGTTACTGCATTGTAAGTTTTAGAAATTTTCAAAAATATCAGATAAGTTAGTGAACTGTATATCACAATTTATTTATTACACATCATGTGCTCTACTTAATCTTTCAAACATTCTCATAAAATCTGAAACACCTGAAGAAACAGTTTATCTGAAACCTCAGCTTGTAACTGCTTTTCTATGTAGCTGTCTGCAACGTCATATCTATTCAATGAATAGTGGTCTGGCCTTAGAAAATAAATATGAAATCTGAAAGATATTTATATTTCAACTCAGATTTTTCATTAAGTTGACTTCTATAGAGAACATGTTGTACCATAAGCTACCATATAATGAGTTGTGCCTGGATTTTAATGATCTTAAAAACAGCAAAATATGCTAGCAATTATGACTAAAACTTGTATAAATATGACCTTAAAAGATAAAATATAATTTTATTCAAAACATTTAAAACATGTAGTATGAAATTCACTTCTGAACAAATTGTTAAGTATGATAACTACTTTTCGCAGTGCTTGAAACTAACACTTGTTTTTGAAATGTCTGCATGTCTCTGAAAAAGACACAAAGTACACTGTAAAAAATAAGACCCATCTGAACAAAAAACTATGTTTTTCTTGCTGCACAGCGCTTATTTACAATATACCACATTAGTTAACACATCCTGTTACTCTTCAGTTCTTGCAGATTTGCAATACACCACAAGGTGCATTTTCAGGTTTTCCATTTATAAAGATTTACAGTTGTTGTAGTGTATTTAAAGGCGGTGAAGTCACTGCAGGCCCACTTTGGCTCATTGCCTCTAAATGTTGAGACATTTCCAGAAACACTGTCACTAAATTTGCACATAGTAAAATACCTGGGATTCCACTGGAGAACACTTTGTAATTTGTTGTTCTATTTGTCAGCCACATGATCATGAACTCAACCAAGCTCACTCTGCACATGTTGCACAATATTCAGGGCATCACACAGTTGCATATGAGCTTTTTTGATAACACTGAAAATTTAGCATTAATCTACGCAAAGTTTCCAGTCAAGGTATCTGCAAAGACCTCTTTCACAGTTTTGCTAGCATTTGGTTAATTGCTATTGAGCTCATAAATGATTGTCTTGATTTACATGTAGTTAGTGCAGTAATATTTGGTAGCATTAAACCAAGAACATCATCATGTAAGAACAGGCTGAGGGGGAAGGGACAGCGAAGATGCTTGTTCCTTAAATTCCTGCACTCGCAGTGCAGCTTTTGGATAGATTTTCTTGCCACTGAAAATGAATTTGTATACATTGAGATAATTTGCTTGCAACTCTTCTGTAACTATGTGTACATATGTGCAAGACAAATGATGTGCATCATACTGGGGTACAGAATCTGAAGTCCCTTGGCTGCTTAGAATGTGTGAACCTCCATCTTTTACTAGCAGCAAAAAACTGTGTCTGTTCACACCATGTGGCCACAGTGGTTTTTTGAGGTGTCAAAGAAATGGGAGTTATGCTTCAAATATTAGAAGGATCATTTGTCCAGGCCCGTCAACTTTTAGAACACAGACAACAACATTTACAATATAATGTCCATGCACAATGGCAGTTTCATCTATGGACACCCTGACCTTTTGGTCAGCAACACTAATTCATGTTTTGTTGGGTACCTCCATGTAGCCAACAGCTAAATTTTTGCTCAATGCAGATTCAGCTGGAACTGGATGTGTTGTTTGCTTCTACAATAACTGTCTGAGATTCTTCAGCTTTTCCAATAGGAGGTTGCAAGATGCCATCATCTCACACCAGTCCTTAAAGAACTATTGCATAATTTGAGATGGGCCGGTCTGCTAAAATAACAGTCTTTTTCAGCACATCTCTTCACACCACTGCTGTATTTGACAGTGTTAGGGTGTTGTTGCTTGTAAAAGTGCTTTCGTTCACTAACTTTAACTTTGCACAGTTTACAAAATAGTATTTCCCTGTCAGCACTGCAGAACTTCTCTCCAAAATCACAAACAAATCATTTCAGCTTCATGCTGCTAGAGCACTTTACTTTCAGCCTATTGGCCCAGACTGAGTTTGTATTCAGATCAGATAATGTGAACATGTGTGTAAAGTTTATTGTGTCAGAAATGACATATATAGGCTTGGAGTGCATTCTGTTGTTCCTGGTCACTAATGTCTTACATCAGCAAACTGAGTAATGTGTTACAGTAGACATTAGTTTAACCAAATTTCATGGGACCAAAAAATAGGCAATTCACAGTTTACCAAAGTACAAATAATGAAGTTCTTTGTAAAAATATACAACTGTTGGGTTCACTTTTTCTTTTTTTATGGATACCAATGAATGAGGGTACTCCACTTTCATGACCTCCAAGAAAAAATGAAATAACTACACTGTATATGTACAATAGTATTTCTGGAATTTGTTTAACTGAGAAAGTATATGTACTTAATGTAAAATGCTTATCATCGTTTTTTCAAACAACACAGTTACATACATGTCATGGAACGATACTGTGCCCTTTGAATTAGTGTTTAATGTAATACAGTAAACTAAAAACTTTAGAAACACTTTAATGTACTGTTCTTTAACACAAAAAGTTTTAATCATGACACATGTTTCAGTTTACAACAATTTTTATCCTTCACACAGTTTACTTCTATACACTAATCTAAAAAATCATTGATTCTTGTTTGCTGAAGTATTGGTCACAATATTATGGCACTCTCTGAAGATAACACATCCAGAGCAGCTTCAATGCCATGGAGACATCAAAAATGACAGAAAATCTCTTGAGAACAGCAATTGCAGCTGCAACTGCAGTGAGGGGTGGTAGTGTCATATCTTCCTGTTCCTCCTGAGAAGATGGCATTAATTCATTATCACTCTCTTCCATACAGTCAGCAGCAATGATGACTGGTTCATCAGCAGCACAAATGTTGTTGTCTGCCTGCGTCCATTTTTCCAAATTGACAGCACTTGAGGCCACCAACTGTCTGTAGCCCTGTAGAAAACCAGCATCAGAATACAGAGTTTTACCCACATTATGAGCAAGTTGCTTTCTGTCCTGGGCTTCTTAAAAGAGTTAGTTATGGTGTCTGTTGTAACTTCATCCCAAGCAGCACATATAACAATGAAAACAATGAATTATTGATAGAATTATTTAATTGGATAGATAAAAAGTCTACTCACCAAGTGGCAGCAGAACACACACATAAAAGACTGTTGTGACTGATAAGCTTTTGGAGCCAGTGGCTCCTTCTTCAGGCAGATGGGTTGAAGGGGAAGGAAGAAGAGTAAGGGAAAAGAACTGAAGAGGTCTAGGAAAAGGCATAGATTTTGGGAAAGTCACCCAGAACTGTGGGTTAGGGAAGACTTACAGTCGGGATGAAAGGAGTCTTTCCTTTTTGTCCTAACAGTAAGTCTTCCCTGACCCACAGTTCTGGGTGACTTTCCCAAAATCTACCCCTTTTCCTAGAGCTCTCCAGTCATTTTCCTTCCCCCTTCTTCCTTCCCCTTCAACTCTACTGCCTGAAGAAGGAGCCACTGGCTCCAAACGCTTGCCAGTCACAACAGTCTTTTATGTGTATGTTTTGCTGCCACTTGGTGAGTAGATTTTTTATCTATCCAATTAAATAATTTTATCAAGCAGCATGTATATTGCAGATGGTGTGCAGCACTGGTGGAACTGGTCCTTGTAGCACAACTACATTGATGGCAGCTTCAACAACTTGGCATCTGTAATTAAACTTCAGTAAGAGAATTAGTCCTTGATTTTGTGGCTGAAGATGACTTATGGTGTTAGCTGGTAAGAAGACAACTTCTATGTTCAGAAGTTCCAGGTCTTCAACAGTAATACAAAGTTATGAAAATATTTCTCTTCCCTACAACCATTTATTTTTGAATATTCAAGAGCTAGCTAGAGGAGAGACATTTGGTCATCCAAGCTTTCTCGTTATTTCATAGTGGCATGGCACACAGAACAGGCTGACATTTTTAAAACAATATCGATTTTTATATTTTCCAATCATTAATGGTGAGCTTCTCAGAACCATCTGAGTTACAACACAGGACCACAGTCAGTCTCTCACTGTTGCATTTTCCTCTATGACATTTTTGCCCTCACCATACTAGTGTTTTTTAGGCATCAAGTTACAGAAAATGCTAGCTTCACCCATGTTAAACAGCTTTGATTGAAATTTTGGCAACCCCTCATTGGCAAATTTCTCATTTACTATGCTTCCTCGTAGACACTGCCAGTACAGATCTTACATTGATTCGGAAATCAGCATAATCACCTCTCAGAACACACAAACCCAGAAATTCCATTTGTTGGGGCAATTTCGAAAGCCTTTTCTTGAAGCATGGGACCAGGCAATGGAATTACAATGAGTGCATGTGTTAGAACCATTCAAGCAGCAAATCTTCCACTTCCTTATGTTATGTTGCCACTAAATGAACAGCTTGCCAGAGGTGCCCCTTTTCTTGAACTTATTACTGATAAAAGAGCAGACAGGAAGTGTTCTGATTTGCTACTTTTCTTTTAGTGTCAGAGCTCGTTTCTGTTTTGTTGTGCGGTACCATACTGATCAACACCTCTCTTCCCCCACTCTTGCATCTTATGCTTTGGATGTGACACATGAGTAACATGCAAGTAAGCGGCCCACTGTTACAAAATTACAGTATAATACATTTTTGAGAAAACTGTGTGAAACATATAATGGAAAATGCTGTAGTGCACAGCATGACATATGTACATATTTATTCAGTTTAGGCAAAGATTAAGATATGAATCAGGTAATGTGGGGACCAAATTTTAGTTTATAGTATCAGTTATCTGAAATTCTGTCTAAGCAGTAGATTATTCATTGTGATTGGGCACGGAGCAGATAGCTAGTATGACGTTTATCCGATTTTGAAATAATGAGGGTCTGCTGTACTCTGTTTGTCTACTATAGTCTGACAAATAAAGTTCTGTAGTAATTGATGTGTTTATTTGTGACAGTATGATCAGAAACACTGTCATGTGAGCAACAATTTCATGTTTTTGTTCTTAAAGATGGAAGAAATAGACCTTATGTTTGGCAAAAGTTGGCCTAAATATGACCTATTACTAAAAAGGTGTAAATATGACTTTATGTACAGAATCACAAGTAAATGTGAATTAAATGCAGAACCGTATATGGAAAATATCTGTAGGAGAATTGAGCACCACACTTTAATGACAAAAAAGCTTCACAGTTTACCTGCAGTAGGTTTCTGTGAGGATTCTGGTTTCAGTAATGTTTTGACAAACTTACAAACTGAAATGTGGAAAGGTATACAACAGTAACATGTTTTAGTGCAAATTTACAAAATAATAATAATAATTCAGAGACAAGGAAGCTTATGTGCTATTATAGGCTATATAGGACAAAAGTACTGAACAGAGAAGTGGCAAAACTGGGGTTTGTAATTAAAGGGTAGCAGTATTTGAAACAAATGAGGACCAGGAAAGTAATAAGGAAGAACTGCGTAAAGATATCCTCCGAGGATCGTAGGCACAGTGAACCCACATCTCAATGCTCATGCAGTATTAGTTCTGTGATCTCAGATTCCATACTGCATGGTTTCCTCTACTTCATCTGCTTATCTTTTCACAACTATCTTTTACTTTCAATCAGTCTTCTTCTATTTTGTATAAAAAATTTTGGAGGATATGTAGATGTCTTAGGATAAAGAAATAATCTCACACTGTCAGAACAAAAAAGATATTCTGAAACACATATGCTGAAAATTTGAAAATTTTCTTGGGTACTGGTACAGAAAGAAGAAATATTTGCTATTAATTATGTTGAGATGTTTGCTGTGTTGAAATAGTTGAGGGTATATCATGAAATGTCAGTTTTTTTGGGAACTTAAATTTGCTATTTGGAAAAGAAATTTGGTTCTTCAAAATGAGACATCAGACTGAAAATAATTTTAACTGTTCTATTTTAATTATAGTCAGCAGCTGTTATTCATAATATACAAATATCTAAAGCAGGGCTGGCCAGAAATTCTGCACGTGTGCGGTGCTCCTGCACGTGTGTAACTTCCGGGTCACAGCCTGCACGCCGCAGCCGTCAGCGTTCATGTAGTGCATGTTTCTATGCACAGATGTCGCTCCTTTGTTACACAAAGTGCGTTATCGACACCTCGTATGTATATCACAACCTGGGCTGTATCTGTAAGATGTGTTGCTTCATCGAGCGCAGCAGAGAAAGCAACAAAGTATTTAGCCTTATTTATTAGCTGCCTGTACAGATCGCCGGCCATAGCACTGATACGTCTTGTCACTGTTTGTTTGGATGGACTGATTTCTTGAAACCTGCTAACGTTTGTGGGACACACAAGTTCTGCAGCATCAATCAGACACGCTTTCACAAACTCCCCTTCGGAAAAGGGTTTCCCAGATTGTGCAATTCTTAATGCGATTTTAAAACTTGCTCGCAGTGAAGATTTAGTGTGGTTGTCATTCTGGAAAATTGAAAACAGTACATTGTACAGCGTACAGTGAAACAGACATAAATGTAACACAAGAAACTAAGAGTTCAAGAAGTATCAGTTACTTTGACGTACAGTAAAATCGAGTTGATGTGTCTCATCCATTTTCTTAAGGACTTTTAATTTTGCTTGCCGTTCTTCACTGTTGAGTACACTACACTCGTCTTTGTGATATGTATTGTAGAGTCTTTCAATTGAAAACTTACACTGGCCACCTATAATTCTGCGGCACAGCAAACACTGTGAGTCTTCGCCAATGGCTACAAAAAAGAATTGCAGTTCCCAGTCATTTTTAAATGACTGAGAACATAGATCTCCCATCCTTTGCTTTGTCACAGTACTTGCCATTTCTCAGTACTTCTCTGTTAAGGTTACGGTCACCAGGGGTAAACGAGACTGGATATGTTGCGCTCTTGCTTGTACCACAGGGAAGTGGAGACGCCGTCATTCATTTAGGACACATGTCTAATAACAGATGTCGCTGTCGCTCACTGTCGCACATGTGCACACATGTGCAGCACTACCGCACATCTGCACACTGTGCAGCGTTTGGCCAGCCCTGATCTAAAGCTTTAGTGAGTGAAAACTGATGATGGGGGTGAAAATATTATATCTGATTTGTAAACTGTATCAACTGTGTCTCTATACTTGTAAACGAGAGAGAAAAAGTTTACTAGAGGAGGTTTATCAGATTATGGACGCACAATAATTATTAAAACTTTAGGTTATATGAATGTAATGAGATACTTGAAAGATCAGTTACTTATGCAAAATGTTTCTTGGTTCAGTGTATGTGCTGCACTATGTGATCGAAAGTATCCAGACACCTCCAAAAACGTACATTTTTCATATTAGGTCCATTGTACTGCCACCTACTGCCAGGTACTCCATATCAGTGTAACCTCAGTACTCATTAGACATCGTGAGAGAGCAGAATGGGGTGCTCCGCGGAACTCACGGACTTAAGAACGTGGTTGGGTGATTGGGTGTCACTTGTGTCATACGTCTGTCAGCGAGGTTTCCACACTCCTAAACATCCCTAGCTCCATTGTTTCCAGTGTGATAGTGAAGTGGAAACAAGAAGGGACATGTACAGCACAAAAGCTTACAGGCTGTTGGCTGACAGAGATCGCCGACAGTTGAAGAGGGTCGTAATGTGTAATAGGCAGTCATCTATCCAGACCATCACACAGTAATTCCAAACTGCATCAGGATCCGTTGCAAGTGCTATGACAATTAGGTGGGAGGTGAGAAAACTAGGATTTTATGATCAAGCAGCTGCTCATAAGCCTCATGTCATGCCAATAAATGCCAAACGACACCTTTCTTGCTGTAAGGAGTGTAAACATTGGATGATTCAACAGTGGAAAACTGTTGTGTAGAGTGACAAACCATGGTACACCATGTGGTGATCCAATGGCAGGGTGTGGGTATGGCGAATGCCCAGTGAACATCATCTGTCAGCGTGTGTAGTGCCAACAGTAAAATTCAGAGGCTATGGTGTTATGGTGTGGTCGTGTTTATCATGGAGGGGGCTTGCACCGCTTGTTGTTTTGTGTGGCACTATCACAGCACAGGCCTACATTGATGTTTTAAGCACCTTATTGCTTTCCACTGTTGACGAGCAATTCGAGGATGGTGATTGCATCTTTCAACACAATCGGGCACCTGTTCATAATGAATGGCCTGTGACAAAGTGGTTACATTACAATAATATCCCTGTAATGGACTGGCCTGCACAGAGTCCTGACATGAATCCTACAGAACATCTTTGGGATGTTTTGGAATGCCGACTTTGGTCCAGGCCTCACCTACCGACATTGATACCTCACCTCAGTGCAGCACTCTGTGAACAATGGGCTGCCATTCTCCAAGAAATCTCCCAGCAACTGATTGAACATATGCCTGTGAGAGCAGAAGCTGTCATCAAGGCTATGAGTGGGCCAACACCATATTTAATTCCAGCATTACCAATGGAGGGCACCAAAACCATGTAAGTCATTTTCAGCCAGGTGTCTGGATACTTTTAATCACATAGTGTATGTTGTCATGGGTGACGAATATGAATTATATTGAGAGCATAATAAAATGATGTTTAGGGTACTATGGGGATATGTGAAGGCTGTGGAGAAGTATTTTGTGAAGCTTATGGTATTGTAACGAAACTTAAGGTAGCTTACTGCAGATATCAAGATAAAGTTTTGTGATGTATTCTGCAACATTTATGTTGATTGTGATGATGCATTAAGGACTTGCTGGTTTTCTAATTTGTAATTTATTTCACTCTTATTTGTGATGGTCTATTATATATGGTTTTGAAGAATGATTTAGTTGAGTACAGCTATTTGTAGAAGTAAATTTTTGTCTGTGATTTTGATGATGCATTTTTGTGATGCTTGGAGTAGCTCAAACATATTTGTGGTATGTGAATTTCAGTTGGTAACTTTACAGTAATAATATAGTATCAGAACAAAAAGAATTGCTAGGGTGAAACACTGATTATGTTATAGCTGACTATAAAAAGATAACACCTGAGATTAAACTTTGGAAGCTATCTGATTTATTTATTACACAACTGAAAATATCTGAAAGTGAGGGATTATCACTGTCAGAAGAACACTAAGAATAATTATGGTTACAATGTAATCAATATGAAAAGAGTGGACCTAGCCATTACATTACTGCACCTCTAATTACATTGTGAGACTATTCAAAAATTTACTTTAGTAGAATAATAGGACTATAGAGTGCTTTTTTCAGTACTGCTTTGTAAACCATGTTCATTTCATACAGGTTAGAGATCAAAGTTAATTACTTTGAATTTGAAATTGTTTGCATTTGACTAAGTGACACTATTTCTATTCCTGTAAAACTTAAATATTTCTCATACTATCTTATGAAATTCCTAAGTCTCATCTGTCAGAATTATTGAGAAAGAGAAGTAAAAGAGATGTCCACATGTAAATTGAAAAGAGGGTTAACCTCAGTTGATATTTTTTACTGCTTTTTAAAGAACTTCCTGATCCCTTTGCCATAGTCAGGAAGTTGTAGATTTGTGAAGGCAATCATGTACCTCTTGGTAATGAACTGAGAAGTAGAAACATTATATATTATAGGTTTTTCTTATGATTTGTATATATCTACTTTGCAAGCCAAAAGTGAGTTACCACAACACATAAACAGTAATTAGTATAACAGTATAACTATTTTTTATTATTTTCCTGTTGACTGGACTGTGGGGCTGGGACTGTTAGATAATGACACAATCGGTAAACTGCCATTTGGTTGAAATTTCCTTTGTTTCCTCTAAAAGTTTCTCTGTTGAAGAAAGTAGTAGATTGGTGCATACATTTGTAGCATTTTTGTTTTGCGTGTTCATATTCTATTTGCTATGGGTTGATTTATCAATTGTCAACTTTTTTTTGCAGTTCACTGTTGCTACTTGAGTTTATATGTTGTAATTCTGTCATTTAGAATAGTGAGTGGAGCTGTGGACATTAGAAAGTGGCATTCCAAATGCAGAAATCAGAACATTTCTGATATATTCTTCTGTTTGAGTTCAATAGAGGGGGAACAGCAGTGTGGGTAGCCAGAAACATTTGTGCCATGCATGAAGATAATGCCAATGGACAGAGCACAGCAAGAAAATGGTTTTCTCATTTTAAGGATGATCATTCCAGCATTAGTGACTCTCCATATTCAGAAAGACCTTTGGGGTTTGATGAGGATCATTTAAATGCATTAATCCACAGTGATACACATCAGTGCACTCAAGAACTGGCAAATATGATGATCTGTGATCTTGCTAACATTGTACAACAGTCATATTCAATGAGGATGGTTCAAAAATTGTGTGTATGGGTATCGCATGCTCCAAGCCAAAATCACAAAAATCAGTGTGTGGCCATATATGGTATTCTGCTTGCTCATCATCAATTGCCTCATGAACAACACTGACCATTCCTTTAATGTATTGTTACTGATGATGAGAAACTGTTTCTTTATGCTGACACAAGGAAAAGAAAGCAATGGATGAGCCAAAACAAAACAAGTCCCTGTAAAAAGACCTGCATGCATCCACAAAAAAGAATGTTATGCCTCTCATGGAACAGCAACACTGTTGTGTTCTACGAACTGCTTGCCCATGGCATAACCATCACTGCTAAAATTTATTTTCAACAACTGACATGTCTTGCAGATCCAATCCAAGAACAATGACCCGGAAGACTGCATGAAGTGATGCTACTTTACAATAATGCCCACTCACATTCTGCTGGACTGACAAAAAACGCTACACAGAAGTCATTCCACACACACCTTACTCACCTGATCTTGCACCTCAGATTTTCACTTTTTCTGGTATCTATCTCTGTGGTAGCATCTTTGACTAGCAATTAAAGTGTCCTCGGTCCCAGTCTTGAACCTCAGCGTTGCTAAAGTTCTGAAAAAAATCATCAGTAATAGTGGACAATGATACCTGGCATAAGAAGTCACCCTTGTTCTGCCAACTGCCTTGTCAAAGAGAGCAGGTGAGTGGACAAAGGTTCAGTGCACTCTCTTGCCCTTGGGGTGAGGCAGTAGAATCAGTAATGACCAATGGGATGAGAACTGAGAAGGCAATGGAAATGACTGCACTGAAGACACATAAAGGGTATCCACATGATATGTGGCCTGTAAGTGAAGGAATTGTCATGATAATATCTCCATTGGCAAAAGATTCCAACTAGTCCCCCATTCAGATCGCCAGGAGGGGAGTGTCAAGGGGAAGGTGACTTTGAGGAAATGATTGAATTACCAATAGAAGGATAATATTCTCTGATCAGGGTATGATTTGTCAAAAGTTTGAATGTGGGAGGGAAGCTAGAAAATTTGAAATAGGCAATGCAAAGGCTTAATCTAGATATGGTGGGGATCAGTGAAGTGAACTTTGAGCAATTCAGTGATAGGGTTGTTCTTATCAGAATCAACAGCAAACCAAAACTGACAACTAAGCACAGCATGCACCACCAGGCAGCATCACAGGCACTGATAGGACAACAACCCATTCCAGAGACAGTGCATAGCCTAGCAATTGCTGCACCAAGAAGTTGCAGTAGTGGCACTGCCAAAGAACTGATATGCACCAGTACCACAACAGTGTGGGCATTTAAAAGTCAGCTTGATTACTGAGAAGATGGCCTTCTACTTCTATACTTCACGCCGCATCACCTGCCTCTAGTGAGTCCTCGCCAGTCTGTCTTCAGTGAACATTCTAGTGGGAAAAGAATTGTTTACTATCTAGCCTCAGCTTTGAGAATAGTAGTTAAACATAAGGACCTGCTGCCTGAGCCAATTTGTACAAAGTTGAGTATTCGACAATAAATGTGTATGTGTTCTTGTCACTAACCACCATCAGTGTTTTCCTCATTCTCCTCTCAGAGTTATCCTCAGTGCACTATACATAGTTGAGGGTGGCAATGAGTAACACCTTCTTCTGTGGTTGTATCAGATTTGTGATACAACATAAAGAGAGACAAAAATCTAACAGTCATGGGGAACTGGAATGCAGTTGTAGCAGAGGCAGTAGAAGAAAAGGGTTATGGGAGAATATGAGCTTGGTAGAAATGAGTGTATGGCATCATAGACCGGGAGGCCCCATCCAGGGAAGTTCGGCAGCTAAGTATTATTTCAGTTGATGCCACATTGGGCAACTTGCATGCCGGTCATGAGGATGAAATGAAGCTTGGTAGAGGGAACAAGAGAAAAGAGAGACTAATTGAGTTTTGCAACAAATATCACTTAGTAATTGTGAATGTTCTGTTGAAGAATAACAAGAGGGGGGGATATACTTGGAAAAGGCTGGGAGACATGCGAATGTTTTGGTTGGATTACATCAAGGTCTGGCAGAGATTCCCAATTCAGATACAGGATTTTAATACATACCCAGGAGCAGATATAGACTCAGATCACAATTTAGTAATGATGAAGAGAATGTTGAAGTTTAAGACACTAATCAGCAAGAATCAATAGTCAAAGAAGTGGGATACAAAAGTACTAAGGAATGAAGAGACACATTTGAAAGTCTCTGGGGCTATAGATACCGTGATAATGAATAGCTCAGTAGGCACTTCAGTTGAAGAGGAATGGACATCTCTAAAAAGGGCAATCACAGAAGTAAGAAAGGATAACATAGGTACAAGGAAGACAACTGTGACAAAACTATGGATAATGGAAGAAATACTTCAACTGATCGACAAAGAAGGAAGCACAAAAATGTTTAGGGAAATTCAGGAATACAAAAATAAAGTCACTTAGGAACCAAATAAATATTAAGTGCAAGGAAGCTAAGGTGAAATGGCTAATATGACTGTTTAATGCAAAAGAAAGAGTGAATAGTTGGAAAAAGTACACTGAAGGACCCTATGAGCGGAAAGACTTGTCTGATGACATGATAGAAGAAGAATCAGGAGTTGACAGAGAAGAGATAGGGGATCCATTATTATAAGCAGAATTTAAAAGAGGTTTTGAAGACTTAAGCTTGAATAAGGCAGAAGGGATGGACAACGTTCCATCAGAAATTATAAAATCATTGGGGGAAATGTAACAAAATGACTGTTTACATTGGTGTGTTGAACTTGTAAGTCTGGCAATATATCATCTGACTTATGAAAAAACATCATCCACACAATTCAGAAGATTCCAAGAGTGGCATGTGTGAGAATTATTGCACAGTCAGCATAACAGCTCATGCATCCAAGTTGCTGACAAGAATAATGTACAGAAGAATGGAAAAGAAAATTGAGGCTATGTTGGATGACAATCAGTTTGGCTTTAGGAAAGGTTAAGGCACCAGGACGGCAATTCTGTCATTGCAAATGATAATGGAAGCAAGACTAAAGAAAATTCAAGACATGTTCATAGGATTTGGTGAAGTGGAAAAAGTGTTCACCATTGTAAAATGGTGCAAGATATTTGAGAAAAAAAGGGTAAGCTGTCTGTAAAGATGGGTAATAGAAGTTCCACGATAAAAAGTGTGTAAGTGTAGTCATTTGCCCCTACTGTTCAATCTATACACCTAAGAAGCAATGACAGAAATAAAGGAAAGAGAGAATAAGGAATTCTGCTACCTGGGCAGAAAAGTAGCCCATAATGGATGGAGCAAGGAAGACATCAAAAGCAGACCAGCGTTGGCAAAAAGGACATTTCTGGCCAAGAGAAGTCCATTAGTATCAAACATAGGTCTTAATTTGAGGAAGAAATGTCTGAGAATTTACGTTTGGAGCACAGCATTATATGACAGTGAAACATGGACTGTTGGAAAACTGCAGAAGAAGAGAATCAAAGTATCTGAGAAGTGATGACACAGAAGTATGTTAAAAGTTAGGTGAACTGAGGGTGGAGGAGGTTCTTCAGAGAATCGGCGAGGAAAGAAACATATCAAAAACACTGAGAAGAAGAAGGGACAAGATGACAGGACATCCATTGAGACTACAGAGAATAACTTCTACGGTACTTGATGGAGCTGTAGAGGGTAAAAACTGTAAAGGAAGTCAGAGATTGAGGACATAAGTAGCAACTGCTACACTGAGATGAAGAGGTTGGCAGAGAAGAGGAATTTGTGGTCTGCCCCTTCAAGGAAATTTTTTTCAGGAAAAAAAATGAACACTGAACATGGCTTGACAACCATTGTTAGTTAGTTTGTCAGTTAGTTACATGTTCCATTGATCAGTAGCATGGAAAAACCGTTATGATGTGAAACGTGTCAAATGCACAAAAAATGCACACAGGGAACAATTTTTTTGTTTACATCATAGTGTTATACCTAAACATTTCTATTATCTATCCCATTCCCTTAAATGGCACAAAATGCATATATTACATCTCCAGATTTATTTACTCATATCAAGAATTCATCTATGGTATAGAAGGAGATGTCAAGGAGGTATGATTTCAACTCTGTTTTTGAAACTATTACTGCTGCCTGTCAGACATTTTATTTCATCTGGTAATTTATCAACAAGTTTTATAGAAGCATATTTTACCCCTTTCTGTGCCAAAGACAGGTTAAGTAAAGGATAGTGTAGGTCTTTCTTTTTTCTGGTTTGTAATCATGAATGTCACTGTTGATTTTAAACTGGTCAATGTTACTGAGCAAAAAATTTCATTACTGAGTAAATGTACTGTGAAGCAGTTGCAAGAATTCCTAACCTCTTAAACAGATGCATACAAGATGTGCAACTATGAACCCCACACATTATTCTAACTACTTTCTTTTGAGCAGTGAATACCTTTTGTCTAAGTGCTGAGTTGCCCCAGAATATTATTATGTATGGCATCAGAGAGTGGAAGTATGCAAAGTATGTTAGCTTACTAATTTCTACATCCTCAAAATTGGCAATTATTCTGATTGCAAAAGTTGCTGAACCTAGTCGCTTTAGGAGATCCAAAATATGAATTTTCCAATTAAGATTCTCATCAATATGTACCCCAAAAACTTAGTATGCTCTACCCTGGCCACTGACTTCTTTTGATGTGTTATGTTTATTGAAGAAATTATACTTTTTGCAACAGAAAATTGGATGTACTGTGTTTTTTCAAAGTTCAGAGCAAGCCCATTCGCAAACAACCAATTAATAACTTCTCCAAAGACCTTATTTGTATCATTTTCTATTGGACTTTCTTTTACTGGATTAATAATTATGCCTGTCTCATCAGCAAACAGTGTCAGTTTAGCATCTTGTTTCACATAAGTAAGGAGGCCATTCACATATACCAAGAACAGGAGGGGACCCATGATCGAACCATGTGGAATACCTAATGTAATTTCATCCCAGTTAGATGAAGTGGCAAACTCCTTTGAATCACTTGAAGCAATAAAGAGACTTTTTGCTTCCTGTTCTGTAGATATGACTTAACCACTCATTTGCTGTTCCATTATACCATAGAATTGTAAATTCTCTAACATAATATCATGGCTCACACAATCAAATGCTTTGGATAAGTTATAGAATATTCCTACTGGTGACATTTTACTATTTAAAGACTCTATTACATGGACAGTGAAATTGTATATTGCTGTCTCAGTGGAACAGGATTTCTGAAATCCGAACTATGATTTACTAAGTATCCCATTACTGTGGAGATGCCTAACCACTCTTGAGTACATTACTCTCTCAAAGATTTTTGAAAATGCTGTAAGCAAGGATACTGGCAGGTATTGACATCTGTGGTTTCCCCCTTTTTGTAGAGAGGCCTGACAATGGCATATTTTAACCTGTCTGGAAAAATACCCTGAGTCAGTGATGCATTAGATATGTGATTCAAAACATCAGCTGTAATTGCTCCACATTGTTTTAATAACTTGTTAGAGATGTCATCTATTCCAACAGAACATTTATTTTCCAAAGATTTAATAATTATCCTTATTTCACAAGAGGTTAGATAAAACTTTGTCTGACTAAAGTTTTTCAAAACTGACTTTTTCTTTTGAACTATTCTCACCAATTTTTCTCCTATACTTAAGAAATGATTGTTAAATAGATTGGCTACCTGTGTACTGTTGGTTAAGATGGTCTCATTCTCTTTAACAGTAATACTATCTACCCCAGTGGTTACTTTTCCTGTCTCCCTTCTAACAGCATTCCATATTGATTTGATTTTATAGCTGGAGTTGTTAATTTCTTCTCTAACATACATATTTCTTGATTTCCTTACAACTTTTCTCAGTATGTTACAATAATTTTTGTAGTGTAAAACTAGTTCTGGATCTATACTAGTTCTTGCTGTCTCATACAGTTTTCTTTTTCATTCTGAAGACACTTTAATACCTGTAGTAATCCAAGTTTCTTTGAAAAGTTTGTGGTGTTATATTTAGTAACTTTCTTTGGGAAACAATGTTCATAAAGGGATATAAATTTATCAAGAAATATGCTGCATTTATCTTTAGCATTTGGCTCATTATGTACATCTTCCCAGTTTACATTTCCTAAACTTTCTCTGAAGTGATCTATACGTACCAGGTTGAGCACCCTCACACTTTTACCTAATGGTTTCTGAAGTGTACACCCTGTTAGGTTTTGTAAATTAATCAGTTGTGCATCATGGTCAGATAATCCATTTACCACAGGGAAAGCATGTGTTTGCTCTACATCCTCTTGCTGTACAATTACATTATCTATTAGAGTACTACTGTTCTGAGCTATAAGTGTATGGAAATTGATCACTGATTCTAAGTTATATGTTGTTAAAAACACTTCTAGTTCACTTTTCCTATCAGAATTGCTTAGAAAGTTAACACTGAAATCACCACAGATTAATGACTTCCTCTTTTTGTCTGACAGACAGCATAATAGGGAGTCAAACTTTTTTATGAATAGCTCCCAATCTCCTAGTGGAGACCTGTACACTGTTGCTAATATCAACACACCGTTATATATCTGAAGTTCACATGCACAAACCTCAAAGTGCTGATCAATACAAAATTTGCTTACTTCAACAGTTCTGTATTTATACCCTTGTTTTATGAAAATGGCAACGCCTCCCTTATCCATACTAGATCTACAAGTGTAAGATGTTAAATTATACCCATACTGACATTTTCCATCCCCACAGATACATGATGCTCAGATAGACAAAGTATATCAATCTCATTCTTATTTTTGAGATCATCTAAACACATTATCAGGTCATCTACTTTATTTTTTATTTCCCTGATATTTTGGTGAAGGAAGTTGATACCACCCTTAGCTTTATCCCTGTTTGCTGTGCATGAAGTTTCTTTTCTTCTATTTTCCTTGGTTGCTGTCTGTCTGGAATTTGTCTTTAACTTAAAAAACCTGTCTGCCTGGTCCCAATAACCACAGGGTTCACCCCTTGTGTGACTATGGCCCCCCTTACAGTATCTGCTAATAGAGAAGCTAGCTTCTCTTTCCCCTTCCTATTAAGGTGCAGGCCATGTGTAGTGTAACCCCACCCACCAATATCAACTGGAACAACACTCATGTGAGACTTTGCCGGTGTCTGGAGCATCCTGTTCAGCTCAGTGTTAACACGCCTTGCACCAGTGTTTACCCAGGGCTGATCATGGCGCTGAAAGACCTCCACAAACCCCACATTTGTGTGTCCAGTTTCTGCTCCTATTTTATCCAGGTCACTGCTAATGCTATATCTTGGATTGATAGCCAGGCTGTTTCCTGCTCCCACAACTATAATTACCTGATCTCCCTTCTCAAAGTACTTGCATGGCTGACCTAAGTTTTCTATCACCTAGCTAACGCTAGCACTTGGTTTCAAAAGAGTTGTGACCTGGTACTCTGTTCCTAATTTCTCCTGAAGCTGCTGGCCGACACCCCTCCTATGACTGCTACCTATAAGCAGAATTTTTCTTTTCTTATTCTGGTTTGATCCCAACCTGTCTTTTTTCTTTAAGCTAGTATTCTGCTCCAACCTACATTCAACTACATCTGAATGAGACCCTTCCTCCACTACTTCAGATAGCAAGCCAAACTGATTTGCTAACTGAATTTCAGAAGTTTTATCAATTGTTTCCCTTTTTCACCCTTTGCTTGCACCCAAAGTCCTTTTCCTCCCTTAGCTTACATAATTCCAAATTCGCGATTACTAATTCAGCCTTAAGGGCACAAATCTTTGACTCCTGTTCCGCAATTCTTCTGTCTTTTCTACATAACCTAAACTGCCATGGAAGAGCCTCATTATCTACCATAATTTCCTCTCCACTGCACTCGCCCCAATGGAACTACAACCTACAGCCTATACAGAACACCCCCTCCTTCAAATTTCTACGGCAGCCACCACACTTCTGACACATGGTTTGACAGTAACAATTTTGTTTGGTTACAGAACTGAAAAGTTACCCCAGCATTGGCAGATTGATGTAAATAGTGAAGGAGAATATATTACTGGTGACTAAGGTCTCTGCTATGTGTTTATTACACTTATGGAAAAACACTAAGAACTTGTGCACCAACCCAATAAATTGAAGAAAGTTTGTAGACAAATGTGGAAAATACTTGATCCACAGTTCTACTGATGTACCCTGTAGTGATTCAGAAGGAAAATGTTAACCCTTCGGTGGGCACATCTTTCATACTTCCATGAGTGGGCGGGCATGTTGCGGCTTTTACACCGCATTTAGTATTACATTTTTTAACCTAAGAAAAAATAATCTTTATATAATCTCCAGTTACATTTTATTGTAGAAAACATAACATAAAATTACATGGTTCTATAAAAATAATCTTTTATTTGTTGTCTTCACAATTGTCTATTATTGTCATTGTAATTTATGACAAGCCGATATTCTTTATTGGCTTCATGGTTCTTTTAATTATATTACTTAATTGCACTGATTCACATGAAAAGGAAGTAACAAGGGAACACATTATGAAATTGTGCATTCATAAACTCTCACTCCTACTTATGATTGTGAATAAAGTAGTCAACATCCATCTGCAGCTCACTTTCACATTGCACACATTTTGTATCTTGTATACATTTTTCTTGCATTTCATACATACTGATTTGGTTCTGTTGTTTTTATGCCTGCTACATGTGTAACAAATTCCAGGTTTTGTTGGCTCCTATTCTTCATGCCTATACTTTGTCAAGAAGGCATGAAAATCCTTGGGAAATATCTCGAGTAAGGATCATTGATTCAAATGTTCTTCCATTAGGTCCAGAGCAAGATGTTTAAAAAAATTCGACTTCTTTCTTTATTATCAGGATTGTTGAATCTGAAAATAATGTTTGCATTTATCTCAGCAATACCTAGATCCCTGTAGGAAAGTGCAAGTGGCCATCGTAGCGTTATCCTGGAGGTACTGTAGGATTAGCACATCTGATTTACAGTGTCTACTCCTCCTTTGGTAGCATTGTAATCCAAATTCACTCTCAGTTTCTTAGTCTCTTGATGTATTTCATTTGTGCTGTGCATTGTTGATAAAACAATCACAGCTTTGTTCTTTTTAGGAACAGTCGTGACCATACAAAAATCGTCTTGAAAACTGAAGAGACATAACTGGACTTCTTGGGATTTATTTGCTTGGAATTCTTGAGGTACTTCCTTCTTTTTTTTTTTTTTTCATTGTTCCCAAGAAAGTCAAATCTTTGCCGAGAAGATTTTCAGCAGTAGTGGCATCGCACAAGGCATAAATCTTTATCCCATATTTTGCAGCCTTATTAGGGATATACTATACAAATCCGCAGAGTCCTCTGAAAGGATGCAATGTCTCATCAGTAGTGACAAACTCACTGACATTGTAGTGAGTAAGACAGTTGTTGACAAACTGTTGTTGGAAGTTCTGAATAGATGCTTATTTGTCACTTTGTTTTCTTTCATTCTGGGTACCCATGTCGTTGAACCTAAGTAATTGTCAGTCATAAGATTTCTGTTTGTTTTCTCATTTGGTGTCACTAATATTTGCACAATGTCATCAGGCTTGTTAGACTTCAGTTAGGGTCCTGCCATCTGCTTGGCACAGTAAATTTCAACGTTCAGGGTTAAAATGTTTTGGCATCACACAAGGCATAAATCTTTATCCCATATTTTGCAGCCTTATTAGGGATATACTACACAAATCCGCAGAGTCCTCTGAAAGGATGCAATGTCTCATCAGTAGTGACAAACTCACTGACATTGTAGTAAGACAGTTGTTGACAAACTCTTGATGGAAGTTCTGAATAGATGCTTGTTTGTCACTTTGTTTTCTTTCATTCCGGGTACCCATGTCGTTGAACCTAAGAGTTTGAAGCAGAAAGCGAAAGTGCTTACAGCTGAAGAGAGCTTGTAAAATAATCATTCCTGTACCATTTGAATCCCACAGTTCACAGTAATTCATGTGCCCTCCTTTCTTTATACCTATTAGATATAATGCACCTAAAAAAGCCTTTATCTCTGGTTTTGTGGTGTCTCTGCAGTCTCGTTCTCTTGATTATTGAACTTCAGCTCTTTTACTATTCTGGATGTATCAGTTTGTATTTTCCACAATGTTGTCAATCATCCCATCAGTAATAAATAGGTAAAATGTCTCAATATCTTTTTCCATAATTTCACCACTTTCTTTTGGACCTTGCAAAACATTTAGGATGTTATTGGCCTTGGTTATAGAAGAAGAAGGAATCGATTCACTTAACCAAATAGTTTCTTTATCTTTTCCTACAAAAAATCAGTTATCATCTGTTTGTTGTCTCCCCTCCTCAACCAGGTGGTCATCTGTTCCTTCTGTTGATTGTTCGGAGTCACTGTTGTGGTTTTCTTCATCAATAACTTCACACGAATCTGACAATTCTCGTAATTCTACTTCTGACAATTCTTGAAATACTTTCTCATAGTCTTCACAATGTACAATTAGACAGTGGCTGTCAAATGCCTTCTTTTTCTCCATTTCCATGCTTTATGAGACCTAATGGAACAGATGTTTTTATAAAAGTAATGTATTGTAGCAAATCAATATCAAATATTGTACAAAATAATGAAAACCGCTTAGCTGAACTTTGATTCAGTTCGAATGTTCATTATAGACTAATATAAAAGAAAGATTGTGTTGAGGCAAAAGAAAAACACAAGTATAGAAAATACTTATATCACAAGGCGCTTAGCAGCAAACACACCACAAACACAACACTCACGTTTCAAGCAACAATAGCGACCAAACTGCTGAAAGCACGAATTGCGCAAATGTAGTAAGTAATGACATCTGTTGAGAATAACAAATTCGTATCTGGACGTTGACACAACTGTCACGCTATCTGTGATACTAACAGAAAACTAAATTTTGCGGTTAACTGCTGCAGGCGCACACATGAAAGGGCTAAGGACTGATAAGATTCTCCTGTTGTTAAAACCTGAAAAATAAAATAATTCCATGTACTTTTATTTTTATTAAATATATACTTCATGACTTTTTACATGAAATATGCATGAACAAAAAATGGTTCAAATGGCTCTGAGCACTATGGGACTTAACATCGGTGGTCATCAGTCCCCTAGAACTTAGAACTACTTAAACCTAACTAACCTAAGGATATCACACACATCCATGCCCAAGGCAGGATTCGAACCTGCAACCGTAGTGGTCATGTGGTTCCAGACTGATGAAGTGCCTAGAACCGCACGGCCACACTGGCCGGCTATGCATGAACACATGGGGAAACATTTGTGGGTCATTTTAGAGATATAAAAGAGAAAGAAAGCTTGGATAGGCTCAACTACCTTAGAAAAACCAAAGTTGTGGGTTTTGCATGATCACCTGGCTTTCCCAGAGATAATTCAACAAGAAAAACAATAAGCACATTTGCTGATATTAAACATAATGCTTTCATCTGCCAGAGTTCTCACTTGCATTTGACAATAATAAATTTGGCCTGTCACTGATGTATTTGATGATCCCCAACAAGAAATATTTTGTTCCAGATCTGTCTACGACGTTCCACTCTCTCATTTAGAATTTAAGACTTGTAGTACTGTTTCAAAAATAATGACTTTTCTGGAGAAAATATTTAAGTCAAATATGTATATCTTAGTCTGAAAGAACTTGGTATATGACCGATGCAAGCCCTTTCAAATATTTCAGATGAACATACATTTCCATTCAGATACATGAAGTTCCTGATCCCAACAGCACAAAGTTACATGAGAGGAAGAAAATGAGTGCCATGGGCAAGATGTATTTCCTGCTCTAAAAAAGACAGACTGAAATGATGAAAGCATCACAGAATGCAAAATAAAATGTCTAAATGCAAGTGGGAAGGAAAATAATGTAGATTTATTTCTGCTGAGTGTGGATACGACTGTGAGAACATTCCCCAACTTCGATTTTAGGGGTAAGGTTAGTTTTTTAATATAAATTTATAGGAATATCTGATTTTTATTAAATTTTGTAACTTTCTTAAAAGCAACTGGGCATTTTATAAAACATTGCTTACATTAAAGTCTTTCTCTCTTTATTGCTGTGAACATATCAATGATAGGGTGTAAAGTAGGACTTCTATCCCACAGAAACAGTATTATGCTGAAATTATAGGCTGAGTAATAATGCTTGAGTGTCAGTAAATATCTGCTTTCAAATGTTTCACTCTTTTCACTTTAAAGGGAAAATATGGACCATGTTTTCATTCTCAAGACCTTCCAGCATGCATATCCCATGTATTACCACTGTGTCACTTCGCTCAGTGCTGTGTCAAAAAGATGCAGATACATTACAAACTGGTTCTGATCCCCTGTAGAAATTTATTGACACCACAGAATAATTAATTCCCTAATTCTGGAAACAAATGAATCAATACCTAGGTCAATCACTGCTCTATCTGTTGCTCCAAAAAAGTACTCTCCTGTCAATAAGTTAGTGTACTTTGAAATTCTTGAAAAGAAAGAAAGAAAACTCTTATATTCTGATGATGTGTTGCCAATTAACCTCTGGTGAGACTGCACTGACATATGTGGCATACATGCCACACTATTATGTGACTGTGTAAAGTGTCTTCGACAACCAGAGTTGGCAGTGGTTATGGCTATAGCATTTGAGACTGAGTCTTGTATGTATGCATACTATTGGTGTCATAGGGAAGCAAGATTGTCTACCAGAAACTTTAGATCATATCGAGGTTGCCATTATGATAGTTTGCAGGGGAAGGGTCCTAGATGTGAGGTTATGGAGTACTTTTAATATTTTGGAGGACAAATGGTGACTTGTAAGTAGCTATAAAAATTTCCATTTTCAATTCTGTCATTAAAAATGCATAACACTGACTTTTAAGTCATTTTCTTGAATGAAAAACACCTAATTACACTATATTTTTTCCTGTCCCTGAGAGACAATAGAGGCGGGGTTGGGTACGTGACTTCCTCTTGGCCCTGGGTATCGATGCCCTTGGGTCATGTTATTTATGACTAGATTATTTAGAAATCAGTGGTTGGTTGCAGACAGTGTACAGTGGGCCAGGAGTAGAATGTTGCTTTTAGTGTTATCCCATGATCGTGGAGAAGATTCCAGGAGGTAGGAAATCTCTTGTCTGCAGAGCAGGTTGTACATCCCCATACATGCTCTGCAAACAGTTGTGAAGTGGTGCCTTGAAGACAAAATTACACTAATTTTGTCTTCATGCTCTCTACAGGGGCTGAAGTATATTTTCTAGACTGTTCACTTAACACTGGTTCTTCAAACTTCATAAACAGGCGTATTGAACAAGTCTGAGGTGCAGTTTTCCACTTAAATTCAAACTGAGCCAGCAATAAATGTTTCATCTGTCGGGAGGCCAGCTTTATGCAATGCCATGGGGGATCAAGCATAACACTGGTCTGTTAATCATTGGTAGTTCAGACATACAACAAATAATGGCAACCCTTAAGGAAATGGCAGTGAAGGATGGGAAGGATCATCTTTTGTGTTCTTTGAGGCTAGAGATACTGTGATAATGAATTGCTAAGGGTAAGCGCTCCAGTTGAAGAGGAATGGACACCTCTGAAAAGTGCAGCCACAGAAGTTGGAAAGAAAAACATAGGTACAAAGAATGTAACTGCAAAGAAACCATGGACCGCTACGGTTGCAGGTTCCAATCCTGGTCAATCACTGCTCTATCAGTTGCTCCAAAAAAGTACTCTCCTGCCATGAATGTGTGTGATGTCCTTAGGTTAGGGATGTTTAAGTAGTTCTAAGTTCTAGGGGACTGATGACCTCAGAAGTTAAGTCCCATAGTGCTCAGAGACATTTGAACCATTTTTTGAAAGAAACCATGGGTAACTGAAGAAATTCGTCAGTTTATCAATGAAAGAAGGAACTAAAAAAAAAAATAGTCAGGGAAATTCAGGAATACATAAATACATGTGCTAAGGTGAAATGGCTGCATGAAAAATGTGAAGAAATCGAAAAAGAAATGATTTTGGAAGGACTGACTCAGCTTATAGAAAAGTCAAAACAACCTTTGGTCAAATTATAAGCAAGTGTGGTAACATTAAGAGCGCAATGGGAATATGACTGTTAAATACAGAAGAGAGAATGGATAGGTGCAAAGAGTACAGTGAAGGCCTCTATGATGGGGAATGCCATAGAAGAAGAAACAGGTGTTGATATAGAAGGGGATTCAGTATTAGAATCAGGACTTAAAAGAGCTTTGGGAGACTTAAAATCAAAAGAGGCAGAAGAGATAGAGAATGTTTTATCAGAATTTCTACAATCATCAGAGGAAGTGGTAACAAAATTCCAATTCACATTGATGTGTAGAATGTATGAGTCTGGTGATGTATCATCTGACTTTCAGAAGAACATCATCCACACAATTCAGATGACTGCAGGGGCCACAAGTATGAGAATTGTTGCACAGTTAGCTTAAAAGCTCATGTATCCACATTGCTGACAAGAATACTATACAGAAGAATGGAAAAGAAAATTAAGCATGTGTTGGATGACAATCAGTCTGACTTTAGGAAAGGCAAAGGTACTAGAGAGGCTATCCTCATTGCGGTTGATAATAGAAGCAAGACTAAGGGAAGATCAAGATATTTTCATAGGATTTGTTGACCTGGAAAAAGCATTCAGCAATGTAAAATGGTCGAAGTTGTTTGAAATTCCAAGAAAAAAAAAAGTTAAGCTATTGGTAAAAGTGGGTAATTACAATATCTACAAGAGCCAAGACTAAGAGCAGAAGGCCAAGAATGAAGTTCTGCAATAAAAACGCTGTAAGACGCCAGGAATGTAATCTTTTGCCGATACTGTTCAATCTGTACATTGAAGAAGCAGTGACAGAAATAAAGGAAAGGCTGAAGAGTGGAATTAATATTCAAAGTAAAAGGATATCAACAATAAGATTTCCTGGTGACATTGCTCTCCTCAGTGAAAGTCAAGAAGAAAAATAGCTCTGAGCACTATGGGACTTAACATCTGTGGTCATCAGTCCCCTAGAACTTAGAACTGCTCAAACCTAACTAACCTAAGGACATCACACACATCCATGCCCGAGGCAGGATTCGAACCTGCGACCGTAGCAGTCGCGTGGTTCCGGACTGCGCGCCTAGAACCGCGAGACTAAAGTCAAGAAGAATTACAGTATTTGCTGAATGGGATGAACAGTCTAATGACTGGACTGAGAGTAAATCAAAGAAAGACAAAAGTAATGACAAGTAGCAGAAATGAGAAAAGAGAGATTGGTGATCTCAAAGTAGAGGAAATTGGGAAAATCTGCTACCTAGGCAGCAAAATAACCCAGTCAGAACAAGGAGGGCATAAAAAGCAGACTAGCACTGGAAAAAGGGCATTCCTGGCTAAGAGAAGTCTGCTAGTTTCAAATACAGGCTTTAATTTGAAGAAGAAATTTCTGAGAATGTATGTTTAGAACACAGCATAGTATGGCTGTGAAACATGGACTATGGAAAAACCAGAAAAATAGAGAATCAAAGCATTTGAGATGTTGTGCTACAGAAGAATGTTGAAAATTAGATGGACTGATAAGGTAGGAATGAGGAAGCTCTCCAGAGAATCAGTGAGGAGAGGAATATATGGAAACACTGATAAGAAGATGGTACTAGATGGTAGGACATCTGTTAAGACATCATGGAATAACTTCACTGATACTAGAGGGAGCTGTAGAGGGTAAAAATTGAAGAGGAAAACAGAGCAGAGATTGGAATACTCCAGTAAATAACTGAGGACACCTCATCTGTATAGACACTCTGCAAGTTAGTCAGGGCACAGTTCTCAGCTGAATTACATCTACTGATGTACATCTACAGAGCAGTGAGTTAAGTGTTTATCTTTTTCTGTCCTTTCCTCGTAGTATATTTATTAAATTTCATGTATATTGTTCTGTGTAAGAGGTTTAATCTTCCATTACTGTGAGAGAAAATTCATTGAGGTTGTAGGGCAGTAGTTGCACATTGAACAGCGAGCTACATAACTCATTAATGCAGCAGCACCCACTGGTGGCACTTCATGAGGGTGGCAAGTTGCATATCTAGGATACTGTCTGCTTTTATAGTTCACTTCCTCAGTTAGTCTTGCTAGTATGGTTAGGTATGTGCGTGCTGGGTCAGATGCAGGAGGTGCTGGCCACAGTTTATGAACAGCTGAATGTGCTTTTGGCTATGGTCAATCAACTTCAGGCTTCTGCCTCAGAGCGTAGCAGTGGCAAAGAATCTGGTGTATCACATGGGACACCTCAGGTGTCTCTTGTTTTGCCAACAAGGTCTGCTTCTGAGGCCCCTCCTAGTGTACCTGATGCTATGGGTTTGCCCTCATTGCAGGGTGTGTGGTAATGGGTTTGCTTTGCTTGACACAGAGGCTAAATGTGGAAACTGGTCATGTAGCCTTGCCCACTCACCCAGTAAGTGGACATATCGCCTCTGCTTCAGCAAGGTATGATCAGGCACACAGGGGGAGGGATTTACTATTTATCAGGAGCTCCAACATCAGGCGTGTTATGGAGCCTCTAAGGCAGATAGCATTCAGGCTAGAAAGAAAGCCAATAAGCACTTGATATGTCTACCAGGGGGCTTCATCTGAGATGTGGAGGCAGCCCTGCCTGTGGCTATAAAGTGTTCAGGATGCAGTCATCCGCAAGTTGTGGCTAACATCAGTACCAATGATGTCTGCTCTAAGGGTGCTGAGACCACCCTCAGTTCAAGCTGGTGGCTGGCAGAAGTGGTGAAGACCACCAGGCTCACACATAGTGTGCAAGCAGAGCTTGCAATTTGCAGCATTGCTCCCAGAGTTGATCAGGGCCGTTTGGTTTGTAGCCAAATGGAGGATCTGAACCGAAGACTTTGTCGACTCTGTGATGGCCTGGGCTGCAGATTTATAGACCTGCGTTATAGGATGGGGATTTGTAGGACTGCCCTTAATAGGTCAGAGCTGCACTACACAGAGGAATCAGCTACTAGGGTAGCAAAGTACTTGTGGAGTGCACGAGGGCTTTTTAGGCTAGACAGTAGTTTAAGGTACTCTGATGAACACTCTCAGTCGATACACAGCAAGGTAAGTCAGGCCATGTGTAGAGTAAAGACATTTCCACTGTAAAAATTTTATCAGCACACTGTTGAAGTATTTTTGTCAGTAAATTGTCAGATTATTTGTAACAAAGTTCCTGAATTTACTGCATTTCAGGAAAGCTCTCATGCTATAACTTTTCTTGGGACTGAGAGCTAGCTGAAACCTGAAATGGAAAGATCTGATATATTTAGTGGATCATGGGACATATATGAGAAAGACAGATTAGAGGCCGAAGGATGAAGAGTATTTGTTGCAGCTGACACAAATATTGTCTGTATTGAGGTTGAAATGGAGTACAACAGTGAAGTTATCTGGTTATTTATAGCATGTGTAGGTGAAACCAAGTTAATTGTTGGATGTTTTTACTGATCACTCGATTCCACTGTGACAGTTCTAGAGTCATTCAAAAAAAGTCTACAGTCAGCAGTGCGTAAACAGCCAGATCATGCAATACTAGTTGGAGGCAACTTTAACCCACCAAGTATAGACTAGGAAGTCTATGAATTCAGTGCAGGGGGTACAAACAGACAGTCATGCAAAGTACAGTACTATTGAACATTTCCTAAAAACTGTCTTGAACACTTAGCTCAGCAGCCCACACTCAATGAAAATATCTTAAGACTCTGTAGTTACAAATAGGCTGGATCTTATCAAAAATGTCAGTATAGAAATGGAATTTAGTGATCATGATGTCATTGTAGTAACTATGGTTGCAAAATTCAATAAATCAATCAAGAAGGATAGGAGAGTGTTTCTGGAAAATAGAACAGATAAGCAGTTGTTAGTATCTTGCTTAAAAAGTGAACTGATGTCACTTAGTTTGAGTAAGATGGGCATAGAGGGATTATGGGCAAAGTTCAAGCAGATTGTATATCCTAGTCTGGAGAGCTATGTGCCTAGTAACTGGATTACAGATGGAAGAGACTCACCATGGTTTAATAATGAAATTCGGAAGATGCTGAGGAAACAGAGGCTGTTGCACTCTAAGTTAAAACAAGAATACACAAATGATGAAAAGGAAAGGTTGGCAGAGATTCGTACATCTGTGAATAGATCTGTGTGCAAAGCATACAAGAACTACCACCGCCGTACCTTAGCAAAACATCTGGCAGAGAATGAGAGAAAGTTCTGGTCCTATATAAAATCGCTAAGCTGGTCTAAGGCTTCCATTCAGTCCCTTGTTGACCAGTCTCATGGGGCAATTGAAGATAGCAATACAAAAACTGAAGTTTTAAATTTTGTGTTCAAGAAATTGTTCATGCAGGAGAATCATACAAACATATAATCATTTGACCATCAGACAGACTACTGTATGCATGAAATGGTAATAAGCACCATTGGCATAGAGAAGCAACTGAAAGATTTGAAAGGAAATAAGTTACCAGGTCTGGATGGAAACCCAATCTCATTTTAAAAAGAGTACTTTACAGTATTGGCCCCTTACCTAGATTGCATTTATCGCAAATCTCTCACTTGGCACAGAGTTGCAAGGAACTAGAAAAAAGTGTAGGTGACTTTTGTATGTAAGGAGGGCAAAAGAAATGACCCACAAAATTACAAATAAATATCCCTAATTTTGCTTTGCTGCAAAATCCTTGAACATATTCTCAGTTCGAATATAATAAACTTCATGTCCATGAATCGTAAATGCTTAACTTTGTTTTCAAATGGTCCTTTACTAAGAAAAACCCAGGAGAATCACCCAAGTTTAATCCTTGTTCCACTGAAGAGATGAATGAAATAAATATTAGTGTCAATGGTGTTGAGAAACACCTGAAATCATGAAAATTAAACAAAGCTCCAAGGTCTGATGGAATCCCTGTCAGATTCTATACTGAATTCGCAGTTGAGTTAGCCCCTCTTCTAACTATGATCAATCCTAGATCCCTTGAACAATAAATTGTGCCCAGTTCTTGTAAAAAGGCACAGGTCACACCTGTCTACAAGAAGGGTAGTAGAAGTGATCCACAAAACTACCGCCCAATATCCTTGACACCAATTTGTAGCAAAATCTTATAACATACCCTGAGCTCAAATATAATGAGGTATCTTTAACAGAATGATCTACTCCATGACAGCTAGTATGGACTTTGAAAACATCAATCATGTGAAACCCATGTCTCACTTTTGTCACATGACATACTGAAAGCTTCGGATCAGGGCAAGCAGGTAGATGCAGAGTCTCTTGATTTTAAAAAAAGTATTTGATTCAGTGTGGGACAGTGTCATAAAATTTCTGAAGGAACTGAACTGAAAGACTCTAAGAGATAGACATAAACTATCCTGAGAAAGTCTATTAACAGTGTTTTAAGAACTGGTTTCAAATCATCATGAGTAGAGCAGGTGGTAAACTTTGGTTTATTGGTAGAATACTGGGGAAGTGCAATAAGTCTACAAAAGAGATTGTTTACAAATCACTCATGTAACCAATTAAACAATATGCTCAAGTATGTGGCACCCTTACCAGACAGGACTAACAGGGAATATTGAATGTGTATAGAGAATGGCAACACAGATAGTCGCAGGTTATTGGAATCTGAGGGGGAGTGTCACAGAGATACTGAAGGAACTGAACTGGCAGACTCTTGAAGTTAGATGTAAACTATCCCAAGAAAGTCTACTAATGAACTTTCAAGAACTGGCTTTAAATAATTACACTAGGGATATACTAAAACCCCTTATGTATCTTTCATGTAGGAAACGTGAGGATAAGATATAGAATAATTACTGCAAGCACATAGCTATCCAAACAATCATTCTTCCCATGCTCCATATATGATGATAACTCCTACAATGGGACATACCCTTTGCCAGGCACTTCACAGTGGTTTGCAGAGTATAGGTGTAGAAGTAGATCAGCATGTTTTTAGAAAGCATTGTTTGTTCAATACTCAGCTTGCCCTTTTCTCACATGATATACTGTGAAATCTGGATGAGGGGCAAGAGACAGATTCTATATTTATAGATTTCGAGAAAGTGTTTGACATGGTGCTCCATTGCAGGCTGCTAAGTAAGGCACGAGCATATGGAATAAGTTCACAGACATATCAGTGGCTCAAAGATTTCTTAAGTAATAGAAACTAGTATGTTGTCCTCAATGGCAAGTGTTCATCAGAGATGATGGTATTGTCAGGAGTGCCCCAGGGAAGTGTGATAAGACCACTATTGCTGTCAATATTCATAAATGATTTGGGAGATGGGGTGGGCAGCAATCAACAGTTGTTTGCTGATGATGCTGTAGTATATGGTAAGATGTCAAAGTTGAGAGGCTGTAGGAAGATACAAGATGACTTAGATAAAAAATTTTATGTGGGGTGATGAATGGCAGCTAGCTCTAAATGTGGGACAATGTAAGTTAATGAAGATGAGTAGGAAAAACAAATCTGTAATGTTCGGATACAGCATTAGTAGTGTACGCTTGACATACTCATGTCTTTAAAATATCTGGGCATAAGACTGCAAAGCAAAATGAAATGAAATGAGCATGTGAGGACTGGTAGTGAATGCAAATGGTCGACTTTGGTTTATTGGGAGAATTTTAGGAAAGTGTGGTTCATCTTTAAAGGAGACCGTATATAGAAGACACTGGTGAGGCCTATTTTTGAATACTGCTCAAGTGTTTGGGATCCATATTTGGTCAGAATGAAGGAGGACATCAAAGCAATTCAGAAGCAGGCTGCTAAATTTGTTACTGGTAGGTTTGAAAAACATGTGTCGCGGAGGTACTTCAGGAGTTTTAACAGGAATCTGTGGAGCAGAGGCAACATTCTTTTTCAAGAAAGATTATTGAAGAAGTTTAGACAGACAGCTTTTGACTGCTGAATGATTCTACTGCTGCAACATACATTGCACGCAAGGACCATGAAGATAAGATGTGAGAAATTAGGTCTCATATGGAGGATATAGGTTTCTAGGTTGCAAGTACTATTCTGAGATGAAGAGGTTAGTGTAGGAGAGGAATTCATGGTGGGCTACATCAAACCAATCAGGGGGATAAAAAAAGTAAAGGCATGTATTATCTCAAAGAAGAATTGAAAACAGTAAAACATTTACCTCCGGGCAGTAACATGCAGATGAATTGTGGCTCAAGTTTAAAACAGTAATTAACTAACCACTGAGTTTACATGTGCCTAGTAGAACAAATCATGACAGGGAGGACCCTCCTTGGCAAACAGCTCTGTGGAGAAAGTTGTAAGGAAACAACAGCTACTGTATAATATATGTAAAATGAAGCATATGCAGAGAGACACCAAATTAAATGTGTTGGCTATCACTGAGTGCCATTCTCTCATTATCTCAAAGAAGAATTGAAAACAGTAAAACATTTACCTCCGGGCAGTAACATGCAGATGAATTGTGGCTCAAGTTTAAAACAGTAATTAACTAACCACTGAGTTTATATGTGCCTAGTAGAACAAATCATGACAGGGAGGACCCTCCTTGGCAAACAGCTCTGTGGAGAAAGTTGTAAGGAAACAACAGCTACTGTATAATATATGTAAAATGAAGCATATGCAGAGAGACACCAAATTAAATGTGTTGGCTATCACTGAGTGCCATAGCAGAATGACAATAATCTTTTTTTGTTATTTGTAAAGGCGATCACTGGTACCAAAGTTAATGTCTAGACAATGATGGATGACAGACCAACTCAAATTGAGGGTAGCAACGTAGCAGCAGAAATGCTGGACTGGACATCTTTTCAGATGTTCCTTCACAAAGGAAGATAGAAAAGAACTGATTCCCACATCAATGTAATGTTAAGTTATAAATTTATTAGTGTCAGTGTCATTGTTATACAGCTGAAAATACTAAAATTAAATAATTCTTCAAGGCCCAATATGATCTATACAGCATTTGCACTTGAGTTTGATACCATTTTAGCCATAATATACAGTAAATCTTTCAAACATAGCACTGTTACCAGTGGCTGGAAGAAAACACAGGTCACACAAGACTACAAGAATGGTAACACAAGTGATCCACTAAACTGTGACCCAATCTCACTGGCAACCACCTGCTGTAGAATCCCAGAATTTATCCTCAGTGCAAACATATTGCAATATCTCATACAGTATTACATCCATGGTGTCAAACAGCATTGGTTCCAAAACCATCTGACAAGCAAAATGTAACTCACATTTTTCACCAATGACAATGTGAAAGCCATAGGAAAAGTAAGGGAGCTAGATGTAATACTTCTTGACATCCAAAAAATATTTGACTCAGTACCACACCTGCACCTGTTATTAAAAGCAGGATCATATGTGGTACCAAATGAAAATTGTGACAGGATTGAGGTTTTTGGCAGGGAGAACACAGCATGTTATTTTGACATTTTTCACCAATGACAATGTGAAAGCCATAGGAAAAGTAAGGGAGCTAGATGTAATACTTCTTGACATCCAAAAAATATTTGACTCAGTACCACACCTGCACCTGTTATTAAAAGCAGGATCATATGTGGTACCAAATGAAAATTGTGACAGGATTGAGGTTTGTGGCAGGGAGAACACAGCATGTTATTTTGACAGAAACTTACCAACAGAAGGAGAAGTAATTCAGGTGTGTCCCAGGCAAGTGTACTGTGTGCCTTGCTGTTGCTTTTGTGTATTAATGACATGACAGACTATATTATTAGTAACCCCACACTTTTAAAGATATCCCATTATCTATAATGAAGTACTGCCTGATAAAACAGTTCCAAAACCAAGTCATATCTTGATAAGATTTCAAAGTGGTGAAAAGATTGGCATTTTGGGATACAAATAAAGACATGCAATTTCACATTTCACAAAAATGTAGAAAACTGGTATCCTTTGACTACACTATCAATGAGTCACAAGTTGAGTCAGTGAACTCATACAGATACCTAGATGTAACAATCTGTGTAGATATGAAATGGAATGATCACATACATTCTATCACAGGTAAATTAGACAACATATTTGGGTTCATTGACAGTCTACTGGCAAAATGCAGTCAGCCTACCAAGGTGACTGCTTACAAAACACCTGTGCATTACATGTTAGAATAGTGCTCAAACATGTAGGTATGGGGCTGATAACAAACATGAGTAACAGGATATATGGAATGCATGCAAAGAAGGGCAACATGAATGATCCCAGGTTGGTTTAACTCATGAGAGAACACAAGTAAATACTGATGCCTAAGAGACTACTGTCATTTAATATTTGCTTTCCCCTGACATAGAGTAATATGTGAAGCTTAACTTTCTTGAGACTGAGAAGCTTATGTCCATGAATCAGAAGTGCTTAACTCTGTTTTCAAATGGTACTTTACTAAGAAAAACCCAGGCGAATTGCCCCAATTTAATACTTGTATCACTGAAAAGAAATGAAATAAGTATTGGTGTCAGCGGTGTTTAGAAACAGCTGAAATCATTAAAATTAAACAAAGCTCCAAGGTCTGATGGAATCCCTGTCAGATTCTAATCTGAATTCACAGTTGAGTTAGCCCCTCTTCTAAATATAATCTATGCTAGATCCCCTGAACAATAAATTGTGCCCAGTTCTTGGAAAAAAGCACAGGTCACACCCATCTACTAATGGGGAGTACAAGTGATCCACAAAACTACCGTCCAGTATCCTTGACACCAATTTGTTACAGAATCTTAGAACATATCCTGAGCTCAAACATAATAAGGCCTCTCGAACAGGAAGACCTCCTCAATGCCAGCTAGCATGGACTTTGAAAATATCAATCATGTGAAACCCATGTCTCACTTTTCTCACATGACATACTGAAAGCTTTGGATCAGGGCAAGCAGGTAGATGCACAATTTCTTGATTCCAAAAAAGCATTTGACTCAGTACCACACCTGTGTTTATTGTCAAAAGTATGATTATATGGAGTATAAAGTGAAATTTGTGACTGAATTGAGGACATTTTGGTAAGGAGGACGCAGCATGTTATCTTGGGTGGAAAGTCATCATCAGATGTAGAAGTAACTTCTAGTGTGCCCCAGGGAATTGCACTTTTTTTATCTTGAGTAATTAATGTATTTCATTGGGTAATAGTCTTCTATTTTGAACATTCCCAGCATTGGCACAGGATACATTTCTGACTGTTCTCAAGAATTATGCTGTAGCATTCAAGAATTCTCAAAAATATACCTTTCATCACATAAATATGCTATGAAATTAGGGAGCTATAATTGAATGAGGATGCTGCCACCAAAAATTTCTAGGCGTTACAAATATAGTTTGACAATATAATATGAATTTTACAGAACTTGCGTACTTCAAGAACGCATCATAAATCACAATAGACACAAACCTTCAAATTATGAGGGATTATGAGAAAACAATATGATCAGCAGAAATTTTGGGTCCTAAAGTTTTTTTTTTTTTTTTTTTTGTCACCTGAATCTGGGACACCTTATATACTAGCATGCCAAAGACAAACACAGTAGTATGAGTCTACGCCATTCAAAATAGCAAAAGTTGTGTAGCTTCAATAAAGTACATCTTCAGCTTTGGGCAACAAACAATGCCACCACATGCTGTGACCTGTAGCTGGGATCATTCTTATGTCTTAAGTGTGCAAAGATAGCCAATCCACGCTGCTAAGAGACTGTATGATAGCCTCTGTGTACCAGATTTTTCATAAAATTGTGTATTGTCAGCTTAAAGAGATTACACTTTGTGTTCAATATGCCCATCAGATGTACCCCGTTACATGAAGACAGCATCATGAGTTGACTCAGGAATACTGGAAGAGTGTGTTGTTCACTGATCAGTCATGGTTTGTTGTGGGTAATGATACTATCTGTTTCTCTTACAAAGGTTCTTAATCCAAAATAGTGGCCAGGAAATGATGTAGCAGCATCAGTGGTGACACACTGTTAGGGGTACATATAGTACTGTATGTGTGCATATATTACTGCATGTGTCCTCTTTGGGTACTGTGACAGCTCCACTCTTCAGAGGTAGTGTCCTCAGATCCATCCAGTGAATAATTCTCAACCATACTCTGGTGGATGAGAACCTCCAAAATGCACACACCACAACTGTAGAGTGGTAAGTTTACTCTCTGGCCTTATCTAACATGTATAATGTGACATATGCCAAATGAGAAGTGCCACTGCTGACCTTCAGAGGGCAGTCACTGGAAAGTATGCTGGGTGGCCTTTTGGGGATCTTGAACTTCCATGTGAGATCATAAAAAATCTTACTGGTATTCTACTGTTCTATGTATCCTTGGTGGTAGACACAACATGCGGTAAGTGTCACTGATAACCCATATCCAGTTTACTGGTATCCATCTCACAAATAGGCAGGGCACCATTTAGTGTAAACATTATAGCTGTACCTTGTTTCAAGTTGCTTGAAGGTCCCTTAACTTAGGAATGTCAGTTGATGATTTTGTTTCAGTTTGAGGCCCTAGGGAAACTTACATAGTGGATAACTGAAATACATGACTTTCTAGCAGAACTTGTAACTCATTAATGATACATAATATATTTTCAGTGCCTTAGAGTAGTAAAAAAGGAAACTGCATTATGTGTGAACATGCAAGTGTTTAGTAGACTAAGAATAGTCATAACAATTTTCACACTTGTATTTACCATACACATATCAACAGGTATTATTCAAATTCTAGTATTGTAGAGGGACTAGACAGCTCCACAGTTATTTTCTGATAATATTCTAGCAAATGAGTGTGTGTAGCATGCCAAAGAATTTTTAAACTGTTTAACTTTCTTTAGCAAATTGAGAAAGTCTCTTATCTTATGGAATGGATTCAGTCAGAGATCATCAGCCATTGTATGACTGATCACACGCAACTGCACAAAGAGGTAGTCAGCAGCAGTGTTTTCTGCATGCCCTCTGACTGTTCATAGATGCCACTAAACCCATTCAAAGATGTAAACAACCATGCATGAGCCACGTCTATTAGAAGGAGGGGGTCTGACAGCCGATCGGTTCCAGTCATTCCGCCAGGAAGGAGGTACACGGATCATGTTGTCTGTAGTTCAATCATGCCTAGATGGTTAATACTGCAATCCACATTGTTACTTTGTGCCAGAAGGGCTCTCAACAAGGGAAGTGTGCAGGGGTCTTGGAGCGAGCCAAAGCAATGTTGTTCGGACATGTAGGAGATACAGAGAGACAGGAACTGTCGGTGACATACCTCGCTCAGACCATCCAAGGGCTACTGCTTCAGTGGATGACGGCTACTTATGAATTATGGCTCAGGCAAACCCTCACAGCAACGCCACCATGTTAAATAATGCTTTTCACGCAGCCACAGGACTTCATGTTACAACTCAAACTGTGCACAGCGGAAGTCCATGGTGATGTTCGTCTTTGCAACCACGACACCACGTATCATGGTACAAATGGACCCAACAACATGCTGAGAGGACCGCTCAGGATTGGCATCACATTCTCTTCACCGACGAGTGTCGCATATGCCTTCAACCAAAGAATCATAAGAGACATGTTTGAAGGCAACAAGGTCTAGCTGAATGATATAGAGACACTGTCCAGCGAGGTTCCCTGGTGTTTTTGGGTGGCATTATGTGGAGCTGACATACACAATTGGTGGTCTTGGAAGGCACCGTAATGGCTGTAGGATACATGAATGCCATCCTCCTACCGATAGTGCAACCATTCTTCACGAACGACAGTTCGCACCCCCATCATGCACATCTTGTGAATGACTTCTTTCAGGTTAACAACATTGCTCAACTAGAGTGGCCAGCATGTTCTCCAGACATGAACCCAATTGAACATGCCTGGGATAGATTGAAAAGGGCATTTATGGACAATGGGACCCACCAACCATGCAGAGGGATCTATGCCAAATCGCCATTGAGGAGTGGGACAATCTGGACCAACAGTGCCTTGATGAACTTGTGGGTAGTATGCCAGAACAAATACAGGCATGCATCAATGCAAGACAACATCCTACTTGGTATTTGGGGTACCGGTGTGTACAGCAATCTGGACCACCACCTCTGAAGGTCTCACTGCATGGTGGGACAACATGCAATATGGGGTTTTCATGAGGGTTTTCATGAACAATAAAAATGGCAGAAATGTTGTTTATGTTGCTCTCTATTTAAATTTTCTGTACAGGTTCTGGAAATCTCTGAACCGATGTGATGCATTTTTGAGCCATCTGTTTTGTCCCCTGAGCTACCAACAAATATGACACAGTGAAGATACTGCTACTCCATTGTTTATCTCAGGCACTGGAACAACAACAGCACAAAGTTATTTATAATGAACATTTAGGCACCAAATAGCCAGTTATGGTGAAACCTTAAAACATTAATCAAAGCCACACTCATGCCAGACCACACTATATGGACACATTTGATTGTAAAGTTACCTCCTCAGTTACAACTAGCAATGTTCTCACATGAAAGTCAGTCGTTAGGAAATAAACTAATTGTGGCAGACAGACGTACCCACACCTTTGTTGGTTTCAGGCACATTTTAATGATAAAGCATGCAACTTCATGACACTCAGATGGGAGGAATGATCTGGATCATCACACTAATACAAATCATCTGCCTCGATAACAGTAGGAAGCCAAAATTAATTAAGTTCTTCTTGCGTGTTGAATTAATACAGGGGTAAGCCAGTGCTCAGAAATTCCTGTTATTGAGATATCCTTTAGTTCATCTCTTGGCAGTACATTCATTTAATCAACCTTATTATGTATAGATTGCACATCACAGTGATAAATTTTTAGATCATGTTGATTCATGGCTTGGTGGTTGTGTGTCATGTTTTCAGCATCACATGCTTCTAGTTTAAATTTATATCACCAGTAGTGATGTACTCTCTCTCTTCTTTCTTGAGGATTTTACTTTCCTTGCTGTAGACTCTAGGACATGCAGAAAATTTTCCTATCTACAATTTATAACCACCTAAAAGTAAAGCAAAAACAAGAGCTGATAGACAAAAGTATTATAATTAATCAAGAATTGAAGAAATATCACTAGAATGACGTGGTAAACTTTGACTGTGTCTTTTACAGTAATATACTATGAGATCATGTTCCACATTTTTTTTGCCTTCTAGTTTAATAACTTGTTTATATTTGTGCTTTTTTGCCACCTCTAGGATTAATTTTGCTAAAGCATGTTTCAGTTTGTTGGTACAATACTTATATAATAAACATGTAGAGATATTGAAACATCATTTCAATATATTATTATGAATCTGTCCCAGTCCCATGATGAAAATATTTATTTGCAGCTGAGGCATTACCTTGCTTAGTTATGACAACTGTGATATAATTTTATATACACTTATGTCATGTTGTAGATAATATGCCTCTCTTTCCTGAAAAATGTAATTTGTTTGCTCACATTGTCAGTTCTGACACACATACCACCCACACCACACATAGTTGTTTTGTATCCAGTACCTTAAGTAATCAAGCAATTACAGTGACATATTGAGCTCATTCTGTTACTATTGAGTTTACATTTGTGTAGCTAGTGATGTATGTATATCCTTTTGGTTGTGAATACACTTCATCTACCAATTATAATATTTCTCAGCTTGACAAAGTATTAGTATACGTTTCTCAATATGTATATACTACATTATCTATTCACCTAGTAGATACTGTTTCTCAAGCTTAATGTAGCTATTACACCTTGAATTTGATTTAAAACTAATTATATTGTGTGATTTACAGGAGACAAAGGGACCTCTGGTGTGGACTTAATGCAAGATTCCAGCAAAGAAAATGAAGATGAATGACTGACCCAGGAAGAAAAGAGATAAGATACAAGGGAGAAGAAAGAAGATGAAACCAATATTAAATGTCATTTAATGTGTCAGTCATTACACAAACAATTACACAATTTTTTTTTATAAATGACAGAAACAGATACTTTCTGCAAATGCACCCACAACATACAAAGACCTGTGCTGAATCAGCTTAGTCAGTGCCTACACAATTCAGACACTTAAGTTTTCTTTCTTCTGTTACATTTATATACTGGCAGAATCTCATGCATATGTTTTATGGATGAAATTTTAGCGGTGTTTGTAATGTAACAGATAACATGTGCATGTCATGGCATACAATACATATAATAAACATGATATATTTGTATATATATCATTTTTCATGGTTAATCTTTCAGTTCTTACATTACTTCATAGCACTGCATTAGTACTGTTCCTCAACACTCATTTTTCTGTAACTTCCCGTTTTATTACACTAATTCTTCTATGAATTGGGTATGGGAGCCAAAGACCCATTCAAGTACCCTTGATGACTGCTCGATACAAAGCTTTACGCCTTGCCTGGACCCATCAGCACCAACATTACACTGTTGATGACTGGAAATGTGTTGCCTGGTTGGACGAGTCTCATTTCAAATTGTGTGGGGTGGATGGACGTGTACGGGTATGGAGACAACCTAATGAGCAATGGACATTGCATATCAGCAGGGGACCATTCAAGCTGGTGGAGGCTCTGTAATGGTGTGTTGCCTGGTTGGACGAGTCTTGTTTCTAATTGTGTGGAGTGGATGGATGCGTACGGGTATGGAGACAAGCTAATGACCAATAGACACTGCATATCAGCAGGGGACTGTTCAAGCTGGTGGAGGCTCTGTAATGGTGTGGGGCGGTGCAGCTGATACATCTAGATGAATGCGACAGGTGACACCTACGTAAGCATCACCTGCATCCATTCAGGTCCATTGTAAATTTCGACAGTCTTGGGAAATTCCAACAATACGACACCTCACACGTCCAGAATTGCTACAGAGCGGCTCCAGGAACACTCTTCTGAGTTTAAAAACTTCCGCTGGCCACCAAACTCCCCAGAAATGAACATTATTGAGCATTTCTGGGACGCCTTGTTACGTGATGTTCAGAAAAGATCTCCACCCCCTCCTATTGTTACGGATTTATGGACAGCCCTGCAGACTTCATGGTGTCAATTTCCTCCAACACTACTTCAGGCATCAGTCGAATCCATGCCACATCGTGTTGCATGCTCGTGGGGCCCTACTCGATGTTAGGCAGGTGTACCAGTTTCTTTGTCTCTCCAGTGAATAATAATAATTTTTAGTACACTCTATAATATTCCAAACTTTTGCTGAGGTGTGTATGTAGAGGTATTTTCCGGTAACTCGAATTTTTGTTCTATCTGTATTTGAGGACTGAAAATGGTACACCCTGTATTGTTTCCTTCCTCATTCTTTGAACCGCCTCTACATATATATGGATTACACATTTCCCCTCTTCCACCATTTGCCTTTTTAATGCTTTGATTGCCTCAAAAAAGCGGTATTTCCCCTTATCGTGTGAAACAAAAAGTGACTGCAGAGAATAAAGCAGTGATATAGCAAGCCACTTTCGTTCGAGTCAATTTCACTGCACATACCTTGTTATTATTGCTTCGTTTTTCTGGGGATGTACGGTGCTACCAAATAATTTGATGTATTGAATGTTGAGAACAGCTAGTTTTACTGTGAAACATTCCATGAGCAGTTTTCTCCGCATATGAAGGGACATCTCTAGCGCTTCAACGAGTAGTGAACTTGTTGTAGAATTCGTCACTGCTAACCAGGAGCGTAAACAGCTGTTTTCTAATTTGTCTAAAATGTCTATAATTTGTTGGTAGTGTATTTGTAAAACAGACATCCGTAGTCCAGTCTGGATCGGATGATAGAGCGGATCAGAAACAACAGCATCGGTGGCTGCGCCTCCCAAGATGTAGTTATAAGTGACCTACTAACATTAACGATCCTCGCACTACTTTCAATTATGTTATTGATCTGGGCTACCACTGTAAATTTTCTGTACAAGATCATTCCTCGGAATCGGATATTAGCCTCCACCTTTATCACTTTATCTTGCACTTCATCAGATCACTTCTGACGAGCCACTGGCGTAAATTATGTAACAATGGGGGAAGCTTGTTTACAATTACTGCAGTATTGCTCGCGATGTCATCCGCTAACTGAACGCTACTAACTGGGTTAACGCTCTTTGTATGTCATATGTGTATAATGCGATGCATATAACAGTGGACTCGGAACCAATCCTTGAGGTATTCCATCGTCTGATATACGTGGGCCGTTGACACCATTATCCAATCTGATATAGAGGGTGGTCCATTGATAGTGACCGGGCCAAATAAGTGTCAAACGAAAAAACTAAAAAGAACGAACCTTGTCTAGCTTGAAGGGGGAAACCAGATGGCGCTATGGTTGGCCCACTAGATGGCGATGCCATAGGTCAAATGGATATCAGCAGCATTTTTTAAATAGGAATCCGCATTTTTTATTACATATTCGTGTAGTACGTAAAGAAATATGAATGTTTTAGTTGGACCACTTTTTTCGCTTTGTGATGGATGGCGCTGTAATAGTCACAAACGTATAAGCACGAGGTATCACGTAACATTCCACCTGTGCGGACGGTATTTGCTTCGTGATACATTACCCGTGTTAAAATGGGCCGTTTACCATTTGCGGAAAAGGTCGATATCGTATTGATGTATGGCTATTGTGTTCAAAATGCCCAACGGGCGTGTGCTATGTATGCTGTTCGGTATCCTGGACGACATCATCCGAGTGTCCGAACCGTTCGCCGGATAGTTACGTTATTTAAGGAAATAGGAAGTGTCCAGCCACATGTGAAACGTCAACCACGATCTACAACAAATGATGATGCCCAAGTAGGTGTTTTAGCTGCTGTCGTGGCTAATCTGCACATCAGTAGCAGACAAATTGCGCGAGAATCGGGAATCTCAAAAACGTTGGTGTTGAGAATGCTACATCAACAGCGATTGCACCCGTTCCATATTTCTATGCACCAGGAATTGCATGGCGACGACTTTGAACGTCGTGTACAGTTCTGCCACTGGGCACAAGAGAAATAGGGCACGATGACAGATTTTTTGCACGCGTTCTGTTTAGCTACAAAGCGTCATTCGCTAACAGCGGTAACGTAAACCGGCATAATAGATTAGATTAGATTAGATTAATATTAGTTCCATGGATCATGAATACGATATTTCGTAATGATGTGGAACGAGTCGAATTATGCACTATTGGGCAACGGAAAATCCACGATGGCTGCGACAAGTGGAACATCAGCGACCATGGCGGGTTAATGTATGGTGCGGCATTATGGGAGGAAGGATAATTGGCCCCCATTTTATCGATGACAATCTAAATTGTGCAGTGTATGCTGATTTCCTACGTAATGTTCTACCGATGTTACTACAAGATGTTTCACTGCATGACAGAATGGCGATGTACATCCAACATGATGGATGTCCGGCACATAGCTCGCGTGCGGTTGAAGCGGTACTGAATAGCATATTTCATGACAGGTGGATTGGTCGTCGAAGCACGTTCACCGGATCTGACGTCCCCGGATTTCTTTCTGTGGGGAAAGTTGAAGGATATTTGCTATCGTGATCCACCGACAACGCCTGACAACATGCGTCAGCGCATTGTCGATGCATTTGTGAACATTACGGAAGGCGTTGAGAGGAATGTCGTTACACGTATAGCCAAATGCATTGAGGTTGACGGACATCATTTTGAGCATTTATTGCATTAATGTGGTATTTACAGGTAATCACGCTGTAACAGCATGTGTTCTCAGAAATGATAAGTTTACAAAGGTACATGCATCACATTGGAACAACCGAAATGAATTGTTCAAACGTACCTACGTTCTGTATTTTGATTTAAAAAAACCTACCTGTTACCAACTGTTCGTCTAAAAGTGTGTGCCATATGTTTTTGACTATTACAGCGCCATCTATCACAAAGCGAAAAATGTGGTCTAGCTAAAACATTCATATTTCTTTACGTACTACACGAATATGTAATAAAAATGGGGGTTCCTATCTAAAAAACAAAAAAAAGGCAGTTGATATCCGTTTGACCTATGGCAGCGCCATCTAGCGGGCCAACCATAGCGATATCTGGTTCCCCCCTTCAAGTTAGACAAGTTTCGTTTGTAGTTTTTTCGTTTGACACTTATTTCGTGAGGTATTTGGCTCGGTCACGATCAATGGCCGCGCGGGATTAGCCGAGCGGTCTTAGGCGCTGCAGTCAGGGACTGTGCGGCTGGTCCCGGCGGAGGTTGGAGTCCTCCCTCGGGCATGGGTGTGTGTGTTTGTCCTTAGGATAATTTAGGTTAAGTAATTTGTAAGTTTAGGGACTGATGACCTTAGCAGGTAAGTTTCATAAGATTTCACACACACACACACACACACACACACACACACACACAATCAATACACCCTGTATACAGTTCGTTCACTAATCTAAGTCCACATTCCTCTTACAAACTGATATTGTGGTCCTGATTTATTCTAACTCTTCTAATAGAATGTTTATCAGAACACTGTCATAGGATTTTCGGAAATCAGAGAATAGGAATGTTTCCACATACTGAAGCCCAATAACTCTGGGCATACTAGTACAGAAATATTGTCCATGCAACTTCTATCTCTACGAAATCTGAACTGAGAACCGATTCGTAGAGGCGAGGATTCTAATCACCATTCCAAGCGTTTTTTACTAGCTTTCCCGTTGTTTTTGCGATATATGATGATAATACGATCAGTCTGTACCATGGGGCAAATGATAGATCTTTCCTCTTATTTTGTATAGGGATCATAAACTGCGTTCTCATGTGTTACCCCTCAAGTGTCATGTGACTGTATGCACGCGCAGTATCAGACACACAAACCGCGCGCGCGCGCACACACACACACACACACACACACACACACCTGAATCTGGGAGCAGCAGGTGCCTGGATGAACGAAAGAGAGAAGCCATTGGTTAGTCAGCAGTAGATACCACACATCTGCAAAGACCTGGTTATGTCAGAGAGATGTGAGGTGAGATAATACACACAGATGATGCCATCCACAGAGAAGCCAGCAGGTTACGTTGAAATTGCATTCTATCAGTTTAATGAACACGTGGTGACTGCTGGCTGGTTATAATTAAACTGAAGGTGTTTTGAGTGCTGCAGCGTGGGCTGACTACATCGCAGGACTCTGGAACATCGTAGATATCTTCATTAATCGGTGCGCTCCTGGAGTACGCTGAAAAAAAAAAGTTGCACTTTGTGCCACTAATCTAAAATATGGCACTGTAAGTGGTCATAATGTGAAATATTTCTTTTTTTTTTACGTCGGTATGCTGTTGGTTGCTTGTTGACTTGTGATGATATCCTTTGTGAAGCGGCTATTGGTGTGAAGAACTAAGAAGTTGCAAGTTTTCCGTACTAAACGCAACGGTTATTGAGAAGAAAGACCGTATACTGCTGGTGAAGTTGTTTCATTGGTACGGCAGTAATAGCAGTGCTCCACTGAAGGAATATCGGCGACAGAAATATTTACGAAGAGGCCCTATGTCAATTACTGGGCTAAAGAATTTATATGAAGATAGTAACTGTTATCGAAAGAACAGATACCATTGATGACCGCGCAGCTTCTCTAGAATAAATGATAATGAATTGAAACCCTCAGTTGCCGACAAGTGTTGTTGACATACCTTGACTTGGACAGCTGAAAATGTGTGCGCCGACCGGGACTCGAACCCGTGATTTTCTTCTTACTTGGCAAACGCGCTATCCATCTGAGCCACCGAGGACACAGATAAATAGCGCGACTGCAGGGGCTTATCCCTTGCAAGCTGCCCGTGGACCCACATTCCCAACTGTCCACAATCTACAGACTTAATATTCCTACTAGATACATTGCCCATCCACTCGTTACTCGCGCCCACTTAAGTTGACGATTACCGTAAGAGTTCGGGAAACGTGTGTGCACTCGCACAGACGAAGGTCAATGGCTGGGTATCCATTTAACTATATATGAAGATGGTATCTGTTCTTTCGAGAACAGTTACTATTGATGACCGTGCAGCGGGTGCAGCGAGTGCGCACAGGTTGCCCGAACTCTTGTGGGAATCGTCAACTTAAGTGGGCGCGAGTAATGAGTGGATGGGCAAATATCTATTAGGAACATTACGTATGTATATTGTGGACAGTTGGGAATGTGGGTCTCGCGGGTAGCGATAAGTCCCTGCAGTCGCGCTATTCATCTGTGTCTTCGGTGTCTCAGATGGATAGAGTGTCTGCAATGTAAGCAGGAGATCCCGGGTTCGAGTCCCGGTCGGGGTGCACATTTTCAGCTGTCCCCATCAAGGTATGTCAACAACACCTGTCGGCAGCTAAGGGTTTCAATTAATTATCATTTATTCTAAAGAATTTAACCTAAAAATTTGAAGAAACAAGTGAATTAGGCGGTGCAGCAGGGTGAGGGAGGCGGTCCACTCCTATGGCAGGTGTTGATGAAGTTGCGGTAACTACAACCGCCCGTGCATCACGTGCCTCAAATTCTGCAGCCAATGCTCGAGCTGTGTCATGGGAATTGTCTCTCCTCTGGTCAACAGTTCAAAGGATTTTGCGACCATTTGACACTGGTACCTCTAAAGATTCAGAATGTACACAAAATGATGCCCCAAGTTAGGCTACAACGCCGTGACTTCGCCCATCCTTTTTGTGATGCGTAGGAATGGACGACATGTGGCCGGCAAATATTCTTCATACGGACGAGGAACATTTTATTCGGCCAGTGCCGTGAATGCACAGAAGTATCGCGTACTGGGTACTACACAACCACATGTTATGCAGGAACATCCACTGCGCTAAGATTATGTGACTGTGTGGTGTAGCTTCAGAAGCTCTCGGTCCGTTTTCCTTCGAGGAGAAGACACCTCGCGGACGTATTGGGTGTACAGTTACATCTGCACGGTGTAAGGATCTCCTTGTGCAACACGTGAGTCCAGCTTTGCATTAAAGTGACTGTATCCACACCACTATTTTCGTGCAAGATGGGGCGATATTACATGTCGCTTGATAGGTGGAAGATTTGCTTCGAGAACCTTCAGTAACGACTGCGTCATCTATAGCGAATTTAAAGATGTGTAACCTTCCAGATCCCCCGACCTAAATCCGTGCGACTTCTGCCTGTGGGGATATCTGAAAGGCCGTGTCTGTCAGGGATGTATCCGGGCTCTTACTGATCTGAAGGATGGCATAAGATCACATATCGCTCTTGTTACACCGGATATGGTGCGAGCAACTGTCAACCACGCCGTGTTACAGATGCAGCATGTTGTTGAGTCTGGAGACCATACTAAACACACTTTAACTTGTGACCATATTCTAATAAACGATTCAGAACCACCGTTTTTATGTGTTTGGTCGTTCTTCCTCTTTTCGTGCTCCCACACCCCACTTTGATTGTTTACAGCACCATATTTTCACCTGGTGGCAGAAAGTGGAACTTGAAATTATTTAAAAGCAGTCTTGATCGCAGCCGATGTTAACTTCGGTTTCGGTCTTTTAATTACGGGCCATCATCAGAGTTTGGACCATTTGGATAACGGCGATGGCGGCATGGTCATCGCGACGGTGCAACACTCTGATGATGGCCCGTAATTATAAAGGCCGAAACCGGTCAGAAGCCAACATGGGCTGCGATCAAGACCGCTTTTAAATAATTTGATCACAATAAGATCCCTGTTCTCCGACAATGTTATACAAAATTAGAAAGTGGAACTACTGCTTTTTCCAGCATACCCTGTGATCACACTGATTAATGAACATATCTACGATGTTTCAGCATCGTGAGATGTATACGGCCTGCACTGAAGCACTCGAAACGACGTCAGCTTAATTACAACCACCCGGGATATGCACTTATGCATATAACTTGCTTGTCTGCACGCAGTCAAATCCTTAAACATACACTCTCTGAAAGCTGTCACATTATATAATCTAAGCAGTCCAAGAAGGAAATGGAATGTTCTGTCTTGTGAGGAGACTGAAACAGGCATGATAGGCATATTTCAGAAGAAATATGCTAGTATATGTATATCAATATATTATGGAACACCAATTGCTTACAAAACATTTTCATAATACACTCCTGGAAATGGAAAAAAGAACACATTGACACCGGTGTGTCAGACCCACCATACTTGCTCCGGACACTGCGAGAGGGCTGTACAAGCAATGATCACACGCACGGCACAGCGGACACACCAGGAACCGCGGTATTGGCCGTCAAATGGCACTAGCTGCGCAGCATTTGTGCACCGCCGCCGTCAGTGTCAGCCAGTTTGCCGTGGCATACGGAGCTCCATCGCAGTCTTTAACACTGGTAGCATGCCGCGACAGCGTGGACGTGAACCGTATGTGCAGTTGACGGACTTTGAGCGAGGGCGTATAGTGGGCTTGTGGGAGGCCGGGTGGACGTACCGCCGAATTGCTCAACACGTGGGGCGTGAGGTCTCCACAGTACATCGATGTTGTCGCCAGTGGTCGGCGGAAGGTGCACGTGCCCGTCGACCTGGGACCGGACCGCAGCGACGCACGGATGCACGCCAAGACCGTAGGATCCTACGCAGTGCCGTAGGGGACCGCACCGCCACTTCCCAGCAAATTAGGGACACTGTTGCTCCTGGGGTATCGGCGAGGACCATTCGCAACCGTCTCCATGAAGCTGGGCTACGGTCCCGCACACCGTTAGGCCGTCTTCCGCTCACGCCCCAACATCGTGCAGCCCGCCTCCAGTGGTGTCGCGACAGGCGTGAATGGAGGGACGAATGGAGACGTGTCGTCTTCAGCGATGAGAGCCGCTTCTGCCTTGGTGCCAATGATGGTCGTATGCGTGTTTGGCGCCGTGCAGGTGAGCGCCACAATCAGGACTGCATACGACCGAGGCACACAGGGCCAACACCCGGCATCATGGTGTGGGGAGCGATCTCCTACACTGGCCGTACACCACTGGTGATCGTCGAGGGGACACTGAATAGTGCACGGTACATCCAAACCGTCATCGAACCCATCGTTCTACCATTCCTAGACCGGCAAGGGAACTTGCTGTTCCAACAGGACAATGCACGTCCGCATGTATCCCGTGCCACCCAACGTGCTCTAGAAGGTGTAAGTCAACTACCCTGGCCAGCAAGATCTCCGGATCTGTCCCCCATTGAGCATGTTTGGGACTGGATGAAGCGTCGTCTCACGCGGTCTGCACGTCCAGCACGAACGCTGGTCCAACTGTGGCGCCAGGTGGAAATGGCATGGCAAGCCGTTCCACAGGACTACATCCAGCATCTCTACGATCGTCTCCATGGGAGAATAGCAGCCTGCATTGCTGCGATAGGTGGATATACACTGTACTAGTGCCGACATTGTGCATGCTCTGTTGCCTGTGTCTATGTGCCTGTGGTTCTGTCAGTGTGATCATGTGATGTATCTGACTCCAGGAATGTGTCAATAAAGTTTCCCCTTCCTGGGACAATGAATTCACGGTGTTCTTATTTCAATTTCCAGGAGTGTAGATGTGGAACACACAGATCACAATTTTAGTTTCAGAATATGTCTACAACATTTAGTTTACATTTAAGTTTACATCTATACTATATCAAAAACATATCCAGCTAGTAGGTTGCAATCACATTTTCACAATACATCTACAAAATACAGTTCACATTCATAATAGTTTCAGGCTTTAGTCCTCTGTTAAGCTATGAAATACAAATATATTTATCAAAATTAATATGATAATATGCAATACTTGAATCATCATCTTTGCTTATAACTAGAAAATTGTGTGTATCCTCACTCCATGCAAGGGCGCTGATGACCTAGCTGTTTCGCACCCTCCACCAAAAATCATCATCATCATCATCACTTTACGCTTGTTAACACATTTCGAGAAACACATTAAAAATCATGTCAGTTTTAACATGGTCACTGAGTACATGCTTCAAAATACGTTTGTCTACTTTGGAAAAAAAAATTACATTAGCAATGACTCTAACGATTTCGGAATTTTGCTGTATGTTTGATATAGGTGAAAGCTGTCTACACTACAATGACGACTCACCGAAAATTATGCTTGAAAATGATCCACCTTATCCAGTTATTGTCATCAAAAATTAAAATCGGAAACAATAGCGCTTTACACAAGAAAGTCCAATAGCATTTAAAATTTTTAAATGCTACTGCTAGAAATTTACACGTAAATCGCTGCAGAGATATGGCATATGTAAATACGTTCTTGAATTCGAAAACATTGTCACGCAGGAGACGGTTAAAAATCAAACTTGCTTTTCCACAGTTCGAACGACCAACTGTATATGAAAATGGATCGCCACGAGTGCGATGTTGTGGTTGTAATCCACTTTATTAGGTAACAGCATTTATGATAAACTGAAGTGCAAGTCTGTTGAATCGCGTCTTCGAACACAATGCAGCATCAGGTATTTTAACACGGTCAGCTAGAGCTTCGTCATGGGCAGGAGGAAAGTCACATATCCTTTCTGAGCTCTGGTCTAATTCAGTTCCACTATTTAATCCAATTTGCAGTGTGCTTAAAAGTATTTTCTTGCCGACAAACCTTCAGCAACAGTTTGTTCTGATTTCTTCCAATCTTCAGCTTCATGGAAGCCTTTGAGGAAACGGCCCTAACTTCTGCTCCGTTACGTCCCAGTTGTTGGCTACGATATGTGGACGACACATTTGTTATCTGGCCTCACGGTGAAGCGGAATTGGGAAACTTCCTCCAGCACTTAAATAGTCTGCACAAAAATATAAAATTCACACATGAGAGTGAAAACAATGATACTTTGCCATTTCTGGATGTGGAAGTATACAGAGCTGCCGAAGGTAAACTGGGACACAAAGTGTACGGGAAACCAACGCACTCTAATCGGTACCTGCACGCGGAAAGCCACCACCACCCAGCTCAAAAGTATTCTGTTCTGCATACGTTAACTGCCCGAGTCTACCGGATAAGCGATGAAAATAACATCAAAGAAGAATTAAAGGAGCTACAAGACACGTTTCGTGCCAACGGCCATGATGACAACATATAAGAAAGGTAGCTAAAACCAAAGGAAGCAGAGAACACGAGAAGAAGGCAAAGAAGAGAAGCTTCCACTGGTACACTTACCATGTGTAAAAGGCGTCAGTGAACGGCTAGGCAACGTCCTCCGCCGACTAGGTTTCAAACCGATTGTTCGAACAGTCACAGGATCTGCGAAATGATAGGTTCCACCAAGGATGTAGTCAACAATCTTAACACTGCAGGTGTTTACGAACTACGGTGTGAGGGTGGAGCTGCCTACATAGGAGAAACAGGGAGACTTGTTAGCTTACGAGTAGCAGAACACGAACGCTATGTACGATTTCAACAACATAATAAATCTGCGATAGTGGAACACCACCGTGACTTTAGACAACCTATCAGGTTCCAGGAAGTCCGCGTACTGGCGAAAGAATCGTGGATGCGAGAACGAAAAATACGGGAGGCGATCGAAATTATTAAGCAGCCTGACGACATCAACAGAGAAGACGGCTACAAACTCCCGGCGTCCTGGCTGCCGGCCATCCCAGTCCAACGGGCCGCGAGCGGTCGCGGGGCAGAAGCTACACGGGACACGGACGTATCTGCACAAACAGCTGTAGAGCAACTGTCAGTATACCTCCGCGCACACCAGAAGCCGAACCAGAAGCCGAACGCTGATTGGTGGACAGCTACCAATCGTTAACGACATGGACATCCACGAATAGCCTCTTTCCTTCCATCTTCCCTTACGTTATCATATTAGAGGGCCAATTAAAAGTTTTACAACAGTGACGTCAGACATCGATAGTCTGTAATAAATAGAAGCATCTATCCCCTTGCCAAACCAGTCGTGCCCTGAGGAAGGCCGTTGCAATTCGGTCGAAACGTCCGTTCAAATGGTTCAAATGGCACTGAGCACTATGGGACTTAACATCTGTGGTCATCAGTCCGCTAGAACAGAACTACTTAAACCTAACTAACCTAAGGACATCACACACATCCATGCCCGAGGCAGGATTCGAACCTGCGACCGTAGAAACGTCGGTTTTAGTTTATTATTGTTATTAGTTTTTAGCAATGAGGCGGCATAACACCCAGAAGAATTTTTATCACTATGACACCGGCCGCGGAAGCCTACGTTCTTATTTCAGCAGACAGTTGATCTTGTTCTGTCATCTTTATACATTTTCTAACAATCTGAAACATACAACAATGGTATAAATATGCATAGCATTTGGTGGAGTGATGATGTGCAGCTGACAGGGTGACTACCATTATCCAAGATACTTTTGTGGAGCAAAGATGTAAAATATCCTGGTATGGTTCATGCAGAAAAGAAGAAGGTGCCCAGGTAGCATTGCACAGTAGAAGTTTACACTGAGGTGACAAAAGTCGTATGATACCTCCTAATATCGTGTCGGACCTCCTTCTGCCAGGCGTAATGCAGCAGATCGACATGGCATGGACTCAACAAGTCTTCGGAAGTCCTCTGCAGAAATATTAATCCATGCTGCCTCTATTTTATTTTTTTTGTCATCAGTCTACTGACTGGTTTGATGCGGCCCGCCACGAATTCCTTTCCTGTGCTAACCTCTTCATCTCAGAGTAGCACTTGCAACCTACGTCCTCAATTATTTGCTTGACGTATTCCAATCTCTGTCTTCCTCTACAGTTTTTGCCCTCTACAGCTCCCTCTAGTATCATGCAAGTCATTCCCTCATGTCTTAGCAGATGTCCTATCATCCTGTCCCTTCTCCTTATCAGTGTTTTCCACATATTCCTTTCCTCTCCGATTCTGCGTAGAACCTCCTCATTCCTTACCTTATCAGTCCACCTAATTTTCAACATTCGTCTATAGCACCACATCTCAAATGCTTCGACTCTCTTCTGTTTAGCGCCCGTAAACCTCAAACACACACACACACACACACACACACACACACTCTTCTGTTCCGGTTTTCCCACAGTCCATGTTTCACTATCATACAATTCTGTACTCCAGACGTACATTCTCAGAAATTTCTTCCTCAAATTAAGGCCGGTATTTGATATTAGTAGACTTCTCTTGACCAGAAATGCCTTTTTTGCCATAGCGAGTCTGCTTTTGATGCCCTCCTTGCTCCGTCCGTCATTGGTTATTTTACTGCCTAGGTAGCAGAATTCCTTAACTTCATTGACTTCGTGACCATCAATCCTGATGTTAAGTTTCTCGCTGTTCTCATTTCTACTACTTCTCATTACCTTCGTCTTTCTCCGATTTACTCTCAAACCATACTGTGTACTCGTTAGACTGTTCATTCTGTTCAGCAGATCATTTAATTCTTCTTCACTTTCACTCAGGATAGCAATGTCATCAGCGAATCGTATCATTGATATCCTTTCACCTTGTATTTTAATTCCACTCCTGAACCTTTCTTTTATTTCCATCATTGCTTCCTACATGTACAGATTGAAGAGTATGGGCGAAAGGCTACAGTCTTGTCTTACACCCTTCTTAATACGAGCACTTCGTTCTTGATCGTCCACTCTTATTATTCCCTCTTGGTTGTTGTACATATTGTATATGACCCGTCTCTCCCTATAGCTTACCCCTACTTTTTTCAGAATCTCGAACAGCTTGCACCATTTTATATTGTCGAACGCTTTTTCCAGGTCGAAAAATCCTATGAAAGTGTCTTGATTTTTCTTTAGCCTTGCTTCCATTATTAGCCGTAATGTCAGAATTGCCTCTCTCGTCCCTTTACTTTTCCTAAAGCCAAACTGATCGTCACCTAGCGCATTCTCAATTTTCTTTTCCATTCTTCTGTATATTATTCTTGTAAGCAGCTTCGATGCATGAGCTGTTAAGCTGATTGAGCGATAATTCTCGCACTTGTCAGTTCTTGCTGTCTTCGGAATGGTGTGGATGATGCTTTTCCGAAAGTCAGATGGTATATCGCCAGACTCATATATTCTACACACCAACGTGAATAGTCGTTTTGTTGCCACTTCCCCCAATGATTTTAGAAATTCTGATGGAATGTTATCTATCCCTTCTGCCTTATTTGACCGTAAGTCCTCTAAAGCTCTTTTAAATTCCGATTTTAATACTGGATCCCTTATCTTTTCTAAATCGAATCCTGTTTCTTCTTCTATCACATCAGACAAATCTTCACCCTCATAGAGGCTTTCAATGTATTCTTTCCACCTATCTGCTCTCTCCTCTGCATTTAACAGTGGAATTCCCGTTGCACTCTTAATGTTACCACCGTTGCTTTTAATGTCATCAAAGGTTGTTTTGACTTTCCTGTATGCTGAGTCTGTCCTTCCGACAATCATATCTTTTTCGGTGTCTTCACATTTTTCCTGCACCCATTTCGTCTTAGCTTCCCTGCACTTCCTATTTATTTCATTCCTCAGCGACTTGTATTTCTGTATTCCTGATTTTCCGGAACATGTTTGTACTTCCTCCTTTCATCAATCAACTGAAGTATTCCTTCCCAACTTCTGTGATGGCCCTTTTTAGAGATGTCCATTCCTCTTCAACTGTACTGCTTACTGCGCTATTCCTTATTGCTGTATCTATAGCGTTAGAGAACTTCAAACGTATCTCGTCATTCCTTAGTACTTCCGTATCCCACTTCTTTGCGTATTGATTCTTCCTGACTAATGTCTTGAACTTCAGCCTACTCTTCATCACTACTATATTGTGATCTGACTCTATATATGCTCCTGGGTACGCCTTACAATCCAGTATCTGATTTCGGAATCTCTGTCTGACCATGATGTAATCTAATTGAAATTTTCCCGTATCTCCCGGCCTTTCCCAAGTATGACTCCTCCTCTTGTGATTCTTGAACAGCGTATTCGCTATTACTAGCTGAAACTTGTTACAGAACTCAATTAGTCTTTCTCCTCTTTCATTCCTTGTCCCAAGCCCATATTCTCCTGTAACCTTTTCTTCTACTCCTTCCCCTACAACTGCATTCCAGTCGCCCATGACTATTAGATTTTCGTCCCCCTTTACATACTGCATTGCCCTTTCAATATCCTCATACACTTTCTCTATCTGTTCATCTTCAGCTTGCGACGTCGTCATGTATACCTGAACTATCGTTGTCGGTGTTGGTCTGCTGTCGATTCTGATTAGAACAACCCGGTCACTGAACTGTTCACAGTAACACACCCTCTGCCCTAGCTTCCTATTCATAACGAATCCTACACCTGTTATACCATTTTCTGCTGCTGTTGATATTACCCGATTACCCGATTACTCATCTGACCAGAAATCCTTGTCTTTCTTCCACTTCACTTCACTGACCCCTACTATACCCAGATCGAACCTTTGCATTTCCCTTTTCAGATTTTCTAGTTTCCCTACCACGTTCAAGCTTCTGACATTCCACGCCCCGACTCGTAGAACGTTATCCTTCCGTTGATTATTCAATCTGCCTCTATAGCCATCCATAATTTCGAAAGTGTTGCCGGTGCAAGATTCTGTGCAAGAGCTGACGATGACGTGTTGTTGGCAAAGGCCGACGCATCGATCGTCTGCTGTGACAGCCGATTAAAGTCAAATTTCGCCGCACTGTCCTAATGCATAAGTTCGTAATATTTTTATTAAAAATGAAATTCCTCCAGCTGTACTCAAGATTTTATATTTACTTCGCTACTAGTTTCGACGTTGCGTCAACGCCATCTTCAGGCCATATATAACAACACCTTACATGAAACAAATAATGTGTGACATCAGTAGTCTGTGACCTAGTGTACAAAATAAATATATTATAAACATATTATATACAGGATGAATTCATTAAAAGTAGTTACATTTAGTACATTTTCACTAAGTTGCAATTTACCTTGACATTAACAATTTTTATGGTGCAAACAAGTACAAATGATGTTAAATATTACCGGTTATTTCCGTTATAGATCAATACCAGACAGAATAAAAATGGGGGTATATGTAAGTCAAGGTGACATGCCATCCATTACTCTTAGAGATAATAATATAGGAATAAAACAGTACTAAAATTGTGTTGAAAACGAATAATAATACCGTAAAAACACTTCTTTGAAAATATGCATTGCCAATCAGACATATGTAAGGTATGATTGCATTGTTTATAAATGGTGAATGGTGGGAAAGGTGGAAAGAATTTACGTTGCACAACACTGTATCGTCATCACTATAAAGTAACAAAGTGAAACAGGTTAATGAAACAACTTCATTCATAACGATACGAAATACAAGTGAGGAGGAACTGGAGAAATGGTATGGAACCCAGTTAATAGAGTGAAAGGTAGTGAATGGTGTAAAATAAACGCATATGAGTCAATTCGTTAATCTACTCATTCCCACAAGAGAAATGTAAGCTAAAATGCCACCAAAATGTACCATTTCAATGTCGGTGCCTCATTTAAGGCCGCGACCCAGCTCTAAGGTAATCTAATTCTAACATGCCTGCAGTGGTAAAAGAACAATCAAGTACATAGCAGTGCTCCAAATAGAAGTAAACAGGGTGTTGTCAGTCAAAACAATTCGTCAGACATGTAAAATACTTGTAGTTCCTTTAATAACTAATTATTAAGTAAGAGTACGCAGTAAGGTATACAAAGTATAACTTTCGTATTGTTATACGTAATCCAGTCAAGGTTTGACATAAGTTAACAACAATCATTGAAAAGCCAAATCACCCACTTACTTGGACGACTAAAATCTAACATTTATATCAGCACTTCGCCACAAGTACTCACTTATTTCATCTATCTTCATAAACCTGTTCATGTATGAAATTACTAGTTTAATTATATAGACAATCCACTTATTTACGAGAACGATCATGAGAGTGGGGGGGGGGGGGGTGAAATTATACTGGATAAAAGGCTCATCAAATGATTGGGATAAAACTGGATTATAACACGGACTCGTATAAACGAAAGATCCTAATGTGTCAAAGTATAGATTCTCTCTAAGGAAGGCTTGTTCTTTCACCGAAGTGACAACATGGTGACCTCCGTAATACATATAAACGAGTACTGCTTGTCTTGTACTCAATCCTAAACGGAAAAATCTTCACAACGGGGGAATCAATCCAAATAGACGAGATTCGGCACAATCTAGAGCCAAATTCCTATATGTAAAACGGATAACCATGAAATCCTTCGTAATGATAGGTATAATGGTTACCAGACATCCGTTAACCGTTAACAGAAGGACATATCTCGCGATAACGCACCATGTGATCGAAGGAATAATGTCAGTCACATTGCAACACTACATTTGTAAAGATCTATGATATTATTTATCCATATTAACGAGGAAACAAATTCACAGCGAGGGGTTAGTTACTGCTCATACTACGGACGTTAATGTTCTATATTCTATGTCAAAGGTTATCAGAAGTAGTGGTTCAAATTGAAAAGACGCCTACTGACCAAAGAATTTAGAGTCCACTTCCACAATACGTCCAACATTGATTTATGCAGTTATTTCACGCAGTTTTGCTTGTCTGGTGGCGCTGACAACTCAACACAAACGCCGCTACTCACAGTCGCTAAGTGGAAGCCGTCTTCACTGCGTTATCCGTTGTGAGAGGTAATTCCTGAAGTCTGGTATTCTTGGCACACGCTTGACGCTGTGTATCTAGGAATATTGAATTCCCTAACGATTTCCGAAATGGAATGTCACATGCGTCTAGATCCAACTAACATTCAGCACTCAAAGTCATGCGGTCAAACTCACATCGGAAATCTTTCACATGATTCATCTGTGTACAATGCACTGCCCTTTTATACTTTATGTACACGATACTATCTCCACTTGTTTGTGTACATATCGCATCCCATGACTTTCGTCACCTCAGCATATTTCTGTAAGAAAGCTAACAAGAAACCGTAATCAGCAGAAAACAGATTCTGCATGAAAGCGACGTAAGTGATCGATCCGATGTATGAGAAAAATTGTCACTCCTTGAATACAGTTCGACGAAGGTGCGAGAGAAAGCATAACGTTTGTCATCGTAGGTTACTCTGCAAGGTCGGAATCGGTCGCGGTCAGAATGGGTGGTTGCGCTGATATAGTCCTGTTCCTGTTGCACTGTACCGAAGAGTCGTCGTTGGGTTCAGGCTTGGCGCGACGTCAGACTCGGATTCAGACTGCTGGAGAACTGCAGTCGGCGGTCTTATAGAGGCCGCCCGACGTATGGATATCAGGAAGTGGCCGGCGTTGTTTCACAGATGCGAGATAGTGCCGACTGTGTCCAGTGATCACACCGCACTCGTCACTACAGCGGATGTCGCAGTGCAGTGGAGACGCCTGGCAGGGCGGCAACCTGCACGGCGGTGCTGTCTGGCGTGTATGCTGGGTCGTTAGGCACCAGCCATACACTGCACCTCTCTTCCTGCGTGTCAGTAGCCGTGGCAGAGGCGACAGCTAGGGACACAGCATCCCCCTTCACATCGGAGGCAGATGGCGAAACCATCACGATATGTAGATGGTGGCTGTGGTGGAGACGATAGCCAAGGATATGGCAAGATGGTCAGCTGTCACGATGACTGCCATTACCTCAGATACAGTTCAGTGGGACAAGGATAGTCAGTCGACCGGGATGACTGCCATTACTCCTCAGATACTAATGGGAGGGGCAATGATGGTCAAACATCATTACCGTCAGACACGACTGAAGGAACGAAGGTCAGTTAACAGTGCAATTACCATTAACCCACATATTTTTGTCGGACAAAGATGGTAAGTTGAAACGGTGACTGCCATTATCCCAGATACTATTCGGTAGGGCAACTGTGATCAGTTGATATGGTGACTGTCAGCTGACATGTGGTATCTACCTCTGGGCACTTTTTGGGGAGCATAGGTCAGTTACCCCATATACTTTTGGGGAAAAAGATTCTCAGTTCGTGTGGTGACTGCCATTACCCCAGATACTATTGGTTAAGGCAATGGTGATCAATTTATATGGTCACTGCCATTACCCCAGATACTTGTATGGGGCAAAGATAGTCAGTTGATATGGTGACTTCCATTACTGCAGACTCTGCTGGGTGAGTCAATGATTGTGAATTGACTGGGTGACTGCCAGTGCGCCCTAGATACTACTAGGTGGAGTAACGATGGTTAATCTACAAGTTGACAGCCATTACCCCAGACACCAGTAGGGGGCAATGATGGTCAGTTGACAAGGTGACTGTCATTATAGTAGATTCTTTTGGGCGAGGCAATGATGTTTATTTGACAGAGTGACTACCTTTACATCTGATGCTATTAGGTGGGGCAATGACGGTCAGTTCATCTACATCTACATCTACATTTATACTCCGCAAGCCACCCAACGGTGTGTGGCAGAGGGCTCTTTACGTGCCACTGTCATTGCCTCCCTTTCCTGTTCCAGTCGCGTATGGTTCGCGGGAAGAACGACTGTCTGAAAGCCTCCGTGCGCGCTCTAATCTCTCTAATTTTACATTCGTGATCTCCTCGGGAGGTATAAGTAGGGGGAAGCAATATATTCGATACCTCATCCAGAAACGCACCCTCTCGAAACCTGGACAGCAAGCTACACCGCGATGCAGAGCGCCTCTCTTGCAGAGTCTGCCACTTGAGTTTGTTAAACATCTCCGTAACGCTATTACGGTTACCAAATAACCCTGTGACGAAACGCGCCGCTCTTCTTTGGATCTTCTCTATCTCCTCCGTCAACCCGATCTGGTACGGATCCCACACTGATGAGCAATACTCAAGTGTTTTGTAAGCCACCTCCTTTGTTGATCGACTACATTTTCTAAGGACTCTCCCAATGACTATCAACCTGGTACCCGCCTTACCAACAATTAATTTTATATGATCATTCCACTTCAAATCGTTCCGCACGCATACTCCCAGATATTTTACAGAAGTAACTGCTACCAGTGTTTCTTCCGCTATCATATAACCATAGAATAAAGGATCCTTCTTTCTATGTATTCGTAAAACATTACATTTGTCTATGTTAAGGGTCAGTTGCCACTCCCTACACCAAGTGCCTATCCGCTGCAGATCTTCCTGCATTTCGCTACAATTTTCTAATGCTGCAACTTCTCTGTATACTACAGCATCATCCGCGAAAAGCCGCATGGGACTTCCGACACTAACTTCTAGGTCATTTACATATATTGTGAAAAGCAATGGTCCCATAACACTCCCCTGTGGCACGCCAGAGGTTACTTTAACGTCTGTAGACGTCTCTCCATTGATAACAACATGCTGTGTTCTGTTTGCTAAAAACTCTTCAATCCAGCCACACAGCTGGTCTGATATTCCGTAGGCTCTTACTTTGTTTATCAGGCGACAGTGCGGAACTGTATCGAACGCCTTCTGGAAGTCAAGAAAAATAGCATCTACCTGGGAGCCTGTATCTAATATTTTCTGGGTCTCATGAACAAATAAAGCGAGTTGGGTCACACACGATCGCTGTTTCCGGAATCCATGTTGATTCCTACAGAGTAGATTCAGGGTTTCCAAAAACGACATGATACCCGAGCAAAAAACATGTTCTAAAATTCTACAACAGATCGACGTCAGAGATATAGGCAACTATTGTTAACCCAAATACTATTGCATGTGTCAGTTATGGTCGATTGATCGAGTGACTGCCATTTCCCTCGGATACTACAGGGATGGTCGATTGACAGTATGACTGCCGTTAGTCCTGCTACTATTGGGTCGGAAAATAATGGTCGATTGAAGTTACTGCACGTATTACAGAGTAAGTTGAGTTCCACAGGCAAAGTGTGAGGGAGTATTATCATGCTGGAACAACATATCGCCTTCCAGTTGCAAGAACGATAAAATAATGGATCTAAAACATTCTGCACGTACCGAGCGCTGGTTAGTGTCCCCTCCAGAAACACCAAAGGTGAACGACTGTAGCTTATCACGACTGTAGCTTATCACATCCCAGACCATAATGCCTGGGGCGGCGCCAGTGTGTGTTGGACGAATGTACTCTGCGAGTCTGCACTCACCCGGTGTACGTCTTACGTGCAAACTGTCATCACTTGCGTGCAGGCAGAAGCTGCTTTCATCGCTGAAGATCAAGGCGCGCCATTCCATATCCAAGAGATCCTCTGACGGCACCAGTGGAGCCGTGCACCTCGATGCTGTGACATAAACAGAAGATGGACTAGAGGAGTGTGTCTCCATAGCCTCACTGTTAATAACCGGTTCGCGACAGTACGTGTTGACACGTCTGGAATCACAAGCCCTCTAATCAGTGCTGTGGTACATGTACGATCTGCCACTGCTGCCCTTACAATACGACGATCCTGGCTGGCGTCTGTGCTGAGTCGACATCCAGAGCCTCGTCTACCTGCGTCAGAATGTTCACGTGACCACTGACACCAGAATCGTAGCACAACTGACATGGCATGTCCAACGTAAGTGGCAATTCTCCGAAAGGACTACCCCGCCACTCGGAAGCCCACGATCTGACCCTTCCAAACTCGCTTAGTTGGCTGTAGGAAGCATGGGTACGTCTCTGTGGCGTGGTTGCCTGCTTGCTTTTCACGTTTGCAGCACACTTGTCCTTCTGGCTATGAGCATTCACCGTTAAAGGATAGACACAGATAGCTAAACCATTACGATATATGTTGGTGGATGACGTTGAAACCATATCAGTACTTGAATATGTGTCATATGCCATCATCGTATTTCTTCCGCAGTGTGCTTCTGAAATACAGTTTTACGTGTTTCAGATCTGACGTAATATGTTAAACCTGAAATCTCTTCCATTTCTAAAATAACTAACAAAATACATTAAAATATTGCCAATACGGTATTTTCTTATTTATATTATGTGACTGGCATTAAATAAGTAATGTAACACATTTTCTTTCTCGGCGAAATTTGTTGCGAAACATCGTGGAATGTTCCCGCTTCAGCCCCTATATTTTCGTGGAGTTCCCATAGGTGGCAGCGCTATACATAGCCTTCAAAATGGCGTCCGTAAAGGAGGCGCGTTCGAAGCAGAGTTCCTTTTGGCGGAAAACCAGGGCATCGCAGATATTCATACACACTTGCAGAATGTCAGCGGAGACCTGCCAGTGAACAAAAGCACGGTGAGTCGTTCGGCGAGGAGTCATCACCGCAACAAGGTTGCGCAAACCTGTCCGACATCCCGCGTGTCGGCCAATCGTATACAGCCGTGACTACTGCAAAGTTGGAACGTTCAGATACTCTCATTCGAGGTGATCGTCAGACCACAATCAAACATGTCGCTGCTCAACTACATCTCCATGACTACATAACAGCTAACACAAGACTGCGCACCTGCGATGAGCTCACGAAACTTAATTGGAATGTTTTTCCTCAACCTCCCTACAGCCCGGTTCTCACACCTTCCATCTGTTTCGCCCTATCAAGGATGCTCTCCGCGGGAAGCAGTACGTGTATCATGGGCAAGTTAGTGATGCAGCACTTCGGGCATACAGACACTCGCATTAAGGTGGCGTAAGGCCGTCGCATTGAAGGGATATGTTGGAAAATAGGGTTTTGTAGCCAAAAGAATAGGGAATAATGTATTGTGTTGGAACCACGAATAAAACCAACCTGCTTTCACAAAGGAAGTGTTCCATTACTTATCGAACATACCTCATAGAATATTTAACATGAATGAGGCCCAATAAAGATTTATATTTCACGCGTGATTCGATTTTATAAGCAGATCTCGAGAAAATTTTTACTTCTGAAACCTTTAACACTCAAGTCGTGTATAAATGACTGTACATGACATGTAGCGACTGAGCCAACAGATATATGATAAGGCACCTGCAGCGATGTGCCACGAGGCAAGTTAAAGATGCAGGAGACAGTTGCCTAACCTGCGAGCAGTAACCTACCCGAAATCAACATTGTGTAAAATCATGCCACTTACGTTACGGGCGTAGGTTATGGAAATAACTGATGCTTGACGGACTATAGTGACATCGATATGAGATATTGAATAATTCTGATATACGTATTCAAGTGGAAAATAGGGAGTGCAGAAGAGACATCGTTCTTTCTGTTGTGAACAGTTCATTGTGTTCAATAAATAATTACTGAAGAGAAAAACGTGGTGTATTACTTTCTGGGCGATCCTCGTACTTAAGTAATGGATCCAGATTATGTGAATCACTAATGCCTAATGAAATGTAATTACATTAAGTCGAGACTTCAACGTAATTTTGATAGTTGTATTCAAGTGGAACATTTTTGTCAGACAATTACGATTATGTTTTATAACACTACATTGCCGGCCGGAGTGGCCGAGCGGTTCTAGGCGCTACAGTCTGGAACCGCGCGGCCGCTACGGTCGCAGGTTCGAATCCTGCCTCGGGCATGGATGTGTGTGATGTCCTTAGGTTAGTTAGGTTTAAGTAGTTCTAAGTTCTAGGGGACTGATGACCTCAGAAGTTAAGTCCCATAGTGCTCAGAGCCATTTATAACACTACATTATTTATCATAGTCAACAATCAGTCCATTTACGTAATGTAAGCATGTTAATGATATAACTGATGCTAAATGAAACAATGTTTGATGTTTATGTAAGAGATTTTCTCACTTTCGTTGCAGTGTATTTGCTGTGTAGCTTCATACCAATGTAGTTGAATCGGCTCAACGAAATGTGACGATTTCTTGGCAGTCAGTCAGTCAGTCTCTTGCTGACTAAGGCTCTTGTTTGTTGAAAAACGTCTTGACCTGCAGGCATCGAAAAACCACAGGACCACTTATATTTTGATAATACTCGCGATGGTGGTCACAGCCCATCAGCATTCTAAATATAGTGTGGCCATCTTGACAGTTTGTTTTGGATGTTGAGAGAGAAAGTGTTTGTTGTAAACAAAGCCAGAGGAGAGATCACAATTAGTTGGCTGTTTCATTCCTTCCACTAACATGCCACTGATTAACAGCACCAACACAAGTCCTAATTCTGCATCATATAGTTGTTTATTAGGGTTTTTAAGCGCATTATTTGTTGTTATTGTTGTGATCTTCAGTCTGAAGACTTGTTTGATGCAGCTGTCCATGCTACTCGATCCTGTGCAAACCTCTTCATCTCTGCCCATACCGTTTGCTGTCTCAGCATTATAATGTCACTGGCAAACCTCAAAGTTTTTATTTCTTCTCCCTGGACTTCACTTCCTACTCCAAATTTTTCTTTTTTTCCTTTAATGCTTGTTCAGTATACAGATTGAATAACATCTGGGATGTGATACAACCCTGTCTCTCTCCCTTCTCCAGCACTGCTCCCTTTTCATGCCCCTCGACTCTTTAACTGCCATCTGGTTTTTCGTACAAATTATAGATAACCTTTCGTTACCTGTATTTAGACCTGCGCCCTTTAGAATTTGAAAGAGAGCACTCCAATCAACATTGCCAAAAACTTTCTCCAAGTCCACAAATGCTAAAAACGTAGGTTTGCCTTTCCTGAACCTATCTTCTAAGGTAAGTCGTAGTATCAGTATTGTTTCGCGTGTGCCCACATTTCTCCGGAATCCAAACTGATCATCCCTGAGGTCGTCTTCTATCAGTTTTTCCATTCTTCTGTAGGGAATTCGTGTTAGTATTTTGCAACGGTGACTTACCAAACTGATAGTTCGCTAATATTCACACTTTTCAGCAACTGCTTTCTTTGGAATTGGAGTTATAGCATTCTTCTTGAAGTCATATTTCGCCTGTCTCACATATCTTACACACCAAATGGAAGAGTTTTGACATGGCTGGCTCTCCCAAAGCTATCAGTAGTTTGGACGAAATGTCGTCTACTCCCACGGCTGTGTTTCAACTTAGATCTTTCAGTGCTCTGTCAAATTTTCCTCGCAGTATCATGTCTCCCATCTCCATCTACGTCCTCTTCCATTTCTATGATACTTCCTGCGAGTTCATTTCACTTGTACAGACTCTCTATATCACCTTTCAGATTTCTCTCCTTTACTTAGGACTGGTTTTCCATCTGAACTCTTGATATTCATACAGCTTCTTTTCTTTTCTCAAATGCCTGTTTAATTTTTCTCTAAGCAGTATCTATCTATCCCCTCGTGATACATGCTTCTATAACTTTTCATTTGTTCTCAGCCGTTTTGTGCTTCCTGTCAATCTCATTTTTAGACTTTATTCTCTCTTGCGCCTGCTTCATTTGCTGCAGTTTTACATTTCCTCCTTTTGTCTGTTAAATTCAGAATCTCCTGTGTTATCCAAGGATTTCTACTAGACCTTGTTTTCTCACCTATTTTGTCCTCTGCTGCATTTATTATTTCATGTATTAAAGCTACCTATTCGTCTTATATTGCACCCCTTTCCCCTGTTCTAGTCAGCCGTTGTCCAACGGGCCCTCTGAAACACTCAACAACCTCTGGTTCTTTCAACTTATCCAGGTCTCATCTCCTTAATTTCACACCTTTCTGCAATTTCTTTAGTTTTAATCTACAGTTCATAGCCAATAAATGTTTTCAGTGTCCACATCTGCCCCTGGAAATATCTCACGATTTAAAATTTGGTTCCGAAATCTCTGTCTTACCTTTATGTAATCAAACTGAAACCTTTCAGTGTCTCCAGGTCAGTTCCACGTATACAGCCTCCTTTCAGGATTCTTAAACCACGTGTTAGCGATGATCGAATTATGCTCTGCGCAAAATTCTACCATTTCATTCCTTCTTTCATTCCTTTCCTCCAGTCCACATTCACCTACAATTTTTCCTTCTCTTCCTTTTCCAACTATCGAATTTCAGTCCCCCTTCACAATTTCATTTTTATCTCCCTTAACTATCTGGATGATTTTTTATCTCATCATTCATTTCTTCCACATCTTCATCATCTGCAGAGCCAGTTGGCATATAAACTTGTATTATTTTGGTGGGTGTGGACTTCGGGCCATTCTTCGTTAGAATAATGCGTTCACTATGCTGTTCATAGCAGCTTACCCACATTCCTATTTTATTATTCGTCTTGAAATGTACTCCTGCGTTAATCCTATTTGATTTTGTATTTATAACCCTGAATTTACATTTTCAGAAGTACTGTTCCTAATGCTACCTAAGTTCACTGATTCCCACTATATCTAACTTCAACTTATCAATTTCCCTTTTTAAATTTTCTAACCCGTCTTTCCTATCTAGCATTCCACGCTCTGATCAGTAACGCCTGTTTTGTTTTTCCTGATGACTACGTCCTCCTGAGTAGTCTCCGCCCAGAGATCCGAATGGGGAACTATTTTACCTTCGCAGTATTTTACCCAAGAAGATGCCATCGTCATTTAACCATATAGTACGATCACAGCATGGAGGTTTTGGTCATGTTACAAGGCCAGATTAGTTAATCTGTTGCACCTAAAACTACTGAAAAGGCTGCTGCCTCTCTTCAGAAACCGTATGTTTGCCTGGTCTCTCAACAGATAGTTCGCCTATGTGGTTGCACCTACGGTACAGCTATCTGTATCGCTGAGGCACGCAAGCCACCCAACCTGCACAAGGCCCATGGTTCATGGAGGGTCATTATTTTTTATTGTTGAATAAAACCCAAAAGTATCTGGTAATGGTCTCGGTGTCTAATTACCATCATTCCTCACAAAGTACCTGGAATAATGGTAGCCACATTGTCAACTGATCATCATTCGCCAGTAGTGTCCATGGTAATAGTCAGCATATGTCAACCGCCCATTGTTGCTCCACCCAATACTATCTGCAGTAACAGCAATGACCTTTTCAACTGACCGTTCCTACCCCACCGACAAGTATCGATATTTACGACAAACAGGTAGGAGGGCGCTTTGGGAGTCTGCGCAGGAAGAAATAGCTTGCCACGACGTCGTCGCATCTGCTCCACTGCCTCCAGAACAGCAAACAGTTCCACATAATAGACTGAAAACTGCCCTGGGAGTGCTATTTTGCGGACAATGTCGCGAACGCCACGGAGCATACGATAAAATTCCCTTGCTTAGGCCTCCATGTCACGGATTGAGCCTCCCCTCTTGCCAGAGGTTCGAGTCCTCCCTCGGGCACGGGTTTGTGTGTTGTTTTTAGCATTAGTTACTTTAAGTAGTGCGTACATCTAGGGACCGATGACCTCAGCAGTTAGGTCCCTTAAAAATTCACACACACACACACACACACACACACACACACACACACACACACACCATTGCTTAGACCCCTTCAGTGTAAACACTTATAAAATCTGTGTAACGACTTGAAATCTCGTTAAATTATACAGGGCTATTACAAATGATTGAAGCGATTTTATAAATTCACTGTAACTCCATTCATTGACATATGGTCACGACACACTACAGATACGTAGAAAAACTCATAAAGTTTTGTTCGGCTGAAGCCGCACTTCAGGTTTCTGCCGCCAGAGCGCTCGAGAGCGCAGTGAAACAAAATGGCGACAGGAGCCGAGAAAGCGTATGTCGTGCTTGAAATGCACTCACATCAGTCAGTCATAACAGTGCAACGACACTTCAGGACGAAGTTCAACAAAGATCCACCAACTGCTAACTCCATTCGGCGATGGCATGCGCAGTTTAAAGCTTCTGGATGCCTCTGTAAGGGGAAATCAACGGTTCGGCCTGCAGTGAGCGAAGAAACGGTTGAACGCGTGAGGGCAAGTTTCACGCGTAGCCGTGGAAGTCGACGAATAAAGCAAGCAGGTAGCTAAACATACCACAGCCGACGGTTTGGAAAATCTTACGGAAAAGGCTAAAGCAGAAGCATTTCTTAAACAGGAGATTGGAAAACCGATGGATCGGTCGTGGTGGAGATCATGATCAACAATTCATGTCATGGCCTCCACGCTCTCCCGACTTAACCCCATGCGATTTCTTTCTGTGGGGTCATGTGAAAGATTCAGTGTTTAAACCTCCTCTACCAAGAAACGTGCCAGAACTGCGAGCTCGCATCAACAATGCTTTCGAACTCTTCGATGGGGACATGCTGCGCCGAGTGTGGGAGGAACTTGATTATCGGCTTGATGTCTGCCGAATCACTAAAGGGGCACATATCGAACATTTGTGAATGCCTAAAAAAACTTTTTGAGATTTTGTATGTGTGTGCAAAGCATTGTGAAAATATCTCAAATAATAAAGTTATTGTAGAGCTGTGAAATCGCTTCAATCATTTGTAATAACCCTGTATGTTAAAAACATAGTCTGAGGTTATAATCTGCTGTAGAAAGGTAACCTGGGCCTGTATAATAGCCAGGGGGATCCATTGCTCCACCTCTGCCTTTGGACCTTAATGTCCACCACTTGCAATAACTCAATACTTTCCCCTGTACGGATTCCAAATTGCTTCGTTGCCCGCGGACGGTGACGAACAGACTTGCCAGTCGCCGCTGGACAACGGAGATAAATACTGGCGATTTTACAACAGACGGGGTCCTGTATGCTTGGCGAACCACGACACAGTGAAGGCTCACCAATTTTTGCACCCAGGCTAGCCACTGTGCTCGTCCGACAAGCCCCTGTTGACAGCCTAATACCTTCGTTGTGAACCGCATCCAGCACTTTGAGATGTGAATGCTCTGAGTTCATGAATCATTTCCGTAACACTCGCATGTTGATCGAACACACCGGTAGTAAATCGAGCAGAATTTCTCCGAATTGCTTCGGTGTCTTCCTTTAATCCGTCCTGGTTGGAATCCCAGACACTCCATTACTCAAGAATGGGTCATACAAGTGTTTTGTAGACGGCCTAATTTACTGATGAACTGTGCTTTCCCAGAATTTTCCCCATAAACCCATCATTCAGCTCTCCTACAACCGACCTTGTGTGCTCGTCCCAGTTCATGTCACTTTGTAACATTACGTCTCGATATTTAACTGATGTGACTGTGCCAAGCAGTACGTCAGTATCACTGTGTTACAAGATTACAGAATTGTTTTTCGTTCTCATCTTCATTAACTTACATTTGCCCTCATTCACAGCAAGTTGGCATTCATCAAACCAAATAGAAATTCAATCAAAGTCATCTTGTATCCTCCTGCAGTCAGTCAAAGATAATACTTATCAGTATATGTGAGCCGGCCCAGGTGGCCGAGCGGTTCTAGGCGCTTCAATCTGGAACAGCGTGACTGCTACGGTCGCAGGTTCGAATCCTGCCTCGGGGATGGATGTGTGTGATGTTAGGTTAGTTAAGTTTAAGTAGTAGACTTGCGCATAATAGTTCGCGACTGGGAACGTTCAGTTAAGTTCGCGGTTCCGTCGCGAACTAGGTCGTTCTTTTAGTTGTTAGCTCCCATCTCGACTTCCAGAAAGACAGTTCGCTCGCTTTGCTATCGCTACTGCACACGCTCTTTTATTCGTTATGCTAGTCTTTTAAATAATGACCAGTGTGGGCTGGTTCAAATGGCTCTGAGCACTATGGGACTTAACTGCTGAGGTCATCAGTCCCCTAGAACTTAGAACTACTTAAACCTAACTAACCTAAGGACATCACACACATCCATGCCCGAGGCAGGATTCGAACCTGCGACCGTTGTGGCCGCGCGGTTCCAGACTGTAGCGCTTAGAACCGCTCGGCCACCCCGGCCGGCAATGACCAGTGTTGCCAATGCCTGTATTATTGCAGTTTTATGTCGAGTAATTAGACTTCTAAAGGGCAAATAAACCAGTTATTTACACAAATGGGTAAAATGGGGTAGTCAACTACTTTACTTTACATACAGTGCACTCGTAGTATTTTAATTTTAAAATATATTTATTTATTTATTAGTTCATTGTAGGAATATTACTTACAGAATATGCTAAATGCGTTTTTTTGTGAATAAAAATACACTTTCATAAATAATCGACTTTTTTAAAGTTTTGGAAATAACCAACAAAAAATATTTCTGCTTTAGGTACGGGTTAAGTACTACATGGCACAAACAATAATACTTTCATCATTAACAGAAGAAACACTAACACTTATAATTTGTTACCAAACAATTAGACATAGAAAAAATAACTATGACCCCTGAGTGAGATCGTATTCTAAAGCATACTTTTTGTGCTTTACATTATCATTCTTTAAATAATCAGTCTTCTAATTTTCAAGTGAAATATTACAGAAATTTACATATTATTATGTAAAAACATTAATTTGGAAACTTTGTTCGTTGATAAGTGTTCTTCGTTCATTAAGGATTTGTCCCGTTGCTGAGAAAACGCGTTCGAGGGGTACTGATGTCGCTACTATGCAAAATCTCTTTAACACCTATGCATATACACTTTTAAAGCCTACTGCGGGCTCTCGCTCCGTCTCGCTATTGTCCGTCGGTCTTAGGAAAAGAGCGAACGAACTAAGTAGCGAGGTTATCCGTGAACTAGTTCGCGTAGATCGCCTGTTGGAGTGCTCTTCCGAACTGGTTCGTTCGCAAACTACACAAAACTATTAAGTAGTTCTAAGTTCTAGATAAGCTTAAGTGTTGTGGTATGACTGGGAGATTGCACAATTGGTTTAATTGATACTTATCTGGAAGAATGCAGAAGTTGAAATTCACAGTATAGATAGTCTACAAAAAGCAGCAGAGTCCTGTAACTGGGGAGGTATCAAGAATGGTGTCCCACAATGTTCAGTCCTGGGTCCCTTAGTGTCCTTAATATATGTTAACGACTTGCCACTCTATATTCATGAAGATGCAAAGTTAGCTCTTTTTGATGATGTTACAAGTATAGTAATCACACCCGAGAAGCAATAATCAGCTCAGGAAACTGCAAATAATGTCTTTCAGAAAATTATTAAGTGGTTCTCAGCAAATGGACTCTCACTAAATTTTGAGAAAATACAGTTTTTACAATTCTGTACAGTAAATGGCATAACACCATTGACAGATATAGACTATGACCGGAAGTTTGTTGCTAAGGTAGAATGCTCAAAATTTCTGGGTGTGGGCATTAGTGAGAAATTGGATTGGAAGAAACACATCGATGATCTGCTGAAACGGTTAGGTTTCGCTACTTATGCTATTAGGGTCATTGCAAATTTTGGTGATAAACATATCAGTAAATTACTCTACTATGCCTATTTTCGTACACTGCTTTCATGTGGCATCATATTTTGGGGCAATTCGTCATTAAGAGAAAAACTATTCATTGCACAAAAGCGTGTGATCAGAATAATAGCTACAGCCCACCCAAGATCACCTTGCAGACATTTGTTTAAGGAACTCGGGATATTCACAGTACCTTCGCAATACATATATTCACTTACGAAGTTCGTCATTAATAACCCATCCCAATTCAAAAATAACAGCGAAATGCATAGCTACAAGAAAGAATGATATCCACTATTCTGGATTAAATATCACTTTGGCACAGAAAGGGGCGAATTATACTGCCACAAAAATCTTTGGTCATTTGGCAAATAGTATTAAAAGTCTGACAGATAGCCAACCAACATTTAAAAGCAAATTAAAAGAATTTCTGAATGACAACTCCTTCTACTCAATAGATGAATTCATAGATATGAAGTAGTAACTGTAAAAAAAATTGATTAACTAATTATTTTGTGTAAAGAAGACTTATTTTAAAGTGACACGTTCCACATGATTAGGGAACCCGTATTCTTGATCTATGGAACAAGGATTAATGTTTGTATGTATGTATGTACTGATGATGTCATATGTTAAGTCCCATAGTGCTCAGAGCCAGTATATCTGAGGCTGTTTGCTTCTCTCGCTACCTGGCAGATCTTTTATGTACAATGAGAACAACAGCGATCCTGTTCACTTCCCTAGGGCACTCCTAGCGATACCTCTGTCTCCCATGAACGTTCGCCGTTCAGTACAACGTGCTGGGCTCTATTACTAAAGAAGTCTTCAAGTGACTTACATATCTGATAACCTGATCCATATGCTCAGACCTTCGTTAGCAGTAGCACTGGGTCAAACGTTTTCTAGAAATCTACGAATGTACAATCTGCCTGTTGTCCTTGATCTGTAGTTCACAAGATATAGTGCTAGAAAAAGGCAAGTGGAGTTTCACATTAAAGATGATTTGTAAAACAGTGTTGACTGGTGGATATATGCTTTTCTCTCTTAAGGAAATTTATTTTTATTTATTTATTTAACATAATGTGATTTAGGGCTATCAGGCCCTCTCGGACGTCGGACCAGGGTTTCACACACACAGTATTTTTCTTATATCACAGTTTCTTAAGCCTAGTTTACATGACGACATTGGGTTGCGCCACTCGTTTCGTGGAATGAGTTGCACGCTAGCGGTTTCGTATATGACTGTAGACACGGCGACGCCAGTATACGCTTCAGTTTCGTCGTTTTGTGGGTCCCTGAGTCGTTTCTGAAATGAAAGTTTTGGCAGCTGCACTTCGCACGAGTTGTGATGGAGTTAAAGCTTGTTATGTGGAATCGCTGCATAAGAAAAAAATAAAAAACGTGTTTCGATTCGTGGCTGGACGAACAATAGTCGTCAGCTCGGTTGCTCAGCATCCTTGCTGAAATAATTTATAACAGAAGATCCAAGAAGTTCTTTTAATTATCTTAGAATGTCACCAGAACTGTTCACGTTTGTTCTAAATAGAGTTAATTATGCAATAAGGAATGAAGGTACTGTAATGCATGAAGTACTGTCGCCAGAACTGAAATTACATATCATATTGCGTGCATTACAATCGAGAACACTCGGCGTGCTACAAGACGCTATTTCATTAACACCAATAATTATTAACATTAACAGTAATAATTATTAACATTAGCAACAATAATTATTCGAAGCAGGTCGCATTAAGAGAAGATTGGTTTGCAAACTACTCTCTTGAAGATAGATATGTACAGTGCCAATATTTTAAAATTCTAACATATGTGATTGGAGAGCACTGCAGCGACGTTTTAAACAGATGAATATTCAATAAAGAATGCAGCTTCTTGAGTTTGTATAGCCTTCCCTTCTGTCAACAATATTCTTTAACAAAGAGTTAGCCAACTCAAATGATGGGATTTTAGTCTTGTGACGAGAGCATTGCTTCAGCTAGAATTACACTTGCTTGTATTTTTCTTAATTCAGTTGTACTCGTATATGTGCTCCTAACTCAATAAATTTTGCCCTGCAGCTCAGATACTGTCAAACTATCTATGTTCTGATCGCACGTGAAGGTCTCAGGAGTAGTAATATGTTACTTATTTTTGTAATCAGCATCACTGAAAGCCCACAAACACCTATGCAAAGCACAGATACCCAAAAAGCGAACATTATTCTCAGTTCCCCACTTTATATTTCAGTTTGTCTACACTCTACGAACACACATAACCTAAAAACTCATGCAACTAGTGTCGCCAAAGTTGGAACACGCCGAAAGTGTTTAGTTTCACCAACAAGTTGCGCAACGCGCGGTGCGCATGCGCAGTGGCCGGTAGAGCAGTTGCCTGCAACCTAGCTGTCGTCGTGTAAACTAGGCTTTAAGAAATAAAAATTTTAATATGACAGTACTAAAATTAGTTGACGGTCTGAAGTGGCAATGTGCTTGTAATACTATGAATGAATGAAGTTATACCGGCAGTGCTTGTACTACTGTAGCTGCTGCCGCAAATAGTGACAATAATAATAATAATAATAATGAAGAGTGTAATAATGACAATAACAACAATAATGAAAGTGGCAGATATGAAAAGCATTTACAGGTGAACAAGGTAGATATTTTCTGATACAGCGAGTTCTAGTGAAAGGAAGTTTAAGAACACGAAAATCTGGTTGTAAAGAAGGATGTACGAGGATAACGAGTGCGTACAGGGACAATGGTTATCCTTATTGTTGCTTTAGTAGGTATATTGAAGCTAAAGATATTATATGAATGCCTGAGGTTATTCCAGGGTTGGGTTCCTGCTGCTAAGAAGAACAATGAGAAAGTGGGTGAACGCTGTGGTGGAACGGAAAGAGTTTTGCTTTGATGGGAACTGCTATTTCTGCCAGTTGTTCAGATAAAAGCGTTGTGGTCGGGGAGAGATATGAGGAACGGTGTTCGTTGATGAGGCAGTGGAGAACTCAGCGGGTGTGGAAATATTGGCGCATGTCTGCACGCAGGAAGGAGAGCCCTGTACATGATGGTGAAATATGATCAGAGAGTCGAATATCACAGACATAACGAACACGGGCATTCATAACAGGTTTCAGACGCCGTGAGCTTTTCTGAGAAGGGCATTGCAGCATAACATCTCTGTAATCAATAATTGGAAGTATCAGTGCTTGTAAAAGTTTCTTTTTCAGGTCAAGAGGGAGTAGCTATTTAAGTTTTTTGTAGGTCATGGAGAGATGCTGATGCTTTCTTGCACAATGCAGTTAAGTGCTCTACTAATTTAGATTTTCGTCTGTTATTACTTCCAGACTGTTTACTGAAGGAAAGAAGTTTATACTGGGTGCGTCAAAAAGAATGTATACACACATTGAACTGTCATAGGCAATTTATTTCCCGTTCTACAAGGTTAAATATCTGTGAGATAGTAATGTTATGTTTCTTCAGCAGGTGGCAGCAGTGGCAAGGAAGTAACTGCGACATGGCGGACGTACGTTTGAGCTTTGATGCGCGGAAGCAGATAATTAAGTGGTACTGGAAGTTTGAGAATGTAGCTGCGGTTCGGAGACAGTGGAGAAGTGAGTATGGTACAGAACCACCTTCATGGTTAACAATTACACATCTACGAGACAAATTCGAAATTCATGGAACAGTGTGTGATGTGCATAAAGGTCGATCATGGCGACCTCGTACAGCTACAAGTGATGATTCCACAACTGCGGTCTTGGAACTGTTTCAGCGTTCGCCTCAAAAATCTTCAAGGCAAGCGGCACGTGAGAGCAATGTAAGTGCTAACAGTGTGCTATGCATTCTGAAGAAAGGCAAGTTTCGTGTGTACATTCCAAGGCTGGTGCAACAGCTAAGTGACGACGATCCAGATCGAAGGTTAAAATTTTGTGAATGGGTTCAGGAGATGGTGAGACGTGAACCGGGATTTATGGATAGCATCATTTGGTTGGATGAAGCCCAATTCAAACTCAATGGAACTGTCAATGGGCACAATTGTGTGTACTGGGCTGAAGATAATCCTCACATTACAGTTGAAAAGGCTGTGAATCTTCCTGGTGTAAATGTGTGGTGTAGTTTGTCTGCAAGGGGTCTCATTGGGCCTTTCCGTTTTGAAGGTACTGTTGCTGGAGAAACGTACCAAACAATGCTTGCTGACTCCATATTCCCTGCCATTCGTGCATTATACGGTAATGATGAGCTTTATTTCCAACATGATGACGCCCCGCCGCACTATCATAGGGATGTACGAGCATACCTGGATCACAATGTTCCAGGCCAGTGGATAGGACGCAGGGACCAATCGAGTTTCCTGCACCCTCTCCAGACCTCACGTCACTGGATTTCTTCTTATTGGGCACAGTAAGAGATGAGGTGTACAAACGTAAACCACGTAACCTGGACACACTTTGGAATGGGATTCAGGCGGTGTGCGCAGAAATCTCATTGGACACTTTGGTAGGACATACGGAATCAGTGGTGACTCGTACTCAGAAATGTATTGATGCTGAAGGCCACCAGTTTGAACATTAATCACACTTGCAAAGTACATTTATTTTTCCAATTGGACTTTAAGTTTTCCATTTCCAGAAATTTAATATTGTAGAACGGGAAATAAATTTTCTATGACGCTTCAAAGTGTGTATACATTTTTTTGATGCACCCTGTATTCGTCGCATTTAGGGTTACAGATGGTACAGGCTCCAGATATTTCGGGCTTCTGAGTCTAGAATTCTTGGATTTTGGAAAGGTTGAGTTTTCACTCTATATCCTGTCCTCAATTTGATAGAGCACACAGGTCGGCACTGAGATTGGCGATAGTCATCTTCAGGTTATTTGGTTTTGCACTTAGATACAACTGGAGGTCATCAGCGTACATGTGGTGTTTGGAGTAGGACAAAACTGATGACACATCATTTATGTACCATGAGAAGAGTGTAAGACCTAATACGAACCTTAGGGGAAGCCTAATACTACCTATCTCCACTGTGACTTTATGGTGCTGGACATGACTGATCGCTGGCGAGAGGTCAGGTGTGAGCGGAACCATTGCATTGCACTTGGCTAGACTGCTAAGTTTGGTAAATAAAGTGTCGAATTCGACAGTGTGAAAGGCTTTGCTGAAGTCTAAGAAGCACGTAATAGTTGCCTCATGTACATTCATGTCAAGTTTCAAGCCACCCTTTACCTTCATTAAGATAGATATTGTGCTGCGATGTTTAACGGAAACTTGATTGGTATTCGTCTAGCAGGTTGTTTATAGTTAGGTAGTTTGTCAGCTGGTCGTGGACTATTACACTGAGGTGACAAAAGACATGAGATAGCAATATGAACATACACTACTGGCCATTAAAATTGCTACACCAAGAGGAAATGTAGATGATAAACGGGTATTCATTGGACAAATATATTATACTAGAACTGACATGTGATTACATTTTCACGCAGTTTGGGTGCATAGATCCTGAGAAATCAGTGCTCAGAACAACCACCTCTGGCCGTAATAACGGCCTTGATACGCCTGGGCATTGAGTCAAACAGAGGTTGGATGGCGTGTACAGGTACAGCTGACCACGCAGCTTCAACACGATACCACAGTTCATCAAGAGTAGTGACTGGCGTATTGTGACGAGCCAGTTGCTCGTCCACCATTGACCAGACGTTTTCAATTGGTGGGAGATCTGGAGAATGTGCTGACCAGGGTAGCAGTCGAACATTTTCTGTATGCAGAAAGGCCCGTACAGGACCTGCAACATGCGGTCGTGCACTATCCTGCTGAAATGTGGGGTTTTGTAGGGATCGAATGAAGGGTAGAGCCACGGGCCGTGACACATCTGAAATGCAACGTCCACTGTTCAAAGTGCCGTCAATGCGAACAAGAGGTGACCGAGACGTGTAACCAATGGCACCCCATACCATCACGCCGGGTGATACGCCAGTATGGCGACGACGATTACACGCTTCTGATGTGCGTTCACCGCGACGTCGCCAAACACGGATGCGACCATCATGATGCTGTAAACAGAACCTGGATTCATCGAAAAAATTACGTTTTGTCATTCGTGCACCCATGTTCGTCGTTGAGTACACCATCGCAGGCGCTCCTGACCGTGATGCAGGGAAACCGAAGCCACGATCTCTGAGCTGATAGTCCACGCTGCTGCAAACGTCGTCGAACTGTTCGTGCAGATGGTTGTTGTCTTGCGAACGTCCCCATCTGTTGACTCAGGGGTCGAGACGTGGCTGCACGATCCGTTACAGCCATGCGGATAAGATGCCTGTCATCTCGACTGCTAGTGATACGAGGCCGTGGGGATCCAGCAGGGCATTCCGTATTACCCTCCTGAGCCCACCGATTCCATATTCTGCTAACAGTCAATGGATCTCGACCAACACGAGCAGCAATGTCGCAATACGATAAACCGCAATCGCGATAGGTTACAATCCGACCTTTACCAAAGTCGGAAACGCGATGGTACGCATTTATCCTCCTTACACGAGGCGTCACAACAACGTTTCACCAGGCAACGCCGGTCAACTGCTGTTTGTGCGTGAGAAATCGGTTGGAAACTTTCCTCATGTCAGCACGTTGTAGGTGTCGCCAGCGGTGTCAACCTTCTGTGAATGCTCTGATAAGCTAATCATTTGCATATCACAGAATCTTCTTCCTGTCGGTTAAATTTCGCGTCTGTAGCACTTCATCTTCGTGGTGTAGCAATTTTAATGGCCAGTAGTGTAGACTTTGTGCTGCGATGTTTAACGGAAACTTGATTGGTATTCGCCTAGCAGGTTGTTTATAGTTTGCCAGCTGGTCGTGGAATACTACACTGAGGTGACAAAAGTCATGAGACAGCTATATATACATGTACACATAGCTGTAGTATCGCTTACAGAAAGTATAAAACTACAGTGCAATGGTGGAACTGTCATTTTCACTGAGGTGATACACGTCAAAAGGTTTCCGGCGGGAATTAACAGATTTTGAACTGGGAATGGTAGCTGCAGCCAGAGGCGTGGGACGTTCTATTTCGGAAAGCGTTAAGGTATTCAATATTCCAAGATCTACAGCGTCAATAGTGTGCCGAGAATAGCACATTTCGGGCATTATCTCTCACCGCGGACAACGCAGTGGTCGACGGCTTTCACTTAACGACCGAGAGCAGCAACGTTTGCGTAGAGTTGCCAGTGTTAACAGGAAAGCAACACTGCATGAAATAACAGCAGAAATCAGTGTGTCGAAATTTTGCCTCAATGGGCTATGGCAGCAGACGACGACTCGAGAGCCTTTGCTAACAGAACGACATCGCCTGCAGTACCTCTCATGGGCTCGTTTGGACACTAGACGACTGGAAAACCGTGGCCTGGCCATATGAGTCCCTATTTCAGTTGGTAATAGTTGACGGTAGGGTTGGAGTGTGGCACAGACCCCACGAAGCCATTGGAATAAGGTAATGTGGCTCCATAATGGTGTAGACTGGTGCTTACATCGAACTGACTGGAACCTCTGGCCCTGGAAATTGTTATATTCAGCTACTTGGAGACCATTTGCACCCATTCATGGACTTCATGTTGCCAAACAACATCATGTCACCAGGCCACAACTGTTAGTGGTTGGTTTAAAAAACATTCTGGACAGCCAGAGCAAATGATTTGGCCACCCACATGGTTCAAATGGTTCAAATGGCTCTGAGCACTATGCGACTTAACTTCTGAGGTCATTAGTCGCCTAGAACTTAGAACTAATTAAACCTAACTAACCTAAGGACACCACCCACATCCATGCCCGAGGCAGGATTCGAACCTGCGACCGGAGCGGTCGCTCGGCTCCAGACTGTAGCGCCTAGAGCCGCACGGCCACTCCGACCGGCCACCCACATGGCATTAGACATTTATGGAACATAATTGAGAGGAGAGTTCATGCTGAAAATCCTGTACCGGCAACACTTTCGCAATTATGGTACGCTATAGAGGCTGCATGCCTCGATATTTTTGAGGGGACTTCCAGTGACTTGTCGCGTCCACGCCAAGTCGAGCTGTCGCACTATGCCGGTCAATACGCGGTCCGACACCATTGGGAGATATCCCATTACTTTTGTCAGATCAGTGTATTATATTTATCGTACTGGAACTTAGAATGTGTCCAGGAATTCTGCAGCTATCCGACGTCGAACATACTGAACGTGGAGGGCGGTGTCTTGCTGCATCCCTATCATCCATGTACTGCTAGCCGCGGAGTGCATCCTTCAATGGGCGAAACAGATGAGAGTCGGAAGATGTGAGATCCAGGCTGTAGGGTGGATTGGGAAGAACAGTCCAATGAAGCTTAGTGAGCTCCTCTCTGGTGAGCAGACTTGTGTCAGGCCTTGAGTTGTCATGGAGAAAAGAGAGGTTCCTTTGCATTTTTGTGTCGACGAACGCGCTGAAGTCTCTCATCAATTCCTAAGGGCAGTACAACACACTTCAGAGGTGATCGTTACACCACGAGGGTAATCCTTTTGGAGTCTCAAAAGACCGTCGCTATGACATCAGCGGCTGATGGCGTCACTTTATGGATTGCCGTTTTTCTACCGATTCGAAGTGATGAAACTCTGTTTCATCGCCTGTGACGATGTTCAGCCACGTAACGTGCAAGCAATTCCGCACAGATTGAAACTTCATTATTTAAATGAATGCGTCTGTACTTAAATTTCAGAATGACTGAGAAGATGAAACTTCTGCGTTTTTTGATTCCGAAACAGTTGAGTAAAACTGAACATACTGAACCTACTTTCTCTTTACTTTTTCTTATCATATCAACACTGACCCACAATATTCTAGAGCAACGCAATCTGACTGCTCAAAAAAATTACAACCTGAATTCAAATAATTAATTCAAAGGAATGGCCCTGACTAAAAAGAAATCTTAACAATAACCTATACATTCCATTAAGCACTTACCTCACAAAAATCTTCACTACGTGAACTACTGCAATACAGCGAGCGTCAGTACTGCCAACTAAATAAAACTATTAAACTAACTACTAAAGCCACTAACTACTAATTGGCATGTGGTTAGCAAAGGAAAGATTTTGTTGCAAACCAAATAATGTATTTTTTACCTCAATAATGTGACATCCGGTTCAAACACCAATATACATCGTCATTGACATCCAGTACAAAGATATAAAATCATGAATAATTTTCGATCTCCAAGTCTGGTATTCCAGATCGTTAACCTACGCTAACACTTCAGACCGCTACCCTCCATCAACGCTAACTTATCACATCTAACATCCATCACTGCTGGCTGTTCATCTCCAACTGCCCAACAGTAGTTCCATCACTGCTGGCGACTAACTTCCAACTGCCCAACACTACTGGCGATTAACTCCCAACAAAGAAACCAATCAGTCACAGAGACTCTTACAAAGAAAGAGCAGTCAGCGATCCAATGCAAAGCGCTACACAGCGCTGCCAACACAGAAGCAGCCCACTTACAAGATGGCCCTTCGTTGCTCTTTTCGGTCTTCTGTTAGGCAGCAAGTAACCCAGTCGGCACATACCAGTGAGTATCCCAAGTGACAGGTGAGTGTGCCAGCACTACCAACAGAGATGTTTAGTTGAGGTGCGAGTTGTTTGATTGTGATATGTCGATCACATCGAATGAGAGTGTCCGCACGTACCAACATTGCAGATGGCACAGCTACGAGCAGTCGGCCGGCACAAGGATGATCGGAAAGGTTTGCGCACCGTATGCGATGATGGCAGACGCCTCGCCCACCGACTTACCGTGCTTTTATTCTCTGACAGGTCTCCGCAGACATTCTCCTAACGGCTATGAATATCTGCGTTGCTCTAGTTTTGCGCCAAAAGAATCTCAATGACAGCACCCTGCTGAGAGCGCAGCTTCGTTACAGACGCCATTTTGAAGGGTACTTACAGCACCACCATCTCTCGGAAGCTACGTATAGTGCCACCGTATTGCAGCAGTTTATCTACATCTACATTTATACTCCGCAAGCCACCCAACGGTGTGTGGCAGAGGGCACTTTACGTGCCACTGTCATTACCTCCCTCTTCTGTTCCCGTCGCGTATGGTTCGCGGGAAGAACGACTGCCGGAAAGCCTCCGTGTGCGCTCGAATCTCTCTAATTTTACATTCGTGATCTCCTCGGGAGTTATAAGTACGGGGAAGCAATATATTCGATACCTCATCCAGAAACGCACCCTCTCGAAACCTGGACAGCAAGCTATACCGCGATGCAGAGCGCCTCTCTTGCAGAGTCTGCCATTTGAGTTTGCTAAACATCTCCGTAACGCTATCACGCTTACCAAATAACCCTGTGACGAAATGCGCCGCTCTTCTTTGGATCTTCTCTATCTCCTCTGTCAAAAAATGGTGCAAATGGCTCTGAGCACTATGGGACTTAACATCTATGGTCATCAGTCCCCTAGAACTTAGAACTACTTAAACCTAACTAACCTAAGTATATCACACAACACCCAGCCATCACGAGGCAGAGAAAATCCCTGACCCCGCCGGAAATCGAACCCGGGAACCCGGGCGCGGGAAGCGAGAACGCTACCGCACGACCACGAGCTGTCTCCTCTGTCAACCCGACGTGGTACGGATCCCACACTGATGAGCAATACTCAAGTATAGGTCGAACGAGTGTTTTGTAAGCCACCTCCTTTGTTGATGGACTACGTTTTCTAAGGACTCTCCCAATGAATCTCAACCTGGCACCCGCCTTACCAACGATTAATTTCATGTGATCACTGCGCTTCAAATCGTTCCGCACGCATACTCCCAGATATTTTACAGAAGTAACTGCTACCAGTGTTTGTTCCGCTATCATATAATCATAGAATAAAGGAGCCTTCATTCTATGTATTCGCAATACATTACATTTGTCTATGTTAAGGGTCAAAAATGGTTCAAATGGCTCTGAGCACTGTGGGACTCAACTTAAGAGGTCATCAGTCCCCTAGAACTTAAAACTACTTAAACCTAACTAACCTAAGGACATCACACACATCTATGCCCGAGGCAGGATTCGAGCCTGCGACCGCAGCGGTCTCGCGGTTCCAGACTGTAGCGCCTAGAACCGCACGGCCACTCCGGCCGGCATTAAGGGGCAGTTGCCACTCCCTGCACCAGGTACCTATCCGCTACAGATCTTCCTGCATTTCACTGCAATTTTCTAATGCTGCAACTTCTCTGTATACTACAGCATCATCCGCGAAAAGCGCGCATGGAACTTCCAACGCTATCCACTAGGCCATTTATATATATTGTGAAAAGCAGTGGTCACATAACACTCCCCTGTGGCACGCCAGAGATTACTTTAACGTCTGTAGACGTCTCTCCATTGAGAACAACATGCTGTGTTCTGTTCCGTAAAAACTCTTCAATCCAGCCACACAGCTGGTCTGATATTCCGTAGGCTCTTACTTTGTTTATCAGGCGACAATTCGGAACTATATCGAATGCCTTCCGGAAGTCAAGGAAAATGGAATCTACCTGGGAGCCGGTATCTAATATTTTCTGGGTCTCATGAACAAGTAAAGCGAGTTGGGTCTTATGCGATGGCTGTTTCCGGAATCCATGTTGATTCCTACAGAGTAGATTCTGGGTTGCCAGAAATGAGACGATACGCGAGCGAAAAAACATGTTCTAAAATTCTACAACAGGTAAATGAAGTTATAGGGGCTCAAGCGGGAACATTTCATGATGTCCCACAACAAATTCCGCGTTTTTTCAACCGAAATTGGCCGAGAAAAAGAAGTTACTAAGTGAACGGCCCTCCCTTGTTTTACTGGCGTTGGGTCAGAGGTCAGCGCCGTACTGTGGCTGCGTGTCGCTCGGTTCGACGACAGCCGCTACCTGTGTCGGTGCACCTGTTGCGCGGGCCTCGCCAGGGACGTGTGCGGCGCCTTGAATGGATGCTCCCAACTCTGCGGCAGACGCGGCGGCCGACCTTGACCCCGGTGCGCGGTCCACCTCGCTGCCGGACACGCCCGACTGGAAAGGCCAGGCCACGGCCGCCCCGCCCAGCGGCTTTCACTTTCAGCCCACAAAGAGGCCGCCCCGGCACCGCACTCTGCCTCGGCGGCCTTACACTACAGCCCTGGACCGGTTGCGCAACCCTGCCTGCTCCCGAAACACTCCGCAGTGCGACACTCGCTACGTCTACCTGCGATCCCAGATCTGATTCCCTCTAACCGATTGCCCAATACCGCTGTCGGTTGCTCAAGTAAGACTCAAATATTGGTTTTGGGAATGCGGTTTTCCGCTGCCACATTCCAGCTACCACGGTCGAAGTTGGCTCTACGTAAACGCTCTACCGCGACATTGCTACTTGCTTTTCACAGAGAACGACACCGATAATCCAGCGTTTCGCAACCTTTCGGTATTCGCGACACTATTTTCAGTCATAATTTTCATCAGCCCCTCCCCCTTAACTTATACGATAACAGTGATACACTACTGGCCATTAAAATTGCTACACCACGAAGATGACGTGCTACAGACGCGGAATTTAACCGATATTGAAGATGCTGTGATATGCAAATGATTAGCTTTACACAGCATTCACACAAGGTTGGCGCCGGTGGCGACACCTACAACGTGCTGACATGAGGAAAGTTTCAAACAGATTTCTCATAGACAAACAGCAGTTGACCGGCGTTGCCTGGAGAAACGTTGTTGTGACGCCTCGTGTAAGAAGGAGAAATGCGTACACTCACGTTTCCGGCATTGATAAAGATCGGATTGTAGCCTACCGCGATTGCGGTTTATCGTATCGCGACGTTGCTGCTCGCGTTGGTCGAGATCCAATGACTGTTAGCAGAACGTGGAATCGGTGGGTCCAGGAGGGTAATACGGAACACCGTGTTGGATCCCAACGGCCTCGTATCACTAGCAGTCGAGATGGCAGGCATCTTATCCGCATGGCTGTAACGGATCGTCCAGCCACGTCTCGATCCCTGAGTCAACAGATGGGGACGTTTGCAAGACAACAACCATCTGCACGAACAGTTCGACGACGTTTGCAGCGGCATGGACTATCAACTCGGAGACCATGGCTGCGGTTACCCTTGACGCTGCATCACAGCCAGGTGCGCCTGCGATGGTGTACTCAACGACGAACCTGGGTGCACGAATGGCAAAATGTTATTTTTTGCGATGAATACAGGTTCTGTTTACAGCATCATGATAGTCGCATCCGTGTTTGGCGACATCGCAGAGAACACACATTGGAAGCGTGCATTCGTCATCGCCATACTGGCGTATCAACAACTGTTCAAATGGCTCTGAGCACTATGCGACTTAACTTCTGAGGTCATCAGTCGCCTAGAACTTAGAACTAATTAAACCTAACTAACCTAAGGACATCACACACATCCATGCCCGAGGCAGGATTCGAACCTGCGACCGTAGCGGTCTCGCGGTTCCAGACTGAAGCTCCTAGAACCGCTCGGCCACTCCGGCCGGCGGCGTATCACCTGGCGTGATGGTATGGGGTGCCACTGGTTAAACCTCTCGGTCGCCTCTTGTTCGCATTGACGGCACTTTGAACAGTGGACGTTACATTTCAGGTGTTACGACCCGTGGTTCTACCGTTCATTCGATCCCTGCGAAACCGTGCATTTCAGCAGGATAATGCACGACCGCATGTTGCAGGTCCTGCGCGGGCCTTTCTGGATACAGAAAATGTTCGACTGCTGCCCTGGCCAGCACATTCTCCAGATCTTTCACCAATTGAAAACGTCTGGCCAATGGTGTCCGAGCAACTGTCTCGTCACACTACGCCAGTCACTACTCTTGATGAACTGTGGTATCGTATTGAAGCTGCATGGGCAGCTGTACCTGTACACGCCATCCAAGCTGTGTCTGACTCAATGCCGAGGCGTATCAAGGCCGTTATTACGGCCAGAGGTGTTTGTGCTGGGTACTAATTTCTCAGGATCTGTGCACCCAAATTGCGTGAAAATGTAATCACTTGTCAGTTCTAGTATAACATATTTGTCCAATGAATACCCGTTTATCGGCTGCATTTCTTCTTGGCGTAGCAATTTTAATGACCAAGTAGTGTATATATCTCATAGTCGTGTCTGTTCTTTCGGACATGACCGAAACAACAGATCCCCCCCCCCCCCCCTCATATAAATACGCAGTATATGCGCCATGATGGCTAAAATGATCATTCAGTGCGGAGCACTCTTCGCCCCACCTACATCTACATCTGTATCCATACTCCGCAAGCCGCCTCAGGGTGTGTGGCGGAGGGTACCTTGAGTACCTCTATCGGTTCTCCCTTCTATTCCATTCTCGTATTGTTCGTGGAAAAAAAGATTGTTGGTATGCCTCTGTGTGGGCTCTAATCTCTCTGATTTTATCCTCATGGTTTCTTCGCGAAGTATACGTAGGGGGGAGCAATATACTGCTTGACTCCTCGGTGAAGGTATGTTCCCGAAACTTCAACAAAAGCCCGTACCGAGTTACTGAGCGTCTCTCTTGCAGAGTCTTCCACTGGAGTTTATCTATCATATCCGTAAAACTTTCGCGATTACTAAATGATCCTGTAACGAAGCGCGCTGCTCTCCGTTGGATCTTCCCTATTTCTTCTATCTACCTATCTGGTACGGATCCCACACCGGTGCGCAGTATTGAAGCAGTGGGCGAACAAGTGTACTGAAACCCACTTCCTTTGTTTTCGGAAAGCATTTCCTTAGGATTTTTCCAATCCATCTAAGTCTGGCATCTGCTTTACCGACGATTAATTTTATATGGTCATTCCTCGTCGTGTAACAGAGGACCATAAAAAGCAACGAAGGATCATCTGTGTGCAATTGCTTGCGCGTTACGAGGCTGAGCGTGGTAATTTTTTGCCTAACATCGTCACAGGCAATGAAAAATGGGTCCATTACATCGAATAGGAATAGAAACGGCTATTCATGGAGGGGCGCCACAACATCTCTCACTAGAAGAACAAGTTCAAAGCCGCATACTCAGCCGGAAAAGTCAGGCCGACGGTCGTATAAATCTGAAGTGGTTCAAAAATGGCTCTGAGCACTATGGGACTTAACTTCTAAGGTCATCAGTCCCATCGAACTTAGAACTACTTAAACCTAACTAACCTAAGGACATCGCACACATCCATGCCCGAGGCAGGATTCGAACCTGCGACCATAGCGGTTGCATGGTTCCAGACTGTAGCGCCTAGAACCGCTCTGCCACTATGGCCGGCGAAGTGGTTACTCTGTTTGATGTCCTTCTTGGTTCACGATCAACTCTGAAGTGAATTGTGGTAGTCTCAGAAATTGAAGAAACCATGTCAGCATGTTCATCGCCACAAAAATACAAACGAACTTCTTCTCCTTGACAGTGTAAGGCCTTATACAAGTCTACGCACCAGAGAGGAGTTCACAATACTGTATTGGACTGTTCTTCCTTATCCACCGAGCAGCCCGGACCTGGCACCATTCCACTTCCATATGTTGTGCGCAAGGAAGTATGTACTCCGCGGGAAGCAGTACGTGGATGATGGCGAGGTTATTGATACTGCAACACCTTGGCTCCGAAGTCGATCAGTCGAGTCGTACCATGCGGGGATACAGGACCTCCCAGTAATACGGAGTAACGCTGTCACATTGAACGGAGGTTATGGTGAAAAATAGGATTTTGTAGACAAAAGAGTTGAAAATAATATGGTGTATCAGAATTCGGAATACAACCAACCCGCTTTCAGAAAAAAATGTGTAACATTACTTTTTGAATGCCTCTCGTATAATGAGTACTCTCCAAATTAGCAGTTATGACAGGCAGAGTTGATTGTATTGTGCCCACACACGATTACCTTCATCGTGCTGCTGTGCGCAGGACCGTGACTCGTATGAAAAGACGACCAGGTGCCATTCCTGCGTCCAGAGTTGTCGTCGGGCGCACCTTTGTCGACGCGCCTCTCTTTGCTGCCACGTCTTGGACAGGCTTGCTGACGTTGATGGTGCTGCAGACGTCGCCACAGTGTCCGAGTGGACACTTGTTACAAACAACGCCATTTCCTAATCAGAGTATGTGACGTTTCTGTACGACCCTGCATGGCAGAGCGAACAATGTTTCTGTCCACTCTGGCGCTAGTCGTGTGGGGCTGTTAAGATCCTGCATGGCGTTGAGTACGATCCTCATGAGAGCATCGATTCCATATCTGCGCGACAATCGTGGGATCCGGAACATCGCACAGAACAATAAACTTCGATGTCGATACGCCACGATCCCCCGGCTGTCGAATTCTGATACGTACTGGGAGATTTTCCTCCCTCTTACAAGAGGCATAACGCGCTCTTCTTACATCATTAAAATGCGATTTCTGAAGGAAAAACCAGCTCCATAATCTTTCCTCATTCACCAACATTAGGTGGCGTTTCACCTACTTACTTTTTTATTGTTGCGCTGAAATGATAGTCACTTGAATATCCAACCATAGAGGGTGATTCCGTGATGATGCTAGATGATGCTATAAACTTTCAGGGATGATAGAGGAGGGTAAACTTATCAATTTGGGGGAAGGGACCCTGGTCTGGAAACGAAAGCGAAAATGGTTCTGATACCTCTGACATAGAATACAGGTCATTTCCTTTCCTATCCCACTCACAAATAGAGCGAGGAAAAGACAACTGTCTATAAGCCTCCGTATGAGCCCTAATTTGTCTCGTCATATCTTCGTGCTCCTCACGCGAAATGTTCGTTGGTGGCACTAGAATCGATCTGCAGTTGGTCTCAAATGCCGGCTCTCTAAATTTCCGTTATAGTGCCATCTTCCGCCCTAGGATTCCCATTTGAGTTTCCGAAGGATATCCGTAATGTTCACCTAACTGTGACAAAGCTGTCAGCCCCCTCTGATTAGCTTCGATGTCTTCTTTTAATTCTACCTGGTGGGGGACACAAACGCTCATGCAAGACTCAAGAATGGGTCGTATCAGCGTTTGATGCGTCGTCTGATTTATACGTGAGCTACACTTTCCCAAAAGTCTCCCAGCAAAACGAAACCGAGCAGTCCCCTTTGCTACTACCAACCAGAAGTGCTCATCCCATTTCTTATCATTTTTTATTGTTACGCCTAGATATTTAATTGCTGTAACTGTGCCAATCAGCAGGCTAATAATGCTACACGGGTTGGAACTTAAATAGTGGCTGTTATGGACTGACAAGGCAGCCAGTCCACAGTGACGGGTAGCCGAAAGAAAGGCACGCGTACACACACGCCGACTGGCGTGACTTCTGGAACAGGATAAGTAGTGAATGGTAGCAAGAAAAGTATGCAGCTCCTCGAATACTTATCTTTTAATTCCTCATTGGTTTACAACGTTCTTGATGAGACATTTCATATGATAACTTTCAAACTATGTAAGACTAATGGCGCCTTGCTAGGTCGTAGCCATGGACTTAGCTGAAGGCTATTCTAACTGTCTCTCGGCAAATGAGAGAAAGGCTTCGTAAGTGTAGTCGCTAGCAAAGTCGTCGTACAACTGGGGCGAGTGCTCGTCCGTATCTCGAGACCGGCCTTGTGGTGGCGCTCGGTCTGCGATCACACAGTGGCGACACGCGGGTCCGACATGTACTAAATGGACCGCTGCCGATTTAAGCTACCACCTAGCAAGTGTGGTGTCTGGCGGTGACACCACAGTGGCAACTATTTATCCACAACCGATACAAAAGAGTTACATGTTTGCACCTGTTACTGTCCTTCAAAGTAGTCACCAGCGTTGTGTAGAACCCGTTGCCAGCGATGTGGAAGGTGTAGTATACCGTTAGCAGAGCCTGTTCTGTTGATGGTGCGAATAGAGCCGTCTGCTGCCTGTCGAATCTCTGGAACAGTTCTGGAGCGAATGCCACGAAGTGGTTCCTTCATCTTTGGAATCAAATCAAAGTCACAAGGAGTTAAGTACGGGGAGTATGGTGGATGGTACAGTACTTCCCAGTCCCATCGACCGAACAGAGAAGCCACAACTTGCGCTGCATGCGCCAGCGCATTGTCGTGCAAAATGATGGGTGGGTTGCGAAGAAAGTGTCGCCGCTTCTTTCGCAAAGCTGGTCGCAGGTGATGCTCCAGAAACGAACAGTAATACTGTGCATTGGCGGTCTGCCGTGAGGAAACGTAATGCGTTAGGATAACACCATCACAGTCGTACATGAGAAACATCATAATTTTCACCATACTGGGGCTCGCGGCGACCCATTCGTTGGACTGGCGTTTCAGTTTTGTCTAGTAAGATGTGGCCCACGTCTCATCCCAGTATACGGCGTAAGAAAGCCACTCCTTCGCGCTCATAGTCCTCCAAGTGCGTCTGAGCAGCGTCGTAACGCATCCATTTCTGCATTTCCGTCAAGTCATGCGGAACCCATCGTGATGCAATTTTTCGCCTGCCCCGTCTTTCCTTCAGGATGCGAATCACAGTCGTATGCGCTAATCCGGTTTCGTGGGCGAGCTCACGAATCGTATGGCGTCGATCACTGTCCACTAACGCGGCAACAGCATGCACTTCTTCTTCAGAGACGCTAGGACGACCTCCCGATGCATGTCTGCTACAGTTCGCCGACCGTCGTTGAAGGCTTTTACCCAACGTGCCACTGTTCTGTACGGCAATGCCGATTCCCCGCACGCCTCTTGAAGACCTTGATGACACTGTCGTGCTGTACGACCTCTGGCACATTCAATCTTGATCCAACTCCGTTGTTCCTGTTTCGAAAACATAGTGACACTGTTACGTTAGACCGCTCGCTCACAAGTGACTGTGTTTCCCTCGACTGTGTGACGTGGTACGGGCGAGCCCATTTACTCGGAGGTAAGTTAAGTATGTCAACATCGTGTGCTATCAGCGGCAATAGTAGATTCTATTACATAGTGTCACCACATCAGTGTTGCCGCTGTTTAAGTTCCAACCTACGTATATTTGAATGTCACATGACTCTTTTTCCTACTCATTCGCGTTAACTTACATTTTTCTACATTCATGAGGAATCATTCCTATAGCTTACGTAACATACAGTAAATAACCACACATTCAGTCGAGGCTTGCAGACTAACGCACAGCGCTCGTTGATGCTTCCCCGGGTAGAGGCTGTTGCGTCATTAACAACCAAGATTACTTTCCCTCGGCGCTGGTGTGCGTTGAGTCAGACTCAGTAGGAAATAAATTGTCTGCCCCAATTAAAATCCGAATCATGTAATGGTTTCTCCAAACACTTGTTCCAAGAGGCTCCGAAATTATACGTTATGTATGTTACAGTGGTGCTCAGCTACATTATATTTTAATTGGAAAACTGGGCGGTATTGATGTGAACACAAGATTGAAATTCTGATGCAATATTAAATTCATAAATGATACATAAGAAATAGATTAGGCATGAATTGTTGTGGAACATGCGTAGTTGGGTTAGCAGATGATTATAGTTAGGAACATTACTCACCAGGGAGCTATTGACGGCCGATACTGTTAACCAGAGCGGTTCATCTGCGGTTGCACTGGACGTACGTGTCGTAGGTGGTTGACGCCAGAACGATTTATGGGTAGCAAATGTAATTTGTAGTAATAGTTTGTTGAAAATTAGACGTGGCTTTCATACTGTTTCATTTAAAGCAGTACACATCTTTAAACCTGGCAACACATTTTGGTAGAATCAAGTAATAACAGAGATTGTAAATAACATTATTCTCTTTGTTTCCCTCCCTATGGTTTCTCATAGCTACAAGACGCAAGGCACGCATTTGAGGGAAAGATATGAAGTGAAATAAAAAGATAAATGCATTCATGTTTAATCCGATCTCCAGCGCAACGATACCGGGACGGAACTAACTTACAGATGAAGAATTTCACATGTACGAAACAACAACGCAATTCTGATTGCACCTTCTACTGTGTAGTATACACACTTCTGCTTAGTGAGCGTGTTTCTAAATTGCGGTCAAATGGTTCAAATGGCTCTGAGCACTATGCGACTTAACTTCTGAGGTCATTAGTCGCCTAGAACTTAGAACTAATTAAACCTAACTAACCTAAGGACGTCACACACATCCATGCCCGAGGCAGGATTCGAACCTGCGACCGTAGCGGTCACGCGGTTCCAGACTGAAGCGCCTTGAACCGCACGGCCACACCGGCCGGCAATTGCGGTCAGATGGTAACGTTAGATCGAGAGGTAAGTGATGAAGGTCGCGTTACGAAAGGAATGCTCGCCTACGGTTCTTGATCGGGAGATTAGACGCCAGTTACCTAGGTTCTACTCCAAATTTAATTGCTCCTCGTTGGTGTAATACTTTTAGATGTGAGCGTTATGTCTTTTTGAAACTGAAAGTCTAAGCATTTGCAGAAAACGATTCAATAGTACTTTTAAGAATATTACTTACTATTTACTCACTTGCAGAGCATATGTTAGGGTCGATTACAATACCAGTGTCATCTGCATTGGAAGGTCGTATGAGAAACATATATGAGAAACAGTAATGGACGCAAGATTGAGCACTATAAGTGATTCCTGTTTATCTATCCTAATGGCGGATGAAACATTCGTCACAAGGTCAAGGTGAAGCTTAGAAATGTAGAAGGGATGGAAGCAGATGTTTCTTTTTTATCCACCAGTTAGTATCTGTTTTTGTTCTGTGATAGGATGCCCTTCCGTCACTCTCAAACGTCAGTGAACGGATGGAATGCGAGTGATATATGTCATCTCTCTGTGAACCGTGTGAACTTTATTCTTTGAGTATTTGCAGTTTACCTAATCGTGTGTTACGATGCTGTAGTTGCAGTGGGGGCCCAGCCAGCAATTTGCGCAGCCAAGCACGGAGAAACCACATGCAAGCTTCATTCAGAATACCACGTTTACTAGCCCAGTGGGTGTTAATATGGGTACGAGAACGTCGAGAACCACTTGAGAAAACGTGAACCGTTTGTTATCGGGGCACCGTCCATGGAAGTATCACCGTGTGAAGAATGTTTCTGTGGGTTGAGATGGATCTCCTTATACGTCTTACAGACAAACGACGCATTAACCTACCCTCCTCTCACGTACGTATGTTGTACGTCTGTAGCACCTTCAGCAAAACTGTTCAACATTCAGTCACATATATCCTTTATTAGTAATGAGTAACTGCTATAAAAACTGCCGATGTTCAAGCGACTTCAGAAACGTCATCACGTTACTAACAACGAGCTAACAGGCTGTCTAAATGGGCGGGAAAATAGAAGGAAGTCACTCCCATAAGTGACAGTTTATAAGAATTCATTTTACTTTACCCAACTTTCAAATAAGTATAAAATCTTGCTCATGTTACACAACAGTTACTGACTGTTCGAGATTAATAATGCTGATGTAGGAGTAGAGGAAGTGCCATATCATATTCACAGTACGAAGAAAAAATTTAAGACTGACTCGGCGTTTCAAACATATTGTGTGCCAAAGATTTACATCTGCTTAAGCAAATACAATTTTACACTGACATCGGAAGAAAGGAGACCACTCGTATTGCTGGTTCCCCTCGTTAATAAACGATTTCAATTTAAAGATGTTCCAAAATGAGTAGCTTTGATATTTTGAAAGGGATTGCCGGCCGGAGTGGCTGAGCGTTTCTAGGCGCTACAGTTTGGAACCGCGCGACCGCTACGGTCGCAGGTTCGAATCCTGCCTCGGGCATGGATGTGTGTGATGTCCTTAGGTTAGTTAGGTTTAAGTAGTTCTAAGTTCTAGGGGACTGATGACCTCAGATGTTAAGTCCCATAGTGCTCAGAGCCATTTGAACCATTTTTTTGACAGAAATACCACAGGAGCGACACTGGAACATGGCGTGTTGCCTGTCCTGTAGGCGCTCGTATCTCGATGCTATCCGCAGTCTTCTGACAGGTGATTCATCTTCCGATCGCGTAAATCACATACGAAATTTAGCCGCACGAATGGGAACCTTCACGATGTATATGAAAGGCTCTTCCTCAGGAGAAAATACCAATAAAATATCTCAGTTCCTAAGACGTTAATATCAGAAATAACATGTCCAAATTTCTTTACCACGCAGTGAGGAGGAAAACTTCATCGTTGTCTAACAAAATGCCGTAGTCCTGAACCAAACTGATGAAATGTAAAAATTGTTTTCCTTATTACCAATCTGTTTAAGGAAATAAATGAAAGGAAACTAATTTCGGAAGGAGGTATTATTAAATTTTGTGAGCAAAAGACTATTGACAGGAAATTTCTCCAGTGATTTCGTTTATATTTAAAACGAAAAAATTCAGCGCGACGCACGAAATATTGAAGGACTTAATAAGGCTAAACGAATTTCTGCAAGTTAGCTATCTCTGAAGCTGTCTTCAGGATTATTTGATTCTGAGTCTGCTTAAGTACAGATCTTCTAAGAAAGAAGTATATTTAAGGGATAATCTACACCGTATCCGCTGCTTTACCATCAAAGCCGCAAGTATAAGAACAGCGTATAATAAGTTCCTCCAACATTTTGCGAAGCGTATTGTCAATTGCTGTATGAATTCTACTCAATCTCATTAATATATAAAGCAAACCGCACAGGGAACCAGCGAAACGCTATATGCATTCAAAAATACCTAAGGAACGTTTAAAATTATGTATCTGAAATTGAGAATGTTTTCTATTGTTCAGTTGTGATTAATATTGATGTGGAGACCATAGAAACACTGATAAACACAAATATAAACTTTTCAGTCATTGTAGCACCACCTACTAGTCTTTTTGTCTCTGTTTGGACAGACATAGTAGTCGTGACTTGTTCACATTTGTCTGCAATATTTCACACGTATGCAAAGTAATACAGAAAGATCAGTAAGTAACATGAAGTCGCACTGCAGACTGCTAGTGACATATAGAGCCCTTTTTCATTTCATTGTCGCAACTGGTGTTACCAGTCTCCCCATTCGTGTTGCATTTGAACTCCCATATCATAGAGCCACCATTCGCTATGCATCGTACGCTTGGTTGCCGACTGTGTATGTATATGCAGATGGTAATCTTCCGATTTTTAATGCTCAGTTCTGTACAATATGGTCCGTTACCAGGCATAATGTGGACCGTTCCGTGATATCGATTATAAGCCACCACCGGAAAACCTTCATTGATGTTGGGAAATATTTCGTATACATGTCTCCCCAGCATACTACAAAAGCACTCCGTTTTCAGGCCACAAGTAGCCCATCGGGACCATCCGACCACCGTGTCATCCTCAGCTGAGGATGCAGATAGGAGGGGTGTGTGGTCAGCACACCGCTCTCCCGGTCGTTATGGTGGTTTTCTTTGACCGGAGCCGCTACTATTCCGTCGAGTAAGTCCTCAATTGGCATCATGAGACTGAGTGCACCCAGAAAAATGGTAACAGCGCATGGCGGCCCGGATGGTCGCCCGTCCAAGTGCCGGCCACGCCCGACAGCGCTTAACTTCGGTGATCTGACGGGAACCGGTGTATCCACTGCGGCAAGGTCGTTACCCAGCCTACTACAAATACGTCTATACCACACACGCCAGCGGAGTCTACTGCCGGTACTACTACTGTCATTACACCCCACCTTCCCTCTTACCTTCACACTTCCTGTTCGAGGATGAAGCTTAGGAAGCAGACTCTCAGATTTTTATCTGCAAACCTCTCCGCGGCGCACAATGTCTCTCTCGTAAAGTCTGTGATTCGAGTTTGATGAACATCTCCGCAACCTCCCAGACCTTGCTAAACAAAAGCTTGGCAAAATGCGCTGTTCTATGTCTACTGCTAATCAGATTTCGTAATGGTCCCAGACTGACGAGCACACTTCTATCTACGCTATCATAACGTATCTCTACTTTGCTGTCAGCATAATCGCCCACAATGTACGGGACTTTCAATAATGCAGTACAGTGCAATACAATAATACCGTAACGATGTACAACAGTACAACACATTTTTGTACAATAATAAGATACAATAATAAATAGAATAATAAAGTAATAAAATATGCACAATAATAAAAGTATACAATACAGTTCAGTACAATAATAAAAATAAAATAAAATAATAATTCAATAATAAAAATAAAAGACTGTGGAGAACGGAAGCGTTTTTAGAGAGTAATTTGTGTGTTAACGTCTACAGCAATGGACTTTAGAAAGATTGTCAGCCGATAGCCGAGGTGAAGGATAGTTTTCTGGCCTTCGTCTTAGTAACCGCAAGGACAAAGTTGACCCAGTGGCTGATGATTTCACTCCAGAAGTCCTTGTCTTCTAGCGGATATAATGGCTTTGCCTTCCTGTGATACAAACAACTCATTTCACTACTATTAGGTTACCAAAGACTCTCGGATAAAATGCTACGAGAACAATGTCACAGATAATAAATACCTCGCCTCACACCCACGTATTCTGTCCTTTACAACTGGGCCGGTTCGTGTTACACCACTACCGTGGGACTCTCTTCTAATGTTTTTAGATTTTTCCTGCAAAATAAACACTTAAGTTTTCATCCAGGCCATAACCCCTAACCTCGGCATTCTGTTTCCATGAAATAGTCAATCAATATCGATCTGCAATCTTTACAAGCATGAGATCCTAGCCTTCGGTTGCGATCGAACAGCATCTCTCATAAAATAATCGTCGCTCTCCCAAAACACAGAAAGCTCCGTCTCCTCTACATGATGCAGAGATCATTTACTGTCTAACATTTCGACTTTTATATTCATACTACATCTGACCTGCAATACATTAAAACAGCCGCTATCGGAACCTTATTTCGTGTCCTGGAGATACTTTGATGTCAATGAAATCTACATATCAAATCATACTTCCAAGACCGCAGCGACAATGTAAACGTGTTCGCCGCATCCAATACCATACCACCCTTCGTAGAAAGACGAAGTGCATTCTCCATAAGGAGTAAAACAAGTTCTTATACAGCCATATTCAACATAAGAACATTACCACCTATATGATACACCAGGCGTAATAATTTTTATTACAGTGGTATTCCGATTTGGCATGTATGAGTATCTATATAACAAACTAGAAGGAAAACGCAAAAATATAAAAACTACAACCCACGAGCGCTCTTTTACTGTTTTTTCGTGCTACTTAAAATGATTTCTACTCGAGATACAACTTTGTGTATGCGAGATGTGATACATATGCCATTCAAGCTGGCCAGGTGAGATGATTCATAGGTTGGCAGAAAGCGTGAAAAATTTGCTACATGCCTCTTTATATAACATGGCGTTAAAACCCAATGTTTGCATGAGTGCTTTGCTTTCGTAGGAAATAATGGCTGTCAGTGCTGGTACACAACTGATCCTGGGATTTGTTGCAGTATGCGAATTAATCATACCAATTCTATTATCTGAAGAAATACAGCAATCAGCCACTTACTGTATAATTTTTTATGACGATTCTTTGATTTCATATATCTTCAATTAGCTTAATAAACTAATATCTAACCCAGTGTAAAGTTTTAAGGCCGGCAATATTAAGTCTAGAAATAAAACTGACATCTGAAGTAGTTTCCAAATATACACGAACATTGTTACTTGACTTTAGGCGTATTTTACGATGTAAACGAAAGCATCAGTCAGATACGTGTCGAATGCAGAGCTGTATATCTACACCCGTGAATCTAAAACTGTCTTACGTATCGAAATATGAATGAAAGAGCTACGCACAATTTTAACAATTAGTTATGCATCCTTTGTAGTCTCACATTTTAATAGTTGGGATTAGTCACTGCAATCACGCATAAATTAAGATCAGTTGTGCCCCATTATTATAAGGCAAGGTGTTAAAAATGCAGTCATTTCTGAGTATAGATATACAGCTGTTAAATCAGTTGTTACCTGAAAACGGTTCAAAAAGTGTAGCTTCCTGTCAGTTGTTTATGTCGTGTGCAGATCCAGATGGGAAAGAACTCTGAACTGGTTTTGATATGACGAGACACTGTTCCACCTCTATGGATATCAGCATGCATGGAATCCACGCATTTAAGCCATGTATTATCCAGATAAGCTGGTCGAGACCTCTATGCGTGCACAAAATGTCACGTAGGCAAATCTTCGTCGCACTCTTTCATGGTACAGAAAACCCTTACTTCCCCCAACTCCTTTGTTTTTAATTTTTTTCCCTTTAAACTTGTTTGTTTGAGGAAAAAGGGACTGATGACCCTGTAGTTTGGTCCGTTTATACCCCAAACCAACCAATCAAACATAACTGAATACCGGTATCGATTCACGTGACTTCCGCAGGATAATCGTGAGGCTCATAGAGCCAACAATACCACGACTTTCTTGGATCAGTGTTCTCATAGACAAGAGATTTCTAAGTAGCTGTGGCCCTCTCCTGCTTTACACCAACTGACTTTTTCTTGTGGGGACACCTTAAGGATGCTGCTTGCAAAACTCAACCGTCAGGGACCACTTCTGTGCCTCTACCTGCTCTCCAGATGTTTGTATGGAAAGTCCGTAATCTACAGCTGTAAGAACTAACAGCACCCTAAGACTTTAGGGGTAGAACGAAAAGTTATAAACGTTCTAGCATACAACGAAAAGTTATAAACGTTTTAGCAAACAACCACTAATATTAGGAACACAATCCACAGTAACGCGTCATCTGGTCGAGTCCTAATCTTACAGAAAAGTGCTGCAAAAGCACTCAAGGTCAAAACATAAAAACTAGGCAATATTAGAAAAGAAAAAAAATCCTTTTCGTCAAGCTATTCGCGAATTGCAGAAAGAAATTGAACTACATGTTGTTGCCATTCGTCAATAAACGATCCAACCTATGTTTAATAAAGTGCAATCTTATGTTCAGTTATGCGGCTAGCATAAGGGAGGCCTCTTTCAAACGCTTTTTTACTTGGTCATTTTTGCATGAAGCTCTACTGGTATTTCAATCCAGCTAATAGTTGTTATGTTCTTAATTTAATTTGCCACCGTGGCTGATTCCAGATGCTACCTCGGAAGGGCGTAACGGTGTGCATTCGGACTTGTGTAACTAATATTTTCTGGCTTGTTTTTGGAGACGGTCCGCCTTGAACAAAACACTTTTTTTCTTTTTTCAGTTCCAAGACATGTTTTGCTGAAGTTTCGGCATTATCAGTGGGTTTTTTGTTATCTTCTGTAAAACAGGAAAAACGTTTTTTGATGCTACTACACATATAACTTTGCTTTTTACCTATTTGAAAAGCAGACAAAATTTTGTATGCATGGCTTGTTACCACATGCTGTGGATTTCCTGGCTTTTATGAAATTTAATGTAGTTGTTTCAAATGGCTCTGAGCACTATGCGACTTAACTTCTGAGGTCATCAGTCGCCTAGAACTTAGAACTAATTAAACCTAACTAACCTAAGGACATCACACACATCCATGCCCGAGGCAGGATTCGAACCTGCGACCGCAGCGGTCACGCGGTTCCAGACTGAAGCGCCTTTAACCGCACGGCCACACCGGCCGGCGTAGTTGTTTCGTTTCACAATTTGTCATCTGCAATCATATAGAACTTAATGTGAAAAAGTTATTTACTTCGAAAATTTACTACTGGACATGTTATTACTGTGCCTACAATTAACTGATATAATACAATGTGGAAGATTTGTGTGTGCGTGTGTGTGTGTGTGTGTGTGTGTGTGTGTGTGTGTGTACGTGCGTGTGTTTCTCTTAATTTTGCTTGTTTCCCCATTATCTTCGGCGGCCGATGTGGCCGAGTGGTTCTAGGCGCTTCAGTCCGGAATGTGTGTGGTGTCCTTAGGATAGTTAGGTTTAAGTAGTTCTAAGTCTAGGGGACTGATGACCTCACATGTTAAGCCCCATAATGCTTAGAGCGATTTGAACCCCATTATCTTCATTGTGAAGGCCTACACTAAGTAACTTATCGTGTCGCTGTTTACAAATAACAGAAACAGGATGGCGGATAGCTGAACAGTTTAAATGCTTTCTGGGCAGGGGTGTTGAATCTTTTTAGAGCTTTTCTGTCACGTTCTGTGTGTGTGTGTTTGTGTGTGGGTGTGTGTTTGTATGTGTGCGCGCGCGCGTGCTTGTGTGAATGGGTGTGAGATGTATTTATTTATTTGATTATTACTTTATTTGTTTATTTTTATATTTTTTATTTTTGTACTTTATATTTTTATGTTAAGTGTGTGTGTGTGTGTGTGTGTGTGTGTGTGTGTGTGTGTGTGTGTGTCTATTTATTACTTTTTTTCTTTCAATTACGCCTTTTTGTATTTTAAAGTTTTCTTGAGTTATTAGATTGTGTGGGGAGCTGTTGCTGCGTTTGTGAATTATCAAGTCAGTGTTGATGGAAATGGAAATGTCGTGTGGCTAGGGCCTCCCATCGGGTAGACTGATGTTTGTTGGACTGTGTTTCATGTCCACAAGCTGCTCAGCAAATGCAGAATGAAAGCCGTTACTTTTTAATGCTGTTCTGTGTTCTGTTCAACTGGTATTAAAGTTTCTGCTTGTCTGAGCTGTATAAACTGATTTGCAGTCTTGGTATGTATCGTAATTTTGTCCTTCCATCGATTATGAAAATCTTCTTCGTTATAACAGTAATGCAAGGGCGCTGATGAACTAGCTGTTTAGCGCCCTCCATCATAAATCATCATCATCATCGTAATTGTGGGTAATGTTTGCGGGAAATCGCTACGTGCTCTCCTTCTCGAATACTGCTTGCTCAAGTCCGGGCAATTTTTGCGCCGGGAGATACATTTCCTCAACACATATATATAATTTCTAGCTCAAATAGTTGAATTACTGCGTTAAACCATTAACATAAGATTATACCTGTTAATGAGTAGACTATGACAGCATTTCGAAATTTTAAAGTCGCTCAACTAATATGTGACAACTGCGATCGTACCAAAGGTTAGGGTAATATAGATAGAGTTTGTGTTAACTGGAGGGAACTTTAGAACTACTGACACTGGTGTGTACCCTATTACGGACCCACAAACTATTCACACAGAGTCTGGTGTCGTCCTTACACAAACTGTTCGCACTTGGTAGAAATCCTTCCACGGAGCTATTACATGAAAGCAAGCAACATACACCAATTTTCTGCGATAGAATCGTGTTGCGGAACCCACACCGAGTTAGCCCTAAGTAGGTTGCTAAGTCCCGAAGCGGCGATGATGTAAGGGTGATCCGCTTTCTCGACCCGCCGGGACAGCCACTGGGCACATTAGGTGTGGTTACTCCGCTTGCCGCGATTGTCTCGTCTAGGGTTTACAAAATTTTCCATCGCTCACTTCGTTGGCCAGCTACTCGGTAGTATTTCACAATACATACAAGATGACGCACGAATAGCCGATACATTTTAACATTGAATAAAAATTGTACCTCTCGCTACATTTCATTCAAATTTCGCTTAAAAGTGTTTTGTTTCATGCAAATTTCTGAAGAGGAAGCGCTGCTGCAGTGTCTCCAGTTCGTTGTTTCGCAGTTAGCGTTTCGCACGACATAGCATGAAGTGTATCTCTTGAACAGCGTGCTAAGGCAGTCCTCCTATACGCTTAATTGAAAAGTGTCGCATTAATGTAAGCAAGATGTAGGGTAATATTTAACATTTGTTGGGATCCATAAAGGAACACATTTCTCCGATAGTGAGAAAGTTTGAAGAAGAAGGCTGTTTGTTGGAACGGGAACGACCTCGGGCACCGATTGTTCGTTCTCCGGAAAACATCACATCCAGACAAGTAATCCCAGAGGAAAGCAAGGGAGATGTAGATATCTAGTTGTTATATACAAATACACTGCTGGCCTATAAATTCCTACACCACGAAGATGACGTGCTACAGACGCGAAATTTAACCGACACGAAGAAGATGCTGTGATATGCAAATGATTAGCTTTTCAGAGCATTCACACAAGATTGGCGCCGGTGGTGACACCTATAACGTGCTCACATGAGGAAAGTTTGCAACCGATTTCTCATACACAAACAGCAGTTGACCGGCGTTGCCTGGTGAAACTTTGTTGTGATGGCTCGTATAAGAAAGAGAAATGCGTCCCATCACGTTTCCGGCTTTGATTAAGGTCGGATTGTAGTCTATCACGATTGCGGTTTATCGTATCGCGACATTGGTGCTCACGTTGGTCGAGATACAATGACTGTTAGCAGAATATGGAATCTATGGGTTCAAGAGGGTAATACGGAACGCCGTGGTGGATCCCAACGGCCTCGTATCACTAGCAGTCGAGATGACAGGCATCTTATCCGCATGGCTGTAACGGATCGTGCAGCCACGTCTCGATCCCTGAGTCAAAAGATGGGGACGTTTGCAAGATAACAATCATCTGCACGAACAGTTCGACGACGTATTCAGCAGCATGGACTATCAGCTCGGAGACCATTGCTGCGGTTACCGTTGACGCTGCATCACAGACAGGAGCGCCTGCGAACCTGGGTGCACGAATGGCAAAACGTCATTTTTTCGGATGAATCCAGGTTCTGTTTACAGCATCATGATGGTCGCATCCGTGTTTGGCGACATCGCAGTGAACGCACATTGGAAGCGTGTATTCGCCATCGCCATACTGGCGTATCACCCGACGTGATGGTATGGAGTGCCATTTGTTACACGTCTCGGTCACCTCTTGTTCGCATTGACGGCACTTTGAACAGCGGACGTTACATTTCAGGTGTGTTAGGACCCGTGGCTCTACCCATCATTCGATACCTACGGAACCCTACATTTCAGCAGGATAATGCACGACCGCATGTTGCAGGTCCTTTACGGGCCTTTCTGGATCCAGAAAATGTTCGACTGGTGCCCTGGCCAGCACATTCTACAGATCTCTCACCAACTGAAAACGTCTGGTCAATGGAGGCCGAGCAACTGGCTCGTCACAATACGCCAGTCACTACTCTTGAGGAACTGTGGTATCGTGTTGAAGCTGCATGGGCAACTCTACCTGTACACGCCATCCAAGCTCTGTTTGACTCAATGCCCAGACATATCATGGCCGTTATTACGGCCAGAGGTGGTTGTTGTGGGTACTGATTTCTCAGGATCTATGCACCCAAACTGCGTGAAAATCTAATCACATGACAGTTCTAGCGTAATATATTTGTCCAATGAATACCCGTTTATCAACTGCATTTCTTCTTGGTGTAGCAATTTTAATGCCCAGTAGTGTAATTGGCATATAGATCACAGGTTCTTGCCTACAAAAAGACTATTACAGAAGCTGGCTCAGCAGAAAAAAAACACAGAATACTGGCGTATTCATTATGGGCAGAAGGAAAATAAGAAATAATGTTCAACATTTTGTTCTCAGAAGAAGAACAGTAAACAAGTAAAATGTTCGATTTTGGAGTAGAGAAATATCACAAAACGTTTACTCTCATGAAAAAACGACGCATGGATAAAAGGTGATAGTGTGAGTCATGGCCCAATACGACCAATGTTTTTGAACGAAACTGTCAATGCTGACCGATACAAGACACTGTTTGAAAATGACTTTGCGTCACGCCTTCTTGCACGCAATCTTCGAATTAACACACAGTGGTTTGTACAAGACGGCGCAACACCTCATACGGCTAATGCTCTACTGGATTTTGTACAGAAAATATTCGCCAACTGTCACGTCCCTCCGTTACTCGCAGCGCCATCATGGGGGTTCTTTATTTCCAGATTTAAACCCATGCGTTTTATTTTTTTGTGGCGTTATTTGAAAGAGAAACTGTTCTCCTTGAGACCACGGGATATTATGGCAATGCAGGCCCTGATAGTGCAATTGTGCAACGAGATAAATGAAGACTATTGCCACATAGTTGTGAAGAATATGTGTACTCGCCTTCGCTAAGTTTTCCGCTGAGTGGAGCGCATATCGAACACGTGATGAAGTGAAATACATTTCCATGGACCATACTACCAGTGTTTTAAATTTGAAAATTAGCGTTTCAGAAATAAAAGTTTAGTGGCATTATTAAATATGAAATTGCAGGGCCTGTGTTATTAAGAATTACGATGCAATGTTTCTTCGTACATTCATGCATGCCGGAAGAAACACTGCATCGTACTTTTTAATACAGAGGCACTCCAATTCCGTATTTATTCGCCAGTACCACGCCATCGACCCTCAATAAATACGACCTTCCTGAATAGGAAAATGGCGCCCGAAAACCTCAAACCACACACACACACACACACACACACAATAGGAAAATGCCTAACGTACGAGCGCAGCTTCTGACACAAGAACGACGGCACACGTTAGTTTACGTCTGGCCGTTAGTCGTGCACGGATAGCCGAAACACTCAGCTACGTTCGGGCCGATCTTCCAGTCACCCGACCTTCCCGTACAAAAGACTATTATCGTTTGTTTCTGCTGTCCAACCCTTGCAAACCCCATGGAGCTACAGCACCCTGACAATAACTGGCGAACGGTTTGGGGGTGTGTGCATGCACCCAATTTACCGTCGTCTGCGTCTGCACTCTGGTATGTTTTAGTCTATGGTAAATTCCCGACTAATAGTCGACTTTATCGCATAGCACTGGTCACCTCCCCACTCAGTCCTGACTGTCAGCTCGAAGACATCCACGAGCACCGTCTCACGTGGCCCCTAAAACGAAACGTTTGGCTCCTCATCCAACGAATCGTGGATGCGTTAGCGTAACGGTGAAGGTGTTGGGCTTCAACATGAAAGGTTATGAGTTCAATCCTTGTGAGTAGCATAATATTTTCTTTATTTAAAAACAATATTGAAGTGCCATGCTTAACGAATTTTATTCGTTTGAATGCAATTTTTCGAAATTTCTAGTGCTTTGTCTCTTCATTAACCCTTTCGCTGCTGCAGACACGTGCTCCCCGCATTCCGCGCTGTGCGCGGTTTTGTCATCACTGCACTGCTCGCCTGTGCACACACGTGGTGTTCCCACTGCTTTGACGCACTTATCATTCGATTTCACAAAAACTATTTGGCCCAAAAATTTGATTTTTACTCGTCTTCTTGAGTGATACCTTTTCCTCATAAATGACTTAATTTTGTTTCGATGTTCAACGCTATTATTATGCAGCATTAAATGTAGTAAACCATTGCACGAAATTTTGAAGAGTTTGCAGAGGTAAAAGTCCATAGGGTATACTTTCCGAATGGTCGATTTTAGTTGCCACAGTGTTGAGAATGAAATGTGGACAAGATTCCTAAATTTCATATAAAATTTACTGTATAACATCATCTCATTTAATTTAAGTACCACATAGGTGTCGTATGTAATATTGAGAAATATTCTATCTTCCGCGACTGTAATAAAAGTTTTATTTACACCGGGCGCGTTTGGCTTCATTTTAAAGCACTTCAATCAATGAAAGGTATGGCACATACACAATGGTACTCATGTTCTCTTTCTTGTTTTTGTTCCACAGTCGCAGTTTTACCAATGGTATTGAAATATATTCCTCTTCTGCAACTGTAATAAGCGACTTATTTAGACCAGACGCGATCTCTCTTTTGAAGCATCTTCAGTGGACAGTATTTTGTCTCCTCAATTGCCAAGTCACCTTTCGTAGTTTTGTGCTGCGGTAACACAATATTCAACGTTTGTGTTGGCTGATCAGTGTTTTAGCAAATAAATGTTGTTTGTGTGTGCCACACACAAAAATTATATTTGACATAGCTCAGAGGACTTCACTGATAGACGGTATATTCAAGTCCTAATGTTTTTGTAAGTGCACAGTTTTGTTTAATGTATTTTGTGTACTGCCTTTTGATTGATTGAAGTGCTTTAAAATAAAGCCAAACGTGCCCGGTGTAAATAAAACTTTTGTTACAGTCGCGAAAGATGGAATATTTCTCAATATTACATAGACACCTATGTGATACTTAAATTAAATGAGATATTGTTACACAGTAAATTTTATATGAAATTTAGGAATCTTGTCCACATTTCATTCTCAACATTGTGGCAACTAAAATCGACCATACGGAAAGTATACTTTATGAACTTTTACCTCTGCAAACTCTTCAAAATTTCGTGCAATGGTTAACTATATTTAATGCTGCATAATAACTGCGTTGAACATCGAAACAAAATTAAGTCATTTATGGAGGGAAGGCATCAGTCAAGAAGATGTGTAAAAATCTAATTTTTGGGCCAAATAGTTTTAGTGGAATCGAATGATAAGAGTGTCAAAGCAGTCGGAACACCATGTGTCTGCACAGGCGAGCAGTGCAGTGACAAAATCGCGCACAGCGCGGAATGCAGGGAGCACGTCTTTGTAGCAGCGAAAGGGTTAATGCGGCCGTGGTGGCTTTACTTCGTGAACTGCGCGCTCCCCCCTAAACGTAAGTTTGCGAACTATGCTATACTATGGCGCTGCTTCTCTTGGCTAGTGCGTCGTGTGCAACTGGCAACGCAGCAATCTCCCGCGTCTGGGAGGGCATGCGCGAGCCGCCAAGATAAAAGAATTCAACTATAGTGTACTAGAAAGTTGGAGGAATCCAAGAATGTACCGAATGGACACTTCAGTAGACCTGTTACATGCGGTGGCACCTATAGCACTTTATACTGCTTCATAACGTTCAAGACGAAAGAAAATCACTAGCTACCAAATTGTTTTTTCTTTTTTTTTTTTTTAATTTGAGCAATAAATCTCTTTAAAGCTTCCTTCTTTGAGCATTCATCGTACTTCAGGGACACTACAATGAAATCATTCACATTCACATTATGAAATTCTTCGAACTTGAGACAGAATGGCCATTGCCGACACAGTCAAAGGTTATACATACCAGAGTCACTCCAAAAGAAATGCACACTATTTATTTTAAATCCATCTTTTATTCCACATGTGTGAAAGTTTTACAGTGTGTAGATACATCCTTTAGGAACAATATTTTCATTTCTCCACATAATTTCCATCCCTCTCAACTGCCTTGCGCCATCTTGGAACCAGCGCCTCTATACCCGCAGTTTCCCAAAGAGATGATAGTCACATGGAACCAGATCAGGACTGTAAGGCGGGTGTTTCAGTGTTGTCCATCCGAGTTTTGTGATTGCTTCCATGGTTTTTTTACTGACTTGTGGCCGTGAATTGTCGTGCAACAGCAAAACATCCTGATTTTGCCGATGTGGTCGAACACGACTCAGTCGAGCTTGAAGTTTCTTCAGTGTCGTCACATATGCATCAGAATTTATGGTGGTTCCACTTGGCATGATGTCCACATGCAAGAGTCCTTTGGAATCGGAAAACACCGTAGCCATAACTTTTACAACAGAAGGTGTGGATTTGAATTTTTTTTCTTGCGTGAATTTGCATGATGCCACTCTATTGATTGCCTCTTCGTCTCTTGTGAAAAATGATGGAGCCATCTTCCATCAACTGTCACAATTCTTCCAACAAATTCATCTCCACCATTCTCGTACTGTTCCAAAAGTTAGCTGCATACCGTTTTTCTTGTTTCTTTGTGAGCCACTGTCAACATCCTGGGAACCCACCTGGCACAAACCTTTTTTAACGCCAACACTTTCAGTATTCTGCAAACACTTCCTTCCCCTATCCCAACGTAGCGTGACAATTAGTTCACTGTGATGCGTCTGTCAGCAGTCACCAATTCGTTAATTCTCTGCACATTGTCTGGAGTGTGTGCAGTATGAGGCCTGCCGCTGCGAGGACAATCCTCAATGCCGCCGTACTCGCTTTCATCAAGTAACCTGCTTGCCCATCGACTAACTGTACTGCGATCGACACCAGCATCCCCACACACCTTTTTCAACCTCTTGTGGATGTTTCCCACTGTCTCGTTTTCACATCACAGGAATTCTATGACAGCACGTTGCTTCTGACGAACGTCAAATGTAGCACCCATCTTGGGGACATGCTGTGACGGCGCCACTGAGGGGAACAGGTTGAACTAAGTTTGAAAACAAGCGGGAAGGATGTACCTACACACTGTAAAACTTTCACACATGCAGAATGAAAACTGTATTTGTACAAAAATAGTGCGCATTTCTTTTGGAGTGACCATCGTACATATCTGGAGTTTGGGTCTGATGACGCTCTTGAAGACTGTTAACTGGCAGCACAATAAAGACAATCGCTTACCTGCTGTCGGTGTGTTTTCCAACATGGCATTCATATTTTACGCTGTCTGTGAAATGTTAGACTTCTTTCTAACAAAATACCCATCATAGACGGCACAATTTTCAGAGTGTATGTAACAATTCGTAATAAATATAGCGGAGGTATTCTTAGGGTCGAAACAAGACAAAATGTTCACGCGAATAAATGCCCTACAGTCCGTTGTTATGAGTTATTCCCAACGGAGTTACAGAATAGTGGTGAAGTCACAGAAAACACTGCGGAGTTACTGTGTATGAAGGACGTAGCAGTCAAGAGCGGCAGTCCATTCATCGCACTTATTAACATTTGTTGATGTCTACATTTATAGTACGAGGTCTAGGCCTTTCAGACCTCCCTCATATCCAATCAGACGTTGTTAAAGTGTCTCTCTACAGTTAATATTGTAATATGCATGGAACATGAGCTTAATTATCTATAGTAATAATGTTATTAACAATAATAAACTCCGCCATAGTCGGTATCGAGCGCGACTGAGGAAGGAGTAATGGGAAGAGCATTGGTTCAGGTGGCCTAGGTGACAGAACCTCGCGAGGGTGCCTTGCCAGGGCAACGGTGAAGACCTCAACGGTAGTGAAAATGGAGAAGAAGATCATCGGTATGGCGAAACTGGCGGAAGAGACAACCCTGCTGTCAGGGATAACATAAAAGCTACAAATTAAAGTCCAAATGTGTGTGCTCTCGTATCGAGTGGCAGTTGGTCAGCATCTCTATTCCATGTGAAGAACTGCTAAAATTACTCTGGAACTTACAATCTCAGATTTAAATGGGAATTGGCACACGCCAATTCCACAACAAGAATATAAAATACTTACAGCTTATGCAGAATGGAATTTCTCCAGATGGAGCTACGGCAAGAGGTTACTTGAAAAGGAAATTCTACATCGCAGAAAGCGGAGTAATTGGGCCGTCTTATACCGAGGAGCCCGAAACAACATGCAAAGTGTAGTATTCACAAGGTTCTGGAGGACCTATGTGTAAATTAAGACCAAAGAGAAAATACTGTTTTGGCACCCTAAGATAAATTCACTTTTGGAAACAGGGAAACTAATAAAACAGATTAAAGTAGTAGGCGAACACGAAATTCAACTCTTCATTCTACAAGATACTAAATGCGCTGTTAAGGACATTATACAGACATCAAAAACACTTTTTCATAATCTCGGTTCGGAGAGTTCCGGAACCTGTACAGAAAATTGGAATAGCGATCAACATAAACATCATTTCCGCCGGCCGGAGTGGCCGAGCGGTTCTAGGCGCTACAGTTTGGAACCACGCGACCGCTACGGTCGCAGGTTCGAATCCTGCTTCGGGCATGGATGTGTATGATGTCCTAAGGTTAGTTAGGTTTAAGTAGTTCTAAGTTCTAGGGGACTGATGACCTCAGCAGTTAAGTCCCATAGTGCTCAGAGCCATTTGAGCCCATCATTTCCGCCCTTTTTACTGCTCATGAAAACCACACATGCCGTGCTGTATCACCATACACCGAGACCTTCAGAGGTAGTGGTCCAGATTGATGTACACACAGGTACCTCCAATAGCCAACAGCACGTCCTCTTGCATTGATGCGTGTCTGTATTCGTCGTGGCATACTATCCACAAGATCACTGTCCACTGTTGGTCCAGATTGTCCCACTCCTCAACGGCGATCTCTCAGGGTGGTTGGTGGGTCACATCGTCCATAAACAGCCCTTTTCAATCTATCCCAGGCATGGTCTATGGGGTTCATGTCTGGGGAGTATGGTGGTCACTCTAGTCGAGCGATGTCGTTGTAATGGAGGAAGTCACTCACAAGATCTGCACGATGGGGGCGCCAATTGTCGTCCATGAAGATGAATGCCTTGCCAATATGCTGCCGATATGATTGCACTATCGGTCGGAGGATGGCATTCACGTATCGTTCAGTCGTTACGGCGCCTTCCATGACCACCAGCGGCGTACGTCGGCCCTACGTAATGCCACACCAAAACGGCAGGGAACCTCCACCTTACTGCACTCTCTGGACATGTGTCTAAGGCGTTCAGACTGACCGGGTTGCCTCCAAACACGTCTCAGACGATTGTCTGGTTGAAGGCATATGCGACATTCATTGGTGAAGATAAAATGATGCCAATCCTGAGCGGTCCAGTCGGCATGTTGTTGGGCCCATCTGTACCGCGCTGCATGGTATTGTAGTTGCAAAGATGGTCCTCGCCATTGACATCCGGAGTGAAGTTGCGCATCATGCAACCGATTGCGCACAGTTTGAAGTGTAATACGACGTCCTGTGGCTGCACGAAAAGCGTTATTCAACATGGTGGCGTTACTGTCAGGTTTCTTCTGGGCCATAATCCGTAGGTAGCGGTCACCCACTGCAGTATTATCCCTTGGGCGGCCTGAGCGAGGCATGTCATCGACAGTTCATGTCTCTCTGCATCTCCTCCATGTCTGAACAACATCGCTTTGGTTCACTCCCAGACGTCTGCACACTTCGCTTGTCGAGAGCCTTTCTTGGCACAAAGTAACAATGCGGACGCGATCGAACCGCGGTATTGACCGTCTAGGCGTGGTTGAACTACAGACAATACGAGCCGTGAACCTTTTTCCTGGTGGAATGACTGGAACCGAACGGCTGTCGGACTCCCTCCGTCTAATAGGCGCTGCTGTTGCAGGATTGTTTACATCTTTCGGCGGGTTTAGTGACATTTATGAACAAAGTGACTGTGTCTGTGATACAATATCTACAGTCATCGTCTATCTTTAGCAGTTCTGGGAACCGAGGTTATCCAAAACTTTTTTTGATGTGTGTAGAATCAGAAGGATATAGGATAAGGAAAGAAAGGGTGGAACCGAATGGAAAAGGATAGTCCGCTTCTAGGGACAGGAATCATTTTAAGCAGAACAATAGTAAATTTGGTCACAGAGTTCAGTTCTTCAAGCGAAAAGCCCTCAGTCCTTACTCGGCGACGTGCAAAGAAGTCTTACATCTTAATAAACTGCCATGGTCCTATAAATGAGAACAGGACAAGAAAAGGACTCCAGAAAAAGTTGAAAGCTTTTGGGAATGAATGGTACATGACCTATCAAAAGTTCCATTGAACAATGTTAAAATTTTCGTAGGGGGTTTCAATACGCAGATTGCAAAATAAGTAAATAAAGTTCATGAATGAAGTTAGAGGGGATCCAGCACACAAAATAACAAATAAAAATGGGGAAAGACTAACGGAACTATGCGGAGGCTTCAACGTCAAATGAACATCTACAGATTTTGAGACACTGCCGAGGAAACAAAAAACTTGAAAATCACCTACTATAAACTTAGATTAAGTCAAATGGTTCAAATGGCTCTGAGCACTATGGGACTCAACTGCTGTGGTCATAAGTCCCCTAGAACGTAGAACTACTTAAACCTAACTAACCTAAGGACATCACACACATCCATGCCCGAGGCAGGATTCGAACCTGCGACCGTAGCGGTCGTGCGGTTCCAGACTGTAGCGCCTTTAACCGCTCGGCCACTCCGGCCGGCTAGATTAAGTCAGGCAGACCATATAGTCACGTCTTTTAACAATCAAAAAGGAATCAAGAACGTAAGTGTTAGAAAGTGTGCAAGTACAGAAACAGATTAATCCCTGACCACAATACAAATGGAAGATATTCCACAAACAAGGATTCCAACACTAGGACATACAATTCATAAAATTGATAATGAAACCCTGAAAGCGAAGAAAGAAGATTTCATAATGTGCTTCATACAGACTCAGAAGTTTTGGAGGAGATTAAAACAAAATTAGTCAAAATAGCCCTTAAAATAGCACCACTGACTAAAAGCATAGATGGTGGGATGAACAGTCTCAAAAAGTATACTGCTTAGAAAAAAGGGCCCACAGAAGTGGAACTCCAAAAAAAGAAGTGAAGACTATATCAGCTTTAATTATTACAGGCGTCAAACGTCAAAAACGATAAAGGCAGTCCAAAGGAAATTTGAAAGAAACCAGCAATAATTAATTGTGGAAGACTTCCAAAAGGACGACTTAGGAACATTTACAAAACTTTATAACAAAGTTTCCAACTTACCAGTTTCCTAACTTGTGCTTCGAAAATGAATATGGAAAATTAGCTCCAAACAGCCAAGAAAGGTGTGAAGTATTAGGAAGCTATTTCAATGAATTGTTAAATTGTGAGGAAACAAGAGCAAAATTTCTAGAGCTGGTTCCAGAATCCACTCACACTAACTAAAAATCTTCCCAGTATTGATAAAATCCAAAATATCGTTAAAGATTTGAGGAATGATAACGCCCCTGGGGAAGATTCAGTTCCTGTTTAAATATGGTAAACTGCAGGTGCTGGAACAGTCGTGAAGGCACATGGAGTCTTCCAAAGAATCTGGGATACAGAAGCTATACCAATAGATTGAAAAACAGCAATAATGCTTACACTACACAAAATAGAAGATAAAGCTAACCCCAAAAACTATACAAGAATTTCCCTCTTTTCAGTGACATGCAAAATTCTTTCAGAAGAATTAAAAACTGGCTTGAAAGCCAACTGGATCAGCTATTAGGAGAGTACTATGGAGGGTACTGGAAGAGTGTGGAACAAATTTGAAATTTGAAATTTAGAAGGACCAAGAAACAAAAGGATTTATATAAAATTTGTAGACTTTAAAAAGAATATTATTTGATTGACAGGGAAACATTATTCAACACATTAAATGAGTTTGGAGCTGACAACAAATACAAAAAGCAAAACGAAATTTTTAGGTGAACACCACAAGGCTTTTGAGATCAAAACTGGTGTAAGAAAAGGAGATATTTTGTCCCATTGCTGCTCAATTTCGTATTAGAAAAAGTAATTAGGGAATGAAGGGAAATAACAAAGGAAAAAGGTATTTAAAAAATCACAGTTGGAAGACACGGGAATAATGTGACTATTAATTGTTTGGCAAACGACCTTGCTACCTTAGCTGTACCTATAGAAGATAAAACAATGCAGATAAATCTCCTACAAGAGAAAGTTTCAAAAGCAGGCCTGTGTATATTGAAAAGAAAAGAGTGTGTGATAGATGCAAGAGGCACCGAAATACATGGAAACTAACTATGGAAGAGTAAGAAAAAGGCCAAAAAATTTAAATATGTAGGTGAAATAATACAACGAAATACTTTAGACAAAGAAGCTAACTTAGGAAAGACAAGGAAAATGGTATTGGCTTTTCAATTATCAAAAAAAAAAAAAACAAAAAAAAAAAAACTGAAGAACGAGAAATGTGTTTCCATAAATGCAAAACCACAGCACTACAACAATGTCGTTGGACCAGAATGCAGTTATGCTTCAGAGTGCCTTTCGTTAAACACAGCCAAACAATTAGGTGAAACAGGAAAGACGGAAAGTGTGGTGTCACTGCCAGACACCACACCTGCTAGATGGTAGCCTTTAAATCGGCCGCGGTTCGTTAGTATACGTCGGACCCGCGTGTCGCCACTGTCAGTGATTGCAGACCGAGCGCCACCACACGGCAGGTCGAGAGAGACTTACTAGCACTCGCCCCAGTTGTACAGCCGACTTTGCTAGCGATGCAACCCTGACAAATACGCTCTCATTTGCCGAGACGATAGTTAGCGTAGCCTTCAGCTACGTTAATTGCTACGACCTAGCAAGGCGCCATAGCATTGGATATTATTTTATATTGTGGTTATAACATGTATCGTCAAGAGAGATGTTCTACAGTTGTGGATTAAAGTTAAGTATTATATCAACTACGTACTTTATTTGCTACTATTAATTCCCTTAACTGTTCCAGACCTCGCGCCAGCCTGCGTGAGCTTAAGCGCGTGCCTTTCGGCTTCCTCTCATTGTGACTTGGCTGTCTTGCCAAGTCACAACAGAAAGCAAAATAATCAGGAGAATCTTGGGACCAAAATATGACACTAAGTAATGGAAATTTAGAAGTAAGAAAGACGTTTATGAAAAAATATGAAGAATATTAGATACAATGAAGATGAATTGTGTTATAAGAACACTTAAAAAGGCCAGACGAAAAAAGAACAACAATAATTTTTAACTTTTTAACAGAAATCCAAAAATATAAATGACGTGAATCAAAGAAGTCAAAGTGGAGTGAGGGAATTTCAGTTAACATAGGAAGAAATAGGTGCCCGCATCTCGTGGTCGTGCGGTAGCGTTCTCGCTTCCCACGCCCGGGTTCCCGGGTTCGATTCCCGGCGGGACCAGGGATTTTCTCTGCCTCGTGATGGCTGGGTGTTGTGTGCTGTCCTTAGGTTAGTTAGGTTTAAGTAGTTCTAAGTTCTAGGGGACTTATGACCACAGCAGTTGAGTCCCATAGTGCTCAGAGCCATTTGAACCATTTGAAGAAATAGGAGAAAGAGAAAAGTTCAGGGCCAAAGTAAAAAGTGTCAAGGGCTTCCAGGAGGAAACAAAGAGAAGACAGTTGGAACAGGAAAAGAAGATAGAAGAGAAAAATACAGGGAAAGAATGAAAAACTATTGGAAAAAGAAAGGAGAAAATGTAGAAGACATAAGTTATTTCATGTGGTCCTTAGTAGACCAAACCAACAAAATAATAACAATTATTGCAGTAGTGAATGTGGATTCTAAGGCAATATCAGCCTTATTAGAACTTGCATAAAGTACACATGAACAGCAGATTCTGTCGAATGGGAGTAAAGGCATACTAACATAAGCGCTTGGTATCAGTGTAGAAGGACACGAAAATGAAGAAGAAATTAGCAATCTGGGGAAGATCTGGAAATAATACAGAGAAGACAGCAGACGAAAGGAACGAAACAACTGGAAATATGTCCGATAAGCACGAGGAAAGTTCAGGGAGTGTTGAAATTTTGCAGCTGTGTTAGTTAGCTGTTGGGCAAGAGGAAGCCAGTAGGAATTTACCGAGAGGGAAGCTAACAAGAAAAGCTTTAATATCCCCTTGAAAGCAGCGTAGTTTTGAATCATATTGCATTGTTTGTTCCAGAACCGCATGAGGGCAATGTAGAAGGAGATGGAGAAATAATGAAAGGCAAGGTGCAGGGGGTACTGGATCATTTAGCACAGTTATGGGATGACGATAAATATCTGATATTCGTTGAAAGGCCTTGAAGGCACAAGTGATTAAGAAGCCTATGAGATAACCATGTGAAAATGGAGGTGGGCAGAAATTTAACTACCGGAAGATACGCTGCCATTGGCTGGTGTTCCCTGACGTCACAGAGAGACAGAAGTTCTCCGCTGCACTAAGCGGTGACTGCAATTTTGTTCCTCTCTTTTTTCGTACTGATAATAAGCCGTTGTACCTGTAAACTCTGGTAAATTTTAAAACACTCAGTGTTCTAATTGGGTAACCTGGAAACGTTGTACAATAACAGTGTTAAAAAGAGAATGAAGTTGCTCGAAGTAAAAGAAGGTTGCACAGCCAGTTTATTTTTCCTCGCAGCTGAGTGTATTTTCCGTTTATGGTTCAAATGGCTCTGAGCACTATGGGACTCAACGGCTGAGGTCATTAGTCCCCTAGAACTTAGAACTAGTTAAACCTAACTAACCTAAGGACATCACAAACATCCATGCCCGAGGCAGGATTCGAACCTGCGACCGTAGCGGTCTTGCGGTTCCAGACTGCAGCGCCTTTAACCGCACTTCCGTTTATAAAACATATCTTATCACTATGAATAGCAATGCAAATTTAGTAATTTTTCGCATGAAATTTGTTACCCAAGTTAATAAATAATGGTGTAGTCAATTTAAACGATATTTGGAAAAATACTCTCGGACTCAACCAATGACAGTAATCTAGTCATGATTCGCGATTTATTTTCAGTGAGTCTGACCATTGTTGTTCGCCATTTCAATGAGGACTCGTTGAACGGTAGAACGGAATACTGAGAAAGAAGTGCTTTTCACTTTTGTCTTTGACGTGAATTAACGGTTAAATTGGTTGTAGTTTCACGCTTAACTGAGTTTCCAAAGACAGTTTCCGTAATCTGCGTTAGCTTCTCCCAAAGCATACAATTGTTTGAGGAGACACTATTGTCCTTTTCCCTGTCGTCAACTCCCCAATCATGGACGAGGCAGCTTAATTATAGCTCGAGGAGAACTGTTTAAAAACTTCGAAGAGGTTGCATATGTGTCCGTAAAGTGAACATTGACAGTCAAATAAGTTTCATCCGCTAATGTGATACTTCAGTTCATTGAGCTCCGACATAAAAACGGCTAGTGAGCTTTTAGGAGTAATAAATAGTAGTAGAAGGAACTGAAGCGCGCATTGTAGTTGTTACTTGGGGGCCAACAATTTTGAAGCACAGAAGTAGCCTGGGTTACTCTCAAATAAAACGTATTTCTCAAACCATGCGGACCGTGACAGGATAGTATGGGTAGTCTGTAATGCACGCGCTGTTGAAAGTGCCAAGAAATCATTAAGAAGACGAGAGATTACTTTCGCCAAATGTCATGACCGTGCCAAAGAAGTTAATCTAATGTGAGAACTTTTCCCGGCGAATCGAATGTTCAAATAACTTGCGGGTTTGCTGCCGCGTGACGTCGTCCAACACCGCCGATATTTCGACAGGAGCACACCCTGGCATTCTCAAGGCACAAATGCAAGGAAGAAAAAGTGTGCAAGCAAATTTAATACCTCGGTTCATAGAGGAGAAACAAGGAAGACACCACACACAGAACAAGTGTCAACACAACCAAAGATAACCAACATCAGAAATATCGATGGTTAGTATTAATCAACATGTGAGGTAGCACTAATTCTGTCCCTCTGTTTTTTGATGAGAGACAGAGCCGGATTCCAAGCAGTATTTAAACAAAATCCACCATCTCTGTTAATAAAGTTGCTTGATAGTCTGATTTCAACAGCTTCGTTAATAACACAATCCCAATAGCTGGACGTGCAAACCAGAATCTCAGTGTTGTTGTGTTCCATATGATGACCGGTGTCAATGCAATGTTCTGCAATAGCGGATTTTCTCGGCTGTTGTAAGCGTGTGTGACGCTTATGTTCAATACATCGGTCTTCCACAGTCCTGATTGTCCGACCAATATATGACATGCCACAACTGCAAGGAATACGATAGACCCCAGCCTTACGCAAACCAAGATCATCTTTTACGGACGCCAACAGGGCCTTAATCTTAGAAGGTGGTCGAAAAACACATTTCACATCATATTTCCGCAAAATACGGCCACTCCTGTTGGAAACGCACGCAGGTTTCTAGGTCGCCGACTCCAATTCACGTTCCTCAAAGTCCTCCATAAACAAATTGGCCACAATAGGTGACGACGGGCTGCGTGTTTTTTCAGATATGTAAACGATACTTTTGTTGTGTGGCCCATGGTAGTGAGAATTTAAATTGGTTTTTGGAACATCTGAATTCAATCCACCCGAATATTCAGTTCACTATGGAGGTGGAAAAGAATGGATGCCTTCCCTTGGTCAAAAGGAAGACTGATTGTACGTTGGGACATTCTGTTTATAGGAAGCCCACCCACACTGGCTTGTATCTGCGAGCTGATAGTTGTCACCATCCAGCTCAACGTGAAGGAATACTTCGCACCTTGGTTCACAGGGCCTACGTTATCTCAGACCCTGAAAGTTTGGCAGCTGAGCTAGCACATCTCGAAGTCACCTTTCGCCAGAATGGTTATAGTGAGAGGCAGATCAAACGTGCGTTGCGCCATCAGCCTTCTGTGCAACGGGTGAGTGACGATAACAACGAAGTGGCACCTAAGTCTACGGCCTTTTTGCCTTACGCAGGAAGCATTTCTAACAGGATTGGCCGTATTTTGCGGAAATATGATGTGAAATGTGTTTTTCGACCACCTTCTAAGATTAAGGCCCTGTTGGCGTTCGTAAAAGATGATCTTGGTTTGCGTAAGGCTGGGGTCTATCGTATTCCTTGCAGTTGTGGCATGTCATATATTGGTCAGACGATCAGGACTGTGGAAGACCGATGTATTGAACATAAGCGTCACACACGCTTACAACAGCCGAGAAAATCCGCTATTGCAGAACATTGCCTTGACACCGGTCGTCCTATGGAATACAACAACACGGAGATTCTGGCTTGCACGTCAAGCTATTGGGATTGTGTTATTAAGGAAGCTGTTGAAATCAGACTATCAAGCAACCTTATTAACAGAGATGGTGGATTTTGTTTAAATACTGCTTGGAATCCGGCTCTGTCTCTCATCAAAAAACAGAGGGACAGAATTAGTGCTACCTCACCTGTTGAGTAATAGTAACCATCGATATTTCTGATGTTGGTTATCTTTGGTTGTGTTGACACTTGTTCTATGTGTGGTGTCTTCCCTGTTTCTCCTCTATGAACCGAGGTATTAAATTTGCTTGCACACTTTTTCTTCCTTGCATTTGTGCCTTGAGGATGGCAGGGTGTGCTCCTGTCGAAATATCGGCGGTGTTGGACGACGTCACCCGGCAGCAAACCCGCAAGTTATTTGAAGTTAATCTAAGATCTGATGATTATCAGAAGAGGGATCTGTCAGTTGTGTTTCATAATTACGCGATAATTAACCTCAATGTTACTGGGCGTGTACGGGGAAGTGTGAGGATAGCTACTGTTACTTCCAGGCGACCGTGTGCAAGATGTGAAATACACTATGTGATAAAAAGTATCCGGACACCTGGCTGAAAATGACTTACAAGTTCGTGGCGCCCTCCATCGGTAATGCTGGAATTCAGTATGGCTTTTGGACCATCCTTAGCCTTGATGATTGCTTCCACTCTCGCAGGCATACGTCCAATCAGGTGCCGGAAGATTTCTTGGGAACTGCAGCCCATTCTTCACGGAGTGCTGCACTAAGGAGAGGTATCGATTTCGGTCGGTGAGGCCTGGCACGAAGTCGGCGATCAAAAACATCCCAGAAGTGTTCTATAGGATTCAAGTCAGGACCCTGTGCAGGCCAGTCCATTACAGGGATGTTATCGTCGTGTAACCACTCCGCCACAGGCCGTGCATTATGAACAGGTGCTCGGTCGTGTTGAAAGATGCAATCGCCAACCCCGAATGCCCTTTAACAGTGGGGAGCAAGAAGGCGCTTAAAACATCAATGTAACCTGTGCTGTGATAGTGCCACGCAAAACAACAAGAGGTGCAAGCCCGTCCATGAAAAACACGACCGCACCATAACACCACCGCCTCCGAATTTTAGTGTTGACACTACACACGCTGGCAGATGACGTTCACCGGGCATTCGCCATACCTACGCGCTGCCATCGGATCATGACATTATGTACGGTGATTCGGCAATCCACACAACGTTTTTCCACTGTTCAATTGTACAATGTTTACGCTCCTTACACCAAGTGAGGCGTCGTTTGGCATTTACCGGCGTGATGTTTGCCTTACGAGCAGCCGCTCGACCATGAAATCCAAGGCTTCTCACCTCCGGGCTAATTGTAATAGGACTTTCAGCGGATCCTGATGCCGTTTGGAATTCCTGTGTGATGGTCTGGATAGATGTTTGCCTATTACACATCACGACCCTCTTCAACTGTCGGCGGTCTCTGTCAGTCAACAGACCAGGTCGGCCTGTACGCTTTTGTGCTGTATGTGCCCCTTCACTTTTCCACTTCACTATCACATCGGAAAAGTGGACCCAGGGATGTTTAGGAGTGTGGAAATCTCGTGTACAGACGTCTGACACAGGTGACAGCCAACCACCTGACCACGGCCGAAGTCCGTGATTTTCGCGGAGCGCCCCATTCTGCTCTCTCTAGATGTCTAATGACTACTGAGGTCACTGATACGGAGTACCTGGCAGTAGGTGGCAGCACAATGCACCTAATATGAAAAACGTATGTTTTTGGGAGTGTCCGGATACTTTTGATCACATAATGTAAGTCTTGAAGAAAACACTAACGTAATTTTACTGAACAAGTAAATAATACGCGTTCAACTCGAGATATCCTATATGGTCTCAACATTAATTTCAAGAATATGTACGGAAGTTTCTTCGGCCATGACTGTAAGAAGTCAGGTGATTCTCCAAGATCTTAAAAAATTTGTTTTGACATCCTTGAACTCAATTATTGGTTTCTTTTGCGGTATAATAAACGTGGGAGCATTTGTGGCCCAGACAACACGCTTTCGTTTTCTTAGTAAACATCGAATGTGCCCAGATGTGAAACGTCGTGACAAAATATCCTGAATGTCATTAGTAACAGTCTTATGTTTCGTAATCTTTTATGTTTTCCGTCGTTCCTTACTTGCTTCTATAGTCTTGGAGATGTCGCCCGTCTACGCAACTAAATGAAAGGCTGTTTTGTGCAGTACGCATTTCGCATCTCTTTATTTATGATGAATCTTCAGTATCCGTAATACAAGCTTGTTTTATGTGTATCATAATTGCGCCATCTAATGATCCCAGAAAAGTAGGTATATTACACTTATTTGTTATTCTCTTGTTAGGTAAGGAACATCTTTTAGCCGTGCAAGTTTACTGTTTACTGTTTGGTTCTACTTACTGTTTGGTTCTACTTAAGATTTTGCCGATCTTATTATTCCATATGTGTCGTCCTGAATTATACTTGGGTGGCCTGCGAAATCAGGAAGCTGGATTTTCGGCGTTTTCGAACACATTTCATATAAACACTTCCATTGTGCGTCGGTTTTGTGTGGTTACCGTATATAGTCTTGCCAACTGTCGCTGTGCGTTTTTCGTTCGTCTTTTGTTTATGTTGAGGTGTCTGTGTGCAGCCTGATATTGTGTGCGTGTGTTAAACTTCTAACATTACAGGAATAGTTTCACGAGCCCTTGTGATGAAGAAGAAAGTAATAAACGCCGTAATCAGTATAAGTAACAATTCGCTGATCATGTTAGCCACTGAAACGACAACAAATAGAGATGTAAAATATAACCAGATTAAATAATAACTTTATCTCCCACCACAGACATTGAAAAATTTACGACCTTCTCCACTAAAAATATCAGAGAACTCCCGCCACACACAATAACACATGCACATAAATAACAAACAAATATCAGGCTACACACAAAGATCACAACACAATCAAAGGACGAGCGAAGAACACACAGCAACAGTTGGCAACAACATATACGGTAACCATATACGACGAGTACTTTCTGAAAGTGAAGTGTTTAGTTGAAATGTGTTCGCAAACGCCTAGTATGGGAAATCCTCGTCTACGCAGACCAACTCCAGGATGACACATTGGTGTAATAAAATCGCATAATCGTAAGTAGCACCAAAAAGTAATTTAACCTTACGGATCTTGCTCTCCATTGATCTGTTTCTTAACCAACGAAAGAATAACAAAAAATGTAATACGACAACTTATCTGGAATAAAGTATTAATTGTATAGGCTGTAAGAAAACTACATATAGATAATTGTAGAGTGTTTAGAGGAGATAATATAAAACACTTTTTATGTGAAAGAAATGTGAAAGGTGTACCGTTTCCGCCCTTAGGTCGCACGTAGGTTTTTGCCGCTAGGGATGTTCGGAGACGGTATTCAGATTTTCATGTGACGAATGTTGTTTCAGAGACGCTGCAGAAAATGCCGATTGTTTACATGTTGCACAACTAGCATCTGCGTGTTAGTAATTGCTTGACACGCTCAGAACAACAGGTGTTCCAGGAATACGTTGTCCTCGATGGTGAGTGTTCATCGGAGGTGAGGGTATTATCTGGAGTGCCCCAGGGAAGTGTGGTAGGTCCGCTGTTGTTTTCTATGTACATAAATGACCTTTTGGATAGGGTGGATAGCAATGTGCGGCTCTTTGCTGATGATGCTGTGGTGTACAGGAAGGTGTCGTCGTTGAATGACTGTAGGAGGATACAAGATGACTTGGACAGGATTTGTGATTGGTGTAAAGAAAGGCAGCTAACTCTAAATATAGATAAATGTAAATTAATGCAGATGAATAGGAAAAAGAATCCTGTAATGTTTGAATACTCCATTAGTAGTGTAGCGCTTGATAGTCACGTCGATTAAATATTTGGGCGTAACATTGCAGAGCGATATGAAGTGGGACAAGCATGTAATGGCAGTCGTGCGGAAGGCGGATAGTCGTCTTCGGTTCATTGGTAGAATTTTGGGAAGAAGTGGTTCATCTGTATAGGAGACCGCTTATAAAACGCTAATACGACCTATTCTTGAGTACTGCTCGAGCGTTTGGGATCCCTATCAGGTCGGATTGAGGGAGGACATAGAAGCAATTCAGAGGCGGGCTGCTATATTTGTTACTGGTAGGTTTGATCATCACGCGAGTGTTACGGAAATGCTTCAGGAACTCGGGTGGGAGTCTCTAGAGGAAAGGAGGCTTTCTTTTCGTGAAACGCTACTGAGGAAATTTAGAGAACCAGCATTTGAGGCTGACTTCAGTACAATTTTACTGCCGCCAACTTATATTTCGCGGAAAGACCACAAAAATAAGATAAGAGAGATCAGGGCTCGTAGAGAGGCATATAGGCAGTCATTTTTCCCTCGTTCTATTTGGGAGTGGGAGAGAAGATGCTAGTTGTGGTACGAGGTATCCTCCGCCACGCACCGTATGCGGAGTATGTATGTAGATGTAGATAATGGCTGCAGCTCCAGCCAAACGGGCAACCAACTTGTCTGGAGGTGGGAAGAATGTGGTGGCCAGAGTACTGGCCTACCGCTTCCAATCCGTCGGGGAAAGCATTGCCTTAATGTCCTCTAATATCAACGGCAAAGTGTGGTGGACCAGTTATGCTGGAACCATAATCGTTGTCTGACATACTCCAAGATATGCTGTAAAACTTTAAGGAGAGCCGCGCGGGATTAGCCGAGCGGTCTTAGGCGCTACAGTCATCGACTGAGCGTCCTCCCTCGGGTGTGTGTGTGTGTGTGTGTGTGTGTGTGTGTGTGTGTGTGTGTGTGTGTGTGTCCTTAGGATAATTTTGGTTACGTAGTGTGTAAGCTTAGAGACTGATGACCATATCAGTTATGTCCCATAAGATTTGACACACATTTGAACATTTTCTTTAGGGAGAAACCTCCGGTAATTTCGTACGATGAGAGTCTCAGGTAGAATATACGGTGCAATCAGATAGTCGAAAACAGTGTCAGGCAATCCATTTACGGTAAATTTCTGTTGATGTTGGAACACACGCGTTGCGTCCTCATACGGGACGAGGCAGCTAATGTTGACGTGGACGCGGACGGGATATCCGACCTCATGAAAGACATCGCCATCGTCACACGGGACGAGCTGGTTAACGCGATTTGCACTCTCAGCGCCCTCCAGCGGCCGTTGTCGGGTTTATTTGGCTGGCAAAGCACACAGTTTCTTTACGAAAATGGACAAGCTCAAAACAGCTGCGTTCTCTCTGAGAGCGGTTGTCGGAGAACAGCGGAGAATATGGCGAAGAAGATTCTGGACTCGTCGACGGGCTGAATAGCGCAATGCTGATAGAGGAATACTACACAATGCTGTACAGTGATGTGGGATACACACTAGCAGAAATTATTGGTTTACTAAATTGAATTTTCATCCCATTTCCTGTTTTAAATTGAATATAGTTAAGGTACAGGGCGTCAGTTATTGAAGTATATGAAATAAAATTGTCATAACTTCTGAACGGTTTGCGTTAGGACATTCAAACTGCCGCGGGGCATGATGGGAGTTAGTATGGCGGTTTAGCGACGGAGCCCACTTTCGATTGGATGGATTCGTCAATAAGCATAATCGGCTCATTTGATGGACTGAGATTCTGCACTTCGCGATCGAGAAGTCTCTTCACCCTCAACGGATGACTGTGTAGTCTACAGTCCAGTCACGGAATAAACGATGCGAACATACGTGAAGGTTTTGGAAGATGATTCCATCCTCATTATCCGAAGTACCCTAATTTCGTCATGATGTGCTTCATGCAAGACAGAGCTCGATCCCATCCAAGCAGGAGAGTGTTTGATGTTCTGTAGGAGCACTTTAGGGACCGCATTCTGGCGCGTTGTGTACCCAGAGACTACTGGCATGGTCCTCGATTGGCCGCCATAGTCTTCGTATTTGAACCACATGCGTTCCTTTTTGTGGGATTGCATTAAAGGCAAGGTGTACAGCAATAATCCCAAAAGCATTGCTGAGCAGGACGTCATCGACAGCATCGATGATCCGACACTTCAGTGGGTCATGCAGAATTTCGCTATTCGTCTGCGCCACACCATCGCCAACGATGGCGGCCATATCGAACATGTCATAACATAAATCCAAATATCTGTAGTGACCAGAATGAGATTTTCACTCTGCAGCGGAGTGTGCGCTGATATGAAACTTCCTGGCAGATTAAAACTGTGTGCCCGACCGAGACTCGAACTCGGGACCTTTGCAAAGTCGGGCACACAGTTTTAGTCTGCCAGGAAGTTTCATATCAGCGCACAGTCCGCTGCAGAGTGAAAATCTCATTCTGGAAACATCCCCCAGGCTGTGTCTCCGCTATATCCTTTCTTTCAGGAGTGCTAGTTCTGCAAGGTTCGCAGGAGAGCTTCTGTAAAGTTTGGAAGGTAGGAGACGAGATACTGGCAGAAGTAAAGCTGTGAGTACCGGGCGTGAGTCGTGCTTCGGTAGCTCAGATGGTAGAGCACTTGCCCGCGAAAGGCAAAGGTCCCGAGTTTGAGTCACGGTCGGGCACACAGTTTTAATCTGCCAGGAAGTTTCATCTGTAGTGACGTTTACATGTTGAATAAAGCGTGTGCACGCCGTAGTTTGTAACTCACTTACGTTTTTTTTTTTTTTTTTCATGCAGTTCAGCAATCGTCACCTTGTGTAGTGGCTAATGTCAGTCTGCGCACTCATAGGATCCATATTGTTGCACTGACTAACAACACGTACTTCACCACATAGATTTCAAGATCGAGATTAGTTTATACTTTCAATCGAATCGGGAGATTTTTACGATGCTGCACATCGTGATTGAAAAAGGTATTTACCGCCAAGATAGAAACATAAGGCAGTCGAAATCCAGAGAGAGTTACATACATTGTACAGAAAGTTTCATTATAGCAAAAACTTCCGTTGTGAACTTGTGAAATAGATTAGCTGTCACGTTAAGGTTTCTGGCGGAAGGGGTAACATTGCAGGCCCTTGCCTTTGCAGCAAATATGTGATTTACGTTGAGGTAACGAAAGTCATCGAATACCTGCTAAAGTCGTTCTGCCCGGCGTAGTGCAGCAACTAGACTGGTCATGGACTCAAAAAGTCGTTGGAAGTGCCCTGCAGAAATATTGAGCCGCGCTGCCCCTATTCTGCCCATCCCCCCCCCCGGTCCCCCCAAGATCGGTAGACATTGTCTTTGGTAGGAAGGTTCGCACGCCTCAGCAAAACAGATAGCCGTACCATTGATGCAACAATGCAACAACAGCAGAGGGGTATCTGGTGAGAGACCCCTGAAACCGTCCGTGCAGTGTTGCTGGTGCAGGATTTTCTGCACGAACTGATCTTTGATTATGTCACACAAATGTTTGACGGGGTTAACGTCGGGCGATCTGGATGACAAAATCATTCGCTTGTGTTGTCCAGAAAGCTCTTCAAACCAATTATTTATAATAAATAAATAACATCGGCTTTCGAGATAAAACTGCTATTACATGAATAAGAAAGACCCAGAAACTTTTAGCAAACGAAAGGTGGAAAGAATCTGGAAGGATGTGGACGCGAACTAGCTACTTTTCTATTTACAACTCACAAGCCGTCCGGTGTGGCCGTGCGGTTCTAGGCGCTACAGTCTGGAGCCGAGCGACCGCTACGGTCGCAGGTTCGATACCTGCCTCGGGCATGGATGTGTATGATGTCCTTAGGTTAGTTAGGTTTAATTAGTTCTAAGTTCTAGGCGACTGATGACCTCAGAAGTTAAGTCGCAGAGTGCTCAGAGCCATTTGAACCATTTTTGAACAACTCACGACGCTATAAATTTTTTTCCCCATGTTAAAAGAAGAGCCGGCCGTGGTGGTCGAGCGGTTCTAGGCGCTGCAGTCCGGAACCGCGCTGCTGCTACGGTCGCAGATTCGAATCCTGCCTCGGGCATGGATGTGTGTGATGTTCTTAGGTTTAAGTAGTTCTAAGTCTAGGGGACTGATGACCTCAGATGTTGAGTCCCATAGTGCTCAGAGCCATTTGAACCATTAAAAAGAAGAGCGAAAAATTCGTGGTCCAACCGAGACGCGACCCCGTGAATTCTTGAATTCCATCCACACGCTTTAAGGCCTTTTTTATTTTTTTACGCCGTATGCTGCATTAGCATATGTGACAGTGGTACGGCCTAAGCAATTACATCAAACTAAATGCAGTGTACAAACTAAAGAGAAGATCCACTCTGTATTTCTGCTTTGCTTACGCAGTGCGGCACGTTTTCCGCTTCTTTTATTTAATTTTATTTTCACCACGAAGAACCAAAACAACACAAAGGAAAATGTAACTTTATTAACACTAACATCTACGAATGGCACCCATTGTCCAAAGCACGTTGGAGTCGCATCAGCATAGGCTGCAAGGATGAATATAGCGATAAAAAATAGGTAACAAATAGGGGGAGAACCTATTGATTCGCCTCCTTCATAGCAGCAGCTCGTGGGGGCGGAATGGGCACATCTGTGGTATATGTTAATGCTAGCCGATGCGGTCATTTCAGAGAACACGTAAATATAACTTCAAAAAGTGTGAAATTAGGCATTGGAGAGTGTTACGTATGCATGCTAACTCCTTCATTTTATCTCATAAATTCAAACCTGTATTACTGTCGCAGACTTAACCATAATACTGATTTTCATGTGTCGAGATACGGATGAAAAAACTGACGAGAGGATGTCAAAACTCCGTTCTGCGTGAACCACGTAGTACGGTCAACTGCTAGGGACAGTGTTCCAGTATTACAGGCCATGTGTCGGAGTGGTATGCATGACTGATCACTTGATCGTGCATAATACCACATTATAGTTTTGAGACCAGATCGCAGTTCGTCGACGATTACGGCAACATGGTGTAGTGCTGGATGTAGTATGTCATACACCTCACCCTCAGCGACAAGAATTGTATAGTTATTACTTTCATTATTATTATTTTTATTTTACTTAGGTTTATTTAGGTAACGTAGAGAGTTTAGTTAGATGATTCATCTGTGTAATTTTTGTCGCTGGCATTTTCTGAGGTAGCAAAAGACAGAGTCTGAATGTAGGACTTATTTCACTATCGCTGAGCTAAGCAGACATACAGGGCTATTCAGCTGTCCATACCGCTGAGTTTTATGCAGCCCGGAATGCCTTATGATAATACCTGCAAGATTTTCATACTCTCTAACTCGCCATACAGAAAGTGTTGGTTCTACAGAAAAAGTGAACAGGACTGAACAGGACCGTTGTGTAAGAAATTTAAGTACGTTTTTTTTTTTTTGTTCATGAAAAACTTGTCTGAGGGTCCCTTCTGTACGTTTTTCTTGCTTTAATCGAAAACTACAGCATCTAGCAAAACTCATTCCACTGTAGAAATGGAACGTAGTTATATTTTGTACTGGAATACGTTTTCGATGGAGGCCATGGTTTTCGAGTTTGTACGTTTTTCTTGAATAATTCGAAAATTACCGCTCTAGCGAAGACGCATTCCAGTACAAAATTTAACTACATTACATTTCCCACATAAAGATTCCGTTCATTTTTTCTGTAGTGCTAATGGTTTGTGAGTAGCGAGCGAGGAAACATGAAAATCTTGCACGTGGTGTTTGGAGTCGTTGTGAGTTGCTTTAAACTCAGCGATAAGGGTAACTGAATCATCCTATAAATGTAACCATGGTAAAAATGTTGCAAGGAAGAATCATAAACAAACGTTCACAAAAGCGAAACAACAGCAAAAAAATTAAGTTCAGAAACAGTGGTCTCGTTTAAATTATTCACGATTAATCCGTATCTGTTTTATGGTTAAAAAGCGGCTCCTAGTATCAGCGATATAGTACATTTTTAGGGGGAAGTCATTTTCCAATAAGAAAATGTTAGACTGCTGACACGTGATTATTTCCTGGTGTGATCGTTTGTATGTTCGTGTATCATGTGTTCAGTTTTCCGAATTTATGCTTGCCGGACCAAGGTGTTTCTACACGTTTTGGAAAATGTCAGGATGATTCTTAGGGGTAGCGTTTCTACGAAAGCATGTCCTACACGCTTTTGTGGTGAGATTCTGGCGTTGCACAGATCTTTGTACTATTTATCCCTATGTAAACTTTTATTTAAGAGATTGAAATGAAAATTTACAAAGGGACAGATAGTACAAAAATCTGTTCAACGTCTCCTCACCGTCAATGCCTGTACAACTTAAAGAAACATTACTCCTAAGACTCATCCCGAAGTTTGTCAGAATGTGTAAAAACACCTGATTGCGTCATTCATGTGGTCAGCAAGCATATGTACGGAATTCTGGACAAAAGAGACACGAAAACTGAAATACATTATATAGATGTGTGCGTCTTTTGACTTCAGATGGCATGATCACGTTCATCTGTCTGTAACGCTCATTACCCGACTACTTTTGAGATTTACTAGGGCAGTGAGGTGATGAAATTTAGTGACACCATTTGCAAATGCCGAGAACTTCTCAAGTTGAGCAAACGTGAGAGTAATTACGTAAAAAAGCCGACTTGTTTACAGCCGAGCGCGTAATTAAATATTTCGAAGTCCGTGTCGTGTTGAAATCAGACGACTCAAGATATTAAAAATAAGGATTTTTCTAAATAGAAATTTTATTTCAACCAGGCAATGTTTCGTGCTGTTTAGTATCATGACAATGCATCCTGCGGCACTATACTACGGCGACTGGAGTCTACAAGTATCAGCGTTGTCAGCTTTCACTTCAATTTTGATCAAAAGATAGCATATTAAGCTCTAGCAATATGATATGACATAAGTTGTAAATCAGTATTATGTACTTGTGAAGTGTTCTTTAGTCCATAATAGAATGGAGACTGCCTCTGACCAAAGAGGAGCTTATGACAACGCTTTTACGATCGAATATTTTACCTATGTTGACTTTAGGAGTGGTAGCATTCACATCTACTATGCTATACAATCCTTCAGTGAAACTGTTATCAAGTTGCAGCAGGCACCTTATTTTTGTTTTTGGATGGGGTCCGCCCTACACAAAACAATTTTTTTTCTTTTACACAGAAATGTTTCGCTGAAGTTACAGCATCATCAGTAGGTTTTCCTTGATACCATAAAAAAAACACTGATAATGTAACTTCAGCGAAACATATCTGCGCAAAAGAGAAAAAAAAATGTATTTGCACAAGGCGGACCTAATCCTGAAACAGATGTAACAGGGGAGTCAATTATTATCCGCATAGTACACTACTGACCATTAAAATTACTACACCACGAAGACGTGCTACAGACGCGAAATTAAACCAACAGGAAGACGATGCTGTGATATGCAAATGATTAGCTTTTCGGAGCATTCACACAAGGTTGGCGCCGGTGGCGACACCTACAACTTGCTGACATGAGGGAAGTTTCCAACCGATTTCTCATACACAAACAGCCGTTGACCGGCGTTGCCTGGTAAAACGTGTAAGGAGGAGAAATGCGTAAAATCACGTTACTGACTTTGGTAAAGGTCGGATTGTAGCCTATCGCGATTGTGGTTCATCGTATCGCGACATTGCTGGTCGCGTTGGTCGAGATCCTATGACAGTTAGCAGAATATGGAATCGGTGAGTTCAGGAGGGTAATACGGGACGCCTTACTGGATCTCAACGGCCTCGTATCATTAGCAGTCGAGATGACAGGCATCTTATCCGCATGGCTGTAACGGATCGTGCAGCCACGTCTCGATCCCTGAGTCAACAGATGGGGACGTTTGCAAGACAACAACTATCTGCACGAACAGTTCGACGACGTTTGCAGCAGCGTGGAGTATCAGCTCGGAGACCATGGCTGTGGTTACCCTTGACGCTGCAGGAGACAGACGGGATCGCCTGCGATGGTGTAGTCAACGACGAACCTGGGTGCAGGAATGGCAAAACGTCATTTTTTGGGATGTATCCAGGTTCTGTTTACAGCATCATGATGGTCGCATCCGTGTTTGACGACATCGCGGTGAACGCACATTGGAAGCGTGTATTCGTCATCGCCATACTGGCGTATCACCCGGCGTGATGGTATGGGGTGCCATTGGTTACACGTCTCGGTCACCACTTGCTCGTATTGACGGCACTTTGAACAGTGGACGTTACAATCCATTAATGATGAGCGTCGCTCTTGACGGTACATGATTACAGTATCAATAGTAACTGGTACTGGCGCCCTGCTAGGTCGTAGCAAATGATGTAGCTGAAGGCTATGCTAACTATCGTCTCGGCAAATGAGAGCGTATGTAGACAGTGATCCATCGCTAGCAAAGTCGGTTGTACAACTGGGGCGAGTGCTAGGAAGTCTCTCTAGACCTGCCGTGTGGCGGCGCTCGGTCTGCAATCACTGATAGTGGCGACACGCGGGTCCGACGTATACTAACGGACCGCGGCCGATTTAAAGGCTACCACCTAGCAAGTGTGGTGTCTGACGGTGACACCACAGTACCTGTACACGCCATCCAAGCTCTGGTTGACTCACTGCCCAGACATATCAAGGCCGTTATTATGGCCGGAGGTGGTTGTTCCGGGTACTGGTTTCTCAGGATCTATGCACCCAGATTGCGTGAAAATGTAATCACATGTCCTAGTATAATATATTTGTCCAATGAATCCCCGTTTATCATCTGAATTTCTTCTTGGTGTAGCAATTTTAATGGCCAGTAGTGTATTTACAATGAAGAAGAATAGATCTTGAAGCAGTGCGCCTTTATCAAAAAATATTTGTTACTATGATCTCGACACCATTACAAATTAACACGCATAGTAAAATATTTACTACCGTTTAGGGGCCCAAAAGTTTGAAATGATTGATTTAGCCCCACCTTACCCTATACAGGGTGTTCCCGTGGGAATACACAGAGTGCAGGGACCCATGTATGGAAATCTCCTGCAAGAAACCTACATATCATCTGACACAAATACACCAACCACTAACAGTATGCAACCCTCCACCCGAGCAGTGTTAACCGTTGCATTCTCCATTGTGAGTGCGAACGCGCGAGCACCACTGTAGCTCCTGAATGTCTGGAGCCATTTACATCTGCCTCGGTAAACACAGGAACCCCTGTCTCGAAAAAAATGGGACTAGGACACCGCAAGGACTCCTAAAGATGAAGGTGAGATTAGGAGATAGAAGCGGGTCACGTGTGAGGAGCTCTGCAATGCACGGAGAAATTTCAACACAAACTTTGCACAAATGACTTTTTATGTAGAGGAAAATACTATACAATTGAGACACGCTTAGCAGCCCTATTGCTTAGAGTAGGCGTGGGTAAAGTGTGATGTATATGAATAACTGTGAAACACCTCGAACAATTACAACCAGGCTTGGTCAGTGTGTGTCTTACTATCAGAAAAAGTGTAGCTTAAAGGTGAGTTGCTGATGTTGAGAGGGGTGACGTAAAAACAGTCTAGAACTATTACTTTGAATTCATAAGATTTACAGTTTTAAAAACGTGTAAATACACTGTTCACTATTACTTCATAGAAAGGTGGATTCCTTTTCCTATCTAAAAGATGTGTGGATTAAATAAGTACGCCGCATCGGAGGTCAATCAGCTAATATAAAATAAAAGGAAACATGAATTATCTACTAAGTTCGGTGAAACATACTGATCTAATTTGAAGAAAACAGCCCTGTTATTCGAGGTATCGCTGAAAGAAACAAACAAAATTGTGTCAATTGCATTTCTCTGTAGTATGTCTGTTATGTGTGTGCCATAAAAGTTATCTAACAAAAGTTGCCTAACATATTACAAACATCACCACAGGCCTCACGTATCCTGCTTTGTCCTCGTCTCGTCCCACTAGGGCTCCATGAACGACTATTTTCCAATGTTGTCCAGAGATAAATACCTGAAGGTTTTCTGCCTGGATGTAAGACCCGCTCTATGTATCCTCGATGCCCAGTGGCGTGGTTGGGTGATATTTCCCAATATGAGCGGTACTGTTGAACGCCTCTCACGTCGAGCAAACTAATTAAGATAGTGTGTTACCCACGTGTAACTGTTTCGTTCACACTACACTAGACATTGCTTCAGGAAAATGAGTAGTTTATCTACACAATATACATTTCAGCCAACCTCTTTACAATGCTGTCTAACAACAGCGGTACAGAAAAAGGTAGTAGCAGCAAGATTATGCGAAGTGAATTTTGTCAGTAGAGAAAAAATGAGCATAGAAGCTTTTGAAATGCGGTGTTATAGAAAAATGTTGAAGCTTGGATGGGTAGATAGAATACCAACGAAGAGACTCTGAATCGACTCGCAGAGCAATACTATTTAGGGCGAAACTTGAGTAACAGATGGACACATCAAGAGATGCGAAAGAATAATTAACTTGGTAATGGAGACTTCAGTAAGTAGGTCAGAGAATGAATGTAAGCTGCAGTAGTTAGGCAGAGATGAAGATACTTGGAAAGGGATGGACTAGCATGGAGAGTTCCATCACACTAGTCTTCGGACTCAACACATTAACAACGTTTTTCCCAAATTTCAGTTACGAATTTATGAGGGTCATTCAGTAAGTAAGTCAACGGCCTTGCCACAGTGGTAACACCGGTTCCCGTCAGATCACCGAAGTTAAGCTCTGTCGGGCTGGGCTAGCACTTGGATGGGTGACCATCCGGTCTACCGAGCGCCTTTGGCAAGCGGGGTGCATTCAGCCCTTGTGAGGCAAACTGAGGAGTTACTTTATTGAGAGGTAGCGGTTCCGGTCTCGGAAACTGACCTACGGTCGGGAGAACGGTGTGCTGACCACATGCCCCTCCATATCCGTATCTAGTGACGCCTATGAGCTGAACATGACACGGCGGCCGGTAAGTACCGTTGGGCCTTCATGGCCTGTTCGGGAGGAGAGAGAGAGAGAGAGAGAGAGGAGGATTCAGTAAGTAATGTAACATTTTTCTTGAAAAAAAGCTGAATTGGTTGTGGGACGTGGTAGAATAGTCTTAGTTTCGATGGGTGGCGGCGCTATAGGTACTCTTCAAAATGGCGTCTAAACGGAGGTGAGTTCCAAGCAGAGAGCTGCCATTAAGTTCATTTTGGCGGAAAATCAGAACATCGCAGATATTCGTTGGCGGTTGTAGAATGTCCACGGAGAACTGTAAGTGAACAAAAGCACGGTGAGTCGTTGGGCGAGGCAGACCTGTCCGATCTCCCGCGTGCCAGCCGACCGCACACAGCTGTGACGCCTGTAATGTTGGAACTTGAGCACACTTTCATTGGAGGTGATCTACGAATCATAGTCAAATACCCCGCTGCACAACTGAACTTTTCTGGTGGTACTGCTGACACAGCAGAAGGCTGTAAAGAGCAACGAAGGACCATCTGTGCGGAATTGCTTGTGCGTTACAAGACTGATTGTAACAATTTTTTGTCGAACACCGTCACGGGCGATGACACATTTGTGCATAACTTCCAGACGGAGCCAAAACGGAGTGTTCATCCTCATCCACCTCACAGCCCGAAAGTCGCACCTCCTGTCTTCCATTCGTTTGACAAAATTAAGGATGCACACTGCGGGAAGCAGTGCGTGGGTGATGGGGAAGTTATTGATGCAGCAAGACGTTGGCTTCGTCGTCTACCAGTATAATGGTACCATGTGGACATACAGGCCATTCCAGTAAGGTGAAGCATTGAACGGAGATTAAGTTGGAAAATAGGGTTTTGTGGCCAAAAGTGTGGGGAACAGCATAGTATATTGGAATCCTGAATAAAACCAATCTACTTTCAGAAAAAATGTGTTGCATTACTTATTGAATGCTCCTCACATGTAAAATTGTGTCCATATGTGAGTCAGTCGATAGTATTTAGTTAAAAACAATATGAATCTTAAGCCGGATTACAGTTTTGACTGAGATGGTTAAAATTAGATGCATAGAAAGTGACAGAAATAATGCTGTGCAATATTTCGCACAGTAGAGGTGTGAGCCAGCAGTTGCAGGAAATGTTGGGGAGTGAGTACCAGGTCACCAGCATTGTGAAACCTAGTGCAGGGTTGGCTCAGGTGACTGACAGCGTAGGGGAGTTATGCAGGAATTTGACGAAGGCTGATCAGGTAGTGATAGTGGATGTAGCAGGGGTCTTGTTAGGGACTGTGAATATGATGCAGGTGGTGACCAGGTAAAGATAGCTACTCAAACTGGTGGCTCTAATGTGCATTTCGTGCAGCTGTTTCAGCATCATGATCGGACTCATCTTAATGAGGCTGGAGATGGCGCTGATCACAGGGGGAATGGGTCACATTTCGGTGATGTCAGTTTGGTCTATCAGTAGATCAGGTTTCACTAGGCCTGGCCTGCACCTCAATAGGTATGGGAAGGGGAGCCTGGCAAAGCTTGTAGTTGACTGTGTAGTGGGTAGTGGCGGGGTCACTCATGGAAAAATTCCTGTAGTAGTTGGTGTTAGAGGTGCACCATTTTTAGTTGAAGTCAGCTGATAGGTATACCTGCTTAAAGGAAGTCTCTCTGACTAAGGGCTCACCTTCAGGGGATGTCATGTTTCCAAGTATAGAAGGAATTAGTACATTTCATCAAGATATAAGAAATACAAAAGTTAGTGAACTGCTTATAAATGTTGACTCTGAAAATAGTGGTATGTCGGAGCACCACTTAAATAATTTGACAATTCAGAGGCTTTCTTTAAAAGGATACAGATTAGTTTTCTGATTTTGAAGGAGTTCCTTGTGGGGTGGGGGAGAGGCTATATATCTAACAAAACAGTATTCCATTTGAGTCCATAGACGTATCACAGCACTGCACTGAACTGATATTTGAATGTTGTGCAGGGGCAGTTGAATTTAGTGAAACTGAATTCGTAATTTTTATTGTTTATAGGTCCCATAACTCTGACTTCACAGCATTTCTGCTCAAGCTAGAGAGCGCTCTTGGTTCATTTTGTAGGAAGTACCAGAAATTAGTTATATGTGGTGACTTCAATATAAATTTTGTATATGATGGTGCAAGAAAAAGGGTGTTGGAAGAGCTCATAAATTCATATGATCTCATGCAGACACTGTTTTTTTTCCAGTTAGGGTGCAGGGGAACAGCATCACAGCCAAAGACAATATTTTTATTCAGTCTTCATTACTAGATGGGCATTCTGTTAGTAAAAGGGTGAATGGCCTTTCAGATCATGATGCACAAATTTTAACACTAAAAGGCTTTTGTACTCAAACAAATGTCATATGTAATTACAAACTATGTAGGAAAGTTAATCCAACAGCAATAGAGAGTTTTTTAAACGTTTTTCAAGGAACATGAGTGGCAGGGTGTTTATAGTGTCAATAACATAGATGATAAATATAATTCTTTCCTTTACACATTTCTCAAGCTTTTTGAGAGTTGCTTTCCATTAGAACATTCTAATCGGGGTACTGGCAGTAATAGGCAGCCCAGGTGGCTGACTAATGGGATGAGGATATCATGTAGAACAAAGTGGGAATTATATCAAAATGTTAGAAGTAGTCACAATCAAGCTGCAGTAGCCCATTTCAAACACTATTGTAACGTGCTTAAAATGTTATTAGGAAGGCAAAGAGTATGTGGCATGCAAATAGAACAGCTAATTCACAGGATAAAATTAAAACCATATGGCCAGTTGTAAAGGAAGTGTCTGGTCAGCAGCACAAGGTCGACGATATAAAGTCAGTTCATAGCAGAAATATTTCTGTTACTGATAAATCAGATATATGTACAATAATTAACAATTATTTTCTGAGCATTGCTTGTGAATTAAATAAAAATTTAGTTTCTACAGGGAATCATATACCTTACTTGAAAAATGCCTTCCCGAGATTGATATCTGAAATTATCCTCTGTGATACAGACAAAGGGGAGACTGAGTCAATAATTAAATCACTGAAGACTAAGGACTCTCATGGTTATGATGGAGTGCCTAGGAGAATATTAAAGTACTGTGCTGCACATGTTAGCCCTGTATTTAGCCATATTTCTAATTTTTCCTTAGGAATGGTCAGTTTCCTGAACAGTTGAAGTACGCAGTATCAAAGCCGCTTTATAAAAAGGGAGAAAGGAATACTGTAGGAAATTTTAGACCTATTTCTAAGCCATCAGTGTTGGCGAAAGTTATGGAAAAGTTTGTGTATATAAAGAAAATTGATCATTTTATATGACACAATTTGCTATCAAATGAACAGTTCGGCTTTAGAAGTTGCTTAACAACTGAAAATGCTATATTTTCTTTTCTCTGTGAAGTACTGGATGGGTTAAACAAAAGATTTCGAAAGCTGGGCATATTTTTTGATTTAAGTGCGGTAAGGTATTTGACTGTGTTGATCACAAAATATTGCTCCAGAAGTTGGACCATTACGGAATATGGGGAGTAGCTCACAATTGGTTCACCTCTTACTTTAGCAAGAGAGAGCAAAAGGTCATTATTCAGAGTGTTGAGAATGGCTGTGATGTGGAGTCTGAGTGAAGTATGGTCAAGTGGGGGGTGCCCCAGGGATCAGTGTTGGGGCCATTCATGTTCCTTATTTATATAAATGATATGCCCTCTAATATTGTGGGTAGCTCTAAAATATTTCTGTTTGCTGATGACACTAGCTGGTAGTGAAGAATGTTGTGTGCAACTCGATTTCCTATAGTGCAGATTATGTCCTGAGTTCATAGCTTGTAGAAAATAAACTAATGCTACATCGCAGTAAGAATCTGTTTTTACAGTTTCTAACACGTAATTCAACAAAACCTGGCGTTTTAATTTCACAGAACGGGTATATGATTAGTGCAACTGAACAGTTTAAATTTCTAGGTGTTCAGATAGATAGTAAACTGTCGTGGAAAGTCTATGTTCAGGATCTTGTGCAAAGACTTATTGCTGCAATTTCTACTATTCGAATGGTATCTGAAGTGAGTGTTCGTTCGACACGAAAATTAGTCTACTTTGCTTATTTTCATTTGCTTATGTCGCATGGTATTATTTTCCCATTCTAAAAGGATATTTTTGGCTCAGAAACGAACGGTTCAGGCAAAAAGTCGTGTAAGTTCACGAACCTCTTGTCGAACCCTGTTGACGAGTCTGGGTGTGTTGACATTGGCCTCTCAATACATATATTCCTTACTGCTATTTCTTGTTAACAATATTAGCTTATTCCCAAGAAAAAGCAGCTTTCACTCGGTTAATACTCGGCAGAAATCAAACCTGCATTTGGATCGGACTTCCTTAATTCTTGTGCAAAAAGGTGTGCAGTTTGCTACTGCATCCATTTTCAATAAGCTACCACTCGAATTCAAAAATCTTAGCAGTAATCCATGCGCTTTCTAATCGAAACTGAAAAGTTTCCTCATGCGTCACTCCTTCTGTTCTTTCGAGTAGTTCCTTGAAAAAGTAAGCTGATTCTTGTTTTATTGATATTGCGTTTACTTAAACTTATGGATTGATTTTTTCGGGTTCATAAACACTTTATTTTTATCTGTTATTACTTTTATGTAGTAATTTCATGTACTGACACGTTATATGACCTTGGAGATTTGCTCCTCAATTTGGTCCTACGGAACTTTACGTATAAATAAATAAAATTTTCGTATTTCAGATTTGGTGGCATTATCTCGTAGAGGTTGTCTCACATAAAACCTGTTAGCTTTCTGTAGTTCTGAGTTTCAATATATGATGTCGACTTTAGGCATGATCTAGAAAGAGGGAACCAAAAGAGAAAGCTGTCTTTGTATGCTAATATCTGTCCGAATAAATTTATGTGAAGTGATAAAATTATTCAGGCTTTCACGGCCGTCTGGTGGTCGGCTCTCTGGAAGTTTAGCAGTTGTTACTAATATTTCAGTCGTTACTAATATTTATTCTTCCCGATGTTTCGTCAGCACGTGTGACTAACGAGAAGAAATCTTACCGGACAACGGCCTGTAAGCCACTGAATTCTGTGAGTGAAATGTTTGGAAGCAAAACAAACAGTAAATTATAAGCAGCTCAAAGCTTATGATATGCTAAATCAGTACCAATTTCTGTTTCGCGTGGATTGAGATCTGAAAAACCAAAGAGATTCTATTTCAATATGATAGGTCAGTGTTCTTGCTTCGAGCTTTAATGGTAGCATGCAGTGATGCGTGAAGGCAGTGTAGCTTCGAAATTAAATCGTAAGTAACAGCTAGAAGAGGACGAAATCAAACATATACTCTATTTGAAAAAAAGCAAGACCCTCACGACTGAAGTAGACAAAGAATTTTTCTTAAAGGGTTGCTTAGGACTTACGATACATTCTTAGGATCACCACACCAAACAAGGCTATCTATGTGGCGTGCTATAGCCAGACACATTAAAGGCAACACGACACCTGCAGCAAAAATTTCTCCTGGCGGCAGTGAGGTGCGGTCTGCCTAGAAGATACTTAATTGACTCTTCTCTGGCATAAAAAAGTGTGAGACATATATTTTGAGATGAGGATTCTTCATAGTTTTGGGTCCGCTATACCAAAATGCGCAGAAAATATCCCTGAACAGCCTCGGTAATTATGTCTGTTAAGTTCAGGCTTAGCCTGTACAATATAAATTAGTCACGCAGAAATGGAAGTACCTTCCATTCATGTTGCGTTCTTCAATAAATCAATGCATGTAATGGTAAATGCCCGGATTCCTATACCCCTTTCAGGATAATGCATTCTGGAAGAGGAAAAGTAAAACATATTTCAAAAGGACTGAGAATTAGCATATCCAACAGCGCTTAGCACATTACCGGTCTCTAACTCTGGTCTAGCTTTGTCACCAGTAATAGGTAAAGAGCAGTCCGCGTAGCATAAAACAAACCGAAGCACCTAATAAAATTTACACCCTCTTGGAACTGCGGTTGCTGTACAGTTGAATTGAACATCTTGTATTTTTTAGTTCCTTCTGCAACGCACAAAAATAACAAAACGCAAAAACATATTCGAAGCTCTCAAAGCTGTTGATTAACTTCTCATTTCTCAGCTATTTTTAACGTCATTGGGCTATGGAAAAGGGATTTTTACAGTTAAATTTTATTTTTGCATGTTTAGATCTTTGATTAATTTATGGCAAAAGTTTGATTTAGAATGACAGATAGATCAGTATCTGTACATGCATGACGGTAATGTATAATGATACTAAATTTTCCGTACATTAATGTGCAACATGTTCACCTCCGCAGCTGAGTGGTTAGACCGTCTGAATTCCATGCAAAGGATTTGGGCTCAGTTCTCGCCACTGTGAGGGAATTTTTTCTTGAAGAGGGGACTGAAACAGGTTGGACTCAACCCGTGATGACGACTGAGTAGCGGTTCCAAGGTGTGGAAAGCTGACAACGACGCAGACAGAGGTGTGCTCACCGCACGTGGCTCCTTGCAGCATAGGAAGTGGTAGACGATGACGTGCCGGTCGCAAAACACCGTGTGGCCGTCTGGGGCTGATTGACGAGTTACTTCACCTCCTATGTACGAAGTAACTTTGCTACTCGACATATATTTCACAATTTTGTGTTTTGTAGTGTCGATCATTGCCCACAACCACATGTAAAAAAGTCCGCACATATAACATTAGTATGACCCATTCTTTAGTACAGCTTGAGTTTTTGGGATCTGCGCTAGGTCGGATTAAAGGGAGACATCGAAGCAGTTCAGAGGCCAGCTGCTAGCTTCGTTACCGGTAGAGCCGATCAACAGGCAGATATTACAGAGATGCTTTGGGAAGTGAAATGGGAATCCCTGGACGGAAGGCGACGTAGTTTTCGATGAACACTGTTGAGAAAATTTAGAACATCGACTTCAGCAGCTGACTGCAGATTGATCCTACTGCCACCAAAGCACGTTCAATATACCGGGCGATCAAAAAGTCAGTATAAATTTAATAAACCACGGAATGATGCAGATAGAGACACACGTGCTTGGAATGACATGGGGTTTAATTAGAACCAAAAAAAAAAAATTGCTAGATGCGTGAAAGATCTCTTGTGCGCGTCTTTTGGTGATGATCGTGTGCTCAGCCGCCACTTTCGTCATGCTTGGCCTCCCAGGTCCCTAGACCTCAGTCCGTGCGATTATTGGGTTTGGGGTTACCTGAAGTCGCAAGTGTATCGTGATCGACCGACATCTCTAGGGATGCTGAAAGACAACATCCGACGCCAATGCCTCACCATAACACCGGACATGCTTTGCAGTGCTATTCACAACATTATTCCTCGACTACAGCTATTGTTGAGGAATGATGGTGGACATATTGAGCATTCCCTGTAAAGAACATCATCTTTGCTTTGTCTTACTTTGTTATGCTAATTATTGCTATTCTGATCAGATGAAGCGCCATCTGTCAGATATTTTGTGAACTTTTGTATTTTTTTGGTTCTAATTAAACCCCATGTCATTCCAAGCATGTGTGTCAATTTGTACCTCTCTATCTACATTATTCCGTGATTTATTCAGTTTTCAAATTTATACTGACTTTTTGATCACCCGGTACTTCTGGAAGCAAGTTGGTTTTATTCAGAATTCCAATATAGCGTATTATTCTCCACTCTTTTAGCTACAAAACCCTATTTCTCAACATAATCTCCGTTTAATGCGACGGCATTACACCACGTTACCGGGAGGGACTGTACGGCCGCATGGTACCACTCTAAAGGTCGACGTATGGGCCTACGTCTCGATGCATCAATAATCTCCCCATAACCACTGTATACTGCTTCCCGCTTTGTGCACCTTCAACGGGCCAAACAGATGGAAGTCGGAAGGAGCGAGAACCGGGCTGTAGGGTGGATGACGAACAGTCCAGTGAAGTTTTGTGAGCTCCTCTGTGGTGCGCTGACTTGTGTGAGGCATTGCGTTGTCATAGAGCGGAGAAGTTTGTGTGCATTATTGTGGCGACGTTAAGGCTGAAGTCGTTTCTTCGATTTCCTGAGGGTGGCCCAATACACTCCTGTCTGACCGCTTTGAGCAGGAGAACGGTGTCCCTCAGGGTAGCGTTTTAAGTGTGACTGTCCTTGCCATCGCTATTAATAGCATTACCTCCACAGTGAAGAGTCCCGTCCAGTGGTCCTTGTTTGTGGATGATTTCTCTTTGTTTTGCTCTTCTTCAAACCTCGCAACGACAACGCGTCAGTTACAACTTACTCTTAGACGGTTGGATGACTGGACGCAGAAGAGTGGTTTTAAGTTTTCCACCGAGAAGTCCGTATGTGTTCTTTTTCACCGTTCTCGTTCGATTTTAACCTTTCCTGAGTTGAGGATGAGGGACACTGTCCTTACTTTTGAAGACACGGTGAGATTTCTGTGCCTCATTTTTGACTCGAAGCTTACGTGGTTACCTCACCTTAAAGACCTGAAACGACGGTCACTTTAAGTATTTTAAAATGTCTTAGCCACAGTACATGGGGAGTCGACAGGACTTGTCTGCTCCAGTTTTACAGGGCGTTTGTACGATCTTGGCTCGATTATGGATGCACGGTATATGGGTCTGCGAAGCCTTCTTACTTAAAGATGTTAGACGTTGTGCTCCATGAAGAGCTTCGGTTGGCCACTGGGGTATCCAGAACTAGCCCCATACCAAGACTCTGTGCAGAGGCTGGCGAACCGCCACTTCATATGCAGCCTGCTATTTAAGGTGCGTCAGACGTACAAAACTTTGTCCACACCATACACACCTGCATACCATACAGTTGCTCAGCCTCCTCTCGCACGTCTATTTCATAACCGGCAACGAGCGACGCGGCCCTATGGGATTCGCGCACAGGATTGCCTCTCTGCGATGGATACGGCTGGTCTTCATATTTTCCGTCGCGGTTGGAGCAGGTTTCCACCTTGGCTCCTCTTAAGAAAGATTGTACACCAGATTTTACATTCCAATACCTGTTTTTTAACATTTTAGATGCGCATCACGGTTTTACCGTCGTTTACACTGATGGAGAATTTCCTTGGCTGTTCTGTAGCGTTCCCTGATCATGTTACCCGGATTCGCCTCCCTGATGAATATACCGTTTTCGCAGCGGAGCTCCACGCGATCCTGAAGGCACTGGAGCGGATGAATCGTGTTCGGGGCTATCGATTTCTTCCTGCTACGATTCTCTTAGTGCCTTACAATCATTTCAGAATCTGTATCCAACTGAGGAGATGGTCCAGCTCATATATGACCAACTGTACTTGCTCCAACGGCGGGGTAAGGAGGTGTCCTTCTGCCGGGTGCCTGGTCATGTAGAAATATGGGGCAATGAACAGACCGATCGGGCTGCCAAGGAAGCCTACAGAGATCAGGATGTGGTCCAGTGTCCTATTCCCTTGCAGTCTGTCATTTCTGCCCTCCACAAGAAAAGCATGGAGTTGTGGGAGGAAGAATGGCTCGTGGTGACGGCCAATAAACTGCGGTTGGTGAAGTCAACAACTCGGCCGTGGCGTTCCTCCTGCCGGTTGCTCAGGCGGGAAGAAGTGGCTCTCACGCGTCTTCGGATTGGGCACTGTCCTCTGACGCATAGCTTTCTATTACGGCGGGAGGATCCCTCGTTTTGTGATGCTTGTGGTGTGCACATCTCTGTCAGCCACATTTTAACGGACTGCATTTTATACCCTGACGCAAGGGCAGAAGCACAAGTTGCTGGGGATCTGCCCAGTGTTTTAGCTGATGATGAGACGTGTGTGTCTAGGGTTTTAAAGTTTTGTTATGTGTCTGGACTCTGGCCTAAACTTTTAGGCTGGAGGTTTCAGTGTATTGCAAAGTGGCTGGCTCCTCCCTTTTTTCCTTGTGGTCAACCTGCCACTTCCATCTGATATGTTGTTTTGGCTCCCTCTACCACTTTCTTCCTGTGTTGTCCATGTCTTACTGCTGGCGGCATGCTTCACCCCACGCTTCGGTGTGGGTAGGCTCATATTTTTCTAAGATTGTTATCTGTGTTTTACGTTCTCTTTTATCTTACTGTTCTGAGTCTTTTCTTGAGACCCGTCTCAATCTGTTACTGAGCTGGCGCTGAAGACCTTGCCGTCGTGCGCCCATACAGCCCTCTCCATCATCATTCATCATGACAGATATTCGTTGCACGATAATGGAGGACATCAAATAGCATAACGTCTCCAGAGACTAAGAAGACCATCGCCATGACTTAACCGGCTGATGATACGGCTTTGAACTTTTTTCGTTCAGAGGATAGGTGGAGTGGCGCCACTCCATGAATTGAAGTTTTGTTTTTGGTTCGAAGCCATGAATCCGTGTTTCATCGACTGTGACGATGTTCGAGGAAAAATTGTCACAATCAGCCTCGTGAGCGCGCTATCCCGCACTTATCGTCTTTGCTTCTTATGGTCTTCTGTCCGGTAGGGAAGAACCCAGTGGACACACATACATTTGAGTATCGCAGCTGGTGGACGAGTGTGTCAGCAGCACGAACAGTGACGTCCAGTTGGGCAGCGAGGCGTTTGATTGTGATCCGTCGATCATCTCAATTGAGAGTGTCCGCACGTTCCAACACTGAAGGCCAGCTGTGACGGCTGTGTGCGGCCGGCCGGCACGCGCGAGATCGTCCAGGTTTGCGCGACCTTGTTGCGATGATGAGAGACGCCTCGCCCAACGGCTCATCGGGCTTTTGTTCATTGTCAGTCTCCGCCAAACATTCTGCAAGCGCTTGCGATGCTCTGGTTGTCCGCCAAAAGAAACTCAGTGACAGGTGTCTGCTTGGAACACACGCCCGTTACAGACGCCAGCGCCATATCTACCAGAACCTCTTGAAATTACAAGAGCCGAAGCGGGAATATTCCACAATGTCCCACAGCAAATTCCGCATCTTTTCAACCGAAATTCGCGAGAAAACAGTATGTTACATTATCTATAGAACGCTCCACTTACATTTCTCGTACGAAGGCATATAGACTGTCTTTTTTCACACCACTCTGTTCGCTAGCGGGACAGAAAAGTAAATGACTAGTAATGGTAAAGGCTAACCTCCGCCACGCACCGAACCGTCGTTTGCGGAGTACTTTTGTAGACGCTGATGTATATGTAGAATCGACTGTTTGCGTATGTGAGGCAGAGCAGACCCCAACACGCCGCGCGGGATTAGCCGAGCGGTTTAAAGCGCTGCAGTCATGGACTGTGCGGCTGGTCCCGGCGGAGTTTCGAGTCCTCCCTCGGTCATGGGTGTGTGTGTTGTCCTTAGGATAATTTAAGTGAAGTAGTGTGTAAGCTTAGGGACTGATGACCTTAGCAGTAAAGTCCCGTAAGATTTCACACAAATTTGAACAGACCCAGACACGTTGTAATAGAATCACTAAGTACTATACCATCGACGGAGTTGAGAAAAAGCAGCCGTCATCGCTCCACGGGAACCGAAGTCAGGACTGTAACAGTTTAACGATTTGTTTTTCTGATTTGTTGTTTAAGGAATGCGCCTGGCAGGACAAATGACAAATACTTTTTTTTTTTTTTTTTTTTTTTTTTTTGATTTCCGTACCGCCTCAATCGATAATCGGGATTGCTTTGTTGTTCATCTGCGTGTTAGTTAAAACCCTTTTTCTCAGGAACTGGTGGACGTATAAAGTTGAAATTTTTGTCACATACTAAGATCTATAGGCCGTTGATGGTATAACAACCGTTAGCTTCTAAGTCAAGCCATTTGTGATTGCGTAGCCTCAGTTGTGGGTAAGGCAGGTGGTAGACTTCAGATTATTGGTAGAATACTGGGGAAGTACAATCAGTCTGCAAAGGAGACTGCTTACATATCACTTGTCCGACCCGCTCTAATATTGCTCAAGTGTGTGGGATCCATGCCAAACAGGACTGACAGGGGAGATTGAACATATAAAGAGAATCACGGCACGGATGGTCAGGTTTGTTTGATCTGTGGGAGGGTGAGACAGAGATGCTGATGAAAGTGAACTGGCAGACTCTTGAGGGCAGACGTAAACAATCCCGACTATGTCCAGTAACTAAGTTTCAAGAACCGTCTTTAAATGATGAGTCCAGGGATGTACTGCAACCACCTACGTATCGCTCACTTGGGGATCGTGAAGACAAGATTAATTACAGCACGCACAGAGGCAGTCAAATAATCATTCTCACCGCGCTCCATAAAAGGATGTTCGGGAAGAAACCCTTATAAGTGGTACAATGGGACGTATCCTGTGCCATGCACTTCACGATGATTAGCAGAGTAGGGGTGTAGATGTAGATGTAGATATTCTGATACTCGTAAACTCACTCATTAAACCCATCAGGGTACTTTCCCTCGACGCAGAATCGTGAAATTTGGTAAGAAGTTAGGTTTGACTCTACATGTAAAGGTAAAAATCCGAAGATTGTTAAGTTGTTATTATGTAAAAGAGAAAAAAAATATTTGTTTTGTCATTTGTAATACGACACCAAACTTGAAATTAAAACAATCAGTAGTTTTGCATTCAGGCTGACTGGGTTGCAATTTATTAATCATCAGATATCCAGGAGATATTATTGCCAACCTTCAAACGCCATATTTACGTGCAGTAATCGCTCCTGGATATCTGATGATGGATAAAAGCGTCATATGATCAATAAATTCATTCTTTCCCTTATGTTAGACTTACGATTGTGATCTAGTTATGCTAATTGTTACATTTATATTACTGAAATTAAAACAATCCCGAAAAATTCCAGAATGAGATTTTCAATCTGCAGCGGAGTGTGCGCTGATATGAAGCTTCCTGGCAGATTAAAACTGTGTGCCGGACCGAGACTCGAACTCGGGACCTTTGCCTTTTGCCGGCAAGTGCTCTACCATCTTTTTTTATTTATGTTTTTTTTATTTCGATATTGTTCGTTGCGTTTGGTCTGGGCGGACGTCACAAGACATCCGTTGAAGTTGATCGTTGACTCTTTGACTCAGTTTTTTTTTTTAATTACAGAGAGCACGCAGCCCTCTGACCGAACACGCCGTGCCGGCACCATTTGAGCTACGCAAGCACGACCCAGCCACGTACTCAGATCTTTAGTAGGAGACGAGGTACAGACAGAAGTAAATCTGCCAAGACGGGGCGTGAGTTATGCTCAGATGGTAGAGCACTTGCCCGCGTTCGAGTCTCGGTCCGGCACACAGTTTTAATCTGCCATGCAGTTTCAATCCCGAAAAATGTTGGAATCCCTGGGACCGATATCTTGCCAGTATTAATAACACGCAAAAGTAGTCGAAATTCTCGGTTCTCGTAATGGTTGAACTGTCAATGAACTTGGACATAATTAAGTTTGTAGGGAACTCTCAGTGCGCGGGTCATATTCACAATTGGCCAGTTTTTTTATTTATTTTTTATTTTTCTTTAAATGCTACTTCGTTGCTCAGTAGATGTGGGGCGCCAATCGCGAGATAGGTACTAGGATTTTTCTGACACTTGTCACATTGTTCGACTCTATCGATGATTTACCTGCGAAAGAAAGCACAGTTGCACCGTGATGCGGACTCCACATTAAACTGTAAGTGTCTCATTAGCTTTTCTCTATTCTCGGTGAGTTCCAGGGCTCAGAAATAGTCCACACCGATGGATCAATGGTCGACGATGTTGTTGGTTTCGCATACGCTCACGTTGGACATACTGATCAGCCCTCCTTATAGGCTGGCTGTAATGTTTTCACGGCAGAGTTGGTAGCGCTCTTGAGCATATCCGCTCCTGGGCTGGGAAGTCCTTCGTCATCTGTAGTGACTCCTTAAGCACCCTACAAGCTCTCACCCAGTGCTTCCCTCGCCATCCTTTGATACTGAATATCCTGGAGTCTCTTTATGCCCTCAGCCACAGTGAAGGTTCAGTGATGTTCATTTGGTCTCTAGGACATGTCGGGATCCCGGACAATGAACTTGCTGACCGCCTGACCATACAAGCTGCCAGTAAACAAACTCTGGGGATTTGCCTGCCGGAGAGTGATAATCGATCGGTCTTCCGCCGCAAAGTCTTCTCGATCGGGGATACTGAACGGCGCACTATCAGTACACCAAATAAACTACATGTTAGCAAGGAGACAAAGAATGTGTGGCAGTAACCCAGACTATCCAGGACGCCCTCCTCCAGCTACGGCGACTGGGGAAGGAGGTGTCTTTCTGCTGGGTATCAGGGCAAATGGGAATTCCGGGGAATGAAAGTGCTGATCGAGCAGCCAAGGAGGCGTGTCGTGACCGTCAGTCTTTCAGTGTGCTATTCCCCTGGATGCCCTCACCTCGCTGTTGGGGTATAAAGTCCTGTGTCGCTGGGAACATGAGTGACTAGAAGTGACCGACAAAAAGTTCCGTTTGATCAAGCCCACAACTCGGCCGTGGCGTACTTCCTCCCAGCCACGTCGAAGGGTCGAGGTCCTCCTTACTCGTCTTCGCATCGGCCACAGCCCTCTAACGCATGGATTTTTACTCCGGCAAGAGGACTCTCCGGCGTGTGGTACTTGAGGCGTGTCTATCACGGTGCACCTCATTTTTTTGGGCTGCATTTTATTTGCTGACCAGCAGACTGCAGCGAATTTACCGGTGGATCTGCAGTCTATTTTATGCAATGACCAAACGAATGTGATTCGCGTTTTAAAGTTTTGTGATTTGTCCCAGGTTTTTAACAAGATTTTGGGGAGCTGTTTTTAATGTGTGAACAGGGTGGCTGGCTCACCCAAGTTTTTTGTGAGTGGTCAGCCTGCTGTTCTTTTAGCTCTTCTGTGTTTTGTTTTCCCTCTGTTTTAATTTCTTGATTAGCTATCTTGCCTAAAAATTGGTTTTAGTGCATGTGAGAGTGCCTGTGTGATTGTGTGGTCATTTCGTGTGCAAGCTTGTACGACAGTTTTCGTTCTTATACACATTCGTTTATTTTAATCATTGTTAGGGCGCTGATAACCTCGCCGTTGGGCGTCCATAAGATCCCCAAACCACACACACACACACACACATACACATACACATACACATACACATTTGGACTCTAGGCCATGTCGGTATCCCGGACAATGAACTTCCTGACTGCCTGGCCATACAGACTACCAGTCAACCAACTCTGGAGATTTGCCTGCTGGAGACTGGCCATCGATCGGTCTTCTGCCGCAAAGTCTTCTCCATCTGGGATACTTAATGGCGCACCCTCAGTACACCAAATAATCTACATGTTATCAAGGAGACAACGAATGTCTGACGGTCATCCATGCAAGCGACTCGCAGGGACTCCATTGTCCTTTGCCAGCTCTGCATCGGCCATACCTCCACCGTCGCGAGGACCCACCTCGGTGTCGCTGTGGCTCCCGTATGGCTGTCGTCCACCTCTTGCTGGACTGCCCAATTTTAGCCCTTCTGCGGCGGACTTTTAACCGTCCCAGCACCCTGCCTCTGGTGTTGGGTGACAATGCCTCAATGGCTGGTGTTATTCTACGTTTTATTCGTAAGGGCGGTTTGTATCATACAATCTAAGGGTGGTAGCCTGGCCTTCTGTCCCATTCCTCCACTCTCCCTTCATTTAACTTTTCCTCACTCTTTCTTTGCATTTTGTTTACCTTGGTGTTCGTGTTTTCCATCTGTGTGTGTTTATCTCGCCTTCGTTTGTAGACTGGAGAATTTATTGTGTTGCCGAGTGGCTTGCCCACCTTTTTTTATTCTTGTGATCAGCCAGCATCGGCTACCTACAATACTATTTTAATACTTATGGACTGCAGTTACAAATAACCTAAATTGGAATTATCACATAGATAATGTTGTGGACAGAGCAAATCAAAGACTGCTATTCATTGGCAGAAAGATGGTGCAAGAGGTCTACTAAAGACACTGCTTACACCACACTTGTCCGCCCTATTCTGGAGTATTGCCGTGCGGCGTGGGATCCGCATCAGGTGGGACTGGCAGATGACGTCGAAAAAGTTCAAAGAAGGGCACCTCGTTTCGTATTATCGCGAAATACGGAAGATAGTTGCACAGACATTGGAGTGGCAATCACTAAAACAAAGGTGTTTTTCGTTTCGACGGGCATCACGATAAAATATGAGAAATCAGCACTCTCAAAGAAAAATTTAAATGCTCGTTTTTCCCGCGCGCCGTTCTAGAGTAGAACGGTAGAGAGACAGCCAGAAGGTGGTTCACTGAACCCTGTGCCAGGCACTTTATTGTGAATAGCGGAATAATCAAGTAGATGTAGATGTAGAATACTTTCCACTACTTTTCCTTTGAGTGTTTGTTTTCCCCTTTAAGTTAGTTTGAAAATGGTTCAAATGGCTCTGAGCACTCTGGGACTTAACTTCTGAAGTCATCAGTCCCCTAGAACTTAGAACTACTTAAACCTAAGTAACCTAAGGACATCACACAGATCCATGCCCGAGGCAGGATTCGAACCTCGAACCGTAGCGGTCGCGCGGTCCCAGACTGTAGCGCCTAGAACCGCTCGGCCACCCCGGCCGGCTTAGTTAGTTTCTTTCGTTTTTTCTTTCCATGTGGTTCCCCATTAGTCTCCCGCCCTTTTCATTTCCTTGACTCTTTTTGGGAATTGTTTTCGTTTGAGCCTCGTTTTCTTGAGGAAAAAGGGACTGATGACCCTGTAGTTTGGTCCCTTTGTACCCCAAAGCAATCAGTCAACCGTTACCTTCAACAAGACCGTGCCAAGTAAAGCAGTGCAGTGACCTTTTTGTTTGATGACAGCTCTACTGACTATAAATAAAATGTAGTAGCACAATTCGAGAATTAAACAACTGAAATGGTTGGAAAGTTCCGCGCCAGATCCTGTCCGCTGCTCTTAAAATGACACGGCGCTGTTATGCTTTGCAAGTACGCCGGGGAACTTTCGCCCGTGCGGCTAAATCGGCGCTGATAAAAGAAAGCAGGCAGCGGTAATGTCAGCAGCGCAGCCCGGTTCTGCGGGAGGAGCGATTGCATCGGATCTGGGCTGGCATCGGCGGCGGTCGCGATGCAGTGGGTAAAAGCCGGCGGCCGTGTCGCAAGGCGCGCGGCCCGCTCCGTTCTGCGAACTGGGGCGGCCCACCCCGCCCAGCACTGAGAGCCCGGCGTCTGCACACACGGGCGGCCGGGCACAGTGTTTCCTGGTGGGCGGTCGCGGCAGCGGCAGTGGCGCGCTGCTCTGGCGCAACGGCCGGCCAAGTGCACCCACGCGGCCAGATACCGGCCTTCCAACGGCCTCCAGCCGTGCGCCACATTCCCTGCTGTCTGTCTGTCTGTCTGTCCGCTCCTCTAATAGCACTACGTCTTGACCGGCACTCCACGTACACCGTACTGGAATTACAAGCAACAAACTCACCTTTTGCCGTTATTCCACTGATACCTTTGTAAGGTGTCAGGCAAATCCAACACCTTCCATGAAAACCCTGACATGATAAGCAAATCCAGTAGTATGTCACATAGCTCCGAATAAATCGTGACATTAAATTAACCAAAGCAATACGAGTAACGAGTGAGCAAATGGAATACCACAGACCAACACAAGAATGCCTAAATCCATGTCATACCTTCCCACCGTGAGACAGACGCAGTTCCCAGGGGAGAAACGAGAACAGAAGCCGAGAGCAGAACCGTGTAAAGCTAGAAGGCCCTACGATAAGGGACGGACACCCACGTCTCCAGCTAACCGCCAGGACCACCCCCCAGCCCATGTTACAAGCTAGAGCCCTCCAGAAGAAGAATATAGATCTTACGATAACACTAAAAGGGCCACACCAGCCGCAAGTTTTAGCGTGAGACTTTTTCGCGTCTCTGTTACGTTGCAAACTTTAAAAACATTGCCCCACCACGAAAAGTATAACGTTTCTCATTGGATGGACAGAATTTTTGTAGGCGGAGCTTAAGGTTAACATTGAGACCCTGATTGGTCAGATGAAAACACAGCCAGATAGTTTTTTTTAAACCCAACTTCGGTAAATTGTAGTAAGGAGAAGTTAGGAGAGAGTTGCTTCTGAGACGGCGAGCTGTATGGAGCTGCGCCGGCCGTCGCCCCCTGACGAACACCGACAAGCTAATGAACGCACGCGATGCCGCATTTTTGAGCGCATAAGGCTTCACCCAGAACTACAGAAGTCTCATCTGTTACATCCCCTTTTTACGTAATACTAGTGTCGATCGCGAATTGAAGCTCATGGTATTCACATTTGCTACGTAAGTTAAAATCTGAAACGCGATGGTTTTTCAGTTATATAATTATTGAGAAACCACATCAGTCACTGTAATTTACGACAAGTTAGATAAGTAATTAAAGATAATTGAGGGTCACTGTAGATCATTTTGATAGTTTTCTCTTTTGTGAAACTTAATTTAAACCTAGATTATAGAAGTGATATGGCATAGGTCATCCTTCGATTCATTGTAGAACTTGGAAACCCACTCAGGGAATATTCGTTCACATTTTTGTTGAACGCTGTTGGTTTTTATCATCCTGTATTAAAATATTTCCTTTTATCAATAGTGCAATTTATAAACAATGTTTTGTGAGTAGAATAAAATTTCCAATGGTAAACTTAACTGCTTTTTCGACGTTATTTTACCAGCTAACTAAAAATAGGAAAGCCTTGAACCCCTTCCGCTAAATTTAGTTAGGATTAAGATTCTTTTACAGGGAGTGCAGTGGAGCTGACGCTGAAATCATTAAGTATTTGGTTATACCATCGCTAGTCTCACTGAACTCTTCTGAACTCTACATGTCATGGGTGGTCTGGCGTCTCCTTACCAGCAGCAGGTCCCAGGTTCAAACTAGTCAATTCCCTAATAAACACGCTCAGAGCGTCGTTGCGCGAAAGTGGTAGGGAGACACGACTTAGAACAGACAAACACCACGCAGAATGTTAGACCTTTTTCGTTTTTAGGGTTCCATACCTCAGTCGGTACCCCTGTAAGGTTCGTACAAGTATTACTATATTGAACCAAGCGTCGTCGCGTCGGGGGACCGCTAAGTAAACGGTAGACGAGCTAAACAGGAAAATAAAGACCAAATAATGAAAAAAACTAACCAAAGCACACCAACACATACAACCTGCAGTACTACAAAAAATGGCATACAGTGACCTGTTGTTGTTGTGGTCTCCAGTGCAGAGACTGGTTTGATGCAGCTCTCCATGCTACTGTTGAGTGGTACTTAAGATAGGTAAATAAATCAGTGAAATCAATGTGAAGTGAAGTAGAAATTAGAAAATAAATGAAAAACTTTGTTTAGTTTAGAAAATTACACACTGGCAAACAGCAGTGGCAACGGCCGGCGCTTGCAAGTCAGCACGTTCAAGAGAAGCCATCTCCCTCCCCACATAAGCGGAAGCTGTCGATTCAGCCGTCAGGGCATCGCCCGACCGGCTCACGTGTTTCTCAGTTGTCACATGTGATCAAAGGCCCTCGCCTACATTCCAAGAGCCAATGACCGACGTTAAGAAGATTCTTCGAGAAGCTTTTCAACGTGACAGAAGAGGCAACGACCGTGAAGTCGTTCACCTCCAGTGAACTGAAGTGAATAAATACGCGAGACGCAGTGGGCCCAACAGAAGAGTAGTTTTCAGTTCAGTTTCGGTGCTGAAGACCGTCATGCAGGAAGAGACTACATCGTACACAGATGCACCAAGTCCGCCGCTGTAATGGAATAGCAAGCAGCAGCCTCGCAACCAGAAGGCAGAAGTTAGAAGGTATTTGAAGACTGATTTTTACGTACCCGGGTGACTCGTGAGGACGGATAGGAGACGGCCTCACATCAGCAGTCACCTGTGAGCTGGGATGAGATCTGACAGCCAAAGACTGGCAAGCTGGAGTCCGTTGTTCGAGTCCGGGACACTGGCCTTCCCCCGCCTCGCCACTCCGCTGGCCGACGCACAACACACGCTAACTCATCGAGAAGAGAAACACTGGGACGCCACATCCAATTTACGACTTCGTACTCAATAATTAAACGGGCCACCGCACGAGACGCGTCTCCAGTTAACTGGGCGAAACGGCGACACGAGATACACACCGCCAGGCGTAGTCAGACGCCGCCGCTGCCGCAGCAGAAGCGTTCGCAGAAGACACAGCTGCCGCTCTCCCAGCCAGAACAATCCAGTAAGGAAACCGTTGTACAAAACTTTCAATAAAAGTTATCTGATGTAAAAATGCTGTTCCATTCTACCTGATACCCGAGCCAAGGAAGAACCCACCCTGCCCACATGTTGTTAAGAGAGAAAAAGTAATTTATTTAGAGTTTTCACCCTGACTTAATGCTTTAGAATCAAATGCCCTTTGCAGTAACGCTCATCCTGACAATTGACTAGCATCAAAAGAGAAAACAGTTACACTACTCTATCCTGTGCAAGCTTCTTCATCTCCCAGTACATAATGCAACCTACATCCTTCTGAATCTGTTTAGTGTATTCACCTCTTGGTCTCCCTCCACGCTGCCCTCCAATACTAAGTTGGTGATCCCTTGATGCCTCAGAATATGTCCTACCAACCGATCCCTTCTTCTAGTCAAGTTGTGCCACAGATTCCTCTTCTCCCCAATTCTATTCAATACCTCCTCATTAGTTATGTGATCTACCCATCTAATCTTCAGCATTCTTCTATAGCACCACATTTCGAAAGCTTCTATTCTCTTCTTGTCCAAACTATTTACCGTCCAGGTTTCACATCCATACATGGCTACACTCCATACAAATACTTTCAGAAACGACATCGTGACACTTAAATCTATACTTGATGTTAACAAATTTCTCTTCTTCAGAAACGCTTTCATTGCCATTGCCAGTCTACATTTTATATCCTCTCTACTTCGACCATCATCAGTTATTTTGCTCCCCAAATAACAAAACTCCTTTACTACTTTAAGCGTCTCATTTCCTAATCTAATTCCGGCAGCATCTCCTGATTTAATTCGACTACATTCCATTATCCTCGTTTTGCTTTTGTTGATGTTTATCTTATACCCTCCTTTCAAGACATTGTCCATTCCGTTCAACTGCTCTTCTACGTCCTTTGGTGTCTCTGACAGAATTACAATGTCATCGGCGAACTCAAAGTTTTTGTTTCTTCTCCGTGGATTTTAATACCTACTCCGTATTTTTCTTTTGTTTCCTTTACTACTTGCTCAATATACAGATTGAATAACATCGGGGATAGGCTACAACCCTGTCTCACTCCCTTCCCAACCACTGCTTCCCTTTCATGTCCCTCGACTCTTATAACTGCCATCTGGTTTCTGTACAAATTGTAAATAGCCTTTCGCTCCCTGTATTTTACTCCTGCCACCTTCAGAATTTGAAAGAGAGTATTCCACTCAACATTGTCAAAAGCTTTATCTAAGTCTACAAATACTATAAACGTAGGTTTCCCTTTCCTTAATCTATTTTCTAAGATAAGTCGTAGGCTCCTATCAAATCAAATTGACACAGATAACAGGTAACGTATTTACACTGAAGCGCCAATGAAACTGGTAAAGGCATTCCTATTCAAATACAGAGGTATGTAAACAGGCAGGCAACGCCTATATAAGACAGCAAGTGTCTGGCGCAGTTGTTAGATCGGTTACTGCTGCTACAATGGCAGCTTGTCAAGATATAAGTGAGTTTGAACGAGGTGTTATAGTCGGCGCACGAGCGATGGGACACGGAATTTCTGAGGTAGCGATGAAGCTGGCATTTTCTCGTACGACCATTTCACGAGTGTACTATGCATATCAAATCTCCGACATAGCTGAGGCTGGAAACAGATCCTGCTAGTCCGGGATTAACGACGCCTGAAGAGAATCGTTCATCATGACAGAAGTGCATCCCTTCCGCAAATTGCTGCAGATTTCAAGCGTGCGAACCACTCAACGAAACATCATCGATATGGGCTTTCGGAGCCCACTCGCGTACCTTTGATGACTGCACGACACAAATCTTTACACCTCGTCTAGGCCCGTCAACACCAATTTTGGACAGCTTGATGACTGGAAACATGTTACCTGGTCGGACGAATCTCGTTTCAGATTGTATCAAGTTGATGGACGTGTACGGGTATGGAGGCAACCTCATGAATCCAAGGACCCTGCATGTCAGCAGGGGAGTGTTCAAGCTGGTGGAAGCTATGTAGTGGTGTGGGGCGTGTGCAGTTGGAGTGATACGTCTAGATACGACTATGACAGGTGACACGTACGTAAGCATCCCGTCTGATCACCTACATCCATTGTGCGTCCCGGCGATCTTGGGCAATTCCAGCAGGACAATACGACGCCCCACACGTCGAGAATTGCTACAGAGTAGCTCCAGGAACACTGTTCTGAATTTAAACACTTCCGTTGGCCACCAAACGCCTCAGACATGAACATTATTCACCATATTTGGGATGCCTTGCAACGTGCTCTTACGGATTTATGGACAGCCCTGCAGGATTCATGGCGTCAGTTCCCTCCAGGACCACTTCAGATAATAGTCTAGTTCTTTCCACGTCTGGTTACAGCACTTCTGCGTGCTCGAGGGGCCCTTACACAATATTAGGGAGGTGTGCCACTTTCTTTCGCTCTTCAGTGAAAAAAAAAGGCGTAAACACTGCTTACGAAACAAACAACTCAGTTAAAAGGCACATCCGAAAACTGAAATCAAAACTGGTATCTATCAGCTCAGTTACGGCGATTGTGAAAAAAATATACATTGGAATGACTGGCAGGATATTCGACACAAGACATAAAGAACACGTCAGAGCATTTAAGTATGGTACAAACCATTCAACATTTGCAGATCGTCTAAAACAAAAATACCTCAGACCAAGCAATAGTGAAAAAGAAATGTACATCATAAGAATCAGCAGAGACAGACACGCCCTTCTTTTTCCAACAAAATTTCCACGTGCACAAAGCATTAACACAAATAAACAGTTGCTCAATGACCAAATAAATATTAGAAACGAGACACTACATAAAATAATTGAAGAAACTACATGAAAAAGAAAAGACCTTATTCCATCCTTCCTCCTCTCCCATCCAACCCCCACACCCTCCAAATTTAATTTCAGTTCTTACTCCCCACCTTCTTCTCCAACTGTCACTCCATCACACATTACACTATTATACACTTACGACCAGTCATCAAGGCTTCTGCCTCCCCCAGCTAACAAAAAGAACATGTCCATCACTGTTCCTTCTCTTCTCTTACGCTGCATGTAAATATAGAGCAACATAGTTAAACAGAATTACACACATACAATTAACACAAATAAAAATGTAAAGGTAAAGGGGAAATTAATGATAATGTTATGTTGGCAACACTACAAAACATACACTACAATACACACTTACAACTATAAAAATAAACGGACACTGTGGCGTGCGAAAAAGTATGCTGTGTAAAACATAAGAAATGCACACTTCTACAGAGAAAGTAAAAATTAGATTTCAAGAATCAGTATTTAGTGTAGAAAAACATCAAACGTGTTTCGACGTAGGGGAGAAACCAAGCGGAAATCACCGGCAACAAAAAGCAAAATATTGTTAATGACCTGTTTTTCGAATTTAAAGACGAATCAAATTGTAAATTTCTTTAATTACGGACCACTGATGACGCTTTACCTCAATAAAGCGAAACGCGCCTGGTGGAAATAACTCGCATTTTCTTGTTGTTGCAACGACAGACGAAAATACCCTTAGGAATTGTAAAGCAACTACACGCAACATAGCTTCATAAATGAACAAAATAAAAAGAAATAGGAAGTTAACAGTAGCTGTTCTTTCTAGAACAGCGTGCGTTCATTATTGCCGTCTATAAGCCCCTTCTGTTTGGCCTCATCTCTCTCAGTTGTACACGTCGCGCATCCACATCTAAAAATAGGCAGTGAAGTTATATTTATAAGGGGCATTCAAATGAAACCCGTTCACTAGCGTAAAGTAAGGGTAACGATTTTATTAACTAAAAAATGTAGCAGGAAGCTGTGGCCGAGCGGCTCTAGGTGCTTCAGTCCGGAACAGCGCTGCTGCTACGGTCGCAGGTTCGAATCCTGCCTCGGGCATGGATGTGTGTGATGTCCTTAGGATAGGTTTAAGCAGTTCTAAGGCTAGGGGACTGATGACCTCAGATGTTAAGTCGCATATTGCTTAGAGCCATTTGAACCACTTTTTTATTTCAAAAATGTTGTTATACACAGTACACAATTCAAAAATAGTCGTCAAAACTGTTGGCACATTTATCCCATTGCGATACTAGCATCCTTGAAGAAGCCTGTAGGCTGCTGTCGGATCCAGGCATTATGGTGTGGGCGGTGCCCACGCTAATACCCAGTAACCGATGGATCTCGTCTACATCTACATCTACATCTACATTTACACTCCGCAAGCCACCCAACGGTGTGTGGCGGAGTGCACTTTACGTGCCACTGTCATTACCTCCCTTTCCTGTTCCAGTCGCGTATGGTTCGCGGGAAGAACGACTGTCTGAAAGCCTCTGTGCGCGCTCGAATCTCTCTAATTTTACATTCGTGATCTCCTCGGAAGGTATAAGTAGGGGGAAGCAATATATTCGATACCTCATCCAGAAACGCACCCTCTCGAAACCTGACGAGCAAGCTATACCGCGCTGCAGAGCGCCTCTCTTGCAGAGTCTGCCACTTGAGTTTGCTAAACATCTCCGTAACGCTATCACGCTTACCAAATAACCCTGTGACGAAACGCGCCGCTCTTCTTTGGATCTTCTCTATCTCCTCCGTCAACCCGATCTGGTACGGATCCCACACTGATGAGCAATACTCAAGTATAGGTCGAACGAGTGTTTTGTAAGCCACCTCCTTTGTTCATGGACTACATTTTCTAAGGACTCTCCCAATGAATCTCAACCTGGTACCCGCCTTACCAACAATTAATTTTATATGATCATTCCACTTCAAGTCGTTCCGCACGCATACTCCCAGATATTTTACAGAAGTAACTGCTACCTGTGTTTGTTCCGCTATCATATAATCATACAATAAAGGATCCTTCTTTCAATGTATTCACAATATGTTACATTTGTTTACGTTAAGGGTCAGTTGCCACTCCCTGCACCAAGTGCCTACCCGTTCCATATCTTCCTGCATTTCGCTACAATTTTCTAATGCTGCAACTTCTCTGTATACTACAGCATCGTCCGCGAAAAGCCGAATGGAACTTCCGACACTATCTACTATGTCATTTATACATATTGTGAAAAGCAATGGTCCCATAACACTCCCCTGTGGGACGCCAGAGGTTTCTGCAACGTCTGTATACGTCTCTCCATTGATAACAACATGCTGTGTTCCGTTTGCTAAAAACTCTTCAATCCAGCCACACAGCTGGTCTGATACTCCGTAGGCTCTTACTTTGTTTATCAGGCGACAGTGCGGAACTGTATCAAACGCCTTCCGGAAGTCAAGAAAAATAGCATCTACCTGGGAGCCTGTATCTAATATTTTCTGGGTCTCATGAACAAATAAAGCGAGTTGGGTCTCACACGATCGCTGTTTCCGGAATCCATGTTGATTCCTACAGAGTAGATTCTGGGTTTCCAAAAACGACATGATACGCGAGCAAAAAACACGTTCTAAAATTGTACAACAGATCGACGTCAGAGATATAGGTCTATAGTTTTGCGCATCTGCTCGACGACCCTTCTTGAAGACTGGGACTACCTGTGCTCTTTTCCAATCATTTGGAACCTTCCGTTCCTCTAGAGACTTGCGGTACACGGCTGTCAGAAGGGGGGCAAGTTCTTTCGCGTACTCTGTGTAGAATCGAATTGGTATCCCGTCAGGTCCAGTGGACTTTCCTCTGTTGAGTGATTCCAGTTGCTTCATCCGTCGATACATTTCACGGGCCCCAACTCCCTCCGCCGCCAAAAATCGGATCACTCCTCGTTGTTCCAGCTTACTCGTGTGAATTTTCGGTAGTGGACAATAAATAGTGTGACCACCTTCTCTTCGGCATGAAACCACACTGGTGCTATGCAACATCAAACGGTGTGCACGCGTCAGTCCCTCTACCAAACGTGGCGCCACCATACCCGCAGTTACGTGGTGCAGCCTTACGTGTAAGGCAAAAGTAGACCCACTGACCAGATTTCATTTGAATGAACCTCATACTTATTATATAAACTATGAAAACCAATCCATTTTTAACTAGCCTAACATTGTTAAAGAATACAGTTAGCTACTTATTTTAGATCATTTTTTACATAATTATGTATAAACCTAGATTTATGCGTTAATCTGCCTTACCAGGCAGGCCGGTCTGGCCGAGCAGTTCTAGGCTCTACAGTCTGGAACCGCGCGACCGCTACGGTCGCAGGTTCGAATCCTGCCCCGGGCATGGATGTGTGTGATGTCCTTAGGTTAGTTAGGTTTAAGTAGTTCTAAGTTCTAGGGGACTGATGACCTCAGGTGTTAAGTCCCATAGTGCTGAGAGCCATTTGAACCATTTTTGTGTTACGAGGCCTATGTCCTGCATATCGTACCAACTCAGGCTTCATTAAAGCGCGAGCGCCCGTCGCGCGGTGCGTGGTATGCGGCGCGCATCCGTGACCGACTGCAGCGACCCAAACGGGCAGTCGCATGAGGGCAGGCGTTGTTGAAGGTTGTGTCTACGTTGAGAATTTTTCAGAGTAAAAATGTTAATACTTACACTCAACGATTTCATACCGTCATTTTAATATTTACCTCCGTCGCTTAGGTAGCTTACTTGTATTCAAATTTCATACTTTACCATTTTTAAATGTATTTTGTTTTTATTTTATTTATTTAACGGTCCCCTAACTCGACGACGCTGGATCAAAATGTTACCACATATATTAAACTTAAAGGGGCAATACATATTTTATTTAATTTTTCGAGTTTTTTTTTTAAATTGTAAATTTAAGTTTTATTTCATGCTTTTTAACACTTGATGTTTTACTAGTAGGCACGGAACGATAGACTGTCCACCCTTACATTCACACAAATACTTTGCGGGGCGAAAAACGAAATTGGCAAACGAGATCTTCCCTCGCGAAAATCTGCGCGTTCTAACAGTAACTGTATTGAAATAAATATTATTACAGTTGCTAGATTTCGGCAATTCAATATCGCACATGCAGTTTTTAGTTTCAAGCTGAAACTCATATGCCAATCTTTGTTATTTTGTACACACATCAAAAAAGAAGTTTTGCATCACCCCGGTTCCCAGAACTTCTAAAAACAGGCGTTGACTGTGGATATTGTATCACAGACACAGTCCCTTTGACTGTTTAGAGATGAGCAGCGCCTATTAGATTGAGGGGGTCCAGCAGCCGACCAGTTCCAGTCCTTCCAAGAGGAAGGAGGCACGCGGATCGTGGTGTCTGTAGTTCAACCATGCCTAGATAAGTCAATAGCGCGATTAGATCGCATCCGCATTGTTACTTTGTGCCAGGAAGGGCTCTCAACAATGGAAGTGTCCAGGCATTTCAAAGTGAACCAAAGCGATGTTGTACGGACATGGACGAGATACACAGAGAGACAGGAACTGCCGATGACATGGCTCGCTCAGGCCGCCCAAGGGCTTCTACCGCAGTTGATGACCACTGCCTACGAATTATGGCTCGGAGGACCCTAACAGAAACGCCACAATGTTTAATAATGCTTTTCGTGCAGCTGTGCGCAATATGCTGCATGATGCGCAACTTCACTCCCGACGCCCATCTTTGCAACCACGACACTATGCAGCGCGGTACAGATGGGCCCAACAAAAAGCCGAATGGACCGCTCAGGATTGCCATCACGTTCTCTTCGCCGATGAGTGTCGCATATGCCTTCAACAGACAATCGTCGGAGACGTGTTTGGAGGCAACCCGGTCAGGCTGAACGAAAAAAATGGCTCTGAGCACTATGGGGCTTAAATCCTGAGGTCATCAGTCCCCTAGAACTTAGAACTACTTAAACCTAACCAACCTAAGGACATCAGACACATCCATTCCCGAGGCAGGATTCGAACCTGCGACCGTAGCGGTCGCTCAGCACCAGACTGTAGCGCCTAGAACCGCGCGGCCACTCCGACCGACCAGGTTGAACGCCTTAGACACACTGTCCAGCGAGTGCAGTAAGATAGAGGTTCCCTGCTGTTTTGGGGTGGCATTATGTGGGGTCGACGTACGCCGCTGGTGGTGATGGAGGGCGCCATAACGCCTGTACGATACGTGAATGCCATCCTCCGACCGATAGTGCAACCATATCGGCAGCAAATTGGCGAGGCATTCATCTTCATGGATAACAATTCGCGCCCCAATCGTGCACGTCTTGTGAACGACTTCCTTCAGGATAACGACATCGGTCGACTAGAGTGGCCAGGATGTTCTCCAGACATGAACACTATCCAACATGCCTGGGATAGGTTGAAAAGGGCTGTTAATGGACGACGTGACCCACCAACCACTGTGAGGGATCTACGCCGAATCGCCGTTGAGGAGTGGGACAATCTGGACCAAGAGTGCCTTGATGAACTAGTGGATAGTGTGCCATGACGAATATAGGCATGCATCAGTGGAAGAGGACGTGCTACTGGCTATTAGAGGTACTGGTGTGTACAGCGATCTGGACCACCACCTCTGAAGGTCTCGCTGCGTGGTGATACAACATGCAATGTTTGGTTTTCATGAGAAATAAAAAGGGCGGAAATGATGTTTATGTTGATCTCTATTCCAATTTTCTTTACAGGTTCCGGAACTCTCGGAACCGAAGTGATGCAAAAGGGCGGAAATGATGTTTATGTTGATCTCTATTCCAATTTTCTTTACAGGTTCCGGAACTCTCGGAACCGAAGTGATGCAAAACTTTTTTGATGTGTGTAGCATACACTGTCTCATCGAAAGCATACAACAACAGCTATGTAGTGCAGAATTGACCATTATATGTCGCGAGAGGCGGACCCGTCAGTAGAAAAACACGCGGGGAGTAGTTCGTTGTCACCAGAAAAACAGTAACACCAGAATACGTCGGTTACGAGATTTCAGTAATTTCGACAGTGGACTAGTCATCGGACGTCACCTGAGTAATAAATCCATCACAGATTAAAGCTATCGAAGACGACTGCTGGTGATGAGACTGTGAAGTGGAAACGCGAACGAACGACTACAGCTAAAACAATCCTTGGCAGATCTCATACAGAGACGGACAGGGACCGTCAAGCATTGTGGAATATAATGTGGATATGTGTAAATAAACAGTATTAAATTCAATTCAGTAGACGACTTAAAACGGTGACTGACCAGAAATAACTTACACGTTTCAATTTCCTCGATTAATCTTTGACATTTAGAATAATTTGCAATTTTCACTTGTAGTTATTATTAGTAATTAAAATGCGTTAAACACTATCATCGTATTTGGCATTGTCACTTACGCGGTTTACATTTTTTGTTTTAATTTACACGTCATGTAATCATTGACTATGTTTCAACATATGCAGGGTGGTAGTAAATTCCCGTTACATACCTCTAGGGCATGTAGAGGGGAGTGAGGGCATAATATTTTGAATAGAAAACCATATCCGGAAACGTACCGTTTCCGTTCTATTACGGTTTCAGTTCAGATGTTCAACTCATCCATCGCTGCTTAAAGAAATGAAATAGGCGTGAAGTAGTACAATTAATAGGTGATAATTCGAAAGGAAACGTAACGAAACATGGATTTATCAGTTAAGAACATTTGTTCGTATTAGCACTTAAACATTATTTCAAAACAAAAGAAGAACCCAGCATACTGTACGCACAGAACAGTACTGATGTATTACAACAGCGGCTCGATGTAGCGACCACCAAAATTGTTACAGACATTGTGCCTGTATTTCTGGTGCAATCTCTCCATCCCGCATGGTGTTTCTTAAATCTCTAGTGCAGCGGCCACAACTCGTGCATGCACCTCTTCCTCTGTCTGTACAAAAGTGTAAATTAAACGTTGCGTACGATCCCAGAAGAAGGAGTGCACGTATCCCGTCAGCCCAGAAGAAGCAACTGTGAAACTTTCAGAGGTGCACGCGTTACACATCTGAACTGAAACCGTCGTAGAACGAAAAAGGTCCGTTTCCGGATTTGGGCTCCTGTTCAGAATATTACGTGCTCACTCCCCTCTACAAGTTCGAGAAGTTTGTAACGAAAAGTGCTGGCCGGTGTGGCCCAGCGGTTCTAGGCGCTTCACTCTCGAACCACGCAACCGTTACGGTCGCAGGTTCGAATCCTGCCTCGGGCATGGATGTGTGTGATGTCCTTAGGTTAGTTAGGTTTAAGTAGTTCTAAGTTCTAGGGGACTGATGACCTCAGATGTTAAGTCCCATAGTGCTCAGAGCCATTTGAACCATTTTTGTAACGAAAATTTCCTGACACCTTGTGTTTAGCTAATTAAGGTAACGTATGCAGTAAGCAGTGGCGGTAATTCTAAGCCAAACCAGAAGAAAGTGGGCTGCCATTGCGCTCTCTTGCAGAGGCTGGCTAAACTAACAGGACAAAATCATTTGATTTAATACTGAATTGTAGACCACAAAAACAACTACAAAAAAGTCTGGGAAAGCATATGTTTATCGTTTACTGTTGAAACACAATTACCCTTTTCTGATTTGTTGGAGATGAAACGGGCGACTTCAAAATTCAAAAATCATCATTGTTGGTCAACCGTAAAAGATAAACAGTCTCGTAAAGATAAACAGTCTCGTACTACGTAACTTGACGTAGCTCGTATATATGACGTAACGTAGATCAGGAGAGCGCGCGGGCAGAAAACACTTTTATTTAATTTAGCTGATGAAATTTAAACGGCTGAACAGACTTCCAGGGAATATAACTAAGAACCACCCCGATTAAAAGAGTTTTCAAATAAAAAACTGCATTAAAATCGAACCTTTCGTTTGAGAGCTACGATGCTACAGACAGGTTGTGATATTATTGGATTTCGGATACTTTGCATATGAGGTATTTGTCATAAAAGAAAAGGACAGCCGACGAGCTGTAGTTCGTAAAGATGCAAAGCACCACAGCGCGAGAGTAAAGAGACGAAATAATTTTATTTTTTAGTGTGCGCCTATACCAAGACGCGCGTCCAGCGTTTAAATACTCTAAATAAACACTATGACCCGCTGGGCGCAGATATTTAAAATCATTGTCGCAGCGCTTGATAGCAAGAAGTTGTGAAACAGAAGAAAGAACAATCTGTCTTTTGTTAAGAAATATTCTAGAGACTTCATGATCCCTTGTACTTTTGGTCGCCGACATGTTAAGACGTACTACATAGCACTGCTACGAGTTGAATTTTTATTTTGTGTAAAAACTATGTGAAACGACGAACAAAAATTTCGGTAACTCGGGTGAGGATACGATGTACTTACGCACACGCAAGGACATTTAATTTTTAAGAAGGACCGCACTGACAAAGCAGCGATTGTTGGACTGCGCCATGTACAAAAGAAATATCAGATGCAAGCCATGTATTTATTGTGTATTTGTCAATGTCTAGAAGTTACCCAGTTTGTTAACAATATATTGATATTTTACGATGCAGTAATTTTCTTCTTATTTTTATCTTTCAATAACCAAAAATGATGTTCAAATTGTATATGAGCTTTGTTACAGGTTCGCTCTTTATCGCTGTGTCTCGATTGTGTTTGGGAGACTACTAATTTGTTCAACTTCCGATCTATTAATCTTTCTCTTACGAAATTCCACTGATTTGCTTTCATTTCCATTTTTATATTCAAATAGGTCCCTTAGGTATTTTCATCGAAGATTCTGATTGCGTGAAGGTAATCCGGGTCAAAAGGTCAATTAAGAAAACCCCTTCGCGTAATCAATCCGTACGTCTCCTGAACACAATAGAGAACCGACGCATTGCTGATCAATTAATAATCTCTCTCTTTTTAAGTCGTACTAAAAACGGCCACACAGGATAGCCGTAAGTACGCAATCTAGTTTTAGGTTGCATTTTGTCAGTAAATATTACCAACCAACAGTTACAGCATCACTATTATTATTTACTACTATTTCTTATACAGAATAAGCAAGTTCCTAACGGCAGAAGGTACACTGATAAAAACATTAAACTTGTAACTGCCTGTGTTTGCGCGGAGAATTAAAAACCAGAACTTTTATAGAATCGCTTTGTTTTTAAAAAAATTGAAGCTTCTGTATCAACGCAGTCAAAAGATACGAGCATTTATGTAAAACATTTTGATATTCACAAACTCACTCAACGAAAACTATGGTTTCTTGTGAGTGGCGACGCGTGGGATTTTAGATGAATCATGTTCTATGCTACATCGGGAAAATCGCCGTTCGCGCGCACTGCATAAAATGTCTCAAAGCAGACACCCTACAACTATCGTCAGGCGGGAGGATGGAGCGTTATGGCCTTGGGAATGTTTTCGTGACCTTCCCTTGGTGATCTCCTCATTCTGGAAGGCTAAGTGGATCAACGCAAGTATGCATCTACCATTCTTGACAATGTCCACCACCCTATTCAGTTTGTTTTTCCTCGGCACGATGGAATCTGCCAGCAGAACAATGTAACATGTGCCGCGCGGGGTAGCAGCGCGGTCTCAGGCGTCTTGTCACGGTTCGCGCAGCTCTCCCCGTCGGAGGTTCGAGTAGTCCCTCGGGCATGAGTGTGTGTGTTATCCTTAGCTTACTTTAGCTCAGATTAAGTAGTGTGTAAGCCTAGGGACCGATGACCTGAGCAGTTTGGTCCCATAGGAACTGACCACAAAACGCAACATGTCACCCACTTACAGCGCATGTGCGTGATTCGAATAACACCAGTATGAGTTTACCATATTCTTCTGCATACTAAACTCCCCGGATTCAACCACAATCGAGAATCTGTGCGACCAGCGGACTGTCCGTGTTATGCATCCTTAACCGAGAAACCCAGCACACCTGGCCACGGCAGTGGAGTCGGCTTGGCTCCAGATTCATGTCACTACCTTCCATAACTTCACTGACTCTCTTCCTGCATGTCTCGCAGGAGACCGCGTTGCAAAAGGTGGATACTGAAGCTTTTGACAGGTGATCACGTTAATATAACTGTGCATGTACAATGATTTTGATGCTGGATGTTCATATTTCAACACAATAAAGTCTGCTCTCTACATGTACTCTCTCTTAATTTTTTGAAACACTTAAGTAATTACTTCAGCCTTGCAACCATTGTTCACAGCGACTTCCTTAAGAAAGACTTTTTCAATTTTTCTTGTACGGTAGATTACGCCTGTTAATTAAGACACGAAAATACTCCATTTTATACAGGGTGTTACAAAAAGGTACCGCCAAACTTTCAGGAAACATTCCTCACACACAAAGAAAGAAAATATGTTATGTGGACATGTGCCCGGAAACGCTTACTTTCCATGTTAGAGCTAATTTTATCACTTCTCTTCAAATTACATTAATCATGGAATGGAAACACACAGCAACAGAACGTACCAGCGTGACTTCAAACACTTTGTTACAGGAAATGTTCAAAATGTCCTCCGTTAGCGAGGATACATGCATCCACCCTCCGTCGCATGGAATCCCTGATGCACTGATGCAGCCCTGGAGAATGGCGTATTGTATCACAGCCGTCCACAATACGAGCACGAAGAGTCTCTACATTTGGTACCGGGGTTGCGTAGACAAGGGCTTTCAAATGCCCCCATAAATGAAGTCAAGAGGGTTGAGATCAGGAGAGCGTGGAGGCCATGGAATTGGTCCGCCTCTACCAATCCATCGGTCACCGAATCTGTTGTTGAGAAGCGTACGAACACTTCGACTGAAATGTGCAGGAGCTCCATCGTGCATGAACCACACGTTGTGTCGTACTTGTAAAGGCACATGTTCCAGCAGCACAGGTAGAGTATCCCGTATGAAATCATGATAACGTGCTCCATTGACCGTAGGTGGAAGAACATGGGGCCCAATCAAGACATCACCAACAATGCCTGCCCAAACGTTCACAGAAAATCTGTGTTGATGACGTGATTGCACAATTGCGTGCGGATTCTCGTCAGCCCACACATGTTGATTGTGAAAACTTACAATTTGATCACGTTGGAATGAAGCCTCATCCGTAAAGAGAACATTTGCACTGAAATGAGGATTGACACATTGTTGGATGAACCATTCGCAGAAGTGTACCCGTGGAGGCCAATCAGCTGCTGATAGTGCGTGCACGCGCTGTACATCATACGGAAACAACTGGTTCCCCCGTAGCACTCTCCATACAGTGACGTGGTCAAGGTTACCTTGTACAGCAGCAACTTCTCTGACGCTGACATTAGGGTTATCGTCAACTGTACGAAGAATTTCCTCGTACATTGCGGGTGTCCTCGTCGTTCTAGGTCTTCCCCAGTCGCGAGTCATAGGCTGAAATGTTCCGTGCTCCCTAAGACGCCGATCAATTGCTTCGAACGTCTTCCTGTCGGGACACCTTCGTTCTGGAAATCTGTTTAGATACAAACGTACCGCGCCACGGCTATTGCCCCGTGCTAATCCATACATCGCCATCGCCACCGCCAGACACCACACTTGCTAGGTGGTAGCCTTTAAATCGGCCGCGGTCCGTTAGTATACGTCGGACCCGCGTGTCGCCACTGTCAGTGATTGCAGACCGAGCGCCGCCACACGGCAGGTCTAGAGAGACTTCCTAGCACTCGCCCCAGTTGTACAGCCGACTTTGCTAGCGATGGTTCACTGACAAATTACGCTCTCATTTGCCGAGACGATAGTTAGCATAGCCTTCAGCTACGTCATTTGCTACGACCTAGCAAGGCGCCATTATCATTTGCTATTTATCTTATGATGCATGTACCGTCAGACCGATGTTTACCAATTATGGATTAAAGTTAAGTATTCCAGAAGCTATGTACTTTTTTTATTAGACTCAACTCCTTTAACTGTTCCAGACCTCACGCCCGCCTACGTGAGCTTAAACGCGTGCCTTTCGGCTATCTCATAGTGGCTTGGCTGTCTTGCCAAGTCACAACACTGCCAACTCTGCATTTGTAAACATTGCACTGACTGCAAAACCACGTTCATGATGAACACTAACCTGTTGATGCTACATACTGATGTGCTTGATGCTAGTACTGTAGAGCAATGAGTCGCATGTCAACACAAGCACCGAAGTCACCATTACTTTCCTTCAATTGGGCCAACTGGCCGTGAATCGAGGAAGTACAGTACATACTGACGAAACTAAAATGAGCTCTAACATGGAAATTAAGCGTTTCCGGACACATGTCCACATAGCATCTTTTCTTTATTTGTGTGTGAGGAATGTTTCCTGAAAGTTTGGCTGTACCTTTTTGTAACACCCTGTATACAGCGAGATGCCATAGTGTAGAGGATATCTTCCGCAGCGACAGTTATATCAAGGAAGTAGATTAGCCTTTTACATTTATGTTCAACAGATATGTTTGCCTTGACGTGAAAAGCTTTAAGCTTGACGCCACCGTGATTGACATTCGATAATAGTGTATTATTTTGCTAGCTAACTCAGAATTTTCATTGAAAAAATTAAATTCTGCTGTTTATGAATTATGAATATTTCAGCCATGATTGCAGTGAGGGCGCTACCCATTGCTAGACTTTGATTCGTGATAAATTTTACCATTGAAAGTAAAGTAATTACTCTCATAAGCCAACTTTTGTTCTGACAACACTGTTAGCTAGATCGTTTCTCCTAAAGACCTTTTTTATTGAACAGTAAACTGGTTTTATGCACAGGCCATGGGACATGGCACAAATTAAACAGTTTCTTTTGTTTACTTTGTTCCATGTCAAATTGTTTGTGTTACTTTGGGCACCGAAACGCCGAATGACATAATAAATAAAAATTGTATTGGTGACAAAGACAAGTGTATTATAGATCAAAGGAATTTTTTATTTTCTTTTTGATGTGCGTCTTTTACCTGCATTACGGCTGCGTGGTACACTCCCGGATCGGCATCCGCAGGTTGATTATATAAGTGCGATCAAAAAGTTTTCGTTCGAATCGGTGTGTCAATCAAGCAAAATTGCTGTGAGCACTGAGGCAGTCTCCCAACGACGCACAAGGTTGATGTGGTATCGATAGCTACGATGCCACGGCGTAGGTGCAAGTTCTTAGGTTGGCACTACGACACCGACACCGACGACAGCGCCCTCTACCCGGCGCTGTGTCGCTCCAGATTCAGCCCATTTGATTCCGAGTAGACGACCAAGCAACATTGTTTCTACTTCATAGTGGGCGAGCCACTATAGATTTTGCCTGAGTAACTTCTGTGAGCTTTGATACATCCGGCTTCGCACGTGCTCCTCAGTGTAAAGTTATGTATTTGTATTGTTCCTATAGTAAAGGTGATTTAAATTTACACACAGTACCGAAGCATTTCACCTTTTGCTGCGCCTATTCACTTCCTACATTCGGCCTACCCTTCAGTTTACAGGAGCAGACCCACGCGCCGCCTTTCAGGCTGGATACAAAAGTTGACGATACTCGTTTGGGAAAACACTGTGTTCTGCTGCGTAAAGCAGTCCGTAGCTGCCTGCTACACATCCTCGTTCGATGGAAACGTCGACCTTTCAAGGGCTCTTCAACATTTGGCAGCATTGGTATGCGGCAGGTACTGGCTTGTTCCGTAGCCTCTTCTCTACAGTTCCAGTTGGCGGGAAGCCTTACCATTGAATGGATGTGTTGTTACAGTGTAAAGTATGGAACCCTGCGCAGACGGTCGCTCAATGCGATTTAAGCAACGTGCAGTCATTGAATTCTTGACAGCAGAAGGTTTCACCTCGAAGGAGATTCATCAGAGAATGAAAGCAGTTTATGGTGATTGTGTCGATGTGGGTACTGTGCGTCGTTGGGCGAGTAAGTTTAAAGACGTTGAGGTACGAACATCTGACCTGCGTGACAAAGAGTTGGACGTCCTGTGACAACAGCCACCGAGTTTCACAAGCAAAATGTTGGCAGATTGATTCAGGGCGTTCGTCGTATCACTCAGAGAGAAATTGCAAGCACAATCAGCATTTCACAAGAACGTGTGGGTCACATTATTGCTTTGCTTGGCTACCGGAAGATCTGTGCACGATGGGTACCCCGGATGCTGACTCCTGAAATGAAAGTCCACAGACTTGAAATTTGCCAGGAACTCCTCTCGCGTTACGAGAATGAAGGTGGCGCTTTTCTCCATTCAATTGTGACAGGAGACGAAACGTGGGTACACCATTGCGACCCGGAGACGAAACGTCAGTCTATGGAATATCGACACAAAGACTCGCCCCAGAAAGAGAAATTCAAGACGCAGCGCTCAGCTGGAAAAATCATGGCTGCAGTGTTCTGGGACGCAGACGGTGTTATCCATGTTGATTTCCTTGATCGTGGAACAACAATAAATTCAGAGCGTTACATCACAACGCTGCAAACTCTGAAACGACGGCTAACAAGGGTCCGAAAGGAAAGAGGAAATGTTTTCCTTCGGCATAACAATGCCAAACCACACACTTCATGTGGCACCACAGCAGAACTTCAGAGACTGAACCTCACCACCGTGCGGCATCCTCCATACAGTCCATATTTAGCACCGTCTGACTTCCATCTGTTCCTCATAATGAAAGACGATCTGCAGGGATATCATTATGCTTCTGATGAAGACGTTAAGAGAACTGTGAGACTGTGGTTGCACAAACAGTGTGTCGACTTCTTCCGTGACAGTTTCAGAAAACTTGTTCATCATTGGCAGATGTGTATCCAATTGGGTGATGATAATGTGGAAAGGTGAATATTGGTAATTAAAGATCACATTCTAAGGATTATTTCTGCGCTTGATCTATTAAAATATTCCCATCCAAACCCAATTAACGAAGGTGGAGGCATCACTTTTCATTCAACCCTCGTGCACTAAGGAAACAAAAATAACAGCACCCAAAAAGTAGCGAATGTAGAGTAATGAAATTTCGAGAATACATTTAGAGCTAACATATTTCGGTGATTCATGTACAGTCGTAGACAAAACGAGCGAGACCCCTCGCCTTTTCGTTATGCTGATCCGCATAGCTTTAAAGTCTGCTACACAGCATAACAGGCAAGGCGACGTGTAAGACTATAATGCTGATTAGTGTGTTAAACACAACAGATAAATATAAGATATAAATGAAAGAAGAAACGCTAATTAGTATGATCTGTACTAATAAAAATAAATTTCAACTTATCGATATAACATAACTGTTTTAGTAAGACAAAGTACCCCAGATCGTTAAGAATTAGGAAAATGTTACGCGCATTCGGCTGCGAAACGGTCTGTGTCAAAGTTCAGACCAGTCATACTGGATTACCGTTGCTCACCTACCATTAGCAATGCGTGAAGATTCATAACGAAATTCAGTTAGAAATCATTCAGTGCCACAATTAAGTCCATTCAGTTATTGACGGAAGCGGATAAAGTAGGCAGTAACAAGTATGAAAGTTTCATATTGACATCCAAAGGGCGCCGGTACAGAATAAAGGTAACAATAAAACGTATTGGGGGTGCGAGAATTTCTTAAAATTGCTTTACTGGTAGCCTATCTGTCCTCCATCGAGATTAGAACCGAAAACAAACCAGACCTCCCTTGCAGCAGCAAACACCTTTCACTACACTAGCAGACAACCCAGGCAAACAGTCCTCTGTTATTACCCCAGACATGAATAAGCCGGCAATTTCGTGATGAAAATGGCAAAATGGTGCGTAGAGCTTTCTGGACTGAAAACAGTCTAACAAAGTTCGGATAGTTTTTCAATTTCACGCCTGTGCATGGTATGTTGGTAGCACTTGGTCGCCTTGCATGTTATGCTGTGTAGCAGACTTTAAAGCCGTGCGGATCAGCATAACGAAAAGGCGAGGGGTCTCGCTCGTTTTGTCCACGACTGTACATTAATAACCGGTGAAACCGCCAGAATGTTGATTGCAAGCATGCATCCACTGTGTTGTACAGATGCCAGATGTCAGTTTGTGGTCGGTCAATACAGGGACGGTTATTGTTGTTTTTGAATGACGCTTTTGTTGTCGCCTGAAGATGTCCCATATGTGCTCGAGTAGAGATCTGGTGCTGGAGCAGGTGATCGAGTAGGTCAATGCAAAGTGCTGACAACCTGTAGAGCACCTTGGGTTACTATAGCGGTATGAGGGCGAGCACTGTCCTGTTGCAAAACATCCCCTGGAAAGCTGTTCATGAATGGCAGCACAACAGGTCGAATAACCCGAGTGACTTACAAATTTGCAGTCGGGGTGCGCGGGATAACCACGAGAGTGTTCCTGCTGTCATACTGTTTGGTTACAGACCCTGCATTGGCCGCCTTCTAACCAACCGAGGCAGATCCAGCTTTCATCAGAAAACACAAAAGGCTCTACCCTACCCTCCAATGAGCTCTCGATTGACACCACTGACATTGCAAAGGCTATCGTTTGGGGTCAGTGGAGTTCACGCTACAGGGCGTCTGGCTCGGAACTGTCCTTGAAGTGAACGATTTGTTAACAGTTCGTTGTGTCACTGTGATGCCAACTGCTGCTCAAATAGCTGCTGCAGATGCAGTACGATGCTCCAGAGTTCCCTCTCGGTAGCGCCACTTTGCCGTCCGGAACCCGCCGTTTTTGCGAGAGTACATTCTTGTGACCATCACAGCCAGCAGTCACGTGCAGTGGACACACACCTGTCAAGTCTTTGTGCAATATCACAGAAGCAACAGCCAGAATCTCGTAGCCCTGCTACTCGATCTCTTTCTGACTCAATGAGATGCTTGTAATGACGTCTTTGTCGCCTTAAATGTATTCTTGCCTAACATCAACTCACCTTGCCCATTCTCAAAGGTATCTAACGCTCACGGCCGTTACAGCGTGTATTTAAAGCAAACCTGATTTGCATTCCCAGTGGCGTTACTAGCATCATTGTTAAGCGACTGGCGCGAAATTTGAATAGAGATCATCTTTCAGATGTAGAAACAATCATACCAACTTTATGTTACACAACTCCTTCTTGGTGTTTCGATCTTTTTCTGTCAGTGTATTTACTTGAACTGTTAGATTGCACGTCTTATTCGCAGTCTAATAATTATAGTTGTCTCTTCTCGTAAGAATCGTCTGACTGTACCATGATCGTCTAGGTATGCATTGCTGAATGACAGCTTAATGCCTTCCTCTCTGGACTCGCATTCGGGAGGACGACGGTTGAAACCTGCGTCCGGCCATCCTGATTTAGGTTTTCCGTGGTTTCCCTAAGTTTCTTCAGGCAAATGCCGGGATAGTTTCTTTGAAAGGGCACGGTCGACTTCCTTCCCTAATCCGATTGGACCGATGACCTCGCTGCTTGGTCCACTCCCCCAAAATCAACTAACCAACCTTTCTCTCTCGCAGTGTAGTGCGCTCCACTGTCTATAGACCATCGGCGTCTTGTCTTGCTGGTGCCGAAAATCCGTGTGTGAAAGCTTTATACATTATTTTCCCCCTTGACGAAAACTCTCTTTTCCTAAATCGTCCATTCTTTCATTCTCACTTCTTACTGTGGTTTATGATACCAAACACGCAGCAGGAAATCTACGGATTGACGGTACTATATAGCGCATGTCACTAACATCAGAGTGTAATACCTATGTGACTTCATTATAGTGAATATTTTGCGCTGAGATCGAAATTTTAATATTACATATATTTTGCCCACTGTAAGGCATTTACTTATATTTAGTAACCGAAATGCCGAAAACTTTTTACTGCTACAGATTCAAATGGAGATGCGTCAAAGGAGGAGAAGTACGTTTTATAGGTAAGTGTTGTTATAGATTTCAAACTAATAAGAGATGCCTAATGCGCTGAAAAATATCGGGAAACGGTGTAACGAAGAGGTAATACGATAGGGCTAATTTATGTGTCAAGAGTTAATACGGTTGGGCTAATTTATGTGTCTGTGTACCCCTATGTTTTTTTGACACACATTTCGAGCAATTTTCACGTGAAGATGCCATTTGTGTATGACAGTCTGAGCTTTTACTTCTGGATTACACACTTATTCAGACAAATAAGCTTATTTTGAAAATTTGTGTAGTAGCAGTCTTTAGAGGTGAAGAATAAGTACATGCAATTAATCGTTTCAGTTCCTCTAAGGATGATCGAAGCAAAAACTGAAGAATTTAGTCCTTAAATATATATCACTGTGGAAGAAATGGTTTATATTCTGCATGGCATAGCTCCAGATTCTATGAATTTACAACTATGAAACAAAATAACAGTTTATACTAAACGTGCAAAACAATACCTACAAAATCCCAGAAAGCAAATTACTGGCGAAGCCAATTATAAATAGACACAACTTAACTAAGATGGCCTCAGAAATGAGTCAGCTTTCTCGCTGTATGTTTTGGCAGTTCCGAAGATTGAGGAATAACTGAGATCTGTTCTTATACTCAGCAGCTGTTCATCTCGTTTCTTGCAGTGCTCCTGGACCGCTTTCGTCTATTGTACGCAAAGTACAGTATTTATACACCTGTCACATGGCTTAATCATCCAGAAAATTTTATTACGTAATGGAAGGAAAAAAGACGTCCTTTTTTTTAATAATCGTTTTATATTAAACAAACACAAGAGCGAGTTTTATATTATTTTTATTATTACATACAACCTACAATTCAACGAAATCTTCAACGTAGTTTCCACTAATATTATCCGTAGATTATCAAACCCTTGTAAAATTTACGGCTGCAGTTGGTACCAATTCGTGGTTCCCGCCAATCTGGTGTTCTGAGTATGGGGTGTAAAACAGGGCATATATAATAAAAAACTTGATATTCATTCCGAAAGCATATGGAATGTTCTGGAAGGATGTACGTTGTTATAATTATCGGTGTATTGTTGTCATTGATAAAATTGTTGTTGTTGTTGTGGTCTTCAGTCCTGAGACTGGTTTGATGCAGCTCTCCATGCTACTCTATCCTGTGCAAGCTTCTTCATCTCCCAGTATCTACTGCAACCTACATCCTTCTGTATCTGTTTAGTGTATTCATCTCTTGGTCTCCCTCTACGATTTTTACCCTCCACGCTGCCCTCCAATACTAAATTGGTGATCCCTTGATGCCTCAGAACATGTCCTACCAACCTATCCCTTCTTCTGGTCAAGTTGTGCCACAACCTTCTCTTCTCCCCAATCCTATTCAATACTTCCTCATTAGTTATGTGATCTACCCATCTAATCTTCAGCACTCTTCTATAGCACCACATTTCTAAAGCTTCTATTCTCTTCTTGTCCAAACTATTTACCGTCCATGTTTCACTTCCATACATGGCTACACTCCATACAAATACTTTCAGAAACGACTTCCTGACACTTAAATCTATACTCGAGGTTAACAAATTTCTCTTCTTCAGAAATGCGTTCCTTGCCATTGCCAGACTACATTTTATACCCTCTCTACTTCGACCATCATCAGTTATTTTGCTCCCCAAGTAGCAAAACTCCTTGACTACTTTAAGCGTCTCATTTCCTCCTAATCTAATACCCTCAGAATCACCCGACTTAATTCGACTACATTCCATTACCCTTGTTTTGCTTTTGTTGATGTTCATCTTATATCCTCCTTTCAAGACACAATCCATTCCATTCAACTGCTCTTCCAAGTCCTTTGCTGTCTCTGAGAGAATTACAATGTCATCGGCGAACCTCAAAGTTTTTATTTCTTCTCCATGGATTTTAATACCTATTCCGAATTTTTCTTTTGTTTCCTTTACTGCTTGCTCAGTATACAGATTGAACAACATCGGGGAGAGGCTACAACCCTGTCTCACTCCCTTCTCAACCACTGCTTCCCTTTGATGCCCCTCGACTCTTATAACTGCCATCTGGTTTCTGTACAAATTGTAAATAGCTTTTCGCTCCCTGTATTTTACTCCTGCCACCTTCAGAATTTGAAAGAGAGTATTCCAGTCAACATTGTCAAAAGCTTTCTCTAAGTCTACAAATGCTTGGAACGTAGGTTTGTCTTTCGTTAATCTGGCTTCTAAGATCAGTCGTAGGGTCAGTATTGCCTCACGTGTTCCAGTATTTCTACGGAATCCAAACTGATCTTCCCCAAGGTCGGCTTCTACTAGTTTTTCCATTCGTCTGTAAAGAATTCGTGTTAGTATTTTGCAGCTGTGACTTATTAAACTGAAAGTTCTGTAATTTTCACATCTGTCAACACCTGCTTTCTTTGGAATTGGAATTATTATATTCTTCTTGAAGTGTGAGGATATTTCGCCTGTCTCATACATCTTGCTCACCAGATGGTAGAGTTTCGTCAGGACTGGCTCTCCCAAGGCTGTTAGTAGTTCTAATGGAATGTTGTCTACTCCCGGAGCTTTTTTGCGACTCAGGTCTTTCAGTGCTCTGTCAAACTCTTCACGCAGTATCATATCTCCCATTTCATCTTCATCTACATCCTCTTCCATTTCCATAATATTGTCCTCAAGAACATCGCCCTTGTATAGACCCTCTATATACTCCTTTCACCTTTCTGCTTTCCCTTCTTTGCTTAGAATTGGGTTTCCATCTGAGCTCTTGATATTCATACAAGTGGCTCTCTTGTCTCCAAAGGTCTCTTTAATTTTCCTGTAGGCAGTATCTATCTTACCCCTAGTGAGATAAGCCTCTACATCCTTACATTTGTCCTCTAGCCATCCCTGCTTAGCCATTTTGCACTTCCTGTCGATCTCATTTTTGAGACGTTTGTATTCCTTTTTGCCTGCTTCATTTACTGCATTTTTATATTTTCTCCTTTCATCAATTAAATTCAATATTTCTTCTGTTACCCAAGGATTTCTACTAGCCCTCGTCTTTTTACCTGCTTGCTCCTCTGCTGCTTTCACCACTTCATCTCTCAAAGCTACCCATTCTTCTTCTACAGTATTTCTTTCCCCCATTCCTGTCAATTGTTTCCTTATGCTTTCCCTGAAATTCTGTACAATCTCTGGTTCTTTCAGTTTATCCAGGTCCCATGTCCTTAAATTCCCGCCTTTTTGCTGTTTCTTCAGTTTTAATCTACAGTTCATAACCAATAGATTGTGGTCAGAGTCCACATCTGCCCCTGGAAATGTCTCACAATTTAAAATCTGGTTCCTAAATCTCTGTCTTACCATTATATAATCTATCTGAAACCTGTCAGTATCTCCAGGCTTCTTCCATGTATACAATCTTCTTTTATGATTCTTGAACCAAGTGTTAGCTATGATTAGGTTGTGCGCTGTGCAAAATTCTACCAGGCGGCTTCCTCTTTCGTTTCTTACCCCCAATCCATATTCACCTACTACGTTTCCTTCTCTCCCTTTTCCTACTGATGAATTCCAGTCACCCATAACTATTAAATTTTCATCTCCCTTCACTATCTGAATAATTTATTTTATTTCATCATACATTTCTTCAATTTCGTCATCACCTGCAGAGCTAGTTGGCATATAAACTTGTACTACTGTGGTAGGCGTGGGCTTCGTATCTGTCTTGGCCACAATAATGCGTTCACTATGCTGTTTGTAGTAGCTTACCTGCATTCCTATTTTCCTACTCATTATTAAACCTACTCCTGCATTACCCTTATTTGATTATGTGTTTATAACCCTGTAATTACCTGACCAGAAGTCTTGCTCCTCCTGCCACCGAACTTCACTAATTCCCACTATATCTAACTTTAACCTATCCATTTCCGTTTTTAAATTTTCTAACCTACCTGCCCGATTAAGGGATCTGACATTCCACGCTCCGATCCGTAGAACGCCAGTTTTCTTTCTCCTGATAACGACGTCCTCTCGAGTAGTCCCCTTCGGAATGTTTTACCCAAGAGAACGCCATCATCATTTAACTATACAGTAAAGCTGCATGCCCTCGGGAAAAATTACGGCTGTAATTTCCCCTTGCTTTCAGCCGTTCGCAGTACCAGCACAGCAAGGCCAGATCAGTCAATCATCCAGACTGTTGCCCCTGCAACTACTGAAAAGGCTGCTGCCCCCCTTCAGGAACCACACGTTTGTCTGGCCTCTCAACAGATACCCCTCCGTTTTGGTTGCACCTACGGTACGGCCATCTGTATCGCTGAGGCACGCAAGCCTCCTCACCAATGGCAAGGTCCATGGTTCATGGGGGTAGGTGATAAAATTATATACATATAATAAATTTAGTAACTAATCAAGAAACTGAAGTAATAAGTTCTTAGCAATAAATAACTAGAGACTGCAGAGATGTTTGGAAAATCAATGCTTCTAATCAACAAAATGGTAATCTAAAATTCCAGTAACATAAGAGAAAAGCTTAAAAGTTATTACCAAGCGATGTATTTTAATTTTTTATTTATTTTTATGTCTTCTTCTGCAATTAATATTCTTTGTAATTACATTCCTAATTAACTCTCCAATTGTTTACATCCCACAGTTCCAATTTCCAAAATTTGAGGCCTTATTTGTGCATCTCATGAATGTAATCAGATAAAGCACGAGATCTGTACTATCATTGAATGTAAGTAACCAAATCCAAACTGTACTTAATTACGTGACTAAAACAATACAAGAGACATTATTGAAATTAAAGTTCAGAATGATTTTCTTATGGAAAACTAAAGATATTACTATAAAAGATTGTCATTCAATATTGTATTTTATACCTTATTCGGCTGCAATATCAGTTTCTTTACGTTTAGAAAATTCTATACAAAGCGATGCAGCGATGCTGCGTCAAGTCAGTTTTGAAGTTACTTTTGGAAGTCAAAGATATCAGTGAAGTCTGTCCGTGTTTTGTTTACATGACGAGTGTGCAGTTCGGATGTCAATTAATGTGAATAAATTTTGTGAAGCTTTAAAATTTCACATTCATTCATCAACGGACCAGGCAGAAGAAATTAACTAACATTCAACATGAATTGTTACAATGTCCTCTCTCAAATGCTGACATCTGCGTATATTGTTCATGCGCCTGTCTGCGAGCCATAGTTACTGTCCAAATGGGCACACGGAATTACATTCGAAAACATTTTATACCCTGGTACTGATATATTCCACGGTTACTGACCGAGTGAGGTGGCGCAGTGGTTAGACACTGGACTCGCGTTCGGGAGGACGACGGTTCAATCCCGCGTCCGGCCATCCTGATTTAGGTTTTCCGTGATTTCCCTAAATCGCTCCAGGCAAATGCCGGGATGGTTCCTTTGAAAGGGCACGGCCGACCTCTTTCCCCATCCTTCCCTAATCCGATGAGACTGATGACCACGCTGTCTGGTCTCCTTCCCCAAAACAACCTCCAACCCCCATGGTTACTGTCCTTACCAAACTTTAAAGTTTTGCATTTTCTGTCGATACTTTGTGAATATCTATTTGTGAGCAATTTGCATAACTCCTTCGTGGTGCGTGCTTTTGTCTTAGGGTGTATTTGTTGGTGCTGGATATTTTCTGAGCATTTTGTCTTTGCTGCCTTCTCATGTCTAATAATGAATACCTAACTTGTATTTATAGACTTAGGGTAAGATGGGGTAAATCCGACCTGGTAATTTCTTGTGGCTATAAAACGCTTTTCCGAGGTCGGATCTTAACATTACATACGTTAAATTATAGGTAATATAAAGAACCAACTGTTTGCAAAATATTTTTGTTATACCATCAATAGTTTTTGAGATATCTGTATTTTAAGAAACGTCTATTTTTTCCATTTGCAAAAATGGTGGGGTAAATCCGACCGCCTATTTGTTTCCTGATTTTGCACAGAAATAGTTCTAAGTGTACGGCTTTTTGGGAAATAATTACAAGCAATTATGTTTTTTACATAAATGAACAAAATGTATTAAAAAAACAGTGTTTAGAGTACTAAATGTACTGAAAGTTGAATGAATGTAAATTTTAATTGAAAAAATATGATTTCATTGTACGGCGGTGCAACAGCAATGTCGATCGCGGAATGTTAAAATCACGAGCGACAGCTCGTAAAGACATTCCCATTTGCAATGCAGCAACTGGACGGTGAAAATCGTTTTGATTGCGTTTTGTCTTTTGTAATTTCGTACCATTTTCCTAAAAATAAACAAAAATTCACTTTGTTTCCATAATTTACCTCCACCATGCCATCTTTCATTTAACACACATAGAAACAATTTACATGAAATTTCCAACCAAAACGATACATACACTGAATAGGTCACTAAATGCACTACAAAATCACTAATCGTTTGTTTTGCGATCGTTTTATTTAATAAGGTAAATCTCTTGACGCAATTTGCACAAAAATTAAATTGAAACAATGGAAAACACACTTGTTGTCTTTTGAGTGTCTAAATGTCAAATGCGGCAAAGCTGTCAAGGTGACATATTCGTTAGTTTGAATGCTCTATATGGCAACACCAATTCGAAATCGCTCCCTTTTGCCGTTTGTCACAAATAGAGGGCGGCCGGGCTTACCCACCGGTCGGATTTAGCCCACCTTACCCTATACAGGGTTATTACAAATGATTGAAGCGATTTTACAGCTCTACAATAACTTTATTATTTGAAATATTTTCACAATGCTTTGCACACACATACAAAAACTCAAAAAGTTTTTTTAGGCATTCACAAATGTCCGATATGTGCCCCTTTAGTGATTCGGCAGACATCAAGCCGATAATCAAGTTCCTCCCACACTCGGCGCAGCATGTCCCCACCAATGAGTTCGAAAGCATCGTTGATGCGAGCTCGCAGTTCTGGCACGTTTCTTGGTAGAGGAGGTTTAAACACTGAATCTTTCACATAACCCCACAGAAAGAAATCGCATGGGGTTAAGTCGGGAGAGCGTGGAGGCCATGACATGAATTGCTGATCATGATCTCCACCACGACCGATCCATCGGTTTTCCAATCTCCTGTTTAAGAAATGCCGAACATCATGATGGAAGTGCGGTGGAGCACCATCCTGTTGAAAGATGAAGTCGGCGCTGTCGGTCTCCAGTTGTGGCATGAGCCAATTTTCCAGCAAGTCCAGATACACGTGTCCTGTAACGTTTTTTTCGCAGAAGAAAAAGGGGCCGCCCAGATTCGCACATTGTGTCTGTTCAGTTCACCATTAAGAAAAAATGTTGCTTCATCACTGAAAACAAGTTTCGCACTGAACGCATCCTCTTCCATGAGCTGTTGCAACCGCGCCGAAAATTCAAAGCGTTTGACTTTGTCGTCGGGTGTCAGGGCTTGTAGCAATTGTAAACGGTAAGGCTTCTGCTTTAGCCTTTTCCGTAAGATTTTCCAAGCCGTCGGCTGTGGTACGTTTAGCTCCCTGCTTGCTTTATTCGTCGACTTCTGCGGGCTACGCGTGAAACTTGCCCGCACGCGTTCAACCGTTTTTTCGCTCACTGCAGGCCGACCCGTTGATTTCCCCTTACAGAGGCATTCAGAAGCTTTAAACTGCACATACCATCGCCGAATGGAGTTAGCAGTTGGTGTATCTTTGTTGAACTTCGTCCTGAAGTGTCGTTGCACTGTTATGACTGACTGATGTGAGTGCATTTCAAGCACGACACACGCTTTCTCGGCTCCTGTCGCCATTTTGTCTCACTGCGCTCTCGAGCGCTCTGGCGGCAGAAACCTGAAGTGCGGCTTCAGCCGAACAAAACTTTGTTTTTCTACGTATCTGTAGTGTGTCGTGACCATATGTCAATGAATGGAGCTACAGTGAATTTATGAAATCGCTTCAATCATTTGTAATAGCCCTGTACTTGTCATCATTGGGCTTAGCGTGACGGGGTGCTTCGTACATTGTTCACTTGGCACACTTTATCTCGCACCCTGAGAGTTTTTCAGCTGAGTTAGTCGATTTTGAGGCCACCTTTCATCAGAGAGGTTGTAGTTAAAGACAGATCAGACGTAGGTTGCGCTACCGGCCAACAGTGCGCCATGTGAGTGACGATAATACCTAGGCGGCACCAAAGTCTACAACTGTTTTTTACCTTATGGAGAGTGCATTTTCATTAGGATTGATCATATTTTGCGGAAATATGATGCGAAATGTGTTCTTCGAGCGCCATCTAAGATTAGGTTCCGTAAAGGATGATCTAGGTTCCCTTACGGCGGGTGTCTCTCGTACTCCTTGCGGTTGTGGCATGTCATATACTGGTCAGACTATCAGAACTACGGAGGTGGTGTATTGAGCATAAGCATCACACACACACTTAAAACAGGAGAGAAAATTTGCTATTGCAGAGCGTTGTCTTGGGACCGGTCATCTACATCTAAATCTACATTTCTACTCCGCAAGTCACCCAACGGTGTGTGGTGGAGTGCACTTTGCGTCCCACTGTCATTACCTCCATTTCCTGTTCCAGTCGCCTATGGTTCGCCGGAAGAAAGACTGCCGGAAAGCCTCCGTGCGCGCTCGAATCTCTCTAATTTTACATTCGTGATCTCCTCGGAAGGTATAAGTAGGGGGAAGCAATATATTCGCTACCTCATCCAGAAACGCACCCTCTCGAAACCTGGACAGCAAGCTACACCGCGATGCAGAGCGCCTGTCTTGCAGAGTCTGCCACTTGAGTTTGCTAAACATCTCCGTAACGCTATCACGCTTACCAAATAACCCTGTGACGAAATGCGTCGCTCTTCTTTGAATCTTCTGTATCTCTTCTGTCAACCCGACCTGGTACGGATCCCACACTGATGAGCAATACTCAAGTATAGGTCGAACGAGTGTTTTGTAAGCCACCTCCTTTGTTGATGGACTACATTTTTTAAGGACTCTCCCAATGAATCTCAACCTGGCACCCGCCTTACCAACTATTAATTTTATATGATCATTCCATTTCAGTCCTGTGGAATATAACAATAGGGAGAGTATCTCCAGCTGTTGGGGTAGTATTGAGGAAGCAGTTGAAATTAAATTAGCAAGTAACCTTATAAATAGAGGTGGAGGTTTTTGCTTAAGACCCGAGTGGAATCCTGCTCTCTCCGTTGCCAAGAAAACAGAGGGACAGAGTTAATGATATCCCACTCGTTGTTTATTAACTTTTACTATCAATAACTTCTTACGTTGTTTATCTTTAGTCGAGTAGCGAAGCTAGTGTTTACAGTGTGTGTGTGTGTGTGTGTGGCTTATCTTTCCAGAACTTCTCTGCCAACCGAGGGATTAATTACTCGTACATTGAACAACGCTTAATTGCTGCAGTTTTGCCTTGAAAATGATGGGACAGGTTGTGCACCTGTCGAAATATCTTTGGTTGTCGACGAAGGTACTCGGCTGCTTTCCCGTAAGTTATCTGAACATGTGAGGAATCCACTCCTTCACTTGTTGTCTTAGGTGCCTCGCAAGATTAGGATTCGTCAAAGACGCTCTTTGTATATGCCAAGAAGACCTATTTGGTGTGGTGATTGCACACTCTAACCTTGTATACCAGTAACACAACCAGTTTGTAGTTGCAACACTTCTTTATTGCTTACACATACACATGAATTGATCAGCAGTAATAAATGAATTAACAACATTTGCATATCAAGGCTCTATCCACACTTAGTATTTAAAAATGCACAAAATGAGTATAAAGAATTGTAGAGTACAGAAACAGCTTCAGATATATAGTCATTTACAAATGTTATACAGGAATGAAACTTTTCGATGTAATGAATGGAAGCAGTAACTTAAATTAATTTGCAAACAGGAGGTATATCAGTCTTGCCACAGCCATACTGCATTATGACCAAATCTTCAATTAACGGTTCAAATGGCTCTGAGCACTATTAGACGTAACTTCTGAGGTCGTCAGTCCTCTAAAACGTAAACTACTTAAACCTGACTAACCTAGGGTACCCGTGGTTACCAGTCGTGCTGAGGCATTCGGCCAGTGCACATCGCGCGGTGACGGGCGGTAGCGCGGGCCAGTGTTTACGTCGCGAGCAGTGCTGCGGTGGAGAGCTGTGCAGCGTGTGCGAGCGCTGTTAACGTTTGTTTCTGTACCACTGTTGTAAGTAAGATGTCGACAATTAACAGAGCGAACAGCGTTCAGTGTGTTTTCAATCGTGCTGCCTTGCGACCGACGGCTTTCGAAATCCATGAGTGGATTTTTGAGGATCTGAAATTGCCGGAAGATATAGTCGACACGTTCCAGTTGGACTTTGTGCACTACTCGTTATTTATCAAATTTATTTCGAGTGACACTTATGAGAAATTCGTTGAGGAGCATGCTGGTGTGAGACCATTTCGTCATAATGATGGCAGTATTAGCAATGTCCAAATCGTGCCTTCGGGATACGGAGTGAGAACCGTCAGGGTATTTAATGTGCCACCTGAGTGCCCTAATGACCTGATAGCACGTTCTCTGTCACTGTACGGCGTTGTTTTGTCAGTTAACAATGAAAAATGGTCGAGTGCATATCGCTACCAAGTTAACAGCGAGGTGCGAAGTGTACGTGTGGACTTAAAAAAGCATATACCTTCGTATGTTGCCATTGGCGGCTGTCGTGCGCAGGTAACTTACATTGGACAACCCCCTACCTGTTCGATCTGCCATTCAACAGAACATCTGGGGATGAACTGTACACGTCGACGTCCATTTCAACTTCCACGGGAACGTCCTGCAGACGGTAGTGAAAAGCTTGTTCCGCTATTGAGTGAAAAATGGCTCTGAGCACTATGGGACTCAACTGCTGAGGTCATTAGTCCCCTAGAACTTAGAACTAGTTAAACATAACTAACCTAAGCACATCACAAACATCCATGCCCGAGGCAGGATTCGAACCTGCGACCGTAGCGGTCTTGCGGTTCCAGACCGCAGCGCCTTTAACCGCACGGCCACTTCGGCCGGCACCGCTATTGAGTGAGGTAGTCGCGGGGACGGTACCACCACCTCGGCAGCCGGAACGTGTTAGCGAGGCGGAGATGCCAGTTCAGGTGGAATGCAGTGCCCAAGACATTTGCGGTAGGACGGACGTCGATCCGGCACCGTCATCCTCACCGGGGCAGTTACCGCTGGATAGCAACGATGCGCCAGCCACCTCTGAAACTAAGCCATGTGAGATACAGGAGCGGGTGCAGATGAGTTTGCCTGAACCGCCCCTATCGGTAGAGACTGCAGCAGAAACGAAGAAAGGCCGCCGAAGGAGAAGCAAAGGGAATAGTAGTAAAGAGGAAAAGTCGGATGATTTGAGACCCGTACACATGTCAGAAAGTGGCAGCGAGACTGAACCTCAATCTTCTTGCTCCGTGCGCTGCGAGGACACCGCGAGGCAAGAACGCATTCGTGAACAGACGAAACACCTGAAGGCACTACTGAGCGCTGAGAGGGAACAGAGCACCGTAACGGCTAAGAGGAAGAGCGAGCAGAGCAGCGAGCAGCTGCAGCAGCGCTGCCGCAGGAACTCGATGACGTCAGTCGCAGCCCCGCGTGGTGGCCGGACGGATGCGACCACGGTGTCAGACTCAGCCGGCGGTGGCGGGCAGGGCGGCGCGCGCACCGCGAAGCACCCCGACAGCAATGAGCCGTGGTGGCAGCAGGACGAGGAGATGCAGCAGTAGCTGCTCTCGCGCATGACCATCGCGCTCCGACATTTCCACTCTCTGAGTACTCCAGACGTTCCCAACGAGTTTGATTCAAAGACGTCGAGAAGGACGATCCAACACAGAGCTCATTGTCCTCTGAACCGTCATGTGCGATAGCCAAACCTACAACGTTACCACACTTAACGTCAATAGAATTCAAAGTGCGGTGAAACTCCGTTCGCTAACTGATTTCTTGTATGGTACCAGCGTTGACATTGCCCTCCTACAGGAGGTAGTCACAGTCTTAGAAGTGCCCGGTTACGTTCTCATTGATAACATCGATCTCCAGGATGCTGTAGGCACTGCCATACTTCTGCGCGACGGTATACCATTTACGGATGTGCAGCGGCTGCCTAGTGGTCGTGGCATTACTCTTCGAGTGAATGGTGTGCAGATTGTTAACGTGTACGCTTCCTCAGGTAGCACTCATAAGAGAGATCGCTCAACATTTTATAAAAACGAGGTTCCCATTCTTCTTAGCGCTTATCGTGCACATCTCATCCTCGGTGGTGACTTCAATTGTGTGCTTAACGACAGGGACCAAACTCCTAACACGAACAGATGTATCGAACTCGAACATTTAATTCATGGCATGCGTCTTCACGATACATGACAACAACTGCACGGTGAACGGGTAGCGTACACCTTCGTAACCAGTCATTCTGCCAGTCGGCTGGATAGGATCTATGTGTCCGAGGCCCTCCAGCGACACGCTGTGAACTGTGACATAGCTCCTGTCAACATCTCCGACCATTGTGCATATCAGTGTTACCTTAACCTACAACGCCAGCAAATATACCGCGGGAAAGGCTACTGGAAATTGAATGTCAGCCTTCTGCAGGATGCCCAACTTGAAGAGGAGGTGAACATAACGTGGCAACAGCTCCAGCGGCAACGAAGTCGTTACGATAGCGTTCTCCAGTGGTGGACTCAGTGTGCTAAGCCTAAATTACGCCTCACCCTCATGAGCTACGCCCGACAAAAAAGCTTTTGACAGAAACAGACTATTGAGTTTTATTATCGCTGTTTGAGAGACCTGTACAGTAGCACTAACAATCCTTCTCGCGATATCGACGTAAAGATCAAACGATATAAAGCGAAAATCACGGCGATACAACGCCAACGAATGCAAGGCATCATCGTGCGAGCCCACCCCAAGGACGTTGCCGCCGAAGAACGGGCCTCTCTGTACCACATCCTGAGAACGACGAAACGGTGTAAAGCCATGTTGATTGAAGCCGTCGTTGATGACGCTGAGAATGCCATCACGAAGCAACGTGGCATCATCTCGCACGTCTACGACTATTATAGTCAACTTTACAAGAAGCACGCCGTTGATGAACACTCGTGCGACGATTTTCTTAGGACCTTGAGCTGTCGCTTGTCACAACAGGATACTGCAAATCTGGAATCTCTTTTCACAGAGGACGAAATCCGACTGGCGGTCCACAGTGCAAAGAAAGGGAAGTCACCAGGACCCGACGGTCTCAGCGCTGAGTTTTACCAGCGTTACTGGAACCTCCTCGGTCCGACACTCCTCGAGATAGCGAATGAACTCTGGCACCTGGAAGTTATACCCAAGACATTTACGGAAGGTATCATCCTGCCCTTACCGAAAAAAGGGAACAGCAGGAAGGTCGAAAACATGCGACCCATCACACTCCTGAATGCCGATTTCAGAATCATCACCAGATCGATTAAGCTAAGGATGCAAACCGTTATGTACAAGGTTTTGGGCAGTTACCAGTACAGTGCAGTGCAAGGCCGAAGTGCAATCTCAGCAGCCTGCGATTTGAGGGACATCATCTGTTCTTATGCTGAAACCCAAGGACAGGGCGCTCTGATCTTTCTAGATTTTGAGAAGGCTTATGACCGTGTACGTCATGACTTCCTCTTTAAATGCATGAAGAAACTAGGTTTTGGACTTCATCTCATAGAATTAATTCGCAAACTTACTACAAACGCCTCTTCACGGATTCTCATTAATGGCCATTTTACAAAAGAAGTTTCCATTGAGCAACCCATTCACCAACGATGTCCTCTGTCAATGATTTTGTACGCCATTGCAGTGGAGCCGCTACTGAACAACTTGGCGCATAGCGGGATAGGACTTAGCGTCGAGTCTGTCACTATCCCATGCATTGTGTATGCTGACGATGTATGCGTAACTGTGTCATCATCGCAACAACTTCTGTCAGCGGAAACTCTTTTACAAACATTCACGTTTCTTTCAGGAGCAATACTCAATAGAACTAAAACCACAGCTTTGCAGATCGGTGGCGGTATCGGAGACATATCCCATGTTACCTGGTGCAAGGTCAAGGATTATCACACAACCCTCGGTGTTACCTTTGAGGCCAAACCAGACAAATTCCTGACGAAGAACTAGTCACACATGCTTAATAAATTACGTGCTGCTTTGATACTTCACTCCGACCGTGACTTGAACATACTACAGAAAGTTAAGACCATCGAGATCGCCATTACGAGCAAGATGAATTATTTGGCGCAAATTCTTCCAATCTCCGACCATCTAGCCAAGAGTATACAACAAGCGTTATGTTGGTTTCTTTTTAGGGGGCACATTTTCAAAGTTCAATTCGACACCTTAACCTAACCTTCGTTCAAAGGTGGCCTTAACCTCATTAAAGTACACAAAAAATGTGTCACCCTGCTCCTAAATCGCATCAGGAAGGAGTTCCGTACCCGGAGGACCAGTATCATCACAAACCTCATTCAGCGGTGGAAGCCTCACAGCCTTGACCCACCCGTTAATATCGCCGGCATTCCACTTTCTTACCGACATGTGCGACTGTACCACATGGAAAAGAGCTACATTCGACACAACATCGTCGATAACGGAAGACTGACGAACAGGAAGCTTTATGGCCTTCTCACGACAACAAACCACAGGAATCGTTCGAAGAAAAACATCCACATACACATTGGAGTATAGTATGGCGGAATGTGCACAGCGACGTGTTACCGTCACGCGTCATAGCCGACTGGTATCTAACAGTCAACGATAAAGTAGCAACGAATGAAAAGCTACATAAAATTGGCCATCATCCAACGCCCAACTGTGACGCATGCGGAAGGGTCGATACGCTTCTTCATAGGTTCACGTGCGGACATGCAGAAGAAATTACTACATTTCTTCGTCAACGATTGTCGGTGATAGACCGTACGACGCCCTGTGGTGTAGATCTTTTAGAGATCATTCAGCCACAAAAACTGAGATATCCACGAGCAAGAAACAACGCTGCAACGTGGATCATGGGCCACACAGCATCGTTTATTATGCAGAATAGGCATACTACTTTCCTCGACTATTATTCTTACATAGAAATTGAACACTTTAAAATGAGACAACATTGTGACTACAGGAGGATATTTGGAAATATGCTGAACATCATAATTAACGGTTAAATGCTTCAAATACAATATTTCGGATAGCAGAGGTTGCCAGTGACCTGTATGTATGAATCCCATTTGCTTCCTGGGACTTTAGTACTTGTCGGAATTTTACGATACTATTCAGATGCTCACCAATGCAGAAGGCATTTTTTCTTTCCCATTTTCGTTTTCACATTTCCCTTCTCTCGCAGAGCAGCGGAGCAACCTTCCTTCAATTATGAAGTGATAGTCTTTTGTGCACCATACAAATTTCTGTGTACTACTTGGCCCAAAAAAAAAAAAAAAACTCAAGAAGTCTTCTATTACGCTACGGCAGCCTAGAAATGATATACACTTTGTTCATTCTATTCTTATTACAAATTGGAGCAAATGTTTACTTTCCTTCCTTATGAAGAAAAGAAAAGTTGCGTAACGGTAAGCGTCGCGCACAAAAAAAAAAAAGTGGTTAGCGTGAGCACCTGCGGAGCGGGAGGTCCTTGGTTCAAGTCTTCCCTCGACTGAAAATTTTAATTTCTTAATTTTCGCAAAGTTATGATCTGTCCGTTCGTTCATTGACGTCAAAAAAATAAATAAAAAAGTGGTCTAGGGGTAGCGTCTTCGATTCATAATCAAAACGTCTTCAATCTCGGGTTCGATCCCCGCCACTGCCTAAATTTTGATAAAATAATCAGCATTGGCGGCCGAAGACTTCTGGCATAAGAAATCAGCCTCATTCTGCCAACGGCCTTGTCCTAGGGGTGGGAAATTGCCCCTAAAGGCGGAAGAATCAGCAATGATCAACGACATGAGGATGCAGAAGGCAATGGAAACCACTGCATTAAAGACACGTAACGTGTATCCACAGGACATGTGGCCCGTAATTGAAGAAGTGTCATGATGATCTCTCCATTGGCAAAAGATTCCGGAATAGTCCCCCATTCGGATCTCCGGGAGGGGACTGCCAAGGGGGAGGTTACCATGAGAAAAAGATTGAATAATCAACGAAAGGATAACGTTCTACGAGTCGGGGCGTGGAATGTCAGAAGCTTGAACGTGGTAGGGAAACTAGAAAATCTGAAAAGGGAAATGCAAAGGCTCAATCTAGGTATAGTAGGGGTCAGTGAAGTGAAGTGGAAGGAAGACAAGGATTTCTGGTCAGATGAGTATCGGGTAATATCAACAGCAGCAGAAAATGGTATAACAGGTGTAGGATTCGTTATGAATAGGAAGGTAGGGCAGAGGGTGTGTTACTGTGAACAGTTCAGTGACCAGGTTGTTCTAATCAGAATCGACAGCAGACCAACACCGACAACAATAGTTAAGGTATATATGCCGACGTCGCAAGCTGAAGATGAACAGATAGAGAAAGTGTATGAGGATATTGAAAGGGTAATGCAGTATGTAAAGGGGGACGAAAATCTAATAGTCATGGGCGACTGGAATGCAGTTGTAGGGGAAAGAGTAGAAGAAAACGTTACAGGAGAATATGGGCTTGCGACAAGGAATGAAAGACGAGAAAGACTAATTGAGTTCTGTAACAAGTTTCAGCGACTAATAGCGAATACGCTGTTCAAGAATCACAAGAGGAGGAGGCATACTTGGGAAAGGCCGGGAGATACGAGAAGATTTCAATTAGATTACATCATGGTCAGACTGAGATTCCGAAATCAGATACTGGATTGTAAGGCGTACCCAGGAGCAGATATAGACTCAGATCACAATATAGTAGTGACGAAGAGTAGGCTGAAGTTTAAGACATTAGTCAGGAAGAATCAATACGCAAAGAAGTGGGATACGGAAGTACTAAGGAATGACGAGATACGCTTGAAGTTCTCTAACGCTATAGATACAGCAATAAGGAATTGCGCAGTAGGCAGTACAGTTGAAGAGGAATGGACATCTCTAAAAAGGGCCATCACGGAAGTTGGGAAGAAAAACAAAGGTACAAAGAAGGTAGCTTCGAAGAAACCATGGGTAACAGAAGAAATACTTCAGTTGATTGATGAAAGGAGGAAGTACAAACACGTTCCGGGAAAATCAGGAATACAGAAATACAAGTCGCTGAGGAATGAAATAAATAGGAAGTGCAGGGAAGCTAAGACGAAATGGCTGCAGGAAAAATGTGAAGACATCGAAAAAGATATGATTGTCGGAAGGACAGACTCAGCATACAGGAAAGTCAAAACAACTTTTGTTGACATTAAAAGCAACGGTGGTAACATTAAGAGTGTGCTAGGTGCCGAGGACTAGCAGTGTATTTAACACTAAATTCTTCTAGAATCTACATATGTAAATGATGCTCTAAGCCCCCCCCTATTCTAACTCCGACTTTTGCTGTTGCACAAGGATTAAAAAAAATACGCGAACTGACTCTAATCAACCCTGCCAGTGTAGTAGAAGAGAGTTTGGCACCTGCAATAATTTAATTTGATAAATAAGTTAAATAAACGAAGGTTTCATTAACATAGTGAGGAATGATAGGGTTGCTCTACCGATTAACAGAATGAAAGTTCTGTCCAAAATAACAATATGATTTATTCAGACTAAACACAAGATAATAAACAAAACCACATGAAACATTTACAATACATCAAATTGGCTCAAATTGGATACTCAAACAAACGCTGTGAATGTGAAGTTGTGCCTAAACTAGATTGTGAGGATTATGACGAAGTGGTATGTGGAGCCAATTCCTTGCAACTCAAATCTTAAGAGACAACACATAGCCAACCCAACATTAATTGCTGCTACCCAAGACAGAACAAAGTTAGAAAAAGACAAACAGGCGCGCTCTGCTGAGCTCTGATTATCACCTAGGAAAATCCCTGTCTGCCGGTGCTGCGGACATACATTACCAGTCTGTCTTCTTAACTGCAAGAACACGATTTGGCGTACCGGAGGCGATGGCTGGTTGCTTCGACGGCCCGTCGTGGTGATGATAATGTCGCGAGTATAGCCCGAAACAAATTATCCTGGCCTGGTTGTTCCAGACTAAAGACTTCCTAGCAATACAAATGCGCCTCTGAGGGAGACGAAGAAAGCTCGCCACACAATCACTGACGGTACAGTGATTGATTTTAACAAGTGAAGTCACCCAGTAACTCCGATACAGTCAACATTAGCCAAAACTGCTCAAGACAGACAACATAGGCCTCTTGTACATAGAACGCTCAATTGCCAACTGTACACGGAAAGATACGTTGAAGTCGAAACTTCAGCAACTTCGTCAAACAGTTGCAATTAAATAAAAGTATATTAGGCAGCCCACGGAAGGCAGGCTGACCCAAGCAGCGAGAGCTGAGTCTTGTAACCTACTTCCACCGAAAGGCGAGAGACGACTACCCACAAGAGCACCCGTACAAAACCGAACACAGAACATTCCCGCCCCCACGACAGTGGCCGTGGTTAACCGTTCCAATCAGCAACTCGAAAACCGGCGGAAAATTCCACTCTATTGCCGGAGCACTACCATTCCACCAATGGAGATTCTTGGCGCCAATTTCTGCGCTGATTTTGCTACGTCACGGAGCTATGCACTGAGCAAGCCAATCACAGTTACTATTTTTCAGAAAGCGCGGGAATTTTCCCGCCACAACTGCCTGGGTACACAAGTTATTCCCACGCCTCGCTGGTAGCCCGCCAGAAAGTGTTTTCGCTAAGTTTCTGCGAAGTAACGGAACCTCTAGCCCAGCCGCTACTTCAGGCCCCTGCGGGCGTGTCTCTTGACAATTTCGGCGTCTGGAAAGCATTCACTCGACTCCCTCACACTCGCCGGCTTAACCCTCTCGAGATCCGCAGAGCCCGCCTGTCACCGGACCACCCGGGTGACGAGAGACGCTGCGTGGGAAGTCCGCGTGTGAAGGAATAGCAACTTTTCACCGCATGCAATTAGAGACGAAAATCGTAAGATAGAAATGTGAGAGGGGGCTCATGCCACCTCTCAAGTGCAACGGGAATTCCACTGTTAAATGCAGAGGAGAGAGCAGATAGGTGGAAAGAATACATTGAAAGTCTCTATGAGGGTGAAGATTTGTCTGATGTGATAGAAGAAGAAGCAGGAGTCGATTTAGAAGACATAAGGGATCCAGTATTAGAATCGGAATTTAAAAGAGCTTTAGAGGACTTATGGTCAAATAATGCAGAAGGGATAAATAATATTCCATCAGAATTTCTAAAATCATTTGGGGAAGTGGCAACAAAACGACTATTCACGTTGGTGTGTAGAATATATGAGTCTGGCGATATACCATCTGACTTTCGAAAAAGCATCATCCACACCATTCCGAAGACGTCCAGTACGCCTTAGATAAGTTCGTACCGACTAAGGTCCAAAGCGAGGGGAAAGATCCACCGTGGTATAACAATCATGTACGAAAGGTACTACGGAAACAAAGAAAGCTTCATCATAGGTTTAAGAGTAGTCGAATCATAGCTGATAAGGAAAAGCTGAACGAAGCGAAAAAGAGCGTAAAGAGAGCAATGAGAGAAGCATTCAACGAATTCGAACATAAAACATTGGCAAACAATCTAAACAAGAACCCTAAAAAGTTTTGGTCATATGTAAAATCGGTAAGCGGATCTAAATCCCCTATTCAGTCACTCGTTGACCACGATGGCACCGAAACAGAGGACGACCGAAGAAAGGCAGAAATACTGAATTCAGTGTTCCGAAACTGTTTCACTGCGGAAAATCGTAACATGGTCCCTGACTTCAGCCGTTGCACGGACGCCAAAATGGAAAATATTGAAATAAACGATATCGGAATTGAAAAACAACTGCTATCACTTAGTAGCGGAAAAGCATCCGGACCAGACGAGATACCCTTAAGATTCTACAGTGATTATGCTAAAGAACTTGCCCCCTTTCTATCAGCAATTTATCGTAGATCGCTGGAAGAACGTAAAGTACCTAGCGACTGGAAGAAAGCGCAGGTCGTTCCCATTTTCAAGAAGGGTCATAAATCAGATGCGAATAATTATAGGCCTATTTCGCTTACGTCAATCTGTTGTAGAATAATGGAACATGTTTTGTGTTCTCGTATTATGACGTTCTTAGATAATACAAATCTCCTTCATCATAACCAACATGGATTCCGCAAACAGAGATCATGTGAAACTCAGCTCGCCCTATTTGCCCAAGAAATTCACAGTGCCGTAGACACTGGCGAGCAGATTGATGCCGTATTCCTGGACTTCAGGAAGGCATTTGATACGGTTCCGCACTTACGTTTAGTGAAAAAAATACGAGCTTACGGAATATCGGACCAGGTTTGTGATTGGATTCAGGATTTCCTAGAAGAAAGAACACAACATGTCATTCTTAACGGTTCAAAATCTGCAGATGTAGAGGTAATTTCGGGAGTACCGCAGGGAAGCGTGATAGGACCTTTATTGTTTACAATATACATAAATGACTTAGTTGACAACATCGGTAGCTCCGTGAGGCTATTTGCAGATGACACGGTTGTCTACAAGAAAGTAGCAACATCAGAAGACTCGTACGTACTCCAGGAGGACCTGCAGAGGATTAATGCATGGTGCGACAGCTGGCAGCTTTCCCTAAACGTAGATAAATGTAATATAATGCGCATACATAGGGGCAGAAATCCATTCCAGTACGATTATGCCATAGGTGGTAAATCATTGGAAGCGGTAACGACCGTAAAATACTTAGGAGTTACTATCCGGAGCGATCTGAAGTGGAATGATCACATAAAACAAATAGTGGGAAAAGCAGGCGCCAGGTTGAGATTCATAGGAAGAATTCTAAGAAAATGTGACTCATCGACGAAAGAAGTAGCTTACAAAACGCTTGTTCGTCCGATTCTTGAGTATTGCTCATCAGTATGGGACCCTTACCAGGTTGGATTAATAGAAGAGATAGACATGATCCAGCGAAAAGCAGCGCGATTCGTCATGGGGACATGTAGTCAGCGCGAGAGCGTTACGGAGATGCTGAACAAGCTCCAGTGGCGGACACTTCAAGAAAGGCGTTACGCAATACGGAGAGGTTTATTATCGAAATTACGAGAGAGCACATTCCGGGAAGAGATGGGCAACATATTACTACCGCCCACATATATCTCGCGTAATGATCACAACGAAAAGATCCGAGAAATTAGAGCAAATACGGAGACTTACAAGCAGTCGTTCTTCCCACGCACAATTCGTGAATGGAACAGGGAAGGGGGGATCAGATAGTGGTACAATAAGTACCCTCCGCCACACACCGTAAGGTGGCTCGCGGAGTATAGATGTAGAACTGACAAGTGCGAGAATTATCGCACAATCAGCTTAACAGCTCGTGCATCGAAGCTGCTTACAAGAATAATATACAGAAGAATGGAAAAGAAAATTGAGAATGCGCTAGGTGACGATCAGTTTGGCTTTAGGAAAAGTAAAGGGACGAGAGAGGCAGTTCTGACGTTACGGCTAATAATGGAAGCAAGGCTAAAGAAAAATCAAGACACTTTCATAGAATTTGTCGACCTGGAAAAAGCGTTCGACAATATAAAGTGGTGCAAGCTGTTCGAGATGCTGAAAAAAGTAGGGGTAAGCTATAGGGAGAGACGGGTCATATACAATATGTACAACAACCAAGAGGGAATAATAAGAGTGGACGATCAAGAACGAAGTGCTCGTATTAAGAAGGGTGTAAGACAAGGCTGTAGCCTTTCGCCCCTACTCTTCAATCTGTACATCGAGGAAGCAATGATGGAAATAAAAGAAAGGTTCAGGAGTGGAATTAAAATACAAGGTGAAAGGATATCAATGATACGATTCGCTGATGACATTGCTATCCTGAGTGAAAGTGAAGAAGAATTAAATGATCTGCTGAACGGAGTGAACAGTGCAATGAGTACACAGTATGGTTTGAGAGTAAATCGGAGAAAGACGAAGGTAATGAGAAGTAGTAGAAATGAGAAATGCGAGAAACTAAACATCAGGATTGATGGTCACGAAGTCAATGAAGTTAAGGAATTCTGCTACCTAGGCAGTAAAATAACCAATGACGGACTGAGCAAGGAGGACATCAAAAGCAAACTCGCTATGGCAAAAAAGGCATTTCTGGCCAAGAGAAGTCTACTAATATCAAATACCGGCCTTAATTTGAGGAAGAAATTTCTGAGGATGTACGTCTGGAGTACAGCATTGTATGGTAGTGAAACATGGACTGTGGGAAAACCGGATCAGAAGAGAATCGAAGCATTTGAGATGTGGTGCTATAGACGAATGTTGAAAATTAGGTGGACTGATAAGGTAAGGAATGAGGAGGTTCTACGCAGAATCGGAGAGGAAAGGAATATGTGGAAAACACTGATAAGGAGAAGAGACAGGGTGATAGGACATCTGCTAAGACATGAGGGAATGACTTCCATGGTACTAGAGGGAGCTGTAGAGGGCAAAAACTGTAGAGGAAGACAGAGATTGGAATACGTCAAGCAAATAATTGAGGACGTAGGTTGCAAGTGCTACTCTGAGATGAAGAGGTTAGCACAGGAAAGGAATTCGTGGCGGGCCGCATCAAGCCAGTCAGTAGACTGATGACAAAAAAAAAAAACCTAAGGACATCACACACATCCATGCCCGACGCAGGATTCGAACCTGCGACGGTAGCGGTCTCGCGGTTCCAGACTGAAGCGCCTAGAACCGCTCGGCAACACCGGCCGGCGCCGTTCACTGCAGTGAATGTTTTGCTACCCACTAGCACGAGCAACTGCAACAGTCAACAGTCCTTAAGTACACAGTAATATTCACTATATATAGAAGAAGGAACCCAACACGAAAACTTGGCGATTAATTTTTTCTTATTCATTTGAAATTCACACGCTATCCATCCACATAGCTCTCGAGGTATTAGCAAATCCTGGTCGCCACTGGCCAGCCGTGTCAATACAGCTTTAAAATTTTCGGGCAGCGGACCATGCTTCTTTGTTGCTCCAACTCAACTGGTCCTCACGGCATACGGCTGTGCCACGTGACATGGTGTCGCCAACTCCCCACAACGACAACATCGAAAGCAGGTCGCTTCACAGACTGACTCGGCTCTTGCGCGGGTCCCCTCTCCTCGATTTGCACAAGCGCGCCACCATAAATAGCCTGCAAAGAGAACAAGGCACAGGGACAACGATCAAAGATGGAAGGAAGAATCGATATCGCCTGGCGCCAGAAACCCACCGGCTCACTATTCACTGATAAAGTGCACACCACAATAAAGAAAGCCGGTATTCTTCCATTTATAACATGTCTGGAGAACAAGCGCAGTGTAGCCAACGCGTCTTACTCAGTTAGATCCTGAGATCTGTTTGTCTTTCGGTGCAAAGTCATTTACCGGGGCTTCCGTACGATCGCAGACATGACGGAAGTCGTCTTCGGCGCGCTGTCCAGCTGGTGACGCGAGCCGGTCCCCTACCAGCGGTCAAGTATCCCGGCCGAGACCTTGCCGACACGGGCTGCCGCACGCTCACTCGACCGTGCACGCCATTCACAGCTGCATCCAGCGCGTGACGGCCTCAACACTGCCGACACGCCCCAGCAGGTTACCTGGCAACCGACGCCTGTCTTCCATTACAGGCCGACGCCGTCGCTAGCACGGTGTAGCATCTGCTGCGGAAAGACGACGCCGATTTTGAGCTGATGACGGCATGCGCCACCTGTGGTGTGCACGTTGTCAGTAAATAGTGAGCCGGTGGGTTCTGGCGCCAGGCGATATCGATTCTGACTTCCGTCTTTGATCGTTGTCCCGGTGGCTTGTTCTCTTTGCGTCTTTGAGGCAGGCTATTTATTGTGGCGCGCGTGCGCAAGTCGAGGAGAGTACTGATAATGGTTTCGCTGTCGTCCGCCAACGGAGAGCGTAGTGGCATTGCAACCAGAACAGCATCTGTGTCTATCCTTTAATAGAGAATGTTCACATCCAGAAGGATCAGTGTGGCGTGAACGTGTCAAACAACCCGGCAACCAAGCTACGGAGACTCCCTCGTGCATCCTACAGCCAACTGAGCGAGTTTGAATAGGATCAAACTGTGGCCTTCCGAGTGGCGGGATGGTCCATTCGGAGAATTACTGCACCAGATGGACGTGCTGCATCAGCTGCGCAACGATTCCGGCGTCAGAGGTCACGTGAACATTCTAACATCGTAGACGAGGTTCTGGACCACCGCGGAGCACAGACGCCCTCCAGGATCGACGTATTGTAAGGGCAGAAGTGGCAGATCGTACAGTTTCCACACCACAAATAGGAGGACTTCCGAGCCGAGACGTGTCAATACACTACTGGCCATTAAAATTGCTACACAAAGAAGAAATGCAGATTATAAACAGGTATTCATTGGACAAATATTTTATACTACAACTGACATGTGATTACATTTTCACGCAATATGGGTGCATAGATCCTGAGAAATCAGTACCCAGAACAACCACCTCTGGCCGTAATAACGGTCGTGATGCGCCTAGGCATTGAGTCAAACAGAGCTTGGATTGCGTGTACAGGTACAACTGCCCATTCAGCTTCAACACGATACCACAGTTCATCAAGAGTAGTGACTGGCGTATTGTGACGAGCCAGTTCCTCGGCCACCATTGACCAGACTTTTTCAATTGGTGAGAGATCTGGAGAATGTGCCGGCCAGGGCAGCAGTGGAACATGCGGTTGTGCATTATCCTGCTGAAATGTAGGGTTTCGCAGGGATCGAATGAAGGGTAGAGCCACGGGTCGCAACACATCTGGAATGTAACGTCTGCTGCACAAAGTGCCGTCAATGCAAACAAGAGGTGACCGAGACGTGTAACCTATGGCACCCCATACCATCACGCCGGGTGATACGCCAGTATGGCGATGACGAATACACGTTTCCAATGTGCGTTCACCGCGATGTCGCCAAACACGGATGCGACCATCACGATGCTGTAAAAAGAACCTGGATTCAACCGAAAAAATGACGATTTGCCATCGTGCACCCAGGTAAGTCGTTGAGTACATCATCGCAGGCGCTCCTGTCTGTGATACAGCGTCAAGGGTAACCGCAGCCATGGTCTCCGAGCTGATAGTCCATGCTGCTGCAAACGTCGTCGAACTGTTTGTGCAGATGGTGGTTGTGTTGCAAACGTCCCCATCTGTTGACTCACGGATAGAGACGTGGCTGCACGATCCGTTACAGCCATGCGGATAGAGATGTCTGTCATCTCGACTGCTAATGATACGAGGCCGTTGGGATCCAGCACGGCGTTCCGCATTACCCTACTGAACCCACCGATTCCATATTCTGCTAACAGTCATTGGATCTCGACCAACGCGAGCAGCAATGTCGCGATACGGTAAACTGCAATCACGATAGGCTACAATCCGACCTTGATCAAAGTCGGAAACGTGATGGTACGCATTTATCCTCCTTACACGAGGTATCACAACAACGTTTCACCAGGCAACGCCAGTCAACTTCTGTTTGTGTACGAGAAATCGGTTGGAAACTTTCCTCGTGTCAGCACGTTGTAGGTGTCGCCACCGGCGCCAACCTTGTGTGAATGCTCTGAGAAGCTAATCATTTGCATATCACAGCATCTCCTTCCTGTCGGTTAAATTTCGCGCCTGTAGCATGTCATCTTCGTGGTGTAGCAATTTTAATGGCCAGTAGCGTACATTATTTGTGAGACTGTGGGCAGTCACACCTGTAGCCTGTCTTCCACTCACGCCGCAGCGTCGAAGTGCACAGCTCGACACGTGTCGTCAGAGGATCACTTGGGAGATGTAATGGCGAGCCGTGGTCTTCACCGACGAAAGCCGAGTCTGCCTGGAAGCAAGTGATAGTCATTGGCGCATATGACGTAGACATAGTGACTGCTGTGTTGTGGGATGCATCCGTCCTAGGCTTTATGGTCTGATTGTGATAAGGTACAACTCTCGTTCACCACTGGTGTCTCCGGAGGGGACGCTAATAAGCGCTCGGTACGTGCAGAATGTTGTTAGAACCTTTCTTGCAACGGGAAGGTGATGTGTTGTTCCATTCGGATAACGCTAGCTCACACACTGCCAACGTGCCCTGAAAGACGTGCAATCATTTTCTGGCCAGTAGCACCATCTCCGGACTTGTGTCCAATCGTAGACGTGTGGGATGTGATGGGACGAGAAGCGATTCGTGCGACTCATCAGCCAACGACGCTTCCAGTACTATGTCAATGGAAAGGGCAAACGTGGCATAACATTTACCAAGATAGTATTCGCCATATGTACAGTATTCGCCGTTTATACGATCGACTGAATGTCAGAGTCAGCGCCTGCACTGCCGCCTGTGGAGTCTACACCACGTACTAGTACGTGTGTTTCAGATATAATCACTTCATGTTGAAACATCCCCTTAGAAAAATTTATGAATTACTGTGCTGGTAAGCCTCTTACGTTATTTGATTTTCAAACAGCTGAGCAAAACTGAACGTACTCAGACATTTCTCTCTTTACTTATTCTGATCAACACTAAACTGACACACAGTATTTTTAGCGCAACGCAGTCTGACTTTCAATAACCCCTGCAATAGAATGGCCGTGACTAACAATAACCTATACCTTTCATGAATCACTTACTTCACAAAAATATTCGTTACTCGAACTACTGCAATACAGCGAGCGCCAATACTGCCACCTAAATAAAAGATTCTAACTATTGATAAGCATAGTTAGCAAATGAAAGATTTTGATAGAGAACAAACAATGTATTTACCTTAATAGTGTTCAAAAGTCATAACATATATATCAGTTCATGACATCCAGTCTTACAAATTTTGTTTTTCTGACGGACACACGTCCAGATCGTCCGCTCTCAAAACTCTGCCATCTCTCTCCCCACATCCACCACTGCTGGCGGCTCACCTCCAACTGTGCATCGCTACGCGCTGTTCACATCCAACTGCCCAACACTACAATAGCAAATATTCGAAGAATGCAAATCAGCCACAGACTGCACACAGCACAGCCAGTGATTTTCATACAGAGCGCTATGTGGCGTTACCAACATAAAAACCTAAACAGCCTACTTACAATGTACTCCGTATGCACTGTTGCAACGATAACTCATGAGTGAATTGAAAACCTCTAAACGGGTGTACGAACTTTTTTCCGACAGTGTAGTCTGTAACCTGATGTCGCAGTTACCTGCATATTCGCATAATGAAACCGAGCAAGGTAGTATAATGGCAAAAAACTACACTAGCTTTCGGAAGGCTGGCATTTCAAAGTCCCGTCTGAACAAAAGTAGATTTGGGTTTTGGTTGGTTTCCTAACATCGCGCGAAGAAAGTTCCCGATCGTTCTACTGAAAATCGAAAAGACCAAGTTCCCAATTCTTGCCAGTTCGAGCCTGTGCTCAGTTCCTATCGTCCTTTCGGCCACATGTCGTAAAACTCTAACTTCCCCTCTTCCTTCTTCAATACGAAGAAATTTAGGGAGACAGATCGCATTCGACAACAATGCCAGTATCTCAAATAAGTTTCTGTTGTTACAAAGCATTTCCGCAATTTTGTGTAGAGAAGATCATAGGCACATCGGATGTCGTTTTGTATGATGGCGTTGAAAACTATATGTTGCAGTGTACACAGTGTCCCACCATTCCATCATTCCTACCTAGTCATCAGTACGTGACAAGTCTTGTGATGAATATTCTCTGGATTCGCCATGTCTGTAGTCAGTGACAATAATACCATGGCTGTAGCTACGTGACTTAGACACGAAGATGACCACAGTTTTTCACCTTAATGGTTTACATAGAGAAGGCGTACCAACAAAAATCCAGCCGGGAAGACGGTAAAGTTACTAGTAATTTCGCTGTATAGCAGCGGTCGTTCGAAATGTTATGCGGGAATAATTCCATAACGTATTTAAGCAAAGTGTGTGAAAGTCGCATTGCATTCATTTGACGACCGGGAACTTCTGGGACGAACCAACAGTGGCGTCCTTGAAGCCAGCTGCGAAGGCCATTGACAGGTACACTATGCGATCAAAAGTATCCGTACACCTGGTTGAAAATGACTTACAAGTTCGTGGCGCCCTCCATCGGTAATGCTGGAATTCAATATGGTGCTGGTCCACCCTTAGCCTTGATGACAGCGGCCGCTTTCACAGGCATACGTTCAATCAGGTGCTGGAAGGTTTCTTGGGGAATGGCAGCCCATTCTTCACGGAGTGCTGCACTGAGGACAGGTATCGATGTCGGTCGGTGAGGCCTGGCACGAAGTCGGCATCCCAAAACATCCCAAAGGACTCTTTGCAGGCCACTCCATCACAAGGAAGTTATTGTCGTGTAACCACTCCGTCACAGGCCGTGCATTATGAACACGTGCTCGATCCCAATGAAAGTTGCGATCGCCATCCCCGAATTGCTCTTCAACAGTGGGAAGCAATAAGGGGCTTTAAACATCAATGTAGGCCTGTGGTGTGATAGTGCCACGCAAAACAACAAGGGGTGCAAGCTCCCTCCATGAAAAACACGACCGCACCATAACGCCACCGCCTCCGAATTTTACTGTTGGCACTACACACGCTGGCAGATGACGTTCACCGGGAATTCGACATACCTAGACCCTGCCACCGGATCGCCAAATTGTGTACCGTGATTCGTCACTCCACACAACATTTTTCCACTGTCCAATAGTCCAATGTTAACGCTCATTACAACAAGCGATACGTCGTTTGGCATTTACCGGCGTGATCTGTGGCTTATGAGGAGCCGTTCGACCATGAAATCCAAGTTTTCTCATCTCCCGCCTAGCTGTCATAGTACTTGCAGTGGATCCTGATGCAGTCTGGAATTCCTGTGTGATGGTCTGGTTGGATGAATACCTATTACACATTACGATCCTCTTCAACTGTCGGCGGTGTGTCAGTCAGCAAACGAGGTCGACCTGTACGCTTCTGTGCTGTACGTGTCCCTTCACGTTTCCAATTCACTATCATATCGGAAAAGTGGACCTAAGAATGTTTAGGAGAGTGAAAATCTCGCGTACAGACGTATCACACAAGTGACACCCAATCACCTGACCACATTCGTAGTCCGTGGGTTCCGCGGAGCGCCTCATTCTGCTCTCTAACGATGTCTAATGACTACTGAGGTCGCTGATATAGAGTACCTGGCAGTAGGTGGTAGCAGGTGGCAGCAGAATGCACCTAATATGAAAAACGTATGTTTTTGGGGATGTCTGGATACTTTTGATCACATAGTGTACCTGCCGCGCGTACTGACCTGCACTACGCAGTACTAGTCACGCCACTCAGAAGAATGGGTCATATTCGACAGAAGAGTACAAGTGGGTGAGCGCTGACGTACATAGCGATCAGATTGGGGTGGGTATGCGCGGAACTTCTTCAACCCAGTATAACGTTCCTATATGCAGGGTTATTACAAATGATTGAAGCGATTTCACAGCTATACAATAACTTTATTATTTGAGATATTTTCACAATGCTTTGCACACACATACAAAAACTCAAAACGTTTTTTTAGGCATTCACAAATGTTTGATATGTGCCCCTTTAGTGATTCGGCAGACATCAAGCCGATAACCAAGTTCCTCCCACACTCGGAGCAGCATGTCCCCATCAATGAGTTCGAAAGCATCGTTGATGCGAGCTCGCAGTTCTGGCACGTTTCTTGGTAGAGGAGGTTTAAACAATGAATCTTTCACATAACCCCACAGAAAGAAATCGCATGAGGTTAAGTCGGGAGAGCGTGGAGGCCATGACATGAATTGCTGATCATGATCTCCACCACGACCGATCCATCGGTTTTCCAATCTCCTGTTTAAGAAATGCCGAACATCATGATGGAAGTGCGGTGGAGCACCATCCTGTTGAAAGATGAAGTCGGCGCTGTCGGTCTCCAGTTGTGGCATGAGCCAATTTTCCAGCATGTCCAGATACACGTGTCCTGTAACGTTTTTTTCGCAGAAGAAAAAGAGGCCGTAAACTTTAAACCGTGTGATTGCACAAAACACGTTAACTTTTGGTGAACTGCGAATTTGCTGCACGAATGCGTGAGGATTCTCTACCGCCCAGATTCGCACATTGTGTCTGTTCACTTCACCATTAAGAAAAAATGTTGCTTTATCACTGAAAACAAGTTTCGCACTGAACGCATCCTCTTCCAAGAGCTGTTGCAACCGCGCCGAAAATTCAAAGCGTTTGACTTTGTCATCGGGTGTCAGGGCTTGTAGCAATTGTAAACGGTAAGGCTTCTGCTTTAGCCTTTTCCGTAAGATTTTCCAAAGCGTCGGCTGTGGTACGTTTAGCTCCCTGCTTGCTTTATTCGTCGACTTCCGCGGGCTACGCGTGAAACTTGCCCGCACGCGTTCAACCGTTTCTTCGCTCACTGCAGGCCGACCCGTTGATTTCCCCTTACAGAGGCATCCAGAAACTTTAAACTGCGCATACCATCGCCGAATGGAGTTAGCAGTTGGTGGATCTTTGTTGAACTTCGTCCTGAAGTGTCGTTGCACTGTTATGACTGACTGATGTGAGTGCGTTTCAAGCACGACATACGCTTTCTCGGCTCCTGTCGCCATTTTGTCTCACTGCGCTCTCGAGCGCTATGGCGGCAGAAACCTGAAGTGCGGCTTCAGCCGAACAAAACTTTATGAGTTTTTCTACGTATCTGTAGTGTGTCGTGACCATATGTCAATGAATGGAGCTACAGTGAATTTATGAAATCGCTTCAATCATTTGTAATAACCCTGTACATTTGACGAAACTACCATGCCGGTTCAGAAAACTTCGAGCTCGAACAGAGAATTGCTGACAATCGTTCAATCTTGTCACCGCTCGCAAAAATATCAGGAAATAAAGAAAATAATAGTGGTACATCAAGCATTCTCCGCTACATGCAGTAAGGTGCCTTGCAGAGTAGTTGTGGTTGTAAATGTAGAAAGGTTAAAAGCCTGGTTACACGACGCACGGACGAGTGAACGATAGGTTAAAACATACCCAGACACTGCGCCTCGGGTGTAAACTGGCCAATGGAGACAGTTGGCGTGCCACTTATCCTAAGCAAATGCAGTTAAGTGTAGTCGATCGTTCACACATCAATCCGTCGCCTATCACAAACTCGAGTCAACATACAGTAAAGGTTTCACTCCCTGTAACTATTGCTCCCAGGAGCTTATTAGGGCTCTGACTTTGTCCAGCCTCTAAATACAAATAAAACTGAAGGCTAAGATGAGGAATCTGACGATGTAATATAGTACTGTTTCGCTTATCAGTGCCTACGTAACAGATTAGGTCCACGCGATTCTTTGAACTTGTAGAGTGCGTAACTTTCTTCAGAGCTCTAGCTCTTTACTTGCATAGTCCTTTCGTAGACAGACTCCTTCCCACTTAGATATCCCAACTGAGGATTACTTCGTAATTCTGCGATCCGAAGGAAGAGATGCATGGCCCAAAGAGGCCGGCCGCTGTGGTCGAGCGGTTCTAGGCGCTTCAGTCCGGATCCACGCGGCTGCTACAGTCGCAATTTCGAATCCTGCCTCGGGCATGGACGTGTGTGATCTCCTTAGGTTAATTATAAGTAGCTCTAAGTCTAGGGGACTGGTGACCTCAGATATTAAGTCCCATAGTGCTTAGAGCCATTTGAACCATTTTTCACTCAAGAAGTCAAAAATATCTTCCCAGACCGTAGGACAAGCACACGCAGGAATATACCCGTGGATACCGCCGCGTCGTTGGTTTGACAAAAAGCCATGCACACAACTCATTAGGACTATGACCACAAGGATTTGCTTCAACCAAGGGCAGCTCCATTGTACCGGCCTCTGTAGCTGTGGAGAGCAGGGTATCAGTCACCTCATTTCTGATTTCCTAAATCGTTTTGGTTTGACCATTTCTTTGGTAAGTCAATGTGAAAATGCAATGTTTATAGACAACGTTTATTACTTTACTATTTGAGCACTCGGCGTTGTCCAGGCACGCTTTTATTCGAATCAATCAGTCTACCTTCTCCTTACCACTCTGTCTATTCATCTCCGCCACCACATCTCTCTGACCACCTCCCCCACCCCACACTCCCTATCTATATTCCCCTGCCCCCCTCTCTGTTCATCTCCTCGTCCCCCTGTCTCTGACAATCTTCTCGTCCCCCTGTCCCTGTAAATCTGCTGCTTCCACCACCGTCCATCTCCTCGTCCCCCCTCTAATTCTATCCTCTCCTCCTCAATCTCCTCCTCCTCCCCCACTCTCTGTTAAGCTTCCCCTCCCTCCGCTCCCTGTTCATCTACTCGTCCCCCTCTCCCTGTTTATCTCCTCCCATTTCCTTTCTATCTCATCTTCCCTCACTCTGTCCATCTCCTTCACTTTCTCTGTCCGTTTCCTGCTCCCCCTCCGTTCATCTCCTCCTCCATTCTCTGGCTATCTCTTTCTTCCCCATCTCTGTCCGTCCCCTGCTCTTTCCTTTCCTTGTCCATCTCCTCCTCTCCCCTCTCTGTCCATTCCCCCCTTCGCCATCTCTGTCCACTTCCCTCCTTCTCCTGTCTGTGCCTAGGTCCCCTTCCAACTCACTGTCTTCCATTCTCTCTCCACGGTACCACAACCACTCCAACATGAGACTGTTGCCTCTCACACCTACAACATTTTTTCCAGATTTTAATTAATATACACTACTCGCCATTAAAATTGCTACACCACCAAGATGACGTGCTACAGACGCGAAATTTAACCGACAGGAAGAAGATGCTGTGATATGCGAATGATTAGCTTTTCATAGCATTCACACAAGGTCGGCGCCGGTGGCGACACCTACAACGTACTGACATTGGGGAAGTTTACATCCGATTTCTCATACACAAACAGCAGTTGACCGGCGTTGCCTGGTGAAACGTTGCTGTGATGCCTCGTGTAAGGAGGAGAAATGCGTACCATCACGTTTCCGACTTTGATCAAGGTCGGATTGTAACCTATCGCGATTGTGGTTTGCCGTATCGCGACATTGCTGCTCGCGTTGGTCGAGATCCATTGACTTTTAGCAGAATATGGAATCGGTGGGTTCAGGAGAGTAATACGGAACGCCGTGCTGGATCCCAACGGCCTCGTATGACTAGCAGTCGAAATGTTAGGCATCTTATCCGCTTGGCTGTAACGGATCGTGAAGCCACGTCTCGATCCCTGAGTCAACAGATGGGGACGTTTGCAAGACAACAACCATCTACACGAACAGTTCGACGGCGTTTGCAGCAGCATGGACTATCAGCTCGGAGACCATGGCTGTGGTTACTCTTGACGCTGCATCACAGACAGGGGCGCCTGCGATGGTGTACTGAACGACGAACCTGGGTGCACGAATGGCAAAATGTCATTTTTTCGGATGAATCCAGGTTCTTTTTACAGCATCACGATGGTCGCATCCGTGTTTGGCGACATCGCGGTGAACGCACATTGGAAGCGTGTATTCGTCATCGCCATACTGGCGTATCACCCAGTGTGATGGTATGGGGTGCCATTGATTACACGTCTCGGTCACCTCTTGTTCGCATTGACGGCACTTTGAACAGTGGACGTTACATTTCACATGTGTTACGACCCGTGGCTCTACCCTTCATTCGCTCCCTGCGAAACCCTACGTTTCAGCAGGATAATGCACGACCGCATGTTGCAGGTCCTGTACGGGCCTTCCTGGATACAGAAAATGTTCGACTGCTGCCCTGACCAGCACATTCTCCAGATCTCTCACCAATTGGAAAGTGTGGTCAATGGTGACCGAGCAGCTGGCTCGTCACAATACGCCAGTCACTACTCTTGATGAACTGTGGTATCGTATTGAAGCTGCATGGGCAGCTGTACCTGTACACGCCATCCAAGCTCTGTTTGAGTCAATGCCCAGGCGTATCAAGGCCGTTATTAGGGCCAGAGGTGGTTGTTCGGGGTATTGATTTCTCAGCATCTATGCACTCAAATTGCGTGAAAATGTAATCACATGTCAGTTCTAGTGTAATATATTTGTCCAATGAATACCTGTTTATCATCTGCATTTCTTCTTGGTGTAACAATTTTAATGGCCAGCAGTGTATATACCAAATTTGATTGAAATCGTTCCAGAGGGTAGGATGAGCGTTATACCCCTGCTTTTGCCCGCATACGCACTTGTAAAACATATGGTACGCATATTTAACATATTTCATGCGTACCTGAACACGTATTTCACCTCTAGGTCTAGTGAATTTTGTCTTGAAGTTTCATTTTCATGCAAGTCAATGTTTATTACGTCATATGTCCTGCACTATGTGTTGTATAACGATGTCATTGTGCAGATACATTCAGTGATGTATGTGCCTAATATCTGTGAAATGTGTTAAGAATAGAAATAGTAGTAAAGAAGTAATAAATTAAAACATCATGCAGGATGCGGCAGTATATCACGCATCTCGGTGTTCATGACGTGATATCTCCTGAACGAACTCGCGTAATACGATGTAATTTTTCTGGTACATTCATTGGTATATGTGAATACTGTCTGTAAAATGTTAAACGTCATGCTTCATGTGGCAGTTTTTCTGCATGGGCAGCGAAAAATGTAATAAGCGATAAATTTCTTCCTTTTCATGAGTTCGTGAGGATCGGCAGCGAGAAGAAGTTTCGTAGAGGTTTGACGTTATGTGTAAAGATTGTTGCAAATCTCTAATTGCTCTCGTTCTCAAATTCTGGATGAATAAAATATTGGCATTCTCGCGTCGTGGCCTACACTGTTTTTTCACCCCTTCCGTCGTCCCTTTGATAGAGATTCTTTCCAGACAGGAAATGATATGTGTATCAAGTTTGATTGAAAGCGGTCCAGTGGTTTAGGAGGAGATATGGAACATACATACATACGCACATACGCTAATCGACTTTTAAAATTTGTATGGATACATGTGTTATCAAGATAGTATCATGTACCAATTATTTCCCATTCATGTACCTGTAAGACAACCTTTATAATGAAACTTCCTGCCAGATTCAAGCTGTGTGCCGGACCGAGACTCGAACTCGGGACCCTTGCCTTTCGCGAGCAAGTGCTCTACCAACTGAGCTACCCAAGCACGACTCACGCCCCGTCCTCACAGCTTTACTTCCGCCAGTACCTCGTCTCCTACCCTCCCAACTTTACAGAAGCTCTCCTGCGAACCTTGCAGAACTAGCACTCCTTAAAGAAAGATCCTGCGGAGACATGGCTTAGCCACAGCCTGGGGGATGTTTCCAGGTACTGGCGGAAGTAAAGCTGTGAGGACGGGCGTGAGTCGTGCTTGGGTGGCTCAGTTGGTAGAGCACTTGCTCGCGAAAGAACAAAGTCCCGAGTTCGAGTCTCGGTCCGGCACACAGTTTTAATCTGCCAGGAAGTTTCATATCAGCGCACATTCCACTGCAGAGTGAAAATCTCATTCTGGAAACATCTCCCAGGCTGTGGCTAAGCCATGTCTCCGCAGTATCCTTTCTTTCAGGAGTGCTAGTTCTGCAAGGTTCGCAGGAGAGCTTCTGTAAAGTTCGGAAGGTAGGAGACGAGGTACTGGCAGAAGTAAAGCTGTGAGGTCGGGGCGTGAATCGTGCTTGGGTAGTTCAGTTGGTAGAGCACTTCGCCCGCGAAAGGTAAAGGTCCCGAGTTCGAGTCTCGGTCCGGCACATAGTTTTAATCTGCCAGAAAGTTTCATATCATCGCACACTCCGCTGCAGAGTGAAAATCTCATTCTGGGAAGCTTTATAATGATCGCCGACCTTAATTCGAAGTCGAACCATCGCACAGTAATCAGCGCGCGCAAATCAGCGGTGTGCCCCACTTCCAGTGTGGTTCTTGCAACTGTCAGAGAAATTTACACAAAGAGAATAGATGAGAACAGCTGAAAGAATTGTAGGTCATCTGCCACGCCAAAATGAAGGCACTTCAATTTTTTCAATTTTCCAAGCAGACAAATGTGGCTATGTTTTTTTAACTGAACCTCGTTTTCCTCTCTAAGCGGATATAAGAACGGAGAAGAGAGTGAGGTCGGAAGTGGTGGAGTCTCGAGTGTCAGTTAAGTTAACACAAGGAGACCATGAAACCTGATAATCTCGGATTTTGCTGAGCCTTAGGTACGTTGTAGAGGGATCTGTCCTGAGTACTTGGCTAGCGACTTTTCATACGACGTTCGCTAGTTTCCGAAAAAATCGAAGATAATATTTTATGCGTACTTCCTATACTGTAACTTTAGTTATGTTTCGACTAGTTTTATCAAGAAGGATATCATTAAATAGCATATGTCATACAAAATTATTCAAAAATAGTTATTTTCGCCGTAGTAATTTCATTAATAGATCAACCATTACAGCCAACTTTTTCAAATGTGTATCCCGTTTATTACAGAATAGGTTACCGAATCGTCTTACTCGCAGTGCTAAGAGGGAATTCCGGGTAGTGTTTGTCGCAGAAGCAACGGAAACACAAATTCATAGAGAACCGTGCACATTTACTGAAAGTCACAGCCTTGTAGGCACGCGGAATTTTCAGAACCGGTATCGGAAAACACAGTTCGTTTGCATTGGAAAAGACTGTTCATTCTTCGATTAACTTCTGAGCGAACCACTAGTGTTTGATCATTCTTGAGAAAGCTAGTGCACTAAATTGATGGGGAATTAAAGCATATAATTGTATGGAATCTTCTCTCAAACCGATTTTTCTACTAATATTTTGCAAGTCTGGAGCCTTTTGAATTTTGTTATTGATAATTTTAAAGTGCCTGTGAAAGTAAACATCATAGGGTTGGCAAAGTGGAGTGCATTTTGTGGGATAACTTTTACGCTTCAGGTGTATGCCTGTCTTCCATCTACAAAGATTTAATCGTAAAGTGTCTGACGAGTCTGCCTTCCCACGAATCAGTAATGTAAAGAAATTTTTCTTGTTCAACGTATGTAAGAATGAAAGATATTAAAAACTCCTCAGGAGTCAACTCGTCAACTCTTTTTTGAACAGTCCGACTAAGTTCCCAGTATGGTTCTTGCATACACAAGAAAACGTGAGTAAACTTCTTTCCTTCAGCAATTATAGTATACTGGGTTGTGAAGGAATAACTAATCTTCTTCGAACCAGTTTTCGCTCCTTGTTCCGCAAGGGATCTATTGTACATCGACCGGTATTGGCAGCCGGTTTGATTGATATTAATTACACAACCGTGGTCAAAATTAGAGATGATTTACTTTCATCTATTTCTGCAATCCTTCTACAGCTAATTATACTTTGTCAATCGCTGAAAACTCTTTGGAACTGTCCAGATATTTGGAATCTTAACCATGAACCACAAACGGAATACGCACGTGAAGATACACAGTTACGGTTTGAACTCGTACCGATATCATGGTAACTGTGAACCTTAGCCGCTTGGTCGAAACATGACTGAAGTACACATAAAACTTCGACATCGATTTTCTCGGAAACTAGGGAATCTTGCATGAAAAGCTGCCAGCCAGGTGCTCAGGTCTGGTCCCTCTACAACATACCTGAGACTCAGCAAATTCGTGATTAACAGGTCTGACGGTCCTCTTGTCAATACTATGTTTCATCAACAAACGTGTCTCTGCGACTGTGCCCAGTTACCACAGACTCAAATCAGTCGCATCGAAAAACACTAATGAGAATAAAATCTGCATCTTATTATACTGAACAGACTGTTCACAGGCTCACTCGTATTTATTTGTCGTACTGCAGTTTAATTGGCTGTGTGCTGAGCCTTCGGCCCTGTTTTGGTAGACCATCTGGTGCATAGGAGCTTCCTGTCCCTTGTTTCGTGCTGCGGCGTGTGCTCATTCTTGCTACACCACCGGCCCCTTGATGGTCAGAAGAAAGTGTACCTAGATGCCCAGGTTATGGAACAGTCCTCGGATCGAGTACTGTAGAAATGCTTAGTCGACCGGAATAGGTGCCGTAGCATGGGGATCCCAGCGAGTTCATGTCACGGGGTAAGTGGACTGTGGGCTTCAGTCATGCTCAGCACCCCTCGAAATAGGCGGCTGTAGAGCTCTAGACGTTGTCCCACGACACAGCTGGGCTGACCAGCGGGATATCGGCATCGGGAGAAAGCGTTCACTGAGAGTTGAGAATGGGGTAGAGGGTACGGTGTTAGCCCAGCACCTTACCCCTGGTGTCACGAAGTTATTGCCCCCATGGGAGACGGCGGTCCAGCGTCGCACAGGAACTTTCTAGATGTGAGTCCCGGGAAGGGGGCCGCTATTGACGGAAGGGGCTATCGCAAACTGCTTACCTGACTGGCACGCTTGCAGACAATGAGGCAGCAAAGGTCGGGCAGATCGAACATTACGTCACCACGGGCAGTCGCCACTTAACGCGAGGTAGGCGACAGGTCGTAATCTGAGAGGTAACGACTGTCATGTTCTTGAAGGTAGCATGGATAAAGACACTAGGAGCGGATGGTTATCTCTATATATAAAAGCCAATGTCCTGACTGAGGCATTATCTCCCAGCCCAAACCACTAAGGATAGAAACTTGAACTACATGGATCGTTAAAGAAGTTTTTGGAAATTCAGCCTCTAAGGAGTGAAATAGGAACTGTCTGATTCATTGACTCCTCATCGCGCAGCTCAAATCGTTAAGGATAGAAATTTGAAACTTGGAGAGGGTGTTGATCTTACACTGTAGACATAGGTTGATAAGCAGTTTTTCGAAATTTCACCCATGAGGAGGTGAAGTAGGGGGTGAAAGATTTTTTTGAAAATAAACTGATGGAAAAAAATCATAAAACGGAAAAAATAATTAATATAGAGTAATATTTGAGTAAATATTCCCCTCTCTTGCTTTGGCCGTTTCGCATCTACCCAAAATATTTGGGTAAACATTCCACCTCCCTTGCTCTGTCCGTTTCGCATCTAGCCAATGATGATGGCCAACCAGTAGCAGTTGGAGGAATTTCAACCGACAACCCTTCTCCAGCGTAAAAGTGTGAAATAGCGCCTTTCTATCCAATGACGATGGGCCCCCAACAGTATCTACAAGACTTAAGCCAATAACGCTCCTTCTTCTGCATCAGCGCGGGAATATTAGTCTATGACTATGGCCCACCAATGGCAGCCACAATAATTTTAATAAGTACTCCCACTACTCCAGCACAGGCGCGGGAAGACTCACCTTTATAAGAGAACGCGGCTCTGGTCTCTGACAGTGTTCTAGCAATAGTGGACACCGGACCATCCTGAAGAAGATCCCAGCAGAGGGGTCGAAGCGTCTATTATTTTAGAACAAAATATGACACGAACTAAAAACCCAGAAAATTTTAAATTTATTGTTAACTTTACGGTAAATGCTGTTTGTGGATGACGCTGGAGCTTGTAAGGGGTTCACCACCCTGCTGGAGCAAAAGTAATCTCGATGTATTTCTCACTTGCTAGAACGACAATTCACAGGCGCTGCCTGAGACATAAAATATCTTTGCCCCTGTTGAAAGAGAGCTGCAATAGAGTTGTAGGTCAGACCAGTCTCTGCGGCAGTTGCAGCCGCTCGCTGCTACAGTGTAGTTGTAGTCTGTCGCTGGTACAGCGCAGTTTACAGTTAGTAGTTGTTAAAGTCACAGTGCAGAATAAATTGTAAAATTTTATTATAGGGAACTGAATAAAAATTGTGATCAGCTGCAAAGCTAAATGATACCATGCGATGAGATGATGATGAACAAACAAATAATTGTTAATATAATGAAAAGTCAACAGTGTAATTAAGTCAACCAACTATTGTAAGGAAGCAATACTCTGTAAAAGAGGTAAGTTAAATAACCACAGTGTTTACTGTAAATTGACGTGGATATTTTACCACTAGAACTAAAGAGAGAAAATTTAACACTTTGCAGTGAAAAGCAAATGGACCGAAATTAACAAGCATTAACAAGAATAAACTACAGACCCCGCATGATAGCAGTCTTGACTAATTATCTTTCTTTCAGAGTATGACGCGATTACAGCAGACTATCAAGTAAAACTATATACTTTAATTTTAGTGATGAGGTATATTAGATATAAGAAACTCTATAATATGTGAAATGATGATGAGAATGAAATACTATGAAACAGAATGATGCAGTGTATGAAGTAATATGAAAGAGAATGATAATGGCAGATGTTAATATGAATTTGTTTAAGTGTTTTCTTTTGTGATTCGTCAGCACCAGTTGATCCACATTTGTATTATATTCAATTTTCCCGTATAATGGATTGTAGATCATTATCGATAACGTAAAAAATTTTCAGAGTATAATTGTTTTTGCCAGTCAACTATAAAAGTATAATTTCCCCTTAAGTCATTGCCAGTCCCTGCAGTGTTGACAGAAGAGCCAACACCGTGTTACTAGAGGAGGCCAAAATGCACGCGTTTTAGCTCACGCAGGCTGGCGTGAGGAGGGAAGAACTATACTGACGTGAGGTCTGGAACATGACAAGGAATGAGAATTCAGAAAGCGGACGTAATTAGTTTCATACTTAACTTTAATCCATTGATGATGAACTTCGCTCTTGACGGTACATGATTCACAATATGATCTGTTCAGAATACATAGTAACTGAATATGGCGCCTTGCTAGGTCGTAGCAAATGACGTAGCTGAAGGCTATGCTAAACTGTCGTCTCGGCAAATGAGAGCGTATGTAGACAGTGAACCATCGCTAGCAAAGTCGGCTGTTCAACTGCGGCGAGTGCTAAGAGTCTCTCTAGACTAGACCTGCCGTGTGGCGGCGCTCTGTCTGCAATCACCGACAGTGGCGACACGCGGGTCCGACGTATACTAACGGACCGCAGCCGATTTAAAGGCTACCACCTAGCAAGTGTGGTGTCTGGCGGTGACACCACAGTCCCGATCCAATAATTTTCTAAATTAAAATGTTCCAGAATTTTTACCAGATCATAGTCACGTGTTCTTGAGTAATCAGACGACCAGCTGTGAGGGTGTGTCACTAAGTAAAGTCAGTTTTTCTCGCAATTCATATTTCAGTCAAATGTTATCCAGTATTCGTAGATAGGACAGCTCTGCATTAAGCTGTGCCATTTACGAGCAGATATATAGACAGCGCTATCCGGCGACGTCATCACGAGGTAAGAATTTTTCAGTTTATTTCTCACGGACAGATTGAGTTCACAGGGCCACGACGTAGCGCTGCTTTCACCAAAATTCATCATTTTTCACGAGTTAGATTTATCAGTTCTCATACGTAAGAGTTTAATTATTCAAATTTAATTATTTTTACTTTTTTATTTTCTGTTCGGAAGGTTACACATCATTATTTTATAATTTCTTTTATTTATGCGGGAAGTTACAAGCTGTTGTCCAATAATGTCCAATGTGTGCTCGACTTGATACAGTTCTGGTGATCGAGCAGTCCAAGGCAACATGTCGACGCTCTGTAGAACGTGTTATGTTACAACAGTGGTATGTGGCCGAGAGTTATCCTATTGGAAAACACTCCCTCGAATGCGTTCATGAACGGCAGCATAATAGATCGGATCACCAGACAGACGTACAAATTAGCATTCACGGTGTGTGCGATAACTACGAGAGTGCTCCTACTGGCATCCGAAATTGCATCCCACACCACAACTCCAGATGTAGGTTCAGTGCGTCTAGCACACAGACAGGTTGGCTGCAGATCCCGAACTGGCCTCCTAACCAACACAAGGCCATCACTGGCACTGGGGAAGAAGAAGTGTTCAACAGAAAACACAACAAACCTCCACTCTGCCCCCCCCCCCCCCAGTGATCTCTCAATTGACATCACTAAATTCGCAAATGGCGCTGGTTTGGGGTGGGGTGAGTGTGATGCACGCTAAAGCGCTTCTGGTTTGGTGCTGTGCTTGAAGTAACAGATTTGTAGCAGTTTGTTGTGTCATTGTGGTGGCAGCTGCTACTCAAATTGCTGTTGCTGATGCAGTACGATGCCCCAGAGCCTAGGCCCGCCGAACACGATGGTCTTCCCTCTCGGTAGTGCCACGTGGCCGTCCGCAGCCCGGTCATCTTGCGACTGTACTTTCTTGTGACCACCGCTGCCAGCACTCATGTACAGTGGCTACATTCCTGGCGAGTCTTTCTGGAATATTGCAGAAGGAACATCCAGCTTCTTGTTGCTCTACGACACTTCCCCATTAAAACTCGGCGAGGTATTCATAATGGTGTCTATGTCGCCTCAAAAAATTCTCGACCAGCATCATCTCACAACGTCCAGTTTCAGAGCTCACGATCGTTACAGCGTGTATTTAAAGCAAACCTAATTTGCATCCCCATAGTGGCGTCAGCCTTACGCGACTGCCACGAAGTCTGAATAGAGATAATTTATGAGATGTAGAGGCGCGCCTACCAACTTTCGCACAACTCCTTCTTGGTGATGCTATTTTCCTTCTGTTAGTGTATATAGCTATTAAGGTAACTTTGAAACTAGGATTATAAAAAATGCTATTTGGTTTCTCTGTCAGAAATTAAAGTACATGCTCCAGCATTTTTGGAAATTCAACCACTAAGGGATTAAGGGGGGAGGGGGGGTCAAACTGACCGACTTGGAGCAGGAGAGGCGCTACAGGACATTTTAGATAAAACTTTGTCAGCATGACCAAGAAGGATTCAGGATTCACACTCACAGCAGTTGAAGTTTAAAAATATAACAAGATAATTTTTTTACCTGTGTAATTTCATCATTTTTTCACTTACTATTGGTTGCATTTGTTGCTATAGGCACACTTTTCTTTAAAACTAAGAGAGATACTTCAATGAATTTTGCACAGCATACAAATCGTACTTACAGGTGTATGAGACTCTAGAATTTATTTAATTTATGAAAAAATGAATGAGCTGTTACATTTTAAACTTCATGATTAGAAGAAGCTCAAATGTTATAGTTAATTATCTCAGTTTTATCGCAGTTTTTAATAGATTTGGAAACTTCTGGAGTTTCTTACACCTGTATGGTTTGTATGCTGTGCAAAATTCATCGAAGAATCCCTCTTACTTCTGAAGAAAAGTGTACCTATAGCAGCAAATGCAGCCGACAGTAAGTGAAAAACTGATGAAATTGCTATGTTTTTGAACTTCCACTGCTATGAGTGTGAATCCTGAATTCTTCCTGGTCATTCTGACGAAGTTTTATCAATTTATTTGCAACAGTATAGACAATGCAAATTAAAATGCCCTGTGGTGCATCTCCTGTTCCAAGTCGGCCCGTTTGACGTCATATCCCCCGTAACATAGTGGGTGAAAGCTTTTTGAAAATAAATATTTATAAAGTACTAATAAAGCATTTTAAACCTACGTCTATAAATATTGGTATTTCACTTCTCGGTTGGATATAGAAAAGAATACGTGTTTCATTCCATTTTGTAAAATGATCTCCTAAGGGGCTTTATGAAAACATTTAGTTATGAAACCACTTTTTAAGCTAAATCAAAGAAAATTTGTATTTGGCTTGTCGGTTGAAAAAAATACATGTTTCATTGTGTCTCTAATTTGTGCCCCTACTAGGGCGAAATAGAGGATGAAAATTTTTATGGTAGTGTTTCGTTACATTAAAACATTTTTAAAGCTATATCTGTGAACTCTGTATTTGAACTTTAAAGAAATGTGTTAGGGGATTAACGAAGTCCTCCGATTCTAGCTGCTAGAATCGCTTTTTCGTCAGAAATACATTTGGAAAAGCTGTTGCTTCTATGCCCTTAATTGACGTGCAAAGTTTAATAGATGTTGCAATTCGTGAACTACATAAAAATTCAATTAAAAGCAAAAAAAAAAAAAAAAAAATCTCTGCAGACCATACAGTCAATGCAAGCGAAACAGCGGGTGCTAATATAGTCTATAACATATACACAACCCAGACTGAAATTATAAGTGTCAATGGACGTGAATGGGGGGCAGTAGTCGAGAAGGGAGTGACATATTGTTGTAACCTATCCCCCATGTAATTCAATCTTCACATAAAATAAGCAGTAAAGGAAAACCGAGGACAAATTTGAAAAGGGATTTAAAGCTCAGAAGAAATTATGAAAACTAAGTAAAAGGCAGCAGAGGACATGGAAGAGGACAGGTAGTGTCTCGAAAAGAGGCTATAAGAAGAACATCAACAAAAATAGAACAGGGGTTAATGGAATGTTGTCGAATTAAATTAGACGCAATGCTGAGGAAATTAGTTTAGATATGAGACGCTAAACGCAGTAGACGAATGTTTCTTCTTGAGGAGCACATAACTGACGACGGAGAAGGTTGAGCGAGGAAAAGAAATGTGTCGAGCTATATCGCAATAAAAGTAATTATACTTACAACGTATTCTGCACGTGATGGTGACGAAAAAGCAACATATGATGCCGTCCTTAGCAGGAATTTTGCTCGTCCATAGTAGTTACGGGCACAACACAAGGTGCATCACATCTGGGATAATTGTACCTGACTTACGCTTACTAGGGCCGCCATGTCACTTTTTCCATATAGCGATATGTGGAATATAATATGCTATAAGCAAACAATATTTACTGCGGATTAACATATATTGCAGTTGGTAATAGCAGGAATAGCGTTCCTCAAAAAGAGAAACATGGTAACGACCAATATAATTTTAAATGTCAGAAACTCTTTTCTGAAAGTATTTGTCGGGAGTGTAGTCTTGCGTGGAAGTGGAACGTGGACTATAAACAACAGAGACAAAAAGAGAACAGAATCTTTCGGGACGAGGTGCTACATAAGAATGTTGAACATGGAATAGGTGTACAAAACTAAACGTAAATGTCGTGTGGCTTTATTGGCTGGAATATCCCAATGTTTGGGTTCAGCGGCCTGTCGGAAAGTGTGTTTTTCCTCCGTGCACATGGGCCGCTTCCCTCGTGCATATGTGAGAGTGGTGTCATACGTGTTTTTGTACAGTCTAGGTGAGTATAATGGATGCATATAAAGTGTAGTATTACGTTTGTGTTGAGTGATGAAGAGAGTGGAATCCGGTGCCGACACATAGCCTACTCGTCTGGAATAGCACTTGTACTACCGCCTACCTTAATGTCGTTGTCCGATCGCCGTCAACAGTGTCACATGCCCTCACTTCATGGGACACTGCATACAGATCTGGAATTTAGTCCGGGACATTGGCGCAAAGACTGGTGCTCAGGGACCTTACGCCACCACATCTCCTCCTCACTGGCAGTGAAAAATTCATCCACCACCAGAATTCTTACCGTCTTATGGGCGTATCGAGCCCCACTGCACAGGGCGTGCGATAGCGACATAGGCTACGGAAGCGGGCTATAAGGTAACCAGTCAGGAGTGACCGAATAGAATTGGGGAGAAACCACTCTTCCCACTAAAGACCGGAACAACAACAACCGTTTTGTATTTACCTTTCCATGGAGTTGAAGTGGTTCAAATGGTTCAAATGGCTCTGAGCACTATGGGACTTAACAGCGGAGGTCATCAGTCCCCTAGAACTTAGAACTACTTAAACCTAGCTAACACGAGGATATCACGCACGTCCATGCCCGAGGCAGGATTCGAACCTGCGACCATAGCGCCGCGCGGTTCCAGACTGAAGCTCCTAGAAGTTGGAGTGTTTATTACTGTCTGATGACAACTGTATTTATCTAGTGTGCCGATGTTTCGACTGCTTGAGCAATATCTGTTCTAGACCGATTACTCCATGACACTGCTGCCTTAACACTCCTTTTTTCGACTAGTGTAGATATTCAGTCTTGCAGTTCTTGTGATTTATCTCACGGTCCAACTATGCTGCACCCTGTTCTCCCTCGGCATCGAACTTCTTTCTTCCGTGCAGATTTCGACAAGTGAAGGGGCTATAAAACAAAACACTGCTTCGCTGCTGAAATAAAGTGTAGATTGGTTCCAATTAACTCTGTATGTTATCATAAAACTTTCATAAAAGGTTACATGGGAACCAAGTAACATTACTCTCTCAAAGACTTCTCGTTAACATTCTGTCTGTGTATAGTATACACCAACAATCGCTTATATACATCATATTTGTCTTCCTTGATGCCAGAGGTCTTCCATGGCACCAGAGCTCCGTCATGCCCCCTTGCTCCACCGAGATTAAGAATGCTCTCCAGCAGGCAGGAATGTCGAGTAATACTTTCTCAAAGTATGTGGCTAGATGTTTACAAACTGTGATCACGCACATCTTTACTCTGAGCTCTGTTTTGACGAATGTGATACGTCCCATTCCATGAATAGCATGAATCACTACCAACTCTTTTCAAAGCAAATGGAGTCACGGCTATATTGCCGCTTAGTCGATGGTGGCCAGATTTCTCTGCTATCGGATGCCACTTTAACCTCTTGCGGTTTTATGCCGTATCGTTCATTGCTTGTACACTGCTACCTCGCAGTCCGGTTGGGCTCGTAATGGTGACGCGTGCAGAATAGAGTGCTAGTAATGTCATGCAGTAGTATCTAGGCGACAGGAGAAAATGAAATGGCTATAGGGTCACTTTGCGATAGCATTCAGATGAAATAGGAAACGACCAGCTTGTGTGATCTGTCGGCAGGAGAGATGTATCGATAATGCGAATGGTGACTGCCATTTTAGATTCTGTCGGAGGCGATGTTGTCACAGTCTCTCTCTCTCCCCCCTCCCCCCCCCCCCCGCTCCCCTCATCTCCCCAACATGAGTACAAAGCACAGAACGATGTTTTGTGGTAGGTTCGTATTGATAACACCAAGTATTGCTACCCGTGATGAATGTTTCCTGAAAATAAATATCCCCGTTTATCAATGCAATCATATCGCGACAAGCGTCCACGCTCCGTTGTTTTGAATCCGGAGCGAAGGTGTGCGGGAAAAATGTTTCTCACACTTTTCTCTTTTTCAAAACATTCTAGACAATAACTTTTTCATATTTTTGGTCCACAGGCATGTAAGAATGTTTGAACGACATTTCTGCCATTTGCCTGTACAATCTTCTTTATTTTATATTACTATAGCGATTTTGGCCTTATGCCATTATCTAGTACAGCAATGGTGGTTATAATTAGACTTTGTTAAGTGAAGTCTCCTACATTTCAGTGATTTTGTACTTATCTAGACGCTGGGACGCTCATTTCAATAGATCTTGACGAAGACTTGGCTTAACAAAGTTTGGGTGGCGGGGGATGGGGGAGCGGTGTGGGGGGTTATTAGCTGATGTCTGATTTCACTCAGCGGTAGTGGTTTAAGAACGGTTGGGAACCATTGCTTTAAGATATGTTCGCACGATCCGTCATTCCACTTGCGCTGGCGCAGAGGTATCGCAACGGAAAGGCAAGCACAGAAATTACTGGATAGGACGTACTACGCGCAAGCGCATTAGCGTATCCACATGTTGCCGCATAGTTCAAGCAGTCTGCTAGGCATCCATTTCTTTGCTCGACAATTTATGCTGCATTTATTGTGATGAAAGGAGACAGAAAGAAAAAATACGGAAGCCACTTTGGGTAAAGCAGTATTTAAATAATAGAGGTACTGTGGGCGAGAAGTACGAGGTAACAGTGACGTTTTGCTTGCAAATTTCAGATGGAAGCAGCAGCAAGATTGTGATTTTGCACTTGCTGACTGAGTACTTGCGTCGCTAGGCAAGTATTCGTCTTAGCGAGCGTTACAGACTTCAGTCAGTATACCGTAAGCTGAGGCGAACGCTCAAACAAACTTAAACGACTCGCGTAGCACAAGACAAATGGTTGGTTCAAATGGCTCTGAGCACTATGGGACTTAACATCTGTGGTCATCAGTCCCCTAGAACTTAGAACTACTTAAACTTAACTAACCTAAGGACAGCACACACATCCATGCCCGAGGCAGGATTCGAACCTGCGACCGTAGCAGTCGCGCGGTTCCGGACTGCGCGCTTAGAACCGCTAGACCACCGCGGCCGGCCGCACAAGACAAATGTTCGAGATGATACCTAAAAGTAGGCAGAATCAATTTAAGATCTTATAAAAGAAAGGATGAATTTCTGGAGCAATAACACTGGCAATAACGTTTCGTTATCTGGCGACCGGCGACTTCTGCACCAGTAAGAGCTATTTATTGCACACTTCTATGCAAAGCATTTCAGTGATTACTCGTGAAATCGAGAAATACTTACGAGAGGTTCTCAGTCGTTATATGAAGGTTAATTGGCTCTCAATGAGGCATTTTTGTTTCATTTTATAAAATGTTGTTTACACGACTTATATCGATAAAGGTTAGATACGAAGTAATATCCTTAGATTCGACAAGATCGGAAATGTCATGTTTTCCAAATTTGTATTTTTCTGCATTGGCAAAGTCCTTCATTTCAATGTTTGGTAGTTTCTTGAGGAGTTCTACCCATCTCAACATAACACGAACATTCGTCCACAGTTTTCATAAGCATTTTTCATAAACTTTTAGTCTTTTCTGGTTTTCAACATTGAGACTTATCTCATTCCTTGCAGTAATAAGATTGGATACTTTTATATTATTTTTAGTTCAAACCATATCAGGCATATATTTTGCCCTCAGGGCATTGCAGCTCAACTTTTTGTCCAAATAATCTTCATAAGTGGAGTCCCTTACGACATTTCCTTGACTGCTTTCTTTGGATACAACAGATATCACTTCACTACAATCGCTTTGTAGCATAGTGGCCGCAACACATTACAGTTAAAGAATATGGACCTCACCTATGTCTCCGTAACAACGCGAGAGGATTCCCACCCAACCCTTAAAGGAGTGCACTATGACCCACTCTCTCCAAAAAGAACAGATTACACACCCAAAAATGGGAACGTCTGCTTGCGCTGTCGAAAATTAAGCGCATGCGCGAAGTTGAGGAGAAAAATGCCATCTTGTGGACTCACCATTATGATTGTTCAAAGAAGAAACTTCCTTACATCGTCAGAGCACGACATGAAACCACTGGAGAACATAACAGTAAACTAATTGAAGAGTACTCATGTTGCATTCTTTATCTCTTTCACCAACCTCCCAACTGCTCTACAGTGTCATAGATGGCGCTCTCGTCGAATTTGTCTCTGTCCTAAAATAACACCAGCTGCAAGCACAGAAGACGCCTGGAGCGCTGGAATGACGCGTCATTGGACTCGCATTCGAGAGGACGACGGTTCAAACCCGCGTCCGGCCATCCTGATTCAGGTTTTCCATGATTTCCCTAAATCGCTTAAGGGGCTCCGGAACGCCCTATACTTGCAATGTTAAAATAACGCTTATAAATTACATCTTTCCTCACAAAGTATTTGAGGTAGGAAGTTGAACTTTTTACAGATTATTTATTGGAATATGGGCTACAACTTAACACAGGGATTTTACAAAATTTTAGTTCAGTTATTAAAGATGATTTTTTTTCAATTGTAATGAACATTCACATTTTTTTTGCAATTTTTTATTTATATATTCAAAAATATACAGTTTTTTGGAAAAATGCTGTGTTAAATTATGCAGAAGGTACTGTGTAACATTTACTGAAAGTTTGAAACAAATATGTTTGGAAGATCCTCAGAAAACATGTAACTAGTATGAGAAAATAAAAGTTTTGGGAATCGAGTTACAAAGATTGGATTAACTTTTTAGTGCATTCCAGGTCCATAGGATGGATTATCTTCATCCTCTGCAAACTCCTGCTCCAGCTTCCTCTTGTTCCTCCTCCTTTTTACTCTTGCTTGTATTTCTAGACTCTTTACAGCCCTGTCTGCAACCCGAAGGCGTTCCTTGTCTAAAGCAAGCATCGCTCGTTGTTGTGTTCGTAGATTTTGCTACCATTTTCTTCAGTTGCAGTTACTGCAACACTGTTCCAAAAGGTGGTCATGTATGAACACTTATCACATTTCAGTTGTATTTCACTAGCAAGTCCTACGTGCTTTATTATGGAGAGTTCCAGACCAACTTCACTACAATGAATACATCTTACACAGTTTGAAAAAATTCCTTTGAGAACCGACATATCAAATATTTCATTCACATCCGATTCGCCCATAAAACATTCATAGTTTTCACTCATTGAACCAAGCTTCTTCTGTGAAGTATTTTCTTTCCCACTTTGACTGCTATGGGCAGGTGTACTTGAGAGGTTAGGTTCACTCACTTGGTTATCGTCTTTATTGTTTACAGTAATAACACATACCTTTGGCTTTCCAACATTTCTCCTTTTCTTAAAAGCCTTCAGAGGATTTCTAATAACTTTAATTTTACTCATTATTATACTTCAACAAAACAGAGACTCAAGAAACAGAATTAATTACGAATATTTTCGAGATAACGACAGAGTTAATAAACATGAAACAATCGACAATCACACCAGCGATATATATTGAACCATCACAGGTTAGCCACAACACATACTTTATCTCACATCACTAAAATGTACCTGATGAACACGGACGTTAATAATAACACCATTTGACAGCAGTTTAAGAGCGCCACAGTGGGTCACGCCCACGTAGAACACATTTCAAAAAAAGTTTAAAAATAGTTGTAGTCTTCGGAATTGAATAAATTATATATCTATTAAAAGGTAATAGTCTGCAGATTCAGAAAACGCAAAAAAGTAAAAATTGAACTTTTCATGATTTTGAGCCTTTCCGGAGCCCCTTAAGGCAAATGCCGAGATGGTTCGTTTGACAAGGCGCTGCCGAATTCCTTCCCCGTCCTTCCCTAATCCGAGCTTGTGCTCCGTCTCTAATGACCTCGTCGCCGACGCAACGTTAAACAATGATCTCCTCCTTCTCCTCCTCCTCCTCCTCCTCCACCTCCTCGAATAACGCATGCGTGCGTATGGAGAAAGGGACATCCACCTAAGCGCATGCCTCTTCTTCCGTGACAGGCAGAGATCGACGCGAGGCACTCGGAAGCAACGCACATAAGCCAAACTCGGTTCACAATGGCATCGCAGTCGGGAGGTTATTAAACTATAACACGAATGACAGTTTGGAGTTAAATCCGGTTAATGGCATTTTTAATCCGATTGTAGAGTTTGGCAACTCTCTACTGTAGCTCCGGCCACTTCACGGAGGCCCGCAGTGTAACGTGTAACGAGTAGAAGTGGAAATTCCGCGAGCACAGTTGCGGCCGGCGACTTAAGCAACCAGCCCGCGGGCACCCTTTCACTGCTAGAGGAGTGGACAATACCCCGTGTATTAACTTACATCACTGCTTGGAATCCATCTTAGCGAGCGTTGCAGACTTTAGTACGTACACCGTAAGCTGTAATGAACGCTGAAGCAAACTTAAACGACATGTGTCACTTCAGACAAATGTTCGAGATGACACCTAAAAACAGACAGAAAGAATCTAAAACCTTAAAAAACAAGGACTGAATTTTGAGCAAAATTGTTCAGAAATTTGAGGATGTGAGGAGATGCAGTGCAACTTTGACGAAAGAATTCCGAGAAAGATGAAGGAATGAATACACGCAGTGGAAAATACCGGAAATAGCGTTATCTGCTGATTATTTTGTACTGCTTGCCTCTAGTATAGGAATATGTATCAGAGGAAGTTTGCCAGTAGCCTTCAAAATAAATTACAATAATAGTAAAATAATAATGTGCAGGGTGATCCAGTGATGTTACAAACTTTCAGGGATTATGAGGGGTAAATGTATCAATTAGAGATAAGAGATCAGGGTCCGGAAACGGTTGAGTCTAGAGTAATATGTGAAAATAGTTCTGATATGTCTGACAGTGGAACACATGTTCTGGTATTGTCGTTACTAAGATTGTAGGATAGGCAACATTATGAGGCGGTAGTATGGACCAAAACAATAATAGTCTAGTAAACAACGGCTCTGAAATGCGTACCATAAGAGTTGCGAGCACTGTTTGATATTCGCTACTCTGAAACATCTCTTCAACTGAACAAATGTCTATAGGTCTTAAGGTATGCATTTTAGTCCAATATTTACTACACATCTTTTTCTTGTGTTGGTCCATACTATCTTCTCCAAAAATACGGAAACGGAAGAGATGTGTTTCGCAGTATTGAAGATGGGCAAGTGCTCATAGTTCCTATGGCATGCGTTTTAGAATCCTTGTTTTTTTTTTTTTTTGGACCATACTAACAACCCTGAAGGCTGGCTAACCTACAAACCTAGCAACAACGGCGCCGGTACACGTATTCTATTGTCAGAGATATAAGAACGATATTGGCCTATAATTTTCGACTTAATCGTTTCCAGACCAGGGTCCCTTATCTGAAATTTACACATTTACCCTTCTCAAACATCTCTAAAAGTTTGTAACATCCTCAAGGGGTTGCCCTGTACTATCAACACATCCGAAAGAAAATACTGTAGTACAAATTAATGATGACATCATGGAAATGTAGAGATTTCTTGTGAAGAGTATTTGAAGACAGTCCTGAAAAAAAAGTACAAATTATATCAGGAGTGCTTTTGGTAAACTAGAAAGACCAGAAACATTTTAAAATTAGTGTTATTACCATTTATGACATGGCAATGAGAGAATCATAATGCAGTAGTCTTTAAAAACTGGTGAATGTTCAGAGAACAATGGAGAGATGCACTGGGGGTCCATAAATTCCCACTATATAATCATAACTAGCGAACTATTAGACACAGAGAATCGTAGTTTGTTGTAAAATGTTTAACAGCTTTCAAAGATATTTTCTTTTGTTTTTCGTTGAAAATTTGTCTTGGAGTGGATAAAAATGGCGGCAGACCAGGAGAAGGCACTGTGTATCATCTGGAATGCAGAATGCAAATATGTGACAACGGTACTGCGGAATGAATGATCCCAGTATGGGAGTGCACCACCAGCAAAAATAAGCATACTGAGATGGTTAAGAAAGTAATGAGACAGGCAGTGTCAAAGACCTTCTTCGAAATCGACGTCCTCCCCCCCCATGTGCCTCAAGCACTTGTTGACAGAGAGTAAACTGCATTTCAATACAGCGCCCAGAAGTCAATTGCAGGAAGCTAGATCAACTATCCATAAAGTGTTACGTAAGCGTTTACGCCTTTTCCGGTACAAAGCGTAAACGGTTCAAGCACTGCAGTCAAAGGATCATCCTCTGTAGTTAGCATTCGCGTCTTCCACACTGGTCTCCATAGATCAGGGCTGTCCACGGCGTGTCGAACATCACGTGTGCAGGGTATATGGACTACGTGCGGGCCTGTCCCTCGGCTTTACTCGGCCCTTCTCCGAAGTACTCGGAACAGCTTCAACATTTCATTAAGTATTGCGTAGGTCGAATAAGAACTTCCCTGTGTTATACTCATGGAATATTTAAGTGCTTCAGCTTAACTGAAACGTGTGTAGTTATGTATTTTGGGAATGTGGCATAATTATTTCGTTAAAAAAATCGGCGAGGATGGTGGTTGAAATTAAAAGTGCGGAAGTTGCTTTGTTCCTTTAGGACATCATGGTGTGGAATTTGTAGCTCTGAATATGTTTATGAAAAGCGGGTCAGTATAACTTCGGGTGAACTTGAGAATAATAGTGTTTTCGAGCAAGAGTGATTTTTATTGTTCTTATTTTCTATGTTTTCGTGGAAGATGCTATTGTCTCTTTGTGCTCGTCTTGTACCTCGTGTCTGGTAACCGATGGTCCTTCTGGTCTACTACTGCACTGCAATAGCTTTTCGTATTACCAGTTTAATTGTTTCGTGTGTTATACTTTCAGTAAAATATCAGTTTTTCGTGCGTATAGAGGAAATGTTCGTAACGGTTTGTTTCTGAACGGACCACGTATAAGTAGAAAGGGTTGGGGGGGGGGGGGGGTTCTGCCTTGCCGAGTTTATTTTATTTCGTGGTGGCAAAATCATACTGGTATTGCACCATTAAAATTTCTTTCACTTGTGCTTTGTTTAATGTCTCATTTCTGAACAGTTAACTCGTAATCAAGTTTACTACGGGCTGAAGTTCGGCCGTTCGTAAGCGGCAGGGGCGGTTTCTACATCGTGTATCTACTCTACGAAACCTTGCGGATCAGATAAACCTCTTTCTAAGCTAGTGCATGAGCATGATGGTGATAGGTATCTCTCTGAACTATTTCTGCCGTGGGTATGTAGATGGAATGATTGAATTAATGTGTTCCACTTCCCTCTAGTGTTGTTTTCCTTTCTCATTGCGCTATCTTACCATTTTTGTGAATTATTTAGTTAATTTTTTTTATTCAGGCACCAGTCATGTGTATTCGTAGGGTGTGCATCAAATTTAATCATGAAATAAATGTGCTACGTGAAAGAAAAATTCAGCGTCCTTTATCTTTCTCATTGATGCCACTTTTCAAATTAATATTCTATTCCCTGAATTTTTAAAAAGTGAATCTGCTTGCTTGTGATGAGCAAAAATCGGAGGAAAAATCAAGGTGAACGGTGTACTGTCTGAAAATTAACGAGTTCACATGTCATTAAACAAGCTCATTGATGTACGACATACAATGCTGTCCATCTTATAAGTTTCTTTGAAAAAAATTGCATTGTTATAATTAAATTCTGAATTTAATTAAACTGTTAATTTCCAGTTCAGTCTTTTCTTAATTGTTAGGAAGGTCTTGGGCTGGTGGCGACCCTGTTATTTTTAAATTTATATGTCCTTGTGAGGTGGCTTAACCAGAAATTGCGCACAAGGGTTACATCTCCATTATTCTTGGTACGTAATGTATGTCGAGCCTTGGCTAGGATCCGTTTACAGTTCTACATACATACTTTTCAACTGCTAGTGTGTTTCAGGTACGTCACCATAAACACGACATTCATGACTAGTCACAACCTCAGAAAGAGTTTATGTACGATGGAAACTGTTGAGTGGGGGTTCGTTATGGAGTTCCAATGATGCTTTTGTTTGTCTTCTAACAGAGTAATAAATAAATGCAATACAGCTCTGTATCATACATTTTTTCTGAGCGTCTTCTGACAGAGTTTGTTTAACACTTCTGTGCGTTTCCAAAGAGTTGGAATCGTGGGATCTGTTCCCATCACTGACGATACTCATCCAGGGTGGTGCAAAACCGCGATTTATCGCTGAACAAAGTGCGATGGCATTCATCAACAGTCGATGCCTGCTGGTCGTGACGTCACTCGTACCGCAGCAATTTGTGTTGTTGTGCTAACGGCAACCTGCGCATTGGACGGTGATTTCCTAGAGCGACCACTGCCGCAGGGTGACACAGAACGTTGCGGGAAGTCTCAACTTTGTCTCGAATGGCAGGAACAGATGTGACAGGTGATGCACTTGGTGCAAAATACGGCGATTCTCTCCTGTGGTGGACAGACATGGTCGACAGAATCCTTGGCGACGAGTACGCATGCCCTAATGTTTCCAAACAGTCGAGCATCGGGCCATTGTCACATGTACTGATATTGTACAGTCCAACTACATTCAAGTTCATAAATTAAGGATAATGCTGATACATGGTGAAACAACGCTCGGGTGGGCGGTTTACGGGTTTAAATCACCTCGGGTTATTACCATCCGGACCGAGCGAGGTGGTGCAGTGGTTAGCACACTGGACTCGCATTTGGGAGGACGACGGTTCAATCCCGCGTCCGGCCATCCTGATTTTAGGTTTTCCGTGATTTCCCTAAATCGCTCCAGGCCAATGCCGGGATGGTTCCTTTGAAAGAGCACGGCCGACTTCCTTCCCCGTCCTTCCCTAATCCGATGAGACCGATGACCTCGCTGTTTGGTCTCTTCCCCCAAACAATCCAATATGACCATGCGGTGCATTTGACCTGCAGTCGTTGCACGGTGGCGCTGGCAGCAGTCAACACATGCAGAGGTGTGTTGGTGCATGTCAGTGCAGCGAGTAAGTGTGCAGACGTTTACAGACGTGCTAATGGTGATTGTGTGTTGAAAATGGCTCAAAAAACACTTATTGATGACGTTATGAGGGGTAGAATACTAGGGCGACTGGAGGCTGGTCAAACACAGCAGGTCGTAGCACGGGCCCTCCGTGTGCCACAAAGCGTGATCTCAAGATTATGGCAACGATTCCAGCAGACAGGAAACTTGCCCAGGCGTTACAGTACGGGACTTCCACAGTGTATAACACCACAAGAAGACCGATATCTCACCATCAGTGCCCGCAGACGGTCACGGAGTACTGCAGGTAGCCTTGATCGGGACTTTACTGCAGCCACTGGAACAGTTGTCTCCAGAAACACAGTCTACTTACGACTGAACAGACATGGTTTAGTCGCCCGGACACCTGCAAGGTGCATTCCACTGACCCCTGGTCGCAGGAGAGCCCGTAAAGCCTGGTGTCTAGAACACATACATGGTCATTGGAACAGTGGTCCCAGGTTATGTTCACGGACGAGCCCAGGTATAGTCTGAACTGTGATTCTCGCCGGGTTTTCCTCTCGCGTCAACCAGGAACCAGATACCAACACCTTAATGTCCTTGAAAGGGATCTGTATGGAGGTCGTGGTTTGATGGTGTGGGGTGGGATTATAATTGGTGCACGTACAGCCCTGCGAGTCTTTGACAGACGAACTGTAACAGGTCAGGTGTATCGGGACGTCATTTTGCACCAGTATGTCCGCCTTTTCAGGAGTGCAGTGGGTCCCACCTTCCTCCTGATGGATGACAACACACGGCCCCACCGAGCTGCCATCGTGGATTGGTACCTTGAAACAGAAGATATCAGGCGAATGGAGTGTCCTGCCTATCTGCAGACCTTAAACCCCATCGAGCACGTCTGGGATGCTTTCGTTCCACGTATCGCTGCACGTCTGCAAATCCCTAGGACACTTCAGAAGCTCCGACAGGCACTGGTGCAAGAATGGGAGGCTATACCCCAGCAGCTGCTCGACCACCTGATCCAGGGTATGCGGCCTGTGTACGTGTGCATGATGATCATATCCCATATTGATGTCGGGGTACATGCGCATTCTGTAGCACATGTGTTTCGGGACGGTTTTCTCAACTTATCACTAGTACCGTGGACTTACAGATCTGTGTCATGTGTGTTCCCTATGTGCCTATGCTATTAGCGGCAGTTGTGTAGTGCGACGTTGTGTGGCACCACATTCTGCAATTATCCTTAATTTATGAGCATGAGCGTAGTTGGCAAAATTGAGATCTGCAATGAGGTCTACCTCAAAAGCTGTCAGGTGTTGATAACGCTGTCTGACTCGAGTACACGTCATCTCCGTGTCATTCTTAGTGATCGTTGAGCAGCTGACGCTGTTCACGCCACTAACACACCCTATCCGGCCTAGTAACATGAACAACACTAACATACTCTGATGGCCGTTCTATTTATCACAGAGAATTGCAGCTCTAATCATATCCATACTCACCAATGGTGCGTGTACCCTACTACAATGACTTCCGACAGTCTCTTCTGGGTGCTCCACTTTCTCTGTGATGCAGCTTATACGCGGTGTGTGAGAAAAGTAATGAAACTGATCTTTTTATCTACCTAAGTTTTTATTTTTTTTTCAAATAATAGGATTGTCGCCTTCGAAGTAGTTAACTTCTGCAGTCATGCACCGGCAGAGTCGTTGTTCCCAGCTCTGGTAGCAGCGCTGAAAGGCTTCAACTGGTAGGACCTTCAACAAGTCGGTCACATTCTTTTGTATGTTCTCCAGAGCTCCAAAATGACGCCCAGTTAAGACATTTTTCAATTTCGGGAAAAGAAAAGGTCAGGTGGAAAGGAGGGTTCCGCAACAAGAGGAATGCCTTTTGTCGTCAAAAATTTCGTGATTTAAGTGGCTGTGTGACATGGGGCGTTGTCACGATGCAGCATCCACTTGTCTGCAACGTCCAGGATCGCTCGAGTCGCCCTTTCCCTGTGCCCTTCAAGGATACCTTTCTAAAACACTTGGTTGTCCTGGAGGAATTAATCCTTCATGCACGATACCCCTATTGTCAAGAAAGCAAATGAGCATTGTTTCGATCTTTGATTTGTTGACTCGAGCTTTTTTCGGTCGAGGAGTGCCGCCCCTCACTTTGCCGCTTTGTCTCTGGATCGTACTAAAATATCCAGGATGTGGTCACACGACTGTACCATTTGTGGTCATTGGCAGTTCTCTGAAGAACATCAAGACACGCATTTCTTCAACTGTCCTTTTGCTCAGTTGCACGGTTTTAGGCTAGTTTTGGCACAAACCTTTCGCATGTGCAAATCTTCAGTCAAAATTTGATGTACGGTCAAAGTGTTTAAGATTAACATGTCACCCATCATCCTTATTGTTTTTGGTGTGAAAGAATCAGCCGTGCCATGGTACGCCCGATTGCTTTTCTCAATCGCAGTCTTCGGGGAGGCTCCTTTCGTGTACCATGTAAGGTGACAGCAATCTTATTCATGGACTTGACAGCAGCGTACGAGACCGTCAACCACCAGATAGTATTAAACAAAATCTACAGCCTAACCAAGGATTTCAGTAGTCTCTCCAGGCTCATCGCAAATATTTTGCAGAACTGAAGATTCTTCGTTGACCTTCAAGAACAGTTCAGCCGTTGAAGGCTACAAAAAATTGCCTTCCCCACAGAAGTGAGTTGGCTCCAGTTCTGTTAAATATATATACTAACGACCAACCCATAGTAACCAACTGCAAGAGATTCTTGTACGCGCATGATCTCGCTCTGGCAACCCAAAGCAGAAACTTCGATTCAATAGAAATCACTCTAAAGAGCGCTCTTGAAGATTTGTCAAAATGCTACAGAATAAAACAGTTTAAACCAAACCCCTCAAAGACACAAGCGTGTGTTTTCCATCTGACAAACAGGGAAGCCATCGAAAATTTAAAGATTGTATGACCAGGGGTTAAATTGGAACACTGTGACACTCCAAAATAGCTAGGAATAACATTCGACAGATCTCTAACGTTCAAAAAACACTGCATGAATTTCAGATCAAAAGTCTCCACCAGGAACAACCTACAGATAAAACTGGCCGGATCACAGTGGTGCAGCCAAGCTGAAACCATCCGAACTTCTGCAGAGGCATTATGCTACTCCACTGCAGTGTACGCCTGTCCTGTTTCGCATAAGTCAGCACATACGAAAAAGGTGGATATTGCCCACAGTGACACATGTAGAGTTATGACAAGCTGCTTGAAGTTAACTCCAGTCGAATGGCTCTACCACCTTGCAGGAATTGCACCAACTCAAGTTCAAAGAGAAATAGCAGCAAACTGGGAAAGAACGAAAGTGGAGCAGGAAAAAAACGCATTCAATGCATGGGCAACAACCCTACCCAAAACGACTAACGTCAGGGGAAAGTTTCCTCAGAACGTCGAAGAACATAACAGCCACTGATCAAGAAGCCAGGCTGCACTATGGAGGGCTGAGACATCTCAAACCCCTGGCTGGAAAAGACTGTCAGAATTTTTTACCCCCTAGTCATGATGGGAACTGCCCAATCTGGAAGTCCTTGAATAGGCTGAGGTCAAGAGTGGGCAGGCGAGCTAACCTGGAAGAATGGGGTACATTGAAGAAACAAAACTCAATGTGACTGCGGGGAGGAACAGACTGTTCAAGATATGCTTCAGAGTCGACTGTGTCCAACCGTCTACACAGAAGACCTTCAACAGGAAACGGGAAATGCACTGGAAGTGGCCAAATTTTGGTCGAAAATTATATAAAATGCGTTGATCTGTCAAAAACTGTATCAACTGTGTTTTATGTGTGTTTCTGACACGAGAATAATAATAATAATCCTTATTGTTAAACATCGGTCTGATCTCACAAGAGCACGCACTCGTTCGACGTTTTCGTCGGTTTCTGAATTTGGTCTCCCTGAGCGAGGTTCATTTCCAACTTGTTATCAACCTTCCACAAATGATTTGTGCCAGCGAAAAACATATACTGTTTATAAGGAATGATCCTCAGAGTCCTGTTTACACTTTACAAAGGACACACTCGCGAATTTCCCTAGTGTAACACAAAACTTAATTGCATAACGATGCTCTAAATTCCTCTGTTCCACTTCGTAACACACAACAAAAACGCAACTTTACTGATGGTCCTCTCAAACATCACATGATGGCTATACGTAGCTGAAACTAGGACTGAGCGTCTGGAAGGAATGAACCACCGGTCTACACAAGTAGAAAAAAACAGCGTAGGTAAATCCCCTACAGTGTCGTTAGTCTCAGAACTTTTTTCACTCGTCTCTTTTATTGATGGAATTGTTCGTGATGATTCCATGCCTGTAAGTCGGACGGTGAATAAAAAACCATATCGTGATGCTCTAAGATGTGTGTATGGGCACATGAGGGAAAACGTCAACTGACTTGACGTAGGAACGACTAGGTAAAAAATGGTCCAAATGGATCTGAGCACTATGGGACAACATCTATGGTCATCAGTCCCCTAGAACTCAGAACTACTCAAACCTAACCAACCTAAGGACATCACACACATCCATGCCCGAGGCAGGATTCCAACCTGCGACCGTAGCGGTCACGCGGTTCCAGACTGAAGCGCCTAGAACCGCACGGCCACACCGGCCGGCACGATTAGGTACTACATGGCAACACACACTATATACGGCCTACATTACTCAGAAATATTTACTAAACCGAGCTATTTCCTATGCACTGTGCTCCCCAGATCAATCTCCTTGTGTCGTCTTCGTCTTCTCCATGGTAAAAATGAAGCTGAAGGGGTGAAGATTTCATATAGTGGAGAAGATTAAAATGGAAATGCAGAGGGTGCATTTCAAAACTAGCAGAACCGTTGCTATCGATGTATTCGCTAGGATACGGAGTGCTTCGAAGGTGAGCAGCGTAAGATCTAGGTAAGATATAATAACTGTAATTAACATATGTTGGTAAATTTGGATATACCTCATACATCTGTGCTAATATGAACTTAGTTTTTTTTTTTTAAGTAACTTGCTCTGACTACAGAAGCAGATGGCCTTAAGGGGGGGGGGGCGTTGATGAAATGCACCAAATCCACAGTTTTGGAGATATGGGAATGAAATTTTGTACCAAGATTTACATGAAAGTGACACATTTACATATAGAATCCTTTGATTACATATATTCAACTTTTTTAATGAAATTTGAAGTTTTATTTTAAAAAAGTAATGTATGTTCATTTTTCTCAGAAAGTATTCAAGAGATTTCTACAACTATTTATCTGTTTCGTCTCTTTATTTGTTGTAAGCTTCTCACATGAGGTTTTTGGAATAGGTCAAATAGGAGAATTTTCATATTTTTTCAATTATAATTCCACAAGTAAAATTTTAAATTCATGCAAAATTCCAAGCACTTTGCCCCATATTTCAGCTTGCAATCGGAATTTCAAAATTTTGTCTTGAGATAACATTTATTAGGTTTACAGAATTATGTGTACAAAATTTCATAATTATAGCATTCATAGAATCTGGGGAAAAGGTACATAAACGTTAAAACACAAACGTTTCAGGAAACGCAATTTAAAGTTCAACCTAACTTTTTTCCTTATGTCACTTCTTTAGAAGGCACCACATTTGTACTATGGGTCGTCTTTTCCTTCAAGGCTTCTCTTCTGGTTTCTTGTTGCCTGTCTTCTTTCCTTTACCAGGTCTTCAACTGACTTTTCAGCTGCAGAGACGCGCTGTAAATCTATTTTTCTCAGGATATCTTGAGTAAAATTTCCTATCTTGAAGCCCATTCTTTCTAATACCTTCATCCTCCCGAAGTTACCATCATTAAATACAATAACTGCATCATAAGTTGCAAATCTGACAACTGTAGCAGATGAAAATTTGTTTTTAGGGCATCGTTTCCATATGAGTGAATTTAGAGACTCATTTGGACCTTGGATTTCTCCATGAGCACACGTTTTGAGAAGTGCAGGATCGACCAAGGATGACCTATAAAACCAAAGAGTATGTATCACGGCCTTCTAGATGTATCCCACACATGTTTGGCTGAAAGTAATACACAGAATCGTTGTTTACTGAGCTGGTGTTGAAGTGCTGCTTCAAAACGTGGGCGTGGCAGGGAGGCCGCGTCACAGTTTCAATTAATTTTCAGGCACTTCGGATGCGATTTCAACATTGAAACTTTGGGAACTTATTGTCCATGAGTTGTACTAACAAATAAAAAATAGATCGAAAGTTGACACTTTTGGTCAATTTCATCAACGTCCCCCCTTAAGGATGATGGTTCATGTTTTAGACACGATTGTGTGTTTGCAATAACGCGCACGATTGAGTGCGTTTTATTAACATTCTGTGTTACTGTAGCTCAAAGAATTCGTAGAGTACTTTTTCTCACTAATTCTTTCAACGCAACAACACAAAAGGCCAAGTGAGTGACAGCTCATATACAGTCGGCCAACTGACAGAGAACATTAGGACACTGCCACACTGCGCAGCGGCAGTTAAAATGCTCGATGTTTCCGTCAGTAGGTCAGTCGGTGAGTCCACACAGTCCTTAAGGACCAGATAATTAGCGGTTACCTCTGGAGGCCGGCATTTCAAGTCGCGTGACGCAGTAAACAAAACGCGGCACGTCCCACCACTACGGTGCGACGTTCACTCTGCGGATGGGCGAAGCGACGTGTCCTCGCCCTGGATTTCCGTCAGCCGGCGCGGCGCGGCGCGAGCCACTCCCATCCCAAACGGCTGTGCCGCTCGTTACGTACCGACACTACAGATGCGTGACCGACCGCAGGAAAAGCCCAGCGTTGCGGGGAGAACAGAGCGGCTCGTTAGCAGGCCTTTCTCCGAATCAATCTCCCTAGGGGACGACAGATGATTGAGTAAGGTGTGTGGGCAACATTGGGTTCCACCAGGGGCGTTCAGTAACTGACGCAATACATTTTTTTTCTGAAAGCAGGTTGGTTTTATTCAGTGCTCCAGTGCACCATAATATGCCCCACTCGTTTTGCTACGAAACACTCTTTTTCAACATCATCTCTGTCCAATGTGACAGCCTTACGCCACCTTACTGGAAGGGCCTATATGCACTCGTGGTACTACTCTACTGGTGGATGTATGAGCCAACGTCTTGCTGCCATCCCCCGACATCCACGTACTGCTTCCCGTGGAATTCATCCTTCATTGGACCAGACAGATGGATAGATGATGAAGAGTAATCCAATGAAGTCTTTCAAACTCCTCTCAGGTGAGCAGACTTGTGTCAGGCCTTGCATTCTCACGAAAAAGGAGAAATTCGTTTGCATTTTTGAGGCAACGAAGGCTCTGAAGTCGTTTCTTTAATTTCCTGAGAGCAGAGCAATACACTTCAGAGCTGATCGTTGCACAATGAGGGAGGACATCAAACAGAATAACCCCTTCAAAGTTCCAGAAGATGATCACCATGACGTTAGTAGCTGAGGGTGCCGTTTTGGGCTTTCTCTTCGGTGGAGAGGTGGTGTGGCGCCATTCCGTCGATTGCAGTTTTCTTTCCGGTGCGAAGAGATGAACCAATGTTTCATCGCCTGTGACGATGGCCGACAAAAAAACCGCCACGACCAGCCCCGTAACGTGCAAGCAATTCCGCACCGACGATCCTTCTTTGCTCTGTATGGGCTTCTGGGTTCCTTACATGAATCGAGGGATTGGTTCTGGGGAATCATGGTTTATTGGTCCTTCCCAGTCGCCACCTTAGCTGAGTGCCAGTCAGCCATCGACGCTGCTACTGTGCGGACACTGTGGTCAGCAGCGACGGGCAGCTAGCCAGTGTTTGTGTTTACCGCAGTCGTATCAGCGTGCCGTCGCTTCCATAACGATGCACTACTGCAAAGCGACATTGCGATTCACTTTTTGTCTCAATTTTGCCCGTCCTAGGGCGCTCGATGTCGAACGATTCCTGCGCGACGAAGCAAAGAAACCGCCGAACGACATAATAGGATCCATCTTTCCATAATCAGTAGTATTGTCTATTTGAAAATGGCTGAGGACGAGCCGCGTGATCCGGCAGCTGTTGCAGAACGGTTCTATGCGCTTCGGCCCGGAACCGGGCTGCTGCTACGGTCGCAGGTTCGAATCCTGCCTCGGGCATGGTTGTGTGTGATGTCCTTAGGTTAGTTAGGTTTAAGTAGTTCTAAATCTAGGGAACTGATGACCTCAGATGTTAAGTCCCATAGTGCTTAGAGCCAACTGAACCATTTTTGAGGCACTTGACAAAATTATACGTGGAGAATGCTCCTGTCACACTGACAGCAACGTAGGAGCTGTTACCATTGGTCATGCTAGTCTCGGTGTCAGAACGATCAGAGTGTTCAAACTACTTTTCGAACCTCCTGCAGACGTTGTGATCGAGGCCCTCTGAATCTATGGAACAGTCATCGAACACGTTGCCGAAAAGTGGGGACAGTTCAAGACGTATCCTGTCCTGAACGATATTCGGCAAGTTTGCATCGAACTTAGGAGTCATATAGCCTTCTACTTCTGGATCGGCGGTTGCGGGACCTTAATTTTGTACGATGGTCAGCTACGCACGTATCCTGGTTGCGGGAAGGAGGGCCATCTACGGTGAGAATGCGTTCAACGACGTGTTGCACAACTTCCTCTTACGGACGTGCCGTGTCCACCACCAGGCCAGTCCTGCCGGTGACGTTTGCGGCGGCACTCAACGCATAGCCAGCGCCATTGGTCTCCCCACCATCGCTTGGGCGTTGTTACAGTCACCTACAACGAGGAGGCCGCCTCACGACCATCTGCCCTGACCCAAAAGGGAAGGAGTGTCTCCACCTCATGGCCGCTCGACTTGTATTTCGTGCTTACAGTTGCCTTCCACTCAGGACGTCGCCTCTCATTGCCATCATGTGATATGGAAGAACACGTGGCTCAACAACGAGCACCACACCGATGCAAACGTCGCCGTCCCTCCACGACGACGCTGATACTGCGCAACTGGAAGACACGCTATTATGTCAGCCGACGGCGACAGCGACAGAAAGCTTTGCACAATGGTTACTTTGGCGCCATCGAATGCTATGGACGTTTCCCCATCGGATGTGCAGGCTGAGTTCACATTCTCCTCGCAGTCGCCACAAGATCCTCCTGCTTCCAGAGAAGACTATATGGACACAGTACAGTCCCTCCCCCCCCCCCCCCCCCCCTCCCACATAGGGGCGTCGGGCGACGACGCCGAGGAAGTATAGGCATCTCAACCAGAGATGTCACCACCGTTCTGCGCCAATATCCACTAGAGGTTCCATCCACACTGTGGAACAAAGGGATGGTGACGTCCGTCGGTCCCTCCCTCCACTATTTCCGACAATGGCAGACCCGATCCCAACACCAACATGCCACATATATAAGTTCACGATGATCAATACCCCACACACCAAAAAATGTTTTGCATCACACCGGTTCCCAGAACTCCTGAAGATAGACGTTGACTGTGGATATTGTGTCACAGACACACTCCCTTTGACTGTTCAGAGATGTCACTAAACCCGCCCAAAGATGTAAACAACCATGCATGAGAAGCGCCTATTAGACGGAGGGAGTCCGTCAGCCGATCAGTTCAAGTCATTCCACCGGGAGGGAGGTACACGGCTCGTGTTTTCTGTAGTTCAACCGTGCCTAGACGTTTTGATCGCGTCGGCATTGTTACTTTGTATCAGGAAGGGCTCTCAACAAGGGAAGTGTCCAGGCGTCTCGAAAGTGATATTGTTCGGACATGGAGGTTACAGAGAGACAGGAACTGTCGATGACGTCTCGCTCAGGCCGCCCAAGGGGTACTCCTGCAGTGGATGATCGCTAACTACGGATAATGGCTAGAAGGAACCCTGACAGCAACGTCACCATGTTGAATAATGCTTTTCGTGCAGCCACAGGACTCAAACTATGCGCAATGGGCAACAAGATGCGTAACTTCACTCCCGACGTCCATGGTGCGATCTATCATTGCAACCATGACACCATGCAGCGCAGTACAGATGGGCCCAACAACATCCCAAATGGACCGCTTCACCAATGAGTGTCGCATATGCCTTCAACCAGACAGCTATCGGAGACGTCTTTGGAAGCAACCCGGTCAGGCCGAACGCCTTAGACACACCGTCCAGCGAGTGCAGCAAGGTGGAGGTTCCCTGCTGTTTTGGGGTGACTTTATGTGGGGCCGACGTACGCCGCTGGTGGACATGAAAGGCGCTGTAATGGCTGTACGATACGTGATGCCATCCTCCGACTGATAGTGCAACCACATTCAGCAGCATATTGGCGAGGCTTTCGTCTTTATGGACGACGATTCGCGCCCCAATCGTGCACATCTTGTGAATGACTTCCTTCAGGATAACGACATCGCCAGCATGTTCCCCAGACATGAACCCTATCGAACATGCCTGGCATAGTTTGAAATGGTTTTTTATGGACGACGTGACACACCAAAGACTCTGACGGAACCTTCAACGAACGTTGTCGTACCTAATGTCGGCGTCGCGTCACCTTTTACAAGCTGTAACAAGTCAATGGTTCCCTTTAGACTGCTTCGATCTGCTGTCCGTCTGTGAAATCGGCAGACCAACCAAATGTAATTCTCAAGAAATAAAAAGCCTACAAGTTCTTCGTGTATTGGCAGTCACTATCGTATAATCTGTTCAGCCCTGACATGGATTAAAGGTATTGTGTACACTTAGTATGCAGCATCTGGCGACACAGACCCTAATGCTTTATACGTTAACTATTAGATTATAAAACAAATTTGATTTTTCCACTCTATTCTGTTAAATTATGTGATAGAAAATCCAGTTCTGTTTTTGTTCGTCTGCATTTACTTATTCGTTCGTGCACCAAAATCTCTATTTCATTTCCATTTCTTACGCATTCCTATAGATTCACGTATTGATACCGAAAGTGTTTTTTTATCTGCTACACATTCAAGTTATTGGATGGAAAACGACAGTTTAATTTTATTTTTGAACTCATCTCTGTAAAAGTACGTATTAATTTGTAATGTAAGACACGTTCTATTCATTTTTTAGAACGTAACACAACTTTTTTATTTTCATTTTCGACGGTTTCGTGTAAAAGAACATGTTAAAAGTTAATGTGTGACAAAAATCCGTTGTCTCCTACACGTTCTGCTGAACTTTCAGGCCATAAAAGAAAAGTTATTTTTCTTGTGTTCGTTTCTGTTGTCTTTCGACAGAAGAATGTGTTAACACAATGCAATTTTTAGCTTGTTTCATCCGCGGCCGTACACCAAGTACAGTTCAGGAACCATATTACGTTTTGATTGAGTGCGACTAGACCGCTGATGCGTCCATCAGAACAACGAATAGCAGACTTCGGAATCAGCTCACAGCGCCCCCATCCAAAACAGCAATTGAACGGGTAATTATTATTATTTAAAATATGTTTTTTTGGGGGGTGGGGGGCGTGCAATATGGTGTGCCTACGGGCTCGAAATTTTTAAGTGCGCCAGTGGGGAAATATGTTGGTCACAGTGTTGAGCGGCTTGTTACCTTCGTTAAAATGGATGTACAGTCAAGCTCAAAAGTATCCGAACGACCTGAATTGCGTTTCGCCTGATTCGCATGCAACCCACATAACGCAGCTGTCTAGCAGGTCCTCTAATCGCTCCTTTGTAAAGTCATTTGACTATTGAAAATGGTTCCAACAAGTCACCACTAGAAAACACTGCTCTGTATCGCAATAACTCAAGATTTAATGTAATACTACGATACTACAAATATCACGGAACACCTTATCCCAGATAAGACTGTCCTTAAGGCTTGTAAGCTCACATTTATTACAATAAATGACACACCTGAAATGTTACCACTCTCATTATTACGTCAGATAGGTAATGCACGTAGTAAGTTCGTCGTATTCATGATTTCCTCTTCAAAGTAACATACCGTACTTATTATTTAACACAAAATGACTTCAAAAATTTAAGTTATTCACGAGCAGCTAGTTGAGAATACGTATGAACTTCAAATGACACGGCGAACCGTCTCGTTCTGCGTATGGATTCAAACCCAGGTCATGCAGACTAAGCAAAGATTTCGTGACTGACGGAAACTAACAGTCATTCCTGATTAGGCATACAGAGAGTGATATACCTCGAATTTAGACAGTATCTGTTAGCAAATGTCAACTTTAAATTATATAACGCAAACATTTGTAACGGACGCGAATTCCTATCCAGCACCTATTGTCACTGTAAACGAACTACGAGAGACGTTAAATATTGCTTCTTACAAGTAACTTATTTGAAATGCCGTGAGTAAATGAATTTACTGAACATACTGCAAATTGATACAGGGAGCCTGTGTGTCAGAATTCTCAGCCAGTGTGGCACAACGGCGTCATGATAGAAATATGAGCCACTGAGAAGAGGATTTGGTGGTCTGTTGGGCTGATGATACATTCATATATCTACGGTCTGGGTTCGGTTCCAACTTCAGTCAGTGATTTTAGATAGGGAGAGATAGATTCCATTCTCTTCTGGCTACACCAAGTGAAGAAGATATAATGGCATTATGGTCTGAAATTCACATTAAAAATGATATTCCTTCTCTACCAAGTAGACGTTAGGTTGAGCCACAATAAAGTCTGGAGTGGCGACATGTAGAAACTCTATCACCAGTAACCTTTCTTATACTAGTTATTTATTTCTAGTGACGAAACAAACACAATGTAGGCTCACAGGACATTTATTCCTTATCTGAGCTTCTGTATGTCGATAAAATGGGTTCTGAACTGGGAATGCAACTCAGACCGCCCTTAACGCGGAATTTGTTCCCTTTGTGACAATACAGCTCGGCTACAATTTGTTGTTTGTTCAGACCTGCAGATTCCTCAACATCTCCACATATTGCGCGTGAATGGGTTCGAATCCTGGCCCGGCACTAAAGATTTAATTATGTACTATCAAGATCTAGCAGGGGAACACCTATCTGCTGGTGGATAATAATTTCGATTTTTAATGTACACTCCTGGAAATTGAAATAAGAACACCGTGAATTCATTGTCCCAGGAAGGGGAAACTTTATTGACACATTCTTGGAGTCAGATACATCACATGATCACACTGACAGAACCACAGGCACATAGACACAGGCAACAGAGCATGCACAATGTCGGCACTAGTACAGTGTATATCCACCTTTCGCAGCAATGCAGGCTGCTATTCTCCCATGGAGACGATCGTAGAGATGCTGGATGTATTCCTGTGGAACGGCTTGCCATGCCATTTCCACCTGGCGCCTCAGTTGGACCAGCGTTCGTGCTGGACGTGCAGACCGCGTGAGACGACGCTTCATCCAGTCCCAAACAAGCTCAATGGGGGACAGATCCGGAGATCTTGCTGGCCAGGGTAGTTGACTTACACCTTCTAGAGCACGTTGGGTGGCACGGGATACATGCGGACGTGCATTGTCCTGTTGGAACAGCAAGTACCCTTGCCGGTCTAGGAATGGTAGAACGATGGGTTCGATGACGGTTTGGATGTACCGTGCACTATTCAGTGTCCCCTCGACGATCACCAGTGGTGTACGGCCAGTGTAGGAGATCGCTCCCCACACCATGATGCCGGGTGTTGGCCCTGTGTGCCTCGGTCGTATGCAGTCCTGATTGTGGCGCTCACCTGCACGGCGCCAAACACGCATACGACCATCATTGGCACCAAGGCAGAAGCGACTCTCATCGCTGAAGACGTCTCCATTCGTCCCTCCATTCACGCCTGTCGCGACACCACTGGAGGCGGGCTGCACGATGTTGGGGCGTGAGCGGAAGACGGCCTAACGGTGTGCGGGACCGTAGCCCAGCTTCATGGAGACGGTTGCGAATGGTCCTCTCCGATACCCCAGGAGCAACAGTGTCCCTAATTTGCTGGGAAGTGGCGGTGCGGTCCCCTACGGCACTGCGTAGGATCCTGCGGTCTTGGCGTGCATCCGTGCGTCGCTGCGGTCCGGTCCCAGGTCGACGGGCACGTGCACCTTCCGCCGACCACTGGCGACAACATCGATGTGCTGTGGAGACCTCACGCCCCACGTGTTGAGCAATTCGGCGGTACGTCCACCCGGCCTCCCGCATGCCCACTATACGCCCTCGCTCAAAGTCCGTCAACTGCACATACGGTTCACGTCCACGCTGTCGCGGCATGCTACCAGTGTTAAAGACTGCGATGGAGCTCCGTATGCCACGGCAAACTGGCTGACACTGACGGCGGCGGTGCACAAATGCTGCGCAGCTAGCGCCATTCGACGGCCAACACCGCGGTTCCTGGTGTGTCCGCTGTGCCGTGCGTGTGATCATTGCTTGTACAGCCCTCTCGCAGTGTCCGGAGCAAGTATGGTGGGTCTGACACACCGGTGTCAATGTGTTCTTTTTTCCATTTCCAGGAGTGTATTTTCATTCGTTATCAACACTAACGATATTTGACGTTTTTGACTCCCAGTGAGACACAGAACGATTTGCGAGATCACTGTAAGTTCAAGATGTTCTTCCGAACTGCTGGTGGAGAGAAATTCGGTAGCTGACGTCTCTTTGTGTGTAGTCAACAACGATATGTGTGGAGCTCTATTCCCAGTCAGCACTGAACTCTTCTTCATATTATTTCTAGTTCAAACATGCTCACATGTCTCTGCTGATGCAACAAACCCATATTTAACGTTCATTTTCTCTAGAATGAAACAGTGATAGGTGCTGGGTTAGAGTCCTGGGAAGGAAAAAATTAATGTTTCGTCTCGTCATTTCAGTTAAAACATTTAGCTACTGCCGAGAAAATGCGATACGTCACAGTCGATTGTGCTGCGATATCTATCCGATTAGGTTCTGGGTTCGAATCCCTGTCCAACACAAAGCTTTACCTCACGACATTTTCAAATAAGTTACTTGTTAAGAAGCAATATTTAACATCTCTCGTAGTTCGTTAACGGTGACAATAGTTGCTGGATAGGAATTCGCGTCTGTTACAAATGTTTGCGTTACGTAATTTAAAGTTGATATTTGCTAATTGATACTGTCTAAATTCGAGGTATATCACTCTCTGTATGCCTAATCAGGAATGACTGTTAGTTTCCGTCAGTCACGAAATCTTTGCTTAGTCTGCATGACCTGGGTTTGAATCCATATGCAGAACGAGACGGTTCGTCGTGTCATTTGAAGTTCATACATATTCTCAACTAGCTGCTCGTGAATAACTTAAATTTTTAATGTCATTTTGCGTTAAATAATAAGCACGGTATGTTACTTTGAAGAGGAAATCATGAGCACGACGAACTTACTACGTGCATTACCTATCTGACGTAATAATGAGAGTGGTAACATTTCAGGTGTGTCATTTATTGTAATGAATGTGAGCTCTCAAGCCTTAAGGACAGTCTTATCTGTGATAAGGTGTTCCCTGATATTTGTAGTATCGTAGTATTACTTTACACACCGAGCGAGGTGGCGCAGTGGTTATCACACCGGAGTCGCATTCGGAAGGACGACGGTTCAATCCCGCGTCCGGCCATCCTGATTTAGGTTTTCCGTGATTTCCCTAAATCGCTCCAGGCAAATGCTGGGATGGTTCCTCTGAAAGGGCACCGCCGACTTCCTTCCCCGTCCTTCCCTGATCCGACGAGACCAATGACCTCGCAGTTTGGTCTCTTCCCACAAACAACCCAACCCATTACTTTACATCTTGAGTTATTGCGATACAGAGCAGTGTTTTCTGGTGGTGACTTGTTGGAACCATTTTCAATAGTCAAACGAGTGTACCAAGGAGCGATTAGTGGACCTGCTAGACAGCTGCGTTAAAAATGGTTCAAATGGCTCTGAGCACTATGGGACTCAACTGCTGTGGTTATCAGTCCCCTAGAACTTAGAACTACTTAAACCTAACTAACCTAAGAACATCACACATCCATGCCCGAGGCAGGATTCGAACCTGCGACCGTAGCAGTCGCACAGTTCCGGACTGCGCGCCTAGAACCGCGAGACCACAGCGGCCGGCCAGCTGCGTTATTTGGGTTGCATGCGAACCAGGCGAAATGCAATTCAGGTCGTTTGGATACTTTTGAGCACGACTGTACATTGCCGGAAAGCCGTTGATTGTGTTTTTCAAGACACGCAACAATGTACATCACAGCTGTTTTAATCGCTGGGGTGCTAATAAGGCCCCACCCACCTACTAGTGCGATATTCTGTGGTGACGTCATTGAGGAACAGCAATAGCACCTTAGAAGGCTGTTGGAGAAGAGAAGATATACCAGAGAAGATATACCATCTTTCTTTTCACCAATACACGACCAGTTTATTCTTGGTTAGGATAAAATAACTGAATGGGTGACCACAGCTAAGCCTAATAATATCAGAACCAGGGAGCAAAATATAGTAACTCATCCTCCCGGTACCAAGTTAATTGCTAAAAACTGCAAGACTGCTGTGGAATGCTTCGAAGTGCTTACAAAACCAAAAAGAGATGCCGTAAAACAGATGTAATAGAAATATCATTTTTCATTGAATTACTTATAATTGCTGGTTCCTACAGAGCAGCTAAATGAATTTACAAGATCTGTATTCTTCATAGAGGCTAGGAGCATAAATATTTCACAATACTTGTCACTGGCCAGACTTTCGTTCCTTATGAGGTGTGTGATGTATGACAGACAATATTCATGATAGGGCATAATGTCAGGAACTGGCCAAAATGGTTGCAGTACGGAAAGTATTCACTTTGTTCAATGAAAACTGGAAAATGCATACAGCCTTGGAGGTTACACTACAACTGATGAATAGCTAGTGCCCTTCAGAGGCAAATGTCCGTTTTTGGTGTATGTTCCAAGCAAGCCTGCTAAATACGTAATCAAGATACAGACATTATGTGGTGCAAGGACTTGGTTCACATCTCAGATGGAAGTTTATGCCGGAAAGCAGCCTTGTGAAGGGCCTTTCCAACTTTCTAATTCAGGCAAGGACGTTATTTTGAGACTCACTGAGGAGATTCAAGGAACTGGCCTAAACATCACAACAGATCGTATTTATGTGGGGTACTGTGAACACCCCACCTCCCTAGTTACAAACGCTCACCCCTCCAGTTGAAGGTGAAGGGCAATAAGGGTATCACCCCCTAACCACGAGAAACACTCCTATTTCGTAATATCACCTCGTCCGTAATTCACTATTGGCACTACACAAGTGGACAGGTAACGTTCTCCAGGCATTCACACAAACCCAAAAACTTCCTTCGGATTGCTGCAGGGTGCAGTATGATTCATCACTTCATGTTACTCGTTTCCATTCTTCCATTGCATACTGGCGTCGCTTGTACCCAAACCTCCAGATGTCAGACATTCAGATCGGTACCAAACGCTATTATGTCGATAGAGGATCAGCCAAAATTCCTATTTAGATCGTTCTATGGGCTGTTTTCCAGCAGAACAGGCTTAAACGTTAATTAAAAGTAACACCGGAACTATGGAGCACAGGAAAAGCATAACTGCGAATAACTAATAAGCGTAGCTTCCGTGGAACAATTAATCGTGCGTTAGGTCGTCCTACTGAGGTTTCTGGTCAAACCCTGTCGATGACAAGGTTTTTAACTGTATCATGCGTGAAAGTATGAGATGGGAATTAATATTTCCGCACGTGTGATACAATTGTTTCTTTATTCTACTGTTCCGACTGTTTAAGCCTGTTCTGTGAAACTACGAACGCACTAGACGCTTCATCAAGTGTGGTGTCTGTTCTACAGAACTGTTTCCCAATGAAACGCTTTTCCTCTGCTCTGTAGTTGTGGTATAACAGTTAATTACTACTGCACAACAGCATATAGCATGAAGTAAATCGGAGTTTTGGTCGATACTGCGTCGACATACAACGTTTGGTGCCGATCTCAGTGTCTGACATGTGAATGTTTGAGCGTTAGCACAGACTACAGAAATGTGTACAGAATGAAGTTTTCGCTCTGCTGCGGAGTGTGAGCTGATATAAAACCTTCTAGCAGATTGAAACTGTATACGATATCCGGACTGGAACACTGGAACTTTGCCTTTCGCGGGCAGGTTCTCTACTGACAGAGCTTCCCAAGCACTGCTCACAACCTGCCCTGTGTGGCTTATGGTCTCCTCAACCACTTCACCCCTTTCCTGTTAACGCTCTACGCACAGTAATAGCGCTATCTGGAGTGCTGGTAGCACGTTGGAACTCACAAGTGATTCCTTCCGCTGATTTCACGCGATTGCTTACAACAACCCTCCATAACAGGGCTGCTGACAAAATATCGATATATCGTTATACTTTCCAAAAAACAGCTAGCTCCCTGGCATTTGCAGAAATGAAAAAAATAGTGGTTAGCGCCAAGCGTGAACCCGCACCGTTTTCCTTTCAATTCTTCCTCTAAGGCAGCTAACTTGTCGATGTACAGAATACCTAATAATAATAAATCAATACTTAAATTTACAGATCTGAAACTGGCAGTATTTTCAAAATGTGCACCCGATATTTTTACAGGCCGATATGCCGATACTTTTTCGTCGATGTATCGACACCTTTCCTCAGTGTGTCGTGGTCCAATAATGATATATTTTTAAATATCGACAAATCAATTCCCGACAATTTAAAATATCAATTTGAAAATATCAACAGTATTATTCCACAGTGCTCGACGGTCCATGTCCGTCTCTGTATGAGGTCTGCCAAGGATTGTTTTAGCTGTAGTTGTTCGTTCTCGTTTCCGCTTCACAGTCTCATCACCAGCAGTCGTCTTCGATAGCTTTAATCTGTGATGGATTTATTACTCAGGTGACGTCCGATGACTAGTTCACTCTCGAAATTACTGAAATCTCCTGACCGACTCATTCTGATGTTACTGTTTTTCTGGTGACAACGCACTACTCCCCGTGTTTTTTATACTGGCGGGTCCGCCTCTCGCGACATATAATGGTCATTTCCGCACTACATACGTGTTGTCGGATACTTTCGATGAGACAGTGCATGCTACACACATCAAAAAAGTTTTCCATCACCTCGGTTCAGAGATTTCCGGGACCTGTACAGAAAATTGGAATTGAGGTCGATATAAACATCATTTTCGTCCTTTTTATTGCTCATGAAAACCACACATTGCATGTTGCACCACAATAAAGCAAGACCTTCAGAGGTGGTGATCCAGATTGTTGTACACACCGGGACCTCTAACACCCAGTAGTACGTCCGCTTGCATTAATGCATGCCTGTATTCGTCGTGGCATACTGTCCACAAGTTCATCAAGGCACTGTTGGTCCAGATTGTCCCCCTACTCAACGGCGATTCGACGTAGTGGTTGCTGGGTTATGTCGTCCATAAACAGCCCTTTTAAATCTATCCCAGGCATAGGGTTCATGTCTGGAGAACATGCTGGCCACTCTATTCCGATGTCATTATCCTGAAGGAAGTCATTCACAAGACGGGCACGATGGGGCGCGAACTGTCGTCCGTGAAGATGAATGCATCGCCAATTTGCTGCCGATTTGGTTGCACTATCGGTCGGAAGATGGCATTGACGTATCGTACAGCCGTTACGGCGGCTTCCATGACCACCAGCGGCGTACGTCGGCCCCACATAATGTCATCCCAAAACATCAGGGAACCTCCACCTTGCTGCACTCGCTGGGCAGTGTGCCAAAGGCGTTCAGCCCGACCGGGTTGCCTCCAAACCAGACTCCGACGATTGTCTAGTTGAAGGCATACGTGGGAGTCAATCGGTGAAAAGAAAGTGATGCCAATCCTGAGCGGTCCATTCGGCATGTTGTTGGGCCCGTCTGTACCGCGCTGCATGGTGTCGTGCAAAGATGTACCTCGCCATAGACGTCAGGTGTGAAGTTGCGCGTCATGCATCCTATTGCGCACAGTTTGAGTCGTAAAACGACGTCCTGTGGCTGCATGAAAAGAATTATTCAACATGGTGGCGTTGCTGTTAGCGTTCCTCCGAGCCATAATCCGTAATTAGCGGTCATCCACTGCAGTAGTGGCCCTTTGTCGGCCTGAGTGAGGCATGTCATCGAGAGTTCCTGTATCTCTGTATGTCTTCCATGCCCGAAAAACATTGCTTTGGTTCACTCTGACACGCCTGGACACTTCCCTTGTTGAGAGCCCTTCCTGGCACGAAGTGACGATGACGACGCGATCGAACCGCGGTATTGACCATCGAGGCATGGTTGAACTACAGACAACACGAGCCGTATACCTCCTTCCTGGTTGAATGACTGGAACTGATCGGCTGTCGGACCCTCTACGTCTAATAGGCGCCGCTCATGCATTGTTGTTTACATCTTTGGGCGGGTTTAGTGACATCTCTGAACTGTCAAAGGGACCGTGTCTGTGATACCATATCCACAGTCAACGTCTATCTTCCGGAGTTCTGGGAACCTGGGTGATGCAAAACATCTTTTTGATGTGTGTATAATCTCCCAGCTTACTTATCAATCGTTACTCCTCAAACGCGTGCCCTTCCAGTAGCTCCTGTCTGAAACAATTTTTATGAGAATCTGGCATTATCGATGCTATTTTTAAACTAGCTCATTGGTTCCTCGACTTTCCTGTGTAGGCACAGCGTCGTACATTGGCTGCACACAGCCTGCATCTGGGCAACCTTGTTGACCATCTGTCACGTCAGGTGGCCTGTTCTGTGTATAAAATTATTCTGACTCTTGCTACATAGCTGCAACGCCGTACCTTGTATATCACGTTCTTAGCATATTATCACGTAAAAAGTAAATAACCAAATAAAAATGAGTAAAAGTGTACGTCAACGTGGAACGAAATATCACAATTCAATTAGCACGACAGCGCTCTTGGTATGCTGTTTGTTAGCTCATCAAGTGTGAATTTCTCTCCTAGAAACCAGAGATCATTTACTGGTACTCTCTCTTATTTACTTGATATGACGTTTTTATGCGTGTAAACATCGTTCCTGCTATTATTCCGCTTTACTTTTTATGTGATATTCTCAAGAAAAATTGTTGTGATGACTACGAACGAATCGTCGCCAATGTTGCCTTTCGCCCCTACTCTTCAATCTGTACATCGAGGAAGCAATGATGGAAATAAAAGAAAGGTTCAGGAGTGGAATTAAAATACAAGGTGAAAGGATATCAATGATACGATTCGCTGATGGCATTGCTATCCTGGGTGAAAGTGAAGAAGAATTAAATGATCTGCTGAACGGAATGAACAGTCTAATGAGTACACAGTATGGTTTGAGAGTAAATCGGAGGAAGACGAAGGTAATGAGAAGTAGTAGAAATAAGAACAGCGAGAAACTTAACATCAGGATTGATGGTCACGAAGTCAATGAAGTTAAGGAATTCTGCTACCTAGGCAGTAAAATAACCAATGACGGACGGAGCAAGGAGGACATCAAAAGCAGACTCGCTACGGCAAAAAAGGCATTTCTGGTCAAGAGAAGTCTACTAATATCAAATACCGGCCTTAATTTGAGGAAGAAATTTCTGAGGATGTACGTCTGGAGTACAGCATTGTATGGTAGTGAAACATGGACTCTGGGAAAACCGGAACAGAAGAGAATCGAAGCATTTGAGATGTGGTGCTATAGACGAATGTTGAAAATTAGGTGGACTGATAAGGTAAGGAATGAGGAGGTTCTACGCAGAATCGGAGAGGAAAGGAATATGTGGAAAACACTGATAAGGAGACGGGACAGGATGAAAGGACATCTGCTAAGACATGAGGGAATGACTTCCATGGTACTAGAGGGAGCTGTAGAGGGCAGAAACTGTAGAAGAAGACAGAGATTGGAAAACGTCAAGCAAATAATTGAGGACGTAGGTTGCAAGTGCTACTCTGAGATGAAGAGGTTAGCACAGGAAAGGAATTCGTGGCGGGCCGCATCAAATCAGTCAGTAGACTGATGACAAAAAAAAAAAAAAAAAAAAAAAAAAAAAAACAAAAAAAAAAAAAAAAAACAAAACAAAACAAAAAAATCCGAGGTTCCAATCCAGATTAGACTGTGGAAGTCCATAAATGGTATGATAGTAGCCTGGGTTCTGTTAATTGATTTATCCAGTTTTTTAAATCATCAGAGTTTCGAATGGTTTAATGCTGTACATTTTGCAAATATTTTCATCTCTGCATAAGCACTATACTCAACAGAACATACTATTTACTTAGCATATTCTAGTCTTTATCTACCCTCTACTGTTTTTTCACTCAACTTATCTTTCGTACCCCGGACGTCGAAGCAGATGTGCCACCAACTCTACCCTCCTCCTGGTATGTTTCTTCCATAGGCTCATTTCATCACTTAAGAAAGTGGCACAGTGGGTTAAAGCCCCCATAAAGTGTGCAAGCGCAGAGGGGGCACAAAAACAGACCAAAGGAAGACTGTTTAAAAATTAAGCATGAGAAGTACGTGAGTTCTGTTACCATTCGTTTTCCCGTTATCTACCTACGAGAATAATCCTTCTCCTCCGCCTGCGGCTGTAAACACACGCTGTTGTCAAAGCGGCATTTCTACAGTTGGTACAAATCATAAAGAGGCGTCTGGGATCTCGGAGTTCGGCGTCCGGGGTCATTTTCAAAGAATGTATTAAGAGACGCTTATCCATACATCGAAATAGGTCTGAGGATATTTATGGCAATGCCAACGATTGAAGCACCTAATGAGCGCAATTTCACCAGATTAAAAATGATAAAAAGCCGTTTATGGCCGACTGTGAGTGAAAGCAGACTGTGTCGTCGGTAGAAAGCGACGTAGATGCTAAACTAGACTTCAGTGACATGATCAATGAGTTTGTATCGCTCCAAGCAAGGAAATGCAAACTAAAATTATAATAAAGTCACAATTCATGGAAATCAATATTTTCTCCCTTTCCTAATTGCAGCCATTTTTAATTAATGTATGTTATTTATTTATGAACTATTAACAATTTATGAAGAAGAAATAAAATCTTATCGTTATTATACCCCTGCTAAGACCATTGTACACCAGTTATCATAAAAATGAGATACAGATTTTGTTATACTTCCAACTTCTACAATTTTTTTACTACAGTGACATATTTTATTTCTTGTGTGCAGTATTTTCTTCAAAATAGTTTATGTTATATTCTTCAAAAATGATTCACTTTTCATTGAACGTGCTTACAAAATTAGAAAATTTGCCAAATATGCTTCACCGAAAAAAAAAAAATTGCAGGGACCTGGTTTACGGGAAAAAGGAGGATGCAACTTCGGCGGTTCTGCAGGGATGTCGGATCACATCTATCCATTTGAGTTTCTCTTCATTTCATACCTTTTCTGTCTATTTAAGTCACTAGTTCGTTTGGTAGCACCACGCATCAAATGCTGAACAGCTATTTTCTTTTTCATGTTTCCGATGTTCTACGTTTCAGTTCCGTACAATCCAAGCTGTGGATGAACACGTTCAGGAATTTCTTCCTCAGTTACATACCAACATGTGGCTGCAGTAGAGTTCTTTTATTGACATCCTCCTTCCTTCGACCACATTGCGTAATTTCACTCTGCAGAATTATTTGACTTCATATACTGCTATATCGTTGCTTCCTTTATTCGTAAGCATATTCAATGCTATGCTGCCCATTCCTTTCTACAGCTCGTTAGGTCGAGCAGTCAATACGTGTAAAATAAGTGTGAAATAAAAAAGGCAGCTCTACATGAGTATAAACTGAACCGAATTTGGCACAGGGACATTATAAATATATTGCTCAGCAGTATTTGAAAGCAGGTAGAGCTTAAAATTCCGTCAACGTTGACCTCATTAGAAACGTAACATTAGCAAAATATGTTACTGAGAGATGGAGGAATTCAGCCACGGTTTCACTGGATGAGCCAAGTCGGTATTCACATGGCCTGTGTTGGGATCGTCAGTTAAAAAACTAGCTCATGAAGTCAGGTGAAAGGAAGAATGGTTGGCGTGGTGCTGCCCGTAGAACAAGGTACCAAAGCAAAGGTTGGTACCTTGCAGAGCAACCACACGAGAAGATAGTCGCCGAAAGCCGCGTCGATTTCAATGAGCGAAACCGCAAGGTCGGCGGAAGACGGTCAATCTTTTCAAATCAGTGCGCCACTATGGGCGCCGATCTCGTTGCCTAAACGTATGTAGACTTCGAATGACAATCGGTGAAATTCAAATTGTTTTTCTTCTTCGGTCAAGTCGAACGACGTTCTCACATATGGGCTGTGAGAAGCTTAATCTAAGAAAGAGTGAATTTGTGGCATCTTGAGGATAAAAATGTCGTACTCGGGATATAGTTCAAAATCGCGTTTATTGGAAACCACAAGTAGGCAAGATCTTTATCGGAAACTTTAGGTATAGCCTCAAAAAATAATTTGTTCAAGTGAGGATGGCATATCTTATGCTTGAGATTACTGTAGTGGATCTTTTTGGGTTGTGGTAGGTGGACATTAGCTGCCTACAAAATTTTATTGCTATTTACTGGCGTTTTTATGCCAGTAGGGTAGTAGATGTTGGGTGCGTGTCCAATTTTCAGTGCTGTACGTCTTCAGAATGTCTTATTCTAAACTTTGTTTATTTTTCACACGTATGTTAATTTGTTTATTTTTCATACGTATGCTAAATGATAGTCGTTGAATGTGAATTAACGTATGTCTGTGGAACTTCAAATAAATTCAGTAAAACAGTGTTTGTGATCTTGCTTTGCAGGGTCTCCACTAATCATCTTGAGTATGTAAAGCCAAAGACTCTTACGTGGAACACTTTCGGATGCCGATAGCTAATTTCGATTACTTTTTATGGAGGTATTATTTGAGCTCTATTAAAAAATCCAATACTCCCATTAAAGATTCAGATCTGGCTCAAGTAAACCTAGACGTGTCACTTCGGTATTTGACATCTGGCGATTATATCTTTCCGATATGCAGTTCTGTACGAAGTTCTGAAAAGAACATTTTCAAAGTTTTTGTGTGATATTTTGGATGCTATTTACGATGCCATAAACTAATTTAAAAGCCAATATCTTCAGTCTTGCATCCCAAATATTACGAAATGTTAAGTTTATTGTGTACCGAATTCTGAAGTTATACTTCGTGCAAGTGTAGTAGATGATATCCTTTATTAAAAGTTACACTTTATCTGAAACAATACCGCCACCAGAGACCTTGTTTTTCTTTTCCCAAATCCCTTGAGCAAGTATTTAAAGCGCGTTGAAGTCTCCAATACCAGAATATGATTATCTCAGTATTCCTCCACTGTTGCATTAATTTTCACAACTTTTTGAATAAATGGAGCTGAAACCACAAACCTGTCTTTCATTAATTAAATAACAGATGGTTACTCACACACAAGTTTTATCCTTGCGTTAGATAGTAGGAACAGCACCTAATTCCAGCAAGTAGCTTAACCATTCTGGCTCATAATCTGATAGGGAAAACGTTTATACACCGAAGTAGCACATCCTACCACTGTAGCATAACAAAGAGTACTCGGAACAAAATGTTGGGGAGGTATCAAAAATGGTTGAAATGGCTCTGAGCACTATGGGACTTAACATCTGAGGTCATCAGTACCCTAGAACTTAGAACTAGTTAAACTTAACCAACCTAAGGACATCACACACATCCATGCCCGAGGCAGGATTCTTACCTGCGACCGTAGCAGTCACCCAGTTCCGGACTGAAGCGCATAGAACCACTCGGCCACAGCGGCCGGCGTGGGAAGAGATCCTTAATGCGATGTATCACTGAAAGTACACAGTTTAATCATATAAACGTATAAATACCAAAAATATCAAGAGCGGCATGTTAGATTTAACGGCAGTGGCTCCTTCTGACGCGAATCGGTGTTGGGAGAAGGGAAGTGGTGTCACGTACGAGATTTACGAGGAGATGTGATATGTACGGGTTCAAAAATCCTGTATCCGTATGGTCGCCTTGTGGGTCGGAAGCTTTCGGAAGTCACGAAACACTGTATCAAACTGATAGCCTTGATCCGTGACTTTCGGAGTGTCGTATGTGGAAAAACCGTGATTGGGATTTCACGTGACAGACGTTTTCATAATCCGTGTTGTTTGCGACAGAGGAGGTCGCTCTGGTCGAGATACCTCATTACGGTTGAGCCGATGCTACAGTGGATTCCAATGAGAATGGACGATAGTGGTTTGAATCACCTCCACTACACGTCATGTAGACTGGTGTTACCTGAAAGTTCTTTCATCCACTGCCTACAGATTTTTGTTCTAGGGAACTGTGGTATGTTGAGGTAAAGAGAGGGACTACCTCAGATGCAAATTGTGTATAGGATTTAAGAGGGATGCCATTCGCCTAAGAGGCCTTGTTGAAAATTAGTGTTCTTAGCAATTTCTCAACGCTACTGACTTAAATATCAATATCACTCTTTTTTGTTGTGGTGCTAGTTTTACAGTCAGCCGGTAGAGTACTATCATTTGAAATCGAAGTCCAGTATTCCTGCTTTTGCTTTTCTGCCCTCAGTTTTGGTCCTTTCCTCATCCACTGGCGAGCGCCTGGACATTAACGTTTGTGCCCAGTTATGTGACTAGAATTTCTTTCTATTTAGTGAGAGAGCTTTCGATAACACTCATTTACAGTGTAACTGAAGGCTTCGCCCATTGCTCTTTTGGCAATGCCAAATACGTTTCATCCAGCATCTGTAAATCAAAACTGAATGAAGTATCATTTTGATTAAGGCCCACCACGTAAGTCGGCAACAATCACCATTACCAGTCAATTTCTGTAGTAAATAATAAATTAATTTACGACGGCCGACGGACGTGAGAATCACGAATGTACAAAGTCACAGCATTAATGAGGGTGCTAGCCTTCGGTATGGAGTGCGTTATTGCCTGTTGTGCGTTTATCAACAGCCGTATATTTTGTTTTAAATATATTATGCAGTAGTTGCTGTTTCTTTAGATGGTTCCTTGCAGATATCGTCTACCACAGAGCTTCTCTCCCGTCATCGAATATTCTAGTACGTACATATCTATCCACTGTTTAATCAGTTTTTCTTATAAACTTTGGCGACAGCTCTTGTACTTACCCAAGCTCAGAGATAAATGTTTCAAGCTCCTATTTCAGATATGACACACCAGAGCCTTCGTAAAAATTAAATCTCTCTAGGTGTTATTAGCGTCTGACTTGCTCAGTGAGGGTCCGTCTATTTGCTACCATGGAACAGATACATTTCCACCACCAGTGGTCTTCCCAACTATTTGTTGGAAGTAGTTTTTGGAGAAGTATTTATTGTTATTGCTCAGGATGTCTTATCAAGCTCAACTCCTATAAAACTGTAATTATTCTAACATATTGGTGGACGACTAATGTCTGATCTAGTAATTCCGACGATTTTTATTGTTTGAGTCATCAGTTTTCTGACAGGTCTGATGCAACCCACCACAAACTCCTCTCCTGCTCCAACCTTTTCACCTCACAGTCGTACTTGCAACCTAGGTACTCAACTATTTGTTGAATGTATCCGAATCTCTAACTTCCTCTTCAGTTTTTACCCTCTACAGCTCCCTCTAATATCATGGAAGTTATTCCCCGATGTCTGAACAGATTTCTTGTCATCCTGTCTCTTCTTCTCGCAACTGTTTTCCATGGATTTCTTTCTGCGCCGATTCTTCGGAGAACGTCCTCATTCTTTATCTTATCAGTCCACCTAACGTCGATACGACTGCGGAACACTACATAGCAATATCATACCTCGCAACGCCCTTGTGGTCATCCCCATCACTAGTTTGGTCCCTACAGCCCTATTTCCGGTATTCGGCAAGAGAATATATGAAAGCTCTGCATTTCTGTGTACTAGAATAAAAAGAGCAAATTTTGTTTCCAAAAACTTCGAAAAGTTCTTGACCGCTTTACTTAAAATCTTTACACGATTCTGTTATATATATTCGATAAGCCTGTTAGAGAAGTGGCCTTGCGACGAATCGTATAATTATCGTCATCGTCATCGTCATCAACACCAAGATAATGGGGTGGACCCAGAGGAAGCAACCACATTGAGATTATATACCGTCCCCAGTGAAATACTAAGAAAAGACTTAAAAACAGTATTTATAAAGAAGAGACATTTAAAAATTGTAATAATCTCTCTGTGTAAGATTCGAGGGCAAAGATGCACTCGAAACAAAATGATGCGCTCTTTTGTTAATTTTTTAGTCTTCCACACTTCTTCTCTTGTCTTGGTTGCATGTAGACGGACATCTTGCGGGTGCTGGCAAATGTAAGCATATTTGTACAATTAAGCAAATAATATATATTGATTTAATATTATTGTTCACTTTTAATTTGACAGAGCTGATCCCGATTTCATGTCCGCCTTCCTTGAATTAAGCTGCGTTCGAGTAATTTACAGTGCAACAATCGCAGCGGCCGATGCAGCGAACGACGCCATTAGGTGGCGATTTAACTTATAAAAATTTGCGGAAGCGAAAAACTTGCCCGCTATTAACATAGTATATACATTTTTCTCCACAGCCGCCCGACGCTGCAGAAAATACGTAGCTTTAAGATTCTTATTTTCAGTACAACAGCCGAGAGCCAGAGCCAGGACTCCGACTACAATGCAATGGTTAACGGAGGTAAAAAAAAAAAATACTCTCTCGCGTGTGTGGGCCGCAATTGTAATTAATATCTAAAGCTTTTTTGCTTTAAAGTGAACTGCTTCATTTACTGCATTTTTATATTTTCTCCTTTCATCAATTAAATTCAGTATTTCTTCTGTCACCCAAGGATTTCTACTAGCCCTCTTCTTTTTACCTACTTGATCCTTTGCTGCCTTCACTACTTCATCCCCCAAAGCTACCCATTCTTCTTCTACTGTATTTCTTTCCCCCATTCTTGTATGGAGTGTAACCATGTATGGAAGTGAAACATGGACGATAACTAGTTTGGACAAGAAGAGAATAGAAGCTTTCGAAATGTGGTGCTATAGAAGAATGCTGAAGATTAGGTGGGTAGATCAACTAATGAGGAGGTATTGAATAGGATTGGGGAGAAGAGGAGTTTGTGGCACAACTTGACTAGAAGAAGCGATCGGTTGGTAGGACATGTTCTGAGGCATCAAGGGATCACCAATTTAGTATTTGAGGGCAGCGTGGAGGGTAAAAATCGTAGAGGGAGACTAAGAGATGAATACACTAAGCAGGTTCAGAAGGATGTAGGTTGCAGTAGGTACTGGGAGATGAAGAAGCTTGCACAGGATAGAGTAGCATGGAGAGCTGCATCAAACCAGTCTCAGGACTGAAGACCACAACAACAACAAAGGGAACTGACTAGCCGAGGAAATTAATATGAAAAGTTTGCTGCATTGTTCAACTTCTATGCTCATGTTTTAAGATTCAGCGAGTCTAACGTTAATTAACGTAATAAATAATTCCCACTGAAGATTAATATCGTTAAAAAAGAGTACTTCACACAAGCTTAATTGTAAATCAAAATTGAATGAAATATCATTTTGATTAATGCCCACCACGTAAGTCGGCAACAATCACCATTACCAGTCAATTTGTGTAGTAAATAATAAATTATATTACGACGGCCGACGGGCGCTAGAATCACAAATGTACAAATTCACAGCATTAATGAGGGTGCTAGCCTTCGGTATGGAATGCGTTATTACTGTTGTCCGTTTACGAAGAAATGAACCCCTTACAGCATATAGCCAGTCATGGCTTCTGGGACATTCATGTACGAATTTCGGCGCTTGTATTCATCGACTAGTACGGAGTGTTAGTAATAGAAGAAAGGTGCCTATTATGCGATAGTTCCCTAATATGAGACACCCCACCTGTGCTAATGTTAGGGGTTGCACTCTGCTGGAGAGTTTCTTAAACACGTCTATTGCGTGCCAGACAACGACACAGCGAGTAGGACGTCATAGCTGAGCCGGACACAGTACGTAGCGGTTGATACAATATTTCTTGTGTTTGGAGTTTTTATGGCATCGTTGTTACGACGATATTTCAGCTTAAAGGTGAGTGGATATTACTGCACTCTCTTATTGTTATTTGTGACGGTATTACCTATAATTATTGACAATTAGGTTCATTTTCCAACGAACGTTGTTAGCAAGTGCGTGATTCTTTGTGTAAGATGGCGAAATTCCTAATATGCGATAGTATGGGGATCCAAATACGCGACAGTGTAGCATATTACGATACCTATCGTATATTGGGGGAACTAAGTCTCTCACGATTTGTTATACGTAATTTACGCTATACTATCATCAGATAACAATATTTTATCATTTATTGTAATGAAATTTTGGCAACTGCGTTTATTTTAGTTCGATTAAATTATCATAAACAAGGATTACTTTGACTAGTCTTATGATGAGAAATTGGAATGTTTTCTGGAACTTTCTTTCAAGGCAGTATTTTGCTCAGAATTTGATCAATATTACCCCAAATTACTCCGTTCACAGTACTTATAAAGAATAATCTAACAAATAAAATCATAAAAGTTGAAGTCCTGTAAGAAGCATGTCTGATTATTGTATTTATTCTTTGTAGATGGCATTGGCACCTAAAAGGAAAACGTGGGAGAAAGACGCCGTGGTTCGTGCCATTACATGTGTGAGAAATGGCGAGATGGGGTACTTAAAAGCCTCAAAAGTTTTTGCCGTACCAAAACGTTGTTTGTAATCGTCTAGTGGCTCGGCATCCGAAGCCCATCTTGACGACAGTGGGGATTCAGACAGCAGTGATGACGATGACGCAGAGTGTCTGTTCTGCACTGGGCGCTTTTCTGAAGACAAACACGGAAAGGAATGGGTACAGTGCACCAAATGTTATCGCTGGGCTCATGAAGATTGCGGTGTCACAGAAGACAATTTTGTTTGCCCCGGATGTCGTAAAGATAAACCTAAGTAGTGTGAAATGAGTGAAGGATAACAGAAACGAATGAACATGTAAAAATTTGTATATTCATATGTCCTTATTCTGTAATAAAATAATTAAAGCAAAATATTATTACTGTCTCATATTAGGAAACCTTGATCTAATTTCTATGAAAAGCCTTGTTTGTGAAGATTTAATAACAACTCTGAAAGATTGTTTATTATTGCAAATACGATAATTGTATGATAAAATTAAATAATGCAGGATATTATTACCATCATAAAAAATACAATTGCGCTTGCTTTTAGGTCTCTCAAATGGGTTTACAAAAGTATGTCTCATATTAGGCTCTGGCTCTGAGCACTATGGGACTCAACTGCTGAGGTCATTAGTCCCCTAGAACTTAGAACTAGTTAAACCTAACTAACCTAAGGACATCACAAACATCCATGCCCGAGGCAGGATTCGAACCTGCGACCGTAGCGGTCTTGCGGTTCCAGACTGCAGCGCCTTTAACCGCACGGCCACTTCGGCCGGCCTCATATTAGGCACCTATCCTCTATCCGAGATGCAGGAAGCGGCCTTGAGTGTTTCACAGATGACTGCCCGGCAGGTCCACGGCATATGGCTAGTGTGTGTAGAGTCAGGTGTCGCAAGGTTTTCGCAAACAGCGTCGTGCGTTATGTACGGCAGGGCAGGGCAGGGCAGGGCGCTGCGACCCGTGCTGTGCGGGCGTTGCTCGGCCCCTTGAGCCGTCGGACCGGTGCGTCCACTTCTCCGGCTGTTGTCCCGGGGTGTCCACCCCGGCAGCCGCCGCTGCTATATAACGCCCGCACTCCGGCTACCGACACCAGTAGTTCCGCACTCAGCACAACCAACAATGGCCTTCAAGGTAAGGTGGCGGCAGTCAGTCGCGAGTTATTGTACTTACCTGGCGTTTTCCATTACGATCCGTGCTCGACTCGAAAGTACTTTCCCCATTACTTTCCCCGAGGATAGCGTCATATGCAACCAGCTAGGTAACTGCAGGCAGTAACTACTGACATGAAGGAGTTGTTTTCAGGCGGGGTACAGTACTATATTCCTTCTCAAAGAGTGAGCTGGTACAGTGTTCGAGTCTACATCTACATCTACATCTACATCCATACTCCGCAAGCCACCAGACGGTGTGTGGCGGAGGGTACCTTGAGTACCTCTATCGGTTCTCCCTTCTATTCCAGTCTCGTATTGTTCGTGGAAAGAAAGATTGTGGTATGCCTCTGTGTGGGCTCTAATCTCTCTGATTTTGTCCTCCTGCTCTCTTCGCGAGATATACGTAGGAGGGAGCAATATTTTGCTTGACTCCTAGGTAGAGGTATGCTCTCGAAACTTCAACAAAAGCCCGTACCGAGCTACGGAGCGTCTCTCTTGCAGAGTCTTCCACTGGAGTTTATCTATCATCTCCGTAACGCTTTCGCGATTACTAAATGATCCTGTAACAAAGCGCGCAGCTCTCCGTTGGATCTTCTCTATCTCTTCTATCAACCCTATTTGGTACGGATTGCCGGCCGCGGTGGTCTAGCGGTTCTAGGCGCTCAGTCCGGAACTGCGGGACTGCTACGGTCGCAGGTTCGAATCCTGCCTCGGGCATGGATGTGTGTGATGTCCTTAGGTTAGTTAGGTTTAAGTAGTTCTAAGTTCTAGGGGACTGATGACCACAGATGTTAAGTCCCATAGTGCTCAGAGCCATTTGAACCATTTGTTACGGATCCCACACTGCTGAGCAGTATTCAAGCAGTGGGCGAACAAGCGTACTGTAACCTACTTCCTTTGTTTTCGGATTGCATTTCCTTAGGATTCTTCCAATGAATCTCAGTCTGGCATCTGCTTTACTGACGATCAACTTTGTATGATCATTCCGTTTTAAATCACTCTTAATGCGTACTCCCAGATAATTTATGGAATTAACTGCTTACAGTTGCTGACCTGCTATATTGTAGCTAAATGATAAGGGATCTTTCTTTCTATGTATTCGCAGCACATTACACTTGTCTACATTGAGATTCAATTGCCATTCCCTGCATCATGCGTCAATTCGTTGCAGATCCTCCTGCATTTTAGTGCAATTTTCCATTGTTACAACCTATCGATATACCACAGCACCATCCGCAAAAAGCCTCAGTGAACTTCCGATGTCATTCACAAGGTCATTTATGTATATTGTGAATAGCAACGGTCCTACGACACTCCCCTGCGGCACACCTGAAATCACTCTTACTTCGGAAGACTTCTCTCCATTGAGAATGACATGCTGCGTTCTCTTATCTAGGAACTCTTCAATCCAATCACACAACCTGGTCCGATAGTCCATATGCTCTTACTTTGTTCATTAGACGACTGTGGGGAACTATATCGAACGCCTTGCGGAAGTCAAGAAACACGGAATCTACCTGGGAACTCGTGTCTATGGCCCTCTGAGTCTCGTGGACGAATAGCGCGAGCTGGGTTTCTCACGATCGTCTTTTTCGAAACCCATGTTGATTCCTACAGAGTAGATTTCTAGTCTCCAACGAAGTCATTATACTCGAACAAAATACGTGTTCCAAAATTCTACAACTGATCGACGTTAGAGATATACGTCTATAGTTCTGCACATCTGTTCGACGTCCCTTCTTGAAAACGGGGATGAATTGTGCCCACTTCCAATCGTTTGGAACGCTACGCTCTTCTAGAGACCTACGGTACACCGCTGCAAGAAGGGGGGTAAGCTCCTTCGCGTACTCTGTGTAAAATCGAACTGGTATCCAATCAGGTCCACCGGCCTTTCCTCTTTTGAGCGATTTTAATTATTTCTCTATCCCTCTGTCGTCTATTTCGATATCTACCATTTTGTCATCTGTGGTCAATCTAGACAAGGAACTACAGTGCAGTCTTCCTCTGTTAAACAGCTTTGGAAAAGAACATTTAGTATTTCGGCATTTGTATTCGGTGAGATCCGAGATGAAATCCCCGACTAGTCAATCAGCTTTCAAAGTTTCCGTGGATAGCGTAAATCATCTCATGACAGGTGCCAGGATGGTTCCTTTGAATATACCACGGCCGATTAGTTGTCCCGTCCCTACTTCGCACTCCATGGCTATTTTTAAATCTCGACTTTTTCATATTGACCTATCTTGTGCTAGTCTTTCTCTGTGTAACTATTACACTCAGAATGCCGTATGATGTCTCTCCCATAATCTAATCTTTGCTTGCCTCTACTATTTATCACTTTCACTGCTCCTTCATTGCAACAACCCATCCACTTGCACTAAATTTCCAGAAATGTCTCAGTTTAGCTAGTGAGTCCGTAGAGAATAGCGTAAGAGGCGTACTGTATTGTATGACCGGCCGTTCTATTCCATCCTAATTTTGCGGAGATAAAGACCATCCATTCGACTCTTTCCACCTGTTTTGCCGAAAAGCTCTCATATGTTATGTCCCTCGTAGAAGCAGCATCAGCGCCATCGGATTCCGTGTAAAATGCAGTTCTACTCCCTGTGATTCTAAGTGATGAAGCGGGTCTTCGGAACAGTATATGTATTGAAAAAAGCGAGTTTTATTGGTAAATATTTATTAAGCAGGTTTACTTGCCTTGCACCAGAATAAACGTGCTTTTCCTACATAACTCGCTGCTGACGTAACATGTGCTCTAATATCTAGCCGCAGCTCCTCATACGACCATCCACTGGCAACGGTATATGGTCCAAAGGCTCCTTCTGCCAGCATGGATACTGAAATCTTATTCCCGACTGTGAGTTCTGCAGTACCGCTTTACTCGCTGAATGTTACACGGTATCTGCTGACGCGATGAAAATTCGTAAAACTGGGAAATACAGAAAAAAAATGCGGCTTGAAAAGAAGGGATACCTCACAAGCGCCATGTTAAGTTTTCCTGAATGTCGCAGTATTTGTTCGAATAACATTTCCACGCATCTGGCACGGGTTTGTTGAAGACATCTCTTGTTTATAAGACCGTCTCGGTGTGGCTACCGGCAGTTTATTTACCAGAAGTCAGTAGTACCATCACCTGTCCAGCAGCTGCCTAGAAGACATATTGTGGGATATACGGAACACAATCCGGTGCCAGACCAGAGTGCCCCGTATTGAACAGATCCGCTGGGATAGCCTCAAGAGTCACATCTTGAACATAGACTTCTGTCTTGGCGTCACTACGGTCCATCAAGCTAAGCTCTTCACCTCGAATTTTTCTGGAACCGTTTTAAGATATCGTAATTCAGTTTTCACCCATGTGAATTATGAAAATGTCCTCAAACCAAACCGTTGGAAGCAAAATAGTCTCCGTTTTCCACCAAAATCAGTCCTCATCATGCTCCACCGATGGGTCGGAACCGTGTATGTGTTTCCAACGCTACATGGTCCCTTCCCATCCACGGACGCAGTCTCGGTCCACTGTATGTGCGTACCCCGTTCTCCCGACTTACCAGTGTAGCAATTCGGCTGTGCAGAGACTGTTCAGCTCGACATTTTACGATATGAGGTCCTTGTTTGCGTCATCTGAGGATACATACTGGCGATATTATCGTCACCTACAATACAACCTTTTGGAGACAGGCCTTTTCCACATTTCTTCGTCCATTATGATCGTCAGATTTTTGCATCCGAATCTGTCGTCACTGTTTATGTCGTCAATCCCTCTTACATTGAATTATCCTCTACGTCTTATCACGACCTTATCCAACACAGAATCTCCTTCGTCTATCTCCCATTACTGCGTCTCGCTGTATGCACAGTGTATCTCTGTTTCACTTGCATGAGAGTCGCTATTATATCCTGAACCGCTGTCTCTTCTCTTGTTGATTTGTGTGGTGTTTCCGCCCTTTCTCCTTATGCCGAAAAAAAAGTGGAAATTTGTGTTAAGTTCCTGTGACACCAAATTGCTGATGTCATCTGTACCTAGGCTTACACACTACTTAATCTAACTTACTTATGCTAAGGATAACACACACAGCCATGCCCGAGGGAGGACTCGAATCTTCGATGGTGGGAGCCGCGCGTGGCAAGGAGCCCTAGCCGGCCGAAGTGGCCGTGCGGTTAAAGGCGCTGCAGTCTGGAACCGCAAGTCCGCTACGGTCGCAGTTTCGAATCCTGCCTCGGGCATGGATGTTTGTGATGTCCTTAGGTTAGTTAGGTTTAACTGGTTCTAAGTTCTAGGGGACTAATGATCTCAGAAGTTGAGTCCCATAGTGCTCAGAGCCATTTGAACCATTTTTTTTTGCAAGGAGCCCTAGACCGTGCGGTTACCCCGCGCAGCTTTATGCCGAATGTGTATTCCATTGCCCGCTGAGCAGTCTGCGATTCACACTGACCGTCCACGTTCCACATCCGTAAGTTAGAACTGTCCTTATACACTGGTTATACACTGCCATCCGAATATAGCATTCAGTTTCCCAATTGAACTCAAAATCCACATTTATTGTCTGATTAATACTTTAAGTGCCCATCGGATTGCTGTTCCTAATTGCCCTAAGTATACAACTCTTGTTCATCTTCACTAATTTCCTAGAAGCATCTGATCATTCATGTATTTGGTCAGCGCAATAAATCGTCAGACCGACTTTTATATTAACTTTGTTCAGTTTATACATCCATGTGATCCCTTAGGAAATAAAGTAATGTCAACTACGTACTGAACGTGGTACACATAAGAACCGTTTATGTGCAATCTTTTTGTACCCCAGTTTAACATTTGTAGACCTCTTCTGCTGCTGCAGAGAATTTGGTTAAACAGGTGTATAACTCTTTCCTATATTTTAAGCTTTCTGTTTTTATGATATAGTCGAATGGAAGCTGTAGCTCTAATCTACACATCCCGCAACAAACTGATGTAACTGCGTTCTATGCCTTGGGTCTCAAGTAATGCTAGCATATATTGTATGTCAGATTTAAAGCAGTTTCGGTAGTACCCCAAGGGTGTGATATAGGGGCGCTACTGTTTTCAGTATACGGGGTGATTCAGTCGCCCCCTGCCTACGGCTTTGATGGAATCTGCAACTCATTCAAAAACCACGCACGAGATTTTAGTATTCTCTCGCTCGCTACGCCCAAACTGTTAGTACCACAGAAGAAATGAGCAGGACCTTTTAAAAGGAAATTCAACGTATTTAAAATTTGTACATGGATTCTTTTAGGCTCGTGGCCACGGTTTTCGAATTATTCAAGAAAAACGCATTTGAAGGTCACTTGGCGCGAGTGCGCATTTTACACCTGTTATTCAAGATGGTTACCAAATTCTTGAAAGTCTCTTTGGGTTTGCTGCTGAATCCTAAAATCAACTCGATTCGATATTTCGGCGCTCCAGCTGTTCGCCATCTTCAGGAGAATGCTGCTTCTGCTGATGAGCTCCGCTGAGAATTGTTGACGGGTGCTTCGGGGGTGGGTCTGGGGGGTTGGGATTTTTGTCCGAATCTCCTCTCAAGGCAGTTTTCACTTCTTACACGGTTCGGGAAGGGGTTGTGAAATAAGTCTGTCAAGAGCATCACAGATGTGCTCTCTAGGATTTAGCTCCGGTGAGTACTAGGCCATTTCATAGGTCTTCGACACGTCAACGGTCCTGTGCGGCCGGACATTGTCATTCAGAAACAAAGTTGGGACCTATGAACTCCCAAACAGAGTGTCATAATCCACAATAATCTCCCTGGAATACTGATGTGCTGTAACGGTACCTCGCACAAAGATAAGCAATCGTGCTCCATCACTGTGCATAACGCCTGCACACACAATTACGCCTAGGCCATACAGACGACGTGCACGAACATATTGTGGTGTGTAATGTGTTCCGCTCTCTCTCTACTCTAGCTCGCGCTCAGAATCACTTGCCACAGTGAAGTGGCGTTCGTGGGAGAATATCACTCCGAACCATTGTTGCTGACCGCAGCCAACATGCTCCCTACACCAACGACAATGGTGTGGTTGAAGTGGGACGCATTCAACAGAGTTCCGAGTATACGTACCAGTCTGATTTAATCACAGCGAAATGTTTCTGGCAGAGACGTGTGAACCGCCAGCGATTTCAAGGTCAGCATTGATCTGTTCCTTTTCGGCACCACGGCTACGTATCGGTCCTCTTGAGATTTGGTGGTTCATCTGCGACCACAGGCATGCTTTCGCAAAGCATTTTCACCTTCAGCGGCCTTTTCTGACCGCGAGATGACACTTTTGTGAAGATCCATTACTGTGGCCACAGTAGTGACACTTTAACCGGCTTCGAGCCATCCAGTGGCTTGTCCACGACGGTAAGCACACAAATGATGTCATGCAGACACACTGCCGTACCACACGGAATGTCGTACTAATCATTCCCACGACAATGTTCATCAGACACCGTACTGTCGAATGCGTACAGAGCGTTCGAGCATAGGCTTCGCTGCAGTTAACACGTCCCGCATTCCATGTTTCCTTTTACTATAATTGTCCAGGTGTTCCGCAGTAATTTTCGGTTGTCCCTAGGCAACCGCTAGTTGTTCCTTATCTAATGCCAAGCAGTGTGCAACGAAACGCTTTGATAAAAATTTTAATCTCGTATTTCACCCCCTTAGGGGTTGAATTTCTAAGAACACCGGAATACGTATTTTTTAATTTCTAACTGAGAAGACAAAAATAAATTTTAGTAGATTTTGCTTTAAAAATGCTTTCACAATGAAATTTTTTTCAAAAAATCCATTCATCCCCATAGGGGTAAAATTTCCAAAAACAATGAAGCACCTATTTTCTTTTTGTAATCGAGCAGTCAAATACCAGTTTTCATATATATAGCTTTTAAAATGCTTTATTAGTTCTTTAATAATGATTTATCTAAAAATACTTTCACCCTCTTCGGGGCTGAATTTCCAAAAATTCTGAAACACTTTTTCAAAAAAAAATTCTGACTGCGAAACCAAATACCAATTTTCGGAGTTCTAGCTTCGAAATTACCTTAATAGCGACATAGCTTTAAAAATATTTCAACACCTATTTCACCCCCTGAAGGGTGGAATTCCGAAAAATCCCTTTTTAAACGATGTTTGCAGTACAAGATGAACACCCTCTCCAAATTATAAGTTTCTATGCTCAGTGGCTTTGGCTGGGCGATGATGAGTCAGTCAGCCAGGTCATTTCCTTTTACAGTATATTGGCTGTATCGGGTATAAGTACGCATATTTTTATATGTTGCACCTTCATATATACACACGTCAAGGGGTTGGTTGTTTTCCCTCTGCATCGAAAATGTATGACCTGATGTTTTTCGCACGATCGTACTATTATACTAAGCGGATTACGCCTTTCTGTATAGACTACCCGGTTTCATGCACACTAACACCTGACCTGCTGCCCAAAGGAAAAGCAGCATTAATCGCTTGGTGTTGCCACACGTACTTGGAGGTACAAACCAACACAAAAACATACGACTTGTAACGGCTGTAATTGTAAGTCTGTATCTACATCTACATCCATGCTCCGCAAGCCACCTGACGGTGTGGGGCGGAGGGTGCTTTGAGTACCTCTATCGGTTCTCCCTTCTATTCCAGTCTCGTATTGTTCATGGAAAGAAAGATTGTCGGTATGCCTCTGTGTGGGCTCTAATCTCTCTGATTTTATCCTCATGGTCTCTTGGCGAGGTATACTTAGGAGGGAGCAATATACTGCTTGACTCTTCGGTGAAGGTATGTTCTCGAAACTTCAACAAAAGCCCGTACCGAGCTACTGAGCGTCTCTCCTGCAGAGTCTTCCACTGGAGTTTATCTGTCATCTCCGTAACGCTTTCGCGTTTACTAAATGATCCTGTAACGAAGCGCGCTGCACTCCGTTGGATCTTCTCTATGTCTTCTATCAACCCTATCTGGTACGGATCCCACACTACTGAGCAGTATTCAAGCAGTGGGCGGACAAGTGTACTGTAACCTACTTCCTTTGTTTTCGGATTGCATTTCCTTAGGATTCTTCCAATGAATCTCAGCCTGGCATCTGGTTTACCGAGGATGAACTTTATATGATCATTCCATTTTAAATCACTCCTAATGCCCACTCCCAGATAATTTATGGAATTAACTGCTTCCAGTTGCTGACCTGCTATATTGTAGCTAAATGATATTTCTTTCTATGTATTCGCAGCACATTAAACTTGTCTACATTGAGATTCAATTGCCATCCTCTGCACCATGCGTCAATTCGTTGCAGATCCTCCTGGTGCTCGTGCTTGATCAAAGCAAAGTTCACAGATTACAGAAGTTGCATGTGGCTGTATAGCGACGTAGTAACTAGAAAACACGGCGTTTCAGTGCGCCAATTTGTAGTACGGAGTGTGGAGATAATGTAGGAGCCAATAACCATGAGGAAGAACAGTAATTTCAAACAAGGGCACTGTAAGGAGGAGGTATCTGCGGTTCTTTGTGTTACGCAAGATGCTTTTCAAACAGGATTGGCCGTATTCTGCAGGAAAACGGTTTAAACTGGACCTACCCAGATACGACGAGACGTAGTAGCACGTAATTTACGCAGTGACATTGTCGAACAGCATCGGTTTGGTGGTCCAGGTGCTATGGTGTGGGCGGGCAGAATGCTGCGTGGGCAAATACTGATGTGATACTCTTCAGTACACCGTCCTCAGTCACCAACAGAAATATTCGCACTGTTACAGCCCGTATACAAAGATAGGCATGTGAGTCGTAGTTTAGAATTACACCTCCTTGCTTATTTTATGAGGCAGAGCTCGCGGCGAGTATTGCAACTGGGGCGACCTGAACTGTGGAGCATTGGGGGGAGGCGGGGGGGGGGGGGGGTGCTGGACTGATCGATGGACCAGGTGGCAACCCGAGAACGCCGTAAGCGATAAAGGGATTAGCCGTGTACGGTGGGCGGCCACATTGGGAGTAGGAGTGGGGAGGGGGGGGGGGGGGGGGGACAGCTGTTGCGACAACTGCGTCGCCTTCATCGTCAGCGGGGAGAGCTGTGTAGCTGCAAGAGGCCCGCCAGCCACCCAGCCGCTGTGTTGTAGCATGTGGAGCACCGAGGGGCGCTGTCGCAACCCCGGCCCCGCCTCTCATCCCAGGCACGGCACGCCTATTAATAGGGACACAAAACGCAGTGGCGCAACGCAATGCAATGCACGCCATCTGCGGCGCCTACTAGGGAACACAGTCCGTCATTCTGTCCCCACGCGGCTGGCTATAAAGTTGTTATCTGCTCCGTCGCTATTCATCTACCTCTGCATCCACTTCTACGTCTGTACAATTACACCACAATTTCGCACTTCAGAAATTGAGAAAGCGTTCATAAACCTTCTTTCAGACTATTTCTCGGCCGTGACATCCTCCAACAGCACGCGAGGAAAATGTAAACAAATCTTTTCGTGACAGCTTTTAGTTCTGTTATTTTATTCCGATGGTCTATTTGTGGCCTAGGTGGCAGTCAACAAAATATTCTGGCATATGGGAGAGAAAACTCGCGATTCAATCATATCGCCGCAACGAGAAACCTTTTCGTTTAAATTATTGCCACCGCAACTAGCTCATTATAACCGTGACACTCCCTATTTCGCGATCATACGAAACGAGCGCCGGCCACTGTGGCCGAGCGGTTCTAGGTCTGGAACCGCGCTGTTGCTACGGTCGTAGGTTCGAATCCTGCCTCGGGCATGGATGTGTCTGATGTCCTTAGGTTAGTTAGGTTGAATTACTTCTAAGTCTAGGGGATTGATGACCTCAGATGTTAAGTCCCATAGTGCTTAGGGCTATTTGAACCATATGAACGAAACGAGCGGCCCTTTCTTGAACCTTTTCCGTGTCCTCCGTTATCCTATTTGGTAAAGATCCCATACTGCGCAACAGTACGCCAGCAGACAAACAGACCTAATGTGTGGGGTCTCTACTAGATTCTGCCACTCCAAAAAAAAGAAATCACGTGTATTGCTAACTAACCACGTTAAGTGAGAAAACCACGCGCAGCTTGTGAAATTTGTTGTTTGAGTGTTAATAGCCAAAGCATACATTTATCACCGCTAAGTAGTATACTTCTGTTTATCTTTAAGATACTAACCAATATCCCTGATAATTTATGTCCTAAATGATACAATTAGATATGAAAGTTAGGTCAGACAGCATCAAAAACACGTAACTCAAAATCTGTTTATTCTACCTCCTGTCAGATTTGTGTTTTCTGAGATTATAGGCCAACGGTAAAGAGATGAAAGTGTCATGAACGGTAATAATTTAAAAAATGCGCTGTCTGATGGCTATTGTTTCTTTCTAGTCAGGGCGGACCAATAAAACAAGTTTATTTCTACAATCCACGTACTGTAGTGACAACTTTTACTGTTCTACAGTGGGCGCCATTCACGTTGTGACAGTTCATATTGTTCATTATAAAACCACTGAAGGTTAACTTACAACAATAGAATTTGTAAGGATGGGAACATGTAATACGTAGGAAAAACAACTAATAAGCAATCACAGATATTTTCAAAAATTGCCCAGTTGTGATTAAGACTCGCGCACTAAGCGTTCTGTACGAACTTAGTTATGTATACAGACAGTTCATCCATTCCTGGAATCGAGGATCTCGATGATTTTTGCCTGTTAACGACATTGTTACCCAGGGATTCCATGACTCTCGAGAATGCTTTAATTTCAAGTTTGAAATCGTATAATGAATAACAAAAAATATATTTTAATGCGATATAAATACAAATTAACAATTTTCTTATTGTTTTCCTTTACTTGCACTGTGAAACCTTTCATCTTGCCAAATTTCATGATTATACGTCAATGGGAAAGTACCTTATAAGTTTTAATGAGTGAGTTGGCGAGTACTAAAACATATGACATAAATCTTTTTATTGCATTGACTCAGAAGCTAACGTTTGTTATACGGCCAAAGGACCATAGCCTTTATTATGTTAATAAATGTCAACTTCACACTTCTACCCGTTTCTGAGAAGAACGGTATTAACAGACCTGCGCACAGACTACAGTCTGACGACAATCGAGAAATTTTTTTCTAGTGCTATAATTAGAAATTAACAATTTCTGGACTTTTTCCTTTGCTTTTAGTGCGAAACCTTGCTGCTTGGAAAATTTCAAGATCTAGGAAAGGGGAGGTACCCAGCAGATTTTGATGGTTGCGTTTGCGAATAGCAAAATAAGTGACATAAATGGCAGTATCTTTTGATTTCACTGGCTTAGAAGGTTCGATTTTTTACATCGCCAAAGGTCTGTACACCTTAATACATGGTATAAATTTCAACTTGATATGTCGACCCATTCCTGAGAAAAAGGATTTGGAACAGTCGCACAGACCGATGGACAGAGAGACAGATAACGAAGTGATGCTGTAAAGGTTCCATTTGTACCGATTGAGGTACAGTACCCTAAAAACAAAGGCATTTTATTTAATATTTTTTCAAATGGAATTAATGATAGTATAGTACATTTCAGAGCACTTGGTCTGAGGTATTCTAAGTGCGCCCCTGTATTTAGTTGCGTATGGTGATAAATACTTCACAAACAGTACTCTAGATTTGACTCGTATGCCCCAACGAAAACAGCGAGAGTTTGTCTCTTTTGGTGCCAACACTCCAGGGTCGGTCGGAACATTACATTCTGAACATGTTAGGCCGTGTGATGGCGACCACGTGGACTCTCAATGCACGGCTGGCGATCGTCAGTTTTTGAGATGAAAGTTGGCATCTCAGATCTATGATGGACGACATGAGACAGATAACAATACCAGTGTTACAGCTCGTTGGGTATGCAATTATTTTAATTGCTCTATCTTCCTCTTCTCTGCCTCATGGGACAATACTACTTGTCCATTTTTGTGCTTTGGTCAGGATTAACACATTATTCTGTCAATAACAGAAACTGTTACTGTTTGTTTGAACTTCTACTGCTTCCCAATTTATCTCCAATTCACTAGCCCGAATAGTTCGTTGCATGTCACCTGAGTGTCTAAAAAGAAACAACTTAAGTGACTTCTCATACAGTACTGAATTAAGAATTGTTCCCAAAAAACAGGCGGCTCGTTTTTTATATCTACTCACAGTGCCCAGCATTCTAATTTCGATACCGTTTGGCTTTCTGAAACGCTACACTCATACGTTAAAGTGATTCGTGCGACAATACATGGCCTATTTACTTCTCCACCTTAGTCTGTGTGAACTACAACTAAAGAATCCACCACAGTTATGACAAACTCTGAATCTTAAGTCATGCCTACTCTGGAAGGTCGGGGCTCTGCTGTGTATGGATAGTGACCTTTCATATCTCCAAATCCTCGATCTGAGTTACTTCCAATCACTGGTTCGCACATTTCACCGGTAGAGGCAGGAAGTTGTGGGACCCCAGTCATTATCAGTATTGTTGCGATAACAGGAGTTTATGCTCCTCCAGAATACCATTTCATCAGTAGTGGCGGCGGTAATGTCACCCGTATGTTACGATATTAGTTGTTCAAACGGCGGATGTGTCACCCGGTCTCTACATGCGCGTTTCCAATGGTTGTCCACAGCTCGCAGTCTTCGCCGCCGTCCTGGCCGTGGCCCGCGCCGGCTACCTGGGCGCCCCCGCTATTGCCTACGGTGCCGCCCCCGCCTATGCCGCCTACGGCGCCCACGCCGTCGCCCCCGCGGCCATCACCTCCCAGCACTCCAACATCCTGAGGAGCTACGGCAACCTGGGACAGGTGTCCACCTACTCCAAGACCGTCGACACGCCCTACTCCAGCGTCAGCAAGTCTGACATCCGCGTCACCAACAACGCCGTGTACGCCGCCCCCGCCGCCTACGCCGCCGCCCCCGTGGCCTACGCCGCCCCCGCGGCCTACGCCGCCCCCGCATACGGCTACGCCCGCGCCGCCTACGCCCCCGCCCTGGGCTACGCCCGCGCCGCCTACGCCGCCCCCGCCGTCGCAGCCCACGGCCTTCTGGGAGTGGCCTACTCTGCCGCCCCTGCCGTCGCCCATCTGACCTACAGCGGCCTGCACGCTGCCTACGCTTATTGAGCACCTATTCCATCAACATAAATCTATCATCCGTCCTTGGATCCTTTCTCTATTTCTCCCCAATATTCTCGTCCATTCTTCCCATTTTCCTTCCTAGTTCTTTCTCTCATCGTCTTAATATTCTCCTACGTCCTTCAGTCCGTTTTCTTTTCCTTCCCAAACTTTTCTCTTCGTTATTGCCTACACCTTCCTAGATCTGCACTGGATATGCCAGTCTTACAGCGTATCAAGGACTGAAAAATGTTCTGTCATTTGCACACCATTCTATCCAGCCATTAAATGCATTTGTTGTGTATTATCAACCATGTGACTTCAATAAATCATTTAAAATCTAAAACACTGTGTTTTATTTGAAAGTGGGAAATTATTTTAATCAAAATGGTTGTTAAAATGAAACAGTTTATACAATTCTCGAGCACTTGTGACCAAAAGCACCGCTGGGTTAACAAGGTTGTTTCTCACATCAGACATTTTAACACACTCGTGCAGAATCATTACGAAGTTTTAGACACTGGCAGACGAAAATATCTAGAGTTCCAAATTTGCTACACGCACGTCCAGAGTGGTTACAATTTGAAAAGAAAAGCTTCCAAACTATAAATTACTCCATCAAAAATAACATGACACTTATAATAAGCCAGTTTATGTTATAATAGGCCTATTTCTGGTCTGTTTCAAATCATTAAAATGTTTATTAATGGAACTGATGACAGCAGCAGTATTACAAGGAATAAGATACGTTCTGATAAAGAAATTGAAATGAATAAAACTTTTATTCTAAAATTGGTGTAACTGGTCTTCGTGGATAGTCTCTAATAGGATGATGCTGTGCCGTGCATATCGGTACTAAAAGTTTGAATCACTAGTTCTTGAGTGCTTCTAAACGGGTACAACAAATCGTAGTCGGACTTCTTAAATAATGAGAATATAACTAAGGCAGTAAACAGTTTTGGTGTTGCTGAGCAACAGTCATACAATAATTTTTGAATGAACTCACCGCCTTTTGACTGTATTGTTGTTTATTTAATTACGACCCAGGTTTCGGCATTTTATGCATTTTCAACTGACTCAGTTTATGTCATTAATGTACAGTACATTGCAGAACGTAAACCTCAAAATTGAGCATAAAATTAGGAAAACCTTTCGCTCCCTACTTGAAAATGGCATAAAAGGCCGAAGTCTGTGTCGTAATTAAATAAACAACAATGCAGTAAAATGGTAGCGTGTTCATTTTTAAGAAATTCAAAAAGTAATGAAAACAGGTTCTATGATTGATCATGCAAATTTACATAAAGGCTGCTACAGTGGCGGCAGATCGATTGCTTCACCTTATCAAAACTTCCACATAGCCTAGTCGTTAATTATTACCGAAACAGATAAACCCAGGTTAGGACAAGGTAAATGTAGTAATTGAATATAAATAAGAACGTTGTAGAGTTTAAGTGATATACTTACATTTAATATGCAGACATTAAAATTACCTCACCTTCTATCAAAGCGTGCGTCTACGTCGGAAGCTAAGACAAAAGAGAGTGAGGGAGACAAGATCCCTCGCTAAAGAAACTGGAATCATTTGTTTCAAGAGTTTACACTTGAAGTGTCACAGATAATGTTTATGTAATTCCTGGGCAAGGGAAGTCTACTAGTATCAAACATAGGCCTTAATTTGACGAAGAAATTTCTGAGGATGTACGTCTGGAGTACAGCATTGTATGGTAGTGAAACATGGACTGTGAGAAAACCTAAACAGAAGAGAATCGAAGCATTTGGGATGTGATGCTGCAGACGAATGTTTAAAATTAGGTGGTTGATAACGTAAGGAATGAGGATGTTCTACGCAGAATCGGAGAGGAAAGGAATATGTGGAAAACACTGACAAGGAGAAGGGTCAGGATGATAGGACATCCGTTACGATATTTGGGAATGCCTTCCGTGGTACTAGAGGGTGCTGTAAAGAGGAAGACAAAGATTGCAATACATACACCAAATAGTTGAGGATGTATGTTGCAAGTGCTACTCTGAGATGAAGAGCTTGGCACAAGAGAGGAATTCGTGGCGGGCCGCATCAAACCAGTCAGAAGACTGACGACCAAAAAAAAAAAAAAAAAAAATAACTGACTACATCGCGTCTTTCCACCTGTGGACCGGTCTGTTATTCAATTAACTTAGAAAAAGGGGCATCACACACACACTTCTTATTTGTCGGCAGCTTTGGACTGAAGAACACATAAGAAAATGTGCCAACTCCAGTATGATCTATAACAACAGAGGGCCCTGTAGCAGTAAAAGCATGTTTAGCTCTCCTTACAAGGGAACCTCCCCATCGCACTCCCCTCAGATTTAGTTATAAGTTGGCACGGTGGATAGGCCTTAAAAACTGAACACAGATCAATCGAGAAAACAGGAAGAAGTTGTGTGGAACTACGAAAAATAAACAAAATATACAAACTGAGTAGTCCATGCGAAGATAGGCAACATCAAGGATAATCTGAACTCAGGAGCGCCGTGGTACCGTTGTTAGCGTGAGCAGCTGCGGAATGAGAGATCCTTAGTTCAAGTCTCCTCTCAATTTTTTCTTTATTTTCGCAAAGTTATGATCTGTCAATTCGTTCATTGACATCTCTGTTCACTGTAATAAGTTTAGTGTCTGTGTTCTGCGACCGCACCGCAAAACCGTGCGATTAGTAGACGAAAGGACGTGCCTCTCCAATGGGAACCGAAAACACTTGATCGCAAGGTCATAGGTCAAACGATTCCTCCACAGGAAAACACGTCTGATATATTCTATACGACACTGGTGAGGGCATGTGCGTCACATGACAGGAATATGTTGTCGACCCACCTAACTTGTACGCTTGGCGAATGGGTAAAAAGATTCTTCTACATTCCCCGATTTAGGTTTTCTTGTGGATGTGAGAATTACTCCCAAAAAATTGGTGAAAACATAAGAGTTTGTCACATAAACTGCAACAAATGAATCCAACAGTTTCACAGTTGCACACTTTTCCCTGTGCTATGTCAAAACATATGTTCTGACGTTTTCAAATTTTTCCGTGTGTAGACCGTCAAATCCTGCATATGTCCAAGCAAATCTGAACATGTCCTGGAATTTTGGAGAGCGAAGTTGATTATGTGTGAGAGCCTGAACTTTGATAATTGTCTGAAAATAAAAAATAAAATTTTACGTTCGAAGGAAGACTCGAACCAAGGACCTCTCGTTCCGCAGCTGCTCACGCTAACCACGGGACCACGACGCACCTGAGTTTAGATTATCCTTGAAGTTGCCTATCTTGCGCATGGACTACTCAGTTTGTAGATTTTGCTTTTTTTTATAGTTCCACAAAACTACTTCTTGTTTTCTCGATTGATCTGTGTTCAGTTTTTCAAAGCCTATCCACCGTGCCAACTTATAACTAAATCTGAGGGGGGTGCGACGGGGAGGTTCCCTTGTTAGTAAGAACTGATGGAGAGCTGAACTGACGAAAGGTCTGCAGACTTGAGGATAATAGGACACACACAAAATATTATTCCTTCAGAATAACTGGCTTGGCTTCGTATTTTCGCGACCGTGTAAATTCGACGTGTTTCAAGTACGAAAATTTAATTCGCACTAGGCAGTCTGGATTACGTGTTATTTAATGAGGAGCAGGTTCTACACAATAACTACAATTCTTAGTTATCTCGGTTAGATGGCCGCAATGGTGACTATGCAAACTTCGCTGAAGCTGGTTATTGCGGTTTATACAACAACACTCACCCACTTTTCCACCTGGTAATCTGTTAGCAACATAAAAAAGAGATTAATGTCATGAAATAATAAAATAAGAGTCATTACAGGTGCAAAATGGGTAATTATTCGCACCAATACATTTACAACGATGCATGCATCTTAGCATACCACGGTCAGGAGGAGGAAAGGTATCGAGGGAAGTGACATAAGAAGAAAGACAGACAAATGATGAACATCACTTCAAAGATATAAACGCGACCCTCTCCTTTTGAAACAGTGTGGATTTATGTTTTACAAATAGGACTTCTTCCTTTGTAATTAATTACTCAGTGTACAATCAATTGAGGATATTTACCAAAGTAGTACTATTAGCACAGAAAACAAGAAAATATACTGATATGTCGTTATAATTTCTAAAAAGACGAAGTTGGTTATGCAATGGAGTAGGAAGTGACAAGACACTTTGTATTGATTTTCACAATTCTGATGGTAATGTTATCACGAAAAGTGTCATCGGATGACAAAATTTGTTTGGCAACCAAGGCAAGTGTATTACCATTCAGTCGAATGAATTAGGTTGGAATGAAAGTAATTCGAAATTACATTAGCCTATTCTCAAAGGCACTGCATGGAATTGAGAGGAAAAGAGTTTTTCTTCCAGATTGGCCAAAGAAAGGGCACATTGACAGGACTTATGCTGAGACATCAAAGACTGACTAATTTGGTAATGGGGGAAAGTTTCGCGTGTGTGTCTGTGTGTTGGTGTGTTGGCGGGGAGGGGTAGACACACCATTGTTTCAGTTCTGCCAGCTGGTGCAAGTGGATTTAGGTTGCTGTATCTATGGAGAGATGAAGAGACCTGCACAGTATAGACGAGCGTGGAGACCTACATCAACCAGACTTAAAACGGAAGGGTGCAATAGAGACATGTAGTACAGGCTGCCAGACAAGAGATGAACCTGATTCGTAAGTTTTTCTCAGCGCATTAAACAGATTGGAAGTTTACGGAAGTCCATTCGGGTTTCCATTTTTACGCAATATGAAGGCGACTGATCTAGTATCGAAATATTGTGCGCAAATATTAAATCTTCAGCCGCGCGGGATTAGCCGAGTGGTCTAGGGGCGCTGCAGTCATGGACTGTGCGGCTGGTCCCGGCAGAGGTTCGAGTCCTCCCTCGGGCATGGGTGTGTGTGTGTTTCTCCTTAGGATAATTTAGGTTAAGTGGTGTGTAACCTTAGGGACTGATGACCTTAGCAGTTAAGTCCCATAAGATTTCACACATTAAATCCTCGGCTGAGCTGAGATGAATCTATGAGTTTCGAGCTCTTCCACATTCCCTGGATTACATAAATATCCCTTGTACAAAAAAAATCGTAACATATGACCCTGTTTAAGCCATGTTCACTCAAAGACGAACGTAGAACCTGGCGCAATGCTACCTCAAAATATTAAAAGAAACTGTGATAACTGCGACTGATATTGTGACACTTTGAAGCGAGGAAACCTCCAAAATAAATGTAATGGTTATGTGTCACCAATGTCATCAATTCTGAGAGTTGCTTTCGTTTAGATATTTGTGCTTAAGGATTTAATTAGCGCTTAAAATGTCCACTGGTCGCGTTACGAGCGATGTTCATTAGACAGCAGTGGAGCTGCCTCTTTACTGTCTCCGAGCCAGCGAAGTTTATTTTCAAAGTTTACTCCGCCTCCAGTAATTATTCCTGTCCTATGGTGCGGGACACACTTGGTCTGCCTCCTTCGTCAAACCCTCTATTGCTTGTTAGGCCAGTGACTTCGTTGGAGCAGAGAAGCCGGTCCAACCGGCACTGAAGGTGATTGCCATAAGTTGGTGAACCCCGTCAAGGATCTGTTATTGGCGAATTGATGGTAGAAGATAAAATTATGGTAAAAGCGTTGAAGTTTGGTATCTCTTCAATTCCCCATTAATTCTGGCCCTGAAACTGACACCAGTCAGCCTAGCGCCACCTAAAGCTGTAGATTTGACACTACTATACGTAATTTTCCATTATTTTGTCGCACCCCACCCACATTTTTCACAACATCCCTCTACTAAGGATGACAGCATTGTCTAACTTCGTTTGCCCCCGACTCAATCCCTAGGAGTACTCCGGCTGTCCAAGTCCCACAGCATTTCTCTTTCCGACAGTGTCAGCAAGATTGATTGAAATTACTGCAGACATTCCAGATCAATGGTACACGTATCACGCCTTCCTACCGCAAAATCCTTCATAGATGTTAAAGGCCATTTGGATTGTTTCCAATCAGCACGTTAACCCGGAGGTTATGTATTCGAGACTAACTTAGGTTTTTTTACTTATTTCAATCACAGTTGTGATTTGATATAGGTGATTGCTGCCAACGGTCATCTTCAAAAGTTTTCAGACATCAAACCCATCCTTATAAATCTTATGCTTTGAGAAGAGCTGAACTTATTAACAAATCAAAACGAGAAAGAAAATTCGAAGATTAAACGCAATAAGAAATGCTTGGAAATCGGTGCTACGGCCATTTGCGCGCAAGTACAGATAAAAAAGAATAAATAGGTAAAAAATATAAAAAAAACATCGGCAACGTGGCAAGAGCACTTAAACGTGAAAGTGAAATGTTGTGGAACTGAAATCGAGGACTCTTCCAACAAAGCCACCCTACGTCGTCTAGACATCGTGAATTTAGATACCAATGCTCCCATTTGAAAAACATTGTAAGTTATTAAAAACAATTTGCTTGCCAATAAAATATTGAGCTTTTGGAAACTGTTGGGCTTATAGAGCCATGCGAACTCATCTTATCCTACAATTATGTCGCCTTTAATTCAAACATATATCATCAACCTGCAGTGCGTTAGCTACGAGGGAAAATGGTTGTCTAACATAATGGCAGAATTTTGTATTAATTTGTGGCGGCTGCCTTTATTGAAAATGAGGCTCTATTTTGATTAAATGTTATTTAATATTTACCTGCACTTCCAAGCGCTACTACTCCACCTAGGGATAGGCCTATGTTCGTTTATAATGCTGCTCTAATGAGCCCCCATAACAAGGGACTAAAATGAAAATCCGTAGAGAAAGTAAGTTACAAGTATAAAAATCGTAACTGGCGTTCTACGTTTGGCGTGTGACTGTGTTACTCAACAACTCTGCACACTGCATGACATTAGTGAGAATAAAATGATAACTCTTCCATATTAGTTCCCTATGTAAACCAAACCACTGTTTAGTGAACTAAAATCGCAGTATAGTCTTCACATAATATTTTTTAAGGTCTCAATGAACACATAGCCCTTTTTTCACTTACAGGGTAAATTAATAAGTATATACTTCCATTTGGAACATTGCTTATGATGTGTGGAGAAGTATACAAAATTAGCCATTTTCGGTTTGTCCTTTTCACAAGGGATGATTTCCTGCGTAACTGCTGTCTTCTTAGCCCTTCAATACACGTCCGTGGAAGTCATGCACCCAGCAGCCTCTGTATCTAAAATAATCCTTATGGGGAGATTCTCTACATAGGCCTCAAATTCTGCTTGATACTCAGTATTCCGTGTGATTTTACTGTGTCAATTGCTGCAGTATAGCTCCTCTTTTATGTCCAAGCCCTTGTTGTACAGGATAAATTGTAAATCTTCTGTCGTGCCCCTATCCCACGCCACAAGTGCTCTGTCGAGGTTTTCACGTGGTCAGGTTCAGTGTTCCGATTGTGAAGTGGATGGCTGAGTTGCATCAGCTGACGCAAACCTCACACCATCTGATCTCTCCCAGTTTTGTGGTGTATTCTCATTCTTTGATTGCTTTTGCCATTGTCTATTGTTATTGAAAAAGTAGAATAACCGGGATGAAACCTGCTATCGTACGATTTTTGTTCTCACCTAAGGAAGTGATTATCGTTGTTGCCATTCCTATCCATATTTTCACTGACATTGTTGGGACACTCATCTACTGATCCACTCAGTTGTGCATTTGTATTTCCTTGACCTGATTCCCCACTTCCATCGGTTTTATTTTTCTTACGGAGCTCCACATTCTGTGAGAATAACTTGGATTCTTAATTTATCCAATGTATGGAATCTTACACTGAAAGAGGTTCTTCAATATTAAACTCAGACGCATTGCTTATTTTCTCTCTTATTGGAATGGGTAATTCATCTTTTAATATCCGAACGACACGTTGAGAACCTGGATTGTCTCAGTACATTGTCTTATTCAAATATTTTTCGAAATATTTCCTTAAATTCCATTGCTGTAACTGAACAGTTCCTTTATCAGTCCCTCTTGTACGCTTGAGGATCAATGTTTCCCTAAAAACGCCTTCTCAGAATCATTATAGATTTGACAGTCCTCAGAAAACTCTATTGCCCACATCGATGCCTCCTCCTGTATGTGACCAATCGTGAAAACAATCTTCTGTGCCCCAGACCACGATTTCGGCATGGCTCCACAAAAGGCTCTTATAAAGACAATGAGGTGCATACTATTTTTTTTATAAGGCGCAAATACCTGAAACTGCCTATACTGAATGAGACTCTCATTCGTCATTATATTCTGTAGGCAACGTACAGATTGCATGTCACACATCATCCCGTACAGCACAAAAACTGCTGCTTCTGTCTGAACACCAAGCCTCTCTTTTCATGTTATATCTGGCACAAAGTCTCCCATTGGTACTTATGCCATAGATTTATTATCGTTTCCTAATTCCTTAGTCAGCTGGTTCTGGTCATAGTTCATTCAATGGATCGCCCACAGTTCTAAGCCACAGCGATATATCTTGGTTTAATTTCTCAGGAATTTCTCTTCATTGCTTATGTGCAACTGAGTCAGGTGCATTGCTTCCGTCTGCTGGATTATTAGAAAGCTTAAAGCTTGTTCATAACTTTGGCATCTTGAACTATGCTAATTGTACAAGCTGTTCTTCTTTCCTAGTAGTCCACGAGATGAATTCCTCATTTAGTAACTGCTTACTAAACTCCACTGGGTCATTTTGAAGTGTACCCCGTTCAAGAGCTCTGTCATTCATTATCAGTGATAGCGTCTGAGCGGCTTCTGACAATTCTGTCACAATTTAAATTAGTTAACCTACATTTTCAAGAAAGTCCTGCACCTTTTCAAGTACACTATTATAGGCTAACTTAAGTGCGGCTATTTTATCGGTTCACGCAACAATGCATCCTGAAATTTTGACAGTTCTGAAATTACCGACTGAATCTCCTGTTGTTTGCTTGCCGTAGCATCCTGGTTACTGGATAATTCAACAAATGCAGTAGCCATAGCATCATTGCTTTTCGATAAATCAGACAATTCAGTTGCCATAGTGTCCTGTTTAGTGACCACAGCCTCCTGTTTAACAGACACTGCGTGTTATTTAGTAGTAAAGTTCTTTAAACTATTTAATACGGTATCTAAATTTATAAACATCACTTCTAATGGATTCACAGGCTTTATTGTTAGTTGTACCGGCTCTTCCTCTACAGTATGCGATCCTTCTCTATAGCGTGGTCTCGCCTCCATCTGAGACGTACGAGCACGCATTGTAACATTCAATAAAATTCAAAAAATATCCAAATCAGTGAATATCACCTGAATCACACTTATGGAGAATAAATGTTTAATAATTATACTACGAATGCAAATGATCGTTTCAAGCACCGTTATTAGTGACGTTAACAGCACCATCTCTGAGCGCTGATGTGATTATTGTCTCATGTTACGAGAATTCTAACACCAATACTACCAGAAACTGTACTGCAAAACTGTGAGGAAATTCTCGTCGTTTGATACGAGCAGGCTATTCTGAAAAATTGTGAACTGTACTTGCGTAATGCTTCCGCTCCAGCGTCGCCATTCTTCCGTGCTCCGTGTGGATCTCCAACTCGTTTCCGCTTGTTTGTTTTGCGTACGGATTTATTCTCCATTGAACTGCATGAAAAGGGAACGAAAATGATGTTAACATACAAGAAACTGTCATTAACAAGTTTTAAAACTCCATATGTCCGCAGCTCGTGGTCGTGCGGTAGCGTTCTCGCTTCCCGCGCCCGGGTTCCCGGGTTCGATTCCCGGCGGGGTCAGTGATTTTCTCTGCCTCGTGATGACTGGGTGTTGCGTGATGTCCTTAGGTTAGTTAGGTTTAAGTAGTTCTAAGTTCTAGGGGACTGATGACCATAGATGTTAAGTCTCATAGTGCTCAGAGCCATTTAAAACTCCTTGGGCGGGAGCCAGTTTACAGTCTACCTCTGTTAGTTCTGCTTGCGTCTACCGAACCGAAATCTATGCCCTGTCATACTTCAAATTATTTACGGCAATTCGTCTGCAGACGCATAAACTAAGAATTTCCATGACAAATCTACATCTTCTACACTTTCTTCAACGTTAAGAATGTCACATCCACCTGTGTGCTTGAAATTTCATAGAGCACTTAAGAATATACACTAAACGATTTATAAAGATTTTGCAAGCTGGCTCTGCACGTCGTCTCCCATAACAAGTGTGGAACGCACGAATGTCGTGTTTGATAACGGCGCCACGCGAAAAGATGCGATCCGAAGTGGACATAAATGTTCATCCGCTACTACCAAGTATTCTTATACCAAATCGCCATCCGAAGATTAGACAAATTTTATAAAACATCGGAACGGCGCACTCATTTAAATTTACTTCGTCATCTTCAGAGAGCTTCCTTTTATATTCTAAAACCTCACGCACAGGCTACGGTCCTCCACCTTTTCCGTTTCTGTATTCTGTGGCCTGTAAGACTGTGGAGCCTTTGTAAACTGAACTTCCTGAAAGTATTCAGTGTCTTATGATACACTAAACATTTTTGCAAATCCACCTTTTTTGTAAAAAGACAAGATCCTCGCAATACGAATTGCAACACGAAGACAATGTCGGTGTTACACAATGCCGAGACGGTATTTCTGATATTAGATGATACGGCTGTGAAAACAGAGCCTCCCTATCTTCCACCCTATGTGAGGATTGGCAGGCAACCTCCAGAGTCATCGCAACCAAATGATGATGCTAAGAGTATTAATAAGATCAACATAGCTTCGCTGTGCCCGCAAACCGGCAGTCGGTTTTCTAGTGAATTTTAATCCTGTTTAAAATAATCCTGGCGGTGATCTTACGGGCACTAATAGCAAGGTAGTACCACGCGAGGTGTTAGAATCCGTCAAATATCCCTCTCAGGGTGCTTTACCACCAACCTCTTTCTCCACTCCTCTGGGGATTTCTGTTCGAGCCAAATACGAATCAGCAAATGGAGGACCAGTTCAACAATAATTTCGATACCGTGTTTTAAGAGCTATGGTGCTATGTTGTATATGTCTGATGCGTGTATTTATTTTTAAGGCTTCTCCAAGCAATCCCAGTTTCGTCCTTTGTGGTACAAGGCAGCAGTATATCTCGTTCCGTTTCGACTTATTCTGGAAGATTTCTCAGGTGTTTTTCTTGGTCGTCGTTGCGATTTAAGAGCTCCTCGTAATACTTCTCCCATTTCTGTAGCTATGGCTGTTGGTTCACGCCACACCATCCTTCCTCTTCATTGCTCCTTCTCGTCATGAAATCTTCATTTACAGCCGTTTGGCGATATTGTACAGCAATGCGTCTGACGTCATTTAACATGAACAAGTGCTCATAGTCTTAAGGAACGCATTCTAGAGTCCATGTTTGTTAGACACTGGTTTCTTATTTTGGTCTACACTGTTACCTATGAAAGCTGCCTACCCTATAGTTTTACAATGAAGATTCGTAGTTGGTAGCTGCTGGGACGCAGATTCGTATCCCCAAACACATTCTCATTTCATTATCTAGGATTTTGGATACCGAGTTGTTGTTAGACTCGTATTTTGTTTTCTCTAATACGATTTGGAGACCTTCCCATCTTCCGTTGTTTGTTTAAGAATTTGTTTTTTGTGTCACAGCATCATCATTTAATGGTTCGGATAGGCCGAGCGTTAATTAGGTGATTTTATTCGCCTTATAAATGATGATGCTAGGAGAATGTATAATACGAGGGGCGTTTGAAAAGTCCGTGCAAAAATAAAAACTGCTTACCTGTTTGGAGTAAGCCTTTATTTTTTGACATAGTCTGCTTTTAGACTTATACACTTTGTCCAACGGTGCTCTAATTTGTTGATCCTTCCGAATAATAGGAATTGTCGAAGTCTGCAAAATAGTTATTAGTAGCTGCAATTACCCCCTCGTTTGAATGAAATCTTTATCCCGCCAGCCATTTCTACAAATTGGGGAACAAATAGTAGTCCGAGGGAGCCAAATATGGAGAATACGGGGGATGTGAAACGAGTTGGAATCCCATTTCCATTAATTTTGCGACCATAACTGCTGAGGTGTGTGGTGGTGCATTGTCGTGATGGAAAAGGACCTTTTTGCGGTCCAATCGCCGGCGTTTTTCTTGATGATCGGTTTTCAAACGGTCCAATAACGATGAATAATATGCAACTGTAATAATTTTACCCTTTTCCAGTTAGTCGATGAGGATTATCCCTTGCGAATCCCAAAAGACAGTCGCCATAACCTTTCAGGCCGAAAGAATGGTCTTCGCCTTTTTTGGTGCAGATTCTCCCTTGGTAACCCATTGTTTAGATTGTTGTTTGGTCTCAGGAGTATAGTAATGTATCCATGTTTCATCGACAATGAGGAAACGACGCTCAAAGTCCTGCGGATTCTTCCTGAACAGCTGCAAACAATCCTTGCAACACATCACACGATTCCGTTTTTGGTCAAACTTGAGTAATCGCGGAACCCATCTTGCGGATAGCTTTTTCATGTCCAAATGTTTATGCAAAATATTATGTACCCCTTCATTCGAGATGCCCACAGCACTAGCAATCTAACACACCTTAACTCTTATGCCATCCATCACCATATCATGGATTTTATCAATGATTTCTGGAGTTTTAACCTCCACATATGGCCACTCCGAAAATTTTGAAACCACTTATAAAATGTTCTAATCGAAGGTGGAGAGTCATCGTAATGTATATCAAGCTTCTCTGTAGTCTCCTGAGACGTTTTGCCTTTCGTAAAGTAATGTTTAATGACCACACGAAATTCTTCTTCGTCATTTTTTTGACAATCATTCGAGTCACACGAATGTCAAAGACAAAAAATAGACCAATATGGCTGAAACTTGGTGTGCGATGCTACTAACTAAACATGACCTCAACACGCGCCGGTGGTGCCATCTCTCTGACTTTGCGCGGTCTTTTCAAACGGCCCTCGTACACAAGTTCGCAGGGTGGTTGCTGAAGATCCCCAGGTAGTTCCGCATAGCTTATGGAGGATGTTGTTTCGAGTCCTCAGCTTTTGAGCTAAGTTAAGAAGGTGTTGTTTGAAGCATAGTGTACGATCCAGGATGACACCAAGATATTTTGGGTTCCAATTGTGACGAAGAATTCTGCCTCTGAAACATACCTCCAGTTTTACGTTCGCCGACTGGTTAATTAGATGGAAGCAACACACTTCTGTTTTACTCACACTGGGCGTTGCTCACATCGGTAGGTTTAACCTTAAAATACCCTACACGTGCCTCCTGGGTGGTGCTAAATGAGCAAAAGTGATTACGGGCAGCCAGACTATCCATAGGATCTCCTGGCAATGACATATCAATTAAACAGAAGAAACAGTTCTTTTCAGAGCTTGCATGGGGGCTTAATTAAATAAAAATGCAAATAATTTTACTGTCTGTCCGGTTACGCAGTCTCGTAAACGGTTGGCCCTGATTAGTATTAGTACGCAATCTGACTGCATAGAATATACAACAAAGAATGAGAGAAAACTTCCGTTAACACAATTAATTAATTAAGTCCCCAGCAACTATAAAACCTACGAAACAACAAAACACAAGTGTAGCTGTTCTGTGCGTGGAAGTGTGATTCAACGTACACATCTGGCACGGTTCTTCCTCAATAAGACCAGATATTTTAAACATCATTTATACTGAAGTAATTTTAAAAAACCAGAAATACTATAATTGCACATAGAAACCAGAAATACAGTCTAATACAAGAACACGAGCCAGATGCTTTGTTGACTGAACCTGTAACCAATAGGCATTATTGTTCAAGACATTGAAATAATACAAAAAAAAAGGAATTTTTTTTACCTTCATATATATTGACGAAAAGCACATTACGGCATCCCTAATCCAACAACATCTGGTGTCTAGCCCATCAAAACAATATGACAACATCTGAACAAGCACTCTCCATGGGAACCTCTCAACAACGACTCACCACTGCTACATCTCAACAAGCACTCTCCACCACGACTTCTCGATAAGAACTGCCTACTACGACTTCACGACAAGAACTGCCAGTGGAGGCGGCTGAATAATACTCTCTGGCGCAATCTCTGGCGGTGTGGCTCAGTGTAGCCACCTTTCAAGCTCATTAACAAGAAACATTGGACCAACTATCAGACTCCTTCAACTGAATACATATTACAAATTATTCTTAACGACGCTCATTGTGTTACTTTTTCTTTCTTTTTCATTTTTCTTTGACATTTTCATTGTATAAATTATATTCTCATCAACTAGGTAGTAACAAATTATATGGAACCATTCTGACAGTTGTTAAGCATTCAGTTCGCTGTATTCCCAGAGAAATGTTTATATATTATGTTCTTTATATTATTTTTTTAAAAAAAAGCATTAATAACTGTATACCAATAAGACTGTAACAATCAGAAGTCTTTGCTATTAGATTCAGAAGCATCCGACCCACCTTACATTTCAAGGCGGTGGGTTACTCTGTAATGTTAATGAAATAAATAAGTAAATAAATTTAGAAAAATAAATATGGAAATCTGCCACAAGAATGAGGCTCTCTGAACTAAAGCATCAATAAGGTTACCAGAGCCGCGACTTGGCGGCGTCTGCGTAGCTTCACGTAGCAAGGAGGCTCCAAGCACGAGTGGGCTGTGTGGCTGCTGTTTGCCATACTGTATCACTGTTGCAGAGGGCACTCGTGGTACGGAGCCTCTGGAGGCATGGCTCAGTGTACGTGCTCCATTGTGTCTGCTGGATCCTGCAAGACCGCTATCGGCGTCAGGCTTGCAATTCCATTGCCAACTTCGACACCTATGGGATGTGAAACGCCTGGTTAAATCCGCAGGACAAAACAGGTTGTTAGAATTGTGGAAAGGGGCCAAAAATGAGCGGCCGTCAGTTACAATCGAACATATATAACTTTATTTAGTTGCCCAAACATTACAGCGCAAATTTCCGAGCTTAACTATCGACTGAATATCTCACACAATGTTATAGCTAAAGGGCACAACCTCTTTAATTTTTAAAATGGCTGAAGGTCCATGATTGAAAAACACAACTACAATAAATTTTCAAAAGGCAGAAGGCCCAAAGCTTTATCAAAATATTTTAAATGAGGCTAAAGGCCCAAACTACGCAAGACTTGACAAGTAAGGAACTTTCAATTTTAAAGCTGCTGAAGGCCCATTATTTAAGACCCAACTAAAAAGCATCCAAATTCAAAATATCGGCTATGAGCCATTACAATGCACAGTCAAACGTCAATAACAAAAGAGAGTACAGCCAGCAGCGCTTAGAAGTTTCTGGGGGCCGGTCTGCACTTGAAATATTAATGTTCGCATAGGGGAGACAGGTAGTCGGCCCAACTATATCCGATCCGCCGGTAACCCAACCAAGATCCAGTCAACGGACCCACCGACAAGACGACTTGCCTTCCACCCGACAATTACACAAGAAACTCCAAAGCCAAAATGTAAAAGGCGTTACCGCCCACAAACAAGTATGCTTAAGCTGTCAAAACTACACACATGTGTTGGACAGCGACAACACGGCGAGGAAAGGACCCTGGTTGCATTTTACGTTAGCGGCCAGGGCAGGTAACCGGAACACTAACGGCCACATGGCAGAAAATTCCACTGCTGCACTTGGACTTCAAATAACCAAAATACAGTTAAACTCCACCGGTTGGTGGCCAAACTTTCGCCAACTAGAACACTCGCTGTTGCTCACGGGAATACCCCCAACAGCCAACCATGGAAACCAACGGCACAATGTGAACAGACTGGATTTGGCAGTTAAATCACCACTCAACTTTGATGTCCTGTGTCGGTGAGCCACGAACCTCGTAGCAACCGGAACAGCTCCCACACACTCCGACACTGTGTAGAGACCGCCAGCGGGCTCGGCCCACTACGCCGCACGAGGTTTCCTGGCTGATCCACACCAACCGACCGACTGCCGCACACCGACTAGGCGGAAACAATAAGCACCAGACCAAAGATAGTAGAAGGTGCGAATATCGATACACACCGCTGCTGCCACACGTAGAAAGAGGAAGAACCACGGCATAACCGCAATAATCGCGGTAAACCAACCGCAGAGTAGCAGTCAAGGTTTTAACCAACGCATTAGCCGGGGCCAGCACGGCTCGGGGTGGTATCAACAATTGATACCGCAAAAAATTAATTTTATTATGGACCAGGCCAAAATTCTTAATGTTTTATCTTAAATTTGAGATGAATTGTTTAACAGTAGACAGGAATCAGTATTACACGCATTGCATGAAGTTTGAGGTTTCTGAAGTGGAAGTATTGCAGTGTGATTACTGATGTGAGCTCGAATGGGCTGACAGTTTATGTGAGCGTTAAAAATATTTACGTAATTTATAGAACATCTTCTAGAATTCACACTTTCACATTTCGTATGCAAGGAAGAATAGCTAACATGAACGCAGTCAGATGAATATTTTAGTCAGGGCCATTATTTTAATTAACCATAGCGCATTCATTGGGCATTTATATTAAGCAGCTCCTAGACTGTCAATAATATTAGCCAATAATTTTGTGCTGTATATTGATGCATAGCGAGAGAGTGAAGTTACATTGCGCAAAACTATATGTCACTCTTGGGAGGCACAAGCATAGCGGGTATGTGCGCCAGTTATTACTTCGCCTCTGGGCTGGCTTTACACACACGGAAAGTAAAGACGAAGTAGAGAAATATGAAGGAGTGGTGTAAGAAGAGAAGAAGGATGGCACATAAAAGTTTACTGCGAGATTTGAGGATAAGAGAGACAAATGTTCAGAACTTTCTGAGGATGGACGCTTGCTCGTTTGTTATACTTCTGCAATGTATAACCTGTTGTGCAATATATTTAATATTGCTTGAGAGAGCGAAGTGATATTTAAGGAAAAGGGCATTCATTTGCCAGATGCTAGTTTTGCAAGTCATTGCCTGTCAATGAACTTCTGTTAGTTGGTTAAAGGAAATTTATTTGAAGACCCAAAGTCCATAAGTGCAATGTAACCGCATCAATAAGACTAATCGAGACAGAAACGTGTACATCTGTTACAGAAAATTTGAAACTTTATATAAAGGTAAGGAGATATGTATATACGAATTTAATGTTGAAATTCTGATTATATTTGAATTAGAAAAGGTTTTTTTGCTCTTACAAGAGGTTCATGCCAACAAAGTACCAGCAGCTTCTCACCACCAGCTCCGTTTTGCGTAGCATTGCTAGTTCTTTTCAGTTCCTTCCTATAATTGGTCTACAACGAATTTAACTTTTTACCTAATTGAAGCTTGCCTTTATCCGGCTGTATTGTGACTTTTATGTTTTATGTTCTTTTGTGTGTTGTTGTTGTAAACTAAACTGGTTTACTGTTCTTAACTTTCGTGTATGTTTGCGTTGAATGTTATTCTAAACAATGCAAAGTGAAGTGATTACGTAAATGCTATCTGACTGAAAGATTCGACAAATGTCTGAAATTGTGTACTGTATTGCAGTTAACTTTTATCATAAATAATTAAAAAACTAAAATTATATACTAAATAAGCTATTCTGTGAAATTCTGTATTGTATAGTGCAGTAAACAGTGCTATACTGCTAATAGGACCTGATAATTTTGAAATGTAAAGCTTAACTGCGAATTGTGTAACAGTGTCCTGACTGTAATGTTAGACGGGCAGTAACAAATTTTAATGGCCTACGCTGTGACAGCGGAAAGTCGATACTCCCCGAAAGTGCTGAAAATAAAATATAGCGCGGCAGCTAAGGAAAAGAAAACGTCTTGCCCAAGTGCAATGCAAGGAAGAGCAGCTGTGCTAAGCACCTATGTTTTACTTTGGATGACTGTGTTCCACTCAGAGTAGCGCGGCGGTACCCATTTAGAAAACTAATTTTTCGTGAGGCTACGGTGATACAAATTCGACTTACTAAATGACTAGTAAGCAAAAATTGTATTGCGAAACTCTGATACATGAACAATTATAACCATCCCTACTAAAATAACATCTTATAAAAATATGACTGGGCCGCGAAATTAGTTAATAGAGTGGTAAAGGAGTGATGAATCTTTAACTCTGATTGCAAGCTTTGTGAACAGATAATTTTACTCAATCTCGTCGCGACAGTTCAAGTAACTAACTGACCCGACCTAAAAAAGAGAAAAATTATGCACGAGCAAGTAATGCAGCGGTAACATTACCTGAAATCTTCACACTTCTCAAATCACATTTCAAAATAACAACATGCTCTGCATTTGCATCTTAGTTTTCTGCTAGTTACTGTCATTAAAAAAAATGGTTCAAATGGCTCTGAGCACTATGGGACTTAACATCTGAGGTCATCAGTCACCTAGAACTTAGAACTACTTAAACCTAACTAACCTAAGGACATCACACACATCCATGCCCGAGGCCGGATTCGAACCTGCGACCGTAGCGGTCGCGTGGTTTCAGACTGTAGCGCCTAGAACCGCTCGGCCACTTCCGGCGGCGACTACTCACAAGGGAACCTCCCCATCGCACCCCCCTCAGATTCAGTTATAAGTTGGCACAGTGGATAGGCCTTGATAAACTGAACACAGATCAATTGAGAAAACAGGAAGAAGTTGTGTGGAACTGTGAAAAAATAAGCAAAATATACAAACTGAGTAGTCCATGGGCCACATAAGCAACATCATGGAGGAAATGTGCTTGAAAGCGCCGTGGTCCCGTGGTAGCGTGAGCAGCTGCTGAACGAAAGATCCTTGTTCAAGCTTTCCCTCGCCTGAAAATTTTACTTTCTTTATTTTTGCAGGGTTATTATCTGTCCGTTCGTTCATTGACATCTCTGTTCACTGTAATAAGTTTAGTGTCTGTATTTTTCGACCGCACTGCAAAACCGTGCGATTAGTAGACGAAAGGACGTGCCTCCCCAATGGGAACAGAAAACATTTGATCGTAAAGTCATAGGTCAACCGATTCCTCCACAGGAAAACACATCTGATATATTCTATACGACACTGGTGACGGCATGTGCGTCACATGACAGGAATATGTTGTCGACCCACCCAACTTATACACTTGGCGAATGGGTAAAAAGATTCTTCTACCTTGCCCGATTTAGGTTTTCTTGTGGATGTGATAATCACTCCCAAAAAAGTGATGAAAACATAAGAGTTTGTCACATAAACTGAAAATAAAAAATTAAAACTTACACTTGTTGGAAGATTTGAACCTAGGACCTTTCGTTCCGCAGCTACTCACGTTACCACGAGACCACGGCGCTCCCGCGTTTCCAGTGTCCTTGATGTTGCTTATCTCCCCATGAACTACTCAGTTTGTATATTTTGCTTATTTTTTCACAGTTCTACACAACTTCTTCCTGTTTTCTCAATTGATCTGTGTTCAGTTTTTCAAGGCCTATCCACTGTGCCAACTTATAACTAAATCTGAGGGGGGTGCGATGGGGAGGTTCCCTTGTCAGCAGCGCAATCAACACCCGAGTTCCTCACTTACTTTGTAACGCCGGAAATGCATATCTTCCTATTTCCATCTATTGTACTATAATTCGTTTTCCTTATTTTTGCTACCTGAATATATGATATTTCTGTGTCTTTACATATTGTAATTGTTTTACTATTTGTATATATATATTCATGCATTTATGTCGATGTATAATTGGTTTGTTGTGTAAAGATTATTTGTATTTTTAGGCTGGGTCTTGCCTAGGGAAAACTGCTATCGAACGATTACATCGATAGGTCGTGTGAAGAATCAAAGTGTGTAGGATCTTTGGTAGTGTTAACTCGGCCGCGTGGAGCGCGGGCAGAGTGGGAGTCTGACGGGAGTAGCGAGTGGAGCAGGTGTGTGGTGTGAAGCTCCCGCGAGTTGACGCGCTTTCGGGGTTTGGCAGCATGTAATTGCGCTCGACTTGCGATGATAGTTTCGGACATGGTGTCGCGGACGGGAAGCATTAGCTGGCGCACATCAAGAGCCCGTTTCGTCTGGTGACCGTGTCGAGAAGAAGGCGCGCCAACATCCAGCTTCTGCAACGGCGACGGCCGACAATGAGTGACTGTCGCCACCTCCTCGATCGACGACTTCAAACCTTCAATCAACCAACAAGGAAGACTAAAAGCACGTAAAGTTTCAGAACTGTATGGCAGACCTCAGCTTTTCAAACTGTTCCACTTGCCTCGCAAAATTACAGCAACTTAGCATGAACTTTTGTTGCTCATTGTCCCAATTGCATTACCAAGCAGGGTCCCTTCCTTTTCCGAAATGAACCCGAGTGTCGTTGAAATTCAAACGCCAGCATAATTCCATTTCACTGCTTTAATTTCAAAGTTCAGTTTAAGTATTCATAGCTGGCTACAATATTTAGATTACGCAAGCACAAATTAAGAGTGCGAGTTTTGTTACCATATTTTAGCTTACCTGTGACTGCAGCTCAGCTTGGTACGTACTAAATTTTACTATTGTTAATTGTTCAGAATCATTGAATTCAAGTTCAAAGTAAAATCTCTTATTTCTAAATTGCGTAGATTCAAGTTGCTTTTGAAATGATTGTTGAGGTAGTCCAAGACCAACCGTATTTTACTGAATTTCGATGTGCTTCAGAAAGATAGCTCACTATTAACTTCAGTCACTAAATTAACTTTCGATTTTCCGGTTTTGTTAACTCTTTTGCTAAATTAAGTCAGAGTGTAGCGAAATTTATTACTTCTGACAAACTTTCAGTTTTCACACTACACGTGTCAACCTCCAGTTGCCACGCTTCTAGTGCTAATTATATGTGTAATAACCTTTCTTTTTCAGTTACTGTAGTAATTGTCCTTAGGACTGGCGACCGTAATTTCCCCCAAATCTCAAATATCTAATTACCGCTAGTTAATTGTTAACGTAACGGCCGCACATTTACTTTCTTTATTAACTTTACCCCTTTTCAAAATTAATTTCCACCAATTTCATTTGCTTTTTTCCTTTCATTTAGATGTAACCCTTTCCTCCCTCTTTACCGACAGATTAACTTCGGTGACGATTGCTTTTCCCAAATTTCCATTAGGTACACGTGGTTTAATTTTTCACTGTCATTAAGGTCGATAAGTGAGGGGGAGGTTACAACTTCTCTGTAATACTACAGGCAACGACAATACTAGTGACAACTGATGATCAAATTACTTGTATTCAGAAGTGGCGTAACACGTTTGGACTGTTGGAGACTTCTGCTTAAAAAAATATCCAGTCTACAAATATGAAGTATGACACATCGAATAAAAGCACATCATTTTCATTGAACACAAAAAATAACTAGAAACCTTACAATATTTCCCTATCTTTCGACAGCTTATAGTATTACTCGTTTTTCTTTTTAAAGTTACTGTATTCGTAAGATTTTTCAAACCACGAGGTTGCCTACTCCTATATACTTCCAATAATTCTGAAATGAACGTGCGTTCTTCTTGTTTTCTAAGTCATTTCGACAATGCGGTTACGCATCAGATCAAGTCACGCAAAATAAGTTTGGTATATGGGGCACACAATTACATCCACAGACTATAGAGTCCAACCAATTTGCTCAATTTATTACACAACCTTCAATCACTGGATGATCAAGCTGCACAACAGAAAAAATTGCTCAATATTATTGAGAGTCTGGGAGTCGCTTTGGGCCCCTTTTACAGGTTCTCTCCTGGACCGGAATTAATATTCTCTGAGAGTCCAGGACTGGCAGTGTGAAGGTAGACAGACAGTATAAGAATATTCAATATTCACGTCCCAATAGGCGGACGGCCACAATCGCCTTGTCGTCAACCAAAGCTAAAGAGTCTTGTCTACGAGGGTTGAATGAAAAGTAATGCCTCCACTTTCGTTAAATGGGTTTGGATGGGAATATTTTAATAAATCAACCCAGAAATAATCCTTAGTATGTGGTCTTTAATTACCAATGTTCACTTTTCCACATAGTCACCAGCCAATTGTATACATTTCTGCCAACGTTGAATAAGTTTTCAGAAGCTGTCACGGAAGAAGTCGACACTCTGTTTCTGCAACCACAGTCTCACAGATCTCTTAACTTCTTCATCAGAAGCATAATGATGTCCCCGCAGATCGTCTTACATTATTGGGGACAGATGGAAGTCAGATGGCGCTAAATCTGGACTGTATGGAGGATGCCGTACGGTGGTGAGATTCAGTCTCTGAAGTTCTGCTGTGGTGGCACGTGAAGTGTGTGGTTTGGCATTGTCATGCTGCAGGAAAACATTTCTCTTTTCCTTTCGGACCATTGTTAGCTTTCAATTTCTCTCTGAGTGATACAACGATCGTCCTGAGTGAGTCGTCAACATTCTGCTTGTGGAACTCGGTGGTTGTTGTCACAGGACGTCCAACTCTTTGTTTGTTACGCAGGTCAGATATTCCCACCTCAACATCTTTAAACTTACTCGCCCAACGACGCACAGTACTCACATCAACACAATCACCATAAACTCATTTCATTCTCTGATGAATCTCCTTTGGGGTGACACCTTCTGTTGTCAAGAATCGCATTGACCGACCGTCTGCTCAGGATTCCATACTTTACACTGTAACAACACAATCGTTCAATGCTAGGACTCCCTGCCAACTGGAGCTATAGAGAAGAGACTACGGAAGAAGCCAGTACCTGCCGCATACCAAGGCTGCCAACTATTGATGAGTTACGAAGGTTAAGGCATTACTTTCCAGTGAACCCTCGTAATATTAGTTCTTCTTAATTTGATCGAATGGGTATTTCTTTTAACTTGAATCATTGTGCGATTTAGGTTTCTGTAAATGGTTAGCACAAAGCCATACACACAAACAAATCTTGTATATGTAGTCTATAAACTGACTGATTTTGACCCAAAAGTCGATATCGACGGTCGTGAAAACAGCGGGCTACCGCCTGGCCATCGTATAGTGACGCTTAGCGACGCTTTTGGGCTAAGAATGAAGTAGCGGTTGGCAAGGCAACCCGTTTTTCCTTGGTACTGATCGCTGTGTTGGTTTCTCGTAGTCGTTATTCTCAACTGCAGGTCGCAACATCTGGTGCACGAGCGGCCAGTCGGGTTAGCAGCGCACAGCGCCATGTGGCTCCACTGTGTGTCATGTGTTACAAGTAACGTAGCGGACAGCGGCTCCAGCAGGCAGTTTGCCCATTTCTGTACAACTTCGCTACGTACGTGGTGCAGGCATATCATCAGATTAAACCAGTCGATAAGAAGACGTTTCCAGAAGTTCTTTTTATCTTCGATGCTATAGATAATACTGGTCGTGAACAACAGCGCAACACAGTTCTATTCCCGCAAGATATGGAGGAGAACTTCTGTGCAGCTTGGAAGGCAGCAGATATGAGGTACTTGCAGACGTAAAGATGTGAGGGGGTGGCACAGAGAGGCGGGGGGGGGGGGGGGGCGGCTGAGACGAGCCTGGGTGGCTCATCGTTGGAGCATTTTCACACATTTTCTAAGAGACAGTCTCCACTCTTTGTAATATGAATATGTAACCGTAGACAAGATATGGTTTAAATTCAAAGGAATGGTATCGACGGCTACTGAGAGACATATACCAAATAAATTAGCGAGAGATGGTACTGATGCCCCACGGTACACAAAGCAGATCAGAACACTGTTGAAGAAGCAACGGAAAAAGCATGCCAAATTTAAAAGAACCCTCAAGATTGGCGAAGTCTTACAGAAGCTCGATATGCAGCGCGAACTTCAGTGAGAGATGCTTTTATTACTTTCCATAACGAAACTCTGTCTCGAAATTCAAAGAGACTCTGGTCATATGTAAAGGACACCAGCGGGAAGACGCAATCAATAGTTTTCTAAGTAGGCTGTTTCGGTTTTTATGCTGGTAACGCCACGTAGCGCTCTATATGAAAATCACTGACTGTGCTGTGTGCAGTCTGTGGCTGGTTGGCATTGTTGGAATATTCGCTACTGTAGTGTTGGGCAGTTGGATGTGAACAGCGCGTAGCGTTGTGCAGTGGGAGGTGAGCCGCCAGCAGTGGTGGATGTGGGGAGAGAGATAGCAGAGTTTTGAAATTTGTAAGACTGGATGTCATGAACTGATTATATATATATACTTTTTGTTGTGTACACAGTTCCGCGTAGTCAGCGCGTGCCCAACTTTCCCACTAGAGCACGCCCCGCTAAGCACAACAGCGCAGGCGCAGCGCTCGTCCGTCTCCGCACTACGAGATGGCCCTGCCATAGAGACGGACCAAATTCTGCTTCCACCGATCCGCGTATTAATATGTAAGGCAGCCAATGAGATTGTTGCTAACGTAGAACCTTTTCTCCTCGCGGATCACACTCGCGCAGTGATACCTGAACGCACGAGGTATTATAACGAGTGTACAGACCTCCAATTAGTCAGTCTGCATCAGTCTTCATTAGTCCGCATTTGTCTGTACCAGTCTATAGTCAAGTTTCAGTCTGCGCCTAATAAGATTATCACATTCCTGTACATAGCCATGAAGATAAATGAATGGACACTTTGTCAAGTATCAGAGATATGTGAAAATAGGATTAACGTACAAAGACTAAAGGAACTTCAGATTGTCAATTGTAAATAGCATCCAGAATCAAATTACGTAATATCTATGTTTTTTATTATTTTAATAAATGTGTGTGAAAATTAATCAAGTCCTGTTTAAGGTTGGTCACCATCAATCTGCTACTCTAAGCGTGCAAGTGGCATTTCTATCGTCTGACCTAACGGCAGAAGATAAACACGCCACGATAAGACCACGAGACATATTGCTGACACTCGCCTACTTCGTTAGAGCGACAAGTCAAATAATCTGATGGTGTGTGTACCGAAGGTCTTACAGTACGCACACCTCACTTTTGAACACTGTTAAGGTAAATACATTGCTTATTCTCTATCAAAATCATTCATTTGCTAACAATGCCCATCAGTAGTTACTGACTTCAGTAGTTAAAATCTTTTATTTAGCTGGCAGTGTTGGCACTCGCTGTATTGCGGTAGTCCGAGTAATTAAGATTTTTGTGAGGTAAGTGATCCATGAAAGATATAGGTTATTGTTAGTTAGGGCCATTCTTTTGTAGAGATTATTGAAAGTCAGATTGCGTTGCGCTAAAAATATTGTGTGTCTGTTTAGTGTTGATTAGAGAAGGTAAAGAGCGAAATGTCTGAGTACGTTCAGTTCTGCTCAGCTGTTTGAAAATCAAATAATGTAAGAGGTTTATCAGCACAGTAATTCATAAATTTTTCTAAAGGGCAATTTCAGTTTCACTGAGCGATAACAATGTTAATGTTACTGATGAGACTGCCAGTAAAGCAGAGTTACTAAATAAGGTTTTCCGAAATTCTTTCACCAAAGAAGACAAATAAAAAATTCTAGAATTCGACCAAGTACGACTGCCAACATGAGTAACTTAGGTGTAGATATTCTAGGTGTAGCAAAGCAGTTTCAATCATTTCATAAAGGCAAGGGATGATCGTATACCAGACAAGTTCCTTTCAGAGTATGCTGACAAAATAGATCCATATTTAGCAATCACATACAACCGATCGCTCGTTGGAAGATCCGTACCTAAAGACTGGAGTGTTTCATAAGTCACACCAATGTCCAAGAAAGGAAATAGAAATAATCCGCTGAATTACAGACCCACATCGCTAAACGTCGATTTGCAATAGGATTTCGGCACATATACCGTGTTGAAACATTATGGGTTATCTCGAATGATGATGATTGGTTTTTGAGGCGCTCAACTGCGCGGTCATCAGCGCCTGTACAAAGTCCCAATTTTGACGCAATCCAATTTTCACACAATCCAATCTAGCCACTGTCACGAATGATGGCGACGATGATGATGAAATGATGAGGACAACACAAACACCAAGTGTCCGGGCAGAGAAAATCCCCAGCTCGGCCGGGAATCGAGCCCGGGAGCCCGTGATCCAGAGGCAACAATGCTAGCCACTTGACCACGAGCTGCGCGCTGAGTTATCTCGAAGAAAACGATTTACTCACAAGCAACCAACACGGATTCATAAAATATCGTTCTTGTGAAACACAACTAGCTTTTTATTCTCACGAAGTAATGAGTGATGTTGACAGCGGATGTCAAACGGATTCCGTATTCTTAGATTTCCAGAGGGCTTTTGACACCGTGCCTCACAAGCGACCTCTGATCAAATTGTGGGCCTACGGACTAAAGTCTCAGTTGTGTGACTGGATTCGTGATTTCCTGTCAGAAAGGTCACAGTTCGTAGTAACTGACGGAAACTGATCGAGTAGAACAGAAGTAATATCCGGCGTTCGCCAAGCAAGTGTTGTAGGCCCTCTGCTGATCCCTATCTACATAAACGATTTGGGAGACAATCTGAGTAGCTTACGTAGATTGTTTGAAGATGATTCTGTCATTTACCGTATTATGGAGTCATCAGATTATCAAAAGCAATCGCAAGACGATGACGAGATATCTGCATGAGGCGAAAAGTGGCAGTTGACTCTAAATAACGAAAAAGGAATCCGCAAAATTTCGGTTACATGATAAATCACACAAATCTAAGGGTTGTAAATTCAAGTAAATACTTAGGGATTACAATTACGAATTACTTAAGGTGGAACGATAATGTTGTGGGTAGAGCAAACCAAAGACGATGACTTATCGGTAGAACGCTGAGAAAATGCAACATGTCTGCTAAAGATACTGCCTACGCTACGATTGTCCGCCCTCTTCTGCAGCATTGCTATGCGATGCGGGGTCCGCATCACACAGGATGACGAACATCGAAAAAGTTCAAAGAACGGCAGCTCGTTTTGTACTAGCGTGAAATATGTGAGAGAGCGCCGCGGATATGATACTTGAACTGGGATGACAATCATTAAAACAAAGGTGTTTTTCGTTGCGGCGGGATTCTCATGAAATTTCCATCACCAACTTCCACCTCAGATTGTGAAAATATTCCGTTGGTACCCACCTACATGGGGAGAAATGCTTATAGTAAGTGAAATCAGAATTCGCACAGAAAGATTTTTAAATGTTCGTTTTTCCCACGCACTTTTCGAAAGTGGAACAGTAGGGAAATAGCTTGAATCCATTGCCTGGCACTTAAATATGAACTGCAGATTAATCATGAAGATATAGGTTTAGATGAATAGCATGCGTTCCGGGTTCGAGACCTGCCACAGTTTTAATCTGCTTGAAAGCTCCATCAGCGCCATTCCGAAGGCTGATTTTATTTGGTCGGGTGCGCTCCCTGTCACAGAAGGTATCGAATCGAGAAGTTGGCCCAGCTATAGCATGTTGTGGAATTTCTCTATAGCTCTTTTGAAACTTGATTTCATTGCTCAGTAACAGCTATACGATGAAGATTCGTAGATGGTGGCTGCTGGGATTCAAATTCGTCTTCTCAAACGCATACTCGCTGTTCAGTAGGATTCATTTCTGTAGCCCTTGTTTACAAGTCTACCAAATATTCACCAGTCAGAAATTCATCTACCAGACTGGCTTGATGCAGCTGCACTTTACTAGCTGGTCAGTACATCGGAAAAGTCGCACATTTTGCTGCAGCTACATTTCTCTGTACCTCAGAGTGCTGACGGTAATCTCCCAATTTCTAATGAAGAAGTGAAGCCCCATGTCCCAAACCAACATTTAAGCCTGCGCACACCAGAATTCCCCCTCCCACCCTCCCCCTGTCCCCACTCTAAAGTCACCATAACCTCACGCCCACGACGTTCCGAGAATCACACCCATCACCACCTTACCTGAAAACGAATGAGCGATGAAAAACTAGGTGCAAGCTAAAGCGTTATACATCTGTGAAGAACACATTCTTGCACTCATTCACGGCACAGTCTAGACGTTGATGACCACACAGTAAATGACTGCGTGTCTGCACTGTCATGAACGGCACATATATAGCCGGAAGTAAAATATACCGAACCATCTTTTCTGTACGTACGCTCTTGTCGTGTAGCTGAAACAGATGGCACTACGAACTAAAGCGAATTGTCTTGCAAGTATAATCGAAGTTTGTTATGGTGGCGGAATATCAGTCCTCCTGCTGAGCGGTAAGTATTCGTCCCTGATTTCGTAACACACGTCGTATTATCCTGTCTCTTGTTATTGACAGTGTTTACCATACATTCCTTCCTTCGCTAATTCTGTGGAGAATCTCTTCATTCCATATCTTATGAATCCACCTGTAGCACCGCATCTCGAACTGTTCGATCCTCTTCTGTTCCAGTTTTCCCACTGTCCATGATTCACTGTCACATAGCGTTCTGCCACAAACGTACATCCTCACAATTTTCTTCCTCAAATTAAGGCCTGTGTTTGACACCAGTACAGTTCTCTTGGCCAGGAACGCCCTCTTTGCCTGTACCAGTCAGTTTCTTATGTCCACCGTCCTCCGTCCGTCATAGGTAATTTTGCTTCGACGGTAGCATAATTCCTTAACTTCTTCTATTTCTTGATTAACAATTTTTGTGTTAAGTTTATCGTTACTGTCATTCCTGTTACTTCACATTACCTTCCTCTTTTTCCGATTTACTCTCAATTCATATTCTATATTCATTAGACTGTTCATTCCATTCAACACATCCCGTAATTATTCTTCATTTTCACTGAGGATAGCAATGTCATCAGCGAATCTTATCATTGATATTCTTTCACCTTGAGCTTTAATTCACTCTTGAACCTTTCTTTTATTTCCACTATTGCTTTTTGGAGTTACAGATAAACCAATAGCGGCGAAGGCTGCATCCCTGTTTTACACTATTTTTAATCCGAGCACTTCGTTCTTGATCTTATATTCTTATTGTCCCCTCTTGGTTCCTCACATATTGTACATCACCATCTTTTCCTGTAGCTGACTCCTATTTTTCTCGGAATTTTGAACATCTTGCACCTTTTCAAATTGTCGAACGCTTTTCCTGGTCCGACAAATCCTACATGTTATATTGATTTTTCTTCAGTCTTGTTTCCCTTACCACCGTCAGAACTCCCTTTCTACATCTACATCTACATGGATACTCTGCAAATCACATTTAAGTGCCTGGCTGAGGGTTCATCGAACCACCTTCACAATTCTCCATTATTCCAATCTCATATAGCGCGCGGAAAGAATGAACACCTATATCTTTCTGTACGAGCTCTGATTTCCCTTATTTTATCTTGGTAATCGCTCCTCCATATGTAGGTCGGTGTCAACAAAATACACTCCTGGAAATTGAAATAAGAACACCGTGAATTCATTGTCCCAGGAAGGGGAAACTTTATTGACACATTCCTGGGGTCAGATACATCACATGATCACACTGACAGAACCACAGGCACATAGACACAGGCAACAGAGCATGCACAATGTCGGCACTAGTACAGTGTATATCCACCTTTCGCAGCAATGCAGGCTGCTATTCTCCCATGGAGACGATCGTAGAGATGCTGGATGTAGTCCTGTGGAACGGCTTGCCATGCCATTTCCACCTGGCGCCTCAGTTGGACCAGCGTTCGTGCTGGACGTGCAGACCGCGTGAGACGACGCTTCATCCAGTCCCAAACATGCTCAATGGGGGACAGATCCGGAGATCTTGCTGGCCAGGGTAGTTGACTTACACCTTCTAGAGCACGTTGGGTGGCACGGGATACATGCGGACGTGCATTGTCCTGTTGGAACAGCAAGTTCCCTTGCCGGTCTAGGAATGGTAGAACGATGGGTTCGATGACGGTTTGGATGTACCGTGCACTATTCAGTGTCCCCTCGACGATCACCAGTGGTGTACGGCCAGTGTAGGAGATCGCTCCCCACACCATGATGCCGGGTGTTGGCCCTGTGTGCCTCGGTCGTATGCAGTCCTGATTGTGGCGCTCACCTGCACGGCGCCAAACACGCATACGACCATCATTGGCACCAAGGCAGAAGCGACTCTCATCGCTGAAGACGACACGTCTCCATTCGTCCCTCCATTCACGCCTGTCGCGACACCACTGGAGGCGGGCTGCACGATGTTGGGGCGTGAGCGGAAGACGGCCTAACGGTGTGCGGGACCGTAGCCCAGCTTCATGGAGACGGTTGCGAATGGTCCTCGCCGATACCCCAGGAGCAACAGTGTCCCTAATTTGCTGGGAAGTGGCGGTGTGGTCCCCTACGGCACAGCGTAGGATCCTACGGTCTTGGCGTGCATCCGTGCGTCGCTGCGGTCCGGTCCCAGGTCGACGGGCACGTGCACCTTCCGCCGACCACTGGCGACAACATCGATGTACTGTGGAGACCTCACGCCCCACGTGTTGAGCAATTCGGCGGTACGTCCACCCGGCCTCCCGCATGCCCACTATACGCCCTCGCTCAAAGTCCGTCAACTGCACATACGGTTCACGTCCACGCTGTCGCAGCATGCTACCAGTGTTAAAGACTGCGATGGAGCTCCGTATGCCACGGCAAACTGGCTGACACTGACGGCGGCGGTGCACAAATGCTGCGCAGCTAGCGCCATTCGACGGCCAACACCGCGGTTCCTGGTGTGTCCGCTGTGCCGTGCGTGTGATCATTGCTTGTACAGCCCTCTCGCAGTGTCCGGAGCAAGTATGGTGGGTCTGACACACCGGTGTCAATGTGTTCTTTTTTCCATTTCCAGGAGTGTATTTTCGCATTCGGAGGAGAAAGTTGGTGATTGGAATTTCGTGAGAAGATTCAGTCGCAACGAAAAACGCCTTTCCTTTAATGATGTCCAGCCCAAATCCTGTATCATTTCTGTGACACTCTCTCCCATATTTCGCTGCCTTTCTTTGAACTTTTTCGATGTACTCCGTCAGTCCTATCTGGTAAGGATCCCACACTGCTCAGCAGTATTCTAAAAGAGGACGGACAAGCGTAGTGTAGGCAGTCTCCTTAGTAGGTCTGTTACATTTTCTAAGTGTCCTGCCAATAAAACGCAGTCTTTGGTTAACCTTCCCCACAACATCTTCTATGTGTTCGTTCCAATTTAAGTTGTTCGTAATTGAAATACGTAGGTATTTAGTTGAATTTACGGCTTTTAGATTAGACTGATTTATCGTGCAACTGAAGTTTAACGCGTTCTTTTTAGCACTCATGTGGATGACCTCACACTTTTCGTTATTCAGGGTCAACTGCCACTTTTCGCACCATTCAGATATCTTTTCTAAATCGTTTTGCAGTTTGTTTTCATCTTCTGATGACTTTATTAGTCGACAAACGACAGCGTCATCTGCAAACAACCGAGGACGGCTGCTCAGATTGTCTCCCAAATCGTTTATATAGATAAGGAACAGCAAAGGGCCTATAACACTACATTGGGGAACGCCAGAAATCACTTCCGTTTTACTCGATGACTTTCCGTCAATTACTACGAACTGTGACCTCTCTGACAGGAAATCATAAATCCAGTTACATAGCTGAGACAATATTCCACATGTACGCTATTTCACTACGAGCCGCTTGTATGGTACAGTGTCAAAAGCCTTCTGGAAATCCAGAAATACGGAATCGATCTGAAATCCCTTGTCAATAGCACTCAACACTTCATGTGAATAAAGAGCTAGTTGTGTTTCACAGGAGCGATGTTTTCTAAACCCATGTTGACTGTGTGTCAATAGACCGTTTTCTTAGAGGTAATTCATAATTTTCGTACACAATATTTATTCTAAAATCCTGCTACATATCGACGTGCCGTTACCTTTTGTAAACTCAAACTGATGATCATCTGATAGATCCTTGTTTTCCTTTCCATGCTTCTGCATATTATTCTTGTTTGCACCTTGGATGCATGAAGTTTTAAGCTGTTTATTCAACAGTATCGCACCGCACCAATCTGCCCTTGCTATCGTCGGTGTTACGTGGATGGTTAGTTTACTGTCCCAAATCTGGTGTCAGTTTGTGTATTGGTTACGTTATAGGCCCCACGCTAGTGAATAAATCGCCGCTTTTTTGTCCATCAGCCATGAGACTTAGTTATTAGTGTTGATCCCCAGACCTCTGAGGTTAACCTAGCAGTGATAAAATTAGTACAGCTGGCAACAGATCACACGAAGTGCGATAGGAAAGCCTAGAGTGTGCTTATGGTTCATCTAGTGTTTCTAGTACATTAAAGACGATGACTGACTGCGCGTGTACTGCTGTACCTCATGCGATGCCCCAACGTCTCGGTCGCCTATTAGAGGAAACAAATTGCAGAGTAGCTACAGGCAGTGCCTTCGTCGACGCGGGGTCACTCTGGTATTCTCCACCTGCTCCGGGTCCGTGGCAGGCTCGAATTACTACATCTCTCCGGGCTCACAAATCATACGCCGCTCTCGCTAATGTGATGTCAAGTTGTCGGAATGCGGTAAGAGGAATTTCATAAATATACCGGGCGCCCGCCGGGAACCTGTTCTGCATCACATTTATAACGGCGGCGAAACGCCCTAACAGGCCTGCGACGGAGAAAACAACAGCTGTCCTAGGCGAGGGCGCCGCTGTAACCTTTGTAGACGTTACACGCGATCATGTGTGTAACACTCTGTTACAAGATGCTTGTACGCTTGAATTCCAAAGAATCTCGGCGATTCGTTTGTTGTGGAAGATGGTAATGTATAGAGCTTAAGTATGGATGGCGCTGACAAGTTTTTCGTATTTCTGTTTTCTGAATCACCTCGAGGAATTCCATCGTTTATCGCGTATGAGAGACCGAACTACTATTTCAGAAGGTATGCTAAAATCTCTTACGAATCTTCTAAAATTTACTGTTAGCTTTAGATCCAGGCATTGTTATTTACCTGGTCCTCTTCCACGCAGAAACAACGGATTTTAGTAGTCGGTGAGAACGAAACAGAAATACAGTTTTTAGTTATAACTAGGTGAATCGTATAATACACTACTGGCAATTAAAGTTGCTGCACCACGAAGTTGAGGTGCTACAGACGCGAAATTTAACCGACAGGAAGAAGATGCTGTGATATGGAAATGATTAGCTTTTCAGAGCATTCACACAAGGTTGGCGCCGGTGGCGACACCTACAACGTGCTGACATGAGGAACGTTTCCAACCGATTTCTCATACACAAACAGCAGGTGACCGGCGTTGCCTGGTGAAGCGTAGTTGTGATGCCTCGTGTAAGGAGGAGAAATGCGTGCCGGCCGCGGTGGTCTAGTGGTTCTAGGCGCGCAGTCCGGAACCGCGGGACTGCTACGGTCGCAGGTTCGAATCCTGCCTCGGGCATGGATGTGTGTGATGTCCTTAGGTTAGTTAGGTTTAAGTAGTTCTAAGTTCTAGGGGACTAATGACCACAGCAGTTAAGTCCCATAGTGCTCAGAGCCATTTGAACCATTTTTGAGAAATGCGTACCATCACGTTTCCGACTTTGATAAAGGTCGGATTGTAGCCTATCGCAATTGCGGTTTATCGTATCGCGACATTACTACTCGCGTTGGTCGAGATCCAATGACTGTTAGCAGAATATGGAATCGGTGGGTTCAGGAGGGTGATATGGAACGCCATGCTGGATCCCAACGGCCTCGTATCACTAGCAGTCGAGATGGCAGGCATCTTATCCGCATGGCTGTAACGGATCGTGCAGCCACGTCTCGATCCCTGAGTCAACAGATGGGGACGTTTGCAAGACAACAACCATCTGCACGAACAGTTCGACGACGTTTGCAGCAGCATTGACTATCAGATCGGAGACCATGGCTGCGGTTCCCCTTGACGCTGCATCACAGACAGGAGCGCCTGCGATGGTGTACTCAACGACGTACCTGGGTGCACGAATGGCAAAACGTCAATTTTTCGGATGAAAAAAAAATAGTTCAAATGGCTCTGATCACTATGGACTTAACTTCTGAGGTCATCAGTCCCCTAGAAGTAAGAACTACTGAAACATAACTAACCTAAGGACATCACACACATCCATGCCCGAGGCAGGATTCGAACCTGCGTCCGTAGCGGTCGCGCGGTTCCAGACTGTAGTGCCTAGAACCGCTCGGCCACCCCGGCCGGCTTTTCGGTTGAATCCAGGTTCTGTTTACAGTATCATGATGGTCGCATCTGCCTTTGGCGACATCGCGGTGAACGCACATTGGAAGCGTGTATTCGTCATCGCCATAGTGGAGTAATACCCGGCGTGATTACACGTCTCGGTCACCTCTTGTTCGCACTGACGGCATTTTGAACAGTGGACGGTACATTTCAGATGTGTTACGATGCGTGCGAAACCCTACATTTCAGCAGGATAATGCACGACCGCATGTTGCAGGTCCTGTACGGGCCTTTCTGGATACAGAAAATGTTCGACTGCTGCCATGGCCAGCACATTCTCGGGATCTCTCACCAACAGAAAACTTCTGGTCAATGGTGGCCGAGCAACTGGCTCGTCACAATACGCCGGTCACTACTCTTGATGAACTGTGGTATTGTGTTGCAGCTGCATGGGCAGCTGTAGCTGTACACGCCATCCAAGCTCTGTTTGACCCAATGCCCAGGCGTATCAAGGCCGTTGTTACGGCCAGAGGTGGTTGTTCTGGGTACTGATTTCTCAGGATCTATGCACCCAAATTGCGTGAAAATGGAATCACATGTCAGTTGTAGTATAATATATTTCTCCAATGAATACCCGTTTATCATCTGCATTTCTTCTTGGTGTAGCAATTTTAATGGCCATTAGTGTATTTTAGTATATTCCTGCTTACTTATGAGACGCATGCAATAAGTAATACAACAAATATTTTTCAGAAAGCAGTTTGGTTTTATTCAGGATTCGAATACAACAAATTATTCGCCACTCTTTTGGTCACAAAACCTTACTTTTCAATATAATCTGCGATCAATGTAACGGCCTTAAGTCACCGTACTGGGCCGGCCAGAGTGGCCGAGCGGTTCTAGGCGCTTCAGTTAGGAACCGCGCGACCGCTACGGTCGCAGGTTCGAATCCTTCCTCGGGCATGGATGTGTGTGATGTCCTTATGTTGGTTAGGTTTAAGTAATTCTAAGTTCTGGGGGACTGATGACCTTAGCTGTTAAGTCCAATAGTGCTCAGAGCCATTTGAACCATTTTTCACCGTACTGGGAAGGCCTGTATGCTCGCAAGGTACGACTCTACTTGTTGACGTCGGAGCCAACGTCTTGCAGCATCAATACCCTCCCCATCATCCACGTACTACTTCCCGCGGAATGCGTCCTTCAGTGCAGCAAACACGTGCGAGATCCGGATTATAGGGTGGATGAGGAATAGTCGAATGATGTTTTGTGAGCTGCTCTCGGGTGCGCAGACTTTTGTGAGGCCTTACGTCGTCATAGTGTAGAAATTCATTTACATTTTCGCGGCGAGGAAAACGCTGTAGTCGTTTCTTCAATTTACTGATGGTAGATTACTACATTTCAGAGTTGATCGTTGCACCATGAGGCAGGACATCAAACAGAATAACGCCTCCTGGGTTCCAGAAGACTGTCGCCATGACGTTACCTACTGAGGGTGCTGCTTTGAACATGTTCTTCGGAAGAGATGTGATGCGGCGCCACTCCATGCATTGCCGTTTTGTTTCTGATCGAAGTGATGAGACCGTGTTTCATCGCCAGTGACGATACTCTACACAAATTTGTCACGATCAGCCTTGTAATACACAAGCAATCACGCACAGATGGTGCTTCGTAGCTCTTAGGCGGTGAGAAAACCAGCAGGTATTACATCTTTGAGTACTGCAACTGATAGAAGAGTAAGTCAGCATTACCAACGGAGACAGACAGTTGAGAAGCGGGATGTTTAATTGCGATCCATCGGTCACTTCGAAGGAGAGCGTACGCACATTTAACAGTAATGATGATGATGATGAGCTTCCATACTCCGAGGAGCGTAGGGGACGATGCGGGAGACCCGCACCGCCGTGCTAGAAAACGTCCTAGTGGAGGCGGTTTCCCTTTGCCTTCCTCCGACCGTAATGGGGATGAATGATGGTGAAGCAGAGGACACAACAACACCCAGTCATCTCGAGGCAGGTGAAAATCTCTGACCCCGCGGGGAATCGAACCCGGAACCCGTGCTCGGGAAACGACAACGCTACCGCGAGACAACGAGCTGCGAATAACTAAATGAAACAAAACTCTTTAACAATCACGACAATCGGCTTTGTCAGTACTGAACAGAAAACGAAACTCCTCTTAAAGCCATTAATTGTGCAGTACGCATTATATAGGTTTATAAAATCATTTTTGTTGTAATTACTACACAAACGCGAACGAAGCACCGGGCTTTAACCTAGTGAGAGACACAGACCATGAGAAATCGTTTGACTCTAAATTTTTACTGTGTAAACGACGTTACGGAATGTGTTGGAGGATGGCTCTGGTACCATTGGCATTTCGCCCCGTTTTCTGGCGAGTAAAGAGGCCAAATGTCGATAAAGTTTCGCATGAGCTCTGATTTCGCCGATTTTCTAGTCGTAGTCATTTTGCGATCTGTTGCCGACTCCTCCCGGAACGTACCCCTTTGAAATTTCAACAGCAAACTCTCTGTGAAGCACAAAACCTCTCTAGTAGCGTCTGCCACAGGAGACTGTTAAGCACTCGGAGTCTCTTCCTCCGGATAGTTACCCTTAGTTGTTATTATATCCAGCGATTTATCACAAACAGCGCAATCGTACAGAAATAGACAAAGAGACCTTTTAATGTGGAGTGCGCTGCATTTACGTTCAGGTTATCTGCCATGCCCGGCCCAAATCGTTCATCCTCTGCAGTTCTTGTATTTCGCTGCAGTCTTCACGAAGCTCCCATTGTTATCCATTACATCATAAGACGGCTATTCGGAAAGTAAGTTTCGATCGGTTACGAAATGGAGACCACTGTGAAAATTCGATAAAGCTTTGCACTGATGTATTGGTCAGTCTCTCTAGTACGTTCGTCGAACGTGTTACATCGCTCTTCTCAGTTCTGCGCTCACAATGAGCATTTGGAGATGCCTAGAAAACACAGCAACACCCAGTCATCTCGAGGCAGGGACCCCACATGGAATCGAACCCGGGACCCCGTGCGGGGGAAGTGAGAACGCTACCGCAAGACCACGAGCTACGGACACATTCAACATTACAGGAGTCAAAGCTGCGTGCTGCCTGATGACTCGCGAAGATCGGATAGGTTTGCGCTACTTCATTACGATGATGACAGACACCTCGCCTAGCGAGTCGCTATGATTTTGTTCACTGTCAGATCTCCGTAGACATTCTGCAAGCGCCTATGAATATCTGCGATGCCCAGGTTTTCTTCCAAAAAAACTCAATGACAGCTCTATGCTTGGAACGCAAGCCCGTTACAGTCGACATTTTGAAGGCTACGTACAGCGCTGCCATCCATCGGAACTTTGTGAAAATATAGGGGCCGGAGCGGGAATATTCCCCAATGTCCCACAACAAATTACTCTTGTTCACAGCCGAAATCGGCCGAGAAAAAAAAATGTTTTGCATTATTTATGAAACGTCACTCGTGCTTACATACTTATCCAGCGGTCAGCTGCGTCAACGATCAGTCTTCACTGCATTCTTTTCTGTTGCTGCTTCCTCCCAATTGACTGCATTCAAAGCTTCCGCATCTTTTGTTTACGTCATCTTCCCCTCCGTTTCTTGGCCTAACCAGGGGTCTTTCAGATGGAATGTGGACAATGAAAGGTGACTTAGGAAGTCGGTTTTCTGGCACATGGATTACGTGACCTGCCCACTGGAGTCACCTGCTCAGTTGATATCGTAAAACCTTGGGCCGGTTCATCTTCTCGTAAAATTCGTTATTCTTTCTTGCTCTCAAAGTATTTCCGTCTCTCACCGGCCCCATATTCTTCTCATAGTCTTTCTTTCAAATGTTATAAGCTTTCACATCTCTCTTTCAGTTAGCGTCTATCTCTGTGAAAGGACAGTGGACTGTGGGGCGTATAATGGCATTGTATATCTTCAATACTGTTACATGCCCCATTGTCCTCTATGGTTCAGGGAAGTGAACACTTCCTAAACGGCGTTTACAAAAACTTCAAACATTTTATTACACTAATGAATTTACGTATTTGTTTATTTATGTTGTATTATGATCCCCATGTTGCATGGTCTTGGTTAATGCACTTATACATTCAAAACTGGAAGACGTTAGTGTCAGGGGTATAAGGTCAGATATTGTGATAATTGCTACCTTAATATGTACCCACTTCAGTTTACTAGTTGCTTTTTCTCTGCACCTAACAGTCTTGACACAAACATGTCACATACTGTACTATATGATGTTTTGGTTCAAATGGCTTTGAGCACTATGGGACTTAACATCTGAGGTTGTAAGTCCCCTAGAACTTAGAACTACTTAAACCTAACTAACCTAAGGACATCACACACATCCATGCCCGAGGAAGGATTCGAACCTGCGATCGTAGGAGTCACGCGGTTCCGGACTGAAGCGCCTAGAACCGCTCGGCGACACCGGCCGGCTCATATCCTCAATATCGACAGACGATGAACTGTTCTATGTTTTCTGCACAGTTATAACTAGAGCACCATGTGGATTATGCCTGACAGTATAGACTAACAATTGAGCCTCCATGCATCCACTCTTCAACGCCTGTCCTGCTGTCCAGAGCAAACATGCATTAATGGCTTGCTGTTGCCACATGGACATGGAGGTAATAACCAACCTAAAACATACTATCCCTAATGACTATAATTATTAGTCTACAAATGAAGTACACACCGACGTGATGTTGTTCAGCACAGTGTCCTCAGAAACAAGTGAAAACATCTGCTTTTACGTATTAGGATTACGGAAAGGATTGGTAGTCAACAGCTCGTATTGTTAGTCAGTCAACAGATTGTAATAATAATGTAATAATACTTAGAAAGTGTATTTTTTTTGTTAACATACCTTTTTTTTTACAAGGATCAATGCCTAATGCAGGGTCAATTAGAATGTCAGTAGTGTTTGTTGCAGGATTATATTCGTTTACAGGATATCATATTTTGGAACGTTTCCACACCGACCCCTGTTTGTGCTATTCAATCTGCTGCTGGGGACGATGTTATTAATTTTGCTTACTTTGTGCTTTTGTGTTCCTGGAGTGCATTGTGACTTGTTAGTTAACGTGTGGCAATCCAAGCAATAGCTCGTGAGTGGACGATGGGATTTAACAATGCAGAGACAGTCGAAATGCTCATGGTATATGGAGAGTGTGGGAAGAATGCAGTCCGCTCTCGTGACAAGATATTGTCAGTTTTTGGGTGTTATGTTGACGAGTTGCGCAACGGATTGATCTGACAAGTACCTTTTGGCTCGTGCAAGAAGCAATTTCCACCCCACACTACTACAGAAGTCAGACAGACGCTCCTAACATACCAAAAAGAAATGCCTGAGAAACTTTCAGCAATAAATATCTTCTGGAGACGTCAACTGTAAGGAAAAGCACAAAAATATTCTATTTTCTTACGTAACTAGTGAGATACTTGGGTGCTGGAGTATTGCTAGTTAGTGTAAGAAAAACATTAAACGAACTGAAAATATTTATTGCAAAATTTGAGAAAATCAAGTGAAACTTTTATTTATAAACTGATACACAAATTTCCGTGTTCTTTTAGGAATAGGATGTTACCTCTTATGGATAGGAATCCTGTTAATGAAATTTATATACAAAGTGTGGGAAAGCTCTTTTATCCCGTTTCTTTAAGAATGTTATTTTGTTGGCAGAATGTCTGAGAGCTGCGCCTCCTCAACTTGAATAATTATCCTATTGAATTTTTCTAAGTACGTTCGAGGCTGTCGCGTGAGAAATCTAATGGAGTGACGTGAATGAAGTTTTGTGGCGGCGTTCGTAGCGACAAACAATTCGCTGTAGAAACGGCTTACGAAGTCACCGCCACACTTTTAATAGCGGGCCGACCGGTCCGCTGGAACAGTGAACAGAAACATGAAAACCCAAACACTCTGATTAAATAAAAGTCGGTACTTATCTTTATTAACGAAGATACAGAAACACAGTAGTGAACTCCGTGTCTACAGAGATCTGTCTAGTTCGAGTCGGAGCGGCTAGGTCAGCGTCGGCTGACGACAAACAACAACTCTGCTGCGATGAACACACAACTGACTAGCAAGTACACAATTCGGCGGCGAGTATACAACTGAGCGGCGAATACAGAACTGTCCTAGCGCTCGCGACTCCAGCGCTTAAGAAACCAGAAGCCAGCGGTGGCGCGCGCAGACTTGCGGCGATTTCCTGTCTCGCTGGCGCTGCTTATGCGGACGGCGTCCGGACTTTGATGCTGCCAACCTTTTGGCAGCGGGCTCGGGTGGCATTACTGGCTAGGATATAACACTCCTCCCCCCCAAATCGCCGCACCGTCGTTGAATAATGACGTGGCGAGCGTCGACGGCGGGGGAGGGGTCTGGCCGCAGGCGTAGCAGAAGAGACCGGGGCGGAGACTGTTGTCGGTGGCAGTCCCCGGTCCGCACCCCAGCATTGGCTGCGCGGGGCCTCGGGAAACACCGACTGAAAACCGAGGTCAGGGTGCACGCCTGTGACCACGGGCGCAGCTTCAGGTACTGGACGCGACGGGGCGTCGGGACCCACGAAGAGAGGCAGCGTCTCCTGACGCTGCGTCGACGGCTGCTGAGTGGGCGCCGGACAAGGCGCTGCGGTGTCAGACTCCTTGGGGGTGCCCAAGGAAAGCGGCTGCAGGACAGGCTGCACAGCCACCGCTTGGGAAGGCGGCCCGGCTGAGGGGTCGACGTCCATCAGCTCCGAAGGCGGTGGCGACTGAAGAGGGACCGCAGGCGCCGGAGCGACCACCTGGGGCGCTCCCGGATGAAGCTGCGCGGGAGGCATCAACGGGACGGGCTGTCGGCGTGGTAGCGGCGACGGCTGCTGCTGCTGCCCTGGGGGCGGCAGCGAAGTCGGAAGGCGCGGCTGGAACCCGCCGCGGACCAAATCTGTGGACAAAGAACGAGCGGCAGAATCCGGGCGGCCAGCGCGGCGCAACTGGTTCTGATGCCTCCTGTGCACCCCAGTAGCACCTTGAACAGTATAAAAACCGCGACCCTGGACACTTATCACGGTACCACGTTCCCAACGACGGCGACCGTGATAAACTCTGAAAAAAACGGCGTCGTTGCGCTGAAAACGCGTGCGATGCTCAGAAGCGGCGGGTCGATCCGGGGGGTGCAACAACCGTAGTAGGGTGCGATGACGACGGCCGTGGAGAAGCTCCGCAGGCGAAGGGCCGTCGCGTGGCGTGGTCCGGTACGACGACAGGAACGTGATGAGGGCCTGCTGCCGAGAGTGCGTAGCACGAAGGCGGTCCATATGATCCTTGAATGTGCGTACAAAACGTTCCGCTGCACCATTCGATTGAGGATGGAACGGCGGAGTAAGAACACGGGGAATGCCATTGGCAGAACAAAAACTTTCAAATTCAGCAGAGGTAAATTGTGGACCATTGTCAGACACTAAAACTTCTGGAAGACCCTCAATACAAAAAATTGAAGTCAACGCCTGTATAGTTTGTGCAGAAGTTGTAGACCGCATGGGCACAACAAACGGAAAATTACTAAATGCATCTATCACGATGAGCCAAAGAGAATTCCAATATGGACCAGCGAAATCAATATGTACTCGCTGCCAGGGACCGGCAGGGCGTGCCCACTCAAAATAGCGTTGAGGCGGAGCAGCTTGGTGTTCGGCACACGTCGAACAATCTGTAGACATCTGCGTAATCTGCTTATCAATGCCGATCTATGTACAATGACGGCGGGCAAGCTGCTTGGTGCGGACCACTCCCCAATGACCTTGATGTAACAAGTCGAGGACCTTGGATTGGAGCACTTGGGGAACCACTACACGAAGCTGGTCATTCTCGGTGCGTAACAGCAAAACTCCGTGCGAAACAGACAACAGATGACGTTGCGGATAATAGCGACGAACCACAGGATCCGATACGTCCTTTGCCTTGGACGGCCAACCACGTTGAACAAAACGTAATAGTAAACTCAGATGAGGATCCGTAGCTGTCTCACGTGCCACCTGACGATAATCAATCGGAAAATCCCGGAGGGATTGATGCTCATCGGCGTCAATCTGATGGCAAGAGTCGTCAGAGGAATCGAAGACATCATCCGCAGCAATCGGCAATCTAGAAAGCGCGTCAGCGTTTGCATGCTGAGCTGTAGGGCAATACAGTATCTCATACTGGTATTGTGATAACAAAAGATCCCAGCGTTGTAGTCTCTGAGCTGTCCGCTGAGGAACTGGTTTAGACGGATGAAACAGTGACGTCAGGGGCTTGTGATCTGTTACTAAATAGAATGGTCTACCATAGAGGTAGTGATGGAATTTTGTGACACCGAACACAATAGCCAACGCTTCCTTGTCCAATTGGCTATAATTACACTGAGCTTTGTTTAGCAATTTAGATGCGAACGCAATAGGACGTTCGGTGTTACCGACTCGGTGAGACAACACAGCACCGAGGCCGAAAGAAGAGGCATCACAAGCTAACACCAGAGGCTTGTTAGGGTCGTAATGGACCAGACAACGATCATTCAATAAAGCCTCTTTAAGCTGCTGAAAGGATGATTGGCAATCAGCTGACCACACAAACGGAACATTCTTACGGCGGAGACGATGCAACGGTGCAGCAATCTGTGATGCATTAGGTATAAACCTAATATAATATGTCAATTTGCCAAGAACTGCTTGCAATTCATGCAGATTGCGAGGGGCGGGCAAATCACGAATAGCTGCTAAATGTGACTGGGAGGGATGAATGCCTTGAGCATTAGTAACATGTCCCAGATACTCCATCTCCGTAAGGAAAAATGAACATTTATCGATGTTGCAACGTAGGCCTGCCTGAGACAACACTGTAAACAAACACTCCAAATTACGGAAATGTTCAGCAGGCGTCCGACCGGACACAACAATATCGTCTAAATAGTTGCAACACGATGGCACATTAGCCAGAAGTTGTGACAAAAAACGCTGAAAAACAGCTGGAGCTGACGCACAACCAAAAGGCAAACGCAGAAAACGGAACAACCCCAACGACGTGTTTATGACAAAATACTGTTGTGATTGCTCGTCGAGGGGCAATTGCAAATATGCTTCACGGAGATCAATTTTGGAAAAGAAACGAGCTTCCCCTAACTTATCCATCAGCTCGTCCGGTCTAGGCAAAGGAAAAGAATCAATGACAGTCTGAGGATTAACTGTCGACTTAAAATCAGCACACAAACGTAACTTGCCAGACGGTTTCTTTATAATAACTAAGGGAGAAGCCCGCTGGCTCGCTGGAACGGGTTGAATAACACCGTTGTTTTGCTAACGACGAAGTTCATCTGCTACAGGTGCCCGGAGGGCGTGAGGCACTGGACGAGCACGAAAAAATCGAGGCTGAGCATTATCTTTTAACGTAATATGAGCGGCAAAGTTCGCAGCACAACCTAGTTCGTCTTTAAATATGTCACTGTATTGTTTACACAAATCGGTTATGCTGTCTTGAGGAACAACAACAGAATTAATTTGCAACACATTGTCTTGGATAGACAGGCCAAACAAGTCAAAACAGTCTAATCCGAAAATGTTTACACTGTCTGTAGCGCGGAGCACTGTGAATGAAACTGTTTTTGTATTGCCACGGAATGTGGCTGGCACGCTACATACACCTAACACAGGAATTTGTTCTCCACTATAAGTAGCCAAAGAATGTTTTGCCGCTGAAAGTTTAGGGCGGCCGATAGCCGCATACGTAGCACTATTTATGAGAGTCACAGACGCACCAGTGTCTAATTGAAAATTGAAGGTCTTATCCTGGATGCGTAGCTTCACAAATAGTTTATTACACTGTCTCTGGATCGGTGCAGTGGAGGCGGAAGACACAAAATCAGCGCGTTTAGCGCGTGTTTGCTGCTTACGACAACTCGTGGGTTGGGCGGGTGGAACAACAACTCCCGCTTCACTTGCAGTCTGTACATTACTTTTTACAGCGTTTGAATTACGCTTGGGTCGCATAGCAGAGGGCTGGGTGGGTGGCTTATTGCGAACAAGTTTATTACCCACACGAACCGTGGAAGAGTCTTTAAACGCGACCTTCTGGGCGGGCTGGCTTTGAAGAACATGAATATCCATGGGCTGGGCAGCACTAGAATTGTTCTTGCGTTTACGCAAACAAACAGTCTGGATGTGTCCTTTCCTTTGACAAAAGTGACAAACCGCGTTTCTTAACGGGCAACGTTTACGAGGATGAGCAAGAACACGCTTAGGGCAAGACTTAACTCTATCATTTTGCACACGCGGCTGACGAATGTGTTTAACATGACGCGGCCGGCTAGTGTTTACAGTCTGACTCTGCCGGTGGGGCCGCGGGCGTGACATAACTTGCTTAGCACAGGCAATTTGAGAAATACATGGCTGTTCTAACTCACACTCAGCATAGTCAAAAGTATCTTGGGCTTCAATGATGTTCATCACAGTCTCTAATGACGGGTAGGGCAACTTTAAGATAGCAGCACGAATACGAGAATCTGCAATGTTTTGAGTAATAGCGTCTCGTAACATGACATCACTGTAGGAAGCTCCACACACACAATTAAATCGGCACTGACGGGTGAGGCCCCGTAAATCTGTTAACCACTGTTTATTAGATTGATGTGGCAGTTTCTTTAATCTGAAGAACTTGAATCTGGCTGCTGCCACGTGAACTCGCGACTCGAAATACTCAGCAAGCTTGTTAACAACAACGTCATAGTCTAAAGCTTCTGGCTGGGATTCCGGAAACAACTTACAAAGTAGTCGATAGACTTCCACGCCTGCAGTGGAAATTAAATAAAGCTGCCGCTCAGTACCTGTGATTTTGTAGACTGTCATGTGCGCCTGCAACTGCACGAAATATTCTCGCCATTCTTCTCGTGATGCATCAAAAGCACGGAAAGGTGGTGCTGCCTGTGCTTGTTCCTTTTGTGTTGGAGGATTAGCCGCTTGTTTGGCGATTGCTTCCACCAGACTTTGTATTTGCTGACTCTGTAACAAGATCAACTGTTGTAATTCGGCAGACATAGTGAACACAAATTAAACCAGCCCCCAAAAGTTTATCGCTATAAGTAGTATAACCAGAAACAAGTTGAACCAGCCCTGCACACGAGTTCGGAAGCCCTCGTCGCCAGTTTTGTGGCGGCGTTCGTAGCGACAAACAATTCGCTGTAGAAACGGCTTACGAAGTCACCGGCTCACTTTTAATAGCGAGCCGACCGGTCCGCTGGAACAGTGAACAGAAAGATGAAAACCCAAACACTCTGATTAAATAAAAGTCGGTACTTATCTTTATTAACGAAGATACAGAAACACAGTAGTGAACTCCGTGTCTACAGAGATCTGTCTAGTTCGAGTCGGAGCGGCTAGGTCAGCGTCGGCTGACGACAAACAACAACTCTGCTGCGATGAACACACAACTGACTAGCAAGTACACAATTCGGCGGCGAGTATACAACTGAGCGGCGAATACAGAACTGTCCTAGCGCTCGCGACTCCAGCGCTTAAGAAACCAGAAGCCAGCGGTGGCGCGCGCAGACTTGCGGCGATTTCCTGTCTCGCTGGCGCTGCTTATGCGGACGGCGTCCGGACTTTGATGCTACCAACCTTTTGGCAGCGGGCTCGGGTGGCATTACTGGCTAGGATATAACATGAAGTATGTTATTTCTAATGAAGGGAAGATGGGGCTCGCCTACGCTGCAGCGCACAATACCGTGAGCTGCGACAACTGCTGCCTGCGTCGTTAGACGCTGAAAAATAACAAAACTATCTCTTTCTCTCTGGATTGACCTTCGTCAGTCGAATGTTCACTACACCTTGATGAAGTCAAGGACTCGTTCATTTTTGGAACACAACTTACGACCAGCTTAGAGACAGAAGTGATGACACTTTCTGCAGGACCCGACCATCATTTTGCAGGACAATGCTCAACCACGTACAGTGCAAGCTATACTGATTTGTTTGACTGATGGGGCCGCTAAGTGCTATACCACCTACTGCACTCCCCTGACTTAAGCCCTCGTGAGTTCAACTCGATTTCTAAACTGAAGGAAACACTTCACGGCATTCGTTTCAGAGCTGATACAAATTTGTCGGGCAAATAGACCGCGCCGCTCGAACTGTCAACACAAGTGGCACTGCTAAGAGTATCCTACGACTTACACATCGCTGGGTTATACAGAATGCTGGGGACTACTTTGAAAAATCAGTAAAACTTTGAAACATGCATCTATTTTGTACGACCTGTAAATAAATAGTTGCCACTATTAAAGTTCCAACCCTTGTATATTGTCATATATATTGCCATATAAAACTCCCTTGCGGTCCGCCCGAAATTACTTTTACGGTACTCCTATGTGTAAAGACTTAGTTCCGTTTATAGTGACATGCTGTGCTGTATTTGCTAGGGACACTCCAGTCCACTCGGAAAGCTGGTCTCATATCCAGTGCACCTACATTTTTTTTAATTAGTCGAATGTACTGAACTGCATCAAAAGCCTTCCGGAAGTGAAAGAAACCGGCGTCCGGTGTCGTCAAGGACGCAGATACCTATTGCCTTCTCGGCCTTCTGGGTCTCGTTGAGAACAGAACGAGCGGATTTTCACAGGATCGTTGATTGTGCACATTGTGGTCATTCCTACATAGGAGGTTATGGGTATGTGTACATAGAAAGTGTTCCAAAATACTACAACCGACTGAAGTCAGCGATTTCGGCTACAAATGCATGCAGTCAGTTTTTGACTCTCGACAAGGTTTTGACTACACTTAAATCGGAGGTGAAGATGAATAGGAAATTTCGGCCCTGTTTGTAAACACAAATTCTAAGACACCAAACTTATTAGTCATTATCTCAGTAACTACTGAAGATAATTTTCGGGTAAGACATTTAGAACAATATCATACTATCCCTATGACCTGCCCTAATCAGTTGTATCTCCCATTCCATAGCTGATAAGTTCAAATATCATCTCTAATACCGTAGCGTTATCCGAAAATTTACGGGCAGCCACATACACGTTTTCCATGAAATGTTCCGTCGCTACTGCTCCTAAGGTAAGGGAGTTTGTAAAGTACACTGTTTGCATGTTTGATCCGACTCCAGTACTTAACTTCAACGTTGCTTAGTTTTCGCCATCCATACTTACCTCACTAGACATCATCGAATTATTTACAGCTGGTAAACACACTTCCACCACCGGAGTCAAGCCTATATTTGAGATATATGATCCTGTCTTAAATAAAGATTTCGTTGGTATTTTAGGCAGCTTTCAGTTTCAAGTACTACATGGACATTATTTTCGTTTATAAGCGATGCGGTATTTCCCTAGTAGTCGCTTGTTGTGTGTAGTTCATGCCTGCCATCTTAAGAGGTGTCTTGTAACTTCCCACTCAATAGCAGAGTTCGAAAACTCCACGTCCAGGATCATCACAGAATCATCTGAACCTCTGGTTTCAACTCTCAACCCGGCTGAAAGCAATGCTATAGATCGCTAGCTCAGGTTCCATACCACGTGCGAGACTTGATGTGTTGGTCAACACAGGCAGCTGACAGCAGTAACTGGGGAAGAAATAATATACAGCCAGTCAGTTGCAAAATGGTAGGTTTATTAAAACTACTATACAAAAAGTCTTCTTTAGAAGGGAATAGTTACAACCTATACAAGTTAACAATGGTATGTATGAACAGGGTGGTCCATTGATCGCGACCGGGCCAGATATCTCACGAAATAAGCGTTAAACGAAAAAACTAAAAAGAACGAAACTTGTCTGGCTTGAAGGGGGAAACCAGATGGCGCTATGGTTGGCCCGGTAGATGTCGCTGCCATAGGTCAAACGGATATCAACTGCATTTTTTAAAAATAGGAACCCTCATTTTTATTACATATTCGTGTAGTACGTAAAGAAATATGAATGTTTTAGTTGGACCACTTTTATCGCTTTGTGATAGATGGCGCTGTAATAGTCACAAACATATGGCTCACAATTTTAGATGAACAGTTGGTAACAGGTAGGTTTTTTTAAATTAAAATACAGAACTTAGGTACGTTAGACTTTTATTTCGGTTGTTCCAAAGTGATACGTGTACCTTTGTGAACTTATTTATGAGAACGCATGCTGTTACAGCGTGATTACCTGTAAATACCACATTAATGCAATAAATGCTCAAAATTATGTCCGTCAACCTCAATGCATTTGGAAATACGTGTAACGACATTCCTCTCAACAGCGAGTAGGTCGCCTTCCGTAATGTTCGCATATGCATTGAAAATGCGCTGACGCATGTTGTCAGGCGTTCTCGGTGGATCACGATAGCAAATATCCTTCAACTTTCCCCACAGAAAGAAATCCGGGGACGTCAGATCCGGTGAACGTGCGGGCCATGGTATGGTGCTTCGACGACTAATCCACCTGTCATGAAATATACTACTCAATACCGCTTCAACCGCACGCGAGCTATATGCTGGACATCCATCATGTTGGAACTACATCGCGACTCTGTCATGTAGTGAAACATCTTATAGTAACTTCGGTAGAACATTACGTAGGGGATCAGCTTACATTGTACCATTTAGAATGCCATCTATAAGATGGGGGCCAATTATCCTTCCTCGCATAGTGCCGCACCATACATTAACTTGGTGAGATCGGGACATCATCATTTGTTGCACATCGTGGTTGACGTTTCACATGTGGCTGAATACTCCCTGTTTCCTTAAATAACGTAACTATCCGGCGAACGGTCCGGACACTTGGATGATGTCGTCCAGGATCCCGAGCAGCATACATAGCACAGGCCCGTCGGGCATTTTGATCACAATAGCCATAAATCAACACGATATCGATCTTTTCCACAATTGGTAAACGGTCCATTTTAACACGGGTAATGTATCACGAGGCAAATACCGTCCGCACTGGCGGAATGTTACGTGATACCACGTACTTATACGTTTGTGACTACTACAGCACGATGTTTCACAAAGCAAAAAAAGTGGTCCAACTAAAACATTCATATTTCTTTGCGTTCTACACGAATTCGTAATAAAAATGGGGGTTCCTATTTTAAAAAACGCAGTTGATATCCGTTTGACCTATGGCAGCGCCATCCAGCGGGCCAACCATAGCGCCATCTGGTTTCCCCCTTCAAGCTGTACGAGTTTCGTTCTTTGTAGTTTTTTCGTTTGATGCTTATTTCCTGAGATATTTGGGCCAGCCACTGTCAATGGACCACCCCGTATATTGTTACGAATACAGAAAATTAGTCAGGCTTACTAGGTTACATGTTATAACGGACATATGTTAAAATACATCGGAAAGGCGTGAGTCGAACGTAATATGCCACCTCTGTAATAATTAAAATGTGGACGACATGGTTCCTGTCTTTTGGTATTTTGAATCCATGGTAGATGAGCTCTAATAAACCTTCCACTTGGCAACTGGCCGGCTGTTTATTATTTATACAACAGTATTTCATCCTAAGTTCGCTGCTCTAGCTAGGTACAAAATTTTTAAATTGAGGAAGACGTCTGAAGCATGTAAGCGACACAATTCGTGCCGAAATATGCCACGGTTTGCAACGGGGTGCAGCCAAAGCGCTCAACAGCTGCTTGCGCCACATCTCAAAAGCGATTTCGGAGCAAAGTGGCCATTGGTCTCTCTTCTCGACCTGTCTGCTGTCTCTCTGAAAGGTTCCGTCATCGTCCCGGTGTAAAGGGAGAGCCAGTGGCCAGTACCCACTTCCGTATTCCGCTGAGTGGCAGTGGGTCAACTATGTGCCAGTCATACCCAGGTGAGGGTAAACTGGCCAGGTCAGGCAAACAGGTAGTTGCTGCGCATCGGGAATCCTAGGCGACGCTGTAGGTTAACAGAGCCGCCTCAGATTTCACCGCAGGTGCCTCAATGCAACCGCAGCGCAATGCGGCAACCCGAAACCCGTCGGTCGTGGTCAATGGATATTGTGTTTCGGACAATGGCCAGTTGCTATTCTACCCCTAAACAATAGACACAGCCCTTATATATCTATACCTGCCTTCAGTTACACATTAAAGTATGCGAGGAATAATAGCTGAGGTGGTCGCTAGAGCAGTGGTTACCAATCTTTCTGAGACCATTCCGTCTGAGTGCAAAGAAATATTAGTTGACAACCCCAACTTTCCTACGCCCTCGTCATTAGCGCCTAACTGAACTGTAGAATGAAAATGCATTTTCTTCTATCACTTGCATTGATAAAATCACTAAATGTAAATTATATTTAGTGTTTGTAGATGTTTCACTAAACTATGTTCTATGAATGGGTCAGAGGGACTATTGGCATTACTAATTTCTAACAACCTTTTTCGAAGAATAGCAAAGCTATTCTCGGTGCATTGCGAGTGCCATCTGCAACTCCTCAGAGAAGGAAGCTAACTATGCACATCGTGCGTAGGTATTTGCAACAGAACAGTCTTCCTCTGCGCCTCTCCTCGTGTAGTGACATTTGTCTCACCTACACCCTGCACCCCCATTGAAAATTAACTAAGTTAAAATGTATGCGCTATACTTGCTATTTCTCTATCACTTGATTGCTGAACTACCTTCTGAAGTGGCAGAAATTGACTTCAGGCTGCCTGTGCTTTGTGTCTGACCACTGCCATTAATAATAACAATAATAATAATGATAATAATACTAGTGCCAGTAGTAACTGTAGTAGCAGCAGTAGTACTACAAGTGCGCGTCATTTACGACGGCGGCCGAGTTTAGGTTCGTTCTGCGCATCTGACGTCACAAAACACAGTGAGCCAATGAACAGAGAACGATGTTGCCAGAGCTCCACTGCAGTGCAGAGCACAGAAGAGTGTCTTCAGTTTTAGAAATGTTCAGTCATACATAAAATAATTGAACAAAAGCAGTGTCTTGATAGCAGACTGTCTTTTAGATATACACTCCTGGAAATGGAAAAAAGAACACATTGACACCGGTGTGTCAGACCCACCATACTTGCTCCGGACACTGCGAGAGGGCTGTACAAGCAATGATCACACGCACGGCACAGCGGACACACCAGGAACCGCGGTGTTGGCCGTCGAATGGCGCTAGCTGCGCAGCACTTGTGCACCGCCGCCGTCAGTGTCAGCCAGTTTGCCGTGGCATACGGAGCTCCATCGCAGTCTTTAACACTGGTAGCATGCCGCGACAGCGTGGACGTGAACCGTATGTGCAGTTGACGGACTTTGAGCGAGGGCGTATAGTGGGCATGCGGGAGGCCAGGTGGACGTACCGCCGAATTGCTCAACACTTGGGGCGTGAGGTCTCCACAGTACATCGATGTTGTCGCCAGTGGTCGGCGGAAGGTGCACGTGCCCGTCGACCTGGGACCGGACCGCAGCGACGCACGGATGCACGCCAAGACCGTAGGATCCTACGCAGTGCCGTAGGGGACCGCACTGCCACTTCCCAGCAAATTAGGGACACTGTTGCTCCTGGGGTATCGGCGAGGACCATTCGCAACCGTCTCCATGAAGCTGGGCTACGGTCCCGCACACCGTTAGGCCGCCTTCCGCTCACGCCCCAACATCGTGCAGCCCGCCTCCAGTGGTGTCGCGACAGGCGTGAATGGAGGGACGAATGGAGACGTGTCGTCTTCAGCGATGAGAGTCGCTTCTGCCTTGGTGCCAATGATGGTCGTATGCGTGTTTGGCGCCGTGCAGGTGAGCGCCACAATCAGGACTGCATACGACCGAGGCACACAGGGCCAACACCCGGCATCATGGTGTGGGGAGCGATCTCCTACACTGGCCGTACACCACTGGTGATCGTCGAGGGGACACTGAATAGTGCACGGTACATCCAAACCGTCATCGAACCCATCGTTCTACCATTCCTAGACCGGCAAGGGAACTTGCTGTTCCAACAGGACAATGCACGTCCGCATGTATCCCGTGCCACCCAACGTGCTCTAGAAGGTGTAAGTCAACTACCCTGGCCAGCAAGATCTCCGGATCTGTCCCCCATTGAGCATGTTTGGGACTGGATGAAGCGTCGTCTCACGCGGTCTGGACGTCCAGCACGAACGCTGGTCCAACTGAGGCGCCAGGTGGAAATGGCATGGCAAGCCGTTCCACAGGACTACATCCAGCATCTCTACGATCGTCTCCATGGGAGAATAGCAGCCTGCATTGCTGCGAAAGGTGGATAAACACTGTACTAGTGCCGACATTGTGCATGCTCTGTTGCCTGTGTCTATGGGCCTGTGGTTCTGTCAGTGTGATCATGTGATGTATCTGACCCCAGGAATGTGTCAATAAAGTTTCCCCTTCCTGGGACAATGAATTCACGGTGTTCTTATTTCAATTTCCAGGAGTGTAGTTGGGAAAAAGCATTCTTTATACCAATTGCTTCATATTATATAAATTAATTAAACCAAACAAGCAATAAGCCTCCTAATCCAGGCGATAGCAAGGAAAGGTGTTTGTATCATTCTCACGAACCACTTTTTCGCAATAAAGAACAGCGCTAATTGTTTATTTCCTATTGTACTTCGACGAAACGTAATTCATAGTCATACCAACAGTGTTTGTCTTAGACTCCTCTTGGACTTCTCTTAAATGATGAAGTGTGTTAGCGTAATGGTTTAGATGTTTGGGTGGCTGCTAAGTGAAAGGTTCTGGGTTCAAACCTTGTTCGATACTTAATATTTTCTTTATTTAAAAACAATATCGAAGTGTCTTACTTCATGAATTTTATTCGTTTGAATTAATTTTTTTTAAATTTCTAATGCTTTCTCTTTATTATAATCATAATAAGTTTTCGGTTTTTCGAATTTTGACCTGCAATATTTCTTTCCACACCAATTAAAAACCATGAAAAAGCACACGTACAATATTCATGTTATCTGTTTTGTTTGTATATCTTCTCTTCCGCAGTCGCTGTTTTACTATTCAGATTGAGATATATTCTTTTGCGACAGTATTAAAAGTATTATTTACAGCAGAATTTCGGCTCGTACGTGGCCGAGCTACTTGATTGTCTGACGCAATTCTTTGCTTCGCTGCTTTGGCAACATCATATTCAATGTTTTCGTCGACTGATCTATGTTTTGGCAAGTATTTACTGTCCGTTGTGACAAACACAAATTGTTTACGCACTGCGTCTCACTGACAATATATTTTAGTTTCTATGTTTTATTACGTCCACAATTCATTTCTGTGTACTTCGCCAACTTTGTTTTAACCAGAACTTTTTAGAAAAAAGCGAAATGACTCTGGTATAAATAAAACTTTTATTACAGTCGCGAAAGACGGAAATTTCTCAATATTACATACTACACCTATCTAGTACTTACATTAAATGAGATATTGTTATACAGTAAATTTTATATGAAATTTAGGTATCTTGTCCACATTTCATTCTCAACATTGTGGCAACTAAAATCTACCATACGGAAAGTATACGCTATGGACTGTTACCTCTGCAAACTCTTCAAAATTTCGTGCAATGGTTTACTACATTTAATGCTGCACAATAACTGCGTAGAACATCGAAACAAAATTAAGTCATTTACGCGGGAAGGTATCAGTCAAGAAGATGTGTAAAAATCAAATTTTTGGGCCAAATAGTTTTTGTGAAATCGAATGATAAGTGAGTCAAAGCAGTCGGAACGCCATGTGTCTGCACAGACGGGCTGTGCAGTGATGACAAAATCGCGCACAGCCCGGAATGCAGGGAGCACGTCTCTGCAGCAGCGAAAGGGTTAATGCGGCCGTGGTGGTTTTACTTCATAAATCGCGCGCTCCTCTCTAAACGTAAGTTTGCCAACTATACTATACCATGGCGCTGGTTCTCTTGGCGCGTGCGTCGTTTGCAACTGGCAACGCAGCAATTTCCCGCGTCTGGGCGGGCATGCACGAGCCGCCAAGATAAAAGAATTGAACTATAGTAGTAAGAACACAGTGTAAGTCCTGAAGCAGAGTAGTAGCTTTTTTATAGTTGCTGTTGTGTTGTGCCGTGAATTAGTTCGTTTATTATTGTAATTTGTAGTCTAACGCGTTGAACTACCTAGGAACCGGAAAAGGGATTTGCGTGAGATAAATGGTTCAAATGGCTCTGAGCACTATGGGACTTAACTGCTGTGGTCATCAGTGCCCTAGAACTTAGAACTACTTAAACCTAACAAAACGTAAGGACATCACACACATCCATGCTATAGGTATGATTCGAACCTGCGGCCGTAGCGGTAACGCGGTTCCAGACTGTAGCGCCTAGAACCGCACGGCCACTCCGCCCGGCTTGCGTGAGATAGTTAAGCATATGTGACGTATATGTGTCAATTCTACTGTAGGAGGTGCATGGTACGAAGTACAAAATATATCAGCCAGGGGTGCGTTATGTGAGGTAGATGTTGTTCATACATTCGTTTCACAGGTTCTAATCTTTATCAACTTGTTTCACACTTTAATGTTACTATATGAAAAAAAAAATTTTATCTTATGTGATCAGTAATGATCTTCTAAATGTCATTTCGTATCGTTCCGAGTTGGCTTGGTTGAGGTTGTAGTAGGCGTAGTGCATATCTCTGAGATGCAAAATTAAAGTCCCCGAGATCAGAAAACGGAGTGAAGCTCTCTATACAATGGTGCGAATTAACTTCTAAAAGGTAATGAAACAAGTTACGTAACAAATAACTTCTTCTTAAATCTGAATTTAACAGGGGCAGCCACCTTTAAAAATTAATAGTGATGCATGAAATACTCATGTCAACTACCACACGATAGCACGTTTCTGTTAAGGGAGATACCTAACTACTGAATGAAAACGCACACTTACAAAATATGCTGTTTATTTCCCTTAACGTGTGTTCAAGTGGGAAAAGCCTTCAGCAGGATGGCAGTGAATGCAAAATTAAAGAAACAGTTGCGTTTAACTCCGATACTCGTACCAGTTTTTGGAATGATTCCAACAATTGAGATTGTTGATCCAGTGCTTGATACTACATTTCATGATGTACATGCATCTGGATAATCGGAGTATCATCGTGGTATTCCCGCTAATCGTGGAAAGTGTTGAGGGAAGGAGGTCAGTTTTACCCTAATAAATATTACTACAAATTGGATTCTTAATTACAACGAATTGAATATTGTCAAGTGTCAAGCGAAAAAAAAAAAAAAAAATCAGGAACTGCTAGCGAAAAGTGAACTCGGAAGAGGAAATATCGTTCAAAGAGTCAAAGTGCATCCTGCAAATCAAACAACTAGTTGCGGGCCGGAGTGACCGAGCGGTTCTAGGCGCTTCAGTATGGAACCGTGCGACCGCTACTGTCGCAGGTTCGAATCCTGCTTCGGTCATGGGTGTGTGTGATGTCCTTAGGTTAGTTAGGTTTAAGTAGTTCTAAGTTCTAGGGGACTGATGACCTCCGCTGTTAAGTCCCATAGTGCTCAGAGCCATTTGAACCATTTGAACCAACAAACTGCGGTCATCAATTGCCGAAACGACTGGCTCTAAAAGTTAATAACACCGCGCCCCCTAAATTATAGCGAGGAAAAGCATCACTGCCCAAAACTCACCAAGTAACTTCCAGCACTCGTGATCGCCTGTGCTCCGGCCGTGTGCTACAGTTAACAGGGTTGTGTGTCCATCTTCCCGTGCGAGGCCCGACAGGCTTCAGCAAACCGCCGTTCTTGCAGGTAAAAGGCAAAGAGTGAACTCACTAAAATTTTAGCTTACCTGTAGTTTTGGAAAAGCTACAGGCCATCCACCAATGACGGTAATTGCAACCACCGCCCAAGTGAAATTTCAATTTTCTAGCCACATTCCTAAGCAGCTGCTAAGATGCTGTGTCTTTCAAGACCCAAGGAAGATTCCAACCGTCGCTTTTTTTTAAGTAAAGGAGACATTCCTCCATGTAGCCATCAAGCCTATGCACGAAGGCTTGCTAGCAGGTGGACGAGCTACTTCCCATTGTGTTAACGTGGACAGCCCTGATTTGGGGGAAACAGCGAGGGTGGAGGCTGCTTAGTTCCTGAAACCCACTTTAATCTACACATATATCGCCGTGCCGAACGTCGGTTGCTTGCTTCCCTCCTCGGTCTCTCCCTGCTAGGCTGTTGTCCCGAATAAACAGCTTTTCACAAACAGAAATGAACAACTAATTCAGTTCTTGGACGGACGGTAGAAACATGTGGAGTTCTGCAAGTAGTAATACAAATTATGAAATGCACATTTCAGTTACCCATTCATTATGTTAACAGACCTTTGGAGTACTATGAGAACATAAAAGTATGAATAAAAATACGGAGGGTGGCGCTACATGAATAATTAAGCAGCCTCACATCATGACCAAAAAACAGTTGAACCCTTTCGTTTTTATTCCTCAGAAAAATTATATTTTACCTCTTAAGGAGTATGCTCCAGGTTGTGAACTACTGCTCTAGCTATAGTGTAGTTACTGCTTCTATGCTGCTTTTACCTATCTTTCACTTTTCAAGCAGTGGAGCACTATTACTATTTGCAGCGGCTAATTACTCATTCAGACAAATGTGACGCTTCCATAGCATGAAACTACACTACAAACTCAATTAATGCTAAAGTAACATTGCAAAATAAGTAAATTGATCTACGGCTGTACTCCTTTGAAATGCCAACACTTTCCAGGAATACACAGCAAGCTCTGAACTTCAGAAATGTTGTGAAAAAATTCCGTTTATAAAATTTTGGTAATGTTTGACAGATGTTCCAGACGCTTGGATAAGTCGAATTTCGTCAACAACAGTTCAGGATTTGTCGGGTTTTGGAAACTTCATCCCAAACTGCATCAGATATTTAGCCGTACCTGCCCTGAGATAACATGGATGTCGAAATAGTTTGTTGTTACAAAACTCGAAGTTCCTCTTAATTTAAAAATAGGTAGTTTCTGAAATCTTCGTTACTCTAACTACTGCAATACAGCGAGTGCCGATACTGCCAGCTAAATAAAAGGTTATAACTACTGTAACTACTGAAGGCACTAATTACTGATGAGCATATAGTTTGCAAATGAGAGATTTTGATAGAGAACAATCAATGTATTTACCTTAATAGTGTTCGAAAGTCCGTCCGCTCATATTAACATCTCAGAACTCTGGCATCTCTCTCCCCACATCCACCACTGCTGGCTGTTCACCTTCTACTGCCAAACACTACACTGGCGAAAAACGTCCAACGAATTCAACCAGCCACAGACTGCACACAGCGCAGTCAGCGATTTTAATAGACAGCGCTACGTGGCGTCATCAACATAAAAACATATACAGCCTACTTACAAACTGCTGATGGGATAGCTGTCGATTTGAAAGGCGACTTAATTAAAGACTGTATTTTTCAGCGAGGAAATAATTTTTCTCGCATCTGATTTCGCAACTGTAGCGTGTGTCACTTTCTCGAACGAGTATAATGCACTGAATTGATGATTTAGCAGAAGATGTGCAGGCGTAACCAATAGTAATGAAAAACATAATTCTCTGAATTCTTTGTCTTTGAATGTCGCTGGACTCATCAAGACACGGCATAGAACGTAAATTTTATTAGGACACTGAATGAAACCTTAGTTGTCTGAGAAGATGCTAGACCACATCTCCGTGAAGCATTCAATAGCAGGGCAAGATAACAACATGCCTTTGAAGAAATTTTGCAGAAATTTGGTCCGCCTTGATTGTTATTAACTTGCGTGGCAACAGACGTGATGGGCAAAATCGCTGGCTTATTAGGACGTGTGAAAGTAAAATGCAGAATTTGAACGTGTTTGCCATTCCTTTTCATTGCTTGATGCACCAGACAACTTTTTTCTAAAATAAATGTTAAACTAATCTGATAGCCATTAAAAGTGCAGCAGCAGAAAAGATAACGAATATTTTCTTATTGTCTGTGTACAGTATAGCAGAAAGAATACATGATCAAATATGTGAGTGATTCGGTGGTATAATGGGTGCGAAATATTTACTACTCATAGCCGCCACCTCTGGCAGCAGCCATGGATCTAAGACGTTTAGACGTCGAGTCGAATAGAGCTTGTATTAGAGAAACGGGTCCGACAGCCAGAGGGCCAACGGAAAAGCCAACAGTGGAATCATCCAACATCTCTCCCGCCAAAGAAATCCAAAGCCGTTCACAAAAGTGTCAGTAGGATCAGGATGACTCCCTTTTCCCACTGCAGGGGCCCTCTGCTCGTCGATCACCTCAAACGTGGAACCAAAATCAAAGCGCGAAGCGTTATGAAGACACTTTGGAAGAACTGCGACGCACTATGAAGTCAAAATGTCCAGAAACGCTGTCGGACGGAACCATCCTATTGCGCTATAACGTCCGCCCCCCACTGCCAACCGGACGAAGGCTATATGGGATATGGTTGGGAAACACTGCATCATCTTCTGCACAGCCTGGATCTTTCACCGCTTGATTTTCACGTCTTTTGCGACGTGAAAAAAGACATGCGTGGACGTCTGTTTCAGTTGGGCGAGAGTGGGTGTGGCTGAGGATCTGTCGGAGCCAACCGCGTTCTACGAAACAGGAATTGATGGTCTCGTCTCTCCCAGTGGGACAAATGTTTTAACGCCTGTGGTTATTACTTTTCAATTGAACCATTGCATGATCTCATTGTGGAAGGTGATTGGTTTTCATTTGACTATCCCCACAGTGGAAAAATTGGAAATTTGTCTTAAGGACTATGGGACCAAACTGCGGGGGTCATCGGTCCCTAGGCTTGCACACTACTTACTCTAACTTAAACTAACTTACCCTAAGGACAACTCACACACCCATGCCCGTGGGAGGACTAGAATTTCCGATTGGGAGGGGGGGGGGGGGGGGGGACGGGCGCCGCGCGAACTGTGGCAAGGCGCCATTAGACCGCGCGACTACCCCGCAAGGCTATCCCCACAGTGGTGGCGTGCTATGATCAGATGAATTCAGTGGATAAAATATTTGTAATAACGTAGAGGCCAGACAGTAGTCGAACACCCAGCGTACCGATGTATGTCAGTCAATCAGGGCAACATGGGGTCTTGCGTTATCTTATTGAACGATTACATCAGGGAGATATCGAAGATAGGGCAAGGCACTTGTCTTAGTAAGTCAGAAATACGGCGCCTGCTGTCCAAATTACTGGCTATGTGACGCAGAGGTGATGGTGTTGTGTACCAAACGGCACCCCATACCATCATGCCAGATGCTGGGCTAGTATGACAATGATGAACGTATTCTGGAAATGTTAATTCTAATAGGAGCCTGCACACACGGATACGCCCATAGTAGTGCTGTATATGGAACAGTCTGAAAAGACGACATGGTGCCCATCTTGTGTCAAGTTTTAGTCTATACCTGGGCACGTCACTATCAGCACGCTTCCGTCTGCTGCTGCGTGAAGGGAACCTGCAATGGTGGCAACCATGCTGACAGTCCGTGGTGCTCCACATATCGTCTCACTGTCCGTATGGATATAAACGGCACTCACTTCCAAATGTGACTAAAAGCACATGACGTGGCTGTACGGTCCTGCATGGCCAGTGGAAGATTATATCTATCCTCTCCATCACTTGTCGCGTGGAGCCATTGAGATCTTTCATGGCGTTGATTATATCCATTTATAGATTAGATATCCGTGTGAGAGTCGTGGCATTCTAAATAATGTGAGCAGCAATATAGCGAAACGGTTAACCGAAGTGTCGATAGACCACGATTTTGTTCAGTTCTGACACGTCATTTTTTCTTCTCGCACGATATCCTCAAAATCAACAAATATACAAATGAGATTTCCGAATGGGAAACCAGCTGCATAACCTTGACTTATATACAGAGTGTTGACAGTATTGTCATCTACTTTGTGTCGTTCCTAATCATTTGCATGCCCAGTCACGCAATACACTCCATACCAATTTGACTTTTATATGAAGATAGTAACTGCTCTCGAACGAACAGATACCATAGATGGCCGTGCAGCTTAAAGGCTACCTAGCCGTTGACCTTCGTCTGTGCGAATGCTCACAGGTTGCCCGAACTCTTACGAGAAACGTCACCTTAGTGTGCGCAAGTAATGAGTGGATGGGCAAATATCTATTAGGTAAACTACGTATGTAGATTGTGGACAACTGGGAATGTGGGTCTCAAAGGAAGCGTGCAAGGGTAAGTCTCTGCAGTCGCGCTATTAGTCTCTGACCTCGGTGGCTCAGATGGATAGAACGTCTGCCATGTAAGTAGGAGGTTCCGGGTTCGAGTCCAGGTTGGGCCACACATCTTCAGCTGTCCCCATCGAGGTATATCAACAACATCTGCCAACAGCTGAGGATTTCAATTAACTGTCAATTTGAAGTTTGTTCCAAGTCGTCTTCATAGTGTTGCAATTTTAATGGCCAGCACTGTAATTAATTAATGCTATACGAGCAAAATGTTTGGATCATCGGCTGTTCAGGTATTTCTGGACCGAAACGTTTACTTGTTTATTAGAAATTAAATTTCACCTTCTGTCTCTATTTACGACACCGCTACCGCCGACAGAGGGGCCCCTGTGCGCCACGTCACTTCCGCTATATGGCATGTTCTCTGGTTATGAGCAATGGACGGAGGACGAGCAAAGTCTCACTAGTACATACAGGGTAGGCAAAATAAATCCTGGAAAATCTTACATATACCCCAAGACGGGAAACCCTTCTTGCATAATCTGTTCTCGGTGCATATCATGTGAGTTAGGTCGCCTATCTTGAAGTGCATAACATACTGGGTGGCCCAAAAATCACGAAGTGATTATCACTGTCAGTAACATTTTTAGTTGTTATTTTTGTGGTATCATCGTGAGATCGCGGTGCCACACTAAAGGAGGAAACAAGAACTGATACCACAGACATCAGCGAGGGCTTGTGGCAATCTGCAATGGCATACGGCAGGCGCTCATGAAGACCACGCATCCCTTCCCAGCACACCAGCGCCCTCACACCAGAGGTCAGTTCAGAACAGAACTTGGAAGAGCTCTGCCCAGTTTGAGACCTCGGCCACAGCAGTCAGCATCATCGTGCAGGACAGGGACCGTTAAAGGTCCTGATGAATTTCTACTGTTGTAAATGTCGAACATTCTACCTCAAGAGAACAGTTGTCACTTAGCGCATCAAGTGGTGCTTTCATAGTCAGCGACAGTCCTAAGTTATCAAGAAATCCTGTGGCAATGAACTGTATCAAAGTTAAGTAAAGCATTTATTTAATTCTGTATAAAAGTTAACTAATGTTTTATGTGTTCTAGTTTGATGTGCCTTCTTCCAGAAGAAAGAACCCACGGCTATTGATGGCAGGAAGTATTTTCGTCTCGTCACAAAACTTTTCTAATTTCCTTTGTTTCAGATTCTGACAGAGGAAGGGCGGGAGATGGACCATCTGAAATCCCTGGGCTAGCAGGACAGAGCGGATGTGGTTATATTTGTGGAAAGGGGCAAAATAAGTTACTGTCAGTTGCACTCATCATATAAACTTTATTTCTTAAAACACACAATCACACCAGCAAGAATCAAAACTCTCAAGGTTTTGTCGAAAGATCTCCTTCATTTAATTTAGATCGGCTGAAGGCCACATCGAAAATCCAAGGCACAAGGCCTAAGCAAGGAATTGAGGTACAGGAGTTCTTCTGGAGGTTTCACTTCTTTAGAAAAATGTTTTTATCTTCAATATAAAAAGGTTGAAAGCCTTAGCCTAAATTTTTCCCATAGAATTCGGCTGAAGGCCTCACATTAATCAAGAACAGTGTTACGGCTTAAGGCCGAGACAAAGAATTTCAAAGTTTAATCTACATGGGCTGAAAAATCGACTGAAGGCCTCATATCAACAAAACAATTTAACGTCTTAAGGCCTCAGAAGAGGAGCTTTCAATTTGAAAAGGCTGTAGGCCTTATCTTAAAATATTTCGTGTAGAACTCGGCTGAATGCCTCACACTAAAGAATAAGAATCTTATGACTTAAGGGCAAGAAAAAAATGTTGAAATGTGTGTGAAATCTTATGGGGCTTAACTTCTAAGGTCATCAGTCTCTAAGCTTACACACTACTTAACCTAAATTATCCTAAGGACAAACACACATACCCATGCCCGAGGGAGGACTCGAACCTCCGCCGGGACCAGCCACACAGTCCATGACTGCAGCGCCTTAGACTTAAGGGAAAGACAAGGATTTTGAATTTTTGATTTAAGAGAGATTAAAACTCGGCTGAAGGCCACACACCATGCAAAAAAAAATTTTACCGCTTAAGGCTGAAAGGGAAGAGCTTCTAAATTTCAACTAAAATAGGCTAAAGGCTTTATCCTAAAATACTTCACATAACGCTCGGCTGAAGACCACATGCGAAACCCAAACAATCTCATGGCTTAAGGTCCAGACAAAGAAATTTCCAGTTTTTAATTTAAGCTGGAAAACTCGGCTGAGGGCCACACAAAATTAGAAAATATTTCTTACAGCTTAAGGCCTAGAGAAAATTTTTCAACTTTTAATTTGAAAAGGCTGAAAACTCGGCTGAAGGCCACATACCAACTTGAAACCAAATTATGGCTCAAGACCTAGGCACAAGGAATTTTTATTTTTAATTTTGAAAGGCACATACCAAACAAGAAACAATTTTTTTACGGCTTAAGGCCTAAGAAGAAAAGCCTTGCAATTTTAATAAGCTAAAGCTCGGCTGAAGGCCACACAGAGTACTTATGACTAAAAAGGAAATCACTATGTAAAACAAAACTAACGGCACTCAGAAGGTTCCAAGGATCGGCCTGGGAAGGTAACACTAACGCACTTTTAGGTGAGACAGGCAGCCAGGCCGACAGCCTCTTAATCGGAAGGCAACCCAACTGAAAGCCAGCTGGCGAACCAACCAACAAGATCAGTTCTGCTCCACCCAACCAGCAAAACGACAACAAGATGTCAATGGCACAGCGTTCTGGATATTGCTGCCCATTCCAGCGAAGTCAGAATAAACACCCAAAACTACTAAAAACACCTCAGCTGTTGAACTAGACGCTGTGCTGGACAGCATCAACATCACGAGGAAAACACACTGCCGAAAACTACATCAATGCCGAGGGCAGGTAACCGGGACATAAACGGCCACAAGGCTGAAGATACTGCTGGCACACTTCATTAAAGAAGGAATGAATTAAATTAAGTTAAACACAACACAGGAACACGGCTGCAGTTCTAGCCGACTTCAATGCACACACGTTGTTGCTCGTGGGAATCTCCCAGAAAGTGGCAACCAGGATCAAACGAAGAGATGTGATAGCAGTTGAGGCTTGATAGTAGATTAAGTGAGCACTAAACTTTAGTGTTCAGGATCGGTAGGCGACGAACCTGGTAACACTCACGAGAAGCGCCTCGCAACTCCGACCGCGCGTGCACGCCGCCAGCGGCTCCAGCCTGACCACGCATCATGGAGACTTCCATGCTGCTCTGCACCAACTGACCAACTGCCAGACACGGAAACGGTCAAAGGACGAAACAGACGTCGGTTGACGGGACGACCGACCGGACGACCAACCAACGGTGGTTCCCACTCCAGTCTCCTTCAGTCGGACAGTACAAGTGTGTCGCCAGCCGTCGGCAAGTACTGGCTGTCTGCACCTCACTGGTGCTCCGTCCCCGACGCTCCTTCGTTGCCGACCGCTGCTCCGTCCCCGACTGCACTGCTGGTCCGTCTCCAACTAACTTCGAGACACACAACGGTTCGCAAATACTATCGGTCGCTCCAGACATGGTAAGGCAGGAAGCCAGTGACGCCAGTAAATGGAATAAGAAAACGAGGCGGCAGTAGCGTAATAGAAGATGACAAACAATAAATGACAATAACAGGAGCCGTGTACGGCTCACCATCCTTGTTCTTTTGTGAAAAATCAATTGAAACTTATGATAAATAGGTTATTCAGTGTTACAATCCCCTCGTGACCTTACGCTTACCCTGTATTCCCTGGGCAAGTTTTATTCTGCCTACCATGTAGAACGGTATCGTGAGCGTCCCTGTAATACGCGATGATAGACGTCTTGTCGTCTCAGTCAAGCATCCCGCAAACGGCAAGATCACTCGCCTGAACAGTACTCTGCTGGTAAGTGACTTGCATAGGCTAGTGCAAAATTCCAGAGTCCTCTTCTGCCAATGGCCTATACTGCGGCTCGTCAGAGCTGATGATCTTTTTCCAGGTTTCACGTGTTGAGTCACGGTGTCAGTACACCTTTCCTACTCTCCGTGTCATGTGGAGTGTGCTGAGCAGAGGAAGACGTGCGGTATGGCGACCTCTGTCCCTCATTGAGGAGCTGATTCTGGATGGCATGTCAGCTCACTGGATGTTATATCGGAGTATAGAACATCCACGTGATAAGCTGCACTGTCAGTCATCTTTCTACCATTACAGCCCGGATACCCAACGGCGATCACTGTCGTCGATACGTTGATGCCCACTGCAGATGAATATGCAGCGGTTTACCGTGTTGGCATAGTGCTGCTGCATCACTGACAGTGTAGCTCATGAAGAGCTAGAATACAACAATAGGAAATTAATCAAACATCGACATTTACAGCACAGCACAATACAGAATGAAAAATACAAGATTCAATTTGCAGGTTATTTGAGGGTTTTCAGGGTGTGAAATTTAGTGCACCGAGCTGTCATCTCCGCACTGCAACAATGCATCAAGCCAGGCTGGACATCGACTCGACCTGAGCTTGAATGACAAAATACGGGTACGTCATCCCTTGCTGCTTCAGCTCTGCTCCAGAATTCATCAACTGTAGAGGCTCGTAAGGGGTGCCAGTTTCTCATTAATCCATCACCAGATGTTGCCAACGTCTAAACGATCTGGTGTTCATGATGGCTATGTCAACTGTGGAACATCTTCTGTATCGAGGTAGGTTAGGGCCTCATGGACAACATGCAGTCTTGCCTCATCTTGCTGAAAGATACTGTAACGGATACCTGAAGGTAGTGCACAGCCACCAGCCTGAACAGGTGGAAACGAAACGGCTTCTGTCCAAATTAGAGATCATGTGTACCATTACGCCAGGTGATGGGACTCTATGATGATGACGAATGGAATCTGGCAACCTTAGTTATCTTCCGAGCCTCCACACATGAATGTGTCCATAGTGATGCTGTACGCAGAACAGAGACTCACCTGAAAAGACCATGTGGTGACACCCTTGTGTCCAATTTCGTCGTTGGGTGCAACGCTGTCGCTGCGCTTCTTTCTGCTGCGGCGTCCCCATGCTCACAGTCCTTGGTGGTCAAGACGACATCGCAATGCCTCGCTGCAAACAAACCCATTTCCTGAGTCAAGGTATGTGACATGACTGCACAATCCTGCACGACTGGCGAACGTTATGTCTGCGCTAGTGACTTGAGGCTGTTGAATGTGGTCCTCCATATTCGCAAGACGGGTTCGATCCCTGGTCAGTTCCATAATTTTGCCGGCCGGAGTGGCCGAGCGGTTCTGGGCGCTGCTACAGTCGCAGGTTGGAATCCTGCCTCGGGCATGGATGTGTGTCATGTCCTTAGGTTAGTTAGGTTTAAGTAGTTCTAAGTTCTAGGGGACTGATGACCTCAGAAGTTGTCCCATAGTGCTCAGAGCCATTTGAGCCATTTCTTACATTTTACACACGCCATGATCACGTTATTTATCATCTGTTTAGAAGCCAATTCGTTTGTGACAATAGCTGTTCAGAGAGTAGGAACCGCTGAATGACTAGTCGTAGGAGCAGTTGACTATCGTCATTCAGCGGTTCCCACTCTTTGAACAGTCATTGTTCATCAGTATTGTTGTGCAAGTGCGAGGGTGTGATCGAAATCAGTTATAAATTATGTGTGCTTTGGAAGTCAGATCTGGATGCTGGAGAGATCTGGAGAGATTGAAAAAGAGTCTCTAACCGTTCTTCTGAAGTTGTGTACCCAACACAGAAGACAGCTCCTCGGTCGTGGGATCTTCTTCGGCGGACGCTACTACGCTGTCAACTTGTAACTGTGATTGTGCTTTTTATGGGATGCCACTTGCCAGGTTAGTCTCTGTGCCTACAGAGAGCAAGATCTGTAGTACGGACAATAATTGTAGGCGACACATCTCGTTGATGTATTCTGTTTGTTTATACTTTAAATAATCACACATTTTACACAACCGACATAGCTTTCTTAATTGTAAGGTAACTTCTCTGACAACTTTGGATATACAGTTCGACAAGTCCATCCCTCCTGAACGACCGAAACATAGCTAAGCGTCCGTCCCTCTAGGACGCCCGAAACGGAGTTAGGTGTCCGTCCCACCCGAATGCCCGAAACGGAGTTACGTGTCCGTCCCACCCGAATGCCCGAAACGGAGTTACGTGTCCGTCCCTCCAGAATGCCCGAAACGGATTTACGTGTCCGTCCCGCCAGAATGCCCGAAACGGAGTTACGTGTCCGTCCCTCCAGAATGCCCGAAACGGAGTTACGTGTCCGTCCCTCCAGAATGCCCTAAACGGAGTTACGTGTCCGTCCCTCCAGAATGCCCGAAACAGACTAACGTGTCCGTCCCTCCAGAATGCCCGAAACGGAGTTACGTGTCTGTCCCTCCAGAATGCCCGAAACGGAGTTACGTGTCCGTCCCTCCAGAATGCCCGAAACAGAGTAACGTGTCCGTCCCTCCAGAATGCCCGAAACGGAGTTACGTGTCTGTCCCTCCAGAATGCCCGAAACGGATTTACGTGTCCGTCCCACCAGAATGCCCGAAACGGAGTTACGTGTCCGTCCCTCCAGAATGCCCGAAACGGAGTTACGTGTCCGTCCCTCCAGAATGCCCTAAACGGAGTTACGTGTCCGTCCCTCCAGAATGCCCGAAACAGACTAACGTGTCCGTCCCTCCAGAATGCCCGAAACGGAGTTACGTGTCTGTCCCTCCAGAATGCCCGAAACGGAGTTACGTGTCCGTCCCTCCAGAATGCCCGAAACAGAGTAACGTGTCCGTCCCTCCAGAATGCCCGAAACGGAGTTACGTGTCTGTCCCTCCAGAATGCCCGAAACGGAGTTACGTGTCCGTCCCTCCAGAATCCCCGAAACAGAGTAACGTGTCCGTCCCCCCAGAATGCCCAAACCGGAGTTACGTGTCTGTCCCTCCAGAATGCCCGAAACGGAGTTACGCGTCCGTCCCTCCAGAATACCCGAAACGGAGTTAACGTGTCCGTCCCTCCAGAATGCCTGAAACAGAGTAACGTGTCCGTCCCTCCAGAATGCCCGAAACAGAGTTATGTGTCTGTCCCTCCAGAATGCCCGAAACGGAGTTACGTGTCCGTCCCTTCAGAATGCCCAAAACGGAGTTACGTGTCTGTCCCTCCAGAATGCCCGAAACGGAGTTACGTGTCTGTCCCTCCAGAATGCCCGAAACGGAGTTACGTGTCTGTCCCTCCAGAATGCCCGAAACGGAGTTACGTGTCTGTCCCTCCAGAATGCCCGAAACGGAGTTACGTGTCCGTCCCTCCAGAATGCCCGAAACAGAGTAACGTGTCAGTCCCTCCAGAATGCCCTAAACGGAGTTACGTGTCCGTCCCTCCAGAATGCCCGAAACAGAGTAACGTGTCCGTCCCTCCAGAATGCCCGAAACAGAGTAACGTGTCCGTCCCTCCAGAATGCCCGAAACGGAGATACGTGTCTGTCCCTCCAGAATGCCCGAAACGGAGTTACGTGTCTGTCCCTCCAGAATGCCCGAAACAGAGTAACGTGTCCGTCACTCCAGAATGCCCGAAACGGAGTTACGTGTCTGTCCCTCCAGAATGCCCGAAACGGAGTTATGTGTCCGTCCCTCCAGAATGCCCGAAACGGAGTTACGTGTCCGTCCCTCCAGAATGCCCGAAACAGAGTTACGTATCCGTCCCTCCAGAATGCCCGAAACGGAGTTACGTGTCTGTCCCTCCAGAATGCCCGAAACGGAGTTACGTGTCCGTCCCTCCAGAATGCCCGAAACAGAGTAACGTGTCCGTCCCTCCAGAATGCCCGAAACGGAGTTACGTGTCTGTCCCTCCAGAATGCCCGAAACGGAGTTACGTGTCCGTCCCTCCAGAATGCCCGAAACAGAGTAACGTGTCCGTCCCTCCAGAATGCCCGAAATGGAGTTACGTGTCCGTCCCTCCAGAATGCCCGAAACAGAGTAACGTGTCCGTCCCTCCAGAATGCCCAAAACGGAGTTACGTGTCTGTCCCTCCAGAATGCCCGAAACGGAGATACGTGTCCGTCCCTCCAGAATGCCTGAAACGGGGTTACGTGTCTGTCCCTCCAGAATGCCCGAAACGGAGTTACGTGTCCGTCCCTCCAGAATGCCTGAAACGGAGTTACGTGTCTGTCCCTCCAGAATGCCCGAAACGGAGTTACGTGTCCGTCCCTCCAGAATGCCCGAAACGGAGTTACGTGTCCGTCCCTCCAGAATGCCCGAAACAGAGTAACGTGTCCGTCCCTCCAGAATGCCCAAAATGGAGTTACGTGTCTGTCCCTCCAGAATGCCCGAAATGGAGTTACGTGTCCGTCCCTCCAGAATGCCCGAAACGGAGTTACGTGTCTGTCCCTCCAGAATGCCCGAAACGAAGTTACGTGTCTGTCCCTCCAGAATGCCCGAAACGGAGTTACGTGTCTGTCCCTCCAGAATGCCCGAAACAGAGTAACGTGTCCGTCCCTCCAGAATGCCCGAAACAGAGTTACGTGTCTGTCCCTCCAGAATGCCCGAAACGGAGTTACGCGTCTGTCCCTCCAGAATGCCCGAAACGAAGTTACGTGTCCGTCCCTCCAGAATGCCCGAAACAGAGTAACGTGTCCGTCCCTCCAGAATGCCCGAAACGGAGTTACGTGTCTGTCCCTCCAGAATGCCCGAAACGGAGTTACGTGTCCGTCCCTCCAGAATGCCCGAAACAGAGTAACGTGTCCGTCCCTCCAGAATGCCCGAAACGGAGTTACGTGTCCGTCCCTCCAGAATGCCCGAAACAGAGTAACGTGTCCGTCCCTCCAGAATGCCCGAAACGGAGTTACGTGTCTGTCCCTCCAGAATGCCCGAAACGGAGTTACGTGTCCGTCCCTTCAGAATGCCCAAAACGGAGTTACGTGTCTGTCCCTCCAGAACGCCCGAAACGGAGTTACGTGTCCGTCCCTCCAGAATGCCCGAAACGGTGTTACCTGTGCGTCACTCCAGAACGCCCGAAACAGAATGACTAGAGCAGCCGAAGTACTTCATCTTTCAGGCGCGCCAAAGCGAAGCGAAGGTGTCCGAAGCAGTCGGTTGCAATACCGTTACTATTATGTTTCTCAAAACTGGTGAAGTTTAATAAACAAAAACGGTAGACTCGTGGGGTAACGACGAGAGATTGTCATACTGAAAACTGAGTTCAATACAATGAAAAGTATATAAATAATAGAGAAGTTAGGCGTTTTGCGCCTAGCACTCAAATGTGCAGACCAGTCAGAAGCAGGTTCAGTACAGTTGGCGTACTCTCCCTTGGGACTGGTACATACTGTACCATCTGTCGCTCGTACCTCACTCCACTTTCGTACCATATGCTACTTTACGTGTATCAAGCTGCATCAAGGCGAGCTTCTAGCAAAATAAAATACTGGCGGCCACAGTCAGGAATATCACACGGTTACCTTGTAATAAGTGTGCCTTTGCGGTTTAGACTGTCTCATAATTAATTCCAGCTATTCTATTTCAGTCGATGACTTTCTCCAGCAATGTTTTCAAAAATAATTCGCATGGAAAGCAAGTTAGAGCGAGTTACACAAAAACATAGTGTTTCAAAAATCTGTCCTTTCACATATTTATTTTCACGATGATTCTCGTACCTACGTTTCGTTGAAAGTACTTATTTTTGTACATAGTTTTAGAACTGTCTGAGAGCGTCCTCAATTTCCTTATCCTGTTTTGTAATCTCCTTGACACGTTCGTTCCTTCTATTCAGAAGTTTATTTTCGCTACCGAATTGCTTCCTGTTTACTTGGGCCATGCGGGGTTCCACTAGATCGGCTCGACACAAGAGGGGCCCTGCGGCCGAGAATGCCTCTACGGAGACCAGCTTCCGCCTGACACTGACCCAATGATCGCTGGCTGGTTCGTTACCGCCACCGCAGGTTGCGCGGTTCGTAGCACGTGTGGCTAGCTGTTTGCGCGTCGAATGTCAAGTTCCTTTCTCTGACTACCAATAAATTACGCAAGACTCTAAAGTCATACAGAATGAGATATCAGTTGTATGCATAGAAGAATCATTTTCATTTTTGTGTGTGCCCCACAGCCTCAACAAATTTGAAGAACGATGTTTTTCGTCAGACTGTGAATAAAATCATTTTTTACATTACCGGTTTCAGACACTGCCAGTTCTCAAATATGTCTGTAGTAACATATGTGGCTACAACCTCGTCATTAACTTAAGAATCGTGTGCCATTCATAATTGTGCAAGGCATAGTCGTCAAAAGTCTTCGTCTTGAAATATTTCCTACGAAACACGCTGTATACACCCACTCAACGAACAATAGAAAAATATCCCAAATATGGCAAAATGTGTCAGACAGTACTCTGATAGTCCTTTGTGTGGTTCCACTACCAGCATAAATTTCATGAAAGAAGTCATTTCCCTACATCCTTTTATTGTGAAATAAAGAGAGAAAGTGACTAATTTGATTTTGGTTGTATGGTAATGTATAGTTATATTTACTGATACTTTGTATGGTAAAGTGAACCTGAATTAGAGAAACAGTTAAGCTCGTATTTAAGTTTGTATGTGTTCTCGTAACTTTGACAACTGATCAGCATTGCAAGTTCGTGGCGAGAGTGCTGCCTGATTTGTCAAATTTTTTTTTTTTTTTTTTTTTAAATGGACTTGTAGTCCGGGGTGATATGTTACAATACAGCATCACCGGTCTAACTGTGTTGGTGAGGCAGTAAATTTCCACAGGGCAGTGACTCCGTCACTGCAATTCACTTTGGAGGTGTGGCGGTGGGATTTAAGCAAATTGTCCTTTTACCAACAATGAAATCAATCTGACTGCGAGAAAAATATGAAATACAAATAACTATCAAAATGCCCTGCCTGAAAACTATGTGACCTGTTGAAATGTTAATTTCATCACACGCAAACTATAAATGGCCTAACCCTATGCGTAATGAATGAATGCTGTGTTGCTATTATCTTCAAATTACTACAGCTGCTGCTGCTATGCTAATTAAAAAAATAAAAATTCAAACCACTAGCAAAGCAATGTGCAACGCTTGCTTTAAACTATAGAGACATCCATAAAACTTGTGTGCTAATAAATCTCATAACTGCAATGATTATAGTCAATTCAAGTTCTGTCACTGAGTAACTCGGGAAACCAAAATTCTATATGTGAAACTTGAAATAAAGAGACAAATGCTGATTGATAGAAAAAGAATAAAGTAACTATATTACTTTACATCACTAAGACAAAATATTTTTACACGTGAAGACAAAATATTTTAACACTTGAAGCAATAAAAAATTCACCTAAAGATAATAGTGGAAAAACCTGAAAAAATTCTTTTTCCTTTCTTACGGACATGTATGCTATCCATCTTTGAAGAAAAATCAGTAAATCACACATTGTTGCGTTAGCATAAAATCCTGTTCTAAATCCCTGACCAAAACAATTTCTATGTTTGGATATCTCGGGAAATGCGCTATTGCGGTACGTTTGGAAGGCTTCTGAGTGAATTTACAAAACATTTCTCCATAAATGAAAAATAATATATGAAAATTATTGCTGGCACACACCACGACCTAAGCACATCTTACTCCATCACGAGATACAACTCCACTTCTCCCCTCTCTCTCCAAGACTGCGCTCCACTCGCAAAGGTTCTACTAACACTCTCTAACTTGTCTCTTTGGCAGAGATTTTGCACGCTATTAGTCAGATGACACAGAAAATATTATCAAACTTACTATTTTATGCATAAAACAAAACCCTTGTAACAGTTTAGTTATTTCGAATAAAATGATTTTGGCTACTAAGTCGCGTCATTATGAGACACTGAAAGAACTAAAATGTGTTTTTTCGACCGACTTTGTAGTGGTTCTCTTCAGTTGTCTAACTGATGGACCCTGGTGATTGTTACTGCTATATACCGGCTCATTTAGGTTGTCGGGTCACTACCGATTCCCATTTTCTGATGCCGTTGCACAGTTCGAATTAAAGATTGTTGTGGAAGGGTGGCTGGGTAATTTCCAAGAATGACTGCCTATTGAAGTCGCGGGCTCCAAACGATACTTATCGAACGTGCAATCGTAAATCGATCATGCGACTCCGGTGGCGGATGTTGTGATCACTTATTTGTAATCGTCATTTTTATCTGTTTTCCGACGTTCCCTTAGTTGCTCTAAATTACATACCTCCACGAATTGTTTATGAGTTGCTAGGGAAACCCAGACGATTTATGTCGTTAGTGAATGGGATATCTGGTGTTCTTTACGTTTCTTCAGCGGATTCTCTCACATGGAAAAATCTAATTCCATGTTTATCCAGCGTAGAAAGTTTTTCGACTTTTTGTCGCAAATATGGAGTACTACTGGACGAGGAAAGAATGGACTGTGCCTATTGTGGTGGTGCGAAGTGTGTAAAACTTCGTAAGAACAGTTTAGATGCTGAAATACCGTTACAATGTCATTGCAGACAGTGCGGGAAACGAACGAGTATCAGGAGGAATATATGCTTCGACTCTTCCAAATAATCCATCCAGACCACCGTAATGGACTTTCACATGACGACAACACCGACGACGATTGAGGTAAGTTGTCTCCTTTGCAAATCACAAGTATTTTTGTAACGCTCTTCTTTTGTCGTTGCTGCAAGGACCTCTGTAAACATAGTAACAATACCCGCCACCGGAGTCGCATGATCAATTTACGATCCTCGTTCGAAATGTATCGTTTGGACCCCGCGACTTCGATAGGCAATCATTCTTGGAAATTACCCAGACTTGGATGATTAAAATAATGACTGTGGTGTCAGCCCTCGGACGCTTTTGCACGATGTTGCATCTGAACGCACGATTTTGTTAATTGAACGTAAGTTTTCTCAGAATATACGTATTTATAAAAAGTTTTAATACTTGTATTCTCGTTTCATACCTCACCTTCCATGTGAACATAATTAAATCAAAATAATTAATTACCGCTAGAATTCAATTTTTATCATTGGCCTTCTGCCATTCTTTTGTCGTTATGGTGCATTGGCAGCCATATGTGAAATATAATTAATCACATGATATTCGGGCTTCACCCACAAGATAAGAGGAAAAAATACTTTCAATATATTTGCTGTCATGAAAAGGAAGTGCTTTTTGCACAAACGTTTCCATTAAATATGCACGACGAACGCAAAGATAATAAATAATAACATGAGGATCAGGCTTCGTTATGAGTTAATCACTGACTGATAAAAAATTCTGCCGTAAATATTATTCAAATCATAACTAACAGCATAAAATTTCAGTGTCTAACAAAGAATTTACGTAACATTCAGCTATGTGGGTGATTATGTCGTGTGTCTCTCTGCAACAATATTTATTTATCGGGCAGTTTTAAACTAACCACGCGTATTTTTGAGCTAGCCATATCTGCTGTCAACTTAAATAAATTTTTACGACTCAACGTAGTACCTTTACTCAGAATGATTTGTCTACGAAGCAACATTGATGATAGCGTATATTTTAGCCGATACTAGGAGTGTGCGAAATATATTCTACGTCACGACTTATAAAAATTTCCATCCACAATTCCAAATGTACCAAACCGACACCTTTCATAAAGAAAAAAAAATGGAGAGAGAGAGAGAGAGAGAGAGAGAGAGAGAGAGAGAGAGAGAGAGAGACGATATAAGCTGACGACGACGGCAACAGTTATCGCAAAGTTGGCATCTGCTCACCTACACCTAATGACAGAGATTTGTACAGTTTTTTAAAGTGTATATTATTATCATTGTCGAAGTTACTAGAATTACTGTTACTAATGTTATTACTGTTACATATATTTAAATTCCATTGTTGTATTTTCTGTTAATCTTCTGAACATGGAATATTTTCTTCGTACATCCCACATTTCCGTAAAATGGTAATTAAACACTCTTTCCCAAAAAATTCTTTCCTAAAAAACTTAATAACTATTGTACCCAAAACTTACTTACCACTTTGGTAACTTCCAGAAATAATGGAAATCTGCTGAAACTATTAGATTTCACACAAAATATGATGAGTATTACGACATACGAAACAGTATATGTTGATAAATCTCAGTAAACTTATTTGAAAAGTATTTTGGTGCATAGTTAGAAGCAAACTTAATTTTACCTAAATATATAAAACCTTACGATTTTTCCAGTTGCGATTAAGGCAATACTAAGTACCAACTGGGATTTGTATACAAGGTACATTTTGACTTCGTTTAAACTAGGAGGGTTTATAGTGGTGACAGCAGCGGGAAAGGGAAGGGGTGGAGAGTTGGACACCATTCCAAAGAATGTAGGATGCGCTAAGTTAAGAACTACCTAGTCGGCCGGTGTGGCCGAGCGGTTCTAGGCGCTTCAGTCTGGAACTGCGCGACCGCTACGGTCGCAGGTTCGAATCCTGCCTCGGGCATGGATGTGTGTGATGTCCTTAGGTTAGTTAGGTTTAAGTAGTTCTAAGTTCTAGGGGACTGATGACCTGAGATGTTAAATCCCATAGTGCTCAGAGCCATTTGTACCATTTTGAGAACTACCTACTGGTCTAAATTAACAAATGAGTTCCAGCTATCAACAGCTCCTGGGAGGTCTGCTAAGTGTGTGGCCCGGTAGATAACTGCTCGTCAAAATATAACCTATTACATCTTTTTACTCATTTTGGCTTCGTGGAACTCACCGTGTTATTTCCTGATGGCGGCAGACTGTCGTTGCCATCCTTCTACTTAAGGACGATGCGTTACATGTTTTACGTGACTTTGTAGGGAGCTCATTGTGCTCATGTGGGAGCGATCTAGATGCTTGTAAAATAATGAACTGGTAGCCAAGGTCGCAGGAATTCTTTTTATTCCATGATTACCGGTTTCGGAGAAACTAAAGCCGCCGTCATCGGATCTTAAACACGTACAGGTTACAACATCAAGGCAAACCTTGGTGATATTAATAGTTGCCTATAACACGCAGGCATTACAAAATTGTCGTAAGTTGCACATAGGCGTCCGAGAGAGATGACATAAATGTTAAGTGTCTGCATCACATACAATGTAAGACCAGATGGATGTGCACTTGTGTAACCCCGCAGTGTTCTTAAATTTGTATATGACTTTTGGTAGGTTTTATTACGACCAGACAGATGTGCACTTGTGTAATTCGGCAGTGCCAAAAAATTTGTATTTCTTTTCGGTATGTTTTGTATGCAACCAGGCAGACGTGCTTTTGATACGACCGGAAAAATCTGCGCTCATACGCAAGGTGTGTTTTATTGGTATTTTTATATGTGACCAGGCGGGTATGCACTGTGTAACCCTGTAATGTCCTTAAAATTTGTATATCCTCTTGGTAGATTTTATATATCACCAGATTGGTGTGCTGTGTATAACCCTGCAGATCCCATGGAATACCTATGTATGTTTGTATCTTATTGCGTATAGGACCAGACAGAGGTACATTTTTGTAATTCCGCAGTTTTCATGAAATTTGCATTTGCTTTTCGATATGTCGTATATGTGACTAGGCAGATGTACAATTGTGTAGGTCTGCCACTTTCATAAGTTTTGTATATGTTTACGTGATACAGTAATATCTCGAATTATGTACAAGCCCTAATGACGTAGTGTTACCAGACATGAAGAGCCTGGTATGACGCGAGCTGTGACATCCATTGGCTCCTCTTCCGCTAACGCCATCTCTCGACGCGGCCTGTGGCTTAAGAACAGAGCCGGAGCTGTGGTAATACCTAGCTTGCGCTTGTATAAGATGGAGACACTTAACATTTATAATGTCATCTCTCTTGGACGCCTGTGCGCTACTTGCGACAATTTTGTAAGGCCTGCGTGTTATAGGCAACTATTAATATCACCATTGTTTGCCTTGATGTTGTAACCCGTATGTGTCCTAAGATCCGATGATGGCGGTTTAAGTTTCGCCGAAACCGGTAATCATGGAATAAAAAGAATTCCTGCGATCTTGGCTACCAGTTTATTGTTTCTTAATGACGTTACCGACAGCTTTACTGCACAATAATCTTACACCGTCTGCTGATAAAGGACTGCCTTTTGGCCTACGTCTGAGCTTTGGAATTTTCTTGAAGAATCAGGATTCGAACACCTTTCTTTTTGGTCGAATGCCCCCTTCTTACTGGTCAAATTTTTTTACAGTACCACCGCAAGGCGCATGTCCAAAGAATCTTACGGGTGATTACACGTTTAACATCACTGTAAGGTTCAAAAGTCTGCCTTAAAGCTGTAGCGATGGAGTGTGTGCCAATTAGCGACAGGTGACCACGCCTGCTGAGACCCGTGTTGCGTTTACACACGATGCTGTTACAGATACACCGACCTGGACAACACCCAAGGACTCGGCCTTCTGGAAAGGAGGGCACGCCACGGCGCGCCGCAGGAAGTAACGCGGTTAGTTCACAGAATGAGAGCCCCTGGCGAAATCACGGTCACCTCACACCCGTATTGTGCTTACACATACGTCGGGGAAAATAACCTGAAGAACGGGAAAATGTGATCCACTGTGTCAGTAATACGTGTGAAGAAATAAATATTTCTATACTTTGCAACATAGTGGGAGGACCATGGCAATTCAAAAAATGGTTCAAATGGCAGAATAGGCAGATGGTGCCCTGCTTTTCAGTCAGAATCTTTTAAATAAACAGGAATATATTCGCATTTTATTTTGATCCGATAAGAGCATTTTTCCGCTGGTACAAGAATATACCGTAGAATTATCCTGTGCAGTTGGAGCAAGCCGGGCAGTCGTTCTACTGCGAAAAGTTTTCTCGGCGCAGTTTGCTAGGGGAATATTTCTAATGAAGTAGAATTTATTGCCTTCGAGTAGCAGTCTTCAGCATAACTACATCATCATAAATCCTATATCAGAATTAACCTATATTATTTTTGGAATGCTCAATTCTATCGCAAATTATCCGTGTCTGAATCATGTCATACCTCAGAAAGTAAGCTACCTCTGGAATGGCGAATACCGTGCTAACGTAACTCCAAAAGGAAAGTGACACACTGAGAATTTTTTTAAACAGAGAGAAACAGTGATCAGACTTTAGTGTCATGTCAACGACAATATCATTTAAGACAGAGTACAAGCTGGTATTGCACAAGGATTTCGATTGAAAATGGCCATGTTCTTCTCAAATGAGGAAACAATATATTCAAAAATGGTTCAAATGGCTCTGAGCACTATGGGACTTAACTGCTGAGGTGATCAGTCCCCTAGAACTTAGAACTACTTAAACTTAACTAACCTAAGGACATTACACACATCCATGCCCGAGGCGGGATTCGAACCTGCGACCAACAATATATTCGTTGACTCTCTAGCAACTCTGGGACCGGTGTTGGTTGTGTATCTCTGTGACGTTTTCGCGCTTGTTAAAAGATGAGGAGGAGACCTTCTGTAAAGTTTGGAAGGTAGGAGACGAGGTACTGGCAGAAATAAAGCTGTGAAGACGGGGCGTGAGTCGTACTTGGGTATCTCAGTTGGTAGAGTACTTGCCCGGGAAAGGCAAAGGTCCCGAGTTCGAGTCTCGGTCCGGCACACAATTTTAATCTGCCAGGAAGTTTCGATGAGGATCAGTTTGGCTTTAGGAAAGGTGAATGCACCTGAGAGACAGTTCTGACTTTGAGTTTGATAATGGAAGCAAGACTGAAGAAAAATCAAGACCCGTCCGTTGATTTGTCGATCGGGAAATAGCGTTCGACAATGTAAAATGGTGAAAAATATTCGAAATTCTGGGAAAAATATGGGTAAGCTATAGGAAAAGATGAGTAATATACAGTATGTGCAAGAACCAAGGGAGAGCAATGAGACTGGAAGACCAAGAACGAAGTGCTTGGATTAAAAAGGGTGTAAGACAGGGATGTAGTCTTTAGCCCCTACTGTTCAATCTATATATCGTAAAAGCTATGACGGAAATAAAAGAAAGGTTCAAAAATGGAATTAAAATTCAGTGTGAAAGAATATCAGTGGTAAATTTCGGTGATGATGTTGCTATCCTCAGTGAAACTGAAGAAGAATTACAGCGTGTGTTGACTGCATCATGCAGTCTAATGAGTACAGAATATGGATTGAGAGTAAATTGAAGAAAGATGACTTAATGAGAAGTAGAAGAAATGAGACCAGCGAGAAACTCAACATCAGAATTGGGGCTTCCGAACAAGACGAAGTTGGCTAGGCAGCTGGGAAGCTAGCTAGGGAGAAAAATATCCCATGATGTTACGGAGCAAGGAGGACATAAAAAAACACACTAGCACTGGCAAAAAGGGCGATCTTGGTGAAGAGAAGTCTGCTAGTGTTAAACGTAGGTCATAATTTGAGGAAGAAATTTGTGGGCATCGTATGGTAGTGAGATATGGACTGTGGGAAAACCGCAACAGAATAGCAGCTTTTGTGATGTGGTGCTACGGAACAATGTTGGGAATCAGGTGGACTGAGTCTCTGCAGAATCGACGAGGTATGGAACATATGGAAAACAATGACAAGAAGAAGGGACAGGATGACAGGACATCTGTTAAGACATCAGAGAATATATTCCATGGTGCTAGAGGGAGCTGTAGAGGATAAAAATTGAGAAGGAAGAGAGAGGTTAGGATACATCCGGCAAGTAATTGAGAACGCAGGTTGCAGTTGATTCTGTGAGATGAAAACGTTGAACAGGGGAGGAATTCGTGGCGGGCCACATCAAACCAGTCAGAAGACTGATGAAAATAAATGAACTTGTGACGAAACGCTCTGCTCTTCTTTGGATTTTGTCTGTTTCCTGATTCAACCCCATATGGTACGAATCTCGGACTGACGATCAGTACTCAACTACTGGTCGAGCTAAGGTTCTGCTAGCTACTCGCTTTGTAGGGGGACTATACTTCCTGAGAATTCTTCCAGTGAATCTGTCTGGCATGTGCCTTTCCGACGATTAGTTTTATGTTGTCATTCCACGTTAAATCGCTCCGTGCGCGTACTCTTAAATGTTTTATGGTATGACTGCTTCCAGTATTGTTTTAGTATCGAGTAATCTTGAACAATGGGTCCTTCTGCCTATGTTTGCGCAATGCGTTACATTTGTTCAAATGGCTCTGAGCACTATGGGACTTAACATCTGCGGTCATCAGTCCATTACACTTAGAACTACTTGAACCTAACTAACCTAAGGACATCACGCACATCCATGCCCGAGGCAGGATTCGAACCTGCGACCGGTGCAGCATAGCGGTTCCGGACTGAAGCGCCTAGAACCGCTCGGGCCGGCGTTACATTTGTTGACGAGAGTCAGTAGCCAAGGGTCAGTCCTCTGCTGATCTTCTGTACTTCGCTACAGTGTTTTACCATTGTGACTTCCCTGTACGCATCAGCATTACTCGTGAAAAGCCTCATGGAACATCTAATGTTGTCCACTGGATAATTCGTACAGAGGATGTCTCAGGAGGTGTGGTCAGTATTCAGGAATATGATAGGAGCGACCATGCCAAGTAAAAAAGTCTAAGTAAACACGGGCTACTGGCACTTCTTGATCTTCGATACTGTGAATCAAATCTCTGTTATTGCAGCCTCTTTGCTTTCCATATTTTGTGAAGTGGCCGTATGGTGTATGGTGTACATTGCGGAAAGTAACGGTCCTGTAGCACACCCGAAGTTACGTTCACGTCGCTGAGAATGTCACACTGTCTTCTGTTTTCTAGAAACTATTCGTACCGATCACACAGATGGTCCAATTTTCTATGGAATGCCTAGTGAAAGTCAAGCAACATGGTATCTATCACGACGCCGAAATGTACAGCATGATGATCCCACAGAGGAGATTTTCGGTCTCCAGAAAATTGTAATACGCATGCATCAAACATATCTAAGAACTCGACATTAGATAGTCTACAGACGTTCAATGTTGCGCCCTTGGTCACCCGGCACACATCCAAACGTCCAGACGCTAATCCAGTTCTGTCCAAACGTTGACTAGCGTGTTTCCGTCAAAATCCGTCGCAGTAACAGTGATGTGTTCCTGCAGTTCCTGAAGCGTTGTTGGCTTTGCGGGTAAAAAACTCACATGGCGTGAGATCTGGCATCCTGGGGGCCATGGCAACAGAGGAATATCGCCCACACAAGCGTGCCCTATCCAGCGAAGTGGCAGTTCGCTGTTGTGAAAGATGCAAGCAATTGTGAAAAATGAAACTAAGGAGTCAGCCGTCAGTTGTGGCAACAACCACAACTGCAACATTCCCAGGTACACGGTATCTTCCACCGTCAGCACGATGAAGAAAAAGCGGCCATAGGTAATTGTCTCCGGTACGGCACAGAAGACATTCACTTTTGGCGAATCCCTTTCTAATTCTAAATGGACATGCAGCAGGTCAGAACACCACATTTTTGCATGTGACGATTCGAATCTCCTGACAGATGGAAAGTCACCTCATCACTGAATATCAATGTTCCTGTAAAGTTATCACCATCTTCCATAGTTTGCTGCATTCAGGTACGAAACTCCAATCGGCGGACATAATCATTTGGAGTCAGACGTTGTTACAGATGGAAACGTTAGGGTTTGAAATGCAATTGACGCCGCAAAATAGTCCACATTGTTTCCTGCTGAATACCCTGTTCGCGGCTTGCACGAACGGTCGCTTTTTGTGGGTTGCGCACAGACTTCTGTCCCGCGCGCTACGCAATTTCCTGTCTGACACGCAGTCGCCCCAGCGCTCTTCCCTTTACAAAAACATCCAGGATCACGAAACTAGCGAAACCAGCGCAAAATGCCATACTGAAGAAGAGCAGGCTTCCCGTATTTGCGTACGAATGCACGCTGAACGCTCGTATCCGATGTACATTCTACAAAATCTCTTCTCGTGAGTTGCCGCCATCTTGCAGATCCCATCTAACTTGCACGCGTGCCACGATTCGGAATTTTTAAACTTTGTGAGTGTATCAGTCTTTTCCGGTTTTGTAAGTCATGTAGTTGTCAATAAACATTGCTTTGAAACACGACGAATCATTTAAGCTAACCCTGTAAAATACTCTAGAAATTTGTCCATAGATGCTCAACATTTTCGGTGCTGGAGATTAAATTCAGTAGCACGATGACTAAGGACGGGTAATGGAGTACGAAATATCGCAGAACGGGTTTCAAAGGGAATGTCAAATATAATAAACTCCTGGCGTCATTTTATTCGACAAGTATATGATTAATGTATGGACCCTAGACAAAATATCGGTCTTCCGAAATGAAAGCATCAGAAAGAATATCTCGACTGGCAAACAAAGCAATGAGTTGACAAGTCGAAATACTAGTGATTTCATTTCCTCTTCTGCCGCTTCGATAGCTCGATTTACTTGTACAGAGGCAATGACGACTTTTTTTAAAAAACTGAGGCGGCAAAAGACAGGTCTTACACACGGTCCGGTTATATTAGCGTGACAACTTATTAAATGCCTGAAACACCAACTGGACGTTCAGGACGATGGTTATGAGGTTCTGAAAGGTATCGACAGGAATGTGGAGTTATGGAAACTACAGTGCCTCAGTCAACTGCACTAGGTTTCTTGGTTGAGGACGCATGGCTTAACAACTCGATCGAGATGATCCCACAGATTTCCAATTGGGTTTAAATCCAGAACTTCTGATTCCAGGAGACTTTGGCAAATGCATCCTGGTGCTTCTCAAACCGCGCACGAACACTGTACGTCGCACTGTCCTGCTGGTAAGCCCAGACATCATCGTGCACAGGAAAACGCAAATTGCATGTTGGGGTGGCCAGGGTCCTCAAGGATAGGTGCACACATGTGTTGGTCCATTGTGCCATCCAGAATGTCGAGATCACCCAGGAATATGCCATGAAAACATCGCCCAGATCATAGTGCTCTCTCCCCCCGCAATGGACCCTTCGGACAGTTGTTGCAAGGTGTTTACTTTCAGACGTTTCACGCCATACATGCCAACGATCATCTGTTGGAAGGTGCACAAAACGTGATTTACCTGTGAACACTGAATGGATGATAAGTTGCGGTATTGGCGTGCAAACTCCATCTTTCGTCGCCTATGAGCAGCAGTCAGCATGGGTACATGAACCAGCAGACATTGTTGGTAGTCCTTTGGTTCATCTTGGCGTTCAGTTGCTCAACAGTTGCACGTCTATTCGCCCATACACATCTCCGCTGTCGCTTACCCTTGTTATATATGGCCCGTGGTGCACCAGTTGCCTCGGCGCCAGTTTTGGATAGCGAAATTTTTCCGAGAACGGTGGAAAGCAAATATTTACAAACTTAGCTGTATCGGAAATGCTTCCACCCTTGACCCGAAAGTCAACAATCACGCCCTTTTGGAGGTCAGGTAAGCCGCACCATTTCCGCATTATGACAACGACTGCAATGTTTTCTGCGTCCTCCGACACGCTTTATACACGCTCCACTACTGGTGCTGCTACCTGCCGTACGGAAGTGCATGCTGACGTCGAACATAGAGGGTGGTCACATTTGTGTGACTGGACCGTGCATATGGTAGAGCTGGCTAATGATTCGGCTGGTTTGTGCCCTAAGCATCTAGCTGCCTTGCACCCAAACCAGCATATCGTGGGTATACTGAGTGCTTTAATGGAGAAAGTTGTATTTCTTCACGCACACTGGAATGTTTCCTCCGCAAAGTGACAGTGCGGCGTCGTTAGTGTAAATGTTCCATCAGTTCAGTTTCCATATAATGCCTCTCGCAAATGTTGTGACGGTTCCTTTGAAAAAAAAAAAACATCTTCATCCAATCCAAGATTTTGGCCTCGTCTTCAATGGGATGGTAAATTCTAATCTTACTTCCTTATTCCTTTCAACAACTACAGAACGTGACTACCTAGCTTAACTTCCCGGTCCAAAGTAAGAAACACCAACAGCGAATTGTCAGCTGGGCGTGGGATTCACAACAGGGAAAATTTCCACTGCTATACAACCAACAATAAGCTCTCGTAAACTCTGATAGTAAACAGAGCTTTGGAAATTATTTATAGCTATGACACTGGTGTCTCAGAAAAACATACGATGCATTCGTGTAGATGTTTCACGTGTGTAAGTGCGTAAGGTCTGTGACTTAATCGACATACAAGAAGTGTATCTCCCTTCATGCGCACTACCGACTTATTGTTTTGAAGAAGAGTGATGACTGGGAAGATAAACACAGATGTCCTATGCTGTTTGCATTATCTACAATGATTCAAAATTTTTCGAAATTGGATAAAATTACTTCATATCTCTTTGAGTCCTAATATTTTATATTACTATTTAAGTCCAATATGTTTCACAGCTAAGTCTGAGTTTCAAACGACTGTATGAGCATTTGCAACATTATTTCTACTTTAGTTCTTGCAGTAACACTGTAGGAAAGAGATTACTGTAAATTTTGCAAGAAAAGCTTATCTGTTTTGTATAAAAATAATTTCATAATGGATTCCCTCAGTCAATTAAAAAATATTCGCTGCCTTCATCAATAAAATATCTCAATTCGAGGTACTTTTCGGAAGCTGATATTATCGTTACATGTTTCAGGACTTAAATGCCTGTTAGCTACCAGAAAGACAGTGCTATGTGTCACATGGCTCACAGCGTTCGTGTGTGGTTTGTCGATCACCAGGATGCATTTACCGTACTCCCCTGACCACAAAACTTGCCGGATTAAAACCCAATCGAGAATCTGTGAGACTACCTCGATCGCACAATGGATTCTGAACCGAGAATCATAGTGCAGCTGACCAAGGTCCTGGAGTCGGTATCTCTATCCTCCAGAACCTACTGACTTTCTTCTCGCATGTCCGCGCTTCAGATGGTTGTTTTTCGGGCTTTTGACTGGTGGTCCCATTAATGTGACTGGGCCGTGTCAAACTGACATCAGTAGGAAGTGCAGGGAAAGTGAAGCGAAATGACTGCAGGACAAATAGCTTTACCAAAAGCGGACGGAACACAGATGCGAAGAGAAAGCTCCAGAGATAAACCAATAACAAAGATACATGATATTTAACGATATTTTCGAAGTAATGATGGATAAAGTTACAAAACCTCAAGGTTTGAAGAAAGTAAAACTAGCAGGAGCTGAAACTGTTTCAAAAGGAATGGGTAATCAAGGAACCAGGATAATACAAGATGAACTTGATAAATATTTTACAGAATATCTACAGAGGGAAATAATTTCTAAAACTGGAACAATGCTGTAATCATTCACCTTCATGAGAAAAGAGTCGTATTCTACATTAAAAGATGTAGACGTAACTGCTATCTCTCCGTAACGTATAAAATACTCACTAAAATTATCAGGCTGGATTTTTTTCCGTCAGGGGAGGAAGGTGCCTTCACAAGCGCGTCTGACAGAACATATCAATTACAGATCTTGAATGAACTTATAGAACGGAACAACGATTAACACTTTGTGCGGTTTTGAGAAAGTTTGACTCATTTCGAACTAAAAGTATACGGCTGAGTACTTTATTGACATCAAGCAAAGAGCTTTCGTGGTCCACCTGCCCTCTGTCCGCTTGGGTACATGACACACTCACCATTTTTTTTTACAGTCATAATTACTTCATCCGCTCTAGAGCATTCCATTAATCCTGTTGCTTTTTTCTCTTCCTCCTTCTCCCAGCAGTTCCCAAACAGCAGCTCTCCACTCTTCGGTGCAGTAAATGGTACTTGGCAGTGAAGGTCTGTGTCTCATTGCCATAAATCTCGTTGTAATAAACTTTCCGTTTCAGGCAGATCAGATGCCTGATTTGGAAAATTCCCTGACCAAAAGCACCTCCAGCCCAAATTTACCGTTTTTTTCCTTCCATCCGCATACTGTCGTCAGTCGTCACATACGAGGGCTGACTGAAAAATAATGCCTCCACCTTCGTAACTCTTCAATAGTTGGCAGCATTGCTATGCGGCAGGTATCTACATCTACATACATACTCCGCAAGCCACCATACGGTGCGTGGCGGAGGGTACCTCGTACCACAACAAGCATCTTCTCTCCCTGTTCCACTCCCAAACAGAACGAGGGAAAAATGACTGCCTATATGCCTCTGTACTAGCCCTAATCTCTCTTATCTTATCTTTGTGGTCTTTCCGCGAAATATAAGTTGGCGGCAGTGAAATTGTACTGCAGTCAACCTCAAATGCTGGTTCACTAAATTTCCTCAGTAGCGATTCACGGAAAGAACGCCTCCTTTCCTCCAGAGACTCCCACCCGAGATCCTGAAGCACTTCCGTAACAGTCGCGTGATGATCAAACCTACCAGTAACAAATCTAGCAGCCCGCCTCTGAATTGCTTCTATGTCCTCCCTCAATCCGACCTGATAGGGATCCCAGTACTCAAGAATAAATCGTATTAGTGTTTTATAAGCGATCTCCTTTACAGATGAACCACATCTTCCCAAAATTCTACCAATGAACCGAAGACGACTATCCGCCTTCCCCACAACTGCCATTACATGCTTGTCCCACTTCATATCGCTCTGCAATGGTACGTTCATATATTTAATCGACGTGACTGTGTCATGCGCTACACTACTAATGGAGTATTCAAACATTACGGGATTCTTTTTCCTATTCATTTGCATTAATTTACATTTATCTATATTTAGAATTAGCTGCCAGTCTTTATACCAATCACAAATCCTGTCCAAGTCATCTTGTATCCTCCTACAGTCACTCAACGACGACACCAAAGCATCATCAGCAAACAGCCGCACATTGCTATCCACCCTATCAAAAAGATCATTTATGTAAATAGAAAACAACAGCGAACCTACCACACTTCCCTGGGGCACTCCAGATGATACCCTCACCTCCGATGAACACTCACCATCGAGGACAACGTACCGGGTTCTGTTACTTCAGAAGTCTTCGAACCACTCACATATTTGGGAACCAATCCCATATGCACGTACCTTAGTTAGGAGTCTGCAGTGGGGCATCGAGTCAAACGCTTTCCGGAACTCAAGGAATATGGCATCCGTACTTGCTTGTTCCGTAGCCTCTTCTCAGCAGCTCCAGTTGGCGGTAAGCCTTAGCAATGAACAGTTGTGTTGTTACAGCGTAAAATATAGAACCCTGCGCAGACGGTCGGTAAATGCGATTTAAGCAACGTGCAGTCATTGAATTCTTGGTAGTGGACGGTGTCACCACAAAGAAGATTCACCAGAGAATGAAAGCAGTTTATGGTGATTGTGTTGATGTGAGTACTGTACGTCGTTGGGCGAGTAAGTTTCAAGATGTTGAGGCGGGAACATCTGACCTGCGTGACAAACAAAGAGTTGGACGTCCTGTGACAGTTACCATCGAGTTTCAACAAGCAAAATGTTGACAGATTGATTCGGGACGATCGTCGTATCGCTCAGAAAGAATTTTCAAGCACAATCGGCATGTCACAAGAGCGTGTGGGTCACATTATAGCTTTGCTTGGATATCGGAAGATCTGTGCACGATGGGTACCCCGGATGCTGACTCCTGAAATGAAAGCACACAGACCTAAAATTTGCCAGGAACTCCTCTCGCGTTACGAGAATGAAGGTGACGCCTTTCTTCATTCAATTGTGGTAGGAGATGAAACGTGGGTACACCATTACGACCCCGTGCGACTGTGGCTGCGGAAACAAAGTGTCGACCTCTTCCGTGACGTCTTCAGAAAACTTGTTCATTGTTGACAGAAAATTATCCAATTGGCTGTTGATTATGTGGAAAAGTGAGTATTGCTAATTAAAGACCACATTCTAAGGATTATTTCTTCCTTTGATTTATTAATATATTCCCATCCAAACCCAATTAACGAACGTGGAGGCATTCCTTTTCATTCAAGCCTCGTATATTCCTACGACTTCATTATAATTTGTTGTGGAGAGTACTGCACCTGGAGGACAGTGTACTTAGAAACAAATGATGTTTCCTGGGCGGTGCTTCAGTCTAGCGACGACTTTAGAACCACGTGAAGGACTGCATGCTGAACATCGCAGCAAAATGTTACTGGCATTTTCTACTGTTTTTGTGGTTGTGAGACTTGCAGTTGTATTATATCTAGATCTACACATTTAAGTTCTGTATAATATCTTGAAGTTACTTAGAAGACTTTTTAATTTTGTGGAGAGGAAATTATATTTATTGTTAAAAATAATTACGTAACGTAACGAAGGTTGAACCACACCTCGTCAGTCGTACAGCTCTTGTACCTTGAAACAGAAGGAGTTCTACAATCGAGTAAGTGGTATCTGGAATTGAACTGAGTTTCTTTAATGCCTTAATAATTTACCTCCCTTGAAAATGGAAACTCGTATTAGCTTTTAGTATCTTCTGTTTCATAATGTACCGCTATTTGGCTTGCACATGGTTTTTGGTAATACTTCTACTTAATATGATTTCACTTACTAGGCATTGGCGTGTAATAGAGTAATAATTTAAGAAATACACTATTACACACAGTACTGACAAGATTTTATCGATTGGAACTTTTTTAAAGTTCAATAGAATACTTGTTCTGGGTATATGACCATGGTGTACCGTTGCAACATTTTTTCACATGTGGATAAAGGTAACTTTCCCGGAGAAACTTTTGTAGTTTTAGAAAGAGCCTGAAACACATAGTAAAGGGACTAAACGGCAGAGTCATCAGTCTCTCTCTTATTTTGTTATGTAAGTGGGCGCCAACAAAATATTTTCAAACTCTGAGGACGAAGCTGATGACTGAAATTTCATGAGAAGATCCTGGAGCAGAGAAAATTGCCTTTGCTTTAATGATTGCCACCCAAATTCACGTACATATCCATGGCCCTTTCTCCCATATTTCGGGATAATACGAAACGAGCTTCCCTTCAGTGAACTTTTCCGATGACGTCCGTCAATCCTATCTGATGCGGATCGCACACCGCACGGTAACACACCAGAAGAGGCCAGACAAGTATAGTGTAAGCAGTCTCTTTAATATGCCTGTTGCATTTTCTAAGTGTTCTGCCAATAAATCGCAATCTTTGGTTTGCTTTACACACTAAATAACCTGTGTGGTCGTTCGAATTTAAATTATTTGTAATTGTAATCTCTAAGTATTTAGCTGAATTTACAGCCTTTATATTTATGTATTTTGTCCTGTAACCGAAATTAAGCGAATTCCTTTTAGTACTTATGCGGATCACTTCTCACTTTTCGTTATTTAGAGTCAGTTGCCTATTCCGCACCGTTTCTTATATAAATCATTCTGCAACTTTTTTGGTCATCTGATTACGGTAAATGACAACATCATCTGTAAGCGGTATAAGAGGGCTGGTAATAATTTCTTCTGAATCGGTTACGTAGACAAGAAACATCAGCAGGCCTATAAAAATTCCTTGGTGAACTCCAGATATTAGTTATGTTTTACTCGATGACTTTCCGTTAGTTATTACGAACCCTGACCTTTTTGATAGGAAATCATGAATCCAGTCGCACAACTAGGATGATACTCCAGAGGCATGCAATTTGAATAGAAATCGCTTGTGAGGAACAGTGTCAAATGTCTTCAGAAAATTTAAAAATATGGAATCAATTTGACGTCCCTTGTCGATAGCACTCATTACTTCGCGAGAATAAAGATCTAGTTGAGTTTCAGAAGAACGATATTTTTGGAATCCTTTTCGGTTGTTTGACAGTAAATCGTTCTTTTCGAGGTAACCCATAACGTTTGAACACTCTGCATGTTGCAAAATCCTGTTGCAATTCGACGTTAGCGATGTAGGTCTCTAATTCAGCACGTTACTCCTATCTCCTTTCTTCGGTATTGAAGGGACTTGTGCAACTTTCCAGTATTTAGATAACGACCTTTCGCGCGCGGTTGCATATGATTGCTAAGTATGGGTCTATTGTGTCAGCATACTTTGCAAAGAAAGTGACTGATATACAGTGTATACCGGAGGCCTTGCCTTCATTAAGTGATTTAAGCTGATTCATTAAAACGAAGTTATATACTTCTTAAGTGAGTTACTCATATTGGCAGTTGTTCTAGATTCGAATTCAGGAATATTCACTTTATCTTTTCTGGTGAAGAAATTCCGGAAAACTGGGTTTGGTATTTTTTTTTTAGTGGCACTGTCATTTGTAACGTCACCATTGTTATCCCGCAGTACTTTAAATTCGATCAGAATTCCTTTGGATTTTCTGGCAGATTTCCAGACAGCATTCAGTGTGAAAACTTTTAAAAGCATCGCTCATTGAAGTAGGCGCTAAATTTCGGGCTTCTGTAAAATTTTGGCAATCTCGGGGGATTTGTGTTCTTTGAAATTTGGCGAACTTTTTTCGTTGCATCTCCAGTAGTGTTCTGCGTTCTTTCAAATTTGGCATGCTTTCTTCGTTGCTTCTGCAACAGTGTTCTGACCTGTTTTGTATACCATGGGCCAAGAGCACCATCTTTTATTAGTTTATTTGGTATATATCTCACAAATGCCGTCGATACTATTTCTCTCAATTGAAACAACATACTCAGACTGGAAGGAGTGGAGACTGTTTCCGATCAATGTTTCGGAAACAGCACCGTGTTGTGCTGTGCAGGATGTACACTACTGGCCATTAAAACTGCTACACCAAGAAGAAATGCAGATGATAAACGGGTATTCATTGGACAAATATATCATACTAGAACTGACATGTGGTTACATTTTCACGCAGTTTGGGTGCATAGATCCTGAGAAATCAGTACCCAGAACAACCACCTCTGGCCGTAATAACGGTCTTGATACGCCTGGGCATTGAGTCAAACAGAGCTTGGATGGCGTGTACAGGTACAGCTTCCCATGCAACTTCAACACGATACCACAGTTCATCAAGAGTAGTGACTGGCGTATTGTGACGATACAGCTGCTCGGCCACCATTAACCAGACGTTTTCAATTGGTGAGAGATCTGGAGAATGTGCTGCCGAGGGCAGCACTCGAACATTTTCTGTACCCAAAAAGGCCCATACAGGACCTGAAACATGCGGTCGTGCATTATCCTGCTGAAATGTAGGGTTTCGCAGGGATCGAATGAAGGGTAGAGCCACGGGTCGTACCACATCTCAAATGTAATGCCCACTGTTCAAAGTGCCGTCAATGCGAACAAGAGGTGACCGAGACGTGTAACCAATGGCACCCCATACCATCACACCAGGTGATATGCCAGTATGGCGATGACGAATACACTCTTCCAATGTGCGTTCACCGCCATGTCAGCAAACACGGATGTGACAATCATGATGCTGTAAACAGAACTTGGATTCATCCGAGAAAATGACGTTTTGCCATTCGTGCAGTCAGGTTCGTCGTTGAGTACACCATCGCTGGCGCCTCTGTCTGTAATGCAGCGTCAAGGGTAAACGCAACCATGGTCTCCGACCTGATAGTCCATGCTGCTGCAAACGTCGTCGAACTGTTCGTGCAGGTGGTTATTATCTTGCAAACGTCCCCATCTGTTGACTCAGAGGTCGAGACGTGGCTGCACGATCCGTTACAGCCATGCGGATAAGATGCCTGTCATCTCGACTGCTAGTGATACGAGGCCGTTGAGATCCAGCACGGCGTTCCGTATTACCCTCCTGAACCCACCGATTCCATATTCTGCTAACAGTCATTGGATCTCGAGCAACGCGAGCAGCAATGTCGCGATACGATAAACCGCAATCGCAATAGGTTACAATCCGACATTTATCAAAGTCGGAAACGTGATGGTACGCATTTCTCCTCCTTACACGAGGTATCACAAAAACGTTTCACCAGGCAACGCCGGTCAACTGCTATTTGTGTATGAGAAATCGGTTGGAAACTTTCCTCGTGTCAGCACGTTATAGGTGTCGCCACCGGCGCCAAAATTGTGTGAATGCTCTGAAAAGCAGATCATTTGCATATCTCAGCATCTTGTTCCTGTCGGTTAAATTTCGCGTCTGTAGGTCGTCATCTTTGTGGTGTAGCAATTTTAATGGCCAGTAGTGTAGTTTAGGGTCAGCGAATGCTCATCGGGAGATACGGCGCGGCGGAGGCGCATGCGTGCACACGAGGCTAGCAGCGGCCGGACCTCGCGAGCGGCAGGTGACGAAACAGCCAGGCGCGGCCAGACGCACAGTATATAAAGCATGGCGCGCGCACTCCTCTCCAGATTCGCTCTGACCACCACTCACACCATGTACAAGGTAAGCGCACCACACTGCTGCCATACAGAGCGCGCCGCGGCACCACCACTGGATCGCGCTGCATCTCGTTTTGGGCTCTGTAGCCTGCTTTAGATGGAAACCTGAGCTACATCTTCTGTCTCGTGGATCGAACAGCTAACAATTGTGCTTTTTGCTGCGTCCGTCGAATCTCGGTTAATGTCTCTGGACCAGCATATTTACAGTAATAGCTATCACCCTTAGAAGTCAAGCGACAAATATCTAAGTGAAAACCTCAATTTCTGGGTCAAGAATTTTACCGAAGTCCACTAACCTGTTGACCATTTTTCCACTTGACGTTTTGAGGGGGGAGGGGGTGGGCTACAACAGGACGATTCAAACTGTCTAGGAGTCTCCCTAAGATATTCTCCGCAACATGCACCGATTGACAAAGTCATGGGATACCTCTTAATGTCGTGTCGGATCTCCTTTTTCCCAGTATAATGTAGCAGCTCGACATAGCATGGACTCAACGAGTCGTTGGAAGCCCCATGCATAAATACGATCCAGGCTGCCTCTATAGCCGCCCATAATTCTGAAGCTGTTGCCGGTGCATGATTTTGTGCAACAACTCACCTCTTGAATACATTCCCTAAACGGGTGACCAAAGCATTCGCACGAACTGTCCAGAATGTTCTTCAAACCAGTCATGAAGAGTTGTGGCCCGGTGACATGGCTCTGAGCACTACGGGACTTAACTGCCGAGGTCATCAGTCCTCTACAACTTAGAACTACTTAAACCTAACTAACCTAAGGACATCACACACATCCATGCCTGAGGCAGGATTCGACACCTGCGACCGTAGCGGACGCGCGGTTCCAGACTGTAGCGCCTAGAACCGCTCGGCCACTCCGGCCGGCCCGGTGACACGTCACGTAGTCTTCCATGAACATTATATCGTTGATTGGGAACATGACATACACGAATGGATGCAGAATGGTCTCCAAGTAGCAGAACGTAATCATTTCCAGTCAATAATCGGTTCAGTTCGACCAGTAGACCCAGTCCATTCCATGTAAATACAGCTCACACCGTTGTGGAGCCATCACCAGCTTTCACGGCGCCTTATTGACAACTTGTATGGTTTAGTGGGGTCTATGCCACACTCGAACCCTACCGTCAACTCCTACAGACTGAAATCGGGACTCATCTGACTAGTCCACGGTTTTCCAGTCTCCTAGGGTCCAACCGACATCGTTGGAGAGACGCTGCATAATGTTAAAAAAAAAATGGTTCAAATGGCTCTGAGCACTATGGGACTCAACTGCTGAGGTCATTAGTCCCCTAGAACTTAGAACTAGTTAAACCTGACTAACCTAAGGACATCACACACATCCATGCCCGAGGCAGGATTCGAACCTGCGACCGTAGCGGTCTCGCGGTTCCAGACTGCAGCGCCAGAACCGCGCGGCCACTTCGGCCGGCGCAAAATGTTCAAATGTGTGTGAAATCTTATGGGACTGAACTGCTAAGGTCATCAGACCCTAAGCTTACACACTACTTAACCTAAATTATCCTAAGGACAAACAGACACACCCATGCCCGAGGGAGGACTCGAACCTCCGCCGTGACCAGCCGCACAGTCCATGACTGCAGCGCCTTAGACCTCTCCGCTAATCCCTCGCTGGAGAGACGCTGCAGGCGGTGTCGTGCTGTTAGCAAAGGCATTCACGTCGGTCGCCTGCTACCTTAGCCCATTAACGCCAAATTTCGCCGCACTGTCCTAACGGACATGTTAGTCGTACATCACACAGTGATTCCTACTGTTATTTCCCGCAGAGTTGCTTGTCTGTTAGCAGTCCAACTCTACGCAAACGCCGCTGTTCTTGGGAGTTAAATAAAGGCCGTCGAGAGGCAATGCCTGAAATTTGATATTCTCGGCACACTCTTGACACTCTGGATCCCGGAATATGAATTCCCTAACGATTTCCGAAACACAAAGTCCCATGCGTCCAGCTGCAGCTATCACTCCGCTTTCAGAGTGTCTTGATTCCCGTCGTGCGGTCATAATCATGCCGGAAACTTCTTCGCATAAATCACGTCAATACAAGTGACAGCCCCGCCGCCGGCCGCTGTGACCGAGCGATTCTAGGCGCTTCAGTCCGGAACCGCGCTGCTGCTACGGTCGCAGGTTCTAATCCTGCTTCGGGCATGGATGTGTGTGATGTCCTTACGTTAGTTATGTTTAAGTAGTTCTAAGTATAGGGGAATGATGATCTCAGATGTTAAATCCCACAGTGCTCAGAGCCATTTTTGAACATCTCCGCCAACCCACTACCCCTTTATATCGTGCAGGAGTGATACTACCACCATCTCTATATGTTGATATCGCTGTCATATGAGTTTGATCACCTGAGCGTACACCAACTAAAGAGGCTCACATTTGAAATCATTCGTTTACATCTATATCACTATCCAGAATCAATTTGTCTGGCATGTTCCAAAATCTCTCAGACAAATTCCGAAATGATTCCTTAGATACAGTTACAACAATTAGTTTCTGCATTCATCCGTTTTAATTAGTGCACTAATGATTTTCCTGAAAACTGGACCTTCAAATTCATACCTTAATGAAGTTGCCTCTAATTACCTTTGGATAGTTTCAGGTGCTCTCCATTCTACTTTTAAAAAAATTCTATTTACTTCGACTAATAAATGTTTACTGAAATGAGGCAGGCCAGATTACATTCCTGCCTGCTCAGAAAATAGTAAGGGAGCACCTTCACGTCTGTTTACTGGCGATGTGTTCGGAGGAACACAGTGACAAAATGTTCCTCGAGCTGTAGGAAGTCAACAACATTTTGGAGTGTCACAGTCTTGAGTGACCACATACGTCTCTAATATCTAACTGTTCAACCCAGATACTGCCATTCTCAAACTGACTTGTCTTTTAGTTCTAACGTTCATCGACAGTTGAGAATAATTATTTCTTTCCCTGCTTGCTGCAAGCTTTTTTGCAGCAACCACCACCCACAATTGTCCACTGGTAGGTTATTTCTCTGGTTTCTGCAGGTGCTAACTCACTGTTAATCCCTTATTCCTTACCCATAATCGAAGTAATTTGGTCACTGTTGTGTTTTGACTTTCCTTTTCTTCTATTTGTGCTTCGGTACACTGACGCTATGTATATACTGTTACTACATTAAACTGTTCACCTTTGGTCCAAAATTTTCTTTCTTATCTGTAGGTTTCTATACACTATTTACAGATAGTAAAGCTTGATATGAAATCTTCGGATTGTGTCACAAGATGGCAGTGTGCACAATATAATGTATTTTTTTAGTTTTGTTCCCTGCCTTTAACAAAATTCTTTGGAACAATGCACTACGTTTTCGTAGATGTTATTGGCGACGAACGTCTTGCACAAGTCTGTTTCTTTCCTCTCCTGTTTTTCGCATTACTTACTACTACAATTTTATTGAGAACCGTCTGAAACCGTTTAACAGCATTGCTTTCACCAACTGCTAAGCTGCTTTCATTTACTGGGAGATCATAATCAGTCACATGTAACTTACTTTGAAACACTGTGTCCTGCATTTGGTCCTAGCTTATTGCCAAATATGTTGCGTCGCTGACGGTAAGCAGCTACTTTACTTTCGTGTCCTGATCTTCCACTGTTTTTCTCCAGAGTTTTTCCGTTTCTATTACAAAGTCCACTTTTAATGCGCTTTTTTAGGCTCGTCTATCTTGCGACTGGTTTAATGTGGTCGGAGACGTTTTGCTCTCCTGTGCCAGCCTACTCAGAGTACAACTTACACGCATTGACGTCGATTATTCCTTGGATCTACTTTTACACTCTACAGCTCCCTCTAGCACCATGGAAACAGTTGTCTGATATTTCAACAGACGCCTTAGCACTCTGTCCGTGAATCCTGTCAGTATTTTCCCACAAATTCGAATTTTAATAGTGATTAGTATTCTGGTCTAACAAGAACGTCTTCAGATGCCTTATTTTATCAGTTCAGTTGTTTCAGCATTCTTCTATCTCAAACATTTCTGTGCTGGTTGATAAAGAAAAATACAAATATCATTCATTTGTTGTGATAAAAATCAAACTCATTACGGTTATCAAGATTTTCAAGCAATAAATATCTTTCATCAACCACTTTGTGCGCTGAGTAGTCCTTGGAGTATGGAAAGATGTTGTACGAGATGGCATTTCACGAAGAGCAGTAGAGATAGTGTGGCACTTTGACACAGAGTGAGTTTACAAACCGGCAAACTGTAAAAGAGAATCTTTAACGCTGATTTCAGACGAAATAAAAACGATAGCGTTCTACAGTGTTGTTCGTAAGTACGTTCGGGATTTCAGGAAACGACTGCGCAGTAATTTCCAGGGATTATAAAAAAATTACACGTACACTATCTGATCAAATGTATCCGGACACCACCAAAAATATACGTTTTTCATATTACGTGCACTGTGCTGCCACCTACTGCCGGGTACTCCATATCACCGACCTCAGTAGTCATTAGACATCGTGAGAGAGCAGACTGGGGCACTCCACGGAACTCTAGGACTTCGAATGTGGTCAGGTGATTGGGTGTCACTTGTGTCATACGTCTGTACGTGAGATTTCCACATTCCTAAACATCCCTAGGTCCACTGTTTCCGATGTGATAGTGATGTGGAAATGTGAAGGGACACGTACAGCACAAAAGCGTGCAGGTTGACCTCGTCTGTTGACTAACAGAGACGACCGATAGTTGAAGAGGGTCGTAATGTGTAATAGGCAGACATCTGTTCAGACCATCACACAGGAATTCCAAACTGCATCAGGATCCACTGCAAGTACTATGACAGTTTGGCAGGAGGTAAGAAAACTTGGGTTTCATGATAGAGCGGCTGGTCAAAAGCCACACATCACGCCGATAAATGCCAAACGACTCCTCGCGTGGTGTAAGAAGCGTAAACATTGGAAGACTGAACAGTGGAACAACGTTGTGTGGAGTGACGAAGTACAGTACACGATATGGCGATCCGATGGCAGGGTGTGGGTATGGCGAATTTCCGGTGAACGTCATCTGCCAGCGTGTGCATTGTCAACAGTTAAATTCGGAGGCGGTGGTGTTATTTTGTGGTCGAGATTTTCATGGAGGGGGCTTGTACCCCTTGTTGTTTCGCGTGGCGCTATCACACCACATGCCTACATTGATGTTTCAAGCGCCTTCTTGCTTCGCGCTGTTGAAGAGCAATTCGGGGATGGCGATTGCATATTTCAACACGATCAAGCACCTGTTCATAATGCACGGCGTGTGGCGAAGTGGTTACTCGACAATAATCTCTGTAATCGACTGGCCTGCACAGAGTCCTGACCTGAATCCTACAGAACAGCTTTGGGATGTTTTGCAACGCCCACTTCGTGCCAGGCCTCACCGACCGGCATCGATAGCTCTCCTTAGTGCAGCACTCCGTGAAGAATGAACTTCTATTCCCTAAGAAAGCTTCCAGTACCTAATTGAACGTATGCCTGCGAGTATGGAAGCTGCCATCAGGGCTAAGGATGGGTGCCACGAACTTGTAAATAATTTTCAGTGAGGCGTCCGGATACTTTTGATCACATAGCACATCAGTGCTTATAGTAACTCCTCACTATCGACTCATAATACGTGTCGTGCCGTAGTTGAGTGCGCATCAGTAGGAGTGCCAGAACATGCAGACATATTATCCGCTCCGTATTGTCCACTCCATAATATCGCATCGAATTACTTTGCGTCTACAGATATCAATTGAAACGTGCCTCTTTTCTGTATATCTTGTAGTTCTGATGCAGTCGCATTTTGAATCCTTGTAGACTTAAATAATCCTGCGCTGCTAGGAGTGCTAATGTACTACGACAGTGAACGATGACTGGGGTGTTAACAAGTTAAGGCTTGGTTTGCTCTGTGCTCTCTCTCTCTTAGCTTAATGACCCGTTACGCCACCTATGCTGTCTGTGAAACGTGCATATATTCAGTTAAACAGACTATAGTAACCAACATCCTCACATCATCTAATCAATCACTTTACTATTCACAAGTGTAATATATTCCGAAGCTAATGCATTCCGCTTTTTCTGGCTTGTCCAGTTTTGAAGGCACAAGGAAATCCTTACCCAGTATGCTATTGACCTGACATTTAACACATCTGATTTTTACACTGACTGGAACCAAAAGGAGAACAACCCATGAAAAATATTTTAAAAAATTAGGAATGCCACCCTACTGCTCCGAAATTGTTCTTATGGTACTTCTGCAGGCAGCAATATTGTTGACGGGTAATCATCGTGTATCGGTACCTTAAATTTACGTAAAGCAATTCGTCGTCCTTAATCCGAAACGGATCTGATTAATTCCATGCAAAGTGGGATGGTCACAGTATGCAGCGTGACTACGTGCAAATACCGAGTACGACGCCACCACTGACTGTCCCGTCCCTTACAGCTCGCAGTCTTCGCCGCCGTGCTGGCCGTGGCCCGCGCTGGCTACCTGGCCGCCCCCGCCGCCGTCTCCTACGCCGCCCCCGCCTACGCCGCCCCCGCTTACGCCGCCTACGGTGCCCACGCCGTGGCCCCCGCGGCCATCACCTCCCAGCACTCCAACATCCTAAGGAGCTTCGGCAACCTGGGACAGGTGTCCACCTACTCCAAGACCATCGACACGCCCTACTCCAGCGTCAGCAAGTCTGACGTGCGCGTCAGCAATGACGCCGTCGCCCACGTGGCCGCCCCCGTCGCCTACGCCGCCCCCGCTGTCGTCAAGGCCGCCGCTCCCGTGGCCTACGCTGCCCCCGCCGCCTACGCCGCCCCCGCCGTCGTCAAGGCCGCCGCCCCTGCCGTCGGTCTGCTGGGAGTCGCCTACTCCGCCGCCCCCGCCGTCGCCCACATGACCTACAGCAACGGTTTGGGTCTCGCCTACGCCTGGTAATCTGACCTCATCTCCTGGCATTCCGATGTGTCATGATGTGATGATTCAGAGCACTATATTTATTTATAATTTATTGTGAAATAAATTATAACATTCTTTTTTAATGTGTCTCATTCTTTGCTGACTAACTGCCCTGTTCGTTTCCTTATACAAAGACCTTGACAGCAAACACTATTTCACTGTGACTTTTCAAGCTCTTATTTATGAAATGGCTTCAGTCCCAAGCCGGTCACAGAAGTTTTTCGTATTAGCACTTTTTTCGACTCATGGGATGTTTTTCAACGTGAAAAATACCAAGTCACACTACGTTTACCAGTCTATATTAAACTGTATGTTGCTCGACAATGTTTGAAGAAAGGCGGATGAATCTTTCATCCAGTGGGACTATGCCAAGAAAGACACTGTGATATTGATACCATTCTTCAGGTTGATGATAGGTTTACAGCTCTGCCTCAGTGATTGCCTGAGACATGGTGGGCTAATGTCCGATCGTGTTGGTGGTAACTGTCGTAAGTAGGAGAACAGATATGATTGCATTTGTACTCGGCAATATGAGAACATTTTAGATGATGTGTGGAACTGCGACTTTTCGAAAACTGACATTTGAAGCTAGGAAAATGGTGCTAGCCAAATGTCACTTCATACTACCTTGAAATTACACATCGAATAGAGGATGACATCATCATGGCAGATCCACCTGGAGCAGAGTACAGAACTACTTGTGGCAAGTGAATGAGTAGCTGAAAGTGAAATACTATTACATATTTACGTTACACTCATGTCACTAATAAATCATATGGTGGCAGCTAATCCTGTCACAGAGCACACTACCGAGCGAGGTGGCGCAGTGGTAGCACACTGGACTCGCATTCGGGAGGACGACGGTTCAATCCCGCATCCGGCCATCCTGATTTAGGTTTTCCGTGATTTCCCTAAATCGGTCCAGGCAAATGCCGGGATGGTTCCTTTGAAAGGGCACGGCCGACTTCCTTCCCCATCCTTCACTTATCCGATGAGACCGATGACCTCGCTGTTTGGTCTCTTCCCCCAAACAACCCAACCCCAAACCCAACAGAGCACACTAAATACTGTCGTCATCATATTGGAGGAAGGATACAGAACGAATAAGAATTAAACGCCCTCGACGTTGAGTCATTAGCGATAGCTAAAATCTCAATGGGGCAGGAGTGCAATGGAATGTATGCTCTGCCACGTATCACACACTGGTTTCAGAGTATAGATGCAGAAACGTAAAAAACAGTTAAGAGATAGGAGCAGTAAAAAAGTGTTGGCAACAAATATTAGAAAGACAATGGAAGGATTAAAAGAAGATTATTGAAAGTGGTTAGAAGACAAATTGCACACATCATCTAATGTAATTAATGACCTGAGCGTTCCCATTAAGTCAGACAAACTATGAAAGACTGGTATCAGGATGGTCATGTGATGTACAGGCGTTGGTCTTTCGGGTGGAAGTCCAGTGGTTTAGCTAAAGAAGCCATCCATGTCCCTCTGTACCAGTTACAGAGGCAGCTGAAGGAATTGCCATTCTGCCACGCACCACAGCAGTCTACATCTACATCTAGAGTCCTCAAGACATCTTAAGGTGTGTGGCAGGGGTACTTTGTAAACTACTGTCGCGTAACTGTTTCCTGTTGTAGTAGCGAATGGTTTGTGGGAGGAAAGATAGTCGATAAACTTCCGAGTGAACTCCAACCTCCCTTATTTTACCTTTATGATTTCATCGTGAGATGCTCTGGAAAGGAAGTAGTGAAAGTGTAAATAAAGGCGCTGCTTTTCTCTGGATCTTCCCTGTGTCTTGTATCACTCTTATCTTGCACGTATGGTAGACTTACAAGCAGTGTTCAAGTATTGGTCGAACGAGGGGTTTGGAATCTGAAAAATCAAGAAGTAGCTATGTGTATCAGGCCATATCGAGCGTGGTGGCGACAGTGTACTTATTTAGAAAAGGACAGCGGTTGACATCCCCGTCTGATGATTCTTATTTTGGTTTTCATCAGTTTCTCTATATTTTTCCAATACGTGCTTGCGCTCACTGTCTAATTATATCGCCGTCGACGGGATTTTAAGCTCTAAGCTTCGTTCTTTGGTTTTTCACCATGCGCCATCACTCTTGCTGATAAATCACTTGATCATGCTAAGAGAAAAGGACGGGGTTTTAAAGTGTTTGACAAGCTTCAGTCAGTTATAGCAACTACCCAGCCATGTCGCTTCATTTTTAGTAACAGAGCCAAATAATTTTACACGCCACTGGATAGGTCACTGACCCATGTCAAATGTTTTTCCTTCTGTCGTGAATGAATCCATTAAAGAATGGTGATACTCTTGTAGAGAGTTCGACATAGAACATTTTAACTCGGTCTCTATTTTGTTGTGACAAAACGCATTCGCTACTACATTTGTGTCACATTCTATGTCTTACAGAAGGTGATCAATACAGTTTTATACTGTGGGATAACCAACAAAATAGCACGTTACCGAATATCTAGTAAGTTATTTCCATATCTGACAAGCTACTCTCACATTTGACGACCTGGTCGTAGGTTTGTTTGACTTCCAGGAGAGGATTATGGAAATGCTGACAAATCTGACAGACTGTGAAAAATAGACGCCAGCTATACCGTAATGTTCTGCTTAATATTATTTTCAAGAACCAGTAGCAAATGAGAAATCTGAGAATATATTACAGCCCCCACCCCCGTATCGCTCTGTAGGTAACTCAGCGCGACAGAGGCGTAAATGCACACATTCTTCCAGCTCTCTGTACGAGAATAGACGGGACGAGACACTACCATGTGGTGCAACGGAAGGTATATTCTACCGCGAATCAGATTTTCAGACTAAGCGAGATGGAGTGGTGGTCAACACACTGGACTCGCATTCAGAAGGACGACGGTACAAATTCGCGTCCGGCGTCCAGATGTAGGCTTTCCATGATTTCCCTAAATCGCTCCAGGCAAATTCCGGGATCGTACCTTTGAAACGACACGACCAATTTCCTTCCCCATCCTTGACATAATCCGGACCTGTGTTCCATGTCTAATGACTCGATATCAACGGGACGGGTCTCATTCTTCTTTCGTTCCTTCTTTCTACGTTTTCAGAGTACACATGTAGAAACGGGAGACAAATAATTATATAAGCTGAAGAAATGAATAAAAATTTGTGCTATAGTCAGGACTTGAACCCCATTTACCTCTGTGTTACGCAGATGCGCTAGCTATTTTTTTAAATTTTCTTTTCTTGTAATATTTTTTGTATTTTTTTTTTTTTTTTTTTTTTTTTTTTTTTTTTTTTTTTTTTTTTTTTTTGAACGGTTGCGTCGAGTTTGGGACGCACATAACTGAAAACATGCTTACAGTTTTAGCAAAAGTCATAAAGAAAGAGAGCAAAGTGTGGGGTTAAGGGAGCCTAGAAACAAAACCTAAGGGTGGAATCCTTACCACCATTAACCGGTGCTACATTTTGCACCGGATGGGAAACATAAACTGCGAAGACCTTTTCGCCCCGGGGACAAAAAGAGGAAATGGGGCAAATACTATACTGCTATAAGCTATAGAGTGCGAGGGTTCGCGACGAAACTCTCCATCTGCTGTATCATCCAGGTATGACTTCTCGTAATGATCAAGGTAGATCCCACGTTGTACCGTGTAGTGTTCTATCATCGTCTTGTAATTTTAGCTTTTCTTACCCGTGATGTTCCAGCTACGTGGAGGGTCGTGGAACGCACTCCACAAATAATTGGAAAAATATTGTCGATACTTTGGGTTACGGAGGATCTTGCAATGTCGTTCCAGTAGATAGTTCCAAAAGTCTAAAGTGTCCTTAGTGCCGTCTTGAAACGCTATTAGATCACAGTAGCAGGATGGGTAACACAGCTGCACTGACAATCCTAATCCAGTGGCCTCCCTAACACAAACATTGTAAATCGCCTAGTAGGCACGAGGCCTGGGTTCAAGTCCCGACCATGGCACAAATTTTAATTCATTCCTTCAGCTTCTATCATTACCGTAGATAAATTCTGGACTCCTACATCTCACGGAAAAATTAATTACGCAGAGAAATGATAGCAAAAGTAAGATATTTTTCACAGTCAATGTGATAAAGACGATGAATGAACTAAAAGACGGCTATTTAAAGTGGCAGGCAAACAAATTCCAGGAGAGCTCTGACAGTTACTGGTGCAAGATAAAACATATAATCAGCTGACACATGGAACCGAATCTAGCTTCAACCAATATTAAATTGGAGGTCTAAGGAAAAATCTCATGTAAATTGAAACAAGAACGTGTGATAAAAGTAATTAAAAGTAATAACAGGAAGCCACTGTGGCGGTCTACCTATATTGGCCTCCCATATGGCTTTTTTATTTCCTCCACTACGTTACAAAGCTAGGACAGTCAAGTTACAAAGCGACAGAATTAAGCTACATGTGCCGGTTAACTTATGTACAGATAAATGTTTTAGTAAAACATGCAGCAATTAGTCGCTGGAGAATCCAGTACCTGGACGTAGCAGCATATCGTACAGCGGTTGCAGATCACGTACACCCCTTCATGACAATCATTTTTCCCGACGGCAATTGCAATTTTGAACAAATTAAAGCACCATGCCGCAAGACCAGCAGTGTGATAGAGTGGTTCGAGGAAAACAATTGGTGTGCTCCCCCCCCCCCCCCCCCCCCCCGTTGCGACAGAGCTCATTGTCCCCTTGCCCGGAGTTTACAGGAAGTATATGACTTGTGCGTGCAGATGAGATGCTAATTCCCTCCAGCGACCTAAGGGGCCTCATTGCGTCCTTGCGACGACGCGTCGCTGCTGTTATCCACGCCAAAGGTGGACACATGGGCTGTTAGGTAGGTGGCCACAATTTTCTGCCTATTCAGTGTATTTTACAACAGTTCTCAACTGATTTACTAACCATTACGATGGATAAAATATTTACGCCGACCGGTCGTGCTCGCTCAAAATTGCAAGTTCAACCTTCAAACAATTCAAAATATGTAACCCTGAGGGAATTAAAAATTCCGTTTAACAATAACGAACATGGCACTTGTGATGCCCCATTGGCGTGTCCTGTCGCTACTATGTTACCAACCCTTGTGAGCAACACAAACACTCGGTGACAGGGAATGCAGACTACACTAGAGATGTCTTAGCTTATCAGTACCTACAAATTACAATTCCCTCTCCTTTACTTAACACACACACACAAAATTAATGATTTTAAAGACAACCGATAACCTCAGATCGAATAAAAAAGAGCAAGGGCAGTCGGGGTTCTGAGATTATTATAAGTAGCAATGGAAGTAATATCAGTCTCTGCCGACAGCTGGTAAATTTAAGCACTACACGGTGCAATGGTTTTATAGATTTGAAGTTACTGTACGAGTGTACTAACATCCTTCGTATATTTAATGAAAACCTGAAAATCAAAATTTTTCTTCTTCCTGTCATACACTTGGCATCTATATACGAATTTTAATCATTATTTTAAAAATAACTATACGTTCATCCATAAGTTAAGTTTATCGCCTCTCTTTGTCAGTCAAAATTTAGAAACAAGTCAGTGATATTATTCCAGTCAGATATAACTTGTTCTATATCAGATATCTGCACGATAATTTTATTTAGTAAATTATAAGGTAAATTTATACTTCGTACATAAAAGGAAATCGTTTCTTTTATGTGACTACATTCAGCATAAATCTTACTTCGTAATTCCTTTTTGCGTACTATCGGAATTAAATAATTCTTTATATACTTCAACGTCTGTAACATCCAAAGCAGATTCTCCACTCCGTTAAATAAGTTTTATGATTTCCTTATGGGTTTTGAGAGGAAATAAAAATATATATTTTCATTTTATTTCCATTGGTCTTCAAATTTCAAACATACTTTGTGGTAAGTAGAAAAATAATACTCTCAGTATTTTTATTCCGCTGCTGGAACGTAACATTCTTTTCATTTCCTCTTTCTTGCGTACACTCGCTCTCTTCGAATACCACAGTGTCCTACAATATAAAATGTTCTTGGCCTTTTTTGGTATTATTAGCTCCCGTACACGATTGGTCGATAGCGCAACGCGTGTCTGATCTGTCTTTCACTATACCCATTCTGACGGAAGGTGACCTCAAGGTGGAGTGTCTCAGCTGATAGACTCTCAGGGTCTGAAATGAGTTGGGCCCTGTGAACCAAGGAACGAAGTACGCCTTCACGCTGAGCCTCTAGATGTAAGTTAGTGTGAGTAGGCTTCCTATAAACAGCACGTCCCAGCGTACCATCGACCTTCCTCCTGACCAAAACATCAAGGACGAGAAGGCAGCCATTCTTTTCCACCTCCATGATCCGGCGAATTGATTTCATGTGTTCTAAAAAGTCTTTCAAATTCTCACTGTCATGAGGCCAAACAACAATCGTCTACATACCCGAAAAAAGCCGCCGACTCCAAATCAAGTTCCTCGAAGTCTTCCATAAAAAAAGTATCAATACAAATAGCAGGTGATAACGGGCTTCCCATCGCAACTCCATCTCCCTGCTCGTAGTAGAAGTCACTGAATGAAAAGTAACTGCGGTCAACACATGCGAAAATAGGTTCGTTGATTCAGCACCAAACGTGACGTCAATTAATCGTAACTAAGTAGAATAGGAATACGAGGGAAGAGAGAGACCACATCAGTACTTACTAGAATATCAGAGTTATTCGAACGCATTCCCTCTAATCGACGTAAGAAATCCTCAGAGTTCTTAATGTGATGCTCACACCGACCGACTAGAGGGATCAACAAAGTGGCATGGTGTTTTGCTACAAGGTATGTCGGAGCACCAATGTTACTGACAATCGGACGAAGAGGAAACCCATGTTCGTGAGTCTTCAGAAGACCGTGTAATCTATGGAAAACAGCACAATAAGTATTAAGACTCTTGATGGTCTCCTGCGTGAAGGAACGCGTCGGCATTGCTGGAAACGAAATGGCAGATCTCGCAGCCAAGGAGGCGTGTCTCGATCCACAAGTATTTCAGTGTGCCACCCCCTACACGCACTCACCTCACTGTTGAGCTCACGGGTCATGCGTCGGTGGGAGGATGAGTGGCAGGAAGTGACTGACAATAAGCTCCGTATAGTCAAGCCCACAACGCGTGTGTGGTGTACTTCCTTCCAGCCCCGTAGACGGCACGAGGTTCTCCTCACTCGGCTTCTGATAGGCCACAGTCCCATGACGCTTGGCTTTCTGCTCCTGCGAGAGGACCCTCCAATGTGTGGTATTTGTAACGTCCAGGTCACTGTGCTCCAAGTTTTACTGGATTGTGTTTTATTTTCTGGCCAGCGGGCCACGACTGACTTGCCGGCGCATCTACCATCTCTTAGGAAGTACTCAAGCGAATGTGGTTTAAGTTTTAAAGTTCTGTGACTTGTCCAATGTTTTTACCAAGATTTTAGGCAGCTGGTCTTAATTTGTTCACAGGATGACTGGCTCGCCCATATTTTACGTAAGTGGCCAGCCAGTGACAATTTCATGTGGCATCCTTGACGCTCCTGTCTCGTTTTCCTTATGTTTTACTTTCTTATACAGTATTTTTCATCTTTTCCCGCTTTCTTTGCGTGTATGCTTCCATTTTACTAAATTTCTCCACATTCGTTTCTTTCAATGTGTGCCAGGGCGATGATGACCTCGACGTTGAGCGCCCGTAAGCCCCAACACATACACACACATTTTTTCAGGAGCCTGTTAGTCTTTCTCTCAACAGTTTTTGTGGCATCAGCACCGATCCTGTGATACGCTGAATCAGACACTAAACTTTGCATCTATTGAACGTAACGTTGCTCGTCCAGAACAGCTATAGCATTTCCTTGTCCGCGTGTATAATAAGAATATCCGGATCAATTCTAAGTGAAAGTAAAGTAACACTCTCTGCTGCTGAGATATTAATTTTGGGTGGACGTGTCCCAGTCAACACACGACATGCTTCCATCTAGCCTCCTCTGCAGCCTCACGAGGTAGTTTAAAAACAACCTGTTCAATAGAGCTAATAAAATCAATCACTACCTAGGTTTATTACAGAACACAATTTGAAGGCACACAGTCATTGCAACAAATACTATATTGGCCAAACTGTAAGAAATTTTAAAACCAGTTTTAAAGAACACATTGACGGTTTCATACTGGATAAAGCTAAAAAGTCAGTTGTAGCAAAACATATAAATGAAACAAGACACAGTACCCCAAAGTACTTCATACTTTGCTGAAACGTTGGAGAATGGACATCTTGGAAGGAATGTAAATATTCATCCATGGCCTTAAGTCTCAAAATGAGCTCCTAAATGAAACGACAGAGTTAAAAGTTTACGTTACTTCACGTATTTCAATTCAATACTCTTAGAATAGTAAGTACATCAGCTCAATTTTATACATACAGACTCCAGAAATATCTTTGTAATTCTGAAACAGTATTTGTACTGTCAATTTTATTATAAAAACGTCACATTCGCTCATTCTGAAATGTATTACGCCAGCCAACACCAGTGACACGACAGCAAGACATGCAGAAGACATTTCTACTGGCAACACCAGAATCGACAAATCGACAGTCAAATCGAAACTGCCTTGTTTTGGCCGCCATCTCGTGATCCTGCACTGATGATTTGTTTTGCGTATCGTCCTATGTGTGGTGGAGAAGTCCAAAAGAACCATGGAAATAACGATGCCTCAACACATCATATGAAAATTGCCACACCACAAGAAGTGAGAGATCGTTTTATAAAATTTTCATGTGAACAGAAGACCAATACTCGAAGTGACATCGCCTCTTACTAGGTTATCCTTCTCACTCTCCACAGGATGATCGCAGAACTCATTTAAAGAAGGTTGAATACTTGTACAAACATGAGTTAAATGTTTTTGTAATGCCAAAATAGCCTGATGATGAGGTATAATTCTCAAAACATGCAACTAAATAGATAATTTAGATGTCAACAGATTTTGTGACTGGTAGCTGTATTTGAAAACTTTTTCGTATTATCACAGAATGTCGAGATATAGTATTAGACTCCGAGCCCAGCGAACGTTCAAACTTCGCCAAATTCCGGGCAGTTGCGGACTAAAATTCTGAGTCAAACTCCGATCAAGAAGGACCGTCCAGCCAATCCCAAGGAAAAATAATACTGCATCAAAAATGTCAGATTTGTCATAGAAATGGCTGGACGGTGCTTCTGTGTTGCAATCTGACTGAGAATTTCGTTCTGTAACTGTCCTAAAAGTCTTTTGATCCTGAGTATGACTTATTGAAAATGCAAAGACATTGCTTTATTTGCACTTTTTAATAATAGTTTATTGTATGTGATGACTGTCAGCAGTCTTCATAAAATTTTTGACTTTTCTGTCCACACGTTTCTGATTTCTTCCAAGCTGTCTGTGAAACCACCCCTCCCCGCTACAAATCTCTGACACCATGACAGGGTGTCCAGAAACAAACTGAAAAGCTTGTAGGTGTGCTACAGGGTAGGTCAAGGTCAGAAATACCTGTTCAGAAAAACAAATCGATACGTTGCGACGTTTCCGAGTTAACTAAAGTGCGCATCATTTACGATGGCGGCCGAGTTTAGGTTCGTTCTGCGCATCTGACGTCACAAAACACAGTCAGCCAATGAACAGAGAACGACGTTGCCAGAGCTTGACTGCAGTGCAGACCACAGACGAGTGGCTTCAGTTTTAGAAACGTTCAGTCATAAATAAAGTAATTGAACAAAAGCAATGTCTTGATAGCAGACTTTCTTTTATAGAAAGTTTGGAAAAAACATTCTTCATACCAAATGCTTCATATTCTATTAATTAAATAAACCAAATAATCAATAAGCCTCCTAATTCAGGCAATAGCAAGGAAAGGTATTTGTATCATTCTCATGACCCGCTTTTTCGCAATAAAGAACAGTGGTAATTTATTAAAAAACTAGAAACCCGCCTCGATTGCGAAAAAAGCACCTAGTGTTAACCTAGGTTTCGGCGTAGATAACTACACTTTCTTCAGAACAATAAAACCCACAAGTGCCTAAGAAGACCTTTGTCAATGATTAAAAGAACACAATAGCTATACATTTATAAACAAATAAAAGGGAAAACACAAACAGTACATGTGTAAAAAGTCTGAACCACTACTTAACTTAATGGTGTAACCCTCCACCTCACACCGGCCTATGTTCGATGGGCCATGACCATCCATAAACTACAGCTACAAATTGTCGCTCGCTTACACGCCCGACCCGCTACCTATGCACATGCGCAAGACAAGGGAAGTTACTTGAATGTGCATGGGCATACGAATACGTGAAAGTTTATACATGGGTCGTGGCTAAATAGCCCTTATATTCCCAACCGTGGATCAACGTATATTGATTGTCTGACGCAATTCTTTGCTTCGCTGCTTTGGCAAGTATTTGCTGTCCGTTGTGACAAATACAAATTTTTTGCACATTGCGCCTCACTGACAATATATTTTAGTTTCTATGTTTTATTACGTCCACAATTCAGTTTTGTGTACTTCGCCAATTTTAATCAGAACTTTTTAGAAAAAAGCAAAATGACTCTGGTATAAATAAAACTTTTATTACAGTCGCGAAAGACGGAATATTTCTCAATATTACATACGACACCTATCTGGTACTTAAATTAAATGAGATATTGTTATACGGTAAATTTTATATGAAATTTGGGTATGTTGTCCACATTTCATTCTCATCACTGTGGCAACTAAAATCGACCATACAGAAAGTGTATGCTATGGACTTTTACCCCTGCAAACTCTTCAAAATTTCGTGCAATGGTTTACTATACTTAATGCTGCACAATAACTGCGTTGAACATCTAAACAAAATTAAATCATTTATGGGAGAAGGTATCAGTCAAGAAGGTGTGTAAAAATCAAATTTTTGTGCTAAATAGTTTTTGTGAAATCGAATGATAAATGTGTCAAAGCAGTTGGAACACCATGTGTCAGCACAGGCGAGCAGTGCAGTGATGACAAAATGCGGGGAGCACGTCTCTGTAGCAGCGAAGGGGTTAATGCGGCCGTGGTGGCTTTACTTCATAAGCTGCGCGCTCCCTCCTAAACGTAAGTTTGCAAACTATACTATACTATGGCGCTGCTTCTCTTGGCGCGTGCGTCATTTGCAACTGGCAACGCAGCAATCTCCCGCATCTGGGTGGGCGTGCGCGAGACGCCGAGATAAAAGAATTCAACTATAGCACTGAAGTTAGCGAATCAGACTGTTTCACACCCAAATTCAAGTCACCTGCCAGATACAACTAGTGCAGTTTGTAAGTAGGCTGTTTAGGTTTTCTTATTGGTAACGCCACGTAACGCTCTGTATGAAAATCACTGGCTGTGCTGTGTGCAGTCTGTGGCTAGTTTGCATTGTTGTCTGCCATTGTAGTGTTGGGCAGACAGACCTCATACCGAGGGCAGCCACCTGCGCCGGCTGGCTCGGGGAAAAATAGCATACACGCTAACCTTGAGAAAAATTTTAGCATTCCTTACCGACGTATACAACATGATAATTGCTTTGAAGTCGAAACTCTGCGCACTATAAAGGGCAAAAGATTGCACCACATTTCACATGTAAATCCGTTTATTGAAAGATAATCTGCTTTTTAACTTAGTCTTTGGCATAAAATTTTTCACTTCACGCTACTAGTACGCGTTTTCACACTTAGAAACTGTGAACATGCAACAATGTTTGAAGTTAAATATCTAATCAAGAACCAAGAGAAACTTATTTAAACAGAAATTACCACTGCATTGTGACAGTGAACAGAGGACACAGTGTTACTGTGTGTGTACATTCTGGCTTGTTAGTTGCACAATTACGTAACGACTATAAGACTTACATACTTAGAACATATACTGGTATTGCTAATGAGATTTTAATGCAACATTTTGGTTTACTTGAAAATACATTCTGGATTTAAAGTACTTTCTGTGAGATACCAGATGACACAGTGGTTAGTTTATGTGACAGCTACACGATTTTATCACGACACTACTAATGAGTGACAATTTACAATGTTGCTTTTGCGGTGTTTCTGTTTTATATCTACACAGTTTTTCTGTATTACTCTGGAAAGTAAAACATGGTTTAGTAGTAACTTTTGTGGTATAGCCACAATGAGACAGCCTTTTCTGTGGCACAACAATACGTTACATTATAGTACTTTCTTGATCACGGTAAGGTATGTAATAACTACGATATCTATACGCAAAGCATTTCACTTTCGTTTATGATGAGGTAAGTACATTGGCTTCAGCAGAACTTTGCTTACAGAGGACGATAACTACGACACTTCCACAGAGATTATCTTACAACAAGACGCACAGTTTAGCGCTACAGTACATGTATTTGAGTGATTAATTTTGCACTTAAAACATTTATTTTTAAAGATTTTTGAATTACAAAAGTGCAAAGGTTTTCCGTTATACATTTCATTCCACTGCTGTAATCTGTAACACCTGAGGGTGTAATTACATTAATCCTCAGGGGGGTACACGCTTACTTTGTGTACCATGTGTTTGGCAAGCACAAGGAGCCCTAGCTAATATGGTATTTTCTTATACAAATTTACACATCGGTACCATATTTCTCTAACACACAAATTACACAGTTATCTGATCATATAACTGAGAGATAAACAATTTTTTTACTACATCAGTGACACATGTTTACGCAATTACACAGTTGGATACCTTCACACTTATGAAATTGTATTTTGTCTGTACTTTGTGAAATGTTTATATTTTTTCGGAACCATTGTGATACTATGAGAGCTTTGAATGTTGTATTTCTTATGGGATCATGATTTTTAAAGTACGTTTGAGGTAGATGACACTATTGAAATGAGCAGAGAATTTTTTTAGGTTTTGGCATTATTGCAGAAAGCTACGACGTTTTTGAGATTTGACTGAGGTGTTATGATGTTGTTTTTACAACGACGATGTGTATTATGCTGTTGAGGTATGTTTATGATCAATAAGCTGATGCTATATGAGTTATTTGATTATGCTACGTATCTGTTATGATGAAATATTGAAGAAGTGTCGACGAATAAGGTAAGGAATAATGAGTAGTGGTTAGGGACTCAAGTTTGTGGAAAAGGTTGTTGGAAACCGAGAATCGTACTTTAAGAGTTATGAAATGTGTGTAAATGCGTGAATGTATCACAATGCCGACGAAAACTTTTTGAACACTGTTATATTCATAGGATTTTGTTTCTACACATTTGCAATGCAAATTCTCGACCTGTGAAATATTTTTATATGAGACTGTCACTGTAGCAGAAACCAGTGTTGTAAATATTTCGGCAAGAAAGTGACCTTCACGTAATGCGTCGTGGGCACGACGCATCACGTAGGCAGCTGCGCGACAGATGCCTGGAAAAAAGCCTTTCAGAGGCACAGGTGGAAAAAAAAGGGAGGCCATTATCCTCGCTATTGACATTCCTTTGTAGAAAGCACCGCAAATACGACACGCTCATTACTTGGAAAGATACTTACATCTGCACACCTGACTATGACAAGCGTCTTTCTCGAGAATTGAGAGAATTTTTTACTACCTTATGAAATGCCATATGGCTAATGAATGATGTTTCATGCCTTCCTTTGTACATATTTGCTCATTTTCTTTAATATCTAGTTTCTAGCTGCACTGTAGCATTGGTTAAAATAAAATTTAATAGATGTACTAATGTAAATATTTTATGGCTACAGATCCCGTAAATAATTTTATGATCTAATAAAAAAAAACGAAGAAGCATAAAAAGACATTTCCCTTCACAGGAACTGCATACGGAATTTTCTTTTCAACTACTTGGTAATTTTTTTGGTAGAATAACTTCTTGTGGTGCACCACTTTAATTACATAGACATTAAGATGTGAATATACATTTCCCTTGTCTGCATTGTTGTCTTTAGTGTACTATTTTTTCCGCTTGAGCTTTGTCATGTTTAGGTACTAGTTATATCATTTGCTGCTGCTGATTGCCAGGCATAATGTTACGGAATTTGACTTTGTATTACGCTGTTAAGCCAGTTTTACTACGGATTTATTTTTCTTGTTTGCTGCACAGTGCCTTATATTAGATGTAATATTGCAATTGCTTTGCCAATTTGAATTTTTTGTCATTGATTTTTATATTAATTGTTTTATGCTGCCACATTGCCTCGTCCCTTAGTTTAGCATCTGAGCTCAGTAGATTTAAGTTAGCTTAAAATGGGGAAGGCTGTATAAGAGAACGAGTTGTGATGAATTGGAAGAAATGCATTGAGAAGCTATAAGAAACAGATTTGGCAAAAATGAGTATTGTCCACTAAGAAATAATTATTTTGAAAGAAATATGAATAGAATACAGAAAGCAGGTATAGATAGGACTTTTTGGGAATAATGATGAATGAAGGGAGATCTCCAAGAAGTAAAGAAAGCTTTGTTTGCAAAATGCTGCAGTAAAACAAACCCTGTCCTTTCCTTTTGTATTATTATGCTATGTGTTTGTGTACCCTTGTGTATTTGTGTACTTCCTGTCTTTATGTGTTTATCTGATAAGATTTATGTTGTAGAATTTTTCTAGTACTAAGCTACATTCACTATGATGAGGAATACTGTTATCCTCAAATATAATTTGCATTAATAATGAGTTATTTTCTTTGTAAAGATGTTTATAGACATTATTAATTCTGTTTTGTTTCAATGCTCATGTGTGAAATTAATGTTTCGAAAACTGTTCTCATTATTTTATATATTTACTTATTTCATAATTCCTGTAACACTGATGTATATGTTTATTTCTATTCTTTTGTAAAGTCTGTGTTACTACAAATGTTATCTGTGCTGTTATGTTCTTTAATGATGTATTTTGTACTTTGTTGTCTGCCATTGTAGCGTTGGGCAGCGGCAGCTGGATGTGAACAGCGCGTAGCGTTGCGCAGTTGGAGGTGAGCCGCCAGCAGTGGTGGATGTGGGGAGAGAAATGGCGAAGATTTGGAATTTGTAAGACTAGATGGCATGAACTGCTATATATATTATGATTATTAAGGTAAATACATTGTTTGTTCTCTATTAAAATCTTTCATTTGCTAACTATGCCTATCAGTAGTTAGTGCCTTCAGTAGTTTGAATCTTTTATTTAGCTGACAGTAGTGGCGCTCGCTGTATTGCAGTAGTTCGAGTAACGAAGATTTTTGGTGAGGTAAGTGATTTGTGAAACATATAGGTTAATGTTAATGAGGGCCATTCTTTTGTAGGGATTTTTGAAAGTCAGATTGCATTGCGCTAAAAATATTGTGTGTCAGTTTAAGCACAGTCATGTACAATTTTTCCTCGGGTACGTTTCATTCTCTTGGCGCGTGCATCGTTTGCAACTGGCAACACAGCAATCTCCCGCATCTGGGTGGGCGTGCGCGAGCCGCCGAGATAAAAGAATTCAACTATAGCACTGAAGTTAGCCAATCAGACCGTTTCACACCCAAATTCAAGTCACCCGCCAGATACAACTAGTGCAGTTGTTCTCATAGCATATATGATAGCGCACAAGACTGCTCAGCCTTTCCATTGCGTTCAGTCCTTATTACCATCCCACGTCCAATTTTTGTCTCACTCTGTTGTCCGATTTTAGGAAACCAAACAAAGAAAACATCTGCGACACTGTCTCTGGCGGGCATCTTGAATTGGCACGTGCAAAGGCCTGATTGGCTAACTTCGGTGCTAATTAACTCAGAAATAGTGCATGTCGAATTTTTTTCTTAGCAAAAATTTCTCTGCCCAACCTACCCTGCACCACCCTAATAATCTTTTCAGACTGTTTTTGAAAATCCTGTATAACATGTTCGGAACATATTTTTTTCCCCTGGTAGCCATTAAATAGGCAACCTGCAATTGACATCAGGCAGCCACTTTATTCTTTTTCCTTTATCGTAATGTCCATTCCCCATCAGGGGCATGCTGGCAGCAGTATAAGCGCTGTTCTTCAGCTGAAAGACGTAAATAGACAGGAGGACATTTAAAACAATATAAAGAAGAAAACATGGCAGAATATAGAAACAAAACAGGCCAAACATAAGAAAAGAAAGCATACAGAGTGGTGTGTGTAAAATAGAGACAAAAATCTAAAAAACTATTTTACACAAAAAACATACACTAAATTAAAAGGCACCAGGCAAAGTAGGGTCAGAGCATAAAAAGTTGCAGAATGATTAAAACAGCCACATGACCGATGGTGTAGCATGGAACAGTCATAGACGATAAACAGGTTGAGGACACAATTAAAACCACTTCACTAGATAACACTATAATGGCACTAAAACACAACATTAACCCAGCACACTGATAAGGAAAAAAAAAATCCTGGGAACATCTGCCAGGGGTGGGGGGGGGGGGGGGCAAGGGAAACTAGAAAAGGGAAAAGGAGGTGAGGAGGAGTGGAGAGAAAGAGGGATGAGGTGAGGGGCGCGCCAAATGAGGGCAGGAGAAGGAAGGGACAGGAAAGGAAAGCAGCCGAGGAGGGGGTGCAGGGACAGGGCGAAGGAGGGGAATCCATTCTGGGAGGAGGAGGGGAGGCGAAAAGGGAGCACCCTGGGGAGGGGGGCGGAAGAAGGCCAGGTTACAGTCAGAGGAAAGGGTGGAGGTCACGGCAAAGTTCAGCATCTGGGAGGTGGAAGTTCTGGAAATTTCCCTGATGAAGGACACGGAGGGTGTGGAGGTGGAAAGAGGGATGGACACAGCGATAGAGGTGCGGCAATGGGTGGGGGAGGTGGAGGGGGAGTAGGAAATCAGAGGGTGGGGGAGATCAAGCCTGTGGACAATGTAAAGGATGCAGAGATGTTGGAGGAAAAGTAGGAGGTGGGGGAAGGGGAGGAGGTCATACAGGAATGGTGTGGTGGAAGGAAGTGGATATGGAAGGAAAGGCTGAGTGTGTGGCGTTGCAGGATTTGAAGGGCCTTATACAAGTAGGGGGGGGGGAGGGGACAGGAAATGCTGCTGGCATGGCATAGGATAGAACAGATGGGAGATTTGTAGGTGTGGAGGATGGTAGAAGGATGCAATCCCCATGTCCGGCCAGACAGGAGTTTCAGGAGGCGCAAGGTGGGAATGGGTTTTCTGCTGGGTGCTCAGGAGATGAGGGGTCCAGGTGAGGTGACAGTCGAGGGTGAGGCCAAGGTATCTCAGGGTGGGGGTGAGCTGGATGGGACGACCATAAATGGTGAGGTAGAAATCATGGGGACAGAAGGAGCAGGTGGTGCAGCCTATGATGATTGCCTGGGTTTTAGAGGAGTTGATTACACCAAGTGGTGAATGGTCAAGGTGGGTTTGGAGGGTCCGTTGGGACTGTTGAAGTGCAGGATAGAGAGCCATGAAGGTGGTGTCATTAGCATAATAGAGGAGGCGGACAGGAGGGGGCGGCTTGGGCGTATCGGCACTGTACAGGAGATACAGGAGAGGGGAGAGGACGGAGCCCTGGGGGACGCCAGCAGTGGGATGAAAGATATGGGAGTTGGTGTCTTGGTGGGTTACGCAGGAAGGACGGCGCGAGAGGAAGGAAGCGACCAGATGGACAAAACTGACAGGCAGGGCGTAGGTCTGGAGTTTAAAGAGGAGACCGGGACGCTATACACGGTCAGAGGCATTTTGGAGGTCGAGGAAAACAAAAATGGTGGAGCGATGGGAGTTAAGCTGGAGGGAGAGAATGTGGACGAGGTTAAGGAGTTGGTCTTTGGCAGAGAAGGAGGGTCGGAAGCCACACTGGGTAAGGGGAAGGAGGTGGTGTTGAATAAGGTGCTGATGGATACAATGGGAGAGGATGTATTCGATGACCGTACTGAAGACAAGAGATGAGGCAGATGGCGCGGCCAGTTGACCGATTTAACAGTTTAATAATATTGATGTGTATGGACATAGATGATTTTCTGTGCTAAATAAATAAATAAATAACGAGAAAACTACTCAAAAACTGAGCGTTGTTCAGAGTGCAGTGTTTTCCTTTCTTACTACGAACTACAAACTGATCAGTCTGCTGTTGACAACGTAATAATAACCCTAAGAAAAATAGAGATGTTCGGCGAGTACACAGTGGATGTATCATGGAAATCTTTCGCTAGAGTTCTATGTGGAAGGAAGGATCGAAGTAATATCACATTTCATTACGGAAATAACTGTGTCAGATACTGTGCTGTGTGTGGGAACCAAAGACGTTACTCCTTGCAAGACATAAGCAAAAATTATCATTGTATTATCTTTGATTTTCATTATCTCTGTTGTTAAATGTGATGTAAATGATTCCGATTTTGTTCTTGCTCTGATAAAAAGGAATTGAATTTATAATTATGAATATTACGAACTAGAACTCGATGGAAAGAGTAAAAGCCGTACTCCAGGAAGAATTAAATGAGTGCTCTTCTCTGATAAATAACTATTAAGTGAGACTCGAACGTAAATATCTCGCTTTCTAATAATTCTACTCACTATACAAAGTTTTAGCTACACTACGTCGACATGGTGTTGGAGACACGTTGGGGAGATTGGCGAACGTACCTGTAAATAAACTCGGGGATTTTCAATTGACTCAAGAGCAAGCAACAAGAAATCTGTCACGGCTCTTTACCAACATATTACTACACAAGGAAACACACACACACACACACACAAGGGGTGTTTAGTTTCTATGGATATTTCAATACACCATTTGAAAACCAACAATACAATGTGATCTTGCCTACAAAACCATAAAATACAATAAAAATAAAAATATACCTTGTCGACGACCTCAAGGACGGTGGGCAGATGACATAAGAAAAACGCTGGGGCGGTATGAATGTGAATCGTTTTAATGTATGGAAAAGTATAGAGGAGGCCTTTATCCATCGGCAGATTTCAGATATTTGATAATGATGATGAAGGTGAAAATTATGATGATAATAATTATTGTGGTGTGTTTTGTCTGTCGGAAAACGTTGTCACAGTTGCAATCTGCAGTCCCATTTGGGTGTGAACGCCTTAGCTGCTGAGTGATATGGCCGTGAGCACTGCAGCTCCTTTTGTGCTGAGTCCTCATCACAACCGCTTTTGTGTTTACTCTCACCAACAAGTTCTTGAAATAAATCTTACTTCGAATATTAATGGATGAAATTCCTAAAACTAAACAGCATTACGGAAAAACACATTACAGAATTTTTTTGTGTGATGTATTTCGAAACAACGCGTAACAAAAGATCCCACATCAATTTTTTTTCAACAATGAGACGATTCCTTAGGTTTTTGTTCTTGCTGTACATGATGAATCTCGCAGTAGGTTTGTGTTGCTTAGCTGACGGCTCCACGGTGCTCGGAAACTGCCTTTCTCGAAGCCGCCATGTATTTTCCTCCGTCTGATGAACTCCTGATGCTTCCGTTTCTTGGTGGAGTGTGTCTAAAAACTCGCAAACAGGCTGACCTGAAACTCGGTGACTGAAGTATCCTTTACGGTACAAACCACGTAAATAATGTGGGTATTCAGCATACACGCGTCGAAGGAATGATAAAAGAGCATTTTTTGTACGATTTCAGAGTTTTGTGAACTCATTCCGTCGAAGTAACTAGTACGCCGTATTTATCCAGTGCAGCCATGAATTCGTCGTGGTTCAATACAGGTTGTTGTTGTTGTGGTCTTCAGTCCTGAGACTGGTTTGATGTAGCTCTCCATGCTACTCTATCCTGTGCAAGCTTCATCATCTCCCAGTACCTACTGCAACCTACATCCTTCTGAATCTGCTTAGTGTATTCACCTCTTGGTCTCCCTCTACGATTTTTACCCTCCACGCTGCCCTCCAATACTAAATTGGTGATCCCTTGATGCCTCAGAACATGTCCTACCAACCGATCCCTTCTTCTGGTCAAGTTGTGCTACAAACTTCTCTTCTCCCCAATCCTATTCAATACTTCATTAGTTATGTGATCTACCCATCTAATCTTTAGCATTCTTCTGTAGCACCACATTTCGAAAGCTTCTATTCTCTTCTTGTCCAAACTATTTAGCGTCCATGTTTCACTTCCATACATGGCTACACTCCATACAAATACTTTCAGAAACGACTTCCTGACACTTAAATCTAAACTCGATGTTAACAAATTTCTCTTCTTCAGAAACGCTTTCCTTGCCATTGTCAGTCTACATTTTATATCCTCTCTACTTCGACCATCATCAGTTATTTTGCTCCCCAAATAGCAAAACTCCTTTACTACTTTAAGTGTCTCATTTCCTAATCTAATTCCCTCAGCATCACCCGACTTAATTCGACTACATTCCATTATCCTCGTTTTGCTTTTGTTGATGTTCATCTTATATCCTCCTTTCAAGACACTGTCCATTCCGTTCAACTGCTCTTCCAAGTCCTTTGCTGTCTCTGACAGAATTACAATGTCATTGGCGAACCTCAAAGTTTTTATTTCTTCTCCATGGATTTTAATACCTACTCCGAATTTTTCTTTTGTTTCCTTTACTGCTTGCTCAATATACAGATTGAACAACATCGGGGAGAGGCTACAACCCTGTCTTACTCCCTTCATAACCACTGCTTCCCTTTCATGTCCCTCGACTCTTATAACTGCCATCTGGTTTCTGTACAAATTGTAAATAGCCTTTCGCTCCCTGTATTTTACCCCTGCCACCTTTAGAATTTGAAAGAGAGTATTCCAGTCAACATTGTCAAAAGCTTTCTCTAAGTCTACAAATGCTAGAAACGTAGTTAGGTTTAAGTTAGTTAGTTAGGTTTAAGTAGTTCTAAGTTCTAGGGAACTGATGACCTAAGATGTTAAGTCCCATAGTGCTCAGAGCCATTTGAACCATTTAACCCTGAATAAATAAAAGTGTGAAGTTATTCACATGAGAACTAAAAGAAATCAGCTAAATTTGGACTACGCGATAGGTCACATATCTTTCTTCTAAGATTAGTCGTAAGGTCAGTATTGCCTCACGTGTTCCAGTGTTTCTACGGAATCCAAACTGATCTTCCCCGAGGTCTGCTTCTACTAGTTTTTCCATTCGTCTGTAAAGAATTCGTGTTAGTATTTTGCAGCTGTGACTTATTAAACTGATAGTTCGGTAATTTTCACATCTGTCAACACCTGTTTTTTTTTGGGTTGGAATTATTATATTCTTCTTGAAGTCTGAGGGTATTTCGCCTGTTTCATACATCTTGCTCACCAGATGGTAGAGTTTTGTCAGGACTGGCTCTCCCAGGGCCGTCAGAAGTTCCAATGGAATGTTGTCTACTCTGGGGGCCTTGTTTCGACTCAGGTCTTTCAGTGCTCTGTCAAACTCTTCACGCAGTATCGTATCTCCCATTTCATCTTCATCTACATCCTCTTCCATTTCCATAATATTGTCCTCAAGTACATCGCCCTTGTATAGACCCTCTATATACTCCTTCCACCTTTCTGCTTTCCCTTCTTTGCTTAGAACTGGGTTTCCATCTGAGCTCTTGATATTCATACAAGTCGTTCTCTAATCTCCAAAGGTCTCTTTAATTTTCCTGTAGGCAGTATCTGTCTTACCCCTAGTGAGATAAGCCTCTACATCCTTACATTTGTCCTCTAGCCATCCCTGCTTAGCCATTTTGCACTTCCTGTCGATCTCATTTTTGAGACGTTTGTATTTCTTTTTGCCTGCTTCATTTACTGCATTTTTATATTTTCTCCTTTCATCAATTAAATTCAATATTTCTTCTGTTACCCAAGGATTTCTACTAGCCCTCGTCTTTTTACCTACTTGATCCTCTGCTGCCTTCACTACTTCATCCCTCAAAGCTACCCATTCTTCTTCTACTGTATTACTTTCCCCCATTCCTGTCAATTGTTCCCTTATGCTCTCCCTGAAACTCTGTACAATCTCTGGTTCTTTCAGTTTATCCAGGTCCAATCTCCTTAAATTCCCACCTTTTTGCAGTTTCTTCAGTTTTAATCTACAGGTCATAACGAATAGATTGTGGTCAGAGTCCACATCTGCCCATGGAAATGTCTTACAATTTAAAACCTGGTTCCTAAATCTCTGTCTTACCATTATATAATCTATCTGATACCTTTTAGTATCTCCAGGGTTCTTCCATGTATACAATCTTCTTTCATGATTCTTAAACCAAGTGTTAGCTATGATTATGTTGTGCTCTGTGCAAAATTCTACCAGGCGGCTTCCTCTTTCATTTCTTAGCCCCAGTCCATATTCACCTATTACGTTTCCTTCTCTCCCTTTTCCTACACTCGAATTCCAGTCACCCATGACTATTAAATTTTCGTCTCCCTTCACTATCTGAATAATTTCTTTTCTTTCATCATACATTTCTTCAATTTCTTCGTCATCTGCAGAGCTAGTTGGCATATAAACTTGTACTACTGTAGTAGGTGTGGGCTTCGTATCTATCTTGGCCACAATAATGCGTTCAGTATGCTGTTTGTAGTAGCTTACCCGCATACCTATTTTGCTATTCATTATTAAACCTACTCCTGCTTTACCCCTATTTGATTTTGTGTTTATAACCCTGTAGTCACCTTACCAGAAGTCTTGTTCCTCCTGGCACCGAACTTCACTAGTTCCCACTATATATAACTTTAACCTATCCATTTCCCTTTTTAAATTTTCTAACCTACCTGGCCGATTAAGGGATCTGACATTCCACGCTCCGATTCGTAGTACGCCAGTTTTCTTTCTCCTGATAACGACATCCTCTTGAGTAGTCCCCGCCCGGAGATCCGAATGGGGGACTATTTTACCTCCGGAATATTTTACCCAAGAGGACGCCATCATCATTCAATCATACAGTAAAGCTGCATGCCCTCGGGAAAAATTACGGCTGTAGTTTCCCCTTGCTTTCAGCCGTTCGCAGTACCAGCACAGCAACGCCGTTTTGGTTATTGTTACAAGGCCAGTCAATCATCCAGACTGTTGCCCTTGCAACTAGTGAAAAGGCTGCTGCCCCTCTTTAGGAACCACACGTTTGTCTGGCCTCTCAACAGATACCCCTCCGTCTGTATCGCTGAGGCACGTAAGCCTCCCCACCAACGGCAAGGTCCATGGTTAATGGGGGGGTCAATACAGGTATTCTTTTAAATTTTTCGGTATTACCAGTGGCGTTCAATAAGTAATGCAACACATCTTTTCTCTGAAAGCAAGTTGGTTTTATTCAGGAGTCCAGTTCCCCCACTCTTTTGGCTACAAAATCTTATTTTTCAACACAAGCTCCGTTCAATGCGACGACCTCAAGCCACATTACTGGGAGGGCGCGTATGCCTGCATGGTACTACTCTACTGATCGACATCGGAGCAAACTTCTTGCAGCAGCAATAACCTCCCCGTCACCCACCTACTGCTTCCTGAGGAATACATCCTTCTTTGGGACAAACGGATGGAAGCTTTTTATGGCCTGTTAGGCGTCGAGGAAGCCAGCGGACACACACCTTTGAGTAACCCAGCTGATGGACGAGTGTGTCGGCACTACCAATAGAGACGTCCAGTTGTGCAGCGAGGTTTTTGATTGTGATCCGTCGATCACCTCGACTGAGAGTGTCCGCACGTTCCCACATTCGAGAAGTCACGGCTTTGTGAGGTCGGACGGCACACCGGAGGTCGGACAGGTTTCCGCCATCTTCTTGTGATGACGACGACTCACCGTGCTTTTGTTCACTTCCAGGTCGGCGTAGACATTCTGCAGGTGACTACGAATATCTGCGATGCTCTAGTATTGCACCATAAGAATCGCAATGACAGTTCTCTGCTTGGAACCCACCTCCATTACAGACGTAATACTGAAGTCTACGTATAGCGCCGCCACGAAACTATAGGGGCTGAAGCATGAGTATTCCACGCTGTCCCAAAAGAAATTCCACAGTTCTTCACACGAAACTGCCCGAGAAAGAAAAGTGTTGCATTAATTATTGAAAGCGCCCCGCATACGAACATAGGTGATGATTAAAAAAATGAGCGGTGCTCGATATGGAGTGGAGATGTGCGTTGGAAATTACTGGAATCTGCACTCCAATTCACATGTCGATAGTTTCAATTGGAAGGTAGCGTTGACAGTATGCCAGAACACGGTTTTTCGAAACTCCTTCACCAAAGAGGACTAAGTAAATATTCCTGAAATCCAATCAAGAACAACTGCCAAAATGAGAAACATAGAAGTACACATCCTCAATGTAGCAAAGCAGCTTAAATCCCTTAATAAAGGCAAGACCTCCGGTCCTCTCAGAGTATGCTGATGAAATAGTTCCATTTTTAGCAATTATATACAACCACTCGCTCACAGAAAGATCCGTACCTAAAGACTGGAAAACTGCTCAAGTCACACCAATACCCAAAAATGGAAGTAGGAATAATCGGCTGAGTAACAGGCCTATATCACTAACGTCGATTTGCAGTAGGGTTTTGGAATATATACTGTACTCGAACATTATGAAGTACCTCGAAGAAAACGATTTATTGACGCATAGTCAGCACGGATTCAGAAAATATCATTCTTGTGAAACACAACTAGATCTTTATACTCATGAAGTAATAAGTGCTATCGACAGGGGATGTCAAATTGATTCCATATTTTTAGATTTCCAGAAGGCTTTCGACACCGTTCCTCACAAGCTTCTTCTAACCAAACAGCGTGCCTACGGAATATCGTCTCAGTTGTGCGACTGGATTCGTGATTTCCTGTCACAAAGGTCACAGTTCGTAGCAATAGACGGAAAGTCATCGAGTAAAACAGAAGTAATATCCGGCATTCCCCAAGGAAGTGTTATAGGCCCTTTATTGTTCCTGATCTATATTAACGACATAGGAGACAATCTGAGTAGCCGTCTTAGGTTGTTTGCAGACGACGCTGTCTTTTACAGTCTTGTAAAGTCATCAGATGATCAAAACGACTTGCAAAATGATTTAGATAAGATATCTGTATGGTGCGAAAAGTATTAATTAACCCTGAATAAATAAAAGTGTGACTACGGTGGCAGGTTCGAATCCTGCCTCGGGCATGGATGTGTGTGATGTCCTTAGGTTAGTTAGGTTTAAGTAGTTCTAAGTTCTAGGGGACTGATGACCTCAGATGTTAAGTCCCATAGTGCTCAGAGCCATTTGAACCATTTGAATAAAAGTGTGAAGTTATTCACATGAGTACTAAAAGAAATCAGCTAAATTTGGACTACGCGATAAGCCACACAAATCTGAGAGCTGTAAATTCAGCTAAATACTTAGGGATTACAATTACAAATAACCTAAATCGGAACGATCACATACATAATATTGTGGGTAGAGCAAACCAAAGACTGCGATTCACTGGCTGAACACTTAGAAGGTGCAACAGATCTATTAAAGAGACTGCTTACACCACGCTTGTCCGCCCTATTCTGGAGTATTGCTGTGCGGCGTGGGATCCGCATCAGGTGGGACTGACGGATGACATCGAAAAAGTACAAAGAAGGGCAGCTCGTTTTGTATTATCGTGAATTAGGGGAGATAGTGTCACAGACATGATATGTGGATTGTAGTGGCAATCATTAAAACAAAGGCGTTTGTCGTTGCGACGGGGTCTTCTTATGAAATTTCAATCACCAGTTTTCTGTTGGCACCCACCTACATAGGGAGAAATGATCATCGCGATAAAATAAGAGAAATCACGGCTCGCAAAGAAATATTTAAGTGCTCGTTTTTTCCCGCGTGCTGTTCGAGAGAGGAACGGTAGAGAGACGGCTTGAAGGTGGTTCCTTTAACCCTGTGCCAAGCACTTTATTGTGAACAGCAGAGTAATTGCGTAGATGTAGATGTAGAAGGCCGAGAATAGGAGAGACTAGGGATCACGCCCATCATTTGCTAGGTATCAGTGTCTCAGCGTGTATTGGGTCTAGTTTAGGGGCAGCAAGTGCTCGGGGCGGTGCTGGGAGGTGGGGCGCGGCGGAGGCACGTGCGTGCCCACGAGGTGAGCCGCGGCTGGACCTTGCGCACGGCAGGTGACGAAACAGCCAGGCGCGGCCAGACGTATATAAACGCATGGCGGGCGCGCTCCTCTCCAGATTCGCTCTGACCACCACTCACACCATGTACAAGGTAAGAGCGCCGTAGCACCACCAGTGGGCTCACGCCGAACCTCGTATTGGGCTCTGCTGCTGGCGGCAACGACTACTTTGTTTGGGAAAGCTGCACTGCTTCTTGTGTCTCGTGGATCGGGCAGCTGATACTTGCGCTTTGCGCTCTTTTTGAAGCATCCCACCAGCTCACTTTGGATCAGTGTATTTACAATAGGGGCTCGTCATCCTACTGAAGCCATTTAGTCGACACATGATTGAAATACATGACCTCAGTGTCACGTACGCCACCAAAGTGGACCACTCTGCTAACAAACTGGCTCTTTGTCCACTTAAGATTATGAGAGTTGCTGTAGGGCACTTACTATGAAGAGTTATCCCTGCATGGAACATCTCACGCTAGATATCGACTGAAGAGACACGTCGTGAAGCCATCCAGCGCGTTTCTATCATTTATTTTTGTCAACAATTCACTTACTATCCTGTACTATCCTCCTCATCTCACAGAAGAAATTTATCGTCCTCAGTGATTGGTACTTCAATCTCTGCCTTCCCGTTCCGTTTTTACGCTCCTGCTCTCTTACTACCACGGAAGTTCTGTCCTAATCTCTTACCACGTGTCATTTCGCCCTGTCTCTTCTTCTTGTCAATGTTTTCCATACACTTCTTACCTCCCCACTTATCTGTCAGTCCACCTTATTTTCAATATCCTTCTATACTACCACATCTGAAACGATTCTATAATCTGCTTTTGTGGTTTCCCTCCAGTCACTTTCATACAATCCTGTGCCCCAGAAATCCGGCGTTTGATACTACTAGACTTCTTCTGGCTATAAATGCCGTCTTTGTCTGCACTAGTCTGCTTTTCATGTCGTCACTTCGACCGTCGCATGTTCTTTTTTTTACTTCTAAGATACCAGGACTCCATCAGTTTCGTGGTCCCCAGCTCTGATCTTAAGTTTATGGCTGATCTCATTTCTGCTACTGCTCGTCTTTCTCCTGTTTACTTTCAATCCATAATCCGTGCTCAGTAGATCATTGGATTATATCCTTGGAAGCGTATCTCCTCCTCTTAGAATTACATCTCTTGCAGTGACTATAACTATTTGTTGAATACATCCATTTGGTGATCTCCTTTGAGACGAGGCTTTGACTAGGCCAAAACGATGAACCGCCATTTTAACTGAAACACTATTTATTAATGAAGAATGAAATTTTATGACAAATACAAAAATACATCCTAGTACTGTGTGTCACACTTCAACTTTGAAAATTAACAGAGTAGAAAGGAGCTGAAATTACGTCCTAACCATGCAGTGGCCTACACAGAAGAGTCGCGTTTGACCTCTTTCTTTATTGTCCTTTTTGAAAGGCATTACTGGCGCAAGCGATAAACTTTACATCTTACATTCATAACCCGTACAACAATCAGTAAATGTAGCATTACATTCTGAAATTCCTCCTCGCTTTCATTGAGGATAGCAGTGTCATCGGTGCATATCATCTTTGATATTCTTTCACAATGAATTTTAATTGATCTCCTGAAGCTATATTTTATTTTCGTTGTTGTTTCTTCGATGTACAGCTCGAAAAGTGAGAAGGAAAATGTGCATCCCTGTCTCATTCGAGCACTTTGTTCTTGGTCTCCCATTCCTATAGTTCCTACTTGGTTCTAACACATATAGTACGTTACCCATCTGTCATATAGCTTACACCTACTTCAGTATTTCCGCTGTTTCCCATAGTCAGCTCAGGCACATGGTGATACACTTACTTCCATACGGACATAACCATTCGTTCTCTCACTTATTTCCATTTCAGTTGATATTCTGTCTCTAGCGATTTCCTTTGTTAACGACTCCCGGATATTATGACATTCTTGTCCATGTGATTTACTGTGAAACAGTCCTATAAGTTAATTTCTTCCCCGGCTAAGTTCGTTTCGATACTTGCTTCCCATCATTTGGTTTGTCTCGTGAACATAAACGGGAAGAGGTATTACAGATTACAATATCCTCATCTTCATCTCAGAGGATAGCAGAGTGGACTTCTACATTTAAATACTGCAGTTGCCATTGCGAGAATACCATTATCATCATTTTGTTATGAAGACAAAGCTACATTTATGCTTCCACATTTCATAAAATCACAGGCGCGCTCATGCCACGCAAATGAAAGAACAGAGACTATATCTCAATGTATCAGTATAAATCCAAGATACTTCATGAATATCGGTCGCAAAAGTGGGTGTTCACACTGATAAATAGAAATTATGAAGGCAAATGGCGGACAGGTCTTTTCCTTCCTTCCTGCATGAATTTACAGAAATCATTCGATGAAACATTCTAATTAAAATTTGGAATACTTTCGATCCAGTATGATTGCACTGGTCTATGTTTTAACAATAACGACTGTCGATACATTTCATGAATTTAATTTTGTATGTTGGGGTTGGGTATTGTACATGTGAGTCACATGGCTGGCTACGTATTTATCTGTGCACGGTGTCGGTTTCTCTCCGTTTACAACATACTTATCGGAAAGAGATTTGCGACTACTGAGTGGTACTAAAATTATCCATGAGCTTCCACAGTCTCAGTCGCATAGTGTAGCGATTTTGTTGACAATCCAAAAAAAAAAATGGTTCAAATGGCTCTGAGCACTATGGGACTTAACATCTATAGTCATCAGTCCCCTAGAACTTAGAACTACTTAAACCTAACTAACCTAAGGACATCACACAACACCCAGTCATCACGAGGCAGAGAAAATCCCTGATCCCGCCGGGAATCGAACCCGGGAACCCGGGCGTGGGAAGCGAGAACGCTACCGCACAACCACGAGCTGCGGACTTGACAATCCACAATAACATTTTAAACAGTAATACTTATTCCTATGTCCACATCTTGCTGGCCATGTGTATCCATTATTATGGCTTATTTTTCAGATGCTATTTTTTATTTACCTATCTTCCAGTTTGTTTATGTTCTGCGAAGCCGTGGATTGTGTGTAATTTGGGCATAATAGGAAAAGCGAAACAGGCGCGCCTCGCCTCCAACATTTACAAAAAAGACTATGAAAAATACCAATTCATTCCGTTATTGCTGTGATGATGAATTTATTACAGGATATAAACATATTAAAGCAATAAAAATCGTAAGAAAATTTAATATGTTTATTTTTCAGTCTCAGTTGTACTTTTTTTTCAGTATGTCTAGTTTCGATCTCTCTGGTTCATCTTCAGATTTGCATAGTTGCATCAGCAACCTGTCGTGTCTATATCGGAACTTCTACATCAGAATAAATACCTTTGGCCATCCATCTTACCTGATGAAGCGTAGAACTGCATTATGTGGTGCTCTGACAAGACCAAAATAGTTACTGTGACACCTTGCCACATCGTTAAATCAGACACTCAAAAACTGTGAAAGGAAACTTTTAATGAAAGTATTGTACTTAATAGGACTACCATGTTCAGTCAAAAGTATACGTCTACTTAGGTGCGATTTAGGTCGAAAGAGGGTACGGCTGGCGCTTGCTTTCTCCTCCCTCTGCCTGTCTCTGGGTCACCGACATGTCACATCAAGCAACCATTCTGTTAGTTCATTCATATAAAATGCATAAGGTAATCAGCTAGCGTACATCACGCAAGGAACCAATTTGTCACGCAGAAGTAATATTTTGCGAAATTAATGGTTATCCATTTACTTGTATTTTCTTGTGTCGAGAGGAAGCCCTTTCTCTTTATTCTATTGATCCGAAATTCACGCAGCTCCTTGTGACGTGTAGTGGCACCAACCGAAGTTAGACAATAGGCATAAATTTAGGTAAATTTAAAGTAGCAGTCTGCAGTGTTGACCAAGTAACAATTTTGCTGACTGTATTGTGTACCTGGACAAACGGTGACTGTCCCGTCCCTTACAGCTCGCAATCTTCGCCGCCGTGCTGGCCGTGGCCCGCGCTGGCTACCTGGCCGCCCCCGCCGCCGTCTCCTACGCCGCCCCCGCCTACGCCGCCCCCGCCTACGCCGCCCCCGCCTACGCCGCCTACGGCGCCCACGCCGTCGCCCCCGCGGCCATCACCTCCCAGCACTCCAACATCCTGAGGAGCTTCGGCAACCTGGGACAGGTGTCCACCTACTCCAAGACCATCGACACGCCCTACTCCAGCGTCAGCAAGTCTGACGTGCGCGTCAGCAACGACGCCGTCGCCCACGTGGCCGCCCCCGTCGCCTACGCCGCCCCCGCCGTCGTCAAGGCTGCCGCTCCCGTGGCCTACGCCGCCCCCGCCGCCTACGCCGCCCCCGCCGTCGTCAAGGCCGCCGCCCCCGCCGTCGGTCTGCTGGGAGTCGCCTACTCTGCCGCCCCCGCCGTCGCCCACATGACCTACAGCAACGGTTTGGGTCTCGCCTACGCCTGGTAATCTGACCTCACTTCCTGGCATTCCGATGTGTCATGATGTGATGAATCAGAGCACTATATTTATTTGTAATTTATTGTAAAATAAATTATAGCATTTTTAAAACGTGTGTTGTCCTTTTCCAACTTCCATTCCCAACACATACGCCATAACAGTAGCCACTGATTGCGAGGAACTTATCCGTTTTTTTAGTTGTGATGTGGCCTTTAACAGTTTCATTATGTACTGGTTATCAGACATTAATACAAGTTAAATCGCCAGATCCTCGTATCTGGGAAACATTTAAGCTCACGGGAAAGTAAGCAAAGTAGAAGAAACTTACACTTAAAGTGCCAGAAGTCCAGAGTTAGTCATAGCATGCAATCAACGTGTTATACACTCCATACACCACGGTAACAGAAAACACAGAAAAAAAGGCAAAGACTGTAGCGCACAGTCCAAGACCAGTCCACTAGCCTGATTCCAAGTAGACTTCAGACTTCCTTTGCCACGCCATTAGAATGGGGGGGTTGGGGGGGAGGGGCGGAGGAGGGGGGATGGATGGGTAGCCAGTCTCTCACCCCAACCGCCTTTTACCCAAGATTACTCTGGTACTCATTTCATAGCAGTCTGTGTGAACCTATGCCTTTCCTGGATACACAGGAATGAGGAAAGATCCCTGCTCCTACCCAGGATCGAACCTGTGGAGTACCACGGCCGTCACATAACACTCTAACCTCTAGACGCAATGGAGGCTGCATTAGCACAAATATCCAAAGGAAATTTTACCGATCCTACCATCTGTTGTCAGCTCTTGATAATCAAGTCCCGAGTGCAACGGAGCTGAGCAGTGACCTATTCATAGGATATATGTATTAACAATTACGGCCGTTACTTTTGAAATACTAAACAGTTTACTTACTTATTTTCCATCTGTATCGTTTTCATTTGACTGCCCCTTATAGTTGCTCAGCGGCCGACTCTGGAGTCATGTGACGTAGTGGCTGCCACTTGTGACAGAGGTGCTAAAGCTGTGACGTCCATCGTCTGTGCCGTGAATGAGCCTGTCTCCATCGATTTTCTTTTATGGGAGGTGTGCACTTATTAGTTTCGAGTTTTGAGGATAATTCAGGAGATACTGAAGGAATTGTTGTTTCGTTTCATAAACTGATTTCACGTCTAATGATACAAACAGATGATGCACCATGGGTCTATCATAGAGTTGCGGTTCTCTGGAGCAGAGTGCAGAACTATTTTTAACGTGTGAAACTAAGTAATATATCTACGCTATACTCATGTGATTATTACAATGTCTGGTGGGAGACTGTTGAGGAACTCAACAATCTATAGGGAAGCCTATCTAACTTCTTGATATTAAGTATTGTAAATGAGAAATAAAACCAATTACTTGATCTAAACAGCACATTTTTTGCGCATAAGAGCCCAGTACATTATTCTACTAACACATGATGTACACTCATGCTCATAAATTAAGGATAATGCTGAGATATCGTGAAACAACGCTCTGGTGGGCGGTTTGCGGGTTTAAATCACTTCGCGGTATGTCCATGCGGTGAATTTCACCTGCGGTCGTCGCACGGTGGCTCTGGAAGCAGTCCACATACGCAGAGGTGTGTTGCTGCATGTCAGAGTACGGTGCAGCGAGTAAGTGTGCAGACGTTTTCTGATGTGCTAATGGTGACTGTGTGTTGGAAATGGCTCAAAGAACACATATTGATGACGTTATGAGGCGTAGAATACTAGGACGCCTGGAGGCTGGTCAAAAACAGCAGGTCGTAGCACAGGCCCTCCGTGTGCCACAAAGTGTGATCTCAAGATTATGGCAACGATTCCAGCTGACAGGAAACGTGTCCAGGAGCTACAGTACGGGACGTTCACAGTGTACAATACCACAAGAAGACCGATATCTCACCATGAGTGCCCGCAGACGGCCACGGAGTACTGCAGGTAGCAAGGCTTGGGACCTTACCGCAGCCACTGGAACAGTTGTCTCCAGACACACAGTCTACAGACGACTGAAAAGATATGATGTATTCGCCCGGAGACCTGCAAGATGCATTCCACTGACCCTTGGTCACAGGAGAGCCCGTAAAGCCTGGTGTCAAGAACACAGTCATTGGAACAGTGGTCCCAGGTTACGTTCACGGACGAGTGCAGGTATAGTCTGCACAGTGATTCTCGCCGGGTTTTCATCTGTCGTGAACCAGGAACTAGATACCAACCCGTTAACGTCCTTGAAAGGGACCTGTATGGAGGTCGTGGTTTCATGGTGTGGGGTGGGATTATGATTGGTGCACGTACACCACAGCATGTCTTTGCCAGAGGAACTGTAACAGGTCAGATATATACGGACGTCATTTTGCACCAGTATGTCCGCGTTTTCATGGGTGCAGTGGGTCCCAGTTTCCTCCTGATGGATGATAACGCACGGCCCCACCGAGCTGCCATCGTGGAGGAGTACATTGAAACAGAAGATATCAGGCGAATGGGATGGCTTGCCTGTTCTCCAGACCTAAACCCCATCGAGCACGTCTGAGATGCTCTCGGTCGACGTATCGCTGCACGTCTTCAAACCCCTAGGACACTTCAGGAGCTCCGACAGGCACTGGTGCAAGAATGGGAGGCTATACCCCAGCAGCTGTTCGACCACCTGATCCAGAGTATGGCAACCCGCTGTGCGGCCTGTGTACGTGTGCATGGTGATCATATCCCATATTGATGTCAGGGTACATGCGCAGGAAGCAATGGCGTTTTGTAGCACATGTGTTTCGGGACGGTTTTCTCAACTTATCACCAATACTGTGGACTTACAGATCTGTGTTTAGAAAGGGCTACCTTCTTGAAAGTCCTTCACGTTTCCTTGCTATGCCTGTTTCAGGAGCTGAAATACCCACTGGTAAGGAGAATATAGCTGGTATTTGCTGGTGTTGTGACAATGACAATTTCGTTCTTGGTTGCTATTTCTAAAATGTCTGATGTCACGTGGTTCAAGTGGGTATTCATGATCAGACTGAATGGTTTTTATGTACCAAGGTTTTCCTAAAAATTCATTGAATCAATTTTTAGGAAGTTCAGTGTCAATTGATCCGCTGTACGACAGTGACATTGAGACGTTACGAAGGGTGCCACAGTCTTAAAACTCACATTTCCTCTGCTTCTTTCCTTATTCATGCGCTTAGATCTGAAGCCATTGTGCCTGAAATGGAGACGAAGTGTAAGTACAGTTGTCGTTTTCCTAAGCGTTTATTTCAATAACACCGTATGTAAATCGTACTCTGATGACCAAGATTATTGGTATGTTCCCTAGTTAATCCATTTGCATAGAAGTGTCTGAGTAACTGCTTGAACAACTTAATAAACTTACTTTAGAAGATCAGCCCAGCAAATAGCGTCTTTCCTTCCACAAAACTCACAATGAACTACCTTTGCTGCACCCAGCACTTGCCGTGTGAAGTCATTCCTGCCATTTCTTGAGGACGGTTAGAAATCAGCGTACAGCGCATACCTTCCTTTAGAGCAAAGAATATCTACATCTACATGTACATGGATACTCTGCAAATCACATTTAAGTGCCTGGCAGAGGGTTCACCGAACCACCTTCACAATTCTCTATTATTCCAATCTCGTATAGCGCGCGGAAAGAATGAACACCTATATCTTTCCGTACGAGCTCTGACTTCCCTTATGTCTGCTACCACTAAATAAGTTAGGTAGGATTAGCCTGCTAACATTATCATCATTGTGTAGGTAGAAGTGAAAAAGCAGCCAAATCAGCTGCAATACTGTAAGGTTTATTGAAAACCACTTGACCTAAGTTTCGGCATCTTTAAAAAAATGGTTCAAATGGCTCTGAGCACTATGGGACTTAACATCTGTGGTCATCAGTCCCCTAGAACTTAGAACTACTTAAACCTAACTAACCTAAGGACATCACACACATCCATGCCCGAGGCAGGATTCCAACCTGCGACCGTAGCAGTCGCCCGGTTCCGGACCGAGCGCCTAGAACCCCGAGACCACCGCGGCCGGCGACATCTTTAAAAACGTCTTCTTCCGGAGGATCAATGCCTAATACATAGATAAGTTAACATTATGTACGTGTTATATAGCTATAAGGCAAAGCGTTTTCAATAACTATTGCAACTGATTTGGCTGTTCTTTGATCCATTCCCACACGAAGAGTACATTACAGTTGCTGCCTCCAGCCATGTTCATTATTTTAAAACAGGAGTGTGAATGGAAATCATTCATTACGTCGTTTAATTAATTTGCCCTAGCGCCCTCATTGAGTTAATGGTTCAAATGGCTCTGAGCACTATGGGACTCAACTGCTGAGGTCATTAGTCCCCTAGAACTTAGAACTAGTTAAACCTAACTAACCTAAGGACATCACAAACATCCATGCCCGAGGCAGGATTCGAACCTGCGACCGTAGCGGTCTTGCGGTTCCAGACTGCAGCGCCTTTAACCGCACGGCCACTTCGGCCGGCTCTCATTGAGTTATCTATAAAAAATTATGAATTATGGAGATCTGGAAGGCCGTGTAAGAAAATGATTCAAATGGCTCTGAGCACTGTGGGACTTCACATCTGAGGTTATTAGTCCCCTAGAACTTAGAACTACTTAAACCTAACTAACCTAAGGACATCACACACATCCATGCCCAAGGCAGGAGTCGAACCTGCGATCGTGGCGGTCGCGCGGTTCCAGACTGAAGCGCCTAGAACCGCTCGGCCACACGGCCGGCGCTGTGTAAGACTCTAACGCTGGTCTTCCAGATCACAGTCCACGTCTTAGCTGTCGACACAGTCTAGAACTCATTTTAACCACCTACAGCGTTAGGGAAGGAGGATTCATTATGCTGGATGCACGGCAATTCCAAAATCATGTGTGAACATCTACGTGGTAAAGAAAGTAGTCCACTGGATCCCATTCAGGCCGTTATCTTGTTGTTGAATAACGCTTTTATGATGGTGGGAGTAAGAGTGTACTAAGGTGCAGGGCATCGAGTCTGCAGTCTGTAAGGCCTTTTTACAGCAACTCAGGCGAGTAATTTTAATGATTTCCCGATAGGACAATGGCCTATTACATATACATTCCTTCTCTGTGGAGCAGACTCAACGGAGTGCGGTGCTTTCCTATATCGATCAACGATTAAAACGGTCAGCCAGCCCGTGTTTAGCTCCTTTGGATGCTATAATTTGTCCTAGCAACAAATTTAAGGATTTACACCACAGAGGAGACGTTATGGACAAAAGTTCCACTTCAGTTGCATTAAAAACTGAGATCTGATTCCGTCTCGTAACCCCAGGTTTCCGAATACCGACTGATGCGTTTCTAGTAAGAAATCGTGTGACAAATCCTGCTTAGCTATCTTGGATGATGTGTTAAATTTATGCTCAATATTATTTGCTCACACTAATCTTCTCAACTCCACGGAAATATGTCTTATCCAAAGTCTTCTTCCTGTTCTTTGTAAAATGTAGGCTTCCTACCTAATTTCATTTTAGAGCTCTCTCTCCTTTTCAACTCGTCTCTTAAAGCAGAAAAAGGTATTCCATGCATTCTTGCAGCTTCCCTCTGACTTTCTATTTTCAGAATCATCATGGAGTGCGCATTTCATTTCATGATCCTTCTACCCTTTACCTCTACATGTCGTTCTGATCCTTTTTCTGACCATCTGTAAAAAAGCAATTTGTGAGTTTACATAAATTTTCAAAAATGTAATTCACTGCGAATACAAAAACGAAACAACCGTATGGGGCAACAGCGTTCACGCTGGTGCAACACCGTGCACTTTGTGTGGCATCGCCCAGTGACGACATGATTCTACATTTTCAATTCTAACGTAAAAACTACGACGTTTAACTGCTAATGTTTGGTGTCCAAAACAAGTTCAATAAAAATATAATAAAACAGCGTTACTTTACTCGCTGTTACCTCTACATTTCAGTTCCTGTGAACAACCTCGTGCGCCGGCCGGTGTGGCCGAGCGGTTCTAGACGCTACATTCTGGAACCGCGCGACCGCTACTGTCGCAGGTTCGAATCCTGCCTCGGGCATGGATGTGTGTGATGTCCTTAGGTTAGTTAGATTTAAGTAGTTCCAAGTTCTAGGGGACTGATGACCTCAGAAGGTAAGTCCCATAGTGCACACAGCACTTTTGAACCATTTTGAACAACCTCGTGCCGTTAGAAACTGACCACAACTTCGGATCTTATTGAAATTCCATCCACTGTATAGCAGCACAATGTGGCGCTCGTTATTCACACTAGGAGAATGGAAAAAGCAGTGCAAGGTATTCCCTGCTGCACGTTATTATCCAGCTCTTCCATACTGTAAATTTTTAAGACAACTAGTGAAAAGAGAATTCAGTAACATAGAAATAAACATTAAATTTCTTCAATTATATAATTGCAGACCGACAGAATGACGTTTTCCATAAGCTATTTACCTGTCTGGTCACCAACTGCTCGTTTAATAAGATTCCCTGTTTCACGATTCCGTTAGTAAGGTGAGTTATGCAAATTATAGTGTGTTTTGGCGAAAGAATCAAAATTCATCCTGTGAGCAATAGAAACGTAGACGTTACTCGTAAGTGATGATGATGATGATGATGATGATGATGCTGCAAAGGAGAAAAGGTTAACAATTCAGACAAAAATAAATAGCCACTTCAGTTACGATTTCCGCGGAATCTGGCAACACATAATATTTTGGAAAGTGAACAACTGGCATGGAAACTTACTACAGGATTTTCTTCCAGCATTTCAACAATCTGGGAAGAATCAAAATAATTCAAAGGAAAAAGCGTACCCTCTTTTGTTCCTATACCCATTTAGAGTGAAGTTAACTTCTTTACCTTAAATATCTTTTGATATGTTAGAGATATACATTATTTTCATCTTGATGAGCAGTTGCAAGTGGCTCATAAAAAGAATTAACTATGTTTTAGCAAACAGAACTGTTCTCCTTTTTGGCTACGGAATAGTAATAGTAGTAGTAGTAGTAGTAGTAGTAGTAGTAGTTGCTGTTGTTGTTGTTGTTGTTGAAACAATACAGGGTGTTCCAGAAGTCCGGAAACACCCTTAAACTTCAAACGGAGAAGCAATCAGTAAAAGAAAGTCCCTCGAGATGAAAAAACTTATAGGCTGTATCACCGACATGACGGCCATCTTGGAAATTGACATCCTGGAATCAGCTCGAAAATTTCCCATGTGAAGGTGGCCATGTGACATATCAAACAGATAGAGAATTTTATCAGAAAAACTATGGCGTTGTTGTAACTTCCTGGCAGATTAAAACTGTGTGCCAGACCGAGACTCGAACTCGGGCACTGGTGGTAGAGCACTTGCCCGCGAAAGGTCCCGAGTTCGAGTCTCGGTCGGGCACACAGTTTTAATCTGCCAAGAAGTTTCATATCAGCGCACACTCCGCTGCGGAGTGAAAATCTCATTCTGGTATGACATTGTTATTTTGATCATAGCTTTATTCATTCTCATTATGTGTAGCAGCAGTGATACGCTCGGCAGCGTGAGTGTTACGTACCGAAAATGCATTAATCCGACGTTGTACACTGCCGATAGAACACAGGAGCGGTTTGATATGTTCTCCATTATGTAGGAGTGTTAATGCTATCCTCCGAACCCCGCCCTTATAAGCTTCGAGCAACACATGCTTCTGAATTCGACCGCATCCATCTACAATCAGCTGCTTAAGATAAACCAGGTCCCGCACTTTCACAGCATTGACCAGTGTTCTGACGTGACCCCACATGCAAAAATCTAAAGGAGTTGAATTTGGTAAACGTGGTGGGTACTTCACTGCACCACTACGACCAATCCACTTATGGGGCAACTGCTCATCCAGGTACTCCTGCGCACCGCGTCCACAATGCAGCGGGACTCCATCGTGCTATAAGGATTGCGGACAGGTCCTGTCCTCCGTTAACAGTGAAGGAACGACCTCCTCATCCAGTGACCTCAGATAACAGGTGGCTGTTAAGGAATCACCACTTGGGTTCCCCACGCACCACACCAGATCATCACCTTTTGCGAGCCGACCGATTTAGATGCATGAATCCGGTGCAGTTTTGTGTCCGATCAATATTTGTGATTCTGTTTGGTCACCTCAACATTGATCAAGGAATTGACTTCATCGCTGAACAGTACCTGATGGGGAAAACGAGGGTTTATCTGCATTTGTATCATCACCCATTCTTTGAATTTTACCCGATGGTCTGGGTCATCCTCATTCAGATGTTGGAGCAGTTGAATTTTGTGCAGGTGCCACTTGTGCTGCGTTAAAAATAGCACAATTGAGCAACGGCTAACCCCGCCTTCTTGCGACATGCGACGAGTGTTTCGTTGCGGACTCTTGCTAAAAGATGCCAACACACCCACTGTTGTCACTTCATCGGTGGCGATGTTGAACTTTCAGTTTATCTGCGACGCGAGCTGTTGCCCGGAATTTGCCCAAAAGTTTGGCAACTGCACTGTGAGAAATGGGTTGTCTGTTCGGGTGGTGACTGTTGAAATTCACTCCAACGATCCGTGAGTTTCGTTCTCCTGATATCAAGGTGAGTTTGATGCGTTCTTCTTGTGTTAATGACATTTTGATATCCTGTAAATGAGCAAACGACGGTTACAGCGTGAGCATGAGAAAATGTTACCTAGCATCTAAACACATGTAACATTTCGAGCATTGAATTTGCACTTTCGCCGCTTAAAACTCCATTTTATGCCTTTCCGGAACGTAACACTCACGCTGCCAAGCGTATCTTTGCCGCCACACGTAACTGGTAATAACTCGAGAGCGAATAAAGCTATGGTCAAAATAACAACTCCTTCGTTTTTCTGGTGAATTTCTCCCTCTGTCTAATATGTCATATGACCACCTTCCCATTGAAGATTTTCGAGCTGAATCCAAAATGGCGGCTTTCAAGATCACTCTGACGCCCAGCAGAATCTAGTCAACTACTCATCAAGCGAAAAAATAGATCAGTATCTTTGATGAACTAAAAGACATTTGAAGTGAATAAATTTAGACCTTCACTCACTGAATCAAAACGATGGTGTTCTAATTGGTGTGAAAGTATTCATATTTCTCAATCGCTGAAGTGTAGAAAGAAAATTATTTGGGAGGGGGGGTTCAGTACAGGCTCTTAATTATTAAAAACACGCTGGGTTATGCAATTCCGCTGTAACTGCTACAAAATAGCGATTTAATTTCCCTGGACTTCTTCTTCTTCTTCAGAGAATGTCATCAGTGGCAAATTTTGATTAAAAGCCTACATTTCCCTTGTTGTCATGTAAAATTTGCTTCTTTTACCAAAACATAGCGGAGTTAACACAAAGTCACCTCACCAACATGCTAGTGCAGCTGCGACAGAACCTTGAAACAATGGTTCGCTAATTAAGGAGCTAAGGACAAGTCAGATCAATAGCAAATGAAAAAACACATCCTTGTTGTCAAAATAAGAGAGTAATTTCTTCTGTTACGTTGGTGCAAAGGCGCACTGGTGATTCCTTCAGTTATCAATGAACCTTAAAGAATTATTTTACTTCATCGTAAAAGTCTATAATTCGTCGTTCGTCACAGTAGGTAAGAAAGTTCTGTATGTTAGCCATGTGGCAGAACATTCTCCTCTTTGAAACTTCCTGGCAGATTAAAACTGTGTGCCCGACCGAGACTCGAACTCGGGATCTTTGCCTTTCGCGGGCAAGTGCTCTACCAACTGAGCTACCGAAGCACGACTCACCCCCGGTACTCACAGCTTTACTTCTGCCAGTACCTCGTGAGTACCGGGCGTGAGTCGTGCTTCGGTAGCTCAGTTGGTAGAGCACATGCCCGCGAAAGGCAAAGGTCCCGAGTTCGAGTCTCGGTCGGGCACACAGTTTTAATCTGCCAGGAAGTTTCATATCAGCGCACACTCCGCTGCAGAGTGAAAATCTCATTCTGGATTCTCCTCTTTTCTTACTGCCATTTACCAGAAGCTTGTTCCGATATATCGAATCGTTCAAGAGAACGATTATATATATATACACACATCCAATCTCGAGATAATCGATTTTTATGCAGAAGGTTCAGTTGGACTCGTACTCGCTAACTCATAACATTTATTGTATCTCTTGAACGATTCGATGTATCGGAACAAGCTTTTGGTATATATATATATATATATATATATATATATATATATATATATATATATATATATATATTTGTTAGATAAATTTCATATGCGGCAATGTGTGATCTAATATGCACCAAACTCGAAATCAAAGCGACCTCTATTTTTCGTTGTAAACATTTCGAATTTCACATCGTTGTATTACTTAAATGGGAAAATAACGATAACCACGGCCATTAAAAAAATGATGAAGCTAACTTAGGAAGCTGTAAATAAGGAAATCAAATTTTTTACCCGATAGTTTTTGTAAAATCATGTGAGAAGGACTGCATAGCTAACGGCGCTCCCGCGATGTTCTACTCGTAATGGCACTGCTGGACCTTTAATGTCAGGCAAGTCAGCAGTTAGCAACCTCTGCGTGCACCCATAGGAGCGCACAACTCCGCTGGACAGCAGAGAGAGGCTGCACGCAGACTGCCGGCTGTCTTCGTGTTCCCACCCTTGTTATTCACCATGCAGTATATACATACCGATAGCGACGGTACTACCAAGAAATCTACATTACACGGTGAACGACTGGACGATTGGCTAGACAGAAGTTGTAAATTAAAGTGGCTAACGCACATTCATAGAATATTCAACTGCTATTTTACTGATTGTTCCTCTTTTGCCATTAGATTTTCATTTTAGCTGACTGTGCTTCTTTTCTCTGTTTTGACCATTTGCAGGCAGGATTTGGAATTGGCGTTGTAAGCGAAATAAGGTTTTTAGTAATTTTGACTTTTTCTCTGAAAACTTCTCGATCCTGAATGTCATCAGATGAAATTTCAGATTCCTGTAATTCCTTTTTAACTTGGCTTTCCCATTTTGAATACGATTTTCTTTTTGAAACTGATGAATGTATGCGATGAGCAAGTCTTTGCGGGTTCATTCTTTCCATATGACCAAAAAAACATCATTCTCCGCTTCCTCATGCTGGTAACAATGTCTTCTGTATGTTCGTATAATTCACAGTTGTGTCTTCAGCGGAATTCTCCGTTTTCTTTGATAGGGCCAAGGATTTTCCGAAAAATTTTCCGGTATTTTATTTCAAGTTTTCGTAGTGTTCCTTTCTTCGTCATATTTAAACATTCTGGTGTATACAAAGCTGACGGTCTAATTACGGTGTTATAATGACAAAGTTTTAGGTTTAAAGACAGGCTATTGCTTTTGTATAAGTCTTTGTACAGATGAAAATGTCGAGTAATAATTACTCTTTGAAAAAGCTATTTATTCTTTGGCTTTTCAGCTTTCGCATATTTGTGAAAAGCCTTTTATTGATTGATGTGTTCTAAGGAATATGATTTAACGTAATCAGTATAATGCTTATTTAATACTTCCATTCTAATACCAGATTTATTAATTGCGAAAGTAACTCACTCTGCTACGTTTTCACGACTCTATCGCTGAATTGATTCCGATGGTATTTGGTATGGACATAACTTGAACCCTGAGGAAGTCCACAGGCTACTTTAGATCTATATTTTTGAATATTATTAACAATTTAAAATATGGTATACGTGAGTGGCACGCAGAGGACACTGGTGTAATGGTTGGTGACTCTTAATGTCTATAAATTATATAGTGACAGTGCAAACCTAATGTTACTGTTCGCATGGTTTATGATATTGAGTTGCTACACCACCTGACAAAGCTGCCTTGTTTTGGTGGAGATGCAACAATAAAATCCGACGGTAAGCTCGAGAACCATATTTAAAACGGTTAATATCAGCCTCGCAAACGTAAGTCTGATTTAGCGCATAGTTCTAAGAGAGAGCAAGCTGCGAAAGCTACTCGAATCCAAAAAAACCTCAGAGCCAGTTCATGTCTGTTGGATGTAGGACGTAAGGCGGCCTTAAGAGTTACAGAGACATTAGAACAGTCACAAGCCCGTCCCAAACCACCTGATTTCTGGGAAATATGCTCTAGAAATTCATTGTCCGAAAGAAGTCAACTCGATTTTCATTTTAGATTCAAGTATTAAAGTCGGTTAGAAAGAAGAACGATCTCAATTCATTTCTTTGAGGTCAAAGTGACGTTTCACAAATCTCGACAACATTATTAATTAATCGGTTGATAGGCTATAATAGAGTGTACAGTGTAAAACATAGAGTGACAGATAGAAGATATAAATTTTATGAACACTGTTGTTAACCTGTCTTCCTCTGCTTATGGCAAAGGTTTGACATTCGAAACGTTGGTTTCTAAAACTCATTTTAAATAACGGTAACAAGGAGATGATGAATTTTTCCGTTGCACGTATCTGATATTCAGCTGTCTCTACACTGAAGAACCCGTGACAACTTAACGGGATACAGAGAGAAATTTTATTGTCATTTCCAGGTTTTATCGGAACATAATAGCAGGACCACAATATCATCTTTCCTTCTGTCTGTCCTAGCGTACAATTATCAGCGTGTTTTTATGGCCCTGTATTTGTGCTGACGCTGGACCTGGTTAATTAAAAAGTTGGAATAACAATGCATTCTCTCGAAGGTACTCGTTTCATTAACTGTAGCTTCATCTGAGAGGAAATGATGCGCATTATTTTCTCGAACAGAAGAATAAGAAAGACGCCATGATACTACACAGTGATAAAAGCTTGTCTTCGAAAGCCGACTATTTGGGACAGATGTACATTACCAGACATAAAATGTTTATCTGACGGTCGTGTTGGTGTTTTTAAGATGTTTATTGACAAAGGTGGGTCTATAATAGCGACTGTCTAAGCAATCTTGCGTTTTCCTGCTTTTAGTTGTGTAAGCAACTTCTTTTCCTTGCTGTGTCTTCCAAAACGTACGGTAAGTATACACTTAAGTGAACTTCTTGATGTCTAATTTCATTGGGATGTATGTTGGATCGGCAGCTACGAAACTCACAAGATAGGTTCTTCTGTAATCTGAAAACTGCTGTATGGAGTAAAAGTGGAATTAATCATTACAGTACATGTTGCACCTTATAGAAAATATTGTGACTATGATATGGGCCTATAAGATTCGAATAGTCTGCACTGAAGATGGTCACACAGTGACCGAATTCAATCTGTAAAATAAAGGCTTTCAATCTTTATGACCGATGCTGCCATTAATAGAAAATATATTGACTTTAGTGAACGTCCCTGGTGCGAAGCCTGAACTTCCCAGACCGTTGTCTTTCAGGTGCAACGCTCTTACTAGCTAAGGGGCGCAGACATGACTCACACAGCTTCACTTCTGCCAGTACACCTCACCTACTTTCCATACTTCGTAGAATCTTTGCTGTGTACCTCATTGGATTCCTCGAAGGAAACTTTCACCCTGAGAGAAGTGTGCGCCACTTTCAAAGTTCTTGGCAGAGTAAAACTGAATTCGACCTTGGAATGCGAACCCACAACCGTTTGTTCCACCATCAATGATCTTAAGGACCGACATCTCTCGGTACGGCTCATTTTCCCTCATCCCCCTCCACACCTAGAACTCTTTCCTCACAGAGTTGCACTGCAGCCAATACACCTCTTCTACTTACCAGTCATTTGTGTCCATAGCACGCGAACGACGAGCTTACGAAAATTACTTTCCTCAGTTCCCAATCCCCCCAAAACCTTTAGGGTAGAACAGGATATAAAAATATCCCGTACGATCGGCGCATCCTATCCTCCGTCATCACTAATCAAATTATACAAAATTATTGGCTGCGGAATATTATGTCCTTCCGTTACATTATTATACAAAAGGACTGCTTGAAGTATTGGATTGGTCCATAAGTTAGTAAACAAAACAAATACACAGACTTTAGTCATCTATCATGTATTCACCTTAACTACACTATTGGCCGTTAAAATTGCTACATCAAGAAGAAATGCAGATGATAAACGGGTATTCATTGAACAAATATATTATACTATAACTGACATGTGATTACATTTTCACGCAATTTGGGTGCATAGATCCTGAGAAATCAGTACCCAGAACAACCGCCTCTGACCGTAATAACGGCCTTGATACGCCTGGGCATTGAGTCAGACAGAGCTTGGATGGTGTGTACAGGTACAGCTGCCCATGCAGCTTCTACACGATATCACAGTTCATCAAGAGTAATGACTCGCGTATTGTGACGAGCCAGTTGCTCGGCCACCACTGACCAGACGTTTTCAATTGGTGAGAGACCTGGAGAATGTGCTGGCCAGGGCAGCAGTCGAACATTTTCTGTATCCAGAGAGGCCCGTACAGGACCAGCAACATGCGGTCGTGCATTATCCTGTTGGGATCGAATGAAGGGTAGCGCCACGGGTCGTAACACATCTGAAATGTAACGTCCACTGTTCAAAGTGCCGTCAATGCGAACAAGAGGTGACCGAGACGTGCAACCAATCGCAACCCACATCATCACGCCGCGTGGTACTCCAGTATGGCGATGACGAATAATCGCTTCCAATGTGCGTTCACCTCGATGTCACCAAACACGGATGCGACCATCATGATGCTGTAAACAGAACCTGGATTCATCCGAAAAAATGACGTTTTGCCATTCGTGCACCCAGGTTCGTCGTTGAGTACACCATCGCAGGCGCTCCTGTCTGTGATGCAGCGTCAAGGGTAACCGCAGCCATAGTCTCAGAGCTGATAGTCCATGCTGCTGCAAACGTCGTCGACCTGTTCGTGCAGATGGTTGTTGTCTTGCAAACGTCCCCATCCGTTGACTCAGGGATCGAGACGTGGCTGCACGATCCGTTACAGCCATGCGTATAAGATGCCTGTCATCTCGACTGCTAGTGATACGAGGCCGTTGCATCCAGCACGGCGTTCCGTATTACCCTCCTGAACCCACCGATTCCATATTCTGCTAACAGTCACTGGATCTCGACCAACGCGAGCAACAATTTCGCGATACGATAAACCGCAATCGTGATAGGCTACAATCCGACCTTCATCAAAGTCGGAAACGTGATACTACGCTTTTCTCTTCCTTACACGAGGTAACACAACAACGTTTCACCAGGTAACGCCGGTCAGTTGCTGTTCGTGTAAGAGAAATCGGTTGGAAGCTTTCCTCATGTCAGCACGTTGCAGGTGTCGCCACCGGTGCCAACCTTGTGTGAATGCTCTGAAAAGCTAATCCTTTGCACTTCTTCCTGTCGGTTAAATTTCGTGTCTGTAGCACGTTATTTTCGTTGTGTAGCAATTTTAATGGCCAGTAGAGTATCGATAACAGTCTGTCAACGCTGGGGTAAACTTTCTGTGCCGCGATTGTAGAGATCACGTGGTTTTGAGGCAAAGAACTTGTCGAGCCATGTTCGGAGCCCATTTCCAGCCGGAAAGTAACTTCCTCGAAGGTTTCTCGATGAGAGTGGAAAAGGTGAAAATCTGAGAACGCAAGATCAGTTGAACAAGGTGCTTACGGAATGTCTTCCCAACTCAATTACTGTGCAGTGTTTTTTGTCAGTCTAGCAATATGCAGGGGGTCATTATTGTGCAGCAGCATCACTTCATGCAGTTTGCTTGTCTTCAGTTGAAACTTCCGGGCTGAGAGGCCGTGGTCGATTTATAAAATTTCCACCTGACGTTTCGTCTCCATCTGCGGGAGACATCTTCTGAGGTCGTCCGGCTACTGCCACTGAGGCTCCAGGTACTCTCGCATTTATAGAGCGCATAGAGGGCACCACCATTCGTCACGTGATGCCGACGGTATGCCTATCTTTGGAAAGCGTCATCATTCACTATTAAGAGTAATCGATTGTTATTATGCTGGCGTAAGGTCGACATCCATAGTTTGTCCAACTTTAAAAGTTGCTCTTTTCTATTAAAATTATTATGGTGTTTGTGAATCTCTATTGCTTCTCTGTACATGCGCGCATGATAATCGGATGTTCGCGTTAGAGCGCTTGTCTCATTAAATTTAATTTCGTGGTTCCATCTCGAAAAACATGCTCAGCTACGGCCAATTTTTCGATGTGTCCTAAGCGACAATTTCTTTTATGTTCGACTTAGCGGGTGTTTACATTTCTTTTCGTTGTTCCAATATATACTTGTCCACAACTGCATGGAATTTTATACATCCCAAGTATTACTAGGGGGTGTCGGGCGTCTTTTGCAGTTCTTAAATATTCCTTAATCTTCTTGGTGGGTCTGAAGATGGTTTCGATCCCATACCTGGCCAGAACTTTCCCGATACGGTCCGTGACTTTATTCATGAGCGGTAGGGAAACTTTTCCAGTAGGTGACCGTTGTTGCTCTTGACTTCTGGCATCTTTCCTTCTTTGATGGAGGGCGCGATCAATTTCCTTGCTAGTATTTCCGTTTTTCATGAAGGCTTACCGTAAGTGATTAAATTCAGCTTGCAGGAAGGCCGGCTCGCAGATTTTGTTGGCTCTGTCTACCAAGGTTTTCATGACACCTCTTTTTCACCTACGATGATGGTTTGATTCCTTGTGGAGGTATCGATCCGTGTGAGTGTTCTTTCTATGTATCTTGTGGCCCAGCGTCCCATCCACCCGATTAATTACCGACACATCCAGGAAATTGAGTTGACCGTTGCTCTCTTTCTCCATCGTAAACTGTATCTTCGGTTTAATACTGTCCAGGTGCACCAAGAAGACATGTCTTCTTAGGTGTAAATCTTATACATCTCAGCCCGGAATTTTCAACTGAAGGTTCAGGAGTAATAGATACATGTCGGAGGAGCAATTCGTAGTACACCACACAGTTGATCTACCACCAGATGCGTTACATAGGCTTTTGTGGATGCGTGCGGGCAGGTCTTTGTATGGGGAGTTACTGCTTTGTTTGGACTCAACCATTTCTTTCTTTTCATTACGTTAGCATCAAGACACCAGCAACGATACAGGGTAGAAATGGTCAGTGTTGTTCATGAGCCAATTGATGAAGAGCAAGCAGAGACACATATACGGCCACCCGCTGATTTTTGTGCTTTCGACTTAGAGCATGCGGTACACATACAGATGATTTTTGATTCTTCACCATTGCATGTAAATGTAGGACGACGGTGGAATCATCACAGTTCATCACATTTGCCAGTTCTCGCGTACACTGACGCGGACCGTTGTACGAGGGGCGTTTGAAAAGTCCGTCCAAAGTCCGAGAGATGGCACCACCGGCGCCTATCGTTTGTTAGTAGCATCTTTGGAAAGAATGCACACCAAGTTTCAGCCATATTGGTCTATTTCTTTGTGTTTGGCACTTGTGTGAAACAAGGCAGTCGAGTGATTGTCAAAAAATGGACGTGTGGTGATTAAACACTACTTTATGAATGGCAAAACGCATCAGAAGACTAAAGAGAAGCTTGATAAACATTACGGTGTCTCTGCACCTTCGATTAAAACAGTATATAAGTGGTTTGAAAATTTTCGGAGTGTCCATATGGGGACAAGTGATGCTGAATGTTCTGGACGCCCTGTGGAGGTTACGACTCCAGAAATCATTGATAAAATCCATGGTATGGTGATGGGTGACAGGAGAGTTAAGGTGCGTGAGATTGCTAGTGTTGTGGGAATCTCGAATGAACGGGTACATAATATTTTGCATAAACATTTGGACATGAGAAAGCTACCCGCAAGATGGGTTCTGCGATTGCTCACGCTTGACCAAAAACGGAATAGTGTGAAGTATTGCAAGGATGGTTTGCAGCTGTTCAGGAAGAATCTGCAGGACTTTAAGCGTCGTTTCGTCACTGTGGACGAAACATGGATACATTACTATACTCCCGAGACCAAACAACAATCTAAACAATGGGTTACCAAGGGAGAATCTGTACCGAAAAAGGCGAAGGCCACTCCTTCGGCCGGAAAGGTTATGGCGACTGTCTTTTGGGATTCGCAAGGGATAATCCGCATCGACTATCTGGAAAACGGTAAAACTATTACAGGTGCATATTGTTGTTGTTGTTGTTGTGGTCTTCAGTCCCGAGACTGGTTTGATGCAGCTCTCCATGCTACTCTATCCTGTGCAAGCTTTTTCATCTCCAAGTACCTACTGCAACCTACATCCTTCTGAATCTGCTTAGTGTATTCATCTCTTGGCCTCCCTCTACGATTTTTACCCTCCACGTTGCCCTCCAATACTAAATTGGCGATCCCTTGATGCCTCAGAACATGTCCTACCAACCGATCCCTTCTTCTGGTCAAGTTGTGCCACAAACTTCTCTTCTCCCCAATCCTATTCAGTAGTTCCTCATTAGTTATGTGATCTACCCATCTAATCTTCAGCATTCTTCTGTAGCACCACATTTCGAAAGCTTCTATTCTCTTCTTGTCCAAACTATTTATCGTCCATGTTTCACTTCCATACATGGCTACACTCCATACGAATACTTTCAGAAATTACTTCCTGACACTTAAATCAATACTGGATGTTAACAAATTTCTCTTCTTCAGAAACGCTTTTCTTGCCATTGCCAGCCTACATTTTATATCCTCTCTACTTCGACCATGATCAGTTATTTTGCTCCCCAAATAGCAAAACTCCTTTACTACTTTAAGTGCCTCATTTCCTAATCTAATTCCCTCAGCATCACCCGACTTAATTAGACTACATTCCATTATCCTTGTTTTGCTTTTGTTGATGTTCATCTTATATCCTCCTTTCAAGACACTGTCCATTCCGTTCAACTGCTCTTCCAAGTCCTTTGCTGTCTCTGACAGAATTACAATGTCATCGGCGAACCTCAAAGTTTTTATTTCTTCTCCATGAATTTTAATACCTACTCCGAATTTTTCTTTTGTTTCCTTTACTGCTTGCTCAATATACAGATTGAACAACATCGGGGAGAGGCTACAACCCTGTCTTACTCCCTTCCCAACCACTGCTTCCCTTTCATGTCCCTCGACTCTTATAACTGCCATCTGGTTTCTGTACAAATTGTAAATAGCCTTTCGCTCCCTGTATTTTACCCCTGCCACCTTTAGAATTTGAAAGAGAGTATTCCAGTCAACATTGTCAAAAGCTTTCTCTAAGTCTACAAATGCTAGAAACGTAGGTTTGCCTTTCCTTAATCTTTCTTCTAAGATAAGTCGTAAGGTCAGTATTGCCTCACGTGTTCCAGTGTTTCTACGGAATCCAAACTGATCTTCCCCGAGGTTGGCTTCAACTAGTTTTCCCATTCGTCTGTAAAGAATTCGTGTTAGTATTTTGCAGCTGTGACTTATTAAGCTGATAGTTCGGTAATTTTCACATCTGTCAACACCTCTTTTCTTTGGGATTGGAATTATTATATTCTTCTTGAAGTCTGAGGGTATTTCGCCTGTTTCATACATCTTGCTCACCAGATGGTAGAGTTTTGTCAGGACTGGCTCTCCCACGGCCGTCAGTAGTTCCAATGGAATATTGTCTACTCCGGGGCCCTTGTTTCGACTCAGGTCTTTCAGTGTTCTGTCAAACTCTTCACGCAGTATCATATCTCCCATTTCATCTTCATCTACATCCTCTTCCATTTCCATAATATTATCCTCAAGTACATCGCCCTTGTATAGACCCTCTATATACTCCTTCCACCTTTCTGCTTTCCCTTCTTTGCTTAGAACTGGGTTTCCATCTGAGCTCTTGATATTCATACAAGTTGTTCTCGTATCTCCAAAGGTCTCTTTAATTTTCCTGTAGGCGGTATCTATCTTACCCCTAGTGAGATAGGCCTCTACATCCTTACATTTGTCCTCTAGCCATCCCTGCTTAGCCATTTTGCACTTCCTGTCGATCTCATTTTTGAGACGTTTATATTCCTTTTTGCCTGTTTCACTTACTGCATTTTTATATTTTCTCCTTTCATCAATTAAATTCAATATTTTTTCTGTTACCCAAGTATTTCTACTAGCCCTCGTCTTTTTACCTACTTGATCCTCTGCTGCCTTCACTACTTCATCCCTCAAAGCTACCCATTCTTCTTCTACTGTATTTATTTCCCCCATTCCTGTCAATTGCTCCCTTATGCTCTCCCTGAATCTCTGTACAACCTCTGGTTCTTTTAGTTTATCCAGGTCCCATCTCCTTAAATTCCCACCTTTTTGCAGTTTCTTCAGTTTTAATCTACAGGTCATAACCAATAGATTGTGGTCAGAGTCCACATCTGCCCCTGGAAATGTCTTACAATTTAAAACCTGGTTCCTAAATCTCTGTCTTACCATTATATAATCTATCTGAAACCTTTTAGTATCTCCAGGGTTCTTCCATGTATACAACCTTCTTTCATGATTCTTAAACCAAGTGTTAGTTATGATTATGTTGTGCTCTGTGCAAAATTCGACCAGGCGGCTTCCTCTTTCATTTCTGTCCCCCAATCCATATTCACCTACTATGTTTCCTTCTCTCCCTTTTCCTACACTCGAATTCCAGTCACCCATGACTATTAAATTTTCGTCTCCCTTCACAATCTGAATAATTTCTTTTATTTCATCATACATTTCTTCAATTTCTTCGTCATCTGCAGAGCTAGTTGGCATATAAACTTGTACTACTGTAGTAGGCGTGGGCTTCGTATCTATCTTGGCCACAATAATGCGTTCACTATGCTGTTTGTAGTAGCTTACCCGCATTCCTATTTTCCTATTCATTATTAAACCTACTCCTGCATTACCCCTATTTGATTTTGTGTTTATAACCCTGTAGTCACCTGACCAGAAGTCTTGTTCCTCCTGCCACCGAACTTCACTAATTCCCACTATATATAACTTCAACCTATCCATTTCCCTTTTTAAATTTTCTAACCTACCTGCCCGATTAAGGGATCTGACATTCCACGCTCCGATCCGTAGAACACCAGTTTTCTTTCTCCTGATAACGACATCCTCTTGAGTAGTCCCCGCCCAGAGATCCGAATGGGGGACTATTTTACCTCCGGAATATTTTACCCAAGAGGACGCCATCATCATGTAATCATACAGTAAAGCTGCATGCCCTCGGGAAAAATTACGGCTGTAGTTTCCCCTTGCTTTCAGCCGTTCGCAGTACCAGTACAGCAAGGCCGTTTTGGTTATTGTTACAAGGCCAGATCAGTCAATCATCCAGACTGTTGCCCTTGCAACTACTGAAAAGGCTGCTGCCCCTCTTCAGGAACCACACGTTTGTCTGGCCTCTCAACAGATACCCCTCCGTTGTGGTTGCACCTACGGTACGGCTATCTGTATCGCTGAGGCACGCAAGCCTCCCCACCAACGGCAAGGTCCATGGTTCATGGGGGGGATATTATTCATCGTTATTGGACCGTTTGAAACCCGAGCTGCAAGAAATACGCCGGCGATTGGACCGCAAAAAATTCCTTTTCCATCACGACAATGCACCAGCACACACCTCAGCAGTTGTGCTCGCAAAATTAATGGAAATATGATTCCAACTCGTTTCACATCCCCACTATTATGCAGAAATGCCTCCCTTAGACTACTATTTGTTCCCCAATTTGAAGAAATGGCTGGTGGGACAAAAATTTTATTCAAAGAAGGAGGTGATTGCAGCAACCAATAGCTATTTTGCAGACTTGGACAATTCCTATTATTCGGAAGGGATCACCAAATTAGAACATTGAACTAAGTGTATAAGTCTAAAAGGAGACTGTCAAAAAATAATAACAAAAAAAAAATGTTTACCCCAAACACGTAAGTAGTCTTCATTTTTGCACGGACTTACGGACTTTTCAAACACCCCTCGTAGATTACTGCGTTTGAACGATCTCCATAAATCCCGAATGTCTTACTGAACGTGGAGAGTCACTAATGTGAAAGACGATCCTCCTTAAAATAAGAAAACAAATTTCTTGTCGTGCTCTGTGCAACGGCATTATACTCATACAAGGCGCGAATGTTTCTGCTGCCTCCGCTGCTGTCATACGATTATTGAACTCAAACATAAGAATAAGTTCCGATTTCTTCACTTGGCACTCCATTTTCAAACATCCACAGCTCCACTCAGTAGCTGCAAATGACAATATGTAAACTCAAACAGCAACAGTGAAATAGAAATAAAAAATGACAACGACAGATAAATCCTTAGCAACAGGAATGCCAACATGTTAAAGAAAAACGCTACGAACTCATGCACCAGCTTAATAATTAAGTAAAAATGAAATCCATTATGGTTAACGGATCTTGAAGTAGTGTTCGAAAATTCCTGGCAGATAAAAATTTTGTACCAGACGCTTGAGCAGATCCTGAAACGTTGCCCTTTCCAAGTAATGTCCTTGCTGATTCTTAGTTTCTTTCCGGGAATATAAAACGTCGAAATCGACGACGGATACTAAGCACTGGACAATGACGACCATCTGCATATCACTACCTAGGTACTACTCACGCAGAAAAGTGACTCGTCTGAAACGACGCTTTGCCGTCTCCAGTACAGTGTCGTTGTTGGACGCACCGCCGTCGGTCATGTTTCTCTGTTGCTGGATCAAGGAAAGCCGCAACAATGGTCGCAATGGCGACAGTCTGTGATGGTCCAGACTTCGTCGCACAGTCCGCCTGTAATTTGTCTTGCTGCAGAACAGATCCATGGGACATTCCATTTCGAAAATTGCTGGGGCATTCGATATTCCGAGATCCTCAGTGTCAAGAGCGCGTCGAGATTAACACATTTCTGGCATTACGTCCCACGACGGACAATGCAATGGCCGCGGCCTTCGTTTGACGTTTGAGAGCAGTGGCGTTTGCGTAGAGTTTTCAGTGTTAACAGGCAAGCAGCAATGCGTGAAACAACAGCAGAAATCGAGGTAGGATGTAAGACGAGCGTATCCCTTAGAAGAGTGCGGCCGAAATCGGGCGTTGATCTAGTAGAGCTCTTGCTCGGTAAAGGCAAAGGTCCTGAGTTCGAGTCTCGGTCCGGCACACAGTTTTAATCGGCCGGGAAGTTTCGTATCAGCGCACACTCCGCTGCAGAGTGAAAATCTCATTCTGGAACTATGGTAGCAGGTGAACGATGCGAGTTCCTTTTGCTAACAGCACGACGTCGCCTGCAGCGCCTCTCCTGGGTCCGTGACCATATCAGTTGCATCCTCGATCACGGTAAAACTGTGACCTGATCAAATAAGTCCCGATTTCAGTTCTTAAGAGCTGATGGTAGAGTTCAAGTACGGCGCAGACCCCACGACGCCATGGACCCAAGTTGTCAACAAGGCACAGTGAAAGCTGGTGGTGGCTCCATAATTGTGTGGGCTGCTTTTACATTGAATGGACTGGGCCGTCAGGGCAAACTGCACCGATCATTGACTGAAAATCGTTATGTTCGGCTACTTGGAGACCATTTACAACCATTAATGGGCTTGGGAAGAGAGTGAGACAGGGTTGTAGCCTATCACCAATGTTATTCAATCTGTATATTGAGCAGGCAGTAAAGGAAACAAAAGAAAAATTTGGATAAAGTATTAAAATCCATGGAGAAGAAATAAAAACTTTGAGGTTCGCCGATGACATTGTAATTCTGTCAGAGACAGCGAAGGACCTGGAAGAGCAGTTGAATGGAATGGACAGTGTCTTCAAAGGAGGAGATAAGATGAACAGCAACAAAAGCAAAACGAGGATAATGGAATGTAGTCGAATTAAGTCGGGTGATGCTGAGGGAATTAGATTAGGAAATGAGACACTTAAAGTAGTAAATGAGTTTTGCTATTTGGGGAGCAAAATAACTGATGATGGTCGAAGCAGAGAGGATATAAAATGTAGACTGGCAATGACAAGGAAAGCGTTTCTGAAGAAGAGAAATTTGTTAACATCGAGTATAGATTTAAGTGTCAGGAAGTCGTACCTAAAAGTATTTGTATGGAGTGTAGCCATGTATGGAAGTGAAACGTGGACGATAAATAGTTTAGACCAAAAGAGAATGGAAGCTTTCGAAATGTGGTGCTACAGAAGGATGCTGAAGATTAGATGGGTAGATCACATAACTAATGAGGAGGTATTGAATTGGGGAGAAGAGAAATTTGTGGCACCACTTGCCTAGAAGAAGGGATCGGTTGGTAGGACATATTCTGAGGCATCAAGGGATCACCAATGTATTATTGAAGGGCAGCGTGGAGAGTAAAAATTGTAGGGGGGGGACCAAGAGATGAATACACTAAACAGATTCAGAAGGAGGTAGGTTGCAGTAGGTACTGGGAGATGTAGAAGCTTGCACAGGATAGAGTAACATGGAGAGCTGCATCAAACCAGTCTCTGGACTGAAGACCACAACAACAACAACAATGGACTTGATATTCCCAAATGGATGACAACGCCCCATCTCAGCGCGCCACAATTGTTGGCGACTGGTTTGAAGAACACGCTGGAGAGTTCGAGGGAATGATTTGTCCATCCAGAAAATCCGACATGAATCCCATGGAAGATTTCTGTGGAAATAGTCCACAGATCAGTTTGTGCACAAAATCCTACACCACGCAACACTTCCGCAGTTACGGACAGCTGTAGGGGCAGCATAGCTCACTGATTCTACGGGGGCCTTCAGACGATTTGTTGAGTCTACGCCACGTGGAGTTACTGCAGCATGTCGGGCAGAAGGAGATCGCACACAATGTTAGGAGATATCGCACGGCTTTTGTCATCTCACTGTATGGTGTCTGTTCAACTGGTTTTCTGCGGTTGTTCTGAAATTCTAACCATTCACATATCCAAGCGTGTGAATTTGACGTTTGTTTCCTGCCGTCTTCCTGGTGTTGCAGTTTTAACGGCCACAAGTGTACTCCCGGTCGAGGCAGCGCCCTGGGCGTTATACGGCGCGGCGGCTGCCCTGCTACTTTACGAGCTGCTGACTGGCTCGGGGCGACGTGCCGGCTTTGTGCTGTCTCTCTGCGCGGTAATCTGAGAGCGTGTCGCAACCGTCGCCGACGGAACCCAATCGCGGTGAAAATGGCCTACTTGTGAGGCGCGCGCTATTAATCACACGCTCGTTACAAAATCAAGGGCACGCGTAGCTGACGGTCGCCACTGGTCGAACCACAGTAGCACAGGACATTCCCGTTTTTGCACGCTCGATGCCTCAGAATTAAAGGATAAATAACGTTGTTGTCCCTTACCTTATTTACTTTATTTTATGTTAAACGGGGACCTAGAAACGACGGAGAGGCTCCGTCCCCGCCGCAGCCGCAGTAGTCCGCAACCCCACGACCACTACCGGAGTCCACTTCACCCCTCCGTCGCCCCACACCGAACCCAGGGTTATTGTGCGGTTCGGCCCCCGGTAGATTTCCCCCCCCCCTCCCCCCCCCCCCCCCCCAGGGAACGTCTCACACGAGACGAGCATAACCCCATAACCCCTATGTTTGCGTGGTAGAGTAATAATGGTGTACGCGTACTCCAGTCTGGAACGGCGCGACCGCTACGGTCGCAGGTTCGAATCCCGCTTCGGGCATGGATGTGTGTGATGTCCTTAGGTTAGTTAGGTTTAAGTAGTTCTAAGTTCTAGGGGCTGATGACCTCAGATGTTAAGTCCCATAGTGCTCAGAGCTATTTGAACCATTTGAATAAAAGTGTGAAGTTATTCACATGAGTACTAAAAGAAATCATTTTGTACGCGTACGTGGAGAACTTGTTTGCACAGCAATCGCCGACATAGTGTAGCTGAGGCGGAATAAGGGGAACCAGCCCGCATTTGCCGAGGCAGATGGAAAGCCGCCTAAAAACCATCCACAGACTGGCCGGCTCACCGGACCTCGACACAAATCCGCCGGGCGGATTTGTGCCTGGGACCGGCGCTCCTTCCTGCCCGGAAAGCCGTGTTGTTGTCCATTAACAAACATTCTTCATTGCGTCTCTCACTGCTTCAAACTGCTGCCGGAAGTTTTGAGGTCGGAAAATACGGAGTAAAGCTCCTAAAACTTGTGCCGCAAATATTGCGGAAATGGAAAGTGCTGTTGATGTGCTGTTTTCATAGAATGGATTGATAGTCAAAGGCTTGTATTGTTATCCACTAAACATATTGTAATAATACTTAGGAAATGTATTTTTATCCAAATATACACAGTTTAAATGTAACAATGCCTACTGACAGTAACAAACTAAAAGTAGTGTAGATTTGAATGTCAGTGGTGTTTATCGGAGGATTCTAATCGAGTCGTTTACGAGATGTCGCATTTTGAAAAGTTTGTAGACCGACCTTTGTTTGTACCATTCAACCTGTGTAGTTGCTTCGTACGATGTTTCCTTATAGTGTGCTTGTGTGTTCTTTGAGCGTATTGCGACTTGTTAGTCAAAATTTTGAAAAACACAGCTCTCAGTCGCGAACACAATTAATTTGTAACCTAGGTTTCGGTGCCACAAGGGACACCTTCTTCGGACAAAATTAACACTAAATGTTTCAGCATAACGTACCAAAAAATACGAAAGCTGCGGTCGTACTTGACAGCGTCAGATAGAATTAAAATAAAATGCAACAGAGGTGCAAGCCTCTGCTACAGTCAACACAAAACTGAGTCAGTTTCGTGTTGACAAACGAACTTTGTCGCTCTCGCAGCTAGCGCCTCACAATCCGACAGCGCATGCACGGTACCAGCGGTCCCGCCTGGCTGCACGCTGCGGAGACTTCTTCACTGCTCCGTCCCAACCGATTGACCACCACACACACCACCACCAACCGGAAATAATAGCGGTCACACGGAATATAGTACAACAGTACTAGTATCGATAAGCGCTGCTGCTGCCACTCAAGAAGGCAAGCCAGCAACTTCGTTACGACAGTAAGGAAGAAACAACACGCCACTCATTGTGACAAAATGCCGAAGAATAAACGGCACGAACGGTCAGTCTCCGATTGGCACGCTCAATTTCGTTGACTGCCCTGACATGAGCATCCTCCGTAGACGTCGAAGGGCGTCCTGAACAAGGGTCATCGTTCACTTCCGTGCACCCATTTTTAAACTGTGTCAACCATTCCTAACACCAAGTACGGCTTAAGCCCTCATCACCGTAGGCTTCCTGCATCATTTGGTGTGTCTCTGTACAGGTTTTCTTGAGTTTCGCGCAAAATTTAATACAGACGTATTGCTCCTCTAACTTTGCCATCTCGAAATTCGCAAACTGTGCGACACAACGTTCTACTGAATACAGCACTGAAGAATAACTAACAGATAGACAACAACGAAACTTTCGGCAGTTACACATTAAGCACAGGTGTGTGCAGGGATGCCAACCACATTTCGCCCCAACACACCGTTGGCGCGAAATTAGTAATGTTCCAGAATTTTTTGGGCAGATCTCGTATACTCGTACGAAGAGGTTGCGATGTGCTTGGTGCACAATACGGGGATCCTCGCTTGCGACGGTCAGACGTGGTTGACTGGGACCTTGAAGAAGAGTATGGTGCCTCTCATTCCCAAGTAGGGGAACATGCGAGTGCCTCACAGGTGTCGACGTTGCACGATTCGACCAGCTGGTCAGCTGGAGACACACGGTGAGGTCTCTTTCATACTCGGTCTTGTGCTGATAACACTGTCTCATACGAGCACGCAGCATCGCCGTCCCTTTAGTGATCACGAACATGTGTAGCTGTTATCGCTCCTTATATACCCTACCACCCCTGCGAATGGCACCAAACACGAACAACGCTAATGCACTCTGGTGGCCGTACTGCCAATCACAGGGAACTGCAACTCTAGTCATTTACATACCCTGGGACGAAGTTACATTCAGATCCGATCACATCTCTCGGGTGCTTTACTATTTTGTTCGTTAGTGTGTCAGACTCACACTCTGTACTATTTTTGATACAAAGAAAATGTTGGTACCGGCAAAGAACACTAGCGAGTTAAAATATTGCGAAAACGATGATACAGTACCAAGTACGGAGGAATCACGTCCCTGCAGTTCTTTCTAGGAATAAGATGAGATACTGAGTTCTGAAAATTTTGTTTTTATAAGCCAAGTTTCCCCATAAACCGCTCCATAGTTAGTTATCAACTGGAATTATACAAAATTAACTAGTATTTGCTTTTTTAAATAAGCCACATTATATTGTAATGGTAGTTGAGGTAATGTACACTGAAGTGACAAAAAATCGTGGGGTAACGATATGCACGCATACAAATGGCAGTAGTATCGAGTACACAGGCAATAAAAAGGCAGCGCTTTGGCGGAGCTATCATTTGTACTCAGCTGTTTCATGTGAAAAGGTGTCCGACGTGATTATGCCGACACGACGGCAATTATCAGATTTTGAATGTGGAATGTTAGTTGGAGCTACAAGCATGACACATTCAATTTGTGAAATCGTTAGGGAATCCAACATTCCACGATCCATAACGTCAAGAGTGCGCTGAGAATACAGGTTTCAGGCATTACCTCTCACCACAGGCACCGCAGCGACCGACGGCCTTCACATAATGACCGAGAACAGCAGCGTTTGCGCAGAATTTTCAGTGCTAACAGACAAGCAACACTGCATGAAATAACCGCAGAAATCAAAGTGCGACGTACGACAAACGCATAGCAGCAGACAACCGAGGCGAGTGCCTTTGCTAACAGCGTTATATAGCCTGCAGCGCCTCTCCTGGGCTCGTGACCATATCAGTTAGACCATAGACGACTGTGGCCTGGTCAGATGGGTCCTGATTTCACTCGCTAAGAGCTGATGGTAGGATTCGAGTGTCGCAGACCCCATGAGGCCATGGATCCAAGTTAAAAACGAGGCACTGTGGTAGCTGGTGGTGGCTCCATAACTGTGTGGGCTGCGTTTACATGGAATGGACTGGATCCAATTGAACAGATCATTGACTGGAAATGGCTATGTTTGGCTGCTTCTAGACCATCTGCAGCCATTCATGGACTTCATGTTGCCAAACAACGATAGATTTCTTATGAACGACAATGCACCAAGTCACCGGGAAACTACTGGTCGTGATTAGTTTGAAGAACATTCTGGACAAATAGAGCGACTGAATTGACCAACCAGATCGCCCGACATGAATCTCATCGAATAGTTATGGAACATAATCGAGAGGTCGGTTCGTGCAAAAAATACTGCACCTGCAAAACTTTCCTAATTACGGAGCTTTAGAGGCAGCAGGGCTCAATATTTCTGCAGGACACTTCCAACGACTTGTTGAGTCCCATGCCACATCGGGTTGTTGCGCCACGCCGGGCAAGAGGAGGTTCGACACGGTATTAGGAGGTATCCCGTGACTTTTGTCACCTCAGTGTAATTAATTTAGTTTGGGGTGTATGTTTATCAGTTCATATTGTGATCTAAATTTCAGTAACAGAACACCGACAACTCTTCACTGCTTCAGTAGACTGCAGCAATACGCTCTGGCGATCTATGGAGGTACCGAGGTATGGGTACTGAATCTCGTCAAAAGGCGTTTTATTTGACACGAAGCACTCCGTCTTCAGTCCACAAGTGGCCCATTTGGACCATCCGACCGCCGTGTCATCCTCAGCGAAGGTTGCGGATAGGAGGGGCGTGTGGTCAGCACACCCCACTCCCGGTCGTTATGACGGTTTTCTATGACCAGAGCCGCTACTATTCGGTCGAGTAGCTCCTCAGTTGGCATCACGAGGCTGAGTGCACCCCGAAAAATGGCAACAGCGCATGGCGGGCCAGATGGTCACCCATCCAAGTGCCGGCCACGCCCGACAGCGCTTAACTCAGGTGATCTGACGGGAACCGGTGTACCCACTGCGGCAAGGCCGTTGCCATTTGACACGAAGCTCTTCTGTTAATACTTCGAACATTTCGTTAGTCCCGCTGTCGATAACAGTTCTGTTGTTTTTCACTCTTGTGCCACTTGCAATAAAGTGCGTACCACGGTGGTTTTGCACCAAACTGCTCAGCTACGCAACTAGTCATTGAAGTCACCTGTTCTAACACAAAACACGTCTGAGAGTAAGCCGTGACAGTGTGGGATAGTCACACTGGTCGAACAGCGTCGAGAACCTTATTTACCAGAAAAGAAACAATAGACAGCCATTCGCAGACGGGGAGAAGCAACACGAAATTGGAAGGTAGCTATGCAACTATGATCTCTCCTCGCAGCGCCTTCAGGCAGCTTGATAGCAACGACTGCGTTGGAGAAGCCTTGACGAAGATGGTTCGTCTGCACGGCGAACCTTCACGTGTGTAACAGGCGACGCTTCTCACAGGAGACAGCGGTCATAACCAAGTGATCTACCTTTCAAAAATGAGTCCCATATTAGATTACATAGTGACAAAAGACTAATTTTTAAGTGGACACACAAATAATTCGTACTTATATAGTGACGACACAGTGAATAATATTTAGTTTGCATTGTTCGTAACTAATTGTGAGGAATGATAAATGACAATGGCTGCACACAACAAAACATAAGGACAAGCAAAAGTAAATATCGTGAAACAAAAATAGTAAGACATACATAGGGAGCAACGTTAAGAATGCAATGGGAATTCCACTGTTGAGTGCAGAGTAGATAGGGAATAGGTAGGAAAGTGCATTGAAGGTCTCTACGAGGGGAAAGACTTGTCTGATGGCGTGATAGAGGAATAAACAGGAGTCGACAAGGAAGAGATAATGGATCCAGTATTAGATTCAGAACTTAAGAGAGCTTCGGAAAACTTAAGATCAAATAAGGCAGAAGACATAAAGAACATTACATCAGAATCTCTAAAATCGTTGGGGGAAGTGACAACAAAGCGACTATTCACTCTGCTGTGCAGAATGTATGAAACTGGCGATATACCATCAGAGTTTAGGAAAAACATCGCCCATATAATTCCGAAGACAGCAAGAGCCGGCGAAGTGAGAATTATAGCCAAATGGGCTTAACAGCTCATGCATCCAAATTGCTAACAAGAAAAATATACAGAAGAATGAAAAACAAAATTGAGGTTGTGCTAGATGACGATCAGTTTGACTTTAGGAAAGGTAAAGGCGCCAGACAAGCAATTCTGGCGTTGCGATTGATAATGGAACCAAGATTGAAGAAAAATAAAGACACGTTCATAGGATTTGTCGACCTGGAGAAAGCGTTCGACAGTGTAAAACGGTGCAATATGTTCGAAATTATGAGAAAAGCAGGGTTCAGCTATAGGGAGAGACGGGTAATATACAATACGTACAAGAGCCAAGAGGGAGTAATAAAGCGTGGACGACCAAGAACGAAGTGCGCGGATTACAAAGCTTATCAGGCAGGGATATAGTCTTCCGCCGCTGCTGTTTAATTTATATGTATCGAAGAAGTAATAAGAGAAATAAAAGAAAGGTTCAAGAATGGAATTAAAATTCGAGGTGAAAGGATAGCATCAAAATTGGGGATCACGAAGCAGACCAAGTTAAGAAATTCTGATACCTATGTATCAGAATAATCTACGACGGACAGAGTAAGGAGGACATAAAAACCAGACTAGCACTGACGAAAAAGGCTTTTCTGGCCAAGAGAACTTTGCTATATCAACATAGGTCTTAAGTTGAGGAAAAGTTTCCTGATAATGTAAGTCTGGAGCAGAGCATTGTATGGTAGTGAAATATGGAATGTGGGAAAACCAGAACAGAAGAGAATCGAAGATTTTGACATGTGGTGCAAAAGAATTAGGTTGAAAATTAGGTGGACGGATAAGGTAAGGAAAGAAGAGGTTCTCCGTAGAACAGGCGGGGAAAATAATGTATGAAAAAAACAGACAAGAATAAGGGACAGAATAATAGGACATCTGTAAAGCGTTAGGGAATAAGTTCCATGGTACTAGAGGGAGCTATAGAGGGTAAAAACTGTAGAGGAAGGGAGAGATTGGAATACATCCAGCAAATAGTTTGGAAGGTAGGAGATGAAAAGGTTGGCACAGGAAAAGAAGCCTCTGTATCGAGGTAGCCTAAAACAGCACGGGCAACGTGTAGTATTGCGTTATCTTGTTGAAAGGTAATGTTGCGGAGATCATGTACGTAGTAGACACGTGTGAAACGTAATGACTGCAGCCCAGATTACGAGCTAAACGAACTAGAGGTGCAACATTCTAGACATCCGGTCTGCGATGTGGTTTATGAATATGATAGTGGTAGAGACCATGTACAATAATGTATTCTTTTTGTGCCACACTTGCACAGAAATAGGATGTATTCCTGTCCACACGTACCAGTGATATATTATAAAATGTTTCGGGAAGCTCAAGATAAGTGCTTCAAAATGTCCAAAGGCTGAAATTGGCCAATAGGGTAGATAAAAAAAAGAACACAGTCTACATGGATCATATCATGGTTTCATTCTCAAAATTAATCTATACATTTAGTACAAAATTTATCTGCTACATATAGCTTAATTCTGTCGTTCAGCAACATCGTCCTAGTCTTATAACTTAGTAGAGGAACTAAAAAAGCCTTATGGACGAACAATGTAGCTGGACCGTCACAGTGACTTGCTATCATAAATTTTATCATACAAGTTCTTGTTTAAATTTAAGTAAACTTTATTTTCCTCGATCACCATTTAATATTGGCAGAATCTAAATTTGATTCCTCATGCCAGCTGATAATATGCTTTTTCCTTTAGCAGAAAGTGAACTGTCCTGGAATTTGTTAATCTACAAATTTAAATAGTCATCTTTTAGTTCTTCCATTATCTTTATCATATTTGTTCCGAATATTTTTTTACTATTCCTGTCTCTTCCTTGTGTTTTCCGTTCCTACATCTGTATTCTGCTAACCAGTGTGTAGTGCACTGCAGAACTTGTATTCCATTGTACCACAGGATAGGGTCTTTCCCCATCCACTGTCGCGCAGAGTGCTGCAAGAATGTGTGCTTAAACGCTCTGTAGCATTGTAATGAGACAAACACTGCCCTCGAGTTTCCACAGGAGCCAATTCTAGGGATTCTAGTATATTCCTTTCTTGCTGCTGTAGATTCTCTGAAAGAGAGTAATAGGAAAAATGACCTTGAAGTATTACTCGGTTCTTTCAATTTGACACCCGTTATTGATTTTCCTACTCGGGTGGTAAAGGATAGCAGCTCACTGATAGATAACTTATTTATAGACCAAGATAAGTTTAACCAGATAAATGCTCAGCCTGTTGAGAATGGTCTTTCTGATCATGGTGCACAGCTAGTTACAATATATGACATAGCTCCATTCAGCAATACTAAACAGTCCTCCAAAGTAGTACGTTCAGTCAACGATTTAACAATTGCAAATTTCAGGGAAAGCCTACAGCAGTTAGACTGGGATGAGGTGTACCGTGAACCTGATGCCAATTTAAAATATAATTTATTTCATGACATTTTTGTAAATGCATTTGAAAACTGCTTCCCCAAGAAAATAGTTAAATATACTCGTAAGAAACCTTGTAACAAACCATGGCTTACTAAGGGTATAGAAATATCTTGTAACCGGAAGAGGGAAATGTATCTGACAGCAAGAAAGAGTAGTGACCCAGAAACTATCAAAAATTATAAAAACTACTGTGTTATATTAAGAAAAGTTATTAAAAAAATCCAAGAGTTTGTGTATCATGTCTGAAATCAGCAACTCTGATAATAAAATTAAAACAATTTGGAATATTATTAAAAGAGAAACAGGTCAACCAAGAGCAGAGGAAGACAGTATTACCATCAAATTGAATGAAAACTTTACGAACAAAAAGTAAGAAGTTGAAAATATTTTTAATAATCATTTTCTAAATGTTGTGGATATAGTAGGATCCAGGTGTTCATTAGAAGATGCTAGGCTGTTAATGGAAGAGGCCATACCTATGAAATTTGATACAATTGAAATCTCACCCACTTCTCCCTCTGAAATTAGGAAAATAATAAACTTGCTTAAAAGCAAAAACTCACATGGAATTGATGGCATTTCCAGCAAAATACTAAAAGCTTGTTCTCAACAGATAAGTAAGATTCTCAGCCACCTGTGTAATAGCTCTCTGGAACAGGGGATTTTCCCTGATAGACTGAAATATGCTATTGTTATACCTTTGCATAAAAAGGGGGATAGATCTGATGTCAACAATTACCGTCCAATCTCCCATCTAACAGCTTTATCCAAAATTTTTGAGAAAGTAATGTATTCAAGAGTAGCTTCACATATCTGTAAAAATGAAGTACTAACAAAATGTCAGTTTGGTTTCCAGAAAGATTTTTCAACAGAAAATGCCATATATGCTTTCACCAGTCAAATTTTGAATGATCCGAATAGCCGAACACCACCCATTGGGATTTTTTTGTGATCTCTCAAAGGCTTTTGATTGTGTAAATCATGAAATTCTGCTAGACAAGCTCAAGTATTGTGGCATGAGTGGGACAGTGCACAAATGGTTTAATTCGTACCTAACTGGAAGAGTGCAGAAAGTTCAAATAAGTAGTTCTCGTAACATGCAAAGATCAGCACATTCCTCAAACTGGGGAACTATCAAGCATGGGGTTCCACAAGGGTCAGTCTTGGGTCCTTTGTTGTTCTTATTGTATATTAATAACTTTCCATTCTATATTCACGAAGAGGCAAAGTTAGTTCTCTTTGCTGATGATACAAGTATAGTAATCACACCTGACAAACAAGAATTAACTGATGAAATTGTCAATACTGTCTTTCAGAAAATTACTAAGTGGTTCCTTGTAAACGGACTCTCACTGAATTTTGATAAGACACAGTACATACAGTTCCATACAGGGAATGGTATGACGCCATTAATAGATATAGACCTTAATCAGAAGCATATAGCTAAGGTAGAATATTCCAAATTTTTAGGTGTGTCCATTGATGAGAGATTAAATTGGAAGAAACACATTGATGATCTGCTGAAACGTTTGAGTTCAGCTACTTATGCAATAAGGGTCATTGCAAATTTTGGTGATAAACATCTTAGTAAATTAGCTTACTACGCCTATTTTCACTCATTGCTTTCATATGGCATCATATTTTGGGGGAATTCATCACTGAGGAATAAAGTATTTATTGCAGAAAAGCGTGTAATCAGAATAATAGCTGGAGTCCACCCAAGATCATCCTGCAGACATTTATTTAAGGATATAGGGATATTCACAGTAGCTTCTCAGTATATATACTCTCTTATGAAATTTGTTATTAACAACCAAACCCAATTCAAAAGTAATAGCAGTGTGCATAACTACAATACTAGGAGAAAGGATGATCTTCACTATTCAAGATTAAATCTAACTTTGGCACAGAAAGGGGTGAATTATACTGGCACTAAAGTCTTTGGTCACTTACCAAATAGTATCAAAAGTCTGACAAATAACCAACAAGTATTTAAGAAGAAATTAAAAGAATTTCTGAATGACAACTCCTTGTACTCCATAGAGGAATTTTTAGATATAAATTAAGAAAAAAAATATTTAAAAAATAAAAAAAAATAAAAATAAAAAAGAAAAACAAAAAACACAAAAAATAAAGTTGTCATATTAACTTAAGTATGTTGTTAAATTAACCTAATTATGTCATGTATTAGAAAATTCGACTCGTTCCACATCATTACGAAATATCGTATTCATGATCCATGGAACTAGTATTAATCTAATCTAATCTGATCTAATCTAATCTTGGAACTCTGAAAGGAGACTTTCGCGAGACTTGGCGACTGTCCTCAGGCATCCGTCGGATCAGCTTTTTCAGCACTTTCATACGTCTCTCCTGGGAGAGAAACAAGCCTGTTACCAGGCTGCATTATACAACGCTAGCTTGTCAGCTATGGAAGTAACATACTAGATATTCCGAAAGGTAGTATTTTCTTCACTAGTCCACAGTATGAAGCTGTACTGAATACACTCCTTATGTCTTGGTAGGCGAGGCGATTTGTCACAAGATAAAACGTACCGAATTAATATATTTTATACTGAAACTTCTACAACACTGTCACCATGCTCTCCTGTATCCATTCACTAGAGAAGAAACTATATACCACATATTCGTGACCTATATAGCAGAGTATAAAATTGTTTGCCTCCGTTAATAAAGCTGGAGCGACATGGCCGCGTAGTTGGTGTAAGCCATTGCTGGTCGTTGTCACCCACATTGCGATACCCTGCCTTTCATCATAGCAAGATCTGGTTCCTCAGCAGCAATCATGACAGCATGGAGCGAATGGCGTGAGGTAAAATACGAAAGAAAGAAGATTAGGATTTAAGGTCCCGTAGATGGCGATTTTTTAGGTAGAGAGCACAGATTCGATTGGAGAAGTATATGAAAATTACTGAAAACGCGGTCTGACGCGGATTTGATCCGCTGTCCTTCCGAAAACGAGTAGACTGTCTCACCTCTGTGCCAGCACGCTCGATATGGAGTAATATACACTCATTCTAAAATATTAATGATAATGCTGATACATGGTGAAACAACGCTCTGGTGGGCGGTTTGTGGTTTTAAATCACCTCGGGTATGACCATGCGGTGCATCTGACCTGCAGTCGTCGCATAGTGGCGCTGGCAGCAGTCCACATACGCAGAGGTGTGTTGGTGCATGTCAGAGTACGGTGCTCCGAGTAAGTGTGCAGACGTTTTCAGACGTGCTAACGGTGACTGTATGTTGAAAATGGCTCAAAGAACACGTACTGATGACGTTATGAGGGGTAGAGTACTAGGGCGACTGGGGGTTGGTCAAACACAGCAGGTCGTAGCACGGGCCCTGCGTGTGCCACGAAGTGTGATCTCAAGATTATGGCAACGATTCCAGCAGATAGGAAACTTGTCCAGGCGCTACAGTACGGGACGTCCACAGTGCACAACACCACAACAAGACCGATATCTCACAATCAGTGCCCACATATGGCCACGAAGTACTGCAGGAGGCCTTGCTCGGGACCTGACCGCAGCCATTGGAACAGCTGTCTCCAGACACACAATCTACAGACTACTGAAAAGACATGGTTTATTCGCCCGTAGACCTGAAAGGTGTATTCCACTGGCCCCTGGTCACAGGAGATCCCGTAAAGCCTGGTGTCAAAAACACAGTACATGGTCATTGGAACAGTGGTCCCAGGTTATGTTCACGAATGAGTCCGGGTACAGTCTCAACAGTGATTCTCGCCGGGTTTTCATCTGACGTGAACCAGGAACCAGATACCAACCTATTAATGTCCTTCAAAGGGACCTGTATGGAGGTCGTGGTGTGGGGTGGGATTATGATTGGTGCACGTACACCCCTGCATGTTGTTGACAGAGCAACTGTAATAGATCAGATGTATCGGGACGTCATTTTGCACCAGTATGTCCGCCTTTTCAGGGGTACAGTGGGTCCCACTTTCCTCCTGATGGATGATGACGCACGGCCCCACCGAGCTGCCATCGTGGAGGAGTACCTTAAAACAGAAGATGTCAGGTGAATGGAGTAGCCCGCCTGTTCTCCAGACCTAAATCCCATCGAGCACGTCTGGAATGCTCTCGGTCGACGTATCGCTACACGTCTTCAAACCCCTAGGACACTTCAGGAGCTCCGACAGGCACTGGTGCAAGAATGGGAGGCTATACCCCAGCAGCTGCTCGACCACCTGATCCAAAGTATGCCAACCCTTTGTGCGGTACGTGTAACTGTGCATGGTGATCGTATCCCATACTGATGTCGGGGTACATGCGCAGGAAATAGTAGCGTTTGGTAGCAGATGTGTTTTGGGGACGGTTTTCTCAAGTTATCACCAATACCGAGGACTTACAGATCTGTGTCGTGTGTGTTCTCTATGTGCCTATGCAATTAGCGCCAGTTTTGTGTAGTGCCACGTTGTGTGCCACCACATTCTGCAATTATCCTTAACGTATGAGCATGAGTGTACATAGCCGATTCTTAAATTCTCACATTACAAAAACCTCACTCCACCAATACCTGAATATTGCACGTCTGTCTTGGTTCATTGACGGAGTACATATGGAAAAACCAAGGAAGAGCAGCGAGTTTCGTTACAGGTTCATTTAATAAGCGCTAAAGCCTCATGGAGATGCGCAGGCAAATCCTGTGGCAGACGCAGTAAGAGAGTCGTCCTGAGTCACGACTGTACGTTCCTAGAGGAGTCAACTAATATATTGCTTCCTCTTCCGTGTACCTCACGAGAAAACCAAAAGTTAAACTTAGAGGGATTCGAGCTTAATGGTTCTTCCCATTAGCCAATCACTACTGCAACAGGAAAAAAGGGAAGTGATGGTAGTACACAAAGTATCCTTCGCCACATAGCTTGATTTGGCATGAGGAGTATGGATGCAGATTTAGATGTGGACTGCTCTGGTACTTGGCAAAATGGCGGTTCCTTCCGTTACCTCTGCAGCTGATACAGAGTGACGTGGATGGCTTCCTTAGCTAACACTAGACTTCCATGGGCAGCAAATGGCCTTCCTGTCAGCAGGCTTTCATGGTTTCGCTGATTTAATGAAAGCAATCGGATGATTAATTATATAAGATGATGTACGGTTACCACTTGCACTTCTGCGTCATTGAGCTAATGACCTGTCCCTAATGATTCAACGTCGACGGACGTGTATTTATTCTGTATCCTTCCTCCAGAAAGTCTTATGAATATGATCGTGACAGTGTTTAGGGTATTCTGTGATAGGTTTAGCTCCCAGCAGATATTTTTTATTGATATGAATGTAACGTAAATATCTGACAGAATTTTACCTTCAGCTTTTCACTCACTTGTCACAAGGGCCTGCCATTATGGTGTCATCCTCTGTTTGAAGGTAGTATGGAACGACATTCGTTTAGCACCATTTTCGTAGCCTTTAGCGTCAGTGTCGAAAAGTCTCAATTCCATGCGTCTCCTGCATTTTTCTCGTAATGCCGAGTCCAATCGTGTTACTCCTCCTACCAAAGACAATCAGCAGTATGATCGAACAAAGCCCAGCAGGTATCAGACTAGTAGTAAAACTGCCATCAACGTGAACAATGGTATCAACACAACAATGACTTAATGCCTTACTAGGGATGGTCCTACTGGATGCTAAATTCCCTCGCCTTTCTCCAACGTTGAACTAACTTAGCCAGTCTGGAGTAACATATAGTTTAATATAGACTGCTAAAACAATACGACTTAGCATTTTTCACGATAAAAAACATTCCACGAGGCGAAAAAAGTGCTAAGTAATATGAAAAACTCCTGTGACCCGCTGAAGACTGAAGCCACTTCACAAATAAGAGCTTGACAAGTCAGAGCCAAATAGTGTTGGCTGTGAGGGTCTGTGTATAACAAATGGAACAAGGGAGTGCACAAAGAAAGGGACACATTAAAAATGCTATAATTTATTTTACAATAAATTACAAATAAATATAGTGCTCTGAATCATCACATCATGACACATCAGAATGCCAGGAGGTGAGGTCAGATTACCAGGCGTAGGCGAGACCCAGACCGTTGCTGTAGGTCATGTGGGCGACGGCGGGGGCGGCGGAGTAGGCGACTCCCAGCAGACCGACGGCGGGGGCGGCGGCCTTGACGACGGCGGGGGCGGCGTAGGCGGCAGGGGCGGCGTAGGCGGCGGGGGCGGCGTAGGCGACGGGAGCTGCGGCCTTGACGACGGCGGGGGCGGCGTAGGCCACGGGGGCGGCTACGTGGGCGACGGCGTCGTTGCTGACGCGCACGTCAGACTTGCTGACGCTGGAGTAGGGGGTGTCGATGGTCTTGGAGTAGGTGGACACCTGTCCCAGGTTGCCATAGCTCCTCAGGATGTTGGAGTGCTGGGAGGTGATGGCCGCGGGGGCGACGGCGTGGGCACCGTAGGCGGCGTAAGCGGGGGCGGCGTAGGCGGGGGCGGCGTAGGAGACGGCGGCGGGGGCGGCCAGGTAGCCAGCGCGGGCCACGGCCAGCACGGCGGCGAAGACTGCGAGCTGTAAGGTACGGGACAGTCAGTGGTGGCGTCGTACTTCGTATTTACAAATAGTCATGCTGCGTACCGTGACCATCCCACTTTGCATGGGATTAGTCAGAATCAGTTCTGACTAAGAACGACGGATTGCTTTACGTACATTTAAAACGCTGATATACAATGATAAATCATCAACAATATTGCCGCCTCCATACAAATTCTTGGGAAGTAATCATGAAAATTATCCTGAGAAGTAGTGTGGCATTTTAAATTTCTTAAAATATTTTTTTTCCTTGGTCTACTCTCTATTTTGGCTCCAATCCATGTAAAAAGAATTGCGTGAAAAAATGTGAGCACTTGATTACTTCATTGTTTTAACTAAATAAGTGCACATGTCACAGCATCAGGGGCGAGGCGACATTAACCCCAAGTAGAGAGAGAGAGAGAGAGAGAGAGAGAGAGAGAGAGAGAGAAAGAGAGAGAGAGGACAGAGCAAATCCAGCCATAACTTATTACCATCCGGCTTATCTTTCAGAGTCGAAGTGAAGTAGCAGTCCCAGCAGTACAGGATTATTCATGTCTCCAAGGATTCAGAAACTACTGCGCGAAAACTACAAATATACAGAAAATAGATACATTTCAGTGGAAATCTGCAAGCGCAAGGCGTGATCACCTCGTTGTCGAGCGCCTACAAAACACGAGCGACAATATGGAGCGGATCATGTGTTACATGTTCCGGCACGCCACCCTCCTATTGATGCGCGCTGCAATTACGGCACGGCACGTAATATGAACTGAAACGTTAAGAGTCAGACTAAGCGTTGATACGTGTCATTCAAAATCTCTCTGCTATTCTTCTTGAAATGCCGTCTCGTGCAATATTTACAAGGACTGCGTGCAGTTTGGAAGGTGAAAAATACTTATTGCTTTTACAGTTTATGTCCTGCAATGAATTTGATTGTCATCACAATAAACGAATGTCATTCGTATTTTCCGTTACTTTTTCAAGAGGTAAAGAAGTGATTCGGACTGTTTGACTTGTAGTGTTACAGAACAGTGCTGAAAATCAAGTGAAAACATAATATGAGCTACAACTGAAGGCGGTCTTATTAGAACAATCTACTAATCACCATTAAAATACGAATATGTGGAAAAATAACGACTACAGGAACTGATAGTGTGATAGGTCGTGTGTTACAACATCACGGAATAATTTCCAAGGTACTAGAGGGAGCTGTAGAGGGGAAAAGTAGATTCAAGAAGTAATCGAGGTCATTTGCGTGAGAGATGAATAGCCTGGCACAGGACAGCAAAACGTGGCCGGCCGCATCAACCTAGTCACAAGACCGACGCGCCTCAAAAAGTATGTCAAAAGTAGATTTCATTATAGAAACGGAAAACCTGGGAAGAAACACAGTGGAAAATCACGACAATTGCTACATCCCATCTATGATAGAACAGGCATTGAGCTGGGACCAAATGCTAGAAACAATCGAAGTAACTTACATGTAAGCCGATATGTCGTCTACCATGAACTGAAACAAACTTAACTGGAGAAAGCAACGGTACAAAACCACTTCTGACCATTACTAATAAAACTGCACTAGTAATTAACGTCGAGAACAGGAAAGGAATGAAAAATGCTTGTGAAACAACTACACCCCCACTGGCATCCACGAAAACATAATGCATTGTTCCAAAGAATATTGTAAGAGGCTTCGAACAAAACTATTAAAATAGATTATGTAGCGCACAGCGCAGTCGTGCGACACTATCTTAATGTTTCACACCAAACTTTAATATCTGTAAATAATTTATAGAAACCTATAGATAAGAAATAAATTATTCCGCCTCAGTTAAATAATTTAATGTAATGACTGCAGATATATATTGCTGGTGTACTGAAGCCCTAATAGAAGAGAGGGAAAGTCCAAACGTAACAATGACCAAATTACTTGGATTGTGGGGAATGATTAAGGAATTAGGAGTGAGTAGCGTCTGGAGAAATCGGAGAATTAACCTGCTAATGGACATGTGGGTGTGGCAAAACAGCTTGCAGGCACCAGGAAATAAAAAGAACTCACGAGATCTCTAGATGAATATCAGAATTAAAAAATAAGTCTGTTTGAGAAATGATAGTATCTATGATGAACAACTAGGTATTAAAGGCTATGTAGCCACACAAGACAGTGGCAATCCAAAATGTAGCTAGGTTCCTAAACTCATGGTTAATAGAAAGTTTATCTAAAGCTTCATAGAACTCATTGGGCAGAAGTCTCGTAAATTGAAGAGCGAGGTACTGGGACCGCTCTATCAATATTGACAGTCACTTCAGTACACTGAAGGTTAGTCAGTAGATTAATTAGTACGTTTCACGGCTGCTAGTCAACCAACTAATGCGACGCTTGTACACCACACTCCACCTACAAAGTGATGAAGACGGATAACTTTAAAAAATCAAACTATATCACTGAGTTTAGAACCAAATTTTGGAAAATTTGAATAGAGGCAAAAACCTTCCCTTTTCCCTGCACAATGTTGATTATTAGTGTGAACCTCGACACTGAGATAAGTTATAATGGATATTCTTTGATGCTGAGTGAAAGAATTGTCAGGGTGAGCTCTAAAAAGAGGCGACTCTTCGCTTGGCTAATTCATTTTTTCGGCATACGGCCAGTTGCAGCCGGTTGGGTAGCACAGTTCGTGGAATGACATCAGACAGGTGTCACACTCGACAGGGTTAGCAATCGGGAGCACTTCTGTTATGATCCCGACGCTAACGTACTCCGTTCGACAGCTTTCGTCACCTGATTTTCGGTTGCTGTGTTTGGAAAATATCTCGTCACACTACAATAGTAGATGCGATCCTAAACGACACCTACAGAAAGATAACTGGCTTCCTGAGACCTAATATAGTGGACATTTATCGGTTATTGACCCACCAAATGTCATATCATTCCTGAGCTTGAAAGAAAGGAACAAACAGATGAATGACCAGCGTCACCCTCTTCAATCCATGCCAAAAAGGCTTAAATTTGGACGAGGTTTCATATACTCACAATCAGTACAACCAACTGAAAGTCCCGTAAAATCATTATAATAAGAAGAAGATCCACAAGCCGTTAGAGTAAGCTCTGCCTGCGGGCTTCCAACTAGTCTAGCGACACCTGAAAACGTTGGGCCGACTTGTTAAGGACGCGGAGCGATCAAGACCACATAAGAAACTATGGGGACACACCGACACTGATGAGTGTAAGTTTGGTGAAACACCAACAACGGAACACTATAGAAAGTCTTCATGCAATAATAGAAAGTGTCCGTTAGTGTCCGGCAGGAGTTCAAAAATGGTTCAAATGGTTCTGAGCACTATGGGACTCAACTGCTGAGGTCATTAGTCCCCTAGAACTTAGAACTAGTTAAACCTAACTAACCTAAGGACATCACAAACATCCATGCCCGAGGCAGGATTCGAACCTGCGACCGTAGCGGTCTTGCGGTTCCAGAGTGTCCGGCAGGAGTGGCCGAGCGGTTCTAGGCGCTACAGTCTGGGACCGCGCGACCGCTACGGTCACAGGTTCGAATCCTGCCTCGGGCATGGATGTGTGTGATGTCCTTAGGTTAGTTAGGTTTAAGTATTTCTAAGTTCTAGGGGACTGGTGACCTCACAAGTTAAGTTCCATAGTGCTCAGAGGCATTTGAACCATCTTTTTGTCCGTTAGTGGATGCACCCAGAGAATGTACTCAAGAGGACCTTCTGAATTATACCAAGACAGCTGCAGCTTACACCATATTCTGCTTGAGATAACTCTGACAAATTTCGTATTATTCATTTTGTAGTTTTTTATTTGATTAGTATGTTTTATGTAAAAATACGTATTTTGCATCTTGAATTATGTACTTGTATTTTTCCAGTTGCTATATATTTTGTAACTTTGTACACGATAATGAATTACATGGTCTTCTTGGATGTAGACTGTCTTCATACACGATAATGAATTACATGGTCTTCTTGGATGTAGACTGTCTTCATGGTATTATGTAAACTAGGAAGATGAATAGTGAAAGCCCATATACTCATTTGAGCAATTCGAGATCTCGAAAAATAAAGGTGGAGAGATATTCAACAGGCGGATCACAATCAGGACAGTCGCCTGGCCTCGATCTATAAAATGCTGTGTAACTTTAGTGAATGGTTCATAGTCTGGCAACCAGGAACGATTATCAGTCACATCTCCTCTTGGCGGTCAAATACTGATTGCGTAAATGCTTCTCGCCAACAGGTTCCAATAAGCTAACTATCGACTGACAGATGTCGTACTACCGTGTGTCACGTGCGTCAATGACAGACGTGAAGGTTGGTGCACACCACTGAGATATAAAGAGAAGAGACAGGAGTTTTGCTCCAGGTATGAGTATTCTCCAGTAACATACTCAGAACATAATATTGAATATTTTTCTGGGAATGTTGGAAGCATAAGACTACCACTGTCTTCACAAAAGAAGACAATGGTGTCATTGTATTCCTCCCAGCACATCCCCAGTAAATAGTCGTACAGGTCCACCCTTTCTGTATTCTGAGCCGTGTCTGGTATACCTCATTTACGGGACGAAGCATATCGAATAATTTTGAAAACGTAGAATGGGAAGAAACAAACTATCCAAACGTACTTAGTCGCGGCTTGCATCACCAGGTTTCACTGAGGTAAAGATATGAATGACTACTCTTCAGGAAAATCATTGCGGTTCTAACTAAACTGGATGAATGGAAAACGAATTGGTTGTAACTGCATCTGAGGAACCGTCTCGGGATTTGTCTGATTTGATTTTGGGAAAGTCAGGAATGGAAGCGAGTGATTTCACATGTGCTCGATATCTGTTGCGGGTAATATCCTAAGGAGATTCCTTGAGAGCTTGAAACGTCATATTGTACCACTCCAAAATGACATGTGGAAAAACAGGCGGCTGGTTATCGGATTTCAGTAAAATACATGACACAGAAGTTGAGTTTTTCCACTTAAGCGACGGCTTGTCTTCAGTGGGTGGCAAGCTATCGCTGAAGATACGCTGGTCCAGAAACATTGAGATGTGACGAAAGAAGCACATAGCACAATTTCTAGCTGCACGATCTACGAGACATAGAGGTAGCGCAGGTTTCCATCCAAAGTAGGCAACGGGCTCTATTATGGTGCAGTGTGACGAAGTGCTGGTGCTACGGCACCGGCAGGTCCGGCGCTCTTACCTTGTACATGGTGTGAGTGGTGGTCAGAACGAATCTGGAGAGGAGCGCGCACGCCGTGCGTTTATATACGTCTGGCCGCGCCTGGCTGTTTCGTCACCTGCCGTGCGCAAGGTCCGGCCGCGGCTCACCTCGTGGGCACGCACGCGCCTCCGACGCGCCCCACCTCCCAGCACTGCCCCGAGCACTTGCTGCCCCTAAACTAGACCTTCCATACCACAACATGATACTGTCTCCCAAACTACGGTCGAACCTCTAGTATTGTCCCTGTTTCGACTTCCTCTATCCTCTTATTTCATGTGGCCTTCCAGTGGGGATTATAATCGTGTATTTGTCATATAACATTTCACAATAAATGCTAAATAAAAACAGCCAATCTCATCTTGATCATCATCATAATCACCATCAGCGTCAGTTTCGTCGTCGTCGTCATTGTCGTCATAGCCGTCGTCATCATGATCGTCATCATAGTCACGATTATTGCCATCAGGATCGTCCCCATAATCGTCAACATTATCATTATCAAGAATCAGCATCTTTAGTCGACAGAAATCCACTATCGCAAGACTATTCCATACTTTACAATGTGCAGCAAAACGTATCCGTAATCCTACTATACAGGATGGTCCATTGATAGTGACCGCACTAGATATCTCACGAAATAATCATCAAATGAAAAAACTACAACGAGCGAAACTCGTCTAACTAGATGGGGGAAACCAGATGGCGCTATGGTTGACCCGCTAGATGTCGCTGCCATAGGTTCAAAAATGGTTCAAATGGCTCTGAGCACTATGGGACTCAACATCTGAGGTCATCAGTCCCCTAGAACTTAGAACTACTTAAACCTAACTAACCTAAGGACATCACACACATCTATGCCCGAGGCAGGATTTGAACCTGCGACGTTAGCAGTGGCGCGGTTCCGGACTGAAGAGCCTAGAACCGCTCGGCCAGCACGGCCCGCCCTGCTGCCATAAGTCAAATGGATATCAACTGCGTTTCTTTAAAAAATAGGAACCCCCATTTTTATTACATATTCGTGTAGTACGTAAGGAAATATGAATGTTTTAGTTGGACCACTTTTTTCGCTTTTTGATAGATGGCGCTGTAACAGTCACAAACGTATAAGTAGGTGGTATCACGTAACATTCCCCCAGTGCGGACGATATTTGTTTCGTGATACGTTATCCGTGTTAAAATGGACCGTTTGCCAATTGCGGAAAAGGTCGATATCGTGTTGATGTATGGCTATTGTGATCAAAATGCCCAACGGGCGTGGGCTATGTATGCTGCTCGGTATCTTGGACAACATCGTCCAAGCGTGCGGACCGTTAGCCGGATAGTTACGTTATTTGAGGAAACAGGAAGTGTTCAGCCACATGTGAAACGTCAGCCACGACCTGCAACAAATGATGATGCCCAAGTAGGTGTTTTAGCTGCTGTTGCGACTAATCCGCACGTCAGTAGCAGACAAATTGCGCGAGAATCGGGAATCTCAAAAACGTCGGTGTAGGGAATGCTACATCAACATCGATTGCACCCGTACCATATTTCTATGCACCAGGAATTGCATGGCGACGACTTTGAATGTCGTGTGCAGTTCTGCCACTGGGCACAAGAGAAATTACGGGACGATGACAGATTTTTTGCAGACGTTCTATTTAGCGACGAAGCGTTATTCACCAACAGCGGTAACGTAAACCGGCATAATATGCACTATTGGGCAACGGAAAATCCACGATGATTGCGACAAGTGAAACATCAACGACCTTGGCAGGTTAATGTATGATGCGGCATTATGGGAAGAAAGATAATTGGCCCCCATTTTATCGATGGCAATCTAAGTGGTGCAATGTATGCTGATTTCCTGCGTAATGTTCTACCGATGTTACAACAAGATGTTTCACTGCGTGACAGAATGGCGATGTACTTCAAACATGATGGATGTCCGGCACATAGCTCGCGTGCGGTTGAAGCGGTATTGAATAGCATATTTCATGTCAGGTGGATTGGTCGTCGAAGCACCATACCATGGTCCGCACGTTCACCGGATCTGACGTGCCCAGATTTCTTTCTGTGGGGAAAGTTGAAGGATATTTGCTATCGTGAACCATCGACAACGCCTGACAACATGCGTCAGCCCACTGTCAATGCATATGCGAACATTACGGAAGGCGAACTACTCGCTGTTGAGAGGAATGTCGTTACACGTATGGCGAAATGCATTGAGATTGACGGACATCATTTTTAGCATTTATTGCATTAAGGTGGTATTTACAGGTAATCACGCTGTAACAGCATGCGTTCTCAGAAATGATAAAATCACAAAGGTACATGTATCATATTGGAACAACCGAAATAAAATGTTCAAACCTACCTACGTTCTGTATTTTAATATAAAAAACCTACCTGTTACCAACTGTTCGCCTAAAATTGTAAGCCATATGTTTGTGACTATTACAGCGCCATCTATCACAAAGAGAAAAAAGTGGTCCAACTAAAACATTCATATTTCTTTACGTACTACACGAATATGTAATAAAAAATGGGGGTTCCTATTTAAAAAAAACGCAGTTGATATCCGCTTGACCTATGGCAGCTCTATCTAGCGGGCCAACCATAGCGCCATCTGGTTTCCCCCTTTCTTTGTAGTTTTTTCGTTTGACGCTTGTTTAGTGAGATATTTGGCCCGGTCACGATCAATGGACCACCCTGTATATTTTCTAATCACACCTATCCAACTTACACCACGCCATCGTCCCGGTATTTTCACACATTCTGAGATCACCAAAGTACTTGCTCTCCTCGTTTACTATCAGTTCAACTCGGAATGCTTTTCTTATTCGCATCTAAGTCATGGCATTAATTTTTTTATGTGTAGCACCCTTTTTCTGAAATTACAGAAATTTGTCCGAAAAAAATAGGTTGTTCCAAATACAAAGTATGTCCCAATGTACTACATGGTCAAGCATCTAGCAACAGGTATTCTATTGAACTTCATAAAAGTTCCAATCGAGAAAATCTTGTCAATATTGCATTTCGGAATGAAATTTTCATTCTGTAGCCGAGTGTGCGCTGATATTAAACTGGCCGACACTGGAAATCGGGACCTTTTTTTTCCAGGACTGCCTGTCTTGCAAGTTTTGCAGGAGAGCTTCTGTGAGTTTTGGAAGGTAGGATATTAGGTACTGGGGAAAATAATGCCGTGAGAACGGGTTGTGAGTTGGTCTTGGGTAGCTCAGTAGGTGGAACATTTGACTTCAAAAGACCAAGGTCCCCATCTCAAGTCTCAGTCGGGCACACAGTTTTTTAGTACGCTGATTAGGACGGCACGAAGACAGGAGCGGCCTCTACTCGAAGACAATATAAGCACCGCCTCGCCGCGGCGGCAGTGGAAGACAAGCCGTCATACATGTGCTACAGCAATGACTTGTGATCTGTATTGTTTTGCTTGTACTTAATTTGTATATACTGAAGGACATTGGTTATTTGTATGTCGCTACTTGCTTGCGCACACCTTTGTGAATACGCAGTGTTGAGTATTGTCAGTTTAATTTACTGTAATAAACTCCATTAATACGATTTGCTTGGATTGTTTAGCAATTCGAGGAAACAGCTTCCTAGGCACCCTATATTAGACGAGCGGGTAGACACAACATATTTAGAATTGGAAGGAAAATCAGCATTGCCCGTATTTTGTTGTTTTTATTGTCAGCAAAATCGATTTTCGGTCACTTAGTGACCATCCTCATTGCTGTAATATACAATTAAAATTGGTAGGCACTGGTATCAAGCTATAATCACAAGCCTTCCAATTCTATCCACTACTTGGTCGTGGTGTACACAACACGCCGTGGAGTCGCCGATCAATACAACATATTTAATAGAGCGTCTGTTATATTATTGCTCTACTACACGACAAGGGCTAGTAAGTGACATCGAATTAAGCAGAAGTATTATCAAAAACCATTTACAAGTTAAATATCGATACCTTTTGAAAGACGAGATATTGAAAACTAACACGTTTCTATTTTCATTGCTGATAAAATTGTTAGGGCGTTAAAGAAAGTCAGTTTATTTCAGATATCACTTTTTCGACTGTAGAAGAACTTCTGTTTCGAAATACAAGATAGTGCAAAAACCGACAAAGTGTGATTTAACCTTCCACACGTGAGATAAGTAGTTTTGATAATAAAAACAATTTCACCCTCCACAAAATGCTGTAACTGAGGATTAAAAGCCGGCCGGAGTGACCAAGCGGTTCTAGGCGCTACAGTCTGGAACCGCACGACCGATATGGTCGCAGGTTCGAATCCTGCCTCTGGCATGGATGTGTGTGATGTCCTTAGGTTTTTTAGGTTTAAGTAGTTGTAAATTCTAGGGGACTGATGATCACAGCAGTTGTTAAATCCCACAGTGCTCACAGGCATTTGAACCATTTTTTTAAGATTCAAAAACACTTCCAAACAGCTTTAAGATATTAGAGCTATACAGCACTGAAATATGTAGATATCAGAATACAGTGACGGAGAAAAATCGGAACACCAAAAAATAATTAATGTAGAGCAATGAAATTTAGGGAATACATTTTTCTAAGTAACATGTGTAAGTGATAAACATTGCAAGGTCGGAGGTCAATGTAAGCGCGAGATAAGCCATTGCAAATGTGAAATACTGGTACATTAACAGTCGGTGTAACCGTCATAATGTTGAAAATAAGCATGCAAAAGTGTATGCATTGTGTTGTGTAGGTGCTGGACGTCAGTTTGTGGCATGGAGTTCCATGCCTGTTGCACTTGGTCTGTCAATACAGGGACTGTTAATGCTGGTTGTTGGTGGCGCTGGAGTCGTCATCCGATGATGTGCCATATGTGTTAGATTGGAGATGGATCTGGTGATCGTGCCGGCCGAGGCAAAATATCGACACTATAGAGAATATTGGGTTGTTGTTGTTGTTGTTGTTGTTGTTGTGGTCTTCAGTCCTGAGACTGGTTTGATGCAGCTCTCCATGCTACTCTATCCTGTGCAAGCTTCATCTCCCAGTACTTACTGCAACCTACATCCTTCAGAATCTGCTTAGTGTATTCATCTCTTGGTCTCCCTCTACAATTTTTGCCCTCCACGCTGCCCTCCAATGCTAAATTTGTAATCCCTTGATGCCTCAGAACATGTCCTACCAACCGGTCCCTTCTTCTTGTCAAGTTGTGCCACAAACTCCTCTTCTCCCCAGTTCTATTCGATACCTCCTCATTAGTTATGTGATCTACCCATCTAATCTTCAGCATTCTTCTGTTGCGCGACATTTCGAAAGCTTCTATTCTCTTCTTGTCCAAACTATTCATCGTCCATGTTTCACTTCCATACATGGCTACACTCCATACAAAAGCTTTCAGAAACGACTTCCTGACACTTAAATCTATACTCGATTTTAACAAATTTCTCTTCTTCAGAAACGCTTTCCTTGCCATTGCCAGTCTACATTTTATATCCTCTCTACTTCGACCATCATCAGTTATTTTGCTCCCCAAATAGCAAAACTCCTTTACTATTTTAAGTGTCTCATTTCCTAATGTAATTCCCTCAGCATCACCCGACTTAATTCGACTACATTCCATTATCCTCGTTTTGCTTTTGTTGATGTTCATCTTATATCCTCCTTTCAAGACACTGTCCATTCCGTTCAATTGCTCTTCCAAATCCTTTGCTGTCTCTGACTGAATTACAATGTCATCGGCGAACCTCAAAGTTTTTATTTCTTCTCCATGGATTTTAATACCTACTCCGAATTTTTCTTTTGCTTTACAAGAGCGGTATGTGGGCGAGCGTTATCCCGTTGGTCAACACCCCCTGGCAGCTGTTCGTGAATGGCAACACAACAGACTGAATCACCAGAGTGACGTAAAAATTGGCAGTCAGGGTGTGTGGGATAACCGTGAGAGTGCTCCTGCTGTCATACGGAATCGGTCCCCAGACCATAACTACAGGTGTAGGTCCAGCGTGTCTAGCACGTCCAGAGGTTCGTTGCAGGCCCTCACCTGGCCTTGTTCTAACCAACACACGCCATCAGTGGCACCGAGGCAGAACCAACTTTCATCAGAAAACACAACAGACCTCCACCCTGCTCCACGGTGCTCGGAGGTATCCTTGAAGTAACAGATTTGTAACAGTTCGTTATGTCACAGAGGTGTCAACATCCGCTCAAGTTGCTGCTGCAGATGCAGTACGATGTGTCAGAGCCGTACGCCGAACACAATGGTCTTCCCTCTCGGTAGTGCCATATGGCCGTCCGGGGCCCGGTCTTCTTGCGACCGTATGTTGTCGTGACCACCTCTGCCCGCAGTCATGTACAGTGGCTGCATCCCTGCCGAGACTTCCTGCAGCATCGCAGAAGGAACGTCCTGCTTCTCGTAGCCCTATTACATGACCTCGTTCGAACTCAGTGAGATATTGATAAAAGCGTCATTGTCGTCTTAAAGGCATTCTTGGCTAACATCAATCCACAGCGTTCAATCTCAAAGGTAGCTATATCTCATGACCGTTACAGCGCCTATTTATAGCAAACCTGATTTGGATCCTCACAGTGACGCTACTAGTGCCACTCTTATCTGAAGGCGCGATGTTTGAATAGACGTAATCTTTCAGATGTAGAAATGGGCCTACCAACTTTCGTTTATGTCTCACAACCCCTTTCTGGTGCTGCGATTTTTTCCGTTAGTGTACGCAGGCCAGTGGAGACAGAATCATGCTATGGGGCACACTGAGCTAGTCTTCTATGGGACGTGTGGTGGTACTCGAAGACAGATGACAGCAGTGAAGTACATGAGCCTGTAATGTGGACCACCTAAACCCTTTTTGGTGACGACTCCTCTCATGGCGATATTATCTTCCAGCACGATAACTCTCAGCGACACAGGGCCAGAATTGTGGTGCAGTGGTCAGAGGAGCATGACAGTGAACTCACATTCATGTCTTAGCCAGCAAATGTGCCTGATCTGTACCCACTGGATCACATATCGGGCGGCAGCTGCATGCCCGTAAACCACCCCCACCCCCCCACAACATTCGGTAATTTCTTGCCCCTCTTGTAGACATGTGGTGCTGCAAACTTCTGGAACCATGTCAAGGACTTGTGGAATCTATGCCAAGCATAATCTCTGCAGTTTCTATTGATGTCAGTTTTTTACACACACACACACACACACACACACACACACACACACACATATATATATATATATATATATATATATATATATATATATATATATATGTGTGTGTGTGTGTGTGTGTTTGTCCAAATACAAAACACGCGTAACCCTTCGCAGAAATGACATTATATCCACTTCATTTCAGTAACGTACCACTGCTGACCACATAGAGATAAAGGAATAATATCCTAGAAACAGTTGGGAAAACACACGATTTTACTGATGGTGTGCAGGAAATTACTGTGGAGATATACGTCCAAAAGAAAGTCAACCTGAAATTTCGCAGCATTGCACGTGATATAGTCAGTTACACACATCAAAATAACACTGACAACTACTGCACCAACAGCTCTGTCCGTGACCATGGAACAAGGGGTAGATTAAATTTACCAGTAAATGATAAATAGCTGAAAATACCATTTTTTACCAAGAAATAAAACTGCACACTAAATTCCGCAAGGACTTTAAAGAGAGTACAAAAACGAACTTACGAATAAAGACAGTTAAAAAGAGCCTGTTCAGCAATACATCCAATATGTAGGACTACTTGGACAGAGTATGCTTTTGGAAACAATGTAACACAAGTAAATAATAATTACAATAATAATAATAATAATAATGAATATCTATTATTCCACAAAACGCTTTCAGACTACGATTTTCTGTCAGGAAAATTTTTCTCCAAAAGAAATGCAATGTTTAGAGCTAACACATTACCCTCTTTCTGAGCTCAACAGCACACCCATGGAGGGTCGCTAACAAATGGGAAGCTGCTGTTCACTTTATGGAAACCGAACATCGTCGCTAGGTCCTGGTGTCTGCTGAGTGGGTGTGAACTGCTACATTATGAAATTATGCATGTTCGGTGTTTGCACTGATTGAGTGAGAAATCAGTGAAAAGTGTAGGTCCAGTCTTTTGCATTACTACATCTTTCTTTTGGGGAGGGAGTCATCAGCCTATTGAATGGTTTGATGCGGCCCGCCAGAAATTCCTCTCCCGTGCCAACCATCTCAGAATAGCAATTGCAACCTACGTCATATTTATAAACTGGATGTATTTCAGTCTCTGTCTTCCTCTACAGTTTTTCCCCCTCCAGCTCTCTATAGTACCATGGAAGATATTCCCTGATCTCTTAACATGCGTCCCATCATCCTATCCCCTCCTTCTTTTCGGTGTTTTCCATATATTCCTTTCTTCCCCGATTCTGCGCAGAACGTTTCATTCCTTACCTTACCAGCCCACCTTATTTTATACATACTTCTGTTACACATCTCAAACGCTTCGATTCTCTTATGTTCCGGTTTTCCCGCAGTCCATGTTTCACTACCATAGAATGCTGTGCTCCAGATGCACACTCTCTTCCTCAAATTAAGACCAATGTTCGATACTAACAGACTTCTCTTGAACAGGAAAGCCCTTTTTGCTAGTGCTAGTGTGCTTTTTACTCCTTCCTTACTCCTTCTGTCTTCGATTTTTTTTATTTTTGGCCTAGGTAGCAGAAATCCTTAAGTTCACGTCCTTTATCATCACCAATCCCCATGTTAAGTTTCCCGCTGTTCTCATTTCTGCAACTTCTCATTACTTTCGTGTTTCGACAATTTACTCTCAATTCATATTCTGTACTCATTAGACTGTTCATTCCTTTCAGCGAATCCTGTAATTCAATTTCACTTTCAGCGAAGATAGCAATTATTGACATCCTTTCACCTTGAACTTTAATTCCACTCTTGAACCTTTGCTTTGTTTGTGTCATTACTTCCTCGATCTACAGAAAAAACGGTGGTCGAAAAACTACATCTCTGACTTACACCATTTTTAATCCAAAAAATTCGTTCTTGGTCTTCCAGCCTTAACGTTCCCTCTTGGTTCTTGTGCATATTGCATATTACCTGTCTTTCCCTACAGCTTGCTCCTATTTTTCTCAGACTTTAGAACATTTTATACTACTTAAACTGTCGAACGCTTTTTCCAGGTCGAAAGATCCTATGAACGGATCTTGATTTCTCTTTAATCTTGCTTCCATTATCAACCGCACCATCAGAACTGTCTCTCTGACGCTTTCACCTTTCCTAAAGCCAAGTTGAACCTCATCTACCAGATCCTCAGTTTTATTTTCCATTGTTTTGTATATTATTACCGTGAACAACTCGGACGCATGAGCTGTTAAACTTACTGTGCACTTGTCGGATCTCACTATCTTCGGAATTGTGTGGATGATGTTTTTCCAAAAGTCCGAAGGTATATCGCCAGCCCATAGATCCTATACATCATAGTGAATAGCCATTTTGTTGCCACTTACTTCAGTTTTTTTAATAATTCCGATGAAATGTTATCTATTCCTTCTGCCTTATTTAATCTTAAATCGCCAAGAGCTTATTTAAATTCTGGATCTGATACTGAATCCCTTGTCTCTTCCCACAACGACCGCTGTTTATTTTTCTGTCACGTCATTTGACAAGTCCTTCCTTCATAGATGCCTGCAGCATACATGCCACCTGTTCACTCTCTTCTCTGCATTTAACAGAGGAATTCCGATTGGACTCTCAATGTTACCACTATTGCTTTAAAATTCACCGAAGTTTGTTTTGACTTTTCTATATGCTGGGTCAGTCCATCCGACGATCACTTTTTGCGATTTTTTAACATTTTTCATACAGCCATTTCGCCTTAGTTTTGCCGAACTTCCTACTTATTTCAATCATAACGGATTTGTATTTCTGTATTCCTGGATTTTCCTAAACATTTTTGTACTTCCTTTTTTTGTCGGTGAACTGAAGCGTCTCTTCTGTTACCACTAGTTTCCTCGCAGTTACCTTCCTTGTACGTGTGTTTTTTCTTTCCATCTTCTGTGATTGAGATATCCATTCCTCTTCAGCTGAACTGTCTTATCTGGTGTTCCTGGTGTATCTACCGCGTGAACATTAATAAAACCGACAAACTGCAGGGACGGATTCCTGTCTGTAATTGGAGGGAAAAAGGTTCGGTGAACACGTATCCGGAAATTCATCGTTGTTACGGTAGATGGCACTGATGAATGAAAGTTCTGACACTGTGCTGTCACTGTAGATCACGGGTGACGATTATGTTGATTGATGATGCCAGTGCTGGTAAAGGTGGCTTTGTCGGTAAAGAGAACTGATGACAGATATCCCGTAATTGAGATGGTCTGATTGGAAAAACCATCGACAAAATCCTTCCTGTAGAGGAAAACCATCTGTTGATGATCATTGTGCTCATGGAGGAGATAGGGATAGTAGCAGTTGTCATGCAGGATACAGAATCGTACTTTGCCTTACAACACATTGGTGGGCCACTTGGCTGGAGCTTGTACTAGGGTTCGTCTCAATACCTTGTAGAACCTGGTCCTCCAAATCTAGTGTACGAACATTCCGCCGTCACCCTGCACATTGGCCTGTCTGAAAGGACTCATATCACACAAACGCCCAAAAATGGGTTGAAATGTTGTGTAATGTGGTTGGTGTTGAGAGTACTTCTTTTGGTATAGCCGTGCTGCCTCTTGACCGTTTCCATCCGCTTGTTCCCAACATGAATAGCAGACCATTCTGCTGGCCGGCCGGTGTGGCCGTGCGGTTCTAGGCGCGTCGGTCTTGAACCGCGTGACCGCTACGGTCGCAGGTTCGAATCCTGCCTCGGGCATGGATGTGTGTGATGTCCTTAGGTTAGTTAGGTTTAAGTAGTTCTAAGTTCTAGGGGACTGATGACCTCAGAAGTTAAGTCCCATAGTGCTCAGAGCCATTTGCACCATTTGAACCATTCTGCCGCTTACAATAAGCTTCGGCAGGCAGCCTGCGACACACATGGTACTCACGGCAGGTGGCCAGAGGAACTGTCCTTCATCAGCACCATCAACCGTGGCAACAATACATTTCCGGACATATGATCATTGGGCCTTTTCCTCCGTTTCCAATCATGAATCCGTATCCCACTTCCATAGGAATTGATTTTTCCTTACTAGTCTGTTAAGATTCAGCCTACCCTTCATCATTACTAGATTGTGATCTGGGTACGCCTTACAATCGAGTATCTGATTTCGGGATCTCTACCTAAGTCTGATGTAACCTAACTGGAATCTTCCAGTATCTCCCGGTCTTTTACAAGTATATCTCCTCTTCCAATAAGTAGTTAAAATTTTTTTTTGCAGAACTCAATTAGTCTTCCTCCTGTCTAATTCCTCCTACCAACCTCATATTTTCCAAAAACTCCTTCTCCTACTCCTGCCATACAACAGAATTCCAATCGCCCAATACTGTTAGATTTTCATTTCCCTTTACGTACCGAATTTTCGTTCAGCATCCTCATATACTTCATGTTTTGTTTGCGACGTCGGCATGTATGCTTGAACTATTGCTGTCGATGTTGGTTTGCTATTGATTCTGCTGAAAACAACCGTATCACTGAACTGTTCACAGTAACTCATTCTCTGCCATACTTTCCTACTAATACCTAATCATATTCCACTTATACCATTTTCTGCTGCTGCTGATATTACGCTATTATCGACTGACTAAAATCCTCGGCTTCTTTCCGTTTCAGTTCGCTGACTCCCAACTACATCTAGATTGAGCCCTAGCAATTCCCTTTTCAGATTTTCTAGCTTCCTACCACGTTCAAACGTCTGACATTCCACTCCTGGACTTTTAGGGCGTTACCCTTTCCTTGCGTATTCAATCTTTTTATCATGGACCCAGTGACCCGAATGGAGGATTAGTCCGCAGTCAAAGAGAAATTTTGAGGTCTCAGTTCCTTATGGGCACTGCATTAAATGCAGCGGCGACATTTGAAAATTTTTGCCAGACAGGGACTCGAACCCCGATACTTCTCCCTTACCTTAACCGCTTAGACTATACGAGCACGCAGCCCGTCCAGCGCACAGTATCCGCAGTTTGCTGGCAGCTACTCAGATGAGCCCGGCAAGGTTTCGGATGAATGAGTGCATCCGCACAGTAAATATCATTTCGCCCTCAAGGTGCTCATACGTACATATTTATAAACCTAATATCTGTTCTTTTAGACATGAGCGAAAGAATAGACATTACAAATAAAAACAGACCGGAGTCCTTTGCCAATAGAGAGATCATCATGACGCTTTTTTCAATTACAAGTCACATGTCTGGTGGATACACATGCGGGTCTTCGATGCAATGGTCTCCATTGCCTTCTGCGTTCTCACACCGTTGATCATTGCTGATTCTTCCGAAGTTTTGGGACAATTTCCCACCCCAAATGTCAAGAGAGGGATCAGAACCTCTGTTCGCTCAACCAGGGTGATTTCTTATGCTGATTTTTACTCAACATTTAACCAGTGCCGTGGTTCGAACCCGGGTCCACAAAGGTTTGATTACTTGTAAAAATAGTATTCCAACAGCGGATTTTTATAGCTTCCTATTTAGGCTACCAGTTTCGACATCTCAGTAGAGTTATCTTCAAGTCCCAGGCAGTAAAATTTACGAGACCTCAGACAAACACATAATAATATGTGAGATTACATAATATTACATAAATGCATATACATAAAGTAAACCAGAAATGTTACACATTCAGAGTGCAATCAATGATATACTGTAAATATATAGCACAGTTTGCACAGTCGTCTGTCAGAAATAACTCATAAAACATTAGTGTTACTGCAAACAAAACATTAATACTATACGTCCGTCTTCCAAAAATACGTAATGTCATAAGCGACAAGGATCCTGTTCTTCTTTTTGTAATAGAATAAAACGAAGAACAGCAACAGATAACTAAAGTAAAATTGTAATGAACGATAAAAGCATACAAAACAACGTAAAATGATAAATATTCGTATTGAGAAAAAGCTATGGTAATTACCAGACAAACGTCGTGAGGCAAAGATGTCAGTACCACACGATACGAACAATTTAGTAAAATAGGCATTAGTGTCATTAACCGTCAGAATAGTGGCAGAGGAAATAAGTGTAAGAAATGTGGCCCAACTACAAATGAAAGGTCGGGTACTGAGCATGTAGATGTCCTGTGACCACTAAGTGAATCTACGGATAAGAAAACTCGTGGGGAAAATGTGATGCACTTATCTAAAAATAATAGTTACAGCCTCGGAGAGCGTCAACATGATATCCATACTCACTAGTTACCGGATGAGCGTCAATGAGCGAAGAAGGTCAATCAATGTGGACGAAAGTACAAAATAACGATGTATAGGAAACATTTGGGAAAGTGTAACAAGCAACTGGATCGGCAAGGAGGTCAAAAATCTGTAACTCAGTAGGCTACCATTTCGTGTATCTCATGAAGAAAACATAAACGAAGTATAGACAACATAAACGAAGCACAGACAACTTAAACGAAGTATTATAAACAAAGCAGAACCAGCATATTATAAAAAGCGCGTAGTGTCATTACAGTTAACGGTACTCTACACTAACGAATATTCTTCAAAGATGACATAAATGAGGAATGGATCTAATAACTATTATGACGAATAATGACAACCCAACTCACTAGCTACTGGAAGAATGCCGGTAAAGAGAGCATAGCACAATAAGAGCTCTAACAAGAAAGCATAAAAATGTGAAACAAATTTGAATGAAAGAACCAGTACTCGGGTTGAAGACATCTTGTGATAATTTGGTGAACCTATACACGAAAATGAAACATGTGGAGAAATGCGTTAAAGTTGCCTGAAAGGAATACTTATGGCTTGCTAAGCAGTTTTCGTAAAACATCGACAAAGACGATGACATGAAATGCGAATAAGGAGAAAACAAGCAACAACAGATGGTATATGGAAAGAGTGCCTCGTTCATCTGAATCATAACAAAAGCGTAAAAAATTATCAAGTCATCTAGTAAAAAGGAAGAAGGCAAAATACTGAAATACGAAAAGCAAAAAAAGAGTATTAAACGGTAAAAAGTAAGGAGTTATCATCCGAAATTGAGTGTACGGAATTAACTAGTCAAAGACGCTAACACTAGAGAACGATGAACATTATCGCAAAACAGAACAGTACAATAGGGATAAATCAGATGGTGCCATTCTTTTTTAAATAGACTGTCCCTGTATTCGGAAGGACAGAGGCTCCGACTTCCATCCGGTCACCCTGATTTATGTTTTTTGCTTCTTCCCTAAAATACTTTAGCCAAATGCCGGGAGCGTTCCCGCTACAAGGTCATGGCCTACTACCTGTCCCTTCCTTGTCAAACCAGACCTGTGGTCGAGTAAATTACTGTAAATACGAATTACGTTATTTTCATTGTTTTTAACTGAAATGCCAAGACATGTCCATTCCACCAATGAATGAAACTACTACTACTACTACTACTACTACTACTAAAATAACAATGACCTGCGCGTGATATCGTCTGCGCGGCATGCTACGAGATGTCTAACATCTTACGGAGACCTGTCGGATAACCTGTGTTCCCTTTGAGACCTATGAAAATGCTTTATTGCTGGTCAGGCGCACGAACGAATCTTCATCTTCCTCGGTCCGCCGTTCGTGTTGCTATCCACCTTCCATAAGCAACGTGACGATAAGTGGCAGTAAAGGGTGGGTGACCTTGCCGTATTATGAATGGAAACGGGTATCGACTACAGCTGCACTTTCATTGCCATTCGCTCGCCCGTGCACGGATTCTGGCGTTTCTTGTTGCCGCGGGATCTTCTCACGAAATCTCAAATACTAACTTTCTCCTCCGAAAGGAAACTATTTTGTTGACGCCGAACCTCATACGGCAGGATATAGGTGTTCGTTTTCCCGCGCACAGTTTGAGAGTGGTGTAATAGAAATTATTGTGAAGGTGGATGGATTAACCCTCTGCCAGGCACTTAAGTGTGATTTGCAGAGTATCCATGTAGGTGTAGATATAGATGTACTACCAGTACAAACGTGCACCGCTTCATTCGGACTAATCACAAACTTACATAAACATCAGTTTCAAACGCGTCTACGGAGCTACACATCGATGTCGAGGACGTAATGAGCCCATTGGAGAAACATTATCACTGGATTATTTAACTAAATAAATTTAAATTGTCGGACATAAACGTCAGCTATGGGATTCTACCTCAAAACGCGGTGAACTTAAACCAATTAGTAACTTCTAAATGGTGTATTTTCTGACATGTTCATTCAGTTTACGAGGAAACCTGGTAGCTGCTAGTGCTGACCGTGGAATCCTCCGCTTTCTGCCATCTCTCTACCTCCAGACCTGTTACAAGCGTGTGCTCGAGGGAAAACATGCCGCGCATCACAGGGTCACCGCCTGTAAAAGGGTTCCGTTGATGCCGGCGGAGTGGGAAACTACTGTCTTGGAATTCCACTTCATAGATTACAGAACAAGTCCTCCTCCTGCTTTAAGAGATATATCACACAGCATGAACAAATTTTCATGACACTGTCTGCAATTAATTACGACTGAGGAAATTAATTTCATGCTTTGCTGCAGCAGTCACTTTTACCTCTACATTTTTCTTCGCTCTTCACCTAATGGTGTCATTATACCGATAGCTAGATGGATCGCGAAGCAGAAATTATCCGTATGGGAGAGAAATCACTAGATGCGATGTACATCTACCGACAAGCAAATGATTACGATTTCAGAAAAATTGGATGATTTATTCAGGAGAAAGAGCTTCACAAACGAGCGACTGAGAAACGCGTTGGAACACCTTTGGTAGTTACTCGACTTGGAATTGATTGATAGATGATTCGAATGGCTCTGAGCACTATGGTACTTAACATCTGAGGTCTTCAGTCTTCTAGAACTTAGAAATACTTAAACCTAACTAACCTAAGGACATCACACACATCCATGCCCGAGGCAGGATTCGAACCTGCGACTGTAGCGGTCGCGCGGTTCCAGACTGAAGAGCCTAGAACCATTCGGCTACAACGGCCGGCTGATTGATAGACTTATTTGGCTCATCCTGAGGGATATTGTACCAAATTCTGTCCAGTTTGCACATTAGATTGTCAAAATCTCGAATTGGATGTAGGGCATTGTCCCTAATGCTCGAAACGTTCTCAGTTGAAGAGAGATCCAACGACCTTGCTGGCCAATGTCGGGTTTGACAAGCACGAAGACAAGCAATAGAAACTCTTGTATTGTTTGATGGGGATGGGGGTACTATCATGCTGAAACGTAAGACCAGGATAGCTTTCCAATGAAGGACAACAAAACGAGGTGTGAAATGTCGTCAACGTACTGCTGTGCCACAGGGATACCACAAATGATAACGAAAGGGGTCATGCTATGAAAAGAAGTAACACCCCAGACCATCTCTCCTGGCTGTTGGACCGTATAGCGGGCGACATTGAGATTGGTGTCCTACCGTTGTCCAGGACGTCTGGACACACGTATTGGGTTTAAAATGTCGTTGCCTAGAGTATAACTCTCTTCAGAGATGAGTCCCACTTCGAACTGAGCCCCCTATGATCAACTAAGAGGTGCCTGGAGACGCCGTGGACAGTGGTGAGTTACCAACCTAACTTGGCCGCCATGTTGCCCGACAACCGGCAGTGATGCTCTGGAGTATCATTTATTTTCACAGCAGGATCCCTTTGGTTGTCATCTGCGGCACCCTTACAGCGCAGTGGTACGTCAACGTTATTCTATGCCTCGATTTGTTTCCCCTCGTGAAAAGCCGTCCTGAGCTTACAGTACAGCAAGATAATGCTGCGCATACACGGTGAGAGTTTCCACAGCTTGTTTTCGTGCTTGCCAAACTCTATCTTGGCCAGCAACATCGCCGAATCTCTCCCCTATAGAGAAGGGTTGGAGCATTATGGGCAGGGTCCTACAACCAACCTTGGGTTCTGACGATATAACATGCCACAAGGACAGAATTTGGCACTAGACCCTCAGGAGCACAACTCTATCATGTCAAGCCGAAGAAATGCTTGCATAGGGGCCAGAGGTGGACCAACGCGTTACTGAGTTGCTCAGTTTGTGAAGCTTGAATAATTCACCCAATTTTCCTAAAATTCTAATGATTTGTATGTCTGTACATGTACATCAGATCTACCGATTTCCGTCCCATTCGGATAATTCCTTCTTTTTGGTTTCAAATTACTTAACAATGAACGGAATTCAGGTCCGCCCCTGGTAGCTAACTGGTCAGCGCGACGGAATGTCATACCTTGACAAGCAACTGAAACATATGAAAATAAGTAAATAACCAGGTGTTACAGACAGTACTCCTCTGCATTGGGCCCTTACTTAGCTTGCATCTGTCGCGAATTTCTCACCCAGCGCAAAGTCCCACGCGACTTGTAGAATAACAGGTGACACTCTTACATAACAAGAGTAACAGAACGGACTTTCAGAATTACGGACCAATGCCCTTAACATCGGCTTACTGCAGAATTCTTGAGCAAAGAGTTCGAACATAATACATTTTCTTGGAGACACAAAAGGTTCTATCCACAAATCACTACGGATTTAGAAACCACTACTGTTGCTGTACTCAGCTTGTCTCTTTCTCTCAAGCCATCGTAAGAAACCCGGATGAAGGGCAACAGGTATGTTCCATATTCATACATGACCAGGACGTGTTTACATAGTGCCCACTGTAGACTGGTTACGAAGGTCCGAGCATACGGTATTATACGTTCTGATATATGTGAGTAGCTCTTCCGCAGTAATGCTCTGGGGTCAGAAAAGCCATGGGACAACCTGCCAGGGTAGCCGAGAATGCCGGCACGGTAGCCCAGCGTGTTCGGTCAGAGGGGTAGCTGCCGTCTGTAATAAAAAAAAGTAAGTTAATCGATCACCAATGAACTTAAAAGGGTGTCTTACGATGTCCGCCCCGAGCAGATGCGACGAACAAAAGCGAACAAAATGAGATCGCCGGCACGGTAGCTCAGCGTGTTCGGTCAGAGGGTAATGTGCCCTCTGTAATAAAAAAACTGAGTTAATAGATCAACAACGAACTTAAATGGATGTCTTACGACGTCCGCCCCGAGCAAATGCAACGAACTAAAGCAAACAAAATTTTAAAAAAAGAGCGCTAACGCGCTGCTTCCTGGAATCGGGTAGGCGCCCCAGCCCCAGATCGAATCCGCCCGGCGTATTAACGACGCAGGGCCGGTGTGCCGGCCAGCCTGGATGTGGTTTTTAGGCGGTTTTCCATATCCCCCTAGGTGAATGCCGGGATGGTCCCCACGTTTCGCCTCAGTTACACGACTCACAGACATTTGCAACACATTGGCACTATTCCATAGCTTACATTAGACACAGACAGCTGGGGTACAAAACTTCCTTCCCGGGGGGGTACGGGGTGGCGTCAGGAAGGGCATCCGGCCATCCCTTAACCTTAACACGCCACATCCGCTTAACCATGGCCGACCCTGCGTACTGCGGGACAAAGAAAGAAAGAAAAGTCATGGGACAGCGATATGCACATATACAGATGTCGATAGCGTCGTGTACACAAGCTACAAAAGGGCAATGCGCTGGCGGAGGGTTTTCCTACTACAGGTTTTCGACGTGATTATGGCCGCACGACGGGAATTAAATGACTTGGAATGGTGGTTGCGGAATGGTGGTTGGAGCTAGACGCATGTGTCATTCCAATTCGGAAATCATTAGAGAATTTGATCTTTCGAGATCCAGGCTGATTACCGCTCACTATGGACAAAGCAGTGGTCGACTGCCTTCACGTAACGACCGAGATCAGCGGCGTTTGCTTTGAGTTGTCAGTGCTAACAGACAAACAGCACTGCTGAAATAACCGCAGACAGCACTGTGGGGCGTATGACGAACGTATCTGTTAGGACAGCGCTGCGAAATTGGGTGTTAATGGGCTACAGCAGCAGACTACCGATGCAAGTGCCTTTGCTAACAGCACGGCGTCGGATACTAGCAGAAGTCTTCAGGTCGTAAGTAGTTTCTTACAACAGTATAACAACACGGAATTCAGGTCCGCCCCTGGTAGCTAACTGGTCAGCGCGACGGAATGTCATACCTAACGGCCCGGCTTCGATTCCTGGCTCGGTCAGAGATTTTCTCCGCTCAGGGACTGGGTGTTGTGTTGTCCTTATCGTCATCATTTCATCCCCATCGACACGCAAGTCGGCGAAGTGGCGTCAACTCGAAAGACTTGCAGTAGGCGAACGGTCTACCCGACGGGAGGCCCTAGCCACACGGCATTTATTTTTTAGAGGAACTCATCTAGAAAAGATAGGTCGTACATCATAGGAACGTGAGTGTTTATTTGCAACCGACAAAAATATTACGTCTGTCGAGGTCGGTATTTAGTCTGACTGTGAAGTTATCTGGACCCGAGTGACTGGTCTATGTAAACTGAAATCAATCATCGAATGTTTTCACCGGCCACCCGAGTTTGTGGTAATAGTTGCAGAATCATCCAGATAAAGTCTAGCCTCAGCAGCGCGGAATTACTCTCGTCATGGAATATTAGTAGGAGGTGATTTTAACCTAGTGAGTATAGATAGACTGGGACGGCTATGGACTCCGTGCAGGTGGTATGGACAGACAGTCTTGTGAAGTAGTTCTGAACACATTTGCCAAAACACCTTGTTTGACAGTGCAAACGCTTTAGAAATATTTTAATAAATTCTTCCAATCCACCTGTGAGATGAAACGAGTGTTTAGTAGCATTAGTTGAAAACAGTCTTGCTTACAATTTTAGTTTTTTTTATTTATCAACTACGCGTTTTACCTTATTTAGGCATCTTCAGGCTGATCTTAGTTTGGTATTTCTAAGTACGATCCTTTAGACAGTAAAGCTAAAGGGCATCGTCAAGTACATCAGGCCAACATCGCCTTCGTTAAGCTCAGTAAATACTCTCTAGCTGGACGTTGCTAATACAAATATTTTAGTCTTTCTAGCTCCGAACGGGGATGGTTTTATCGACCTTGTTAGTATATAGATAGACATTAGTGATCATGATGTCATTATTGCGGCGATGGTTACCAAAGTTAATAAACTCCACGAGAAGTCTACGAGACTTATATGCTGAAAACAGCAGGTAAGTAGATCTTAGCAACCTGTTTAGACGATTATGGCTTTCACTTAGTTCCAATATGAAGGAAGTAGAGGAACTGTGGCAATGTTTAAACCGAATGTAGAACACGTGATGTGATTTAGGACGGAAAAGACCTACGGTGGAAGTTAATTAAGAACGGAAAATACCCACCGTGGTTTAATGACAACATTCAGAAACTGCTGAGATAATAGACTGTTGCTCTCTTGGTTCAAAAAAGAACACAGAAATCGCTTCAGGGAAACGTTAGTAGGAATTCATGGTTTTATAAAAAGATCGATGAGCGAAGCATACAACAACTTCCAACGCCATACATTAGTGAAGGAACTTGCTGAGAACCTGAAAATTTCTGGTCCTACATGAAATAGCTATGGGAGTCGAACTCTTCTACTCATTCGTCGACTAGTCTAGTGTGCCAGTAGAAAATAGCGAAAGGAAAGCTGAAGTTTTAAATTCCCCTTCCAAAAATCATTCCTGCAGCAGGAGCGTTCAGACATACAATCGCTTGACTGTCGCACATACTCCCCCCCCCCCCCCCCCCCGCCCCTATGGAGAACATGTATGAGGCATGCCTGACGTTGACAAGCAACTGAAACATATGAAAATAAGTAAATAACCAGGTGTTACAGACAGTACTCCTCTGCATTGGGCCCTTACTTAGCTTGCATCTGTCGCGAATTTCTCACCCAGCGCAAAGTCCCACGCGACTTGTAGAATAACAGGTGACACTCTTACATAACAAGAGTAACAGAACGGACTTTCAGAATTACGGACCAATGCCCTTAACATCGGCTTACTGCAGAATTCTTGAGCAAAGAGTTCGAACATAATACATTTTCTTGGAGACACAAAAGGTTCTATCCACAAATCACTACGGATTTAGAAACCACTACTGTTGCTGTACTCAGCTTGTCTCTTTCTCTCAAGCCATCGTAAGAAACCCAGATGAAGGGCAACAGGTATGTTCCATATTCATACATGACCAGGACGTGTTTACATAGTGCCCACTGTAGACTGGTTACGAAGGTCCGAGCATACGGTATTATACGTTCTGATATATGTGAGTAGCTCTTCCGCAGTAATGCTCTGGGGTCAGAAAAGCCATGGGACAACCTGCCAGGGTAGCCGAGAATGCCGGCACGGTAGCCCAGCGTGTTCGGTCAGAGGGGTAGCTGCCGTCTGTAATAAAAAAAAGTGAGTTAATCGATCACCAATGAACTTAAAAGGGTGTCTTACGATGTCCGCCCCGAGCAGATGCGACGAACAAAAGCGAACAAAATGAGATCGCCGGCACGGTAGCTAAGCGTGTTCGGTCAGAGGGTAATGTGCCCTCTGTAATAAAAAAACTGAGTTAATAGATCAACAACGAACTTAAATGGATGTCTTACGACGTCCGCCCCGAGCAAATGCAACGAACTAAAGCAAACAAAATTTTAAAAAAAGAGCGCTAACGCGCTGCTTCCTGGAATCGGGTAGGCGCCCCAGCCCCGGATCGAATCCGCCCGGCGTATTAACGACGCAGGGCCGGTGTGCCGGCCAGCCTGGATGTGGTTTTTAGGCGGTTTTCCATATCCCCCTAGGTGAATGCCGGGATGGTCCCCACGTTTCGCCTCAGTTACACGACTCACAGACATTTGCAACACATTGGCACTATTCCATAGCTTACATTAGACACAGACAGCTGGGGTACAAAACTTCCTTCCCGGGGGGGTACGGGGTGGCGTCAGGAAGGGCATCCGGCCATCCCTTAACCTTAACACGCCACATCCGCTTAACCATGGCCGACCCTGCGTACTGCGGGACAAAGAAAGAAAGAAAAGTCATGGGACAGCGATATGCACATATACAGATGTCGATAGCGTCGTGTACACAAGCTACAAAAGGGCAATGCGCTGGCGGAGGGTTTTCCTACTACAGGTTTTCGACGTGATTATGGCCGCACGACGGGAATTAAATGACTTGGAATGGTGGTTGCGGAATGGTGGTTGGAGCTAGACGCATGTGTCATTCCAATTCGGAAATCATTAGAGAATTTGATCTTTCGAGATCCAGGCTGATTACCGCTCACTATGGACAAAGCAGTGGTCGACTGCCTTCACGTAACGACCGAGATCAGCGGCGTTTGCTTTGAGTTGTCAGTGCTAACAGACAAACAGCACTGCTGAAATAACCGCAGACAGCACTGTGGGGCATATGACGAACGTATCTGTTAGGACAGCGCTGCGAAATTGGGTGTTAATGGGCTACAGCAGCAGACTACCGATGCAAGTGCCTTTGCTAACAGCACGGCGTCGGATACTAGCAGAAGTCTTCAGGTCGTAAGTAGTTTCTTACAACAGTATAACAACGCCGGAGAGCGAACATATTAATAAATGAGTGAATAATATTCAAGCTAACGAAATTGTACGAACGGCTACGGAATATCAAAAGTGTAAATACGAGATCCCGACTGCTCACCATAGTAGTCAGGCTCCGATGGATGCATTCCAACCCATTTCTTTTGTAAGATCGTGCTGTCTGGAAATAGTTTTCAGTTAATCATTATTAACTCTGTCGGTATTGTCATGGTGTTTAGTAAATAAATACATCATAATGGCACCCCTTTTATACTAATTCCGAATAATGCATCTTCCCGCTTCTTAACTTAGAATCAGGAGAAGTAGAGCTGCACTTCACAGAGAACCCGACTGTGCAGATACTGTTTCTGCAATCGACATAAACTTCGTGGGTTTCTCGACAAAACAGGTAGAAAGAACTCGGATGGAAATGCACTGCCAGTTATACTGTAGCATACTCTACGACCCAGTCTCTAAACTGAAACATTTCGGGAGGTTTAGTACAGAGGGGGGGGGGGGGGGTTTCTTGCAGTGTCTACACACGCGCAGTACGCTGCAGCTAACCGGAACATTCGGGTATCGCAAATGGTACATTTATGCATCTATGATGGGAAAATCGTTCCTGTGACTTTTTGGCGATTTCCTTATCAGGCAGCTTTGTCCTGCTCTCGGAAGTAGTTTTCCCACCCCACCTGAAACCTGACGGCTTAAAGCTGTAATTGTCGCGTCGGAGGAACAGGCACAAATCAGTAGCTAAACCACGAAAATTTAAATCACCTGTACATAAAAGAATGCTTGGTGATCGTTAATAGGCCCTGAATTCCGTTTTACTCTGACTGATCAGAAGAAGTCGAGTGTAAAACCTATCTAATCTAACCACACGTGAGGAAAAATTAAGAATAAATCATATACAACTCGCGAACCAATCATAAAATGTGTCATCATAGTTAAATTCAGCAGAGCATCACTCAAAAATCCTATCGTGACACATCACACTCCTCATCCATTCCAGTCAATACTGTCTGAACTACCGATAACACTCTTATAACCTCTCATAAAAAATACAAGTTTGCGCCAATCAATCACTGACTATAAAGTTCAGTAATCAAAATCAAAGTTCAGTTGACAGCCTTACCAGGTACTGTTAGGAACATATAGCAATGATGACGTAACAGATCAGATATTAACTTTCCTTTGTTTCACATTCATTTTCAGCGGCGACCATAGACAATCTTCCTCTTTCGCGTCAGCAGCGTTCTCGACCGGCCTTCGGTTACACGCAGTCAGTGACCAGATACTCAGTCCCCCAGCTATGCGCAATAGTATCCACCCACTCTGCAACATATTTCACAACGTCGAAACATGGAAAGAAAACCTCTTGGACCATGTCTGTAGTATCCGCTACCCATGCATCAACTAAATCATTTAAGCGATTCCTTCACTAGAACGTAAGATTTACTTTTACAGTTAACGATTCTAACTGGCAGGAAGTCCTGAACGCAGCCAAAAGGCTGCATTAGTCTTCACTGCATATCTGCATGAAATGCTAACCGGAAGGAACTCGACATCAGCCAGGACTGAATCTAAAAGAGCACAACGAACTGATTTTCGTGAGATCGCTGTTTGGGGAATCATAATGATCCTTGTAGAAAAGATTTTCGCTGTCCAAAAAAAAGTCATTATACCTGAGCAACTGGACGTTCTACGACTTCTATAATTCTACAACAGAGTGAGATCAGCTATGTAAAATTGTGAGTAATTGTTCGACGACCCTTCTTGAAAGCGTGAATGGGATGCACCGTTTTCAAATCGTTTAACATGATTTGTTTGCCCAGTCATCTACGGAAATAACAGTTTGTGAAGGACAGCATATTCTTTCTCATAATCTAAAAGTGTCTTACCTCTGTTGAACTATTTTATTTGATTTAGTTTTCAGCGATCACCTATCTCAATTCCTCCAATTTTATCGCTCATCAAGTGAAAGGAACCGTTTGAAGGAAGTCGGCAGTGAAACATATTCGGATGACCAAGTTAAGTGTTTCGCCTTTCTCTTTGTCATGTCCTATTTCAGCGTCAATACATTGAGTGACTGTACAGATGATTTTGGTGTGCTTACTGACTTTGCTTGAAATCGTAACTTCTTAGATCCTTTTATAGAATACCGATTATTTTGTTAAATTTTACCCTTTACATTTTCGCAGAGACAATGGAAAAAGTAAATGACTGGGGACCTTCGGGGTCACCAACCTTGTCTGGTTATCAAATAATTCGCACACGGCTATCAAGAAATATTCATCAGTATGGCTGTTGGGAATACTTGTCGATTCTGTTTCATCTTACCTGATTAAAGTATAGGATGAATAATGTCGTCATATACACTAGACAGTATTGAAGACATTAGCTCCAATTAATCGCTATGTGCTCACTGCAAACATGCTCCTATTTTAGGAGTATCTAATGGGACCTTTTATATGATATCTGAACTCTCTTCTCTCCAGCACACACATTTCCATAATCTGATGTTAAAACCGCACCTCTACGTCCATACACATCATACTTGGAGTTACAGAATTACTCCATACATCTTCAAGAACGCAGCTCTAAAACATCCTTCTCCTGAATAAGTCTGCCTACATGTGTTCTTGAAGAAGGTAGCTCTATTTGGTCTAAAATTGATAGTTGCTTTAACACCTGATCCCATGAACACACTAGTGTATTGGGTTAAACGACGGAGAAACTGTTCCAGACTAACTTTTCGTTGCATCCTTTTCTTTTCCCTTAAATATGAATTTTTAATTCTTCTGTTTATTAACGTACGTAGCCTTTTCATTATGAGAGCTGTGGAGTCGATACATATAAGAGTCGCTGTTTTTGTTTTTCTTTATCTATTCTTCTATCAGATTAATTCGTAAAGTTATGATGGGCGAGCTATTATGAACGAAATAAGAGGTGTGTTAAAAAATAAACCGAACTTCTGAAATAGAGCGCCAAGTGGTGGAGGGTGCTATTGAGGGCGCGCGGCGGTAGCTCTGCAGAACGAACTACCGTTTGCTGCATTTCGCTCTGACCTTTAAGAAGCGAGCTACGGCCGCTGAAGTCCACAAGCCTCTCGTTGGATTAGTACCAAAGTGGCAATGAAACAGCTTAAAAAAGAACGTTGCGTATGTGAAATTTTGCTACAAACTTGAAAAAACTTCACAGATATGTTGCAATTGCTTAGCCAAGTATACGTGGAGGGCTGTATCAGTCGCTGCGTTTTCAGCAGGGCAGGATGTCGATCGGTGACGATCCTAAAACGGACGAACTCCCGCGTCAAAAGGTGATCACCATATCGAGAGAGTTCGGGCTGTGATTCACGCAAATCGTCGTTAAACTGTTCGAGAAGTTTCTGACGCAAGTGGGCATCAGCGTAGGCCTGAATTGCGGGAAAACGAGACTTGGATGTTGCATCACGACAATGCATCTATTCACGCCTCACTCCTTGTCCGCAGCCATCTAGCAAAACATCAAATTCCAATTGTGTCCCATTCACCGTATTCTGCGAACCTGTCCCAGCAGACGTTCTCCTGTTTCCCAAACTTATATTCACGATGAACAATGCAACAAGAGATCCACGCCCAGTTCCAGAAAGACCGTTCCAGGAGGATTTCGAAAAGTGGAAGAAACGGTTTATTGCCAGTAGAGGAGATTTTTTTTTAGGGAGACAGTGCTTAAAGTGCTGTACAATGTGCAATAGTAACCTCCTTGGCACAGCATTGGAAAAAGTGGGAGTGGATGGTGCATTAACAAAGTTGGTGAAAAGGATGTATCATCAATGCGATGCAGTTGTGAAGGTTGGTTGTGAAATACCGGCAAGTCTTAAAGCAAGTAAAGGATTAAGACAAGGATGTTCTGCATCACCAACCTTACTTAATTTGTATTTAGAAATTGTTCTTGGTTGCTAGAATAGACAGTGCAGAAGTTTGGATGTGACAGTACACCATCAAAGTTTACATTTATTACTGTTCCCCGACGATCAAGGACTTATGGCTCTGGATAAGGATGATGCCATTTGTCAAATGAGAAACTTAAAGGATACTTACAAACAATGGGGACTAACAGTGAATTTTGATAAAACAGAATGTCTTGTTGTTGGAAGTGTGCAAGGTGAGAATTTCGTTTTTAAGTTTGGCCAGGTAAGGAATTGGGAAGTTATCAAGCATGAGGAATCACTAATCGTTAATACTGGACAGTGTGATGGAGACATATCCCACAGTATAAGTACAGGGTGGCTGTCAGATCATTGGAATTTGGAAATTTATGGTAAGATCTTATGGGTCCACACTGCTGACGTCATCGGTCCCTAAGCTTACACACTACTTAATCTAACATAAACTAACGTACGCTACGGACAACACACACACCCATGCGCGAGGGAGGACTCGAACCTCCGACGGGGGGAGCCGCCCGAGATGCGTTATAAGACGCCCCAAACCGCGCGGCTATCCCGCGCGGCTTGTTGTTAATGCACAGCGTCGGTGAACTCGTTAAATTTGACTATAAAGGTTACCAGTCAACGCTGATATAAACTTTCGTTTATTGGCTGTACCAGTTTAAGGTTATCCAGTCAGTTTCAACAGCCAACAGTTCTTGACCGATGGCTACGTAAAAATGTTGTAGAGTCATGAAGATCTTGAAGGTTCCTCCAGTTTTCTAGTAACCTTCAGTCACACATCCCGCAGAGCTGCCAAACTGCGGGGACGCTGGTGGCTGCGTTTCACCGACTGTTCGAAACAGTCCCAGACGGTTTCTATTGTATTAAGATAGGGTGAGTTGGAGAACTAATCGAGATGCTGTTGTCGTCTTGGAAAATGTCCACAGCACGCTCATCATGAAGGTATAGATGAAAAGACACAATTTGGTCTCTGCGTACGTTGAAATCAACATGCTGGCCAACGATCAGGGTAACCTGAATGAGAGCGTCCAAATCATGGCACAGTAAATATCAGCGGGACATCACAGAGCCACCTCTGCCCAGAACTACACCCTCCATACATTGCGGTTTCAGTTCCCCTTCGTCCGACGTGGCACTCTAAGCTTTTCATCATTTGAAACGACGCAAAACCGCCACTTGTCGGACCTAGTCGTCAGCTCCTGTAGTGTCTGTGTTTATTACCTAGTGAAGATGTACAGCTATATGTGCCGCTGGAGTTTCTTTTCCAATGTTATGACCAAAAAAGGTTGAATTGTACCTGCAGGCACTGATGGCAGCAATTACTGTCTAGTTTGAAACTGTCGTCGACAAGGCATGAAACCCGGCTCCGGTAACTGTCGGTGAGGATCTTTTTACCACCACTGCTCTTAGGGGAAGATGCGAAGGAACAGGCAAGTTTCACGGTTGAACGATGGATCACCTTTTTAGCCTTAGACAAATAGGTGAGAAGGTTTATCCTAATCGTTACAAAGAACACCTAATATTCCTGGATTTAGAAGAGCATATGATTCTGTACGCATCAACGCACTGTGCGAAGCCATGGAGCACAGAGGTGTAGAAGCACAACAAATATCAACAATTCTGAGAATATAACACCAGTCGTACGCTGCAGTTAAAGTAGGAAGAAACTTGAGTGAAACATTCCAAACATCGAAAGGACATAGACATGGGCGCAGTACGTCACCGACACTATTAAAAATATATGCATTATATGTTGGAACGGCGGAATCAGTCACGCGGAGGTATGGGAATTTCTTTCCAGCATGGCTTTATCCACTCATTATTTTTTGCGAATGATCAATTACTGATAGCACAAAGTAGAGTTGACGTCAAACGTATGCTAAAGAAGTTAATGGAAGCATTTGAACGAGGTGGGTTTAGAATGAATATGATCAAAACAGAATATCTGGTAGCGGGAGGAGATGGAAGGGATTAGTACTGCCGCAAGGAACAGTTAAAGCTGTAAATTTCCATTGTTTTAGATTCGATTATCCATTCCTCGGGAAGCTGTGAAGCAGATATAGAACGTAGGATCCAGCAGGCAAGAGTAGCAATTAAAATTCTAAATGGAGTGCTGTTGTTGTTGTTGTGGTCTTCAGTCCTGACACTGGTTTGATGCAGCTCTCCATGCTACTCTATCCTGTGCAAGCTTCTTCATCTCCCAGTACCTACTGCAACCTACATCCTTCTGAATCTGCTTGGTGTATTCATCTCTTGGTCTCCCTCTACGATTTTTACCCTCTACGCTGCCCTCCAATACTAAATTGGTGATCCCTTGATGCCTCAGAACATGTCCTACCAACCGATCCCTTCTTCTGGTCAAGTTGTGCCACAAACTTCTCTTCTCCCCAATCCTATTCAATACTTCCTCATTAGTTATGTGATCTACCCATCTAATCTTCAGCATTCTTCTGTAGCACCACATTTCAAAAGCTTCTATTCTCATCTTGTCCAAACTATTTATCGTCCATGTTTCACTTCCGTACATGGCTACACTCCATACAAATACTTTCAGAAATGGCTTTCTGACACTTAAATCTATACTCGATGTAAGCAAATTTCTCTTCTTCAGAAACGCTTTCCTTGCCATTGCCAGTCTACATTTTATATCCTCTCTACTTAGACCATCATCAGTTATTTTGCTCCCCAAATAGCAAAACTCCTTTACTACTTTAAATGTCTCATTTCCTAATCTAATACCCTCAGCATCACCCGACTTAATTCGACTACATTCCATTATCCTCGTTTTGCTTTTGTTGATGTTCATCTTATATCCTCCTTTCAAGACGCTGTCCATTCCATTCAACTGCTCTTCCAAGTCCTTTGCTGTCTCTGACAGAATTACAATGTCATCGGAGAACCTCAAAGTTTTTGTTTCTTCTCCACGGATTTTAATACCTACTCCGAATTTTTCTTTTGTTTCCTTTACTGCTTGCTCAATATACAGATTGAATAACATCGGGGAGAGGCTACAACCCTGTCTTACTCCCTTCCCAACCACTGCTTCCCTTTGATGTCCCTGGACTCTTATAACTGCCATCTGGTTTCTGTACAAATTGTAAATAGCCTTTCGCTCCCTGTATTTTACCCCTGCCACCTTTAGAATTTGAAAGAGAGTATTCCAGTCAACATTGTCAAAAGATTTCTCTAAGTCTACAAATGCTAGAAACGTATGTTTGCCTTTCCTTAATAATTCTTCTAAGATAAGGTCAGTATTGCCTCACGTGTTCCAGTATTTCTACGGAATCCAAACTGATCTTCCCAGAGGTCGGCTTCTACTAGTTTTTCCATTCGTCTGTAAAGAATTCGTGTTAGTATCTTGCAGCTGTGGCTTATTAAACTGATTGTTCGGTAATTTTCACATCTGTCAACACCTGCTTTCTTTGGGATTGGAATTATTATATTCTTCTTGAAGTCTGAGGGTATTTCGCCTGTTTCATACATCTTCCTCACCAGATGGTAGAGTTTTGTCAGGACTGGCTCTCCCAAAGCCGTCAGTAGTTCCAATGGAATGTTGCCTACTCCGGGGGCCTTGTTTCGACTCAGGTCTTTCAGTGCTCTGTCAAACTCTTCACGTAGTATCGTATCTCCCATTTCATCTTCATCTACATCCCCTTCCATTTCCATAATATTGTCCTCAAGTACATCGCCCTTGTATAGACCCTCTATATACTCCTTCCACCTTTCTGCTTTCCCCTCTTTGCTTAGAACTGGGTTTCCATTTGAGCTCTTGATATTCATACAAGTGGCTCTCTCTTCTCCAAAGGTCTCTTTAATTTTCCTGTAGGCAGTATCTATCTTACCCCTAGTGAGATAAGCCTCTACATCCTTACATTTGTCCTCTAGCCATCCCTGCTTAGCCATTTTGCACTTCCTGTCGATCTCATTTTTGAGACGTTTGTGTTCCTTTTTGCCTGCTTCATTTACTGCATTTTTATATTTTCTCCTTTCATCAATTAAATTCAATATTTCTTCTGTTACCCAAGGATTTCTACTAGCCCTCGTCTTTTTACCTACTTGATCCTCTGCTGCCTTCACTACTTCATAGTAGAGCCTGGCAATATCAAAAGAAACAACGAAGAGGATAGTGAAAACGGTAGTGGCAAGTATACTAACATACGGTGCAGGAAGACGGACCCTGAGGGAGTGGCAGAGAAGCTCAATGGTTCAAATGGCTCTTAGCACTACGGGACTTAACATCTGAGGTCATCAGTCCCCTAGACTTAGAACTACTTAAACCGAACTAGCCTAAGGACATCACACACATCCATGCTCGAGGCAGGATTCGAAACTGCGACCGTAGTAGCAGCGCAGTTCCGGACTGAAGCTCCTAGAACCGCTAGGCCACAGCAGCCGGCGCAGAGAAGCAGAGCACAGGCAGAACATATAAGGAGGGCGGCCATGATATCCAGAGCGTATGAAAGAATCAGTAGTGCAAAGAATGCGAAAGAATTCCATTATCGTGAAAGATGGCGAATACAGAGCAACTGCTGAAATCGGCCAACTTCGTTTATGGTGTGGTCATGCTCACATTCAAACGCGATAGCTACTTTCTTCCACTCTGTCATGTCTCCGCGTCTATCAGATTCGCCCCCCTGATTCTGTCCAACAGATTGGTTCATGCGCACTACTTCACCGTTATGGCATTGTAATACACATTCACCACAAAGCTGCTAGCATATTTATCGGTCTGCAACTAGTTTCAGTTTTACTTTGTTTAATAACTATGAAACTGATTTAGTGTAATACTTTTTCAGTACACTTAAATAAACACTATGCCAACGTGAGACAAGAAAATCGCATAATCTTAAACTAAAACATGGCTGTAGCTGCGAAAAGACTGGTATTGGTAACGAAAGACAGAAAGTCTTTGTAGACAGCAGCGGTCGTGATGAAGGCACTTAATAAAAGATCATCAAACGATACACGGACTATGGGGAAACTGGAACAGAAGAGAACCGAAGCATTTGAGATGGGGTGCTACAGTCGAATGTCGAAAATTAGGTGGCCTGATAAGGTAAGGAATCGGAGGTTCTGCGCAGAATCGGAAAGGAGTATGTGGAAAGCACTGACAGGGAGAAGAGACAGGATAATAGGCCATCTGCTAAGACATCAGGGAATGACTTTCTTGGTATTAGAGGGAGCTGTAGAGGGCAAAAGCTGCAGAGGAAGGCGAGATCGAAATATAATGATAATGGCGCGTGGCTAGGGCCTCCCGTCGGGTAGACCGTTCGCCTGGTGCAGGTCTTTCGAGTTGACGCCACTTCGGCGACCTGCGCGTCGATGGGGATGAAATGATGATGATGAGGACAATACAACACCCAGCCGGGAATCGAACCCGGGCCCTTATGATTGATAGTCCGCCATGCTGACCACTCAGCTACAGGGGGCGGACGAGATTGGAATACATCCATCAAATAATTGGGGACTTCGTTTAGAAGAGCCACTCTGAGATGAAGAGGCTAGCACAGGAGAGGAATGCGTGGCGGGCCGCATCAAACCAGTCAGAAGACTGATGACTCAAAAAAAAAAAAGCAATAAAAGGTTAGATTTTAAAAATATACATGTTGCTGTATCACAGTTTAAAAAAAGGAGGACGTTGAGAAAGAACGGTACAATTAAGATGCAATACTAAAAAAGGGTGAACTCCACGGATGATGAGCTCATAAATGAGATTTTTTCATACGTTGTACCACATGATATTCAAATATACGAATCTTAATATCGTCACCATGTATTCAGGATTCCGGGGAACAGTTTCCGACATGTAGTAATCAAATATCCACACCAAGAAGGGAATGATTTCGGAGAGCTCTGTTCGTATATTCTCAGACTAAGACCCCGCCCAACGCGGCCAGTGATCGACGATGACGTTAAAACGTAATTAAAAATGTCTAATAATCTGCGCCGACTGGCGACCTTTGGTTGCTTAACACACTTCGCAGCGCTTTTCTCCGTAAGGGTAATATTATTAAGTAACGGCCGACATTCCAGTCCGCAACGACTAGTGCGTTGTGTCACAACCAGCAATCGATGAGATAATGAACGGCGTGCCCGAGGCTGGAGCGGACTGCCGCGCTTAGCGGCGAGCTAGCTCCCTTTGTGGAACAGGAGATGAAGGGCCTTGCCTGCGGGACCCACGGCCGCGGCAGGAATTCGTTCCTTTTCCAGAGACACGAATCTGGACGGGGCGCCGCGCCGGCGGATTTCCACGGCCGCCGCAGACCTTGTGCCGGATTCCGCTGCCTTTATGTGCTAATTGCGGCCCGCAGGCCGGCGAACTGCATCGCAGCAGCCGCGCCACACCACGCGCCTGTCATTAACTTCTTTCTCTCTGACCTTTCCGCCCTGTGGGCAGTTTCCAGCCAGGCACGTCATCTGACCAGCTCCTCGCATTCTTAACCACGTCACCGTAGCTTACGCAGACAGGACCATTCGGCGGAAAGCGGAGGGACAGTCAGTGCCTTCACGGAAAAATGTTTGCGGTTGCCTGAGGAACCATGATAATATAAAAAAGGGAGGAAGATTTATCTGTTTAGCAAGAGTAATAGAAGGCACATTTCAGACTACCTAACCCATCAAAACGAAAATTTCTGTTCCGACACTGACAATGTTGAGTGTTTATGGAAAAAGTTCAAGGCAATCGTATAAATCGTTTTAGACAGATACGTGCCGAGTAAAACTGTGAGGGACGGGAAAAACCCACCGTGGTTGAACAACAAAGTTAGGAAACTACTGCGAAAGGAAAGAGAGCATCACTGCAAGTTTAAGCGAAGCCAAAACCTCTCAGACAAACAGAAGCTAAACGATGTCAAAGTTAGCGTATGGAGGGCTATGCGTGAAGCGTTCAGTGAATTCAAAAGTAAAATTCTATGTACCGACTTGACAGAAAATCCTAGGAAGTTCTGGTCTTACGTTAAATCAGTAAGTGGCTCGAAACAGCATATCCAAAGCTGTTTCACAGAGGAAGACCGCACTGCAGTTCCTTCTCTAAATCCTCGCACAAACGAAAAAATGGCTGACATAGAAATAAGTGTCCAAGGAATAGAAAAGCAACTGGAATCACTCAACAGAGGAAAGTCCACTGGACCTGACGGGATACCAATTCCATTCTACACAGAGTACGCGATAGAGCTTGCCCCCCCCCCCCCCCCCCCCACCCTTCTAACAGCCGTGTACCGCAAGTCTCTAGAGGAACGGAAGGTTCCAAATGATTGGAGAAGAGCACAGGTAGTCCCAGTCTTCAAGAAGGGTTGTCGAGCAGATGCGCAATTTATAGACCTATATCTCTGACGTCGATCTGTTGTAGAATTTTAGAACATGTTTTTTGCTAGCGTATCATGTCGTTTCTGGAAACCCAGAATCTACTCTGTAGGAATCAACATGGATTTCGGAAACAGCGATCGTGTGTGACCCAACTCGCTTTATTTGTTCCTGAGACCCAGAAAATATTAGCTACAGGCTCCCAGGTAGATGCCATTTTCATTGAATTCCGGAAGGCGTTCGATACAGTTCCACACTGTCGCCTGATAAACAAAGTAAGAGCCTACGGAATATCAGACCAGCTGCGTGGCTGGATAGAAGAGTTTTTAGCAAACAGAACACAGCATGTTGTTCTCAATGGAGAGACGTCTACAAATGTTAAAGTAGCCTCTGGCGTGCCACCGGGGAGTGTTATGGGACCATTGCTTTTCACAATATATATAAATGACGTACTAGATAGTGTCGGAAGTTCCATGCGGCTTTTCGTGGATGATGCTGTAGTATACAGAGAAGTTGCAGCATTAGAAAATTGCAGTGAAATGCAGGAAGATCTGCAGCGGATAGGCACTTGGTGCAGGGAGTGGCAACTGACCCTTAACATAGACAAATGTAATGTATTGCGAATACATAGAAAGAAGGATCCTTTATTGTATGATTATATGATAGCGGAACAAACACTGGTAGCAGTTACTTCTGTAACATATCTGGGAGTATGCGTGCGGAACGATTTGAAGTGGAATGATGATATAAAATTAATTGTTTGTAAGGCGGGTGCCAGGTTGAGATTCATTGGGAGAGTCCTTCGAAAATGTAGTCCATCGACAAAGGAGGTGGCTTACAAAACACTCGTTCGACCTATACTTGAGTATTGCTCATCAGTGTGGGATCCGTACTAGGTCGGTTTGACGGAGGAGATAGAGAACATCCAAAGGAGAGCGGCGCGTTTCGTCACAGGGTTATTTGGTAAGCGCGATAGCGTTACGGAGATGTTTAGCAAACTCAAGTGGCAGACTCTGCAAAAGAGGCGCACTGCATCGCGGTGTAGCTTGCTGTCCAGGTTTCGAGAGGGTGCGTTTCTGGATGAGGTATCGAATATATTGCTTCCCCCTACTTATACCTCCCGAGGAGATCACGAATGTAAAATTAGAGAGATTCGAGCGCGCATGGAGGCTTTTGGCAGTCGTTGTTCTCGCGAACCATACGCGACTGGAACAGGAAAGGGAGGTAATGACGGTGGCACGTAAAGTATTCTCCGCCCCACACCGTTGGGTGGCTTGCGGAGTATAAATGTAGATGTAGGTGTAGGTGATTGAACCCAGGCGTGCTCCTCTTCGTCCGAAGCAAATCAGCGCCAACGAATGTCTTTCGTCAGCGCTCCAAAAATAAAAGACTCGCACGGGAAGGTTCAAAATGGTTCAAATGGCTCTGAGCACTATGGGACTCAACTTCTGAGGTCATTAGTCCCCTAGAACTTAGAACTAGTTAAACCTAACTAACCTAAGGACACCACACACATCCATGCCCGAGGCAGGATTCGAACCTGCGACCGTAGTGGTCTCGCGGTTCCAGACGGCAGCGCCTAGAACCGCACGGCCACTTCGGCCGGCCGCACGGGAAGGGATCGGGACTATATGGAGAAGACAACTGCGAGAATTATCGCACCATCAGCTTCGACAAGGAGAATGGAAAGAAGAATGGAAAGAAATTGAGAATCAGTTAGACGACGATCAGTTTCGCTTTAGGAAAGCTAAAGGCGCCAGAGAGGCATTTTTGACTTTGCTGTTGATAATGGAAGTAAGACTGAAGGCAATCAAGATACGTTCGTAGGAACTGTCGGACAGGAAAACGGCTTTCGACAACGTAATATTTCTCAAGATGTTCGAAATTCTGAAAAGATAAGGGTAAGCTGCAAGGAAAGGGGAGTAATACAGAGGGGTCCAAAAAATGTATCTACTGTTTAAAAGTCCATAACTTGCAAACTAATTGATGGAGTTGTCTCATTTTTGGTGAAAGTGTAGCTTAAAGTCCAACTTAAAGATATTACTGTAGGTGTTCGAAATTGTCACCATTAACATCCAGACACCAACGATGCCGCCGAACTGTAGCACGATCTACTGATTGCAGCGTGTTCAGTTGGATATTTGCACATGAATGTAGGATGGATTCTCGAAGTTCATCCAATGCGCGTGGCTTTTGTCGACAAACGTCGTCATTTAGTGTTCCCCACAGGTAAAAGTCGAGAGGAGTTAGGTCTGGGGTAAGTGGTGTACTCCACAGCAGCTCTACAACCTATACATCTTCCTGGTAGATTTTCGTCGAGATATGCCCTAACACGATATTGGTAGTGGGCTGGGCACCATCTTGTTTAAAGTAAACTCTTCCGTCTCCATACAAGTCTCGGATGGCAAGTAAAATAGATGTCTGGAGCTTCTGAAGGTACACCTCACCAGTAACTGTGCCGTCAAAGAAGACTGGCCAAATCAAGTCCCGGAAAGACAACCCGCACCACACATTTACTCCTGGCAAATTCACGGCTTTGTCTAAATGGATGGCGGCCGGAGTGGCCGAGCGGTTCTAGGTGCTTCAGTCCGGAACCGCGCTGCTGCTACGGTCGCAGGTTCGAATCCTGCCTCGGGCATGGGTGTGTGTGATGTCCTTAGGTTAGTTAGGTTTAAGTAGTTCTAAGTTCTAGGGGACTGATGACCTCAGAAGTTAAGTCCCATAGTGCTCAGAGCCATTTGAACCATTTTTTGTCTACATGGATGTTCGGATTTTCGGCGGCCCAGTAGATGCAATTGCGGCGATTTACTGTACCGCTGAGTTTCAGCTGTGCCTCATCAGACCACACAATCATCTCTGCAAACTCTTCATCGTTGCGCTCCATGTTAGTAAACCACTCGCAGTTCACGGGCACACTGTCTCACAGACTTCTGTGGTGAGCGAGTGAGTTGTTGTTAACACACGACGGAAGTTAGCTGGACTTGTTACTGTTACAGCTCGTCCAGATCGTTGTTTGTGTACCACTTTAACACAGCCTTCGGCTTCAAATTTGTTTCGAATGCGACGAATCGTTAAACGTGTCGGTGGCTTTGTTTGATACTCATTTCGCCATTGCCGTTGAACCTCATTATTGTTTTCGTACTTAAAATACCATTTCAAAACTGACTTCCTTTCATCGAATGTAAGCCTTGCGTCAGCCATGTTAACTCGAGTACCTAGGTTCAACTAAGAACAAATCACTGACTATCTGGCGACTGTCATCTGACAAAACAAAACAACACAATACAACGCTTGTGTGGCGATTGCCGGAACTACAAACTATTACACTACCAAAGATGAGGCAACTCCGTCAATAGTTTGCCAGTTTTAGTTAGTTTTAAACAGTGGATTAATTTATTTGGGCTGTATATACAATATGTATAAAAACGAAGAGAGAAAAGTGGAAGTGAAAGACACAGAACGAAGAGCAAGGATATAAGACAGGGATGGAAGCTTTCGCCCTTGTTGTTGAGTCTGTACGTCGAAGAAGCGATGACGATAGTAAAAGAAAGCTTCAAGAGTGCGATTAAAATTCAAGATGAAGGGATGTAAACGGTAAGATTCGCTGGTGGTGTAAATTTCGTGTCATTTTGGAAGTCAGATCAGGAAGCTGGAGAGATCTGAAGAGATTGACCGTTCTTTCCACCAATCTGTCGTCTTCTAAAGCTGTGTCCCCATCGCAGAAGACAGCTCGGCGTGGAATCTTCTTCGGCAGAGGCTGCTATGCTGTCAATTAGAACCCATAATTGCGCTTTTTGTGGGATGCCACTTGTCCAGGTTAGTATCTGTCTCTACAGAGGGCAAGGTCTGTAGTACTGACAATGATGGTATGTGACACTTATCATTAATGTTTCCTGCTTCGTTATTATTCAAATATTCACACATTTTACACAGTTTTTTTTACAAAACTCGACATAGCTTTCTTAATTGTATGGTAACTTTTCCATCCAACATCTGAAATATTGTATAAATTATGTGACTATTACATATTCACATCTAAGTAACGCACGATACTGAGTTACGTGTCCTACCCTCCACAGCGCCCGAAACAGAGATACGTGTCCGGTCCTGCGGAACGCCCGAAACAGAGTAACTAGCTCAGCCGAAGTACTCCCAGGTGAAAGTCACCCAAAGGCGTCCGAAGTACTTCAGCTGCAATGTCGTTACTCTCACGTTTCTCAAAAGATAAGTATTTTAAAAACTGTACAGACAAATGGTTCTCACATACTACCGCGCAATTCACACACTATAATCTCAGTACTGTAACATGCTCTGCCGGAAGTGCTCGTAAACTGGGGCCAGTCCCAGAACAATAGCAAATTGCCCAATCATATAAGAGTACCGATTACGAATTATCCATCACAGTGACTCCTAAGCTCACTCGTAAAAGCAACCACAGTTAGCGCTCATGCTGCCACGTGTCTCTGCCATGCTGCGTCTGCAGGAAGCAGCTTGTGCTTCACAACATACAGTCAACCGAGGTACATGCAGGGTGACAATTATTGAACGATATGGAAAAAAATACGTAAATCAGTTAAAAACTACGGCGTGCGCACACTTTATTCAATATGTAAACGTCACTACGGATATTCCTGAGACGCCTTGCTAAACCTGCAGGACAGGACAAGTAATAGGAATTGTGGGAGGGGGCCAGAATGAGCAGCTGCCAGTTACACTCCAAACATAACACTTTATTTAGTTGTCCAAACATTACAGCGCAACTTCTAGGCTTGCCTATCGACTGAAAACGTCTTTAATTCTAAAACGGCTGAAAGCTCATGAATTAAATACAACTGCTATAAATATTTTTTTTTTAAACAGAAGGCTTTAGGCTTTAACCTTAAATAGTATTTACGGCTAAGCGATGTAAGACTTGACTAGTCAGAGAGATTAAGTTTTTTAAAAGCGGCTAAAGGCCGATAAATTTAAAACAACATAACTACAATAACCTTTCAACAGGCAGAAGACCCGAGTTTTATGACCAATAAATAGTATTTTAGCCCAAGTGATGTAAGACTTGATAAGTAAGAACCCAAAATTTTAAAGAGGCTGAAGGGCGATCATTTTAAGAACAATACAACTACGATAAATTTTGAACAGGCAGAAGACCCACAGCTTTATCTTGAAAGAATGTAATACTTGATAAGTAAGAACCTTATAACTTAAAGCTGCTGAGGGCCCACGCTTTTAAAAAAAACGATTCAACTACAGTAAATTTTCAACGGGTAGAAAGCCCACAGCTTTATCTTCCAAAAGATAATACTTGATAAGTAGGATCCCCAAAACTTAAAGCGGCTGAAGGCTGAAGGCCGATGCTTTTAAAAACAATACAATAAATTTTCAACAGGCAGAAGGCCCAAGCTTTATCTTCAGACAACGTAAGACTAGCCCTATTTAGAAAAACTTACTTTTAAAACGGCTGAAGGCCTTTGATTTTAAAAACACAATTACAAGTATACAAATTCCAACCATCGGCTATGAGCCATTAAAAATACACAATTAAACTCTAACAAGAAAGGCAGTATAGGCAACGGCGCTCAAAAGTTTCCAGGGGGCTCGGTCTGCCCCTGAAATCTTTACGTTCGCTTAGGTGAGACAAGAAGTCGGCCCAACTATACTCGATACGCCGGCAACACAACTGAAAGACAGTCAGGGACCCAGCGGCAAGACGACTTGCTAACCACCGACCAGTATACGAGAATTCCAAAGCCCAAATGTTACAGACGTAGCAGCCCACAACCAAAAATACATTAAGCTGTCAAGAACTACACACCTTGTTGGACAGCGCCAACAGGTGAGGAAAGGACACTGCCTAAATTTACGTCAGCGATCAGGGCAGGTAACCGGAACACTAACGGCCACAAGGCAGAAAATTCCGCTGGTGCACTTGAATTTCCAACCGACAAATACAGATAATTCCACCACATGGCGGCTAAATCTTGACCAACTCGAAGACTCGCTGTTGCTCCCAGGAATACCGCCAACAGCGAACCACCAACCAAGGGGACAACGTGAACAGACGTGGCTTCGGTAATTAAATCGCCACTCAACTTTCATGTCCTGGGTCGGTGAGCCACGAACCTCGTAGCACTCGCAACAGGTCCCACATGCTCCGACACTGTGTAGAGACCCCCAGCGGGCCCGGCTGACTGCGCCGCCCGGACACTTGCTTGCTGATCCACTCCAACTGATCGACTCATTGCCCGTACGCCGACAACATTTAAAACAAGTTGTCAGTGGAAATGACACCAACTACACACACAGTTTTACAAACACTTGAAGGGCTTGAACGACATTCAGCAGTGGCTGTGCAATCACGAAGACAAATCGGGTGTAGATACACACACACGCAGCCAACCCATAAGCGATCGGCGAGCCAATTTACGTCGTCCAGCAGAACGACCGACCGACGATCCACGAAAACCGTCCTCGGCTCAAGTGATGCGTGGCGGCAACGGTCCAGCGAGCCATGGACATCCAGGCCTCACTGCTGCGCAAACCCGACTCAACTAGTGCCGCGTTCCAACTCCACGACTGGCAGGTCCAGACCGCCGTCCTGGCACGTTCCAACTGACTCCACGATAGACGACATCCGGGAGGTAATAGCAGTGCAGCAAAGATAACACGTGAGGGCTATATCGATAGGCGCTGCTGCTGCCGCTGACGGGCAAACAAAGCAGCAACTCAGTGACAACGGAAATTGTAACTAACATAACGAGGTGGCAGCACGAAAAAAACAGGATGTACAATAAGAGATGGCACGAGCGCGAACAACGCACGACTCAATTCGGATTTAGTTTATGACATGTTTTACATGCCTGCCATCAATGGCGACGATGTGGCGCAGACGAATAGCGTAATTCTGTATGGCCCACTGAAATGTCGGAACATCGATGCTGTCGATGACCTCCTGACTGGCTGTTTTCAGCTCCGCAATGGTTTTGGGGTTATTGCTGTGCACCTTGTCTTTAATATAGCCCCACAAAAAGGGGTCGCACGTGTTCAGATCCGGAGAACATGGCGGCCAATCGAGAGCCATGGTAGTGGCCTCTGGGTACCCCAGAGCCAGACTGCGGTCTCCAAATTGCTCCTCCAGGACATCAAACACTCTCCTGCTTCGATGGTGTCGAGCTCCGCCTTGCATGAACCACATGTTGTCGATATCTGTGTCACTTTGGATAATGGAGATGCAATTGTCCTCCAAAACCTTCACGTGTCTTTCGGTTGTCACCGTTCCTTCAAGACATATCGCACCCATTATTCCCTGAGTTATAAGAGTTATAAGAGTCGAGGGACATGAAAGGGAAGCAGTGGTTGGGAAGGGAGTAAGACAGGGTTGTAGCCTCTCCCCGATGTTGTTCAATCTGTATATTGAGCAAGCAGTAAAGGAAACAAAAGAAAAATTCGGAGTAGGTATTAAAATTCATGGAGGAGAAATAAAAACTTTGAGGTTCGCCGATGACATTGTAATTCTGTCAGAGACAGCAAAGGACTTGGAAGAGCAGTTGAACGGAATGGACAGTGTCTTGAAAGGAGGATATAAGATGAACATCAACAGAAGCAAAACAAGGATAATGGAATGTAGTCTAATTAAGTCGGGTGATGCTGAGGGAATTAGATTAGGAAATGAGGCACTTAAAGTAGTAAAGGAGTTTTGCTATTTGGGGAGCAAAATAACTGATGATGGTCGAAGTAGAGAGGATATAAAATGTAGGCTGGCAATGGCAAGGAAAGCGTTTCTGAAGAAGAGAAATTTGTTAACATCCAGTATTGATTTAAGTGTCAGGAAGTCATTTCTGAAAGTATTCGTATGGAGTGTAGCCATGTATGGAAGTGAAACATGGACGATAAATAGTTTGGACAAGAAGAGAATAGAAGCTTTCGAAATGTGGTGCTACAGAAGAATGCTGAAGATTAGATGGGTAGATCACATAACTAATGAGGAAGTATTGAATAGGATTGGGGAGAAGAGAAGTTTGTGGCACAACTTGACCAGAAGAAGGGATCGGTTGGTAGGACATGTTCTGAGGCATCAAGGGATCACCAGTTTAGTATTGGAGGGCAGCGAGGAGGGTAAAAATTGTAGAGGGAGACCAAGAGATGAATACACTAAGCAGATTCAGAAGGATGTAGGTTGCAGTAGGTACTGGGAGATGAAAAAGCTTGCACAGGATAGAGTAGCATGGAGAGCTGCATGAAACCAGTCTCAGGACTGAAGACCACAACAACAACAACAACAACAACAACAACATTCCCTGACTGGGCATTTCACACCACACAGCCACCGATTGACGGTGAAAAGACTTCTCGGTCGCGAAATGCGGGTTCTCAGTCCTCCAAATGCCCCAATTTAGCTTACTGACGAACCCATCCAAATGAAAATGGCCGACAATAAGACGCGATCGTGCACACACTAATTCCCATCATTCCCAGCTGCCAACCGTGCAGTTCGAACGTCTTAATGCAAACCGTTCAGAAGCTATGACGATATAATTTCATGTAGTTCCATAATTGTCACCCTGTAGATAACTGGTATGAAGACATGCGTAGTCGGGATATTCGTAAGCATCACTGTGCCCGCCCGACCGCCAATAAGTCACTGTCTTCTCTCACTTCAGTCCACCCACCGACAGTCACGCGGTATTCTGCAATATATCTGTTTCAGCGACATTGTCGCCTTGTAGTTACGCAAAGATGAAGAGCACAAGAGAGATCAGCGTGAAGTGTCACGCGATACCAGTCTTGGGCTTGAAACCCTCAGAAAGAACAAAACCGCACTGTCATTAATTTCATATTTGACAAATAAAATTTCAGTTCAAATCAGACAATGAAGAATGGAGAACTTAATGACTGCACATTCTGGACCACAGAAGATAACCTGCACGTGTGAAAGTCAATAAAATCTTACAAATAAAGAATGGCCAGGTCAAAGTGCAGTTTGGGACAAAAAGTTAATGAACATCTTTTATAGATGACATTAATTAAGTGACCCTGCAATAACACAACACACTGATACAATATAAGTTTCATTGATTTACGCTGCAGACAAAAAAAAAAGAGCAACTTCCAGAAGCGCAGGTAGAAACCAAATGAGACTTCACACATTGAGAGCTTACTATCAAGTGATACCATTTCAATCATTACAAAATCAACTGTAGTTTACAAAGAACTTGGCAGTGTCAGCACATTGCACCACGTATAGCCTGGGCGCAAGCACCGATTCAGTTGGAAAGGGTTTCATAAAACTGTTGTATCCTCTACTGCCAAAAACTGGCGCACAACTGTTGTAACTTGTCTTTGATATCCTGGATATCCTGACAACCGAGCTAGTCCCACACATGTTCCATAGGAGGCAGTATCTTGCTGACCATGAGACTACGACATCACCTAGCATATAATTAATAGAAAAACGAGCCATATGTGGACGGACATTGTAGTGTTGACAAATGGCAGCACAATACTGTCACCAGAGAGGAAACATGTGAGGACGCAGGATGTTTGTACTGCACCGTCAAACAGTCAAGAGTTCCCTGAATCAGTAACAACCGTGACCTGAAAGGCATACCAAGTGGCTTCCCACAACATAGTCACCCTGGCGACACAAAGAATGAAGATGTAGAATGGTACTAAAGTTAGTTTCATTTAAAAAGTCTTAAGAGTTTTCAGGTAAAAGATTCGGAGGAAACACTTATCAGCATGATCCAAAGAAGAGCAGCACGTTTGGTAACAGGTTTATTTAGTAAGTGCGAAAGCGTCACGGAGATACTCGGGCAACTCCAGTGGCACACGCTGCAAGAGAGGCGGTCTGCATCACGGTATGGTGTCCTGTTAAAGTTACGAGAGCGTGTGTTCCTGCAAGAGTCAAACAAATCTTGCTTCCGCTATGAGTATCTTACGAAAATAAAATCAAGATGTAAAACGTAAATAAAAAATTAAAAAAATAAACCCACACACAAATACAATCATGCTCATAAATTAAGGATAACGCTGATACATGGTGAAATAACGCTCTGATGAGCGGCTTGAGGGTTTAAATCACCTCGGGGTATGACCGTGCAGTGCATTTGACCTGCGGTCGTCGCACGGTGGCGCTGGCAGCAGTCCACGTACGCAGAGGTGTGTTGGTGCATGTCAGAGTACGGTGCAGCGAGTAAGTGTGCAGACGTATTCAGACGTGCTAATGGTGACTGTGTGTTGAAAATGGTTCAAAGAACACATATTGATGACGTTATGAGGGGTAGAATACTAGGGAAACTGGAGGCTGGTCAAACAAAGCAGATCGTAACACGGGCCCTCCGTGTGCCACAAAGTGTGACCTCAAGATTATACAGGAAACGTTTCCAGGTGCTACAGTTCGGGACGTACACAGTGTACCACACCACAAGAAGACCGATATCTCACCATCAGTGCCCGCAGACGGCCACGGAGTACTGAAGGTAGCCTTGCTCGGGACCTTACAGGGACAGTTGTCTCCCGACACAGTCTACAGACGACTCAACAGACATGGTTTATTCGCCCAGAGACCTGCAAGGTGCATTCTTCTGACCCATGGTCACAGGAGAGCCTGTAAAGCCTGGTATCAAGAACAAAATACATTGTCACTGGAACAGTGGTCCCAGGTTGTGTTCACGGACGAGTCCACGTGTAGTCTGAACAGTGATTCTCCCCGGGTAATCATCTGGCGTGAAACAGGAACCAGATACCAACCCCTTAATGTCCTTGAAAGGGACCTGTATGGAGGTCGCGGTTTGATGGTGTGGGGGTGGGATTATGATTGGTGCACGTACACCCCTGCATGTCTTTGATAACTGTAACAGGTCAGGTGTATCGGGTCGTCTTTTTGCACCAGTATGTCCGCCTTTTCAGGGATGCAGTGGGTCCCACCTTCCTCCTTATGGATGATAACGCACGGCGCCACCGAGCTGTCACCGTGGAGGAGTACCTTGAAGCAGTAGTATCAGGCGAATGGGGTGGCCTGCCTGTTCTCCAGATCTAAACCCCATCGAGCACGTCTGAAATGCTCTCAGTCGACGTATCGCTGCACGTCTTCAGACCCCTACGACACTTCAGGAGCTCCGACAGGCACTGGTGCAAGAATGGGAGGCTATACCCCAGCAGCTGCTCGACCACCTGATCCAGAGTATGCCAACCGGTTGTGCGGCCTGTGTACGTGTGCATGGTGATCATATCCTATATTGATGTCGGGGTACATGCGCAGGAAACAGTGGCGTTTTGTAGCACATGTGTTTCGGACGGTCTTCTCAACTTATCACCAATACCGTGGACTTAAAGGTCTGTGTCGTGTGTGTTCCCTATGTGCCTATGCTATTAGTGCCAGTTTTGTGTAGTGCGACGTTGTGTGGAAGCACATTCTGCAGTTATCCTTAATTTATGAGCATGAGTGTATTTTAAACTAAGCGTCGTCGCGTCGGGAGACCGCTAAGTAAACAAACAAAAGAAAAGAAGCTAACAGCAGGTATCCTTTCTAGAACAGCATACTTCTATATTGCTGGGTATAAGCCTATTCTGTTTCGCGTCTTCTCCTCCAGTCCTGCGCGTCTCGCGTCCACGCATCAAAACGGCTAGTGAAGTTGTAATTACTTATTATATACGACATGAAAAACAATCCGTCCTTAATTACCCTAACATTGTCAAAGAATAGAGTTACGTATTTATTTCAGATCAAATTTTTACATAATTACGCACGAACTTCACAGAAGCTCTCCTGCGAACTGTGAAGTTTGGAAAGTAGGAGACGTGGTATTTGGGGAAGTGAAGCTGTGAGGACGGGGGTAGCTCAGTTGGTAGAGCACTTGCCCGCGTAAAGCAAAGGTCCCAAGTTCGAGTCTCGGTCCGGCACACAGTTTTAATCTGCCAGGAAGTTTCATCTCATCTGCAATTTATGTGTTTAATTTTTTAATTCACACGTACATTCATTGAGTTTGTTTTAGTATATATTTACGTAATTTAGGTAACGTACGCAGTAAGCGGTGGTGATAATTCTAAATCAAGTCGAAAGAAAGTGGGCTGCCATCGCGCTCTCTTGCAATAGGTACCTAAACTATTAGGGCAACATAATTTGATTTAGTACTGTCTTGTGAACCTCAAAAGGAACTACACAAACGTCTGCGAGAGGCTACGTTTATATTTTACAGCTGATTCAAAATCAGCCATTTTCTGCTTTGTAGGTGTTGAAAAGGGCGACTTCAAAAGATAAAAATCACCATTCGTGGTCAACCGTAAAAGAGAAGTGTATGTTCACTCAGAATTTTATCTACAGCTACATCTACATAGCTACTGCGCAAGCCACCACACGGTGTGTGGCGTAGGGTACTGTGTCACACTACTACTTATTTTCTTTCCCGGTCTACTCATAAATCGAGGGAAAACGACTGTCTGAATGCATCTGTATGAAGCCTAATTTCTCGTGTGTTGTCTTCGTGGTCCTTACGCGTAGTTTACGTTGGCGGCAGTAGAATTATTTGGCAGTCAGCTTCAACTGTAGATCTTCTAAATTTTCTCCATAGCGTTCCTCGAAAAGAATGTCGCCTTCCCTCAAAATGGTTCAAATGGCACTATGGGACTTAACATCTGAGGTCATCTGTCCCCTAGACTTAGAGCTACTTAAACCTAACTAGGCTAAGGACATCACAGACATCCATGCCCGAGGCAGGATTCGAACCTGCGACCGTAGCAGCAGCGCGGTTCCGGACTGAAGGGCCCAGAACCGTTCGGCCACAGCGGTCGGCCGCCTTCCCTCCAGCGATTCGCATTTGAGTTCGTGAAGCATCTCCGTAACACGTGCGTGTTGCTCGAACATACCGGTAACAAACTTGGCAGCCCACCTCTGAATTGTTTCGACGTCCTCCTCCAATCTGACTTCGTACGGATCCCAAACACTCGCGCAGTATTCAATAATAGGTCGCACCTGCGTCCTGTATCCGGTCTCTACAGATGAACCGCACTTTCCTAAAATTCTCCCAACAAACTGAAGTTGATAATTCACCTTCCCTACCACAGTTCTCAAATACTCGTTCCGTTTCGTATGGTTTTGCAACATTATGCTCAGGTATGTAATCGATATGACTGCGTCAAGCAGTACACTAATAATGCTGTGTCGAAACAGTACAGGTTTATTTTCCCTACTCATCTGCATTAACTTACATTTTCCCACATTTAGAGCTAGCTGCCATTCATCACACCCACTAGAACATTTATCTAAGTTATCTCGTATCTACAATTAAATGAATACCCGTAGCTGCACACAGACTTGATATAAGTAAATGGGGACAGCTGAAAATGTGTGCCCCAATCGGGACTGGAACCCGGGATCTCCTGCTTACATGCCAGACGCTTTATTCGTCTGAGCCACCGAGGACACAGAGGATAGTGCGACTGCAGGGACTTATCTCTGGCACGCCTCCCGTGAGACCCACATTCCCAAACTTATTGTCCCGCACTATATTCATAGTGCGCCTGCCTATTATACTCATTACTCGCGGCTTGCTGCCGATTCCCGTAAGAGTTATACGCGCAGAATAAGATGGTCAAATGGCCGGTGAGCCGTAACTATATATATATATATATATATATATATATATATATATATATATATATATATATATATATATATATATATATATATGAAGATGGTATCTGTTCTTTCGGGCATGTCCGAAAGAACAGATATGTCCGATAGAACAGATGCCATCTTCATATATATATTGTATCTTTCTACAGTTACTCATCTTCGACACCTTGTCGTACACCATAGCATTATCAGCAAACAACCGCAGATTCCTGCCCACACCGTCCATTAAATCACTTACATATATAACGAGAGCTGCATCAAACCAGTCTCAGGACTGAAGACCACAACAACAACAACATATAGAGAACAACAGCTGTCCTATCACACTGCGCTTCGGCATTTCTGACGACACCCTAGTCTCTGATGAACACTCGCCGTCGAGGACAACGTACTGGGTTCGAGCCACATATCTGTGAACTCACTCCACATGGTCGTACCTTCGTTAACACCATGCAAAGGCGCACATGTCAAACGCTTTCCGGAAATCTAGAAATATGGAATATGCATGTAGCCCTTCATCCATAGTTCGCAGGATATCACGCGAGAAAAAGCTACTGAGTTTCGCACGAGCGATGCTTTCTAAAACCATGCTGATTCGGAAACATAAGCTTCTCAGTTTCAAACAACTTTGTTATATTTGAACTGAGAATATGTTCAAGATTTTGCAGCAAACCGAAGTTAGGGATATTGGTCTGTAATTTTGCTGGTCCATCCTTCTGCCCTTCTTGTGCACAAGAGTCGCCTGCGCTTTTCTCCAGTTGCTTGGGACTCTTGTGCTGGGCAGGAAATCTGTGGTAAATGTAAGCTAGGTAAGGGGACCAGTGCTGTAGAGTACTCATTGAAAAACCAAACTGGGATTCCATCCGGACATAGTGAGTTTCTTGCTTTCAAATCTTTCAGTCGTTTTTCTACTCCATGGGTGCTTATTGCTGTATCGTCCATACGGGAGTCTTCCCATTGATCAAATGACACTATGTTTGTACTATTCTCTTGCGTGAACGATTTCTTAAATGCTAAATTTAAAACTTCGGCTTTTGCTATCTTAACTGCCACACCAGACTGACCAACAAGGGACTGAATGGAAGCGTTAGACCCTCTTAACGATTTTATGAACGACCAGAATTTTCTAGGGCGCTCTGCTAGATTTTTTGCTAAGGTATGGCGGTGGTAGTTTTCACAGACGCACGAAGCTCTACTAACTTTTGCTTGTCGTCATTTGTCCGTTCTGATTTGAATTGAGAGCGTAGTATCCTCTGTTTCTTCAATATCTTCCGAGTTTAATTATTAAACCATGGTGGGTCTTTTCCATCCTTTATCCAATTTATAGGCACATAATCCTCCATACCAGGACTTACAATCTGCTTGAACTTTGCCCATAATCGCCGGCCGTTGTGGCCGAGCGGTTCTAGGCGCTTCAGTCCGGAACCGCGCGACTGCTACGGCCGCAGATTCGAATCCTGCCTCGGCCATGGATGTGTGTAATGCCCTTAGGTTAGTTAGGTTTAAGTAATTCTAAGTTCTCGGGGACTGATGACCTCAGCTGTTAAACCCCGTAGTGCTCAGAGCCATTTGAACCATTTCAATTTTGTCCATAATCCCTCTACGTCTATCTCACTGGAACTAAGTCACGCCAGTTCACTCTCTAAGTGAGATGCTAACAATTGCTTACCTGCTCTGTTTAGCAGAAACACACTCCTAGTCTTCTTTGGACAGCTTTCAGAAAATATGTTCAAAATTATTTCACACAACTGTCTGTCTGTACCACCCGGAATGAATGCATAGACATCCCAGTTTAACTCGGTAGGCTAAGGTCGCCTCCACTAGCATTTCATGATCTTAGTATTTACCCGCTAGTGGCCTTAAACTTTATTTGAATGACTCTAGAACTGCCACATTGGAATCGGGTGGCGGGTAAAAACATCCACCAAATAACTTGGTTTCATCACGTGACCTCAACAGAGAAAATATTTTTGTCAACTGCAATGAACACTCCCGCTCCTATGGCCTTTAATCTGTCTTTGCTACCGCAACCGCGCTGCTGGTACGGTCGCAGGTTCGAATTCTTCCTCGGGCATGGATGTGTATGATGTCCTTAGGTTAGTTAGGCTTAAGTAGTTCTAAGTCTAGGAGACTGATGACCTCAGATGTTAAGTCCCATAGTGCTGAGAGCCATTTTTTGTCTTTCCTATGTACGTTCCATGGCTCGCCAAATATCTAGAAGCTTCAGCCAGATCTCGGTCCCAAGAATAATCTGAGCGCAAGAGCTTTCATGGAGGGCAGTAAATTCGGGAACTTTTTTACGAATACTTCGATAGCTTACTGATAACATTTTCATAGTCGAAGTGTTTTCACTCTGAACACGGTCTGACTTCCCTTGGTGTGTGTCAACTGGTGAGTGTTCATCAGAATATCTCGGGCTACTGTCCAGCCTAAAAAACCGTCATACCCACCACACAAGTATTCTGCTACGCGAGTAGCTGCTTCCTTTGTGTAGTGCACCCCTGACATATTAAGGGGAGTCCTACAAATCCCCTCACTATAACGCAGGTACATAAATCTGCAGCCGAGATCATCACAGAGTCGACGAAGCCTTTGGATGAGACCCTCCAGTTGGCTCCAGACCGAAGGATCCCGAGCAACTCTGGGAATGATGCTACAAATTTCGAGCTCTGCTTGCGCCCCGTGCCAGACCAGCGGCCTTTACTACCTCCGCCAGCCACCTGTACGAACTGAGGATCGCCTCAGAAGCCACCCGACAGGCGTCGTTGGTGCCGACGTGAGCCACAAACTGCAGACGACTGCACCCTGCACGCTCGATAGCAACAGGCAGGGCAGGGCAGGTTTCCCCAACAGACTTACCAAGTGGACATCGGCTTTCTTTCCAGCCCCGAACGCCGAGGGGCTCCATAGAACCCCCAACGTTGGAGCTCTTGATAACTAGTAAACCTCTTCCATCGTGTGCACGCTCTCAGCGTGAATGGGCGTGGCCAGACGGCCAGTCCTCCGCCTCGAGCGTTACCGGCCGTCACTCAACCTGCGCTGACAGCAGTTCCACTGCGTTGGGTACACTAGGAGCTGCCTTGGTAGCAGAGCCCGTGGGCAAAACACGTGACACCAATACACCCCGAGACAGTAGCCTGATGGTGACTGACAGTAGTCGAAAACGGATTCAGCTGTTCGCGAACTGCGGTGATCTCCTCTTGTGTCCACACACAGCACGCACACATCCTACCCATACTGGCAAGACTAACCAAGGAAGGAAACGATAAAAGCAGACAGAATCCTGATGTGATACCAATCGACCCTGATGCGTTAATGAGCTACGTAGCTGGCTGTTCAGTGAGCAAGTACTGCGCTACTGAGCTCATCGCCCCTGCCCGGAATTTACGGGAATCAGGTGACTTGTGCGTGCAGATGTAGTGCCAACTCCCTCCAGAGACCTAGCAAGGCGTCATTGCTTGCGCACCACGACGCGTCGCCGCTGTTACCCGTGCCAAAGGTGCTACCCTTACAAAAACATCAGACTGAACCTCTTAAACATAACAACACGCACAAAATTTAATAAATACGCTACGAGGAAAAGACAAAGACTTCCTTGTCACTCTGTAGATGTGTATCATCCGAGAGCTGCGGCCTGATTTTTGACCTCTGCAGTCTGGTACTACGTAGCTTGATGCAACTGTTATGTATTACGTAGCATACATGAAGAGAGAGCGCTGGCGGAAAACATTTTTACTTAACCCAGATAGTCCTGAATTATTTTTTTTTCAAAATTGATTTATTTCTTATCTACATTTATTCACAAGGTTGTAAGGAAGAAAGTAAAAACATTTTTGAGTATTTATTTTTATTTAGTGTTTCCAAAAATGGGCGTCCTTCCAGAAGGATGTCAGGACAATAAGAGAACATGTTTTTAAAGTATATGACATTGCACAATTGACTTGTTTTGGTTTTTATACTTTCAAATAAACATAAATAAATTTGAATTATGGGCTAAAACAGCTAATAAATACAAAAAACAAAGAAAATAACCTATACACATATTTTATGCACTAGTATGATTAGACAAAAAGCAACAAACGTGAAGTGGTTGTCACATTTTAGGCACATAGAAGTAGTTTTTCTGTGGCAACTTCGACATTTCAGCTGCTTCTTCTTTTTTGTTATCTCGTCCGTTGGTAATTTAGCAACATAATGTTTTCTTCCAACAAATCTAGAATATAGTTTTGCCCTCTTACTAGGACGTCCTCTGCTGGTAGTGACTCTTTTGGTACTTTCAAGATTTGCAGTGACAATTCGACGACTAATGTCAGATTATCTATGGGTTCTTCGTTGTGCTTGTAAAGATCCCAGGCATTTTGCTCTGCAATGTCTATAAAATGTGCAATGATCGGGAAATACCACTTTTTCCCTCTTATGGAGCGTCAGCGTCAGCTCGATCTATGCCTCCCATATGAGTATTGTAGGAGTGTAATAAGTTAGGTTGAAGCACGCTAATCCTTTTCTTTTGTTCCCTGGAAAATCTTGCTACAGAGCGTAGTGGTTGCATTCTGTCAAAGTTGGTGGCTACAGTAACAACATTGTTGTCATTCCAACGTACAATGGAAATCCCAGATGCTGAGTCAGAACAAATTGCATATGATCCTCTATTTTCTTTTATCATTTTATCTGCAGATGATAGAGTACAATTCTTAACTCTGTTTCCTCTTATTGTTCCTGATGCTTCCAAGCCCCTCTCTTTTAGGTCATGTAGCGCAGTAGCATTGAGCTGACTTGCTGGTAATTTATCTACGCTTGGATTTTCTTCAGCACCCAAATCTTCACCTGTTACGTCATCAGTTGAATTTAGAGTAGGTGTAATGTTACATTCACACCAGTATTAGGTATTTCCTCATCTTTTGATTCTAGCATGTCCAAAAGTTCCATCAGTGTACATCGTTTTCTGTGAATACAAAATGGCAACACATTAACCTGACGTCCTTCTGGAAGGACGGTTGAAAACATAATTGAATTACAACTGACGAAAACTTTCAATCATAATATGAACCCATAAATAATATAGGTTAATTCCTTAAGATATTATATGACAAGTTTAAGAATTATTGACGCAATATGAAAGAAAATATACATACCCATCGATGACAAGGTCAGTCAGTTCGTCCATGGTATTATCGGCCCTATTTTCAAGACACAGTTTCTCACTCACTATGAATGACAGCGTCAAATTGACTGTCGCAGCGCGCAACTGACTCTGCCTACTTCATATAACAATGTGTCACAGTCAGTTGCAACAATGCGTTATTTGCAAAAATAAGTAATTTCAACAGTGAGTGACGCCGTCCTTCCAGAAGGACGTCAGGGTTATCTGGGTTAATTTAGCTGATGAAATTTAAACGGCTGAATAGACTTACATGAAACATAACGTGGAACCACTCCTAGACTATTAAACCAGCTTTCAAATAAAAAATATGCATTGAATTCGAACCTTTCGTTCGGGAGCTACGGTGTCAGAGATTGATACACAGATGCACACGTTGAACTTGTAACACCTTTCTGTTTGTATCGGAGGATGAGATCTAGAGAGATTTGAGCCCGCGCGGAGATTTATCAGCGGTCGTTCTTCCCTCGAATCGCGACTGCAACAGGAAAGCGTGGAACTGACAGTGATACACGAAGTACGCTCCGTCACACACCGTACAACGGCTTTCGTGATATAGACGAATATGTGGGAATGACACATCGTTACTGCTCTCTGCGACATTCGACCTAAACAGCGTCCCTTTAGCATCAGGAGGGAAACATGCAACACGCCACTCATGCCTGCCGCTATAACTGCTGCTTAAGGAAACACATTCACTATCCTCGGAACCTGTCCCTGCGTGAGTCTCTGGTCAGCATCTCGTAACGGGAGCGACATGTTTTGTGGAATAGAAGGACGGCCCTCACAAAACACGACCGTGACCCAGATTTGGAGTAACAGAAGAAGAAGAAGAAAACGAATACCCGTGTTTGGCGGCAGTGAGGCCGCGCCGGCGGTTGGCGACGGGCGGTCGTGAAAGGTGAGCACCAGCAGCGTGACCCGTCGCCTCCCGTATATCGATGGCGATGTCGATCTCGGCGATAGGCCCGCCACGCCTGCCGACGCCGACGACCAGGATTTCGACAGGCCCGCGCGCGGGTTGCCGACGCCGCGGTGGGAAACGCCAGCGGCTGCCGTGAGCTCAGCGCGTCGCCAGCCAATATGGCCGCGAGGCACGGGAAAGTCGGCTGCAGCATACAAGCAACTTCCAGCTATATTAACCCTTTCACTGCTCCAGACGTAAACAGACGCTAATCGTTTCAGTGCTCCAGACGTGTATATATACTATTTGCTGTAAGAAAATACAGCGGTTCCCTGCTACAGTCGTATAGTTACGTATAACGCCGACAATCGGGCCAGCAAGTCGGAGGTAATTGTTGCGCAAGTATGCAGTTTTATTGTTGGAATACTAGGAAATGCCTGAATGACTATTGAATGCTGAATTCTCTTTCTGCTGAGTTCATTCGTATCGCTATATTACCTAGTTTGTGTGCGGCCGTTTCCGCTTTACCGAATAAAATGACGTCCGTTTACAGACGATGAGCTGCTAAACCAAAGTGACGACGAGGGCATCATCATGCCCAATCCAGCTGATTATAGGTGGACAGATAATGACGACGACGAGCTGGCAGATAAATCTGTCACCACAAATATAAAAAAATATTTGTGAACCAACAGACGTTGAACCAGTAAATGCAGATCCAGATTTTGATGTTATCGTCGATTCTTTCTCCGATTCCGAAGAAGAGCCTGAGCTTAAGCCTGAAAAAGCTCCTAAGAGGCACAAAGAGTTGATTTGAGATGGAAAGACTCTGATTTGGACCCTAAATTGTATAATTTCCATAACAGTGGTTCCGGTTGCAAAATAGTCAATTTAGATGATTTGTGTACTGTATACGACTGCTTCCAAGTGTTTTTTAGCCAAGAATTTGTGAGCTACAATGCTGAGCAATGTAATTTATATTATGAACATCTTTCCAATGATGCCAGTGAAAAATCAAGACTGCGACGTTGGAAAAACACAAACAGTGACGAAGTTTACTGTTTCCTTGCTGTAAATTTTCTGATGGTTCAAGTGAGAAAAACTGAAATAAACAGTTATTGGACCAATGACCAGTTACTGTCTATTCCAATGTTTGCGCAAATCATGCCTAGAGATATATATTTTCAAATGGTTCAAATGGCTCTGAGCACTATGGGACTCAACTGCTGAGGTCATTAGTCCCCTAGAACTTAGAACTAGTTAAACCTAACTAACCTAAGGACATCACAAACATCCATGCCCGAGGCAGGATTCGAACCTGCGACCGTAGCGGTCTTGCGGTTCCAGACTGCAGCGCCTTTAACCGCACGGCCACTTCGGCCGGCGATATATATTTTCTGTTACATAGAATGTTCCATTTGGCTGATTACTGTAAAGACCCTGGAGATGACAAAATCTGGGAATTACATCGAATTACATCACTTAAGAAAAGTATTTCCAGGTGCTTTCAATCCTTTTTAAAATTTATGCACTGATGAAAGTTTAGTTCTCTTCAAAGGTTGTGTCTTCTTCAAGCAGTACATTTCTTCCAAACGCCACAGATTTGGTGTAAAAGTGGTTATATTCTTGACTTTATTATTTATGTGGGTGCAGCAACAGACGTAAAAAAAGAAACTGACTTTGGTGTAAATGTTGCAATAACTGAAAGCATTGTTCTCACTTTACTTGAACGTTACCTTGGTAAAGGACACACATTATATGTTGACAATTGGTACACTAGCCCAACGTTATTTTCTTATTTGCATGACAGAGTGACTATTGCCTGTGGGACTGTGAGAACAAACCGCAAAGGCATGCCTGCTTTATCAAATAAACTTAGAAAAGGCGAGATCGAGTTTATGTCAACAGATAAACTTCTTGCTCTGAAGTGGCAGAACAAGCGGGAAGAGAGGATGCTTTCAACTCTTCGTACAAGCGAAATTACAGCGAATGACAAAATTGACAGAACCACGGATGAACCAAAAACAAAACCAGCTTGCATCGTAAGCTACACTGAAAATATGGGGGCCGTCGACAGGAGCGACATGATGCTAAGTTCAGTAGAATGTGTTCGAAAAACTGTAAAATGGTATAAAAAAGTATTTTTTCATTTGGTGGAGTTGTCTCTGCTCAATGTGCATGCATTATATAAAACTCAAGCGGGATGAAATATTTCAGTATCTGATTTTCAACAGAAACTTATCAAGGAGATCCTAGAGATTCACCACCAACCGCAAACAGAGGGACGTCGTGGAAGGAGATCGTCTGATGGTGACAATCCCTTACGCCTAACCGAGCGCCACTTTATCTCCTAATCCCAGGAACTTCAAAGAAGAAGGCCGCCCAGAGAAGTTGTATTGTATGTGCAAAACATGATAAACAAAGTGACACAAGATACATTTGTGTAAAATGTAATGTGCCTTTATGTTTGAATTCTTGTTTCGAGAGATATCACACTTTGAAGTATTACTAATGTAATATGTTTTGTATTTTTTTCTCCTAATAAAGTACTTTTTTTGAACAAAATAAGACTTTCTGAACAAAGATTTTAAAAAAGGAAACGATTTACACCGACAATACCGGATTTTGCGTCTCATTTTTATCTCAATAATAACGGTAGACTGCTACAGTCGTATATACTGTATAGGCATCGGGTGAAAATAACGCGCACAGGTCGGGAGCCGCTGAGAGTAAACGCGCAGTGAAAGGGTTAATGTGCTCAGCCGTGGTGGGCTAACTTCTCCGAAGTGACGTGATACAGATAACAGTGAACGCGTGAGTTAATTTCTGTTCTAAAAATGAAATTGGCCAAATAGTTTTAGAAGTGCTATGAGTAAACGAGGTAGTAGTAATTTATTACAAGTGTGCGTGCTGCTACGTTGATAAAATCATTTCTTCTCAAGCAGGTACTCGACGCATAGACGGCCCTTTCGAATCTCCGGTGGTGAAAGGCGGACGCGCACAGATCACGATAGCCATTTGTGCGCCATTGTCCAGGGATAAATTTCAGCGCTCTCCCTCTTTGTTTTTAAGGAAGTGAAGACACGAGAAATTGTGTTTGTTTATGGATGACACAGTAGTTAAGATTCTGGCCACACGTTCGAAAAAGCAACTTCCATATTCACATCAATTCCCTAAGAAACCAATGAAGCTTGGAATGCTTAAATGGGTCCATCCGTAAGATCGCACGTAAAACTTTCTATATCCCTGCAGGTGAACTCGCCCTCCGACTCTTAATGATCTCTTTTTCGGCGTTCCTATAAATTAAAACTGTCATTCTAGACTCAACATTCTGACGCTGAGTTTTTCTGTTGTGATGCGATCATTATGAAACGCACTTCTTATTCTCTACGGAGCGATATCGCGTATTTCCAATGGCCGGCATAGTACTTTCATCGAACCACCTTCAACCTTATTCTCCGCCGTTCCACTCTCGAACAGCGCGCGGGAAAAAGCGAGTACTTAAATCTTTCTGTGCGACCTCTGATTTCTCTTATTTTACTATGATGATGATTTCTCCATATGTATGAGGGTGGCAACGAAATATTTTCTCACTCTGAGGTAAAGGTTGGTGATTTTAAATTTCACGAGAAGCTCCTGGCGCAATTGAAAATACCTTTGTTTTAACGATTGCCACTCAAGTTCGCGTACCATATCCGTGGCACTCTATTTCGCGATAGTACAAAAGGAACTGCCCTTCTTTGGACTTTTTTCGATGTCCTCCTTGAAGCCTAACTGATGTGGTCACACGCTGCACAGAAGTGCTGCAGAAGAGGACGGACAAGTGTAGGTGAATCTACAGCTTTTAGATTTGTGCGATTTATTGCGTAAGCGAAATTTAGCGGACTCCTTTAAATAATTAGGCGGATGACTTCACACTACTCATTACTTGGAGTCAGTTGCCACGTTTCGCTCCGTACAGGCCCGACGCGCATCTCCGAATCCCAGAAGTGGGGTGCCAGCGCGCGGAGCTAACCGGGTGGGTCAGTTATTAAATGCACGATGTCGTTTATTAATAGTGCTACAGATTTCGGAGTACAATCTTCGGGTATTTTAATGTCGACAACTTATTCTTTCCTTATTTTTGGAGGAGGGGGGGGGGGGGGAGGGGGGTGAAGGGGCGAGGGGGCTAAGAGGCGATAGGGAATTTTGTGCTGTATGCTCGGTGTATCGGCACTTGGTGTTAAAGCTAGGTTTCGTGGTACCATGGGCCAAGTAAAATTGCAGGCCGATAAGTTATCCCTTGCCAAGTGGCTGTAATTGTCTACGTGAAAATGGCTGAAGATAGATTATCCTTCGGCCCTTGTGTATTAGTAATAAAACATACTCTGGTACAGGAAGAATTTTCTTTGCCTCTGTTACTGGGGATTTATGCTGTGGAAGCATGACGATTTGCTTGGTGATTTTCTGACCGAGTAAACTATGTTCCGACATCACCCTTCAGAAAACCTTCGCTCATCCGGCACCGCACTTACACTATACTGTAATATACAACAGAGAAATACAAACAGCAGTTGTTCTAAACCTAGGTGTAATTGCTGTAAACCAGTCCGTTAACAGTTCATTTGGTTCTATTAGGCAATGTGACGATTTTTTGAGAAGCATTGGTGCCCATAATATTAATTTTGACACATGTTTTACTACAAATGTAAGAGTATTTAACAGACAGACATCTAATAAGATTTAGAATCGACTATGTTCGCATGTTGTTCAGCAAAATCAACTGGTTCGTAAGTTTTAAACTACATTCGTGATTAGAAAAGAAACTGAACACCTTGAACGACTAGAGATAGGACGTTCATACTCACAGGACAAGTATGTGTGCAGAAATAATTAGCATTTCATTCACCTCGGTTCAGCTTGTGACCTGTTGCCTAGTAGGCACAGTGTCCGTCAGGGGGGCTGCATGCATGATGGTGTCGACTCGTATAATGTGCGAATGGCGTCATGTGGCATAGCCATCTGTACTCCATGCACCTGGTTCCAAATATCATCTACGGTAGTTGGTATTGGGCCACAGCACTGCACCCCTCGTTTCGCCATGTTCTACACATTTTCCATTGGCGACAAGTCTGGTGATCTGGCGGGTCAGGGCAAAAGGCTGACATCCTGTGACATCAAGAAGGCAGGTGTTCGTGCAATAACATGCGGTTGTGCATTGTCTTGCGAAAAGTGGCGTCTGGGGTGTTGTGCAGAGAGGTTACGGCTACAGGTCGCAGGATGTCATTCACATAGGTCACGCTGGTCACAGTGCCCTGGACAGGAACCACCTGTGATTTGCGGTTGGACCCAATAGCACCCCACACCATTAGGCCTCGAATTGGCACTGTATGACCTGTACGAATGCACTCACTGTGATGTCACTCCCCCTGTGTGGCGGACCAAAGTGCGGCCATCATTTTCAAACAAACGGAACCTGGTTTCGTCCGAAGACACTATCTGATGCCATTCCTGTCCCCAGCGACGTCGTACCATACAGAATTGCCTTTTGGCATGTTTCTGCACATTCGTCAATGGCGGACAGAAAGTGGACGATGCGTACGTAATCCATGCCGAAAGAAACATGAGTGTAGAAAAAAAAAACTAGTGTAGATTATCAGAACTTGTCTCTGAAGCATACATTCCACGCCAGCAAATGAACTGCTGGAGGAAACTGCAGAAGTGGCCGATGCCATCCGATTGAAGTTACTGTCAGTGATATTCCTGCTAAGAAGAGATTCTACACTCTATCACCCAATTTCGAAATGTTGCCTTATGGCGAAATTCATAGACGCAGAACGCAAAAGGTAGAATAGTGTATCACTTCCGTAGCTCTGAAAATAAATCTTACTAGTGTTTCGAAAAGCGTGGTCATATGCTAGTTTAGATTACTAGTGCATGGAATTGACTTCATTAGCCGACGTTGAGCCCTATAACAAAAACATCTGTCAGGACGTGGCGTAGCATTTGAGAAAGGAGTTGCGTTACCGATAATTTCCCAGTGTATTCTACACGGACTGCTCTGAAACCGTAAGTAATGGCGAAGTGGGATATGGCTTAGCTTTCGCTACAAATAACACACTTCGTTTCCCATGAGACTTCTGGCTTTCCATACAGAAGCCGCAGCAGTGCTTACAGCTTCACAGTAATAAATCACAAAAATATTAGTGTTGTAAAGGACTGCGTTGGTCAAATTGTGGCACCATTTCACTACGGCAGGATGCGACAACGCACTGAATTCCTCGGTGAATCTGTGTGATTTAGACGATTTTCTCACAGGAATCATACTGTTCCGGGCACTTCAGATTTGGAATAATTTTCGCGTTATCGCGCCATTTCAGTACCAAATTGTGATGCATCGTACCTAATCAGACCTGTGTTTGCAAGGAACCGTACTCTTTTGGGCAATGTGCCCCCTGTTGCGCAGGAGTCTTAAAGCGTGGGACGACATATGTAATTCGCTTTCTGAAATCTCTACGTACTTACACTTACGTTCCTGGCCCTGTTTTTGGTCTCATCGAGTACCCTCCCCCACAGCGTTGTGTTATTCGCATCTTCTTCCCTCGCTGCTAATATCTCAACATGCTTGTTCACCTAGTCTCTCCATCTTATTTTCGACCTGCCTCAAGGTTTTCGACCTTTAGGTTTCTTGCCGCGCGGGATTAGCCGCGCGGTGTAAGGCGCTGCAAAAAATGGCTCTGAGCACTATGGGACTTAACTGCTGAGGTCATCAGTCCCCTAGAACTTAGAACTACTTAAACCTAACTAACCTAAGGACATCACACACATCCATGCCCGAGGCAGGATTCGAACCTGCGACCGTAGCGGTCGCGCGGTTCCAAACTGTAGCGCCTAGAACCGTGAGGCACTGCAGTCATGGACTGTGCGGCTAGTCCCGGCGGAGATTCGAGCCCTCCCTCGGGCATGGGTGTGTGTGTTTGTCCTTTGGATAATTTAGATTAAGTAGTGTGTAAGCTTAGGGACTGTTGACCTTAGCAGTTAAGTCCCATAAGATTTCACACACATTTGAACATTTTTTTCATTAGGTTTTTCTCTGACACTTCTGTCAGTTTTGATCCCTCTTCTGCAGATGTGCCCAGTTCATCTCAGCCTCTTTGTCTTGGCTTACGCAACGCTAACAGATTCATTATATACTTCCCTGAACTCCCTGTTCTTTATCCTTCACCATTCTCCTCGCTCATAAATTGGCAAAACGTCTTTGGCAGGATTTTATTAGCAAAAACATTTATCCTTCTCTGTATATACTTATCTATTCTTCATATTTATGCCCCATATAGCAACACTGGTCTCATTATAAATTTACATATCCTTATTTTGGATCCTCTTGAAAAAAAATTTGGATGATAGTAATTTGTTGATTTAGTATGACCGTCTGGATGCTATTTTGATGCTCGCTTCCATCTTATTCTCATCATTTCTGTTATTTAATACTCCTTCGAACACGTAGTCAGCAATCTGCATAGTTTGCCACCTTTTTGTCTTTTAATTTCTTTCTGCACTCATGAACTTGGTGTTTTACACATTTACCTCCAATCCAGCTTCCTTCACTTTTAGAAATAACTTCCAATATTTTCAGGTAATCTAGACTTTCAGCGATTGATTCTACATCACAGCGAGCAATGCTACAGTGGCGAAGGCCAGTATATTAATTTTTCTTCCGCTTCACTTGCTGCACCCGGATTCTTCTGTATTTACGTTGGACGAAAGTGGTGAGATTCCATCTCCTAGCCTGACTCCTGTTTTTACGTCGCAAACCGTGGAATATTCTCCAGCCAATTCCGCTATCTCTTTCGAGCCTTCCAGCATATTTTTACAAGTTTTCTAACCTTCTTTTGGGTTATACACTTCTGCATTTTCTCCCACAACTTTTCTCTGCTTATGCTGTCACAAGCTATATTAAAATCAACAAACACTATCGCCACTGCTTTTGTGTTCCCAGTATTTTGGTATGGCTTCTTTCAGTACCAATATCAGTGGTGGATCGATTTTTCATCTATTATCTCTTTTACATACGATTCCATTCTTTTCTGGAGAATCTTGGAGGGAACTTCGCAGGCTGTGCTAATTAATGAGATGCCTCTATAATTTCTACATTCTTGTTCATCGTTCTTTTTCTGCACTGGTGGTATGGCAGTTTCTTTCCACTCAGATGGCATTCTTTATTCGTTCCAAATGCTGATCATGATGTTGTCTGTTTGATTCGAATTGTATCTCTTCCCTTTTTTAGTAGTTCAGCTGTTATTAAATAATATTTTTGCCATATAACTTTGTGTTCTGCCTTACGGCAGGTCTTCTCATGCGGGAAGCCTCGTCAGAGAGGTACATCGCATGAGCGTCTAGGGAAGTGATTCCAGTGGTGGTTTCCCGTTGCCTTCCACTGATGATGATGAAATGATAATGAGAGCAACACAACACCTAGTCTCTGAGTGGAGAAAATCTCCGACCTTGCCGGGAATCGAACCCGGGACCTTTGGCGTGGCAGACCGCGTCGCTGAGTACTCAACTATCGGGGCGGACTTTGCTATATGATAAATGGAAACAACAGCGACCATAGGTTCACTGGATCTACAGATTGGGAAATTGATCTCGTCCATCAGAAACTAGCAGAACATAAATGTAGTATGATGTACAGACCTATGCATAAAAAACTCCCTCAGTGACGAAGTTAAGTAGCATAGCCTCGAATTTCCTGGAGAACTTTTCTACAAAACAACAAGTATTGTAAAGCAGTGCTGTGTAAATGTAAGTTTCTAGACAAAGAAGCAACTGGCCATGCAATTAATTCACAACCAAAATACATTTGATAACCCTTACAGTTGGCTCACAACAAAAATCTGATAAGTGGAAACAGTATAGTACTTACAGAATCACTTGGCAGGACTAAAACTAAAAACGTATGCACAAAATTCAAAGGCTATGCTCCTTCTTTCCATCTCAAACAAAAATAATGATTTAGCGATTGTTATTCATCTACTGAAAAAGGCTACAAAACTGAAAATACAGAAATAGTTTTATAGGTGCTACATTTTCAACCCGAATGCTTCAGACGAGGCATTTTTAAAAACCTAGAAATTATAAGGCATCTGATATCACATTGCAAGTCCATCTTGAGTGAAAAGATTGAAAATTTATTCAGCGGAGTCGAAACAACATTTAGTAAAATTCTGAACATGTACGAGTAAAAAGTCTCTCTCCCTGTCTATCTCTCCCACACACACACACACACACACACACACACACACACACACACACACACACAAAATACAAGCATTCGTAAAACGCCTTTGCAGTTCACTCCATTTCTCTTTCTGTTCCCCCATTTTTCTGTTTCCCAGCAGTCATTATCTTTCGTACCATTATTCCTCTTACCACTCAATGCGGCTACCACTATGAGTTAATTTGCCGCTTTAATATACGTTTTTTGCATACTGTATTACTCCATAATGCACTAGTACTTATTTCTGTACTTAAGCCAGACGACTGTTAAATAATTTACTTATATTGTGTGGCCGAACACATTAACGTTCATATTTAATATCTGTCATTGTCAAGAACAAACGATATTAGTTTTTCCTGAAGAACATGTAAGTAAAGGATATATTTGAAGATTAGGTTGTATTGGGGAATTTATAAGTTATTTATTATATCGTTGTAATGAGATGTGCATGTTACTTGTTATGTTCCCGCAAACTTGTAATGTCATCTTTGAAAATTGTGTATGCTGAATGTGTGAGATTTGTGTTTTAGTTTTAATAAAATCTACGAATATTTTTCCGTGATTCTGTATACACCATCTGATCACAACTATCCAGGCACCTACAAGTGGACATTAACTTGGCGTGTGTCCACAGTTTGTCTTTATGACGGCTTCAACCGTGTTGGGGGCACTTTCATTGAGGTGTCTGAATGTCCGTGGAGGACTGTGAGCCTACTCTTCCTGAAGAGCCGAAACAAGACGTGGTAATGATGTTGGTTGCTAAGATCTAGAGTCATGCAGACCTATTAACTGCCCGCCGGAGTGGCCGAGCGGTTCTAGGCGCTACATTCTGGAGCCACGCGACCGCTACGGTCGCAGGTTCGAATCCTGCCTCGGGCATGGATGTGTGTGATGTCCTTAGGTTAGTTAGGTTTAAGTAGTTCTAAGTTCTAGGGGACTGATGACCTCAGCAGTTGAGTCCCATAGTGCTCAGAGCCATTTGAACCATTTAGACCTATTAACTCATACGAGAAGTGTTCCACTGGGTTCGCTTCAGGACCCCATGGCACGCCAGTCCATTTCAGCAACATTGTTGTCCACAAACCAGTGCCTCACAGACGCTGCATTATGGCAGAGTGCATTGTCAAGCCGATGAAAGCAGCCAAAGTTTCCAAACCGTTCCTCTATTTTCAGCAGCACGCAACAGTGTAAAATATGTTCATATCCACATATGCATCCGCATTTAGCATTTTAGCATTTCCTATATGCGCAATAAGGGGACCCCCCCCCCCCCCCCCCCCAACTATGAGAAGCATCCACATGCCGTAAGAGAACTTCCTCCATACTTCACTATTGGCACTACTGATCGGGAGGCGGGGAGAGGCACTCGCCAAACTCAAACCCTCCCATAGGATTGCCACATGGTGTAGTGTGATTCTGTACTCGAAATCACTCGTCTGTAATCACTCACTATCCAGCGACGCCGCTCTTCACAGTACCTCAAGCGTCGCTTAGAAATGAGTGACTTGTGAGGTACTGCTCGACCATTGCATCCCATTGCTTTTAACTCCCTGTGCACAGTCATTGTGCTAGATGGACTGCTGTGAGCACTTTCGAACTCAGCGGCGATTTCTTCCGGTGATACTTGTTACTCAGGTGACAGCCAATTACCAGTCCACGTCCGGAGTCGCTGAGCTCTCGTGACCGACCTATTCTGCTCTGTTCCTGCTTCTCTACAGACGTTTCCTTTTATGTCGGCGGGTACGTCTGTCGCGAGAACTAGTGAACAACTCTGGATTACGTAGAAGTGTCCGGATACGTTTGACCACAAAGTGTGAATTTCCCCACAGTTTCGTAAACTTCAGTTAACGCGGTGTAATTACCGAGGATACGAGTTTCTGGGTTACTGACGTCGCAATGCTCCTTACATAGCAATGCATGCACAATGGCGTAGTAAAATGCAATAAAGGCAGTGGACAAAATTACTTACAAGGTTTTCCATTCATTTTACTGTTTCGACTTGCCAAGAATAATCACTGTGGATACCATCAAAGAAAGTTGCATTTTCATCAACGTCGGTACCTTGTAATCTTCCCGTATAAATAAAAAAAATATGTAAAATAATGATGTGTAACCTACCAGAACAGAAAATAAAAAAAACCAAAAACAATTAAATTTGGATAATTAAATTCTGACGTATGAAAACTGATAAATCTTAACTCATGAAAAACTGATTAATTTTGACGTAAGCAGCGCTACGCCATGGCCCTGTGAAATCAATCTGAATCCGTCCGTCAGAAATAAACTGAAAAATTCTTACCTCATGATGGTGTCGCCGGATAACGCTGTCTACGTATCTGCTCGTAAATGGCACAGCTTAGTGCAATGCTGGCCTATCCACTAACACTGGATGACATTTGCCTCAGATCTGATTTACGAGAAAAACTGACTTTACTTAGTGACACAGCTGCACAGTTGGTCGTCTGATTATTAAAGAACACATGACAAAAATTTTGGAATATTTTAATTTAGGTAAATGACTCTATCGGGTCTGTCAATGACTTAAGGGGAAATTATACTTTTATAGTTGACTGGTAAAAACAATTATACTCTGAAAATTTTTTACGTTATTGATGAAGATCTACAATCCATTACACGGGAAAACTGAATATATTACAAATCTGGGTCAACTGGTGCTGACGAATCACAAAAGAAAGATTGAAACAAATTCATATTAACGTCTCAGACAAGTGACTTAACTACGCGTATGCCAATAAAAATAATAAAATTTACCTTACAATAGATGGTTGACTTAATTACATTGTTGATTTTTCATCACATTAAGAATTATTCGTTTGTTCATCATCATCTCATCCCATGGTATCATTTAGCTCTGCGGCTGATCACAATTATTATTCAGTTCCATATAATAAAATTTTACAATTTGTTCTGAACTGTGACTTCAACAATTACTAACTATAAACTGCGCTTTACCAGCGACATACCACAACTTTACTGTAGCAGCCAGTGACTGCAACTGCGGCAGAGACTGCTCTGACCTGCGACTCTATTGCAGCTCTCTTTTAACAGGGGCAAAGATATTTTATGTCTCTCAGGCAGCGCCTGTGAATTTTCGTTCTAGCAAGTGAGCAATACATCCAGCAGCGTGGTGAACCCCTTACAACCTCACAAGTCACTTCTGAGTAATGGAGGGTACATTTTATATCGTAATTCAAAGATATAAAAATTGTAAATGACAGAGTAACATCTGTATTTCATTTGTCTTTTCAGATACATACCTCACAGATTAAATTATAGCGTGTGAATCTAAATATTCAAGGATATCAGTACGGGCGAAAAGTATAGAATTAACGACGAAGAGCTTTATAATATGGAAGAGGAAGGAGTCAGCAACTCTCGTCTACCTGCAAGCCTTCTAGCCATGTAACAGGCTACAGCCGTCTATTCCACACGATAAAAAGCAAGCACGCTCTGGGGCTGAAATGTAAATCGTAAATTGTTTCGATCGAAGTGTGTCTGATCCAGAAGTTAAACAGTGAGCAACACAGTGTAGGATATGAGCACCATGATGCTTTACCACATATTGATCATAACGTGTTCTTGTTCTCTCTGGTCTGCGAACAAATTTAGCAAGCCACGTTAACAAGTTACATGCTGTCTAACAAACCTGGTTCAGTGGTCATCGACAATTCTGTGGCACCCGATCCGAAGACAAACCATTTCAGTCCTCGCAGTGAAATCAGTTTTTATCGTTATTTGAACTAGGTGTGCAGAGGAGCGACGTACTGTTTACGAACACTAGGCTATGTGTCATTACACTGGACCCTTACGAGACTGCTTGGTGAAGCTACTGTCTCTATTTCGTGAAAGGAAGCCATATTGCTTCGCGTCCAAGAAGCAGATCACGTATAATTTATTACAACTAGCTTCTAGCTTTGCTCATCATCTAGTGCCACTGGAGGCCAAGAACTAATTTCCGAGATAATCACGAACAACATTTCAGTAGCAGAACGTCATAAAAACCTCGACCATCCTCAAAAATACTGGCACGATCTTCCTTAACCTCTTGGGAAAAAAATGTTTCGGACATAAAATGATCGTTGTGACCGAGCGGTTCTAGGCGCTTCAGTCCGGAAGAACGCCTCTGCTACGGTCGCAGGTTCGAATCCCGCCTCGGGCATGGATGTGTGTGATGTCCTTACATTAGTTAGGTTTAAGTAGTTCTACGTTCTAGGGGACTGATGGACTCAGATGTTCAGTCTCATAGTGCTCTGAGCCATTTTAACAACAAAATGATCGACGTATGATATTTGGAGATATTTCTGGGCAGAAAGTCGGGAGTGGCATATTTTTTGTATATGACTCATGGGATTTAGATGGAGTATGCCTCGGGCTGGGCGTTCTGCAGAGGTGCGCTCGATTTTAATAACGATTTACTTAACATGCAGGGTATCAAGATACAAAATAGAAATTACTATAGCGAAACAATCAAAATCTTTGTACCCCGAACAAATCGTACGGGGGCTCGAGGAAATACAAAATATTCTCTTTAAAATACACTACTGACCATTAAAGTTGCTACACCAAGAAGAAATGCAGATGATAAACGGGTATTCATTGGACAAATATATTACACTAGAACGGACATGTGATTACATTTTTACGGAATTTGGGTGCATAGGTCCTGAGAAATCAGTACCCAGAACAACCACCTCTGGCCATAATAACGGCCTTGATACGCCTGGGCATTGAGTCAAACAGAGCTTGGATGGCGTGTACAGGTACAGCTCCCCATGCAGCTTCAACCCGATACCACAGTTCGTCAAGAGTAGTGAGTGGCGTATTGTGACGAGCCAGTTGCTCGGCCACCATTGACCAGACGTTTTCAGTTGGTGAGAGATCTGGAGAATGTGCTAGCCAGGGCAGTAGTCGAACATTTTCTGTATCCAGAAAGGCCCGTACACGACCTGCAACATGCGGTCGTGCATTATCCTGCTGAAATGAAAGGGTTCGCAGGGATCGAATGAAGGGTAGAGCCACGGGTCTTAACACATCTGAAATGTAACGTCCACTTTTCAAAGTGCCGTCAATGCGAACAAGAGGTGACCGAGACGTGTAACCAATGGCACCCCATACCATCACGCCGGGTGATACGCCAGTATGACGATGACGAATACACGCTTCCAATGTGCGTTCACCGCGATGTCGCCAAACACTGATGCGACCACCATGATGCTGTAAACAGAACCTGGATTCATCCGAAAAAGTGACGCTTTGCCATTCGTGCCCCAGGTTCGTCGTTGAGTACACCATCGCAGGCACTCCTGTCTGTGATGCAGCGTCAAGGGTAACCGCAGCCATGGTCTCCGAGCTGTTACCCCATGCTGCTGCTAACGTCGTCGAACTGTTCGTGCAGATGGTTGTTGTCTTGCAAACGTCCCCATCTGTTGACTCAGGGTCGAGACGTGGCTGCACGATCCGTTACAGCCATGCGGATAAGATGCTTGTCATCTCGACTGCTAGTGATACGAGGCCGTTGGGATCCAGCACGGCGTTCCGTATTACCCTCCTGAACCCACGGATTCCATATTCTGCTAACAGTCTTTGGATCTCGACCAACGCGATCAGCAATGTCGCGATACGAGAAACCGCAATCGCGATAGGCTACAATCCGACCTTTATCAATGTCGGCAATGTGACAGTACGCATTTCACCTTCTTACACGAGGCATCACAACAACGTTTCACCAGGCAACGCCGGTCAACTGCTGTTTGTGTATGAGAAATCGGTTGGAAACTTTCCTCATGTCAGCACGTTGTAGGTGTCGCCACCGGCGCCAATCTTGTGTGAATGCTCTGAAAAGCTAATCATTTGCGTATCACAGCATCTTCTTCCTGTCGGTTGAATTTCGCGTCTGTAGCACGTCATCTTCGTGGTGTAGCAATTTTAATGGCCATTAGTGTAACTTATACTAAGAACAACGCACCCATGCATGCCCGAGGCAGGACTCAAACCTCCGGCGGAATGGACCGCGCAAACCCTGCCGCCGTTGGATAAGCAGCTGCCAGCAGCAAGTCGTATACTCCTAGCTTACTTATTTGTTACATAGTCTAATTCTTAATTTCTTTGCGTGTTTTTAGGTACTTGCATTGTATAATTCATAAATTTTGGGCGTATTATAGAATTTGAGAGTTGTAGCATCGCGCTTTAGTGTTTACTTCGTACATTCTCACTTAAATTGCGTGTGAGTTTCGTATAGGAGGTGTAATTTCGAGTTTTAGTTACTGTAACCGTAAATTCAGGCAGATTGTAGCGCAGTCGTTAGGCATTTGTACACGTTAGTTCATACATTCTTTGCGTGTTTCCCTTGCGTTATCTAGGCACGGACTCGTGTTTCAGTAACTGTTGTTCAACATCGATTAAAATGGACAGGGACTGTGATTGCTGTGGTCGGATGAGGGCTGAGTTGGCTTCCCTTCGCTCACAGCTGCAAGCGGCGCTGACTTCGGTCGCGTAGCTTGAGCCTGTTGCCAATGGGCACTACTGTGGTGAGCCGGCCTTGGGTATCACGGGGATGTCAACCTCGGTCCGTCTGTCCCCAGATCGGTCTGCCGCTGTGGTTGCCCCGGTTGCTGCCCGCAGTGGGGCTGAGCCCTCGCCTGTGGTTGATTGGGAGGTCGTTCCAAGGCGTGGCAGGCAGCGAAAGACATCCCCAGAAGCTGCTCAGAAGGCCTCCCCGGTGCGTCTGACAAACAGGTTTCAGGTACTGTCTCTGGCTGAGCCAGATGCAGCTGCCTGCCCTGTTTCAGAGGATGATTCTCAGCCTTAAAGGTCCGGGCTATCGCAGAGGGTGGGCTTATTGGTAGTTGGGAGCTCCGGTGTTAGGTGCGTAATGGGGCCCCTTAGTGATATGGCGGCTAAGGAGGGAAAGAAATCCAGTGTGCATTCCGGGTGGAGTCATTCCTGATGTGGAAACGGTCCTTCTGGATGCCGTGAAGAGCACAGGGTGCAGCCAGCTGCATGTGGAGGCACGTGTTGGCAATAATGACGTGTGTCGCTTTGGGTCTGAGGAAATTCTCTCTCGATTCCAGCGGCTATCTGATTTGGTGAAGGCTGCCGGTCTTGCTTACGAGATGAATGCAGAGCTCACCATCTGCGGCATCGTTGACACAACCGACTGCGGACCTTTGGTGCAGAGCCAGGTGGAAGGTCTGAATCAGAGGCTCAGACGGTTTTGCGACCGTGTTGGCTGCAGATTCTTTGACTTGCGCCATAGGATGGTGGGGTTTCGGGTTCCGCTGAATAGGTCAGGAGTTCACTACACTCAGCTGGCGGCTACACGGGTAGCGGAGGCTGTGTGGCGTGGACTGGGCGGTTTTTAGGTTAGAAGGCCTCGGGAAAGTACGGGGTGGGCTGCAATCTCAAAGGGTGCATGGCAAATACAGGACGTGCTTGGATCAAGGAACAGTCGGAATTGTAGTAGTAAATTGTTGTAGTTGTGCTGGGAAAGTCCCCGAGCTTCAAGCGCAAATAGAAAGCACAGAAGCTGAAATCGTTATAGGTACAGAAAGCTGGCTAAAGCCTGAAATAAGTTCTGCAGTAATTTTTACGAAATATCAGACGGTGTTCAGGAAAGATAGATTAGGCAGAATTGGTGGTGGAGTGTTTGTGTCTGTCAGTAGTGGTTTATCTTGTAGTGAAGTCGAATTGGTATGGGTGGAGGTTATACTTAACAGCCGAACTAGGTTAATAATTGGCTCCTTCTACCGACCCCCAGACTCCGATGATATAGTTGCTGAACAGTTCAGAGAAAATAAGAGTCTCGTAACAAATAAATACCCCACTCATACGGTTATAGTTGGTGGGGACTTCAACCTTCCCTCCATATGTTGGCAAAAATACTTGTTCAAAACCGGTGGTAGGCAGAAAACATCTTTCGAGATTGTCCTAAATGGCTTCTCCGAAAATTATTTCAATCAGTTCGTAGTAATAGACGGCAAATCATCGAGTAAAATCGAAGTGATATCAGGTGTTCCCCAGGGAAGCGTCCTGGGACCTCTGCTGTTCCTGATCTATATAAATGACCTGGGTGACAATCTGAGCAGTTGTCTTAGGTTGTTCGCAGATGATGCTGTAATTTACCGTCTAGTAAGGTCATCCGAAGACCAAATTCAGTTGCAAAGCGATTTAGAAAAGATTGCTGTATGGTGTGGCAGGGTCGCAGTTGACGCTAAATAACGAAAAGTGTGAGGAGATCCACATGAGTTCCAAAAGAAATCCGTTGGAATTCGATTACTCGATAAATAGTACAATTCTCAAGGCTGTCAATTCAACTAAGTACCTGGGTGTTAAAATTACGAACAACTTCAGTTGGAAAGACCACATAGATAATATTGTGGGGAAGGCGAGACAAAGGTTGCGTTTCATTGGCAGGACACTTAGAAGATGCAACAAGTCCACTAAAGAGACAGCTTACACTACACTCTTTCGTCCTCTGTTAGAATATTGCTGTGCGGTGTGGGATCCTTACCATGGGGGCATTAACGTAGGACATCGAAAGGGTGCAAAAAAGGGCAGCTCGTTTTGTATTATCACGTAATAGGGGAGAGGTGTGGCAGATATGATACGCGAGTTGGGATGGAAGTCATTAAAACAAAGACGTTTTTCGTCGTGGCGAGATCTATTTACGAAATTTCAGTCACCAACTTTCTCTTCCGCATGCGAAAATATTTTGTTGAGTCCAAACTACATAGGTAGGAATGATCATCAAAATGAAATAAGAGAAATCAGGGCTCGAACATAAAGGTTTAGGTGTTCGTTTTTCCCGCGCGCTGTTCGGGAGTTTAATGGTAGAGAGACAGTATGATTGTGGTTCGATGAACCCTCTGCCAATCACTTAAATGTGAATTGCAGAGTAATCATGTAGATGTAGATGTAGATGGCGCTTCTAACCGAGCGGCCACTCCTCGCGGCTCACTTTCCGAGAAACGCAGGAAACGGTGGACGGGAAAAGCCTTTCCTTTTTTTGAATTATCAGTCTTCTGACTGATTTGACCCGGCCCCCCACGAATTCCTCTCATGTGCCAACCTCTTCATTCCAGAATAGCACTTGCAACCTAACTCCTCAATTATTTGCTGGATGTATCCCAGTCTCTGTCTTGCCGTACAGTTTTTACCTTCTACATCTCCAGCTAGTACCATGGAAGTTATTCCCCGATGTCTTAAGAAATGTCCTAGTATCTTGTCCCTTCTTATTGCCAGTGTTTTCCATATATTCCTTTCCTCTCCGATTCCCTGCACAGAACCTCCTCATTCTTTGCCTTACCAGTCCATCTAATTTTCAACATTCGTCTGTAACACTACACCGTTATTCCACAGTCCATGTTTCACTAATATATCTCTCTACCATTTCACTTCCGAACGGCGCGCGGGAAAAACGAACACCTAAACCTTTCTGTTCGAGCCCTGATTTCTCTTATTTTATTTTGATGATCATTCCTACCTATGTAGGTTAGGCTCAACAAAAGTGCTCCAAACGCAAGTTCTCAGAAATTTCTTCCTCATATTGAGGCCTATTATTCAGATTAACATGCTTTCCTCTTGGCCAGAAACGCCGTTTTTGGCAGTGTTGGTCTGCCTTTCACGTCCTTCTTGCCCAGTCCATCATGGGTTATTGTGTTGCCTTGGTAGCAGAATTCCTAAACATTGCCTACTTCATGATCACCAGTTTTGATGCTAATTTACTTGCTGCTCTAATTTTGGTTACTTCTCATTACTTTCGTTTTTCTTCGATTTACTGTCAATCTCTGTTCTCTACTTAGCAGACAATTCATTCTATTCGGCAGATCCTGCAGTTCTTCTTCAATTTCACTGAGGTTAGCAATGTCATTATCGAATCTTATTGCTGATGTCCTTGAATTTTAATTCCACTCTTGTGCCTTTCTTTTATTTCTATCATTGCTTCTTCGATGTACAGAATGAATAGCAGGGACGAAAGACCAACCCCGGTCTCACAACCCTTTCATTCCGAACACTTCATTCTTGGTCTTCTACTCTTATTATACCCTCTTGGCTCTTGTACAAGTTGTATGTTATTTCTCTCTCTATAACTTGCCCTCATTTTCCTCAGAATTTTGAGCATTTTGCACCATTTGACACTGTCGAACGCTTTTCTCAGGTCGACAAATCCTATGAGCGTGTCTTGATTTTTTTTAGCCGTGCTTCCATTATCAACCGCAACATCAGAATTGCCTCTCTGGTCCCTTTACATTTCCTAAAGCCAAACCAATCATCATCTAACATATCCTCAATTTTCTTTTCTATTTTTCTATATATTATTCTTGTCAGCAACTTCGATGCATGAGCTGTTAAGCTGATTGTGCGATAATTTTTGGACTTGTCAGCTCTTGCAGTCATCGGAATTGTGAGGATAATATTTTTCCGAGTGTGTGATGGTACATCGCCAGACTCATGCATTCTACACATCAACGTGAACAGTCGTTTTATTGCTACTTCCCCCAATGATTTTAGAAATTCCGCCTTATTTGATGTTAAGTCTACCGAATCTCTTTTAAATTCTGATTCTAATACTAGATCCAATACTTCTTCCCTATCGCCTTCTGTTTCTTCTTCTGTCGCATCAGACAAATCGACCCCCTCATAAAGGCCTTCAACGTACTATTTCCACCTACCCCCTCTCTCCTCTGCATTTAACAGTGAAATTCCCACTGCACTCTTACTGTTACCATCACTGCATTTACCTTCACCGAAGGTTGTTCTGACTTCTCTGTGTGCTGAGTCAGTCCTTCCGACAGTCATTTCTTTTTCGATTTCTTCACGTTTTTGAAGCAGCCATTTTGCTTTATCTTCCCTGCACTTCCTTTATATTTCGTTCCTAAGTGACACATAGTGTATTTGCCGGAAAATTTTTTATTTCCTTCTTACGTCGATCAAATGAAGTATTTCTTCTGTTACCCAAGGTTTCGTCACCGTGCCGTTATCTTCGTTATAAACATGTTTCTCTTTCCAACTTCTGTGATTGACCTTTTTAGAACTATCAATTCCTCTTCAACAGAACTGCCTACTGGACTATACCTTGTCGCAGTATCGATAGCCTAAGATAATTTCAAGCATTCCTCGTTATTCCTTAGTACTTCCGTATCCCAGTTCTTTGCGTATTGCAGAACTAGATTAGTCTTCCTCCTCTCTCGTTCCTACTACCAAGCCCATATTCTCCCGAATCCTTTCTTCTACTCCTTCCCCTACAACCGCGTTCCAGTCCTCCAAGACTATTAGATTTTCCTCTCTCTTTACGTAGTGAATTACGCTTTCAATGCCCTAATATACTATCGTTATCTCTTCATCCTCTCCTTGTGACAGCGGAATTATTGTTGTCGGCGTTGATTTGCTGTCGATTCCGATGAGAACAACCCTGTCACTGAAATGTTGACAACGACACGCTCTCTGCCATTCCTTCCTATTCGTAACGAATCCTACTCCCGTTCTTCCATTTCTGCCGCTGTTTACATTGCCCTGTACTCGTCTGGCCAGATGTTCTTGTATTCACTTCACTGACCAGATATAACCTTTGTATTTCCATTTTTCAGGTTTTGTACGCTCCTACCAAGCGTCTGACATTCCCCCCCGATTCGTAGAACGGTAGCCTTCCGTTGCTTATCCAGTATTTTTCTCATGGCCACCTCCCCATTGGCAGGCCCCTCCCAGATATACGGATGGGGTAATATTCCGGTGTTCAGCGTTCCAAGCGACTGAGGAAAAAAACTCAGATGGCTCCTGTATACAAGAACGGCAAAAATATGGACCAATAAAATTGCAGATCCCTAACTTCGGTTTGCTCCTGTATCCGTGAACATATTCTCAGTTCCAACGTAACAGATTTCTTTGAGACTGAGAAGCTTATGCCCATGAATCAGCATAGTTTTAGAAAGCATCGCTCGTGCGAATCTCAGCTTACCCTTTTATCACATGATGTCCTGCAAACTATGGATGAAGGGCAACAGGAAAATTCCATATTTCTAGATTTCCGGGAAGCATTTGACACGGTACCTCATTGCAGGCTGCTAACGAAGGTACAAGCATGTGGAATAAGTTCATATATATACGAATGGTTCAAAGACTTCTGAAGTAATAAAACCCAGCATGCTCATGAGAGACAAGGGTATCCTCAGGAATGCTTGAGGCTAGCGTGATAGGACCCCTTGGCGGACAGGGTGGACAGCAATCTGCGGCTGTTTGCTGTTGATGCTGTGGTGTTTGGTAAAGTGTCGAAGTTGAGTGACTGTAGGAACGTACAAGACAAATTAGAAAAAAATTGTTGTCAGTGTGATGAATGCCACCTTGTTCTAAAGGTGGGAAAATGTAAGAGACTTGCACAGGATATAGTACCATGGGGAGCTGCAACAAACCAGTCTTTCGACTGAAGACCACAACGACAGCAAGAACAGAAAATCCAAAAATCGTTTATTTCAGAAGACGGTCGCAGATTCAAATCCTGCCTCGGGCATGGAAGTGTGTGATGTCCTTAGGTTAGTTAGGTTTAAGTAGTTCTAAGTCTAGGGGACTGATGACCTCAGATGTTAAGTCCCATAGTGCTTAGAGCCATTTGAACCTTTTCTGATAGTTACTCCATTTTACGGCAGACACCGTCTCCAGCTGTTTGTCATCAAGAGTGCAGCTGTACAGTAGTGGATTTCTTTTTCTGTGTATGCGCAATATGTTACATTTATCTGTGAAAGGCTATGGTCGTCGTGGGAATGAAGTACGACGTGCGGATGTGAATTTAACTACACAGAGGAGGTATGGTTCGGCCACAAACTCCTCCGTTCGAAGTTACTCAAATAAAGAGTCCGTTCGTGAGTTAAGACAATCTGCTTTTACACTTGCGAGAAACAGACATGTGACTCAAGTGTACGCTTGTAAGTGAGCAATCCGGAATGCCTAAGGCTCCATGGAGAACCAGCGATTTGCTCCTCTGCTCACAGAGAAACAAAATGATGCTGCTTCTAGTGGCACAGTCGGAATTTTCTCAGACTAAGCAATGGCTCAAATAAATTATATGCTCTCCAGTGATGTATGTCAGCTGGACACGAGCCTTGCAACGTAGTTGTTGACACTGCTCTATGTGGCTGTAGTAAACGAATGGCTTGGAGAGTGCGACAGTCAAGTGCATAGTGATGGAGGAAAGCTACTGGAGTGGGGATCACTTATACTCTCTCCAGCTACGTGTTTTATGGCAGGAGATAGGCAAGTAACATGCAGCCGACAGTGGGAATGATGTGCTGTGCTACAGCATGTAGCAGTCTAGTCTATTACTAATATTGGAACGACAGATTGCCCTGTGCTACGTCAATGCTACTACAGTGCCCAGCTACTGAGTTGATTTGGTGGTGGTGGTGGTGGTGGCTCTGAGCACTATGGGACTTAACATCTATGGTCATCAGTCCCCTAGAACTTAGAACTACTTAAACCTAACTAACCTAAGGACAACACACAACACCCAGCCATCACGAGGCAGAGAAAATCCCTGACCCCGCCGGGAATCGAACCCGGGAACCCGGGCGTGGGAAGCGAGAACGCTACCGCACGACCACGAGATGTGGGCAGTTGATTTGGTAAATGGGTAAACAGCGAAAGAAACAGGTGAAAAAAGAATGCAGACACCATTCCCAGGAGGAGAAACATCTTAATGGTATATCTTCTACAGTATCGAAGAACAGTTAACACAGTGTTGCAAGGAGCAGCACTGGAAAAATTACTGGGAACATACATAAACACACAAAAATGAATTAGGAGGGTGTCAGGTGTTAAGAGTTACGGAAAATCTGAATTTGGTAGCATTGTCGGAATGCCACTGATGAATCCAGATCGTGCTCTCAGCTGAATTTCATTGAGGTTGTATTGTGACACTACATGAGTGTAAATTGTATTTCCAAACAACTGAACTACATATGGGATGTGAGATGTCACTTGTGTATCGATTTTAGTGTCATTGTTGCAAAGAACCTGCACATACTAATCTTCCCGGTTTCAGAAAGTAGCGCCGGCCGCGGTGGCCGTGCGGTTCTAGGCACTTCAGTCCGGAACCACGTGACTGCTACGGTCGCAGGTTCGAATCCTGCCTCGGGCATGGATGTGTGTGATGTCCTTAGGTTAGTTAGGTTTAAGTAGTTCTAAGTTCTAGGGGACTGACGAGCTCAGATGTTGAGCCCCATAGTGCTCAGAGCCATTTGAACCAGAAAGTAGCAAGCTACAGATTTATCTCCGCATTCCAAAAAAGAGGAATGTGCACCACTGATCATGGATTGTCTGCAACAGAATTTTGCATAGAGAAAATGAGTCAGATAAAAACCCGTTTGCAGGAAGCTGATCTATAAGTAAACGTGGTTCTTCCCAGGGTTCTCATCACACCTCACTGCTATGCATCCTGCCTCTACTTCTATAGCTAATGACGCAGCTGGGGAAATCTATGTTCTTAGTCTACCTTAGAATCAGTGACAGATCCTTCTCGGCAGCTGAGTAGTCAGTGTGACTGCCATGCTGATGATCAGGATTCAACAGCCGAACCTACCAGGGATTTTCCTTCTTGAGACACGTAGAACAGGATTTGCTGAGCCTCGTGATGCCATTGGAGAAGCTACTGTAAGGCTCTTAAATCTGAGAACTGCAGTGAGAGTTCTGTGCTGACCACATGCCTCTCCATACAGCATCTAAATAACAACAGGCATCTGTGTAGTCTCCTTAGTAATATGCTAAGCTCTTGGATTCTAATCTATGTCCATTTTAATGGGTTGTATTGTACAAGCATTTGAAAACTGTGCGGTGATCGAAATAAAATAAAGTGATGTTTGAATCCAACCTATGACAATCAGTAAAGAAAAATGTTATTTCAGGCATTTTGTGCTACCTGTGAATCCTGATGCACCTAAAATATTCCTTGTTTTTCATAGTCATTTGTTAATTTCGCGCTGACAATGTGAGAAGTAACTGCTGGAATTAAATCAACCGGCGAACCAGAACAGCTCAAAACTGTGTGAGAAGCCACAGCATCATTGAATGTACGTGTATTGTGTATGTGGTATGAAATCTGATTAGTGTGGAATGCATTCATAACACTATCCAGCCCATTATGTTGCTGGTCGTGGAGGATGTACGCCTTTGGAGAACAATGTTCTTTTTCACACTTCTCAAGCGCCCACCAGCATTCAGACAATGTTCACTACCCCGCTCCAAATGGTATAGACAGTACATCTGTCCACCACTGAGCATATTTGGGAAATGATGGGGAAGCATCTTGCCCACAATCTAGGCAATGAATCTTAATGAGATACGGCAACATATGGAATTAGTGAGGAATGCTCTCTCCCACCAAAATGTCACCCAGTAGCTCAAATGGTTCAAATGGCTCTGAGCACTATGGGACTTAACTTCTAAGGTCATCAGTCCCCTAGAACTTAGAACTACTTAATCCTAACTAACCTAAGGACATCACACACATCCATGCCCGAGGCAGGATTCGAACCTGCGACCGTAGCGGTCACGCGGTTCCAGACTGTAGCGCCTTTAACCGCTTGGCCACACCGGCCGGCCCAGAAGCTCCATGGCCTACACACTACAGCTAGAGGAAGCTATACAAGACACTGATTTTGATTTTAAAAACCATCTATCCATATTTGCTGATATAACATATACATGGATAATATCAATCAATATTATTCATTATTAGTAACCATTCAATCCATCAACAATATGGACTTTCTTAATCACTTCTTTCTTGCAGTTCATATTAGAGCATTTTATGTGGCAGGTCTGTTCTCTGGTATCCTAACGTGCTGATCACACATCATTTATTTCTTTTGCTTTTATCCCTTCTCTATCTTTCCCGCAAAGTTCCCCCCGTTTACGAAGAGTAAAAATTTCTTCTGTGCATTATTTAGTTTGGCTTATTCATTTTGGTAATTAGTCCAACATTCACATCCAAATAGAAGTGCCGGATTTGTTGTGACATTGTGAAATCAATGTTGTTTTTCTCATTTTCTTACGTTTTCATATTCAGTTAATTTTCACACTATATTGTATTCTACTCCATGCCTCTTTGTTTTGAAAATATCTAAATGCAGCGAACCAAATAAATAAAACTGTGATTTCTTGTATTATTTTATTACTGATGAAATTTTTACTGCAAATGACTGTTTCAATTTCTGAAATTTTCATATTATACTGTATTTTGTGTGAATATTCCGAAGTTTGACTTTTGTATATCATATTTTATTTTGACCCATCAGTGTCTTGTCTTCAAGAGGGAATGTCCACAGCACTGTGTTTTTGTCAATTTTTACACCAATTGGATTGCTTTGTTTTTTACACCACTTGGATTGTTTCTTTCTATTCTTGGGCTAGTTGGTACAAGTACATAATAAATAATAGCAGTCCTGGGTGTCACACTTGTATAATAAGTTAATAAACTCCTTTCCTATAGAACTGTTGCTTAATAGTGCTCAGTTTGTATTTCTCGCTAGTGTAGACACAATTATCTTTCATTTTTTTGTCATTTTCTCATAGGTAGCTTTCTTGTCTGTCTGTGTGTTAAGTAAAAAATTTGCAGTTGATTTTAAAGTAGCTTCCTAATCAGCTAGAGACTCGAAATTTTAAAGATTTCTCAGAACTGGATGACAATCCAATATTAACTCGCTTCTTCGCTGGTCCGTTTGATAGTGGTGGAGGGTGGTAATGCCTTACATCTAAGCTGCTCTGAATGACCAGCATGTTGTGCAGTCAGGGAATACAATTGCAGATGGGCAAGGCTGAGCAGAAAGATGAGGAAGATGGGGGGGGGAAGGGGGGGGGCGGAGTATGAGATGGACAGTGGCAGGCAGAGGAGGAGATGGAGAGAGAGAGAGAGAGAGAGAGAGAGAGAGAGAGAGAGAGAGAGAGAGAGAGATGGAGACAGACAGAGGAAGGAAGTGGATGGAGAAAGGGGACAGGAAGATACAGCCAAAGGCAAGGGGAGAAGTAGACAGCTAGAGAGGCGAGCATGAGATGGACAAAGAGAGAGCAGGAGATGGCCAAAGAGGAGTGGTGGAGATATGAGCAGAGAGAGGGGAAGAAGGCGATGTGTGAAATATATGTGACTTGTACATATAAGGGCGTAGCTGTCGGTATAGAGCTAGTATTGAAATAAAAACCTTATAAAATTGTGTTAAATTAACATTGCTCTCTTTTGTATTTTATTTTTTTAGGAAAATAACATTTAAACAGGTTGATACAGTACTACGTTACATGACGCAGATCGTTTTGTAAGTGTAAAATAACGAATTGTATCATTTCAGAGAAATGGATTGTGTATAACTACAAATAGAAAAGAAGTCTCTAGCGCTGTTAAACTTCAACAACGGATGGGTGAACTTTCGTGTGACTTTCTTGTTAATATCTGAATAACTTGCGGCACTACACTCTCAATTCCTCCCAGCGAACAGCCCAATTAGTTTTACGAGATACCTTAAGTACGTTTGTCATGACGTGATGTACAATAATACTAAAACAAAAAAATAGGAATATGATACTTACTTTCTTATGCAATAAATGCTATCCGTGACTTAAAGTAAATGTAACAGTAGTGATTGGGAATGAAAGTTTTTCTATTTTTTCAGTCAGCAGTCTTCTGACTGATTTGATGCGAAGCGGCAGGAATTCCTCTCTTGTACCACCCTCTTCATCTCGAAGTAGCACTCACACCCAACCGCACGAATTTCAATATTTTTTTAAATAAAAATAAGTAATATACCACGTTTTTAATTCAGACTTTAGATTTCTAACCCCATCCATGTAGTCGTGAAAATTAGTGACTGTGAATTTTTAGTAACTATGAAAACACCTTTAAATTACGTTCTTTGAGCAGTTCAGATAAGAAGAGGGTAGACGGTTTTGAAATCCGGTGGTACAGAAGAACGGATAGATCGAGTAACTAACGAGGGAGTACTGATTATGGCGATTATTGCTAATATAAGAGATGATCAAACAGTTTCTGTTGGAAGGTATGCCAGTCAGGCAAAATCGCCGTGAGCATTGAGGCAATCGCCCCACCGACACACCAGGTTGAAGATACCCGTTTGGAGGAACACCGCGTACTGCTGCGCGAAGAAGTCCGTAACTTCCTATTGTACATTCTCGCCCGACAGAAATTGTCGACATTTCAAGGCCTCTTCCATGGGATCGAAGGCGTGATAATCGCGCGAGGAGAGATCACGAGTGCGGCTGGTCCCGGCGGAGGTTCGAGTACCCCCTCGGGCATGGGTGTGTGTGTGTGTTTGTCCTTAGGATAATTTAGCTTAAGTAGTGTGTAAGCTTAGGGACTGATGACCTTAGTAGTTAAGTCCCATAAGATTTCACACACATTTGAACATTTTGAAGAGATCAGGACTATAAGTTGGGTACCCGGATGTCTCCCACTTGGAGTTGGCGTAACTGCTGCGTAGCTCCCAAATCCACCGGCCTCTTGTGTCCAATCGCCGTCAGCACGGAACTTGGCGCATAATACCACAATAATGGTTTTCGACAGATCTGCTGCCCCATACACATTCTTCATTCTCCAATGGATATCTACCGATATTTGTTATCTACATCTACATCTGCATGGTTACTCTGCAATTCACACTTAAGTACCTGGCAGAGGGTTCATCGAACCATTTTCATACTACTTCTCTACATGCCTCTCCCGAATGGCACGTGGCAAAAAGGAACACCTAAACTTTTCCGTTCGAGCTCTGATTTCTCTTATTTTATTACGATGATCATTTCTCCTTACGTAGGTGGGTGTTAATAAAATATTTCGCACTCGGAAGAGAAAGTTGGTGATTGAAATTTCGTAAATAGATATCGCCGCAAAGAGAACCGCCTTTGCTTCAGTGACTGCCACCCCAATTCGCGTATCATATTAGTTGCACTCTCACCCCTACTGCGCGATAACACGAAACGAGCTGCCCTTCTTTACACTTTTCGATGTCCTCCGTCGATCCTACCTTGTAAGGGTCCCATACCGAGCAGCGATATTCCAGCAGAGTACGGACAAGTGTAATGTAGGTTGTCTCTTTAGATGGTTTGTAACATCTTCCAAGTGTTCTGCCAACAAAGCGAAGTCGTTGTTTCGCCTTCCCCATAATATCATCTATGTGGTCTTTCCAATTTACGTTGCTCGTAATTGTAATTCCTAGGTTGTTAGTCGAATTGACAGCCCTTAGATATGTGCGATTTATCGTATACCCAAAATTTATCGGATTTCTTTTAGTGCCCATGTGGATGACCTCGCACTTTTCTTTGTTTAATGTCAATTGCCACTTTTCGCACCATACAGAAATTCTGTCTAGATAGTTTTGTAATTGGAAGTGATCGTCTGATGATTTTACTAGACGGTAAATTACAGCGTCATCTGCAAACAATCTAAGCGGGCTGCTCAGATTATCACCTAGATCATTTATGTAAATAAGGAACAGCAGAGGGCCTATGACACTACCTTGCGGAACGTCAGATATCACTTCTGTTCTACTCGACGATTTACCGTCTAACACTACGAACTGTGACCTTTCTGAGAGGAAATCACGAATCCAGTCACACAACGAAGACGATACTCCATATGCAAGCAATTTGGTTAATAGTTGCTTGTGAGGAACGGTATGAAAAGCCTTCTGGAAATTTAGCAATATGGAATCGATCTGAGATCCCTTGTCGACAGCACTCATTACTTCATGGGAATAAAGAGTTAGCTGTCTTGCACAAGACCGATAGTTTCTGAATCCGTGTTGGTTATGTATCAGTAAGTCATTTTCTTCAAGGTGATTCATAATGTTCGAGTACAGCATATGCTCCAAAATCCTACTGTAAGTTGAGGTCAGTGATATGGGTCTGTAATTCAATGGGTTACTCCTATTTCCTTTATTGAATATTGGTGTAACCTGTGCTACTTTCCAATCTTTAGGAACAGACCCTTCGTCAAGTGAGCCAAGAAAATGATAACAGTATGTTGGTCCTGTCTGGACGCATTTGGTAATAGCGTCCGCATGTCGAAAAGGCAGGAATGTCGGAAAGACAGGAATGCCACACTCATTGCTTGCCTAGGACGTCCATCTTATATTCGGGCATCGGAATCGCGCTACGTTGCGTATATGCTTCAGCAACGCCCTCAAACGGAAAATTTTTGATCGCTCTTTGTACTTGATTCACATGGCAGCAAGACCCAACAGCGTTAGCATTGCAAACGTTCCGCATAAATCGTTTCAATTTTCAACCTCGTACTGATTCGTTACACAGGAAGAATCAAACTCACAGTCTCACAGTTGATGCCCGTTATTACTGACAACGAAAGTCTACTGGAAGTCATCTATATTTGAAGCGACGATATGATAAATTAAATGTTCAGATACCGAGGATCTTGACAGTACACTCACGTTACATACTACAGGCTGTGCCAGGCTTCACACTTCGTTTCGCCTGCTTTGAGGGCAGAAAAGCAAGGAATGAGAAACGGAAGTGGGCTTCAAAAATTCGATTTTTAGATTTTAGCATATTTGAAATGCCTGGTCTTTCCTGCCTGAAACAGTTTTTGTTTTATATAAACACAATTTTTTCGTGAGTTATGATGGTTTTCCTGACGCGCTGTGCAACCTGGGGACGGTGACAGCAAGGCTTATGAACGGGTATGTGCAGAACAACCCTATGGTCCTAATGTCACAATTTCTAAATTAGAGTGCATTGAGCATATCAAATACCGACCTTAATTTGAGGAAGAAATTTCTGAGGATGTACGTCTGGAGTACAGCATTGTATGGTAGTGAAACATGGACTGTGGGAAAACCGGAACAGAAGAGAATCGAAGCATTTGAGATGTGGTGCAATAGACGAATGTTGAAAATTAGGTGAACTGATAAGGTAAGTAATGAGGAGGTTCTACGCAGAATCGGAGAGGAAAGGAATATGTGGAAAACACTGATAAGGAGAAGGGACAGGATGATAGGACATCTGCTAAGACATCAGGGAATGACTTCCATGGTACTAGAGGGAGCTGTAGAGGGCAAAAACTGTAGAGGAAGACAGAGGTTGGAATACGTCAAGCAAATAATTGAGAACGTAGGTTGCAAGTGCTACTCTGAGATGAAGAGGTTAGCACAGGAAAGGAATTCGTGGCGGGCGGCATCAGACCAGTCAGTAGACTGATGAAAAAAAAAAAAAAAAAAAAAAAAAAAGAGCATGTCCAGAAGAGAATGGGGTCCACGTTGAGAAGTCAAAAATAGTATTAGAAGATGGTAAGAAGATAGGTGTTGAAATAGATTAGAGAATTATTATGACTTGGCCGTAAGAAGAAATGTAGGGAATTTAGAAAACATGAAAAAAGCTGTATTGGCTATCTTTTTCGATAAGCTTTCCGCAAATGAAAATCCAGTGCACTGTCTTTGCCCGAATGATCCTGACACTTGGTGCAAGTACAAGAAAAGTGCCAGATATGACCACAAACATTATTTACCTGCATCAGTAATGAATGAAATTAAACCCATATTTAGAGACCATTGTAAAGATACCTTGTTGAAGAAATGTCTTCATGGGGAAACCCAAAATTTAAATGAATGTGTGAATTCTGTCATTTGGAACCGGTTACCGAAAACTGTATTTGTTCAGCTTACAACCCTCAAATCTGGTGTTTATGACGCTATTTTATGCTTCATTGATAGTGTACTTAGAAAACTGGATGTTTTGGAATTATTGGGCACAAAATCTAGTGAAAATACTGCAAAATCCTTGGTGAAAATAGATAAAGAGAGAATCCGCAAAGCAGATATTGCTAATTTAAAATGCACAAAAGAAGCCAGACAGAAAAGAAGAGAGACCAAGAGAAGAAGAGCAGTATGATTCAGATGATGTTCAGTATGGTGCAGGAAAATATTAGTGGTAGTAATTCTCATCGATAACTATAGTAGAATTGCAATATTAAAATTTAAATGGATTTTTCTGAAAACAACATTTTTTTTTACTTTCAGGTGCGTGAGATTTGATAAAATAAGGGTGTTAGAAACACGAAATTTGGTCAATTTGTACTGCAGATGGTAATAAGTTGTTACAAGTAAATTGAGAACCACCAAACAATCAGAAACTGTTTTATAATAATTAATTTACAAAAAAGTTACATTTTACTAGTGAAAGAACAATTTTTTTCTTCAAAACCGTTAGAGGTATTACGTTCATTTTACTTGTAAATTGAGGCATATATGTTATATACATACAGTAAAAATTTCATTGTTTTATCATTTACAGTTCTTTTGAAAAGTGAACCTATTCAAAGGGTAAAATAGCATTGGCAGAATAGGGATAAAAATTGCCTTCCGTCTCCCCTTAACAACAATCACGATAATGAAATTTCTGTGACATTCTCTAAATATTTTCCCTAGCCGTCAAAAAGAAACGACACGTTAGGCTACAATGTTCATTAGTGAAAGGAACAAGAACTCGGGTAGTAGGATGTTGGTAAGGACACGGACGCTGATGTTTGCAGACAAACCACGTCTACATTCTCTACAATAAGTTCAGAAAACCGAAATATGGATAGTGAAACGGTGAGATGAACGTAGATCTCCTCGAATGCGAGTGCAGAGCCTCGTGTACTGAGCCGCCTTACTTAGTTACGGTGCTCGTCACTTGGAATGAGAGATTTCGCTATGGAGGCTATGCACACAGGCGTTCAAATACTGGTTATATGTCAGTGTTCAGGACCGTTGCCATATTTAACTTTTACGTTTTACGCAAGTAATTTAACCTCCTCACAGCACTGTTTTTTACTTTTATTAATAGTTGGGAGCCAACAGTAGAGAAGTAAATCTCTGATCTGTAAAACATATATAGAGATTTGAATTATGTAACTACAGTGCGACATGTCCCTTAAGAAACATGTCCTAAAAACAAAAACGAACTTGAAGTCATCGTCTTATAATCTGCGTAACTTTTGACATTTGTGTCAGAGGAAACCTTATGGGTCCCTCTCACTTCTCATCCTGCTGTCTATCACCTGTCTTCCGCAACCTACTATTCGTTTCTCTCTGAAGAAATAAGTAATTGTTCGAAACCGTAAGATAGTTTTTTGTAACATTGTGTACTTAAAATTTCGCCTTCATAGGATAAGTACAGCCATTCTGCCTTCTTGTAATTTGAATGTCACGTTATAGAATCTCAGAAAATGGAAAGTGGTCTGGTGAGTCAAGACTGCTGTTTGAGAAAACGTGCTGTAATATGTTGACACTCTGATTGACGACCTGGCGTATAAGGAAGTAAGAAAATGTAACTTTTAATTTTATTGATCCATACTCACGTTTGTCCAAATTAACGAACTATACATAAATTTTCATACTTTTGCTAAGGTATTAAAAACTTTCGACAGCAATATGCAATAGTGAAAAGAACGTCACAACTACGCCAACTAGGTTTAAAGAGTGAGATGGCGCAGTAGCTAAGACACTGGACTCGTATTCGGATCGAGCAGGTCCATCCCACTGTTCGGACTTCATATTGTACGCCGTTTCTCTAAATTATTTTATACGATACTGTGTTGTTTTCCTCATAGAGGACACTGCCGAGTTCCTTACACACGCTGTCCAGTCCAAGCGTGTCCTTGGGTTGTTAATCCAAATCTTCATCCTGGCCAGGTATCGGTGTGTAGCGACTCCTCCGGAACCAGCACAGCATCTAGTTCTCATAACTGAGAATAATTCGTCGGAACGTTCCACAATGGCAGAAATGAAATGAAATGATCGTATGGCATTGTTGGCCGGGAGGCCCCATTCGGGGTAGTTCGGCCGCCATATTGCAAGTCCTTTTTAGGTAACGCCACATCGGCGACTTGTGAGTCAATGACGATGAAGGACACACAACACCCAGTCCCCTGCCGGGAATCGAACCCGGGCGCCCTGCGTGGTAGGTGGTAACGCTACCGCTACGCTACGCAGGCGGACAATGGCAGAAATGGTAGCGTTCACGATGAAAGTCAGCGGAACGGAATGGAGCGGGACGGCACCGTCAGTGATTCTCAGGAACAAAATTTTCATGTTGACGTTATGTAGTATCTTTCTCTTCCTACAACGTAGCAGTAAATTGTACCGATACCTAAACACTGAACAGATTTTTGCCAGCTACGACATGAAGGACTGTGGTTCACATTATTCTCTATGCTTTCTTTTGTCTCCTTTTCGAAGACGGAGACGATGCCAGAAAAGTTAGACATAGTTCATGATTGAAATCAATAAGACGGTTTTTGATAATTGTTCCCCCGTTACCAAATATCCTCACTTCCAAGAATGCACATGAAAGTGGCAGCGCACGTAGCGTTATTGTAAGAGAAGAAATGTATTTCTACGGAAGTGTATACTCCGAATAATGTTGTCAGACAAGGAAAGTGAAATATGTAAGATAACTGAAAAGATATTCTATGTCTTCTGTGTGTTCTGAAAGAAAACAATTTAATGTTCGCAGAAGCATTTTCACAGAGGACTGTCCCAATACTGAGGCGGCACGGTACGTAACTCTACAATTTATAAGAGGCAAATAAAATAGAAGAAAGTATTGCGAACTGTTCGCACGAAGGCAGAAAAAGAAAGAGAAATGAAGGAAAACTATAGTCATTTTTGAACTGTTCACACGAGGTAGAAAAAGAATGAGAAATGAAGGTAACAGGAAGGAGCGTGATATTGTCTGCCATCATCGACAGTCAGTCTACAGGGTGGTCATAATTAAACTTTCCGTGGTTGACAGGTCTCCCATAAAAAACGATTAATCGTAGGGCAATGAAAGTTTGCGGAAACATTCGTAAGAACACGCAGAGAGAAATAAAGAAAAAACCATTAAAAGAAACACACGTTAGATTCCACATGACACGGTACTATCTGTTAACTGCGTACCATGTTTGCGTTCCAGGTTACAAAAATTGCTCATTGTGACGACCATCTGCGTCCATGACCACCTGGATCCCCACTAGAGATTTCTCTACCGCTGCCCGGAACATCTCAGGTAGGATGTTGGCTACCTCCCACACTATGCCCATCTTCAGCCTCCAACGCGTGTTAGTGCCCCGTTGATAAACCCTGTCTTTCAGACAACACCACAGTCAGGGATCGCACTGGTTCAAATCTGGTAATCTTGGTGACCACACAGTTTGGAAAGAACGGTGAATGAAACGGTTTTCTCCAAACCTGTTACGGAGTGACCTCACGAACAATATGAGGTGGAGCTCCATCGAGTATCAGAACAACTGAGTCCAAATCACCTCCTTGCAGAGATCATATGTTGGCGAAACAGTTCACAGTAACGTGTGCCCTTCACGCAGAATGTACTTGGTCTTTGGGGTTGGAGTTCCGAGTACCGCCGCCTAACTGCAAGTCATGACACTAACACTATTAACAACACAAATCCTGCAAAGCACATTCTGAAAACCATTCCGATAAAGTCGGGTACCCATACAGTAAATGGTTTTCCGTCTACGCTGGCTCAAGTAGCGAAAGTTCAATTAAAACCACCCTGTATTCTCACCGCGCTCACTTATGTCAAGCTGATGGATTTTGTGTCTTCTTACACAACTGACCATTAAAATTGCTACACCACGAAGATGACGTGCTACAGACGCGAAATTTAATCGATAGGAAGAAGATGCCGTGCTATGCAAATGATTAGCTTTTCAGAGCATTCACACAAGGTTGGCGCCGGTGGCGACACCTACAACGTGCTGACATGAGGTCGCCAACCGATTTCTCATACACAAACAGCAGCTGACCGGCGTTGCCTGGTGAAACGTTGTTGTGGTGCCTCGTGTAAGGAGGAGAAATGCGTACCATCACGTTACCGACTTTGATAAAGGTCTCATTGCAGCCTGTGGCGATTGCGGTTTATCGTATCGCGACACTGCTGCTCGCGTTGATCGAGATCTAATGACTGTTAGCATAATATGGAATCGGTCAGTTCTGGAGGGTAATACGGAACGCCGCGCTGGATCCCAACGGCCTCGTATCACTAGCAGTCGAGATGACAGGCATCTTATCCGCATGGCTGTAACGAATCGTGCAGCCACGTCTCGATCCCCGAGTCAACAGATGGGGACGTTTGCAAGACAACAGCCATCTGCACGAACAGTTCAACGACGTTTGCAGCAGCTAGGAGACCATGGCTGCGGTTACCCTTGACGCTGCATCACAGACAGGAGCGCCTGCGATGGTGTACTCAACGACGAACCTGGGTGCACGAATGGCGAAACGTCATTTTTTCGGATGAATCCAGGTTCTGTTTACAGCATCATGATGGTTGCATCCGTGTTTGGCGACATCGCGGTGAACGTACATTGGAACCGTGTATTCGTCATCGCCATACTGGCGTATCACCCGGCCTCATGGTATGGGGTGCCATTTGTTACAACTCTCGGTCACCTGTTGTTCGCATTGACGACATTTTGAACAGTGGACATTACATTTCAGATGTGTTACGACCCGTGGCTCTACCCTTCATTCGATCGCTGCGAAACCCTACATTTCAGTAGAATAATGCACGACCACATGTTGCAGGTCCTGTACAGGCCTTTCTCGATACAGAGAATGTTCAACTGCTGCCCTGGCCAGCACATTCTCCAGGTCTCTCACCAACTGAAAACCTCTGGTAAATGGTGGCCGAGCAACTGGCCCGTCACAATATGCCAGCCACTACTCTTGAACTGTGGTAACGTGTTGAAGCTGCATGGGCAGCTCTACCTGTACACACCATCGAAGCTCTGTTTGACTCAATGGCCAGGCGTATCAAGGCCGTTATTACGACCAGAGGTGGTTGTTCTGGGTACTGGTTTCTCAGGATCTATGCACACAAATTGCCTGAAAACGTAATCACAAGTCAGTTCTAGTATAATACATTTGTCCAACGAATACTCATTTGTCATGTGAATTTTTTCTTTGTGTATCAATTTTAATGGCCAGTAGCGTAATTTTAATTTTATTGCCTGCTTCGTTTTCTTGACACGTCGTGAAGATTACATGAAGACTTGGGTATTTCTCCTATAAGTGTTCTGCGACGTAATAACAAAAAATGATTTAGTTTTTATAATACTTGGAGAAAGAAGAATCCTACATGAAACTTGGTAGAGCATTTGCCCGCGAAAGGCAAAGGTCCCGAGTTCGAGTCTCGGTTGGGCACACAGTTTTAATCTGCCAGGAAGTTTCATATCAGCGCACACTCCGCTGCAGAGTGAAAATCTCATTCAAGAATCCTACAGTGTACATAAATAAGTACAAAAGCAGACGAAACAATTTACACTAAAAATTCTTCTTGTAGTAGCGAAATAGTCTGCTTTAATGATGGAGGAAATGTACATATACCGTGGGCAGAGAAATAACCTAACTGGGAAAATTGAAAAGGCGGTATGTGTTTCCTTCTAAACATGTTTTGATATATTTGTATGTCTATATTTTCTCGAGCTAATAAATAATGCCTGGACGAAAATTCATCGTATTCTTTCCCTTCGTAACACAGTGGAAAATTCACCATTCAACTGCTGTCGAGGATACACTTAATGAATTTCGATTTGGCCATTATCAAATCTCTCATTATTTCTTACTTCGTTCTGACAGTATGTTTTGACTCCTTTGTATCACGGGTGGCAACTCACCCTTTTGGTGCTTCGCTAAACAAGGTGACGTTGCACTGACGTCCCGTCTAGTGTGAACAGACCACCTTTTCCCTACCGCTGACACCCAAGGCGAATCGACGTGTTTACAGCGCGAGGTATAGGCTGGACAAAGAACAGCTACTTTGCTTTCACGGCCGTAGGGCGCCCCGAATTGCTGCGCCGGCTGCCGGCTGCGGCCCTCGCGAAGTTTCGGCGCTGCGGCTGTGGTGAGGGACGCCGGCGGCGGTCGACACGAGCGCCCCTCTGACGTAAGCGGGGTCGTCCGTCCGGGGGAGGCTGGAGCTGGAGCTGGAGGCAGCCGCCGCTGTCGGGTGAAAGCCTCCAGGGGCGGCCGCGCTATAAAATGGCGGCGGCGCGGTCAGCGGGGCACAGTCTTCCCAGACAGCACAGCCGACGCACGACAATGGCCCTCAAGGTGAGTCGCCGGCCTGTGGTGGCGCGGACACACTGTACTCGAGGACCGGCAGACCACGCCAGCCTCTAGCTGCCGTTTGGCGTTGTTGTAGGGATCGCGTGTTGTGGTTGTTGACGCCACCCGAAGACCTACTGCCCAGCGTTATTTCGTACATTTGAGGGGGTCGCTTATGCTGACTGTTACGTCTGTTAACGGACGTACTGACCAACGGTGCCTTTTATGAGTTGTAGGGTTGACACACGTTTGGGACTATTCTTGCCGCTGCTGAGCAGCCCAGGCTCCAAATGGTTCAAATGGCTCTAAGCACTATGGGACTTAACATCTGAGGTCATCAGTCCCCTAGACTTAGAACTACTTAAACCTAACTAAGGACATCACACACATCCATTCGAACCTACGACCGTAGCAGCAGCTCGGTTCCAGACTGTAGCGCCTAGAACCGCTCGTCCACAGCGGCCGGCAGCTAAAGCTCCATAATTTATTTAGCACTGCGGGTTCGTGTGTCTACCACGCCCCATAGTGTTACACTAGTAACACTCAAGGAATACTTACGAGGACCATTGGGAAAGGGAGAAACGATGGATTGCGAAATGGAAACCACACTAAAAATCAAAAATGTTTTAATTGAAACAGTTGTTGATAATTATTCTGGGCTATAACGCCGTGGTCCATGGAATTCTTCAATTCCTAACGTTTCGTCCAATACTACGTTGGACATCTTCAGAGGTATGGCTGGTCCTGCTGAGTCGGCAGCCATACCTCTGAAGATGTCCAACGTAGTATTGGACGAAACGTTAGGAATTGAAGACTTCCATGGACCACGGCCTTATAGCCCGGAAGAATTATCAACAACAGTACCATCCGGTCGGGAAAGCCTTCATTGTATGATTATTTGAAACAGCTACACCTTCCAGCTACTTTTCTAGGCAGTTCCATCTCTGACTAAAACATTTGGCGTTGTGTTGTACCAAATTACCAATAACCTCGTCACAGAAGGCAGCCTCCCGTGCTTTCTAACTCACTGTATGCACCAAAGTGTTGTCTTCATAGCCAGCGGTTCATGTGCGCAGAGATGAAAGAGGAGCCAGGTCTGGGCTGTATGGTGGGTGATCAATAACTGCCCATCGAGAACGCTGCAGGAGCATCTTCATTGTCCCTGTAGAGTGCAGCCGAGAACTACAGTGAAGAAGCAACTGCATGGCAGTTACGTCATGTGGGTTTGCATGCAATCGGGCTAAATCTCTCGGTAGGCACGCACACCTGGCATTACTTCTAGGCGTCTTTGCGCACTCACTGTGCACTCAGATATGAGAAGAGGGACATGACGCACACTAAAAACACTGCCCAACATATTTGTGCAAAGCTTCATCGAATTTTCACTGTAGTTTCCATTTCGTGACCTCTTATTCCTTACTTTCCGCATAGCCCTCGTGTACAGGGCGTTCCGAAATTCCCGTTTCAAACTTCTGGCACCTGTAGAGGGCCGTCTGTCGTAATATTTTAAATAGAAACCCACGCTCAGAAATGTATCTTTTCTGTTCTAGGACTGTTTCAATTCAGATGTATAACTCATCCATTTCTGTTTGACATTCAATTACATGTGACGCAGTAATACACGGGAAAACGAAGTTGACACTCGGTGCGATGTCTGATGGGAGCGACTGTACATGGGAAATGCTTTTGCGGTCGCTCCGAGCAGCCACCGCGCCGAGTGTCAACTTAGTTTGCGCATACAGTACAATTATTAGTAACAATTCGAAAGGAAATAGATCGAAACATCCATCTATACTTAACCACATTTGTTTGTATTGACACTTAAACATTACGTGTCTACATTATTCCACTACGAAAAAGAACCCAGCGTATTGTACGTACAGATCAATATGATGCATTACAACAGCGGCTCGATGTGACGACCACCATCTTTGTTAGAACTCTCTACTCGTCATCCTGCCTGCGCTATTGCATACCAGGAAAAGCGACTGTGAGACTTTTCTCTGTCCCTCAGCGAAAGTGGACGCTTTACATATCTGAACTGAAACCGCCGTAGAAAGGAAACGGTGCGTTTCTGGACAGGGGATCCTATTCGAAATATTAGTGACCCGCTCCCCTTTACAAGTCCTAGAAGTTTGTAGCGGGAATTTCCGAACACGCTGTATGCAACGTATCGCGACCCGTATGCAGGTATGTAAGCACCGACATAAAGGCGAAGGATTAGCGTGGCATTCCTGTCTTTCCAACGTGCGTACAGTAAATGCGCAAACGTGAACTATGGCGACGTTTTTACCAAATAGTCCAAATAGGACCAATGTGCTGTTACTCTTTTCTTGCCTGCCGAAGACAAACACCGTCAGCTATCCATCGGGGGCAGCAAGTGTGTCGAAAACCGCCGCTGTAGAATGGTACACCAAGGGGTGCTGCTGCGTAGTGACAACACACATCCGCATATTGCAAATGCCGTAACGCAGAAGTTACGCGAACTCAAGTGAGAGACACTCTAACAGCGCCCTATAGTCACGATATCTCTCCATGCGACTGTCACGCCTCCGGTCTCTTAGAAAAGCGATTCTGGACTGTAGGACCTTGGAACGGTAACTATTTGCACAAGCTGCGACACGGTCGCGAATAAAACATTGACCCGTGTATATAATAAGTTTCCTTTACTTCACGTCTATGGTCACTAATTTTTTGGCACCAGACTACCGGTTTCGGTCTATAAAGGCCATCATCAGTTCTGTTTTATAAACTATTTAATCGCAACTTACAGTAAAGCCATCATTGGTGTAAAAGATATAAGAAGCGTGCTAGGTGTGCCGCCGCTAGAAATCACTCAACACTGATTTCGATAATTTTTGAATGAAACTTGAAGTAATTGGTTGTGTCACAGTTCGTAACGTTCCGTCCGTCGGATGAGAAAGTTCCCCTCGGCTTTCTCCCAACAGCTTTTTAAATATTTCATCGCTCAAGCACACAGCACAGTAACCCATACGGTACAATACACATCTCACAGTTCATTCACGTTACAGTGTTCTCAAGTACGACCTTGCCGAACTGGCAGATTGGAATGTCTCACCCCCATACAGTCTCTAGTAATGGGAACAAGGTTACAGCCAGACAATAACTTAAAAGTGCACTGTTATATGACGTCACAGTTTCTCTATGGTCTACAATAAAATTTGAGCGCATTAATGCTGTGTTTGAATTTTATATTTCATTTGAGAACTTATTTAGTTTTCAATTATTTATTTACGTCAGTCTAGATGTACGGCGCAATAGATACAAATGAATACCAAAGCAGAATAAGAGTAGAGTACAATTGGTGATAGAGGATCAGAGATAGTGGAAGAATAGTCTTAGACTTGATGAAGAAAGCACCTTGTCATTCCGATGTACTCTTAGTACATTATGGAAACAACGCCCAGGCTGTGGCTAAGCGATGTCTCCGCAATATCCTTTCTACCAGGAGTGCTAGTTCTGCAAGGTTCGCAGAAGAGCTTCTGTGAAGTTTGGAAGGTAGGAGACGAGGTACTGGCAGAAATGAAGCTGTGAGGACGGGTCGTGAGTCGTGCTTGGGTAGCTCAGTTGGTAGAGCACTTGCCCGCGAAAGGTAAAGGTCCCGAGTTCGAGTCTCGGTCCGGTACACAGTTTTAATCTTCCAGTAAATTTCTTATTCTTAGTAGTTCGAGGAAAGTAAATGAATCGCAATAAACGGTAGCGTGGAGATATGAACGGCATTACTCTTCAATGCGGATGTTAATTACTGTGTCACCTCTCCCTCTCACTATGCCCTGTTTTAATTGGTGTCCAGGAATAGAGGAAGGTTTAGGAATACCATACGCAATATACCATCAGTGTCACTTAATCAAATTCGTCTTTACGTCAGTGGAGAGGGAAGCATCGCTCTTCTCACACGGCAAACGAACTTGATGACGGTCCAGAAGGTCTTTAAAGTATTGCAACACCTGACGTGTTATCTTGCCAAGAGGCGTACACAGCGTTAGAATGGTTTGCAAGTATACTAGTGAACTGAAATCCAGGTGTAGAATACGATTTCAGTCCTAACGAAATTTCACATGTTAATATTTAATATACTGAAGGGTAAATAAATAAATGTCATGTCACTAGGGCCTCCCGTCAGGTAGACCGTTCGCCGGGTGCAAGTCTTTCGATTTGACGCCACTTCGGCGACTTGCGCGTCGATGGGGATGAAATGATGATGATTAGGACAACACAACACCCACTGCCTGAGCGGAGAAAACCTCCAACCGAGCCGGGAATCGAACCTGGGCCCATAGGATTGACATCCTGTCGCGCTGACCACTCAGCTACCGGTGGCGGACACTTAAGGGTAACAGTGAATATATGACAGTTTGCCTCTTAACTTGTCGATAACCTCACTTTGATCTATTATCACATACTTCATCTGACTTTAATTACCGGTATATGCTATTTAAAAAAAGTGTTAGTCTTTATAAATTCGATACCAGCAGAGAGCCATTGCACTGTTCGATTTTCCACATCTACTGTCCATCCAACTCGGTTGGGACAAAAGGGAAAATTGTTGAATGAAGCATGCCATCTCATACTACTCGTAAGCTCTCGAGAGAAAAGCTTCTCATTCAGAACAGACAGTAGGCTACATTTACGAAATAAGGGTGCTGATGATGGAATGGCGACTGAGCTATCGTTCACCAGTATTTCTGTTCCAGGAAAAGAGATATGGTTTCACAGATGTAATCTCTTGTAGACTACCCTCCGATCAATACCAAATGAACAGCAGAAGTTGTAGCATAACTATTGCAGCGCTTCAGGATTCATTGCGGTGTCCCGCGCTCGTTCGAGACTTTATTGTTAGTATTATAACTCTTGGAAAAAAATTCACCGAGCTCTTCACTGACTTAGAATGTTTGCTTATTTTCTTATGAAAAACGTATGCTTACTACTGCTTCATAAGCACTCTAATGCCAAGGAGAGGGCCGGCCGGGGTGGCCGAGCGGTTCTAGGCGCTACAGTTTGGAACCGTGCGGTCGCTACGGTCTCAGGTTCGAATCCTGCCTCGGGTATGGCTGTGTGTGATGTCCTTAGGTTGGATAGGTTTAAGTAGTTCTACGTTCTACGGGACTGATGACCTCAGAAGTTGTCCCATGGTGCTCAGAGCCATTTGAACCATTTTTGAAGCCAAGGAGAGGAATAGAAAATACAAAGTCAAGTGACTCTAACGAGAAACTTTAAACGTGTACATTTCAGTGAATTCGGTTAATATCTTCACTCGGTTAAAAACGGGATGGTTTCATTTCGCTTCGATCTAATATCGCTATGCTTAATTCCTGGAGTAGGTCTTATGGCGAAAGAAGAAGCTCTGAAGTACAACGACGGGCGTCCTAATTGAAAAACGTACATCGAAGCCTGTGAGATGACATTCTGTTGCCTATGTGTAGATGACAGTTGGTGGAATTAGGAAGACGAGATACTGAACAAGTTATAGGCATTGAAAAATAACATTTCAGCAGTAAGTCGGGCAACGCAAAGAAAATAAATAGATAGATATGGAGATAGTGTGTTGTAATTGCATACATGCGGATCGCAGGTTATGTCTCTGAAATCCGCAATGAGCGTTATTTTTCAAATGAGTTACGCTCTTATTAAACTTGCTGACGGACTGAAGATGATGTAATAGATCAAGATTAGAACCACATTTTTCGACTTTGAAAGGGGTAACGGCAGATTTAAGCTACGAGAGGGTTCTGTTGTATAGCTAATTCCCTTAGAGCGTTGCGTCCAAATAGCAAGGTTCCCTGTTCGAGAACCATTCGTTTCACAGCTTTTATCTGCCAGTAAGTATCTTAACAGCGCTCATTCCCCTGCAGAGTGAGGGATTCACTACGGAAACGACTTTAAGGCTATGGATAACGCATTCTCCGCCGCCGCCTTTCTCTTGTGAGCAATATTCCAGTGAAAGCGTTCATGAGGCATTTTGTGAAAACTGAGAAGTAGGACACAGGTGCTGGCGAATGGCAAGACTAAGGTGGGTGTTATGCCCTACCTGAATAGCCTATTTCGTTAGTGTATTCCAGTTTGCAGGCAATAGTCTGGAGTCAGGCAATTTAAATCATTTGCACTACTTACGGAAATCGCAACAGATAAATGAAATGGTAGCTCATCCGTGAGCGATTAGGCTTTCTTCAGCTACCTAGAGACGGAAGGCGTATTATGTCTAGCTGCTGGTCAATAGTTTAGTAACTGATTCATTTACTGATGTACTGATTGTGCAAGGCCGCATGAATGAGAAATGAACAACCAAATAGGTAAAATTAATGTTCATACTGGGTTTTCTGTGGCACTAACTAGAATGCGAGAACAAAACATTTTAGTGTCCTGGGTTATGAAAGCATCCTGTCAAGACATAGAAAGATGATTTTAATGGCAAAGTGTTGTCTGAGAAAGTCACATAGCATCCGTACCACAGTAATATGAAGACTTTCCACGTATATAACGTCTTGCCACAAAGTAATCAAATTGCGGGGGCAAAGTACGAGAATTACCCTGTTTAACGACTCGCTCATTGAATTACTGCTTAAACTTAATCAGCGGTGGCACGATACCGTATTGTGCAGTCAGCCCTATGTCGCCTGTCTCGACGTTACCGCTTAAGAAGCCGTGGTTAACGGTGCCAAAACCACAATTAGGTTAGCAGGCCTATTGTCTGAGGTCCAAGTCAGCGCTCGCTGCTAGCGCCGCGGGTTAGTCTCTGCACTGTACACCGCCCGCGAACATGACACGCAGCTTTCACACTAGAGCAGCAAATGGCTGTCGAAACTTGTCATTCAATATTTGCCGGCTAACCGCAGGAGGCTGCGTTACGACACGCCCGGTCCACGTGGGGACGCATTGAGTAACGCCCTCGGTGTTCCGTCACTTGGCAGCAGAACTTGGCAGCCTCCCGCTCCGATTTAGTGCCGTAATCAATGCGCTACACGGCAGTATTGTCACCCTATAGAGGTATCGATTCACGTTTGTGTACTTCACGCTTTTATGTGAAGACCTTAAGGTATTTATCCCATCATTAGCATGTTTCATGTATCTCGAACACTAAACTAAAATCGAACAAAGTTAGGATGGTACAGAAGTGGAAAAACATGTATAATGTACCTGACAAATCGTATCCGCAAAGCAGTGAGCATGTTCGTGTTTACTGACTCAGAAAAGACCCTGCATTTGCTAGACAGCAGATTGTTGGTATACGTAATTCGTTTCGAAGCTGAAATACACTACTGGCCATTAAAATTGCTACACCAAGAAGAAATGCAGATGATAAACGGGTATTCATTGGACAAATATATTATACTAGAACTGACATGTGATTACATTTTCACGCAATTTGGGTGCATGCATCCTGAGAAATCAGTACCCAGAACAACCACCCCTGGCCGTAATAACGGCCTTGATACACCTGGGCATTGAGTCAAACAGAGCTTGGATGACGTGTACGGGTACAGCCGCCCATGCAGCTTCAACACGATACCACAGTTCATCAAGAGTAGTGACTGGCGTATTGTGACGAGCCAGTTGCTCGACAACCATTGACCAGACGCCTTAAATTGGTGAGAGATCTGGAGAATGTGCAGGCCAGGGCAGCAGTCGAACATTTTCTGTGTCCAGAAAGACCCGTACAGGACCTGCAACATGCGGTCGAGCATTATCCTGCCGAAATGTAGGGTTTCGCAGGGATCGAATCAAGGGTAGAGCCACGGGTCGTAACACATCTGAAATGTAACGTGCCGTCAATGCGAACAAGAGGTGACCGAGACGTGTAACCAATGGCACCCCATACCATCACGCCGGGTGATACGCCAGTATGGCGATGACGAATACACGCTTCCAATGTGCGTTCACCGCGATGTCGCCAAACACGGATGCGACCATAATGATGCTGTAAACGGAACCTGGATTCATCCGAAAAAAATGACATTTTGCCATTCGTGCACCCAGGTTCGTCGTCGCAGGCGCTCCTGTCTGTGATGCAGCGTCAAGGGAAACTCTCTTCATGTCAGCACGTTGTATGTGTCGCCACAACCTTGTGTGAATGCTCTGAAAAGCTAATAATTTGCAGATCCTGTCGGTTATATTTCGCGTCTGTTGCACGTCATCTTCGTGGTGTAGCAATTGTAGTGGCCAGCAGTGCATCTTCGTTTCTGGAACCGATACATTGGTACAAACAATTATTCTAGCTGAAAACACTATATAAGATTAAATTCTACATCTGATAGTAATTCTGTAGTAAAACTACTTCTGGTGTGTCCTGTAATACACAGAGACTGTACCTGCAGCACTTCGTAAGTTGATCTTGTAAAGGTAGCCTCATAAATAGCCCTAGCAGCCATCAACGGAGCAATTCAGGCGCTGAGAATATCATTGCATCTCTAAACTTCGTGCAGCTTATTGTCGGTTCTTGTCCGACAATGTTTTCGGGACTTCGTACTGGGATTTTGGTCAGTAAAGAAGAGGAGAGGGGAGTTAATTACGGAACCTTACCAAGAGCAGACAGGTATCGTACGCACGGCGTGTGACAGCAATTGGCGGGAAGAAATTATATCAGTAAATCTTATATAAGTGTCGTGAACAGTGATTTACTTTGTACTAATCTGCATGAATTTCGTTAAAGCGAATTTACTCATGGCAGGACTAATAATGTGCTTCCGGGTGTACTATCAAGCTGCTATTTCTATTTTATGTACAATACTTCGAACAGCGAAGCACCTATCTTCTTCAGACACTGCGAGATTTGCTGTTGCGTGTACTCCAACCAGTTTCGAGTCTAGGGAGACAGTATAGATAAGAGCAAAACTGGCAGCACCTGGAGAATACGGACGGGACGGTTCTCGGCGTACTGTACGCGAAATGAAAATAACTCGGAAGAACACCCGAAGCACGCCATTAATCAGTCGCGCCGAGAAAAATGAGAAAACACAATGAAAATACTAGGACAGAAATGCGACTATTGTAAGAATTAATGTAATTCGAGCAAGAACTATTGTTTCAAACGAATGAGAGTGAATTGGGCTATTAAATTGGCTGATTTCGTGAATTACGATGAACCAAAGTAAAATTACACATACTGCAGTAATGTATTTCATGCTACAGCCAGGGAAATTGGACTAGAGAACACAAGTCCCTCCCTAAGCGGGAATCACATAAATATGCGAGCACTACGGAAAGCTGACACTGGGACATATGAAGATCTGGGTCCTCGATGTGTGCTCGGGTACTCGAAATTGTTAACCGCTCACGACAAGTGGGAAATCCCGGCTCGAGTCCTAGTACGACCCTAATTTTCATATGTTTCCAGTAAACTGTATAGCTGTTGCGGTACCGTATTCGCAGTTTATGAATAGATTTCGCGATGAGATCGCACACACTGGAGTATTTGTAGTTGCATAGCAGAGAAGACAGATACCTATACGTGGCAAAAAAATTTACCACCTGTGGTTCTGGTGTAATAAGTACATTACCTAACCGATCACCGCATTTTATATGTATGTTAAGGCAGGTAGAGGTTCAGCCCGCTCCTCTTTTTTATTCGTATTCTGTGTGGTTACTCTGCTTGGCAGTCAGTAACAATTCGTAGCATTACTTACGTGAACATAGGGGTATGATACTGTCAGAGGCGAAACCCATAGGCATCAGCACGAGGAACAATCATTACACTTTGTCCTTCACACGTTAAAAGTAATTTCCAGCAGCTCTCCAAATGACCGGAACATTTACACTCATGTGCCGCGCCGCTCAATGACGCTCCTGTTCCATTTACAGATCGCAGTCTTCGCCGCCGTCCTGGCCGTGGCACGCGCCGGCTACCTGGGCGCCCCTGCCGTGGCCTACGGCGCCGCCCCTGCCTACGCGGCCCCCGCCTACGCCGCCCACGCCGTCGCCCCCGCGGCCATCACCTCCCAGCAGTCCAACATCCTGAGGAGCTACGGCAACCTGGGACAGGTGTCCACCTACTCCAAGACCATCGACACCCCCTACTCCAGCGTCAGCAAGTCTGACGTGCGCGTGAGCAACGATGCGCTGGCCCACGTGGCCGCCCCCGTGGCCTACGCCGCCCACGCCGCCCCCGTCGCCTACGCCGCCCACGCCGTCCCTGTGGCCTACGCCGCCCACGCCGCACCTGTGGCCTACGCCGCCCCCGCCGTCCACGCCGCCCCCGCCGTCGTCAAGGCCGCCGCCCCCGCCGTCGGTCTGCTGGGAGTGGCCTACTCCGCCGCCCCTGCTGTCGCCCACATGACCTACTCCAACGGTCTTGGTCTCAGCTACGCCTGGTAATTCCCATGCGCAATCCTGACCTTGTCTCCATCTCTCTCTCTCTCTCTCAAACAAACTTTCATCTGTACATAAACTATTTATACTCTAATAAATGTACTGAAATATAAAATGTTTTGTTCCATTATTCGACCTTATCAGACACTGATGTAATCTGACAGCTCCAAAAAGTCTGACAAATGGGATCATACAACAAAGAAATAGGGAAAACAAAATTATTCGTCTTAAAAATCACAGCCCACTACTGACAGTTTTTATAAATTATGTGTTTTGAAGGTGGAGAGGGGAAAGGGAGGAAACTGATGATATCAGCTGCAACGGGACTACGTGCAGAATCAGCAACGACGAGTGAAAGTGTGTCCCACACTAGGACTCGAACGTGGGATCTCAGACTTACTAGGCATTTGCGTTAACCACCAGGACACTTTAGTCACTGCAAATTCGCAGACTGTCTTGCCACTCTAGCTGGTCGACTCACATTCCCACCTAGCAGCACCTATCCGCATTCCTCACCCACGTCCTCCATGCTCGTTAATTTTAGATTCTCGCTTGAGGTCGAACGTAAATGTGCATCTGCACTGAAGCGAGTGAATTCATTGCCCATCGAGGCGAATCAACGTTATGAATGCGTGGTGTTCGCTCTTTCTGTTAAATCCTGCCTAGTCGTCGAATATGGAGTGTCTAGGGAACCTGCTTTCTCGGATCGCTAGACAACATTCAAACAAACCGTATTGATACGCCCGCTAAAATCGCTGGGCAAAACAGGTTGTTAGGATTGTGGAAAGGGCCAAGTAAGGTGTCAGTCAGTTTCACCTCAAAATTTTAATTTACTGGAATTTACAACCAAAGCGACAGATAGCCGAACGTTTACAACTACGAGTTTCAAACTCCAAATCTTTCACGGCAGAAGGCCTCCAAACAAGAGATCTTAAAAATCAACAAGGTAAATTTCAAGTGACTGAAGACACGCAGTTACAGTTACAAATAAAATTATATATATACACTCCTGGAAATGGAAAAAAGAACACATTGACACCGGTGTGTCAGACCCACCATACTTGCTCCGGACACTGCGAGAGGGCTGTACAAGCAATGATCACACGCACGGCACAGCGGACACACCAGGAAACGCGGTGTTGGCCGTCGAATGGCGCTAGCTGCGCAGCATTTGTGCACCGCCGCCGTCAGTGTCAGCCAGTTTGCCGTGGCACACGGAGCTCCATCGCAGTCTTTAACACTGGTAGCATTCGCGACAGCGTGGACGTGAACCGTATGTGCAGTTGACGGACTTTGAGCGAGGGCGTATAGTGGGCATGCGGGAGGCCGGGTGGACGTACCGCCGAATTGCTCAACACGTGGGGCGTGAGGTCTCTACAGTACATCGATGTTGTCGCCAGTGGTCGGCGGAAGGTGCACGTGCCCGTCGACCTGGGACCGGACCGCAGCGACGCACGGATGCACGCCAAGACCGTAGGATCCTACGCAGTGCCGTAGGGGACCGCACCGCCACTTCCCAGCAAATTAGGGACACTGTTGCTCCTGGGGTATCGGCGAGGACCATTCGCAACCGTCTCCATGAAGCTGGGCTACGGTCCCGCACACCGTTAGGCCGTCTTCCGCTCACGCCCCAACATCGTGCAGCCCGCCTCCAGTGGTGTCGCGACAGGCGTGAATGGAGGGACGAATGGAGACGTGTCGTCTTCAGCGATGAGAGTCGCTTCTGCCTTGGTGCCAATGATGGTCGTATGTGTGTTTGGCGCCGTGCAGGTGAGCGCCACAATCAGGACTGCATACGACCGAGGCACACAGGGCCAACACCCGGCATCATGGTGTGGGGAGCGATCTCCTACACTGGCCGTACACCACTGGTGATCGTCGAGGGGACAGTGAATAGTGCACGGTACATCCAAACCGTTATCGAACCCATCGTTCTACCATTCCTAGACCGGCAAGGGAACTTGCTGTTCCAACAGGACAATGCACGTCCGCATGTATCCCGTGCCACCCAACGTGCTCTAGAAGGTGTAAGTCAACTACCCTGGCCAGCAAGATCTCCGGATCTGTCCCCCATTGAGCATGTTTGGGACTGGATGAAGCGTCGTCTCACGCGGTCTGCACGTCCAGCACGAACGCTGGTCCAACTGAGGCGCCAGGTGGAAATGGCATGGCAAGCCGTTCCACAGGACTACATCCAGCATCTCTACGATCGTCTCCATGGGAGAATAGCAGCCTGCATTGCTGCGAAAGGTGGATATACACTGTACTAGTGCCGACATTGTGCATGCTCTGTTGCCTGTGTCTATGTGCCTGTGGTTCTGTCAGTGTGATCATGTGATGTATCTGACCCCAGAAATGTGTCAATAAAGTTTCCCCTTCCTGGGACAATGAATTCACGGTGTTCTTATTTCAATTTCCAGGAGTGTATATATATATATATATATATATATATATATATATATATATATATATACCACAGATAGGCTGAAAGCCTCAAGGCAAAAGTGGATAGATAAACATAAACAAAATGCAATACAAATAGCTGAATCCCACAAGAAAATTTTCAAGATTTTAAAATAAATTACCATAACCTTTCAAAGGCAGAAGGCCGCAATGTTTTGCTTGAAGGGTAATTTTAAGAATAAGTTTTTAAGCGGCTGAAGGCCCACAATTGATTTTCCAAAATTCAAAAAGTGGTTCAAATGGCTCTGAGCACTATGGGAGTTCACAGCGGAGATCATCAGTCCCCTAGAACTTAGAACTACTTAAACCTAACTAACCTGAGGACATCACTCACATCCATGCCCGAGGCGGGATTAGAACCTGCGACCGTAGCGGTCGCATGGTTCCATACTGGAGCGCCTAGAACCGCTCGGTCACTCCGGCCGGCTCCAAAATTCAAAAATACCATAAACCTTTAAGGGCAGAAGGCCACAATGTTTAAGCTTGAAACGTAGTTTTAAGAATAAGGTTCCAAGCGGCTGAAGGCCCACAATTAATTTTCCAAAATTTTTAAAAAAATATAAGCTTAAGCCTTAAGTTTTAAGTAGCTGAAACCGCACTAAAAGAAAAGACAACACAACGGCAATAACCTTTCAGCAAATATCCACTTGATGGAATTCAAACTTACTTATACGCAGGTGAAGACCTTTAATTTACATAAAACACAGTAAAACCAAGAATTTTTTTAATTATTGGCTATGGTAGACTATATATACAGACAATTAAACACCAGTGAGTAAGACAGTAAAGACAACGGCACTCAGAAGCCTCCAGGGGGTTCAGTCTGCCCTCGTTCCCTTAGGTGAGAGCTCAACTACACTTGATCCGTCGGAACCCAAGCAAGGGACAGCTATGGACCGACCGACAAAACGACTTGCTTGCCACCAATCGGTACATGCGAACTCAAACACAAAATGTTACGGACATAATTATCCACAATCAGATATGTATATGTATTAAGCTTTCAAAACTACACACCGTGTTGGACAGCGACAGTCGGTGAGGAAAGGACACTGCCTGAAATTACGTTAGTGGCCAGGACAGGTAACCGGAACACTAACGGCCCCAAGGCAGAAAATTCCGCTAGTGTACTTGAATTGTAGTCAAACAATATAGTTAATTCCACCGCATGGCAGCTAAATTTCAGAAATACAAACACTCGGTGTTGCTCACAGGGAAACCCCTCCAATAGCGAACCACCGAAACGAACCACACAACATGAATAAACGTGGCTTGGGTCCTTAAAACACCACTCAACTTTGACGTCCTGGGTCGGTGAGCCACGGAGCTCGTAGCGATCGGACAGCTCCACACATGTTCCGACACTGCGCAGGGACCGCCAGCAGATCCAGCCGACTGCACCGCACGGAGATATCCTCCCTGGTCCTCATCAACCGACCGACTGCCCGCAGACCCCCTAGCCAGAAACTCTACGCACAAGACCAAAGATGGTACACAGTGCAAATATCGATACACATCGCTGCTGCCACACATAGAATGAAGAAGAACCACGGCATATCTGCAACAAGGGCGGGAAACCAAACACAGATAGCCAACTTCTAGAAAACGCATAGTTGGGAAGGAGCACGGTTCACGTACTAATGAGTTTTATTACAAAATGAGCAATTAAAATACTTCACTTTGTGTTACACGGGTGTGTCATAAGCAAAGGACGACATACGAAATAATCAAGTCTCTTCAGTATAACAATTCCTGTCTGATATAGAGGGTTCAAGCCAAGTAAAGAGCTTTGACGCTTCTACGCAAGTCGATAGTCATGAGGCTGCTGTTCGAATGGGCCGCGACCAGTCGGGTGTGGCGCTTACGTCCACTCCACATATGGGCCGCTGGTGTCGCGTTGTCGTCCTGGATAGGGGCAGGTCGGCGTGCAATTGGCTGACGTCTTTTCACAGCCCTCTCTGCTCTCTCCAACCCGACTGCAATGCCGGCGCTTGACTTTGCGCCGTTCACTTCAGGATATGATAGAAATAACAGACACTACACATTCCTATCAATAAATCATAAAGCTTCAGGGAACTGTCACAAAATGGAACAAAGTGAACCTTACGGTGGAGAAAAGGTGAAACAGATAACTGTGCACCACGATCAAGATTGTAACTTACCTTAATCATGATGCCAGGGAAAGCAGTTCTTTCTTATGTGTTTCTTTAAGTGAGAGTACAAATTCTGTGTTGACTATGGTTTCAAGAATCATTTCACTGAGCTGGCCGGAGTGGCCGAGCGGTTCTAGGCGCCTTATTCTGGATCCGCGCGACCGCTGCGGTCGCAGGTTCGAATCCTGCCTCGGGCATGGATGTGTGTGATGTCCTTAGGTTAGTTAGGTTAAAGTAGTTCTAAGTTCTAGGGGACTGAAGACCTCAGATGTTAAGTCCCATAGTGCTCAGAGCCATTTGAACCATTTGAACCATTACACTGAGAATCTGACTACCGAAATCCACGCACGGAACTCCGGCATTTTAACAGCGAATGGGAGTATGGTGCATATTGCGAAGATTTTCGAGAGACCCCTATTGCTTAATCTAATCGTTTATCTGGCCAATAACCTGAAACCAAACTTCATCGCAGTGTCACGTCAAGTTTGCCAGTTGTAATATTTTCAGCAACAATTTGTTACGCCCCGCCTGACAAAATGAGAAACCCCAGTAAGCGAAGGGCAGACGTAATGAAAATTCACGGGATATGTGAAGTTACGAGGAGCAGTCAACTGGAAACGTTAACGTCCGCCTCAATGGGACCTTGGAATGGTTCCATTCAAAAGTAATCACCAAACGCGTTAAAACGTTCATCTCACTGGGAGACGAGACGTTAATTCCTGTTTCGTAGAACACGGTCGGCCGCTGCCGTATCCACAACCATGCGACATTCCGACAGTCCGTGGGCAGACGGCAAAGCCAAAACTTGAAACACCCGACATCTCCGCCGACAAAGAAATCCAGAGCTGTTCACACAAGTTTCAGTGAGATCACGATGAGCTTTTTCTTCGACTTCAGGGGCCCTCTGCTCGTCAAGCTCCTCGAACTGAAAACACAATCAGTGCACAGCGCTATGAAGACACTTTGCAAAAAACTGCGGCGCGTCATAAAGCCAAAACGCCGAGGAATGCTGTCAGACGGAACCACCCTGTTGCACCATATCGCCCGCCTCCACACTGCCAAGTGGACGAAGACTACACTTCAGCGACTTGGTCGAGAGACACTGGAACATCCTATGAACAGCCCGAATCTTTCAGAGTGAGATTTTCACATCTTCGCTGACCTGAAGAAAGACATGCGTGGAGTTCGGTTTCAGCCAGACGAGGAATTGCAAGAGCGGGTGCGATTGCGGATCCGTCAGTTGCCGACCGCGGTTCTACGAAACCGGGATTGATCGTTTCGTCTGCCAGTGGAATAAACGTATTAACGAGAGAGGTTAACACTTTTGAATGAAACCATTCCGTGGTCCCATTGAGGAGGGTGTTCGGTTTTCATTTGACTGCCTCTTATATTTCAGTGAAGTCAAATTTACAAAGAACGTGGTAGCATGAGGCCACATATCACAATGAACGTTGCATGTCTCCTGGCATGCATTGATGCACTGATTCCATTAGGAAGGGTGTCAGAAAGCCGTTGTCCTCTTTCCTGAGGCAAGCAGCCCAAAAAAGTGCTGTAATTGTACCTTGACACCCTGGACAGGGCACTGGATCGGAGTTGACATACCAACAGGTCAAAAACGTGTTTTACTGGGGACAGACCTCGGGATATTGGTAGTAATGGGAGTATCGCAGCAGCAAGTCGACAGTTCATGGAGACACGTGCCACGTATGGACGATCATTGTGCTCTCAGTCACTGCCGGCCATGACTTGAAGCTATACCCAGTAGGGCTCCTCACACCATGACACTAGGGCTAACTCCACTGTGCTGCTCCAAAACATTGGAAGAATGGTACCTCTCAATGAATCGCCATCGTACTCACCCACGACGGTCATCCAGGGTGATGTGGAATCTCTATTTGTTGCTGAAAATTGTGTGACACCATTTATTAGCAGTCCATAAGTCTCGGCCGCTGCACCAAACGCAGCCATATGTATTCTGATGTTAACGGAGCCTACGCATGGGACGGTAATTCTTTAGTCCATCTGCTGATACTCTCTGACCAGTGGTATGGTATGAAATAGAATGTTGCAAGGTATCTATTATGTACTATACGGTGATCCTCCTTTTTGATGGTCAGATGGACCATTGACAACGAGTATGTCTGCCTTCACAATCCCAAAAAGTCCAGCATCGGGCCATTATCACATCTGAATGTTCCACAAATCTGGATATTGCACGACTCGACCAGCTGCCAAAATTGAGATCCACACTGAGCCCCTTTCAAATTGTCATGTGCTGATACTCTGCCACCAGATCTGGTAACAACGCTAACTACGAACAACACTGATGCACTCTTGTGTCAGTTCTACCTGTCACAGAGAATTTCAACTCAAATCCTTTATATGCCCACAGACAGTGAATACGTCTACGATGTTATGGTGACATCCCATGTCTTCTGGCAGGCAATGAACTAAATATTTTTACTTTATTAGTTGGAAATAATGCCTGAAGACCTCAAACTCGGTAAGGTTTCATGTGTAAGAACTTCAGTACAGAAAACAAGATGTATGTCTAGATGACTGTTGAAAAAAGAACCTGATTCCTTTCGGGTGAGCATCTTCAGAATGTTAGCAATCGCTTCTGGTGTTCGAACTGACGGTTTATGGCTTCTATTAGACTCACAAAAATTGCCACTGGGCTATCATTTCGTTATCAACATCTTAACATTACTTACTTTCAGTAAACTGGAGTTCGGGTATTGTAGATGCTTTCATCTTCAAAAATTGTCTAAAATGAACCAGTACCGGTTACAAGTTGCAATTATCCATATACACTCATGCTCAGAGAGAGAAAAAAAAAGGGACAGAACACCTGAACGATTAGAGGCAGGACATTCATATTCATAGGACATGTGTATTAGCATCTTCTGCAGAAATGATTAGTAATTTAACCATACAGGCTGATGGGTTTAAGGTCAACGTTGGAGTCGCGGCGCAACACCACATACCGGTAAAGTGAGCCTACGGCTCTCGTTGTCGCTATAAATCAAAGATAATGGATCAGTGTGACTTATGTAGACGTGCAGTATGCCCCGCAGACTTATGCGCGAACCGTACCGTCAAATCAGTGAGTTTAATATAGGGCGACTTGCTGTCGTGAGAGAATGTGATGCACCCATCCGGTAAACTGCTCCTCGTTTGGAACGAAGTGTTTCGTCAGTGCAGCGGATGTGTGCAAAATGGTTCATGGAAGACAATAGACAACTACGAGATAGGTCAAGTTGCGTCAACCAAACCAACCTCTGAGAAGTTCGACACCTCATCCGAATGTCATCACAGGACACCACTTCACCTTCCTTTGACGAATGTGCATAAACATTCTAGACGGCAAAGGTGTATGGAACGACGTCACTTGGGTCAGGAATGACAACAGATAGTGTTTTCGAACGAATCGAGGTTCTGTTTGTTTCAAAATATGGCCGCATTTTGGTTCGATGCAGACAGGAGGAGTGGCATTACAGTGACTGCATTCACACAAGAGATACAGCGCCAGCTCAAGGCCTACTGTTGTGCTGTGCTACTGGGTACAATTACAAATCACAGTTGGTGCGTGTCCGGGGCACTGAGACCAGTGTGACCTACGTGAATGTCACCATGCGGCCGGTAGCCAACATCCCAGACCCCATTCTTCAGCAAGACAACGCACAACCACATGTTGCTGCACGAACACGCACCTTCTTGGTGTCACAGGATATCAGCCTTTTGCTCTGGCCCTGCATGTCGCCAGATTTGTCGTCAATGGAAAATGCGTGGGATATAGTGTAACGACTATTGTGGCGCTGTAACCCAATGCCAAACACCACAGATGGATCTAGGTGAATGCAGCATGGATGGCTATACCACAGGACGCCATCACGCATAGAACAAGGAATCAGGGCCCATGGCGGACCCTGTGCCTACTAGTCAATAGCACACATTCTGAAACGAGGTGACTGAAATGCTAATCATTTCTGCATAATACACTAACATGCATGTCCTGTGAATATGAACGTACTATCTCTAGTTGTTCTGGGTGCTCTGCTTCTTCTGAATATGAGTGTACTTTGGTATACAGAATACAGTATCGCCCATTCAAATCAGCAACTGAACTTGTGACAGGACAAACTGATGGATCTGCTCGAAGTACACTACCTAATCAAAAACATCCGGACGCCTATCAGTGGATATTTATGTGGAATGTTACCTCCTTCGCCTTTACGATGGTTTCAGCTCTGATGGGGACACTTTAAGTGAGGTGTCTGAATCTCTATGGAGGAATGGTAGCCCATTATTCCTCAAGAGCTGAAACCAACGATTGGTTGCTGGAATCTGCAAAGAAGTCGACGTTTCAACTCGCGTCAAAGGTATTCCATTGGGTTCAGGTCTGGAGTGTGATGCAAGCCCCTCTAGCTCTTGTCTTCAAGAACTGCGGGAGCCCTTCTCCAACTCTCCTGCCGCGTAGAGATTCTACTGGATCTTTCAGTGTGATGAAGTTATCTCTGAGCACACCTGGTAAGACAACCGACTTCGCATCTGGCGGTACAGTCACCTCATTACTCACTTCCAGCTGCCAAACTTTTTATGCTGCCGCAGGGAGCGTATGGTATTCTTTCAGACTATCTAGCTATCCAGCTGCAGAGTACGATCTGTTATCTACACTATTCAGTCTACATTACATTTCATTTCGTACTGCGCCGTTTCGACGAATTCACCACTCACAGAATAGTTGACAGTCATCTTAAATGCTTCACAAGTTCAGAGGGAGCGGTCGCAGATATTCACAACTGGTGATTGTACTACTTATGGCATGGCTACAGCAACTCGATAAGATGGTGCGAAAAGCTGCTCCCCGTAGGTGTGAAATTTGATCCTACGCGGATCAAAGCAGTAGCCTCGTGGCAAAGCAGCGACGATACGCAACGGCCGTAACTGGCTGTCTCTCTCGACATAACACACACACACACACACACTGAGGAGGGGGAACAAGAGAACATCCAGGATTGAATTTGGGCGCACATAAAGCAGTTGTTTCTTGTTTCTTCTTTCTTTCTTTTCATCAGTCTTTTGACTGGTTTGATGTAGCCCGCCGCGACATCCTCTCTTGTGTCAGTCTCTGCATCTCATAGTAGCACTTTTGCCGGAAACTTTCAATAATTTGTTGGATATTTTCCAACTCTTTGCTCTTTACGGCTCCATCTAGACCATGGAACTTATTACACCATGGAAATCATTACCTAATGTCTTATCACATGTCCTATCATCCAGTCCCTTCTTCTTGCCAGTGTTTCCACTCATTCGTTTCCTCGGCGGTTATTGGAGAATCTCCTCATTTCTTATCTCATCCACCCCACTTGATTTTCAGTATCCTTCTGCAAGATCGACATTTCACTTCTTTTCATCTACAATGTTTTGAGATCACCGGGGCTGTTTTAGTAAATGTCACCCAAGAGAAAACTACAATAAGCCACACGCTTGAATCAGTTTATCCATTTCAACGCAGTTTCGAGCCTCGGCCTCTCGTCAGACAGCAGAGAGTTCATGAGCGTCCACGTGAGATCGACAAAGACGTGGCTCCGATTTATTAAATTTAGATTTGTATCCCTACGGAATTTTGATTCGCTCTTAACAACTAAGATTGGTGTACGAGGGGCGTTCAGAAAGTAAGCTCCGATCGGTCGCGAAATGGAAACGACTATGAAAATCCGATAAAGCTTTGCACAGATGTGTTGGGTAGTGTATCTAGTATAACCCCAGTTAGCATCACGTCGCTCTTCTCATTTCTGAGCTCGCAGTGAGTGCGTGAAGATGTCTAGAAAATAGTGTCTGCCGCCAAGTACGAGGGCCTGGTGAGAAATTTCGCCTGAAGCTATGCAGCTAACATTACATAACTGTCGTGCTGTTTCTTCTTCAAGAGAATTCTCAGCCGCATTCTGCAGGGGCAATGAAGATGCTCCTGCATCGTTTTCAAATGGAAATGTGAGATTACCCACAATACAGTCCGCAATTGTCTCCCCCTGAGTTTCATCTCTGGTCACATGAACCGCTGTCTTCGAAGACAACATTTTGACACAGACAACGAGGTGTAGGCCAGCGTGGAGAATTGGCGGAAAGCACTGGCGGCTGCCTTCTATGATGAGGCTATTGAAAAGTTGGTACAACGCTATGACAAAAGTCTAAGTCAGAACGGCGACTACGTAGAGAAGTAGCTGAAAGGTGTAGCTAATTGTTACAAGTAAAACATTTCTGATGTTCACTGTGGTTTCAATTTGGCAATCAATCGGAGCTTACTTTCTGAACAGGCCTCGTATTTCATTGTTTAATATTGTTCTATCGATATACACTGGTGACCCAGAACCTTATGACCACTGCCCACCACCAGGATCCACGCCCTCTTTTAGTGTTGCGGGTATGTGACACAGTAAGGGAAGAATGTAAGCGCAAGAGAGAGGAATAGGGAGTCATTATAGGGAATATACGGGCCTCAAATGCGGAAATCCATTGGTGTAAGCAGTTATTGTGGCGCTGCAGCTGAAAACGAGAATCTCTGAAACGGCGGCGGCGGCTGGTCGCCTGTTGGCTTACTACTAACATGAGCAGCTATGGAAAGTGGTTAAAGGATGGTGACATAACCACTGGACGTATGGTGTTGGACGACCACGTCTCATCACAAAACGTAGAGGTCAGAGGGTGTTGTGTGATGTCCTTAGGTTAGTAAGGTTTAAGTAGTTCTTTCTAGGGGACTAATGACCATAGATGTTAAGTTCCATAGTGCTCAGAGCCATTTGAACCATTTTGTAAAGGTCAGAGGATCCGCTACTGTGTAATTCAGAATAGGCAGCGATCTGTGGAAGGTCTGACGACAGAGTACAGTGCTGGTGTAGGTACAAGCGTTTCAGAGCACACCGTTCAGAGGCTATCGTTAAACATGCAGCGCCACATCACACGCCTGCGCATTCCTGTGCTGACCCAACGACAAGTCAGTTACGTTTGCAGTGGGCACAGCATCAGTTAGTTTCCACCGAGGGTCGCCTGTCGAATGAATCGCATTTCTTGTTACACCTAGTCGACGGTTGGGTCCTTTCTCGCCATCATCCAGGCAAATGGTTGCACGAAACGTGCACCGAGCCACAGATGCAGGCCGGAGAGGACAGAATTATGCTATGGGGTACATTGTTTGGGCTTCCATCGGATCTGTGGTCGTAACAGCAGGTATCATAACAGCAGTGAACCAAGTGGACATTATTGCCGACTACCTGCACTGCTTTATGCTTGAAATCTCCCCCTACAGCGATGACATTTTCCAGCACGATAACTGTCTGTGTTGCAAGATCAGAATCGCCCTACAGTGGTTTAAGGGGAATTATAATGAACTCACACTGATGTCTTGGCCAGCAATTGTGCCTGATCGGTACCCATTGGAACACACACCGGGTGCCAGCTGCGTGCCCGTAAACCACCATCCCGTAATTTGCGCGAATCGCTTGACCTGTGCATAGGCATCTGGTGTCACATGCTTCTGGAATCCTGTCAAGGACATGTAGAATCCATGCCAAGCAGAATCTCCGTTGTATTGCGTTCGGGAAGTAGAGCAACACGCTATGGTCATAATGTTTTGTCTCATCGGCGTATGTGTCACCTTAAACGCAAATTTCCCAGTCAAAGGGAAATCGGTAACATATTGGAACCCCCAAGAAATTCCTGCCCCTGATTACATGTGATGTTTTGCAACCACCCTCCGAGATGATCGACGATCCCTGTGATAGACAGATTTGTTACTGCAGAGCAGTAGTAGCCTACGATCGTCGTAGGAGAACTTAGTAAATTCTCCAAAATGGAGACATCAGTTTGAATCCGCTACAAATTTGAACATCTGTTTCTCCTTGAAGGAGGCGTCTACCTTCGTCACGGTTGACTCCTAGACAGGATGGGGAACGTATGAAGAACGCATTATCTACTTTCATTGTCACAGCAGATAGTACTTGGTCCTCGGCCATTGCTTCCTCAGCAGTTGGCAGGAGATGCAAGCTTACAGTTTTTATTGTTGCATGATAATGCTAGCCCTTCGTAAAGTAGTATGGTGAATGGTGCATACATCTCTGTAAATACTACAGGGGAGTATGTGCTCTTCTAGAATCCGGTAACAAGACTGAGTCCCCCTCTTGTTGGTAAGCACATCGAATACCCCGCAGCATGTGCTGATACTCAAGTGTTAGAACAGAGGTGTCTGGTGGAAGTATAAGTACTTCTAAGTACTTATTGGTGGTGTTCCTTGTAACAATTATGTCACAAAGTCATGAAGTTCATGAAATAATCTCGAAAATACAATAAGGGACCACACACGGAATTGTAGTGGACTGACAAGACAGCCAGTCCACAGTGACGGGTAACCGAAAGGCACGCGCTTAAACTCACGCAGGCTGGCGTGAGGTCTGAAACAGGATACGTAATGAATGCTATAAAGAAAAGTACGTAGCTGCTGGAATACTTAACTTTAATCCACAATTGGTGAACATTGGTCTTGTTACTGTACATGCTTCATTAGATACATAGCAAAGGATAAATGGTGCCTTGCTAGGTCGTAGCAATTGACTTAGCTGAAGGCTGTGCTAACTATCGTCTCGGCAAATGAGAGCGTAATTCTCAGTGAACCTTTCCTAGCAACGTCGGCTGTACAACTCGGGCGAGTGCTAGTAAGTCTCTCTAGACCTGCCGTGTGGCGGCGCTCGGTCTGCAATTACTGACAGTGGCGACACGCGGGTCCGTCGTATACTAGCGGACCGCGGCCGATTTAAAAGGCTACCACCTAGCAAGTGTGGTGTCTGGCGGTGACACCACAGGAATATTCCTAATTTGAAGAATTTCACGGTGTTCCATATCTACTGAGTCTGGAATCGTCGTTTGCATCAGGTTCTCGTTGTTAAAACTTGCTGTTGCGTTCAGTTTTACTAACAAAAGTACTGTTTGGGTCGATATGACCTGACATTAATATACTACAAGAAACTTCCAACACACATTTTTTGTACAGTTGTTGACGTTGTGGTATATCAGTTATTTGCTGAAAATAATAATAATAACAATAAAAATAATACTCACAATTTTATCTTAAAAAGTTCTTATGACAATAATTATTATAACAACAACTAACTATACCCGGCGAACTTCGTTCCGCCTTTGAAAATCTTTATATGTTATAGCTGACCCGGCAAACGTTGTTTTGGCATATAAATTGTCTCTAGTCTATAAGAGCTCCTGACACAAACAATAATGATGGCAGAAAACTGTGTAGGGAGTGAGAAAGGCTTAGGGGGAAGTTCGGCAGTATCGACCACTATTAGTTCTAGCGTTTCCACGGTAGATCGCGCGGATTTAACAATTGCAGGGGATACACAGCTCGTCCACGAGCATACAAACTTTGCGGCAATTTCGTATCGGAACGAGTTCGTCAGCATTATGAATAAGGCCAAGCGCACACACATCGATTTTTATCGTACGTATTGTTAGATTACATTCTTTTAGAGGAACAAAGGAGAGCATAGGAACTTCTTTGTTTCACTAAAAGAATTTGATCGTACGATATATTTCCGTACGATAAAAATCGATGCGTGTGCGCTAGGCCTAAATGTCAGTTTGGCGAGCTACCTAGTTAAACTTCTCGGTCTAGTTAGGTCGATTCAAAGAGGGATATTCGAATCGTTGCTTTTGGGACGTTTTCTTCATTACCTATCTATCGAATAGTGAAAGACTGTTACCGGTAGTCCCCTGATGGGGATAACTGATGAACTGATAATTGAATTGGGGTTGAAAATTATAAAATTACTAAAATCGCTATTAAAAAATAGGGGTTGGTGGTAGAAGGGTGAAAATTTACGGTTGCGGAAATTTTTTATGCCACATCATAAACGAATAAAAAAACAAGAAATTTTTTTTGGGGTGGATCACGCTTATCACTTAGGGGCATGAAAAATAGATTACGACCGATTCTCAGACCTACCGAATATACATGTAAAATTCCATCAGAATCGATCGAGCCGTTTCGGAGGAGTATGGCAACTAACACTGTGACATGAGAATTTTACATTTCAGATAAGATAAGGATATACAGAACTTTTGTTAGGGAAATTTTTACTTTGATATTTACCTGGGAGGAATTCGGAAAAACAGACAATTTTAAATAAAGCTTGCTTCTTAGAAAGCATGATATTATTTTTCTTTTCATTGCTTTTTTGTTACTTTACTGATTATGTAGAATCCCATCCTCATCGCCACTGTAGCGTCTTGTACCGCATGGATGCAAGCGAGAGGATGTTGTTATGGGTGGCTGGTATTCTCTGTCTACAACAGCAATGCACACATGAATTAATACGGTTCTTTATTTACGTGAACTGGATACTTAACTTGAATAGAGTCCATGTGTTGTGGTGCAAGCTCCTCCGCAATAGTCCTCTTGCGTGCGATATCAGTTATCTTGCTATTACAAACTTCAGTGCCGCTATGGTCACTAATCTGGATGCTATGTACTGTCGTAACCTGTGAAGTGAACTGAGCGTGCTTTGCGAACGAAACTGCCAGACCCCACCTGGAAGACTGAGACAGTGAGGCCCTCCAGTCAGTGCGGCGGTCTAAATAGTTGCAGTCGAGAGGGCGTTGGCGGCTTGTAGCTTGTCAGTGTGTCTCTGCCCTCTCTCGTGATAGGGGCGCTTGATCCAGTGTCTTCGCGCTACATCTTCCCCGAACTTTGTGCTGGTGACAGCTTATGCCAGCATAGATTGCACTTTGGAGACAAGTATTTACATAAATTTTGAGATAATCATGAACATGAAATAACAGTCTTCAGTACAGGAAATTAAGTTAGAAATGAATGTAAATGCTTTCAATCTTCTATTCTTACCCATTGCAGTTTGGACACAAGTGGGTGACATGTAATTTGCAAATGTGTTTATTACATTTTCTACGCAATGTGTTAGTTTTACTATCATTGCTTTCTCGACAAATCTTATAGCATGCACATGTAGTAGGTTTCCTTGTTGCCACTGATTCTGACACACTTGCCACACCTTCAGGGTTTTGAATGCACCTAACCACTGACAATCTTCTGTTCTTGAGGAATGCTTCCTTGAAGCAGTGTGCTCTGCAACCAGTGAATTTCCAAGTTCCTGCAAAAATATTCTGCCCACAATATCTGACGTCTTTGTTATTTCATTTTGAAGCACTGTACAAAATACTTCTTCAAATGATTTATGTCACCTATTCTGCTGGATGCATGCCTGGTACTCTTGATGGCATTCGAAACTGATAGGCGACCATGTTGTGCAGTGGGTGTAACCGAAATTTTATATTCCTATTTCTAGGAATACTGCACACTGTTTTGTACAGGATGTGGGCTGCTGTCATTATTATCAGAGCACTTGCTTTCAAATGCATTACTTCTGTGATCTTTAAACTTGGAAAGAGTCCCTCATCTGTTGATGAATTTACTAATTCTTCGAATTGAACATCAGTGAATGATCTAACCCCCATGCTGTCAGTATTCAAACTGAGCGGAAAAATAATTGAGAAGTGCTGCACAGTGTGTTGGAAAAAGTTGGAAAGAAGAACATTGTTAATGCAGAGGTTTTGTTGATTGTTCAGAGTGGGCTGGAACGGTAACAATCATTATTACCGTACAGTATTAACGAAAACAAAAAGGAATATTTGATATTAGAGTAATAATATTTACGCTAAGTCATTATTAACCGCAAATTACGTAAGTAACTATTAAGGTTTATGACCAAACTACTTAAAATACACTGAAGCCCCAAAGAAACTAGAATAGGCAAGTGTATTCAAATACAGGGATATGTAAACACGCAGAATACGGCGCTGCTGTAGTCAAAGCCTATACAAAACAGCAAGGTCTGGCCCAGTTGTTAAATCGCGTTCTGCTGCTACAGTGGTAGGTTATCAAGATTTAAGTGAGTTTGAACGTCGGCACACGAGAGATGGAACACAGCATCTCCGAAGTAACGATGAAGTGGGGACTTTCCCGTACACCATTTCACGAGTGTTCCGTGAATATCAGAAATCCGGTAAAACATCAAATCTCTGACATCGCTGCGGCCGGAAAAAGATCCTGCAAGAACGGGACCAACGACGACTGGAGAGAATCGTTCAATGTGACAGAAGTGCAACCCTTCCGCAAATTGCTGCAGATTTCAATGCTGGCTATCAACAAGCGTCAGCGTGCAAACCATTCAACGAAACATAATCGATATGGCCTTTCAGAGCCGAAGGCCCACTCGTGTACCTTTGATGATTACACTGGTCTAGGCTCTGTAATGGTGTGTGGCGTGTGCAGTTGGAGTGTTATGAGACCCCCGATACGTCTAGACAGGTGACAGGTGACAGGTGACACGTACGTAAGCATTCTGTCTGATCACCTGCATTCCGAAGTACTTGGGCAATTCCTTCAGGAAAATGCGACGTCCCACACGTCCAGAATTGCTAACAGAGTGGCTCCAGGAAATTTTTCCTGAGTTTAAACCCTTCCCCCGGCCACCAAACTCCCCAGACATGAACATTATTGAGCCTGTCTGGGGTGCCTTGCAACGTGCTGTTCAGAAATCTCCACCCCCTCGTACTCTTACGGATATATGGACAGCCCTGTAGGATTCATAATGTCAGCTCCCTCCAGCACTACTTCAGACATTAGTCGATTCCATCCCAGGTAGTTTTGCGGCACTTCTGCATGATCGTGGGGGCCCTACACAATATTAGGCAGTTGTACCAGTTTCATTGGCTCTTCAGTGTGTTTTGAAATATTGTTCTACAAATATTGCTTATGCATTTTCAGACAAAGTTACAAAATTTCGTAAAGTTGTGTTAGTGTTTCATATTGAGAGTATTGAGAAGAGTCCCAAGCTTGACGCCCAGCGGTGAAACATGTATCTCTATGCGTGCAGCGGTCAGCGTTTTAATGATCGGGAAATATCGTAGCAAAATTAGTGTCAACGCTGCATCCTGCACTCATGCAATCTGAAACTTAACATTTCACATCGTGCAACATATTTCAGTTAGTTGCTGCACGTGTAGCTGGCTTCAAGAGCTCAACGGGTAGCATAACAAACGGGCGCTGTCTGTACGATTGTAATCGTGCTCCTGAAAGTTTTCAGAATAAGTTAGTCCCATCCCCCGCAAAGTGACATTCGTCAGCAACGCTGCAACATTCCTAGGTTGCCCATGGCAGAGCCATGCAGCACATGGGATTTTGCAAGGCAGAGCGACGTGTTTCGCAGTTTGAGAAACATTTACGATTCTTCAACCTCAGACGAGAATTTTGAAAGGTAAATGATTACTTTAGAGTTCGTTCCCTAGAGATACCTTTAGGCATCATCTCGAAAGTCTTATGGTTCTGTAAACAGACGTTTACCTTAAAACGGACTGGAAGCAGGCAGAGTGTTCCCATCTGAACTTCTTATAACAATCATTTTGCAGAATTTTATGCTCGACACTGCATGGCACTATCTGTGTATCTGACATAAAATGGATTAAAAGCGTATCTACACCGAATATCGTAACTCCCAAATTCTCCAAAAATAAACGAAAAATACGTCTACTCAAAAAAGCAGATCAAATTCGCTTTACACCTTCCTGAGAGACAATTTCCACTCCTTACAAATTAAAAATGTAAGTATAGACCAAATGTGGCTTGAATTCAAAGAAACAGTGTTGACAGCAATTGAGAGATTTACATCAATAAAATTATCAAACGACGGAGTTGATATGCCATGGAACGCAAAACGGGTCTGAACACTGTTGCAGAAACAACGAAATAAGCATGCCAAATTTAAACGAATACAAAATCCCCAAGACTCGCGATCTTTTACTCTCGAAGTTTAGCGCCGACTTCAATGTGAGATGCTTACTATAGTTTCCACTAAGAAACTTTGTCTCGAAAACTGTCAGAAAATAAAAAGAGATTCTGATCGCACGTAAAGCATGCTAGCAGCCGTCCACAATCAGCGCCATTTCTGCGCAACAGCAGTGGAAATACTATCTATGACATTGCCACTAAAGAAGAGTTACTAAACACAGCCTTCCGAAATTCTTTCACTAAGGAAGACGAAGGAAATATTACAGAAGTCGAATGAAGAACAACTGCCAACGTGAGTAACTCCGAAGTAGATGTCCTCAGATGAGTGAAGCAGCTTAAATCACTTATTAAAAGCAAGTCTTCCGGTCCAGACTCTGCACCAGTTAGTTTCATTTCAGAGTACACTGCTGCATTAGCTCCATACTTAACAATCATATACAGCCGTTTGCTCGACCGTACCCAAAGACTGCAAAGTCGCACAGGTCGCATCAGTATTCAAGAAATGCAACAGGAGTAGTCCACTAAGTTACAGGCTCATATAATTAATGTCGATAAGCAGCAGGGTTTTGGAACATATGTTGTGTTCGAACATCATGAACTACCTCGAAGAGAACAGGCTATTGAAACACAGTCAACATGGATTTAGACAACATCGTTCTTGTTAAACACAACTAGCTCTTTACTCACACGAAATGCTGAATGCTGCTGACAAGGGATTTCAAACTGATTCCGTATTTATAGATTTCCAGAAGGCTTTTGCCACTGTACCTCATAAGCGGCTTGTTATCAAATTGCGTGCTTGTGGAATATCGTCTCAGTTATGTGACGGGATTCGTGAATTTCTGTCTGAGAGGTCAGAGTAATTGACGGAAGGAGGAGGAGGAGGAGATTAGTGTTTAACGTCCCATCGACAACGAGGTCATCAGAGACGGAGCACAAGCTCGGGTTAGGGAAGGTTGGGGAAGGAAATCGGCCGTGCCCTTTCAAAGGAACCATCCCGGCATTTGCCTGAAGTGATATAGGGAAATCACGGAAAACCTAAATCAGGATGGCCGGACGCGGGATTGAACCGTCGTCCTTCCGAATGCGAGTCCAGTGTGCTAACCACTGCGCCACCTCGCTCGGTAATTGACGGAAAGAAATCGAGTAAAACAGAAGTGATTTCTGGCACTCCCCAAGGTAGTGTTAGAGGCCCTCTGTTTTTCCTTAATATAAACGATTTAGAAGACAAGCTGAGCAGCAGTCGTAGGTTGTTTGCAGATGATGCTGTCGTTTATAGTCTATTACAATCATCAGAAGATCAATACAAATTGCAAAACGATTTAGAAAAGATATCTGTATGGTGCAAAGACGAGCAATTGACACTATGTAGAGAAATGTGTGAGGTCATCCACATCATTGCTAAAAGGAATCCGTTAAACTTCGGTGACACGACAAATCAATCAAAACTAAAGGCAATAAATTTATCTAAATACCTAGTAATTATAATTACGAACCACTTAAATAGGAAAGAATATATAGAAAATGTTGTGGGGAAGGCGAACCAAAGACTCGGATTTATTGGCAGAACACTTACAAGATGCAACAGATCTACTAAAGAGACTATATTCACTACGATTGTCCGTCCTTTTTTGAAGTACTGCTGCGCGTTGTCGGATCCTTGCCGGACAGGATTAACGAAGTACATAGAAAAAGTTCCAAAAACAGCAGCACGTTTTTTGTTATCTAGAAATAGGGGCGAGAGTGTCACGGACATGATATAGAGATTGAAGTGGAGAACAATAAAACAAAGACGTTTCTCGTTACGCAGCATCTTCTCACGAAATTTTAATCGCCATATTTTTCCCACGAATGTGCAAATATTTTGTTGTAGCCGACCTACATAAGGAGGAACGATCACCATAATAAAATAAGGGAAATCAGAGCTCGCACGGAAAGATAAGATGTAGGTTTTTTTAGGGCGCTGTACGAGTGGAATAACAGAGAACTGTTGTGAAGGTGGTTTCACGAACGCTCTGACAGACACTGAAGTGTGATTTTCAGAGTATCCACGTAATGTAAATATAGATGTAAAATAACTCGCAAGTCCCGATGAAAATATTAAGCCTCTGACAATCTGTCACTGAATATCCAATCGAAATTCAAATTACCATATAATCGTGCAGCGTGCTGTAGTTAAAATAAATGTGAAAGTGGTTTGTTCTGCACTAATGACACAAAGCCAATTACTGTCGCCGCCGGGGTCGCCTGGATGTTATGCTACCTGTTGGGACGAATATAAGATTAACTGGGATAGCGTAATTTCACACAGAAACTCCTTCAAAGTTTTTCTTTTGTAGTAATGTCATTCCTGAAGCTTTACCTAAAGCTATTTCTGGTGAAGTATTGTATACCTGAAACAATGAGAAATGGACTGCAATGAAAGGTACACTACTAACTCTACACTTTTGTCATTGACACAGAATAAAACGTATGACAAGCGCTAACGCGTGTTTAGGAACTAGTGACGTGAACGTCAGCGTCACATAGATTATTTGATTCTACAATAACTAACAATTATTAGCTGCTTAATAAATCCCAGTGAGCTGTCACAATAACGGCAGTTTTCCATCTAAGGTTATTACATGTATAAATGTGAGGTAATAATAAAATACGTAAACAAAATCTGAATTTTTATAACTGGGTGCACAGAAAGCTGGTACGAGTATTCGGGTTCAACAAAATTATGATGACGATGTCACTAGAGACGACGCTCAAGATTGGATTGGATGAAGATAGGGAAGGATATCGGCCGTGTCCAAAGAATCGTCCCGTCATTCATGTTATGCAGTATAAGTGAACCACGGAATATACAAATGTAGAACAGAGTACAGTCCAATAAACACTTTGATACCGAGCCTGATCCTCGCTGACGTAAAGTCACATGAGCGCAATGAGATTAGGAAGATACACAGTTCATCTACACCAGTCGCAGTCAATACGCTGTTTCATTTGTGCAAACTGTCTGTGGTACATGATGGCTTAAAGTGAGGCGTGTTTTCGTTGTTCAACCATGACTCGTGATAGGTCTAAATATCACATGAGAGCTGAAACCCTAGATTCAAGGAAGATAAGACGGAGAAGCAGGAGTAGACAGACGGCTCACTCGGTATATATGCCACCACTACATGTAGCCACCATAAACACGGAGAGGAAGCACCATGAGTACTGTTGTACAATTCTACAGGCAACATAGCTGAGCCGTGCGCAGCTCCTGTTCATGCCATTTATTGTTTGTCATCTTCCATTATGGTACTGCCAGCTCGTTTTCTTATTCCATTTGCTGGTATCACTAACTTCCTGCTTTACTTGCCCTTGAGAGGCTGCAGCAGCACTGTCATACCATCTCTGGAGCTACAGCTAGTATTTCCGGGTCGTCGTGTGTCTGGCAGTCAGTTTGGGACGGACCAGCAGTGCAGTCGGGACGCAGCAGCAGTGAAGTCAGGGACGGAGCGCCGGTGAGGCGCCGACAGCCAGTGCTCGCTGACTGCTGGCGACACACCTGTCCAACGGAGGGAGATTGGAGTGGGACGACCGTTGGTTGGTCGTTCGGTTGGTCGTTCGGTTGGTCGTCTCATCGGCCGACGTATATTTGGTCCTTTCACCGTTTCCGAGCCTAGCGATTGGTTGGCTGGCGTGGAGCAGCGAGGAAATCTCCGCGGCGCGTGGTTTGGCCGGGCCCGCTTGCGGCCTCTATGCCGTGTCAGAGTGTGTGGTGCTGTTCCCATGGCCCTCTGATCATGGACATGAAGGTTGATTTTTGACTTAATCTACCAGCAAGTTACGACTATCCACATTGTGTCATTTGGAGTTTGTTGTTACCTTGTCAGTGGGTCCGTTGACTGTCTGTCAGTTGGGTTTTCGTCGGATCGACAATGGTTGGGCCGACTGTCTGTCTCACCTAAGTGAGCGTTAGTGTTTGAATTCCAGGCCGACCCTCGGAACTTCTGAGCGCCCTTCAATGTACTGACTTTTTTATTGTGCTTGTTGTTTGTGCTTATATGGCTTCTAGCCGGTTTTTTTTTAAATTAAAGTTGTTTTGCCCTTAAGGCGTAAGATTCTTTAGACCTTCAGCCTAATTTAAAGAACTGTTTCGCGTGAGACCTTTGGCATTTTAAAGGTTTTAATGTTGTTGAATTTTAAGTGTTTGGCCTTCAGCCGATTTTGAGCTTGAGTTGTTATGCTCTTAAGGCCTTCAGCCTAAATTAAAAACTATTTCACGTAAGGTCTTTGGTATTATTAAAATTAATGTTATGGAGTTTTAAGTGTTAGGCCTTCAGCCTATTTGGATTTAACTTGTTTGCTCTTCAAGTGTCTGATTCTTTGGGCCTTCAGCCTAACTAAAGAACTGTTTTAAGGTATGGCTTTACCTTTTAAATTTCTGTTTTGGTTGAGTTTGCCTAATTAAGAACTGTTTTACGTAGGGCCTTTTTTAAAAAAAAAATTAATGTTGTTTAGCCTTAAGTGTTGGGCTTTGAGCCGATTTTACACTCAAATTGTTTGCTCTGAAAGTCTCAGATTCTTTGGGCTTTTAGCCTAAATAAAGAGCTGTTGTGAGATATGGCTTGATTTTTAACTGTCTGATTATGCTTGGGTTTTAAGTTATTGGCCTTCAGCCGTTTTTAAATTAAAGTGGCTTGTAAGCCGCAATTAAGTCCCAAAGATTAAAGCTGTGTGTTAAAAAAATTTTTTTGGGCTTCTGTAATGCTTGGTCAGATAATAAAGTTGTATGTTCGAGTGTAACTGACAGCTCCTTATTTGGCCCCTTTCCACAAATTAAACTACCTGTCCAGTCCTGCAGGTTCATCAGAGCATTTCAATAGCACTTGTATTGATGCTTATCAATATAAGTTGCTGACGGGAATAACATAAAAGAGAATCGAAGACGAAATTCAAGAACCATTAGCTGACTATCACTTTTGTTATATTATTCTTGTCAGCGACTTGGATGCCTGTGCCGTTAAGATGACTTATCACAGTCATCTTAACGGCACAGGCATCCAAGTCGCTGACAATTCTCGCACTTGTCAGCTCTTGCAGTCTTGGGAATTGTGTGGCTGATATTTTCCGAAATTAAAATGTTATATAGCCAGACTCAAACATTCTACAAACCAACGTGAATGGTCGTTCTGTTGCCATTTCTCCCAATGATTTTAGAAATTTTAATGGAATGTTATCTATCGCTTCTGCCTTATTTGGTCTTATGTCTTCCGAAGATCTTTTACATTCTGATTCTAATACTGGATCCCCTATCTCTTCTAAATCTATTCCTGCCTCTTCTTCTGTCACATCAGACAAATCTTCCGTTTAACAGAGACCTTCAGTGTACTCTTTCCACCTATCCAATCTCTCCTCTGCACGTAACTTTCTTTTTCGATTTTTTCACATTTTTACTGCAGACATTTTGTCTTAGGTTCCCTGAACTTCCTATTTATGTCATTCCTCAGTGACTTGTATTTCCGTATTCCTGAATTTCCCTGAACATTTTTGTACTTCCTTCGCTCATCGATCAACTGAAGCACTGCTTCGGTTGCGCGTGGTTTCTTCGCAGTTACCTTCTTTGTACCTCTGTTTTTCTTCCCAAATTCCGTGATTCCCCTTTTTAGTCTTGCCCACTCCTCTTCAAATAAACTTCTTTTATTGATCAGCTGAAGTATTTCCTCTGTTATCCATGGTTTCTTCGCAGTTGCCTCCTTGCACCTACGGTTTCCTTTACAACTTCTGTGATTACCCTTTGTAGAGTTGTCCATTCCTCTTCAACCTCCCACTGAGCTGTTCGTTATCGCAGTATCAACAGCCTCAGAGAACTTCAACTGTATCTCTTCATTCCTTAGTACTTCTGTATCCCACTTCTTTGCGAATGGATTCTTCCTGATTAACCTCGCGTATCATGTCATTTCTGAAAACCCAGAATCCACTCTGTAGGAATCAACGTGGGTTCCGGAAACACCGATCGTGTGAGACCCAGCTCGCTTTATTTGTTCAAGAGACCCAGAAAATATTAGATACAGGCTCCCAGCTAGATGCCATTTTCCTTGACTTCCGGAAGGCGTTCGATACAGTTCCGCACTGTCGCCTGATGAACAAAGTAAGAGCCTACGGAATATCAGACCAGCTGTGTGGCTGGATTGAAGAGTTTTTAGCAAACAGAACACAGCATGTTGTTCTCAATGGAGAAAGTAACCTCTGGCGTGCCAGAGGGGAGTTTTATGGGACCATTACTTTTCACAATATATATAAATGACCTAGTAGATAGTGTCGGAAGTTCCATGCGGCTTTTCGAGGATGATGCTGTAGTATACAGAGAAGTTGCAACATTAGAAAACTGAGCGATGCCCATCGGTGTGGGATCCGTACCAGGTCGGGTTGATAGAGGAGATAAAGAAGATCCAAAGAAGAGCGGCGCGTTTCATCATAGGGTTATTTGGTAAGCATGATAGCGTTACGGAGATGTTTAGCAAACTCAAGTGGCAGACTCTGCAAGAGAGGCGCTCTGCATCGCGGTGTAGCTTGCTGTCCAGGTTTCAAGAGGGTGCGTTTCTGGATGAGGTATCGAATATATTGCTTCCCCCTACTTATACCTCCCGAGGAGATCACGAATGTAAAATTAGAGAGATTCGAACGGAGGCTTTCCGGTAGTCGTTCTTCCCGCGATCCATACGCGACTGGAACAGGAAATGGAGGTAATGACAATGGCACGTAAAGTGCACTCCGCCACAAACCGTTGGGTGGCTTGCGGAGTATAAATGTAGATGTAGATGTAGAACCTCTTAAATTTCAGCTTATTCTTCATCGCTACTGCATTGTGATCTGAGTCTCTATCTGCGCTTGGGTACAGCGTACTCATCTCCCTTTACGTACTGAATTACCCGTTCAGTATCCTCATATACGTTCTCTGTCTCTATCTCTTCATCTTCGGTTTGCGACGTCGCCCTGTGTACACGAACTATCGTTGTCGGTATTGATTTGCTATCGATTCCGATTCCGATGAGAACAACCCTATCACTGAACTGTTCAGAGTAACTCGATTTCTACTCTACCTTCCGATTCACAACGAATCCTACTCCATTTTCTGCTGCTGCTGATGTTATCCTATACTCATCTAACCGGAAATCCTTGTCTTTTTTCCATTTCACATCACTGATCCTATTATACCTGGAATGAGCTTTTGCATTTCCCTTTTCAGATTTTATAGCTTTCCTACCTCTTTGAAGCTTCTGACATTCCACGCCCCGACTCGTAGAACGTTATGCCTCAGTTGGTTATTCAATATTTTTCTCGTGGTCATTTCCCCCTTGGCAGTCCCCTCCCGGAGATACGAGTGGGGGATTATTCCGGAATCTTTTGTCAATGAAGAGATCATAATGACACATTTTCAATTACAGGCCACATATCCTGTGGATCACGTTATGTGTGGTTAATGCAGCCGTTTCCATTTCCTTCTGCATCCTCATGCTGTTGACCATTGCTGATTATTTTGCCTTTAGGGGCAGTTTTCCACTCAGTGGCCAAGAGAGTGCCCTGAGCCTCTGTTGGCTCCTCCTTCCTCTTAGACAAGGTTGTATGAAGAATGAGCGTGACTCCTTATGCCGGAAGCCTTCGACCACTAATGAAGATTTTAATTCGAATTTGAAGCGGTGGCACGGTTCGAACCTGGTACCGAGGACGTTTTGATTACGAGTCAAAGACGCTACCCCCAAGCCACCTACAACCAAGGCTTACGACAACGTGAAATAGTACAAGATGTTAAAGAAATCCTCTGGAAATAGTTATAAGCTACTAGGATATACGGGCAGTATATGATACTCATGGGGTCCGCCTCCGTAGCATAGCGGTAGCGTTACCGCCTACCACACAGGGGGCTCGGGCTCGATTCCCGGCAGAGGACTGGGTTTTGTGTGTCCTTCATCATCATTTTCATCATCATTGACTCGCAAGTCGCCGAAGTTGCGTCAGCTAAAAAGGACTTGCAACACGGCGGTCGAACTTTCCCGCATGGGGTCTCCTGGCCAACAATGCCATACGATCTTTTCATTTCATGGGAATCAAGAGGAAAGAATAAAAATTGTATCGAGAGAGACGTACTTGAATTAAAAAGGGTACAGTCTATTCTTCTCCGCTACAGTTCAACCTGTCCAACGAAGAAACAATAACTGCACATAAAATGTTCAGGAGTGGGACTAAGATTCGCTGCATATACTGCTGCCACTGAAGAAATAAGGAAGACTCACACGACACGCTGAAAAGAGTGTACAGTCTACTTAGCACAAAGATGTACTGAGTGTATACCAAAACCGGAAGAAAGTACTGAATCATAGCAGAAATGAAATTAGGGATAAACTGTAGATCAAAGTTGGGGACCACTTAACAGACGAAGTGAGAGAATTCACATACCTTTGATCAAAATGTGATATCTACTGGAGGATGCAAAAAGCATATAAAAACTCGAAAAAGCACAAGAACATGCGTCGTTAAAAAACGTCAACTGGTATTAAATGCAAGTCAGTGAGCAACAAGAGCACAGCACTGCACAATAATGGATGTGAACTGTGGGAAAAACAGAAAACAGGAATCTCGAAGTCTTTGGGGTGTTAAGAAGAAATTTGAAAATTAGGTGGACGGGTAAAATAAGGAATGAGGAGGTTCTCAACAGAATTGGGGAGGAATGGAACATAAGGAAAAGACTTACTATAAGAAGGGACAGAATGATACGACATACACTCCTGGAAATGGAAAAAAGAACACATTGACACCGGTGTGTCAGACCCACCATACTTGCTCCGGACACTGCGAGAGGGCTGTACAAGCAATGATCACACGCACGGCACAGCGGACACACCAGGAACCGCGGTGTTGGCCGTCCAATGGCGCTAGCTGCGCAGCATTTGTGCACCGCCGCCGTCAGTGTCAGCCAGTTTGCCGTGGCATACGGAGCTCCATCGCAGTCTTTAACACTGGTAGACTGCCGCGACAGCGTGGACGTGAACCGTATGTGCAGTTGACGGACTTTGAGCGAGGGCGTATAATGGGCATGCGGGAGGCCGGGTGGACGTACCGTTGAATTGCTCAACACGTGGGGCGTGAGGTCTCCACAGTACATCGATGTTGTCGCCAGTGGTCGGCGGAAGGTGCACGTGCCCGTCGACCTGGGACCGGACCGCAGCGACGCACGGATGCACGCCAAGACCGTAGGATCCTACGCAGTGCCGTAGGGGACCACACCGCCACTTCCCAGCAAATTAGGGACACTGTTGCTCCTGGGGTATCGGCGAGGACCATTCGCAACCGTCTCCATGAAGCTGGGCTACGGTCCCGCACACCGTTAGGCCGTCTTCCGCTCACGCCCCAACATCGTGCAGCCCGCCTCCAGTGGTGTCGCGACAGGCGTGAATGGAGGGACGAATGGAGACGTGTCGTCTTCAGCGATGAGAGTCGCTTCTGCCTTGGTGCCAATGATGGTCGTATGCGTGTTTGGCGCCGTGCAGGTGAGCGCCACAATCAGGACTGCATACGACCGAGGCACACAGGGCCAACACCCGGCATCATGGTGTGTGGAGCGATCTCCTACACTGGCCGTACACCACTGGTGATCGTCGACGGGACACTGAATAGTGCACGGTACATCCAAACCGTCATCGAACCCAACATTCTACCATTCCTAGACCGGCAAGAGAACTTGCTGTTCCAACAGGACAATGGACGTCCGCATGTATCCCGTGCCACCCAACGTGCTCTAGAAGGTGTAAGTCAACTACCCTGGCCAGCAAGATCTCCGGATCTGTCCCCCATTGAGCATGTTTGGGACTGGATGAAGCGTCGTCTCACGCGGTCTGCACGTCCAGCACGAACGCTGGTCCAACTGAGGCGCCAGGTGGAAATGGCATGGCAAGCCGTTCCACAGGACTACATCCAGCATCTCTACGATCGTCTCCATGGGAGAATAGCAGCCTGCATTGCTGCGAAAGGTGGATATACACTGTACTAGTGCCGACATTGTGCATGCTCTGTTGCCTGTGTCTATGTGCCTGTGGTTCTGTCAGTGTGATCATGTGATGTATCTGACCCCAGGAATGTGTCAATAAAGTTTCCCCTTCCTGGGACAATGAATTCACGGTGTTCTTATTTCAATTTCCAGGAGTGTATATTTAGTTACGAGAGAATGACATCCGTGCGACTAGAGGGAGCTGTAGAGGGTAAAAACTGTTGGGCAAGTAGAGATGGAAAATATACGACGAAAAATTGAGTATGTAGTGGGAAGTGCTACTCTGAGATGAAGAGGTTGGCAAAGGAGAGAACGTTGGGCAGGCCGCCTCAGTCAGGAGACATGACAATGCATTACACATATGATTTAGCATAAAGCTACTAAAAATGTAAAGAATGACGCCGCTACATTTGTAAACATTAGGGGAGTATGGGCAAGGAAAGCATCGTGTTCTTTTTGTAGTAACGGTTATTGAATTTCTCTTAATGATTTTGGGAAAGTATGCGAAACCTAAATTGGATACCTCGGCAGGGATTTGAACCACTCACCTCCTGAATATGAGCGCAGTGTTCTAGCACTGCGGCATCTCACTCGGGGCCACGATGCTCTCCGTCTGCAATACTGTCATGGTTGTAACGTGTCCTGGAGGATCGCCAGCATAAACTGAAAACTCACCCGCGAACGGGGCTGTACCCCATAGTTGCTCGGTCACCTTGACAGTCCACTGACGTTTGCCTAGTTAAGCGGTTTCATTATGTGAGAAAATGCTTATGCCGAGCCGTCGAGCAACTTCTAGAAACCGACCAAACAGGGTCTGACGGATAGCGTGTGACCCAGAGCTTTGCCGCAAGGTCTCAAGGTGGCGCACGTGCCATGCATGTTGGTCGTGTTCGGGCACTTAAAAAGCACCTCTCGTGCTGAGTAGTAACACGAGGTATACTTGACCGTTACAGTTAGCCAACGTCTCTCCTTTCCAGCAATCTTCTCAGTACTTGTGCTGTGACACTGTGGTCACCCTTTGACTCCCGGTGCAATTTTCGATGTGGTTGCTAAATACGTTAACTGAACGTCACTACTTCTTCACGATTCCCATCTTACGAGACAGAAGTACCCAGCATGCATTTAGAATCACAATGAATAGGACTTCTGCGTACACAGTCTTTGACATGCCTGCTAAGCAATCTCACACTGGCGTGCCACATCAAATGCAAAGACTACATAGCTTCACAGACGACATAGTTCCTTTGTTTGGAACTAAGGAAGGCTTAGAAGATTGCGGAAAGGAATGGATAACATACACAGCGCGTCCTATGGCCACCGAATATGTCATAAACAAAGCAAAAAACAAAACATGAAGTTCATGAAGCGTAGTGAGACGTGGTACTTAGGGAAAGGCAGGATTCAGTGTGGGGCTGTACTCAGTTACCATTGGTTGCTCAGTTGTTGTTGTTTTTTTTAAATCACAAACACTTTATTTGAAAACAATTGAAAATAAGGTTAACAATAAGGAACAATTATCAAATTTGACTTAAGACGCAATGTCTAATAGAAAATTTCCTAAGTAAGTTGCACTCACGGCTGAAGGCCTTATTGAGCAGAAATTCAACTTATTTGTCAGCTGAGGGCCCAAATAGTAATAACTCAGAAACAATTTGACTGCTGAAGGCCTGGATATCAAATTCTTAAGAACGAGTTAAATTTCTCCAAGATATACTAAAATATTATAAAAAGGAACACTCATCAAATTTTCACTATTAACAGACAATATCTAATTAAAAATTCTTAAGACAAATTGCATTCAGGACTGAAGGCCCTATTGACAATCAAATTATTTGTTGGCTGAAAACTCCAATAGTAATAATTCAAAATTAAAATATTAAAAAAAACAATCATCACAATCTGACCAAATCAAGAGAGAAGTGAACCTCAGACAACGCTCCAAGGATCGACCTGGGAAATTCGCTCAGCTTTATAAACGATGAGACAGGCAGCTAGGAGTTGTATTTACTTAAGGATGGCAACTCAAACTGGTGACAGTTTAAACGCAGACCAACACTCTTGCAAAATCTACCTAACGTCTGACAACCAGTACAATGATGGAATAACCCAGGCAAGGCGGAACCAGCGGACAGCACTGCCTCTTCAGAACCCGGTGTTTAGAACATCCAGAATCTGAAGGAACCACTACGACCAAAGTAGTCCAAAGAAACAAATATCCGAACCACAATCAAGCAGGCTATCGAACTACACGCCTTACCAGACAGCAGCGGCAAGGCGAGGAAAGGTACACGGCTGCGAAAATACGCAGCCCCCTGGGCAGGTAACTGGGGCGTTAGTGGCCACTAGGTAGAAAAATACCGCTGGTTGAACTTCATCAATAAACACAAGGAACTCAATGATTAATAATAAAAGGTGCAGGTTGGCTAATTAATTTCACCAACTCCAAACACTCCACTCATTGCCCTTCGTCCCATCGAGCAGCAAGGTGCGAACAAAGGGCGTGATCTCAAAATAGTGGAGGTTTCATTACTGGATCAATGTCCACTCAACTCAAACGTCCTGGGTCCGGTGGAGGACGAGGTTGTGGCCCTCGCAACTACAGCCCCTCGATCCGGCAGTGCCTGTGTGCCGCCAGCGGTCCCGGTAGTTCTCGCACTGCCGGACCTCACTGCTCCTCCGTCCCAGCCGAACTACCCAACACACTGCGTTCCGGAAAACACTTGACGCCCTTCATAAGAAAGTACTAGGATACTCGATATCGATAACCGCTGCTGCTGCCACTCACGGACAGACAACGCTAGCAAATGTAGTGGCACCAGTAAATACGAGAAGAAGACTAGACGCCACTATGCCTATTACACGATGCCAACCTACCAACGGCACCAATGTGAGCTGCAACACGGTTCACTACTACACTGACAAAAAAGTGAAGCACTGATAGGGGAAGGTAGAAATGGAATGGAGCTTCACATGTTGAGATGGTGTTTGATGTTGTTTCAGTGATTACAATATTGAGGTAAATTTACAAAGAACTCGGCAGTTTGATTCCACTTATCAATTTCGTTGCACCCCCTCTGGCCTGAATGCATACCTAATGAGTGTTACATTCGGAACGGTGTCATAAAGACGTTGTATCGTCGCCTCTGGCCACAACTGTTGTCATTGGCCCTTGATTTTCTGGACACTTTGGGCGGTGTTGAAGTCAGCGCTGATCCCACAAGTTCTTTCTGGGTATGGGAGTACGTCAACATTAGGCAGACAGTTCATAGAGACGTGCCGTTTGCGAAAGAGCATTGTCCTGTTGAAAAAGGGTGCTATGAACTGTTTCATGAGAGGTAGAGTCCACGCAGAATACCGTGACCGGTGTTGACGGCAGGGCACGCATGGAGAGAGTGGTAGTGGTGAGGATTGTGGGAAGGATCTGTAGGGGAAATGCCGTGAGCTGGAAGGGGAGTGCCGTTCTAAACTGAAGCCTACATTCACATTTTTTGTAAATATTAACTGGGGCCCCTCCATTCCCGTATTTTCATGGTGATCATTCCAAAAGATCTGTCACCTGTGCTTTGGTCATTATCTAAAAACAATTCCGCCGAAACTGCATCTATTTAGTTCCGCCTGGTTTGTTAACCTTTTACAACTTTCACAGAAACGTCATGAGTGGCGAATTTCGAGAAAAACCTACACATTTCTCTTGTTGCCACGTTAAAATTTGCTTCTTTTGCCGAAACACAGCGAAGTTTAAACAGGCACACCTCACTAACTTTTTGTGTGGATGAAATTGAGAGAATTCGGAAACAGTGGTTTATTAAGTTTATTAAGTGAGGAACTGAGGAAAAGTAAGGCCAATATCTTATCAGAAAGCTCATCCTCTGTCCAAAATATAAGTGTAATGTATTCACTTGTGTTGTTCCAAAATACGTAACATTTCTCGCTTCACCAGCTATCGATGGCCTTGAAAAATTACATTCATTCATCGAAAAATTCAATAGTTAGTGCCGGCCGGAGTGGCAGCGCGGTTCTAGGCGCTTCAGTCCGGAAGCGCGTGACCGCTACGGTCGCAGTTTCGAATCCTGCCTCGAGCGTGTATGTGTGTGATGTTCTTAGGTTAGTTAGTTTTAAGTAGTTCTACGTTCTAGGGGACTGATGACCTGAAATGTTAAGTCCCATAGTGCTCAGAGCCATTTCAACCATTTGAACCGTAGTTAGTGGAATAGCACGGTAGGCAACGAAGTTTTCATAGTAACCACATGGCAAAATACTCTCTCCTTTGCGTGCTACCATTTGCCAAAATCTCATTTCGATATCTCAAATCGTTTATGAAATACGAGGAATGTCGTGGACATTTCACTCTGGCTTCTTCGCTAGCGGAGCGCGGCCGCAAATGAGTGTGCTACATCAGATCAACTTTTTCGAGATTGGTGACAGACAGATACCTCTATCCAAGTCTAAAGAAAAATTCAATATGTTAGCTAAATTTCACACATATTATGCAATATGTACCAAACGCAAATTCGTAGCGACCCCTATTTTTCATTGAAAAGTTTTTCGAATTTTGAGAGTGTCTTACTTCCACGTGCCAACAGCCTTGCCGCAGTGGTAACACCGGTTCCCGTTGGATCACCATAGTTAAGCGCTGTCGGGATGGGCTAGCACTTGGATAGGTGACCATCCGCTCTGCCGAGCGCTGTTGGCAAGCGTGGTGCACTCAGCCCTTGTGAGGCAAACTGAGGAGCTACTTGATTGAGACGTAGCGGCTCCGGTCTCGTAAACTGACTAACGGCCGGGACTGCGGTGTGCTGACCACATGCCCCTCCATATCCGCATCCAGTGACGCCTGTGGGCTGAGGACGACCGGGCGGCCGGTCGGTGCCGTTGGGCCTTGCAAGTTCTATTCGGACGGAGAGTTTACTTCCATGTAAATATGACAGTTATGACTATTAATGATATGATGGACACACAGTAATGAACCTGAGATATAAAGCTACAAGTAAAGCAAAAACGAATTTTTCTTACTCAAAGGTTTCTGTAAAATCGTCTAAGAAAGATTGCAGGACGTGCGCCTCGATTCTGTCAACGTCAACCGGCCGACAGGTGGCACACACTGTCGGCCTCCCCTTTCCCAACAGACGAATGAACAAACCCAGCGACTTGGACGAAAATTGGTCACTGCGCATCAGCCCCATATCTTGTGCGCACTCTTATATATGAGGTCACAGGATGCCATCAGCGTTACCTCAATCACCACAGGTGCTACCTGAAATCATAATCGATAGCTCCCCACTGCATGACGGCACAGGTAACACTGCTGTGTCACTCCAAAACAACATAACAACGGGACCTCTCCCCACGTCGCCACCGAGCTCACCGACGAAGTTCATCCAAAGTAGTGCATAGCCCAGATTCATCGCTGAACACAGTACGACGCCATTCATCAGCATCTGTGTTGTGGTGTTAATGGCAGCCTACGCATACGTTGGCAATTACCTAGTCTGGTTGCTAAGTCTTGGACGAATGGTGCGGGATAACACACTATGTTATCGGATGGTGGGTGCGCACAGTATGGCGATCCTGCCTTGTGGTAGTCAGACATGGTCGACCGGAGCCTGCCCTCGCATTCCCATACAGTGCTATATTGGGCCACTGTCACATCGGGTATTCTAGACAAATTTAGATACTGATTGACCTACAAATTCCAAAATGAATGTTCACATAATTATCTTCCGTGGGTCGCGAATGCTGTCAGTAAGTGAGCATTGATGGTACCAACTTCAGCTGTGTGTTTTTAAAATTTCCTTAGTCTTTAAACTACACTGTCGTCAGGCCTACTGAGGGCCTGATGACAGTGCAGCGTAGCATCGAAACCGGTCACACTGAATGAAATGGAAATCGAAATGAGCGTTTCGCCTAATTGGACGGGAGGCCCCTTGTGGGGCAGATCTAGCCACCTTGGGGCAGGTCTTATTACATTGGACGCCACATTGGGCAACCTGCGAGCCGGATGGGGGTGAAATGATGATGAAGACAACACAACACCCTGTCCCTGAGCGGAGAAAATCCCCGACCCAGCCGGGAATCGAACCCAGGCCCGTAGGACGGCAATCCGTCACGCTGGCCACTCAGCTACTTTTTTTTTTATTTTTTTTCCAAAGCCAAACTCAAATTTCTTTTTCCTTTAAGAACAAATTTTGAGGAATAAATAAGGAAAAGTTTTTTTTTCCAAAAGAAAACAAAGACTCCAATTCTACTGGTTTCTCCGTCCAGTAAACAAAAATGAGTCTCCTTCGTCTTGTTGGCGAAGAAGCAATCTTTTGGAACAAAAAAAGTTTCTCAAAGCCAAATCAAATTTCTTTTTCCTTTAAGAACAAATTATGAGGAATAAAAAGGGAAAAGCTTTTTAAGTCGTCGTGCGACTTGTAGTTAAAGTCCAGTTCTTACAGGAGCTCCTGAAGTGTATCCGCCTACAGCATGCCAGCTCGTCCAAACGTGTCTTCTCATGGCGTAGGCGTGGGTTCTGGGTAGCAGATCTATTCAGTTCGGTTCGGTTTATACAGTTTTCAACTTCTCAGGGCTTGGACGTTCCAGCTACTAGGTGGGTCATCGAAAGTGCTCCGTAAGAAATTGGAAAAATATTGTTTATAGCGTGGGTTACGTATCAGGACGCAGTGTCGTTCGTTGAGATAAGTCCAATATCCTAGCGTAGACTTGTCGCCAGAAGTAAAAAGATAGCGGATCGTGTGGCCACAGATCCAATTCACAGAGTTAGTTTTGGCGGAGGGGTAGAAAGTCTTATCGGGGTACAAAAGCATGTGGACGTCGATCTGAGCCGGTGTCCGGCGAGTAAGAAACGCCAAAATTCGCCGCGCAAGTGTCCAGACGTCTAGCGCTGTGCCACAGTGGAACAGGTGGATATCCGTGTCATCCACTCCACAGTGGGTGCAGAGGGATGAATCGGCGAGATGGATGCGGTGCAGACGATCTCGGTTAACTTATTTGCTATTCACGGTGATGTACCACGCTGATTGAACGTCTGATTCGAGAAAACGCGCATGGATCGCCTTCCATATGTGTCGCCACACGTACTGTGGATACTTACGTTCAATGGGGTTGGACGGGCAGCACTGTTGTAACAGTTTGTTTTCGTGAGGTACAAACGTGTAAGTGGTAAGGACCGGTAGATATAACTGAACTCCAGGAAAAATCGTTGGATGTAATAAAAGGGGGTTGGAATGGTCGATACCAGTACTGGGGCGGACAAGGAGGCCGGTGCAAAGTTGTGAAGCAGGAGGTTAGTAAGGCTCTGCGGGCAACGATGCCAAAGTTTTAGTTGGGAGCTGACACGAGTCGGCACGTGGATGAGTCCCACCCCGCCACGATCTCGTGGCAGTGCAAGGGATTCATACTGCACCTTGAATAACATCCCCGAGCTGACGAAGGAGCCGAAAGCCATCAACAGTCGTCGCGCCAGGAGATTTGGGACTGGTAGTACTTGAGCCACGTGTGGTATACGGGAAGCATGATACATGTTCACGTATTGCGCGCGTTGGATAAAGTCGAGAGCTCGTAGCCGGTGACTTGCGAGATTTGCTCTGATTGTCTGTAACAAGTGTCTACCATTGATAGTCGCTGAGCGGCGCAGGTCTGCTGTGAAAGCAAGTCCAAGACACAGTATGGTGGCGGCGACACCAAGGGGGGCAGCGCATCTCTCCGGCAAGCCCTCGCCAATGAGCAGGACCTTGGATTTTGACACGTTGAGGCAGCTCTCCGACGCTTCTCCGTAAGTCGCCACCCATGTCAGTGCTGCTCGTACTTCATCTTCACTGCGCAGATATAGTACTATGTCGTCTGCGTAGGCCGTACAACAAAAACGGTGGCCTTGCACAGCCATGCCTTCCAAACGTTGGCGCATGCCCTGGAGCAGGGGTTCCAAGGCGAAAGCATACAAAATCGTGGAAAGAGGGCATCCTTGTCGTACAGATCGTGTGATGACCAGGGACGGTGTAAGACGACCATTGTAGATGATTTTAGAGGTTGCACTACTCAACAGGCGCATAACCACTGTGACAATAACGCCAGGAAAACCCATATGCTGAAGAACTGTCCGTAAATAGGTCAACACGGTCGAAAGCCTGGCTAAAGTCCAGTGAAGCCAAGGCGCCAGGGAGACGCTGATGATGCGCTAATGCTATCATGTCTCTGTAACGGCAAAGGGCCGTACGGATGTTGTTGCCGCCTCCTAGGGAAGTCTGATCGCAGGATGTGACGTAACGTGCGACCTTCTTGAGTCGCGATGCCAGTAGCCGTGTGAATATTTTCATGTCGCTGTTGAGCAAAGTAATTGGTCGATAGTCCTGGACCCTCGATAACCCGCGCGGTTTATGTACGGGGATAATAATTCCTTCGAGAAAGGGGCTCGGGACCACTGTCATGGGTGACATCAGCTCTTGTGCGATTGCCGTCCACGTGGAAGCCAACAAATAGTGAAAACTTTTATAAAATTCGATGGGTATACCGTCAGGTCCAGGAGATCTGTTATCGGAACCCGCCTTGATAGCGTCTACCACTTCATCTGTGGTTACGTCGTCTTGGAGGTCATGCACTGCATCCTCCGGAAGAGTGTTCGTAGTAAGCTGAGCGACTTCTGTGACCAGTGCTGCAGAATGCGGTACGGCTGCGTAGAGCCCGGCAAAATGAGCATGGAGAGCACAACCGATGCTTTGTTGGGTGTCGTGTCGGCGCCCTTCTACATCGGTGAGGACTTGGATCAGAGCTCGTCGTCGTCGTTGTCTTTCCTGAAGGAGGTGGTACATCGACGGACGTTCTTGAGGGATTCGATTAGAAGCTCGAGAACGGACTACAGTGCCTTCCAAGTTACGCCGCATGATCAAGATCTGCGCCTTCGTGCGATGGACCATCGACTGCCGGGCTGGCGAGAAAGGCATCGTCGTGCAGTCACGTAGAATGGTGTAGTAGAAGTGCAGGGTATTAGTTTGCCACGCCTTTAATTCCTTCCCAAAACTCATCAGAGTCTTCCTGAGGGTCGGCTTTGCGCAGGAGAGCCACCATGATAAGGTGGAGTCATAGGCTTCTCGACGATGGTGGCAGCGTGCCCACGCTTCTTCGACCATAGGGCGACAGTCTAAAGAGGTCAGGTGAGCGACATTGAGTTTCCACAGACCACGACTATGCCACACTTGTTGTCGGGCGAGAGTGACGTCACAGAGGTATGCATCATGGTCTGAAAAGGCCAAGGGCCAGACTTCCGCATGACGTGTGCCATCAGCAAGGGAGCGGGTAACGTAGATGCGATCTATGCGGCTTGACGAGTGAGAGGTGTAGAATGTATAGCCCGGTTGAATTCCGTGGAGCTTCTTCCATGTGTCAACAAGTCGGAGACGGTCGATGATCACTGAGAGAGATGCACAAGGGGAATGTCGCGGGAGTTGGTCCGCGGGTTCTTGTGTCGAGTTAAAATCCCCACCGAGTACCAAATCGTCCTGCGGACCGGTGAAGAGGGGTGTGACGCTTTCGGCAAAAAAAGTTTGTCGGTCATGACGGCGGCCAGTGCCGGACGGAGCGTAGATATTAATAATACGCACGCCGAACAGTGTGAGGGCCATACCTCGCGCGGTGGGGAGGTAGAGGACGTCCTCTGCAGGGAGTCCGTCGCGTAGCAGGATGGCGACGCCGCTACCGGTATCGGTTGCGGGCGAAACATGGGCGTTTTATCCGGTGGGAACTAGGAAGTCAGCCACAAACACCTCTTGTAAGAGTGCTATATCCACATCCGCAGAGTAAATAGTGTCCCTGAACATGGCCAGTTTATGGGGGGCACGAATGGTGGCAAGATTCATCGTGGCGATACGATTTTGCTGTGTACGGCCACCCTCAGTATTTGCAGAACGTGCGGTAGATGTAGCCGGCAGGTGGAGACCCGCCGGTGGTCCCGCAGTGGTGATAATTACTGGCGGGGCGCCAGCCCCAGTGTCGCCGAGGTGGACTCCTGTGCAGACACGCTGGCAGTCTGTTCCACTTCTTCTTCAACGTCATCGGCCCAGGAAGCCGACGACGTGGACATGTGACGGTCACGTACTTCCGGAACGGGTGTTGTGGATACCGCAACATGAGTGGCAGGGGGACCTCTGTCATCATTCGTTGACAACGGCGAGGACACGTCCCTGGCTGGGAGAGTAGGGGTCACAGGAGGGGCGCCTGTTGCTGCCACATCGCGTGACGGGACGCAATGTGGGAGATCACCGTCAGACATCAGGTCGACATCTCGTGGGGCCGTCTGAGAAAGGGCGTCATCGGAAGGCGTTCGTCGTCGTTTCCTGTGTTTGCGGGGCGACCGCTGTTTTCTGATGTGGCCTTCTGAATCAGAATGTGGTCGCCCGTCGTCTGACGCCGAACCCGTCTGGACAAAGGCAGACGTCGGCACGACACCGAGGTCGACGTCCATGGTTCCAACAGGAACATCGGTTTCGGTCTGCAAACCGGACGGTCCTGAAGCGAGCACTGGAGGCGACGCCGTGCTTGTGTCCTCGGCGCGTTGTGCTGCGGCGGGTGGCGTTGACGATGCTGCTGGCGCAATCGAGATTGGTACGACGGGGTCCTGTGCAACCTTGGCGTAGGTGATGGGCAAGGACGTGACCGTCGAAGCCTGGGTCTCTTCACGTAACGGCGTCTGTATTAAACGGCGGTGTAAGCATTCGGAACGTACATGTCCCTCCTGGCCACATCCTGCGCACGTTCGTGGCTGTCCACCGTACATGACGATGGCCCTCACACCGCCAATCAGCAGGTACGATGGGACATGTTTCGTCAGCTCAATTTTTATTTGCCGGACGCCATTTAATACGGGGTAGGTCGTAAATGTTTGCCACTTCTCCGCGACGTGACCCAAGACGGTGCCATATGGTTCGAAAGCGGCTATGACCACATCCTGAGGCACCTCGAACGGGAGCTCAAACACCCGCAACGTCCGGAGACCGAATCCAGCATGGGCGACCGTCACAGCACCCATATGTCCATCAGAGTGTTTAAATTTGTCCGGTGGCATGACGGTGAATTATGTCATTGCAAATTTCCTCCGTCGACATCTTGATGTAGACAACACTTCCAGTGATGGAAAAATGTATGCCGATTACGTCCTGGGGGTTCAAACGTATATCCTCACGTAGGAACTGTTCGACTTCGAAAGCTCTGGATCGTGGATGTTCGGCCTGGAACGTTACTTTGATCGTTGCACGGCGGTGCGAGTGCGCCATGGTGTACTTTAGTACTGGACTCGATAGACACAAACACCGCGACGCGGAAGTAAACACCGCAGAGAGCGGAGCGTCGGACGGCGCGCGGAGCAGCTCCGCACGCTAGCACGGCTGAGAGCCGACTGAGCTATTGGGGCAGACACACTGAATAAAGAAACATTAGAAACCCAACACTGAGGGTGGTACAATCAGTTCTCTCCAAAATGAATAATGTGAAAAAATAAATCTTGAACATTTATGACGGAAGCCGTTATTTACTAAAATTTTTGTACTCGGCCCCATTCATAACTATGAATCACAGATAATATTAGAACAAAAATGACAAGACCTTATTAACATATTAAAATGACTCCATCGACCGACAGGCAGTAATGAATATTTTGGAAGGGTTTGGGGTGGATGACACAGCAAGAAAGCTCTTCAAACAATCTCTCATTAACACAGCGCGATATATATATATATATATATATATATATATATATATATATATATATATAAACAGGGCTATTACAAATGATTGAAGCGATTTCATAAATTCCCTGTAGCTCCATTCATTTACATATGGTCACGACACACTACAGATACGTAGAAAAACTCATAAAGTTTTGTTCGGCTGAAGCCGCACTTCAGGTTTCTGCCGCCAGAGCGCTAGAGAGCGCAGTGAGACAAAATGGCGACATGAGCCGAGAAAGCGTATGTCGTGCTTGAAATGCACTCACATCAGTCAGTCATAACAGTGCAACGACACTTCAGGACGAAGTTCAACAAAGATCCACCAACTGCTAACTCCATTCGGCGATGGTATGCGCAGTTTAAAGCTTCTGGATGCCTCTGTAAGGGGAAATCAACGGGTCGGCCTGCAGTGAGCGAAGAAACGGTTGAACGCGTGCGGGCAAGTTTCACGCGTAGCCCGCGGAAGTCGACGAATAAAGCAAGCAGGGAGTTAAACGTACCACAGCCGACGGTTTGGAAAATCTTACGGAAAAGGCTAAAGCAGAAGCCTTACCGTTTACAATTGCTACAAGCCCTGACACCCGATGACAAAGTCAAACGCTTTGAATTTTCGGCGCGGTTGCAACAGCTCATGGAAGAGGATGCGTTCAGTGCGAAACTTGTTTTCAGTGATGAAGCAACATTTTTTCTTAATGGTGAAGTGAACAGACACAATGTGCGAATCTGGGCGGTAGAGAATCCTCACGCATTCGTGCAGCAAATTCGCAATTCACCAAAAGTTAACGTGTTTTGTGCAATCTCACGGTTTAAAGTTTACGGCCCCTTTTTCTTCTGCGAAAAAAACGTTACAGGACACGTGTATCTGGACATGCTGGAAAATTGGCTCATGCCACAACTGGAGACCGACAGCGCCGACTTCATCTTTCAACAGGATGGTGCTCCACCGCACTTCCATCATGATGTTCGGCATTTCTTAAACAGGAGATTGGAAAACCGATGGATCGGTCGTGGTGGAGATCATGATCAGCAATTCATGTCATGGCCTCCACGCTCTCCCGACTTAACCCCATGCGATTTATTTCTGTGGGGTTATGTGAAAGATTCAGTGTTTAAACCTCCTCTACCAAGAAACGTGCCAGAACTGTGAGCTCGCATCAACGATGCTTTCGAACTCATTGATGGGGACATACTGCGCCGAGTGTGGGAGGAACTTGATTATCGGCTTGATGTCTGCCGAATCACTAAAGGGGCACATATCGAACATTTGTGAATGCCTAAAAAAACTTTTTGAGTTTTTGTATGTGTGTGCAAAGCATTGTGAAATTATCTCAAATAATAAAGTTATTGTAGAGCTGTGAAATCGCTTCAATCATTTGTAATAACCCTGTATATATGGGTGAGATATCGGAACCCTTTACAATCAGAACGGGCGTTAGACAAGGAGATGGACTGTCCCCACTCCTTTTCTACTGCGTCTTGGAAAAGGTCATTCGAGAGTGGAGAAAGTTGTTAGCCCAAGAAGAAACAAATGAAGAGCGGTTCAGACTTGGTCCTAAGAACAAAGGGGTGTACATTGACTGCTTTGCCTTTCCGGATGACCTGGCCATTTTTGATAACAACATAGAGTCAGCAATCAACAAGATCAATAGGCTGTCAGAAATTGCTGAAAAAGTTGGACTGAAGGTCTGTATTCAAAAGACAAAATATATAACGAACATCTGTGATGGACCTGAGTGGATGATTGTCAATCTGGGAAAAATCGGACAAGAATTTCAGGTATCTCGGTGAAGTGATCCAGGAGAATGGATTAGAAGAAAAAGAAATTGATGTCAGGATGAGGAAGTTAGACCAAGCATACCAACTGACAAAGAATACCTACAGCAAAAAGTCTCTGAGTATAGGGGCCAAGTTCCGACATTATAATACAGTTGTAAAACCTGAGGGCTTATATGCGTCCGAAACTTTGACCATGAACAGACAAGGTCAAGATGAGCGACTGGAAAAGCGAGAGCATAGGATATTAAGGAAAATCCTAGGTAATAGACGAGTTGATGGACAATGGCGAATGAGAGCAAATGAGTACTTTTACAGCAAGACAGAACCTTTCACAGCATCCATTAAGAAGAGACGATTGTTATTTTACGGTCATCTCTTGAGGATGGACGGTGATCGACTAACAAAAAGAATATGGAGTTTCATCCGATCTAAAAAAAAAAAAGAAAAAAAAAAAAAGCAAGGCCAAGATGGTTCGAAGAATGTGAAAAAGGTCTTAGGCAGATTGGTATCTCAGACAGAGAAATTCCTGACAGGAACAAATTTAGAAGATTGGTGAACAATTACCGAGGTTTTAAAATGGCATCAACGTCCATAATACGGAGAGGACCATTATCCGAAGAGCATAAACAGACACGTCATGGTGAGCTCAGAATATACTGGCAGGACGTCAAAGTTGGAACAAGATCAAGACCTAGACACTAAAATGAAATTGGTTGTTACCACGCAGTCCATCGAGGCTCAACTCGATAGTAAAAAAAAAATTAAAGTGAATTCGTGACTGATGACTAAACATGTTACGCTGCTATTGAAATTAATAATCGCTCACAATGCGTTCTTTTGAGGAGCTTTCCATTGCGCCAGCATGACACTTTTGTGAGAACTTCCATCTAATCGTACTAAAGGGAATAATTAGAAAGAAAAGCATAAAATATTTGCATACCCTTCAAAATTTCACGTAATTAGTATGGAACGCGATTAGCGGCTGAGAAAATATTTGAGACCATTTTCAAAACGTCGACATGCAGATGGGCCCTTTTTTCACGCTGTTGCCTAAATTAATATTTGTCCGCATTCTCAGACACACAGGGTGTACCGGGTATAAATGCAAATATTTCTATTGGACACTGAGAACGGTGTACTGAACAACGTTACATCAGTATTTACGTCATTTGCAGACTAATAATTATAGCTATTGCGAGTAGCATGTTTTTAGGTTCGTTACGACAAGCGACCCGATATACGCATTTGCATGTTGCATATGTATTTGCATACTTGACTCCTTTTCACTGCTTACTGCATATTTTAACTAGTGATAATATATATTGTCGCTCTATGTTTACAATATTTTAAAAATTTAGACGGAAGGTCTCTAGCTCGATCTAGTTTTGATGTCTCACAGATAGATCGCGACCTAGAACTGCGTACAATCACTAACCGAGAGCCCGCTGCGTAGCGAAATTATTATAGAAGAGGAACAGGAACGCGTCGGCAACAATTAAATAAAACTACGCAAGATTTTAGTTGCACGTCCATTGCTTCAGTTTAGCTTTCTATTAACTTGAACACAGTGGAACATGTTTACGACGTGCAGTGTAACGTGTTGTCCGCCATGCCGTCCGGGAAAAGAAACGTCGTTTCGTGGATAGCTGACCATCCTGGAACATTTACATATGACGGAACTGTTTTATATTGTCGAGTTTTCGAGAAAAACATTTCGTGCAAAAATGTTTCAAATAGACCTGCATGTCAAGACAATTCTTTACATTCCAGAAACGCAGAAGAAAGGACCACGATAACAACTTCTGACAACAGCAAGTTGCAGTAGCAGGATTTTGACCAAACGTAACAAAAAACGGTCAGTTTAACATGGGCCTGTGTGAAGCATTCATTCGAAGTGATATTCCTCTCCTCAAAGGCTTCCTGGGCAAATACTGCTTAAATCAAATATACCATATTAATCAACACTGCGTGAAAATTACACACCGACAATTTACTTAAATGTTCTGGAAGAAATACGCAGTGAACTCAAGGACAGCATTATCTACACTTCAGTTTATGAAACTACAGACGTTTGTGGCCGTTACAATGCAAATTTAATTGTTGGTGCTTTAAAAGAAAAGCCTTCTTCTTCCTATTTAGCGACCTGCGAAGAACTTCTACGATCGCCAGATTTGAGAATGAGGATATTAGAAGAATATTTCCAGAATCTTCTGCAGATGAGAGGATATTTGTGTTTATTTCAGATGCGGATAATCAAAGCAGGAAAAGCCCTCCGAGTATTTTACCTCAATCTGATTCACGTGACGTGATTTGGTCGTGGAGTACATCGCCTTGCTGAAGACGTACGTTCCACGTTTGTGAATGTAAATAAACTGATTTCATCCAGACAGAAAGTGTTTCTAAAGGCTTCTGCTCGCATCAAGACGTAGAAATAAAAACTACCAAATGTGCCTTTACCCCCCGGAATCAGTACTCGTTGGAGTACGTGGGTCGAAGCTGTGTTGTTTTACAGTGAACATTTCGAGGACATTAGAAGGGCAGTAAACGACTTCGATAGTGCAGAAGCTTTGCCAGTTTGCAAGTGCAAGGAAGATTTTAATGATTCCGGTGTTAAAAAAGACATTGCTGTGATTAGAACTCATTTTTCCCATGTGCCCGCAAGTATTAAAAAGCTTGAAACTCAAGGTTTGGCGTTGAATGAATTTATTCAGTTGATGAATTAAATTATTGTAGTGAACTCTTCATTGCTGGAGATATTCCAAAGAAAACTTAACTAAAGTTTGAACCCCTGTGTCTAATTCAGAGTTTTATTGATGGAACAGGTGAACTTTTACCAGAAACAATAAGTGCCAACATAGCACCACAATTCGAGTACTGCCCAGCTACCTCAGTTGATGTAGCACGATCCTTTTCTGCTTATAAAAATATTTTGAGTGATCGAAGACACAATTTTACTACCGAACATTTGGAACAGTACTTGTTTGTTTATGTTTACAATAGCAGAAAATGATGCTTTGGTCCAATAGCATTAATTAAAAGTTAATGCTGTTCAAAAAAATTCATGGTTAGTTGTTGTTTTTTAAATAAAATATTACGGAGGTTTTGAGCGTGCCTTATATCTCGAAGTTGGTCCTGTACATATCGATTGTTTCGCTGCCACACTGTCGCATCGTATCCGCTTGTTACCGACAACAATAGTAAAGATGGAACAATTCTTGAAACACGCTATGGGTCCCCATTTCGCAAATTTTTAGAAAATAATCCCAGAAAGGCAACCTTCCTAACCCCTAAGAGGAAGGATTCAGAAAATGATATCAGCATTCTAAATGTACCGATCTTTCGTGTGGTCGACGCTCTTCCTCGTAATTAATACGCGTAGGTTCGACATTGAGATATAAGGCACGCAGTACCAAGTTTTTTTATTATTTGACGTTGCATATTTCCACACTTCTCATACATTTTTAAACATTTTTCATGCAAATTTGCATGCTTATTTTACGATTTTCATGATGCATTTAATCCGGTTTCGAGTTATGATCTCCCTGGGAAATATGTCAGGTGAGGTGAAGTGTGGACGCTTGGACACAAAACGGTTAGTCTATACTGACAGGAATAGTCCAATTAGTGGTGCAGTTAGGACTGTGCATAAAATATCAGGTACTACATTATGTAATGTGTTTGTGGGAACACTGTAGAGATGAAACAAACAATACACTAATGTGTGCACATACTGAGGTACTAAATATAAAAATACCTGCATAGAACCAAAAAAGGAAAAAAAACAGTAGTAAATGTGGGCTCTAAAACACATGTCTTAAGAGGTATGAGCTATGAGTAATTCTCCGTCTTCGATAACGTGAAAAAAATCTCTGCTAGCTCTTTGCTTTGCATATTTTCAGAGGTTGCAGTATGGACCACAAAAAGAAATAATGTCCAGTAAACATGGAATCTAAAGTGAATGCCTTAACAGGTATGAACACTTATACATTTTCGTTACTGTGGACTTCTGAACGAGTTCTCATTCATCTTGAGATATGCTCTTAAGAGTCCATGTTTACTAGACTACATTTCTTGCTTTGGTCCATTTGACCTGCTCCAGAGGTAAGAAGAGCAAAGAGCTTGCAGTAGAAGACATTTGCTTCATAGCATCGAAGATGAAGAAGTACTCATAGGTCTTAGAGTATGCATTTTAGAGCCCATATTTAGTAAAGTGTTTTCTTCCAATGATTTTTCATGTCATATCTCCGTATGTAGACCATTTCTCCTGGGATACTGTGTACGTTATCAAGCATACATCCTTTTATGCTTTACTACACAAACAACAAACATTCATTTTCCATGTATCAGCTGACACAGCATCCACTAATGACAACGAGATGTTGATATAGCATGTTACTTTCAAGATATTCGCATTAAGTCAATTTGATGCGGAATCGGTATTACCGTATTTAGAGTGAGCCTGGCCACGTCATCACCGAATTTTGGAAACTAGCCCAGAACACGTTCTACTGTAATAACTGGAATAACACGTTGTGACACCGTAAGGCAGGTCGCGGGAAGGAGCAAAAACAAGCTATGGACACCTGGAAATACACTCAAATTAGATAGTGCCCTACTTGTTTAAGGTGAACCACTTCATTAAACTTGTAGTAATCAGATTAAGAAATCAAGCTATAAACAAATTTTAGCAATCTGTTAATTTGAGAAAGACAATGTGGAGAAAACATTATATAGACTACAAATTCGAAGAAAGCAGCGATTTATAAAATTTTCTTTACTTGAAAAGTTGTCTTACCAATGCATTACGAAGAACAGTATTTGTTATTCTTTGCTACACATGGCTGCCTTAAACTATATATATTCTGCAGTCACTATTTATTTGTGTTCTTCTTTTGTTAATCGTATTTTAAACATAGTTCTTTAGGGCAAGTATAGTTGGGCAAGATCACGAACTTCTCATCTGAGGAGCACCTACAGTGCATTGCAACTATAGCCGGTCTGCAATTGAAAACCATCATGATGATTACTCCATTGCTAGAATATTCCAGATCAGTTCCCTGTTCGAGTCTCCTAGAGAGGAATTCGAAGAAAAAAAAACTAAAACACCAATGGTAATATTCTAAGAGTCGGAGAGTGGAATGTAGGAAGTTTGAATGTGGTATGGAAGCCAGAACACGTCAAAAGAGAAATGCAAAGGCTCAATCTATATACAGTGGCTGTCAGTCAAATTGAAAATAGCTAAGGATTATGGTTGTAGGATTCATTACGCGTAGGAAGGTAGGGCAGAGAATGAGTTACTGTGTACTGCTCAGTAGCACGTTTGTTTTCATTAGAATCGACAGTGAATCGTTGCCAAGAATGATAGGTGAGTTATAGGAGCCGACGTCACAAGCAAAAGAGGAAGAGACAGGGAGTCAACTGGACGGGCAATTCAATATATAAATGTAGGTTATACACTAATACCGAAAAGGGTATAGAAAAAAGAATTAAAGACAGTGTTACGGCAGAATATGGATTTGGTAGTAGAAATGAGAGAGAGGAGAAAGACAGTTCTGCAACAAATTTCAACTATAATGGCGAATACAATGATAAAAAATCATAGGAGGAAGACTTTTACTTCGAAAAAGTCCGAAGACACCGGGCAGTAACCGCTAGATTACATCGTAGTCAGACAGAGATTTGGTGATCAGATGTTGGAGCTGACGTAGATTATAATGGTTCAAATGGCTCTGAGCACTATGGGACTCAAATTCTGAGGTCATTAGTCCCCTAGAACTTAGATTAAACCTAACTAACCTAAGGACATCACAAACATCCATGCCCGAGGCAGGATTCGAACTTGCGACCGTAGCGGTCTTGCGGTTCCAGACTGCAGCGCCTTTAACCGCACGGCCACTTCGGCCGGCTGCTGACGTAGACTCACACTGCAGTAATGATGAAGACTAGACTGAAGTACACGAGAATAGTCTACAAGAGTTGCTGCGTAAATAAGTGCGTTACAGAAGTACTCAGGAATGGCGAAATTCTCTGAGGTTGTAGATACTGTGATAGTGAGTTCTACAGTATGTACTAACTTCAACCACAGAAGTTGGAGAGACAAACAACAGTACAAGGACGGTAACGGCAAAGAAACATAGAGCGATAGAAGAACGCAGACAGAAGGGTGCCAGCTCGAACCACACGGTCGATTTTCTCGCCCCCCCCCCCTCCCCACCCCTGCATCAGGAGGGATTGCTTTCAAGTCGCGAGATGGCGGACAGGGGGGATCATATGATGGACACAAGAGCCACCGAGGCCGAAATGGAGAGACCGGCCTGTGGCGATGGAGAATCGGCTGTATGCGAGTTTGAAAGTCTTAGGCCTGCTAATACAGCCTACCGTGTATGGCATGGAGTTCGGAGCCGAGTGAGTAACCAGCTAGTTGCATAAACGCAAGGTCTCGGGATATGGCAGCAAGAGATGGGAAGAAAACCAATGTGCACTCCGTGTGCATACCGGGGGGAGTCATTCCAGATGTGGAAAGGGTCCTTCCGGATGCCATGAAGGGTACAGGGTGCACCCGTCTGCAGGTGGTCGCTCATGTCGGCACCAATGATGTGTGTCGCTATGGATCGGAGGAAATCCTCTCTGGCTTCCGGCGGCTATCTGATTTGCTGAAGACTGCCAGTCTCGCTAGCGGGATGAAAAGAGATCACCATCTGCAGCATCGTCGACAGGACTGACTGCGGGCCTTTGCTACAGAACCGAGTGGAGGGTCTGAGTCAGAGGCTGGGACGGTTCTGCGATCGTGTGGGCTGCAGATTCCTCGACTTGCGCCATAGGGTGGTCGGGTTTCGGGTTCCGCTGGATAGGTCAGGAGTCCACTACACGCAGCAAGCGGCTACACGGGTAGCAGGGGTTGAGTGGCGTGGACTGGGCGGTTTTTTAGGTTAGATGGCCTCGGGCAAGTACAGAAAGGGCAACAGCATCAAAGGGTGCGGGGCAAAGTCAGGACATGCGGGGACCAAGCAGCAATCGGTATTGTAATTGTAAACTGTCGAAGCTGCATTGATAAAGTACCGGAACTTCAAGCGCTGATAGAAAGCACCGAAGCTGAAATCGTTATAGGTACAGAAAGCTGGCTGAAGCTAGAGATAAATTCTGCCGAAATTTTTACAAAGGCACAGACGGTGTTTAGAAAGGATAGATTGCATGCAACCGGTGGTGGCGTGTTTGTCGCTGTTAGTAGTAGTTTATCCTGTAGTGAAGTAGAAGTGGATAGTTCCTGTGAATTATTATGGGTGGAGGCTACACTCAACAACCGAGCTAGGTTAATAGTTGGCTCCTTTTACCGACCTCCCGACTCAGCAGCATTAGTGGCAGAACAACTGAGAGAAAATTTGGAATACATTTCACATAAATTTTCTCAGCATGTTATAGTCTTAGGTGGAGATTTCAATTTACCAGCTATGGACTGGGACACTCAGATTTTTAGGACGGGTGCTAGGGACAGAGCATCGAGTGACATTATACTGAGTGCACTATCCGAGCAATTAAACAGAGAACCGACTCGTGGAGACAACATCTTGGACCTACTGATAACAAACAGACCCGAACTTTTCGACTCTGTAAGTGCAAAACGGGGAATCAATGATCATAAGGCCGTTGCAGCATCCCTGAATATGGAAGTTAATAGGAATATAAAAAAAGGGAGGAAGGTTTATCTGTTTAGCAAGAGTAATAGAAGGCAGATTTCAGACAACCTAGCAGATGAAAATGAAAATTTCTGTTCCAACACTGACAATGTTGAGTGTTTATGGAAAAAGTTCAAGGCAATCGTAAAATGCGTTTTAGACAGATACGTGCCGAGTAAAACTGTGAGGGACGGGAAAAACCCACAGTGGTTCAACAACAAAGTTAGGAAACTACTGCGAAAGCAAAGAGAGCTTCACTCCAAGTTTAAACGCAGCCAAAACCTCTCAGACAAACAGAAGCTAAACGATGTCAAAGTTAGCGTAAGGAGGGCTATGCGTGAAGCGTTCAGTGAATTCGAAAGTAAAATTCTATGTACCGACTTGATAGAAAATCCTAGGAATTTCTGGTCTTACGTTAAATCAGTAAGTGGCTCGAAACAGCATATCCAGACACTCCGGGATGATGATGGCATTGAAACAGAGGATGACACGCGTAAAGCTGAAATACTAAACACCTTTTTCCAAAGCTGTTTTACAGACGAAGACCGCACTGCAGTTCCTTCTCTAAATCCTCGCACAAACGAAAAAATGGCTGACATCGAAATAAGTGTCCAAGGAATAGAAAAGCAACTGGAATCACTCAACCGAGGAAAGTCCACTGGACCTGACGGGATACCAATTCGATTCTACACAGAGTACGCGAAAGAACTTGCCCCCCTTCTAACAGCCGTGTACCGCAAGTCTCTAGAGCAACGGAAGGTTCCAAGTGATTGGAAAAGAGCACAGGTAGCTCCAGTTTTCAAGAAGAGTCGTCGAGCAGATGCGCAAAACTATAGGCCTATATCTCTGACATCGATCTGTTGTAGAATTTTAGAACATGTTTTTTGCTCGCGTATCATGTCGTTTATGGAAACCCAGAATCTACTCTGTAGGAATCAACATGGATTCCGGAAATAGCTATCGTGTGAGACCCAACTCGCTTTATTTGTTCACGAGACCCAGAAAATATTAGATACAGGCTCCCAGGTAGATGCCATTTTCCTTGACTTCCGGAAGGCGTTCGATACAGTTCCGCACTGTCGCCTGATAAACAAAGTAAGAGCCTACGGAATACGAGACCAGCTGTGTGGCTGAATTGAAGAGTTTTTAGCAAACAGAACACAGCATGTTGTTATCAATGGAGAGACGTCTACAGACGTTAAGGTAACCTCTGGCGTGCCAAAGGGGAGTGTTATGGGACCATTGCTTTCCACAATATATATAAATGACCTAGTAGATAGTGTCGGAAGTTCCATGCGGCTTTTCGCGGATGATGCTGTAGTATACAGAGAAGTTGCAGCATTAGAAAATTGTAGCGAAATGCAGGAAGATCTGCAGCGGATAGGCACTTGGTGCAGGGAGTGGCAACTGACCCTTAACATAGATAAATGTAATGTATTGCGAATACATAGAAAGAAGGATGCTTTATTGTATGATTATATAATAGCGGAACAAACACTGGTAGCAGTTACTTGTGTAAAATACCTGGGAGTATGCGTGCGGAACGATTTGAAGTGGAATGATCACATAAAATTAATTGTTGGTAAGGCGGGTACCAGGTTGAGATTCATTGGGAGAGTCCTTAGAAAATGTAGTCCATCAACAAAGGAGGTGGCTTACAAAACACTCGTTCGACCTATACTTGAGTATTGCTCATCAGTGTGGGATCCGTACCAGATCGGGTTGACGGAGGAGACAGAGAAGATCCAAAGAAGGGCGGCGCGTTTCGTCACAGGGTTATTTGGTAAGCGTGATAGCGTTACAGAGATGTTTAGCAAACTCAAGTGGCAGACTCTGCAAGAGAGGCGCTCTGCATCACGGTGTAGCTTCCTCGCCAGGTTTCGAGAGGGTGCGTTTCTGGATGAGGTATCGAATGTATTGCTTCCCCCTACTTATACCTCCCCAGGAGATCACGAAAGTAAAATTAGAGAGATTCGAGCGCGCTCGGAGGCTTTCAGACAGTCGTTGTTCCCGCGAGTCATACGCGACTGGAACAGAAAAAGGAGGTAATGACAGTGGCACGTAAATTGCCCTCCGCCACACACCGTTGGGTGGCTTGCAGAGTATAAATGTAGATGTAGATCGAACCTCGCTGACAGTGCCCTCCCAATGAACCGAGGACCAACAGAAATTTTTCTTCTCTCATGTGTCGCTTCTTCTTTTTGTGCCAACGACCGAGCCACGTCGCTTTTTCTTAAAAAAGAAATATGTGACGGAAAAATCCATAACAAACATTCATTGAAACATATTTTCATAATTTAAGTTATTATGTACTGGATGCATACGGTGTCTCTAAGGAATCCGTATATTTTTCAACAAATGAAACATAATTCGGAATCGTTGGGGTTTTGCCAAATTAGAACAGTTCACATTTTAGAAGCGATACAAAAAGATTCCAGGAATAATAAAAATAAAAGAATAAGTATTCTGCTTCTAATCAATAAAACTGCTCTCCTCTTTATAGCCCACATAAAGCAATAGATAAAAAATTTTGAAACCATTCCATATATTTGTTATCCTTGTTCAACTTAAAACGTTCTTCTGCAGTATAAAACATATATTCTTCTATGTTCGAAGTTTTGCTTGTTAACACGTTAAACGCAAACTGTCCCAGAGGCCACGAATAACTGTTATTCTTTGCGTAGTCTTTCTTCGTAGTCCAGTTCCAAATTCTGATTTTATTTTCACATAAGAACATGTTCGCTACAGTTCCTACAAGCTGACATTTGTCTCAGAATGGAGATGGTCTGAATTGTATTTTCCATAATCGTGGGTATGGTTTCGTTTACGACGTCATACCATAAGGCACTGACTCTCGTCGGTAGAAAGTTAATGTTGATATTTTCGCAAATGTTCATCCAGTTTTTAGCAGGATATTTTACCTGAACTGGGTTGTAAAGGCGATTTCTGGTAATATAATCATAGACGGTTCCAGTGTTGGTTTGTGCTGATGGAAGTCTTAAATAGCTCCAATCGACGTAGTACTTTCTGACGTAATCTAGGCTGGCATCTATATGTGCTACATTAACAGGATCGTTCATGTCCCCAGGATCTAACGAGAGAAAAAGAAGTTTCGTAAGTCTGTCTTAATGGCACATATTAGTTAAAAAGCACGAGTTAGAAACACTGTGTCACATCTAGATTTAACGTCTTTAATTCCAAGTCCCCGTTGTGCTTCAGCAAAGTCCCCGTGTGGAAGAATACTTTGATCATATTTTGTTTCCAGACATACCGACAAGTTGCAGACAGTATTCTTGTGCGGCGACGTGCGTTATCTGTAAGACTGCAGCAACCAGATATACACTACTGGCCATTAAAATTGCTCCACCAAGAAGAAATCCAGATGATAAACGAATATTCATTGGACAAATTTATTATACTACAACTGACATGCGATTACATTTTCATACAATATGGGTGCATAGATCCGTAATAACGGCCTTGACACGCCAGGGCATTGAGTCAAACAGAGCTTGGATGGCGTGTACAGGTACAGCTGCCCTTGCAGCTTCAACACGATATCACAGTTCATCAACAGTAGTGACTGGCGTATTGGGACGAGCCAGTTGCTCGGCCACCATTGACCAGACGTTTTCAATTGGTGAGAGATCTGGAGAATATGCTGGCCAGGGCAACAGTCGAACATTTTCTGTATCCAGAAAGGCCCGTACAGGAACTGCAACATGCGGTCGTGCATTATCCTGCTGAAATCTAGGGTCTCGCAGGGATCGAATGAAGGGTAGAGCCACGTGTTGTAACACATCTGAAATGTAAAGTCCACTGTTCAAAGTGCCGTCAATGCGAACAAGAGGTGACCGAGACATGTAACCAATGGCACCCCATACCATCACGCTGGGTGATACTCCAGTATGGCGATGACGAATACACGCTTCCAACGTGCGTTCACCGCGATGTCGCCGAACACGGATGCCACCATCATGATGCTGTAAACAAAACCTGGATTCATCCGAAAAAAACGACGGTTTGCTATTCGTGTACCCAGGTTCGTCGTTGAGTACACCATCGCAGGCGCTCCTGTCTGTGATGCAGCGTCAAGGGTAACCGCAGCCATGGTCTCCGAGTTGCTAGTCCATCGTGCTGCAAACGTCGTCGAACTGTTCGAGCAGATGGTTGTTGTCTTGCAAACGTCCTCATCTGTTGACTCAGGGATCGAGACGTGGCTGCACGATCCGTTACAGCCATGTGGATAAGATGCCTGTCATCTCGAGTGCTAGTGATACGAGGCCGTTGGGATCCAGCACGGCGTTCCGTCTTACCCTCCTGAACGCACCGATTCCATATTCTACTAACAGTCATTGGATCTCGACCAACGCGAGCAGCAATGTCGCGATACCATAAACCGGAATTGCGATAGGCTACAATCCGACCTTTATCAAAGTCGGAAACGTGATGGTACGCATTTCTCCTCCTTACACGAGGCATCACAACAACGTTTCACCAGGCAACGCCGGTCAACTGCTGTTTGTGCATGAGAAATCAGTTGGAAACTTTCCTCATGTCAACACGTTGTAGGTGTCGCCACCGGCGCCAACCTTGTGTGAATGCTCTGAAAAGCTAATCATTTGCGTATCACAGCATCTTCTTCCCGTCGGTTAAATTTCGGGTCTGTAGCACGTCATCTTCGTGGTGTAGCAGTTTTAATGGCCAGTAAATAAACTGAACTTTCGTCAGTAGGTCTAAGGATCACATGTTATGCTCCTTCAGAAAGGCATTAAGTTTCCGCTTCCAACTGTTCGTAGCCATGAGCTTGGGACTCGCCCTTAACCGCAATCCGACTTGGAGTCTCTGTTCAGTTACAGCTATCCAGTGCGCGCCTATTGCGCTATTGTAAAAGCCTAGATGCGTTATTTTGGAGAAGATCGTGAGTACTGGATCGTAAGTACTGGTGTACCAAACATTGCACCTTGTCGACCTCACTACTCGAATTTACAATAACGCTTATGTCGTTAATATTGAAAAGCTGTAGTCCTCTCAGTTTTGGTACATTGTCGAGAGGAAAGGTTTCTTCTTGACGTACTGATTGTTGAACTGGATATGTTTGCCAGCTGTCCATTTACTTTAATACTCATAAAAAAAAGAAAAAAAACACCACTGATACATTTAAGTATGACAGTTATAAAGTGGTCGTTGAAACCCATTTTCTGCATGGTGCTGAATAGGAAGCCATGACTGATCGTAATAAAGGCTTGATCAAAATCTAGCCGCGCGGAGTGGCCTCGCGGTCTCAGGTGTCATGTCATGGATTACGCGGCCCCTCCCGCCGGAGGTTCGAGTCCTCCCTCGGGTATGGGTGTGTGTGTGTTGTTCTTAGCATAAGTTAGTTTAAGTTAATTTAAGCGGTGTGTAAGTCTAGGGACCGATGACCTCAGCAGTTTGGTCCCTTAAGAATTCACACACACATACACACATTAAAATCTAAAAACCATAACGAAAGACTATTGTCACTTATGCAAGTGAGGTTTATGACGTCCCTATACTCACAGAAGGTATCTAGCATTGACCTTCCCTTTATTGCACTCGTTTGGTAAGGGCCTATAGCATTTTCCAGGAGTAGCTTCATGTTTAGAGTCAGGATGCGAGTGAAAATTTTAAAGCCATCGTTGAGTAACGCGAGTGGTCTTAAATCGTGAATCCTCTTGCTGCTTGGTTTATTGGGATTGAGTACAATCATTCTCTCCGTAAATATAGGAGGGAAGTCCTGATTAGTTAACAAATCATTGTATGTATCTGTGAGCTAATTCCCTGTTATGTCCCACATGCGTACGTAAGTCTCGACCGGAAGCCTATCGGGACCAGCTGACTTCTTCCTTGGAGCATCGTTATTTACAGTTTTTATTTCGTCCTGAGTTGTATGTTCAATTAGACTGGCTTTATCTTCCTCGTGTATTCCCGTCGTAACGTTTGCTAAAAGTTCTTCACCGTCCAGTCTATTTCCGCACCAGCGTACAGATCCCTATAATACTTCGCCACATATTGTTTTATAGCGGTCTGAGTAGTGTACTCTCCTCCGTCATCTTCCACCAGTGCGGTTATTCCTCTCTGTTTCCCTCTACGTGTGTCCCTTATCACATGGTATAACGACATACGTTCCTGCACAAGATCGTCCTTGCCTCGAGCTCACGTATGCACCCCGTCCAGACTGTGCCGGGCTAGGGATTTTATTTTCGACTTAAAGCGCTTCAGTCTGATTATGTTAGCCGAGAGGCCATTTGGTTTTTGATAGAGGTCTCGCAAACAGGCATAGTAATAATCCGCCGTTTGTTCGCGCCGATGTGCTTGGGCTTTTGCGTACTGTATAATGCATTTATGAAGTACGGGTTTTGTATATTTGGTTCACCAAAAGGTCCTTTCCCGATACCTCGTTTGGGAGCGTAAGCATTTGCGTCATGTCTGTCGAATCTGTTGCTTAAGTTCAGCGTCCTGCAATAGTGAGACGTTAAGTTGCCATACCGCCCCGGCCACAAAAGGTTTTTTGTTGGAATACTTGACTGACATATGGTTATGCACAATGGTCGGATAAGTTTGTAGTCCGTATCCCACAATCACCAATATTGCTCATGAATTCTTCAGTAACACAGATTCTAACCTGCTTGCTGAGGTGCTACTGACGGAAGTACATCCGGTATGGTGGGGATTCAAGTAAGTTCAGGTGTCTTGCAGTTCTAATTAAGTCATCAATATTTGTAGCTCTTGACAAGTGTTAAAAATGGGCGTCTGGTCTTCACGGCGCAACAGTCAGTTAAAATCTCCGGCAAGCACGGTGGCGGCCCCAACATTCTTTAACAGTTCAACAATCCCATTCCGATCATCACGCGAGTGTTACGGAAATGCTTCAGGAACTCGGGTGGGAGTCTCTGGAGGAAAGGAGGCGTTCTTTTCGTGAATCGCTACTGAGGAAATTTAGAGAACCAGCATTTGACGCTGACTGTAGTACAATTTTACTGCCGCCAATTTGTATTTCGCGGAAAGATCACAAAGATAAGATAAGAGGGATTAGGGCACGTACAGAGGCATATAGGCAGTCATTTTTCCCACGTTCTGTTTGGGAGTGGAACAGGGAGAGAAGATGCTAGTTGTGGTATGAGGTACCCTCCGCCACGCTTCATATGGTGGATTGCGGAGTATGTATGTAGATGTAGATGAAGTGCCGTCTTTCATTAGTCCCATATGGCGCATATACGTTAATTAAAATGAGGGTTTGCATTGGACAGATATTCCCATGCTCACAGCTTTAATTCCGCCAGTGCCTCGTCTCCTACGTTCCGAACTTACTGGCGGAATTAAAGCTGTGAGGAAGGTCGTGAATCGTGCTTGGAGAGCTCAGTTGGTAGAGCACTTGCCCGCGAAAGGCAAAGGTCCCGAGTTCGAGTCTCGGTCCGGTACACAGTTTTAATCTGCCAGGAAGTTTCATATCAGCGCACACTCCGCTGCAGAGTGAAAATCTCATTCATGTACAGAATTATTCAGTGACAGATACGATTGCATCTGTGAAAGTCACTTAGGAAGGAAATAAAGCGGTGGGAACTTGAGAAAAAGTCTGGAGAAAGCGAAAACGGAATGGTCGTCGAAAGGAGTTAGTTTGCAGACAGAAAAGTTGTAACAACCTTCGGTGAAATTAAAAAGGCGGCAGTTGGGAATTCTGATTTTAAATGCGGAGGTGAGAGCGGATGGGTGGAAACAGCTCACTGAAGGCCGCTACGAAGATAAGGCCTTGTCTAAAATAGAAGAAATGGGACTCGATATGGGAGACATTGGGAACCCAGACTTCAATAGAGCTGTGGAAGACTTGTGATCGTACATTGATGAGACAAAAGTCTTAGGGAGACCTCCTAACATCGTGTCGGACCTGCTTTTGCCCGTTGTAGTCAAGAACTCAAGAAGTAGTTGGAAACTTCCTGCAGAATTTTTGAGCCGTGCTACCTCTATAACCGTCAATAATTTCGAAAATGTTGGCGATGCAGGATTTCGTGCACGATTAGGTGCCGTAAATGTTCTTGTGATTCATATCGGGCGATCTGGCTGGCCAAATCAATCGCACGAATTGTCCAGAATGATCTTCAAACCAGTCACGAATAATTGTGGCCCAGTGACATGGCGCATTGTCATCTGTAAAAATTCCATCGTTGTTTGGGAACATGAATCCAGGAATGCTTGCAAATGGTCCCCAAGTGAACACAGTCCATGCTATTATGGAGCCACCACCAGCTTGCACAGTGGGATGTTGACAACTGGAGTCCATGGCTTCGTGGGCTCTGCGCCAGACTGGAACCCTGCCATCCGCTCTTACCAACTGAATTCCGGTCTCTTCTGACCAGGCTATTGTTTTCCAGTCGTCTAGGGTCCAAACGACATGGTTACGAGCTCAGGAGAGGCGCTAAAGGTGATGTCATGCTGGTGTCAAAGGCACTCCCGTCAAATGTCTGTTGCCATACCGAATTATTGGAAAATTTCGCCGAGCTGTCCTTAGAGATACTTTCGTCGTTACGTCCTACAATGATTTACCAGGTTATTTCACGCAGTGTTGCTTGTCTGTTAACACTGACAATTCTGTGCAAACGATGTTACTCTCGATCGTTAAGTGAAGGTCATCGGCCACTGCGTTGTTCGTCATAAGAGGTAATGCCTAAAATTCGGTATTCTCGACACACTCTTGACACCGAGGATCCAGGAATATTGATTTTCGGAATGGTTTTCGCCTTGTGTGTAGCTCCAGCTACCATTCCGTATTCAAAGTCTGTTAAATCCTGTCGTGCGAGCATAATTACGTCGGAAGCGTTCTCACATCCATCATCTGAGCACAAATGACAGTTACACCAATCCACCGCACTTTCATACCTGTGTAGCATTGCTATCCCATGGCTTTCGACTTCTCAGTGTATATATCAGAGGGGATAGGCGACATCCCTTCGGAAATTCGGAAGTCATTCGGGAAGAGGTGAGTAAACAACTGTTCAAGTTGGTGTCTGGAATCTTTGACAAGAGAGACTTTTGGACAAATATCATCCACAAAATTCCGAAAAAATATAGGAGTGCAGATAAGTATAGGAAATATCGCAAAATCGGATTAACAGCTCACGCATCCAACTTAGTGACAAGAATAACTACAGTAGAATGGAAAAGAAAATTGAGGTACTGTTAGATGACGATCTACGATAGGTGAAGATACGTTCAAATGGCTCTGGGCACTATGGGACTTAACATCTACGGTCATCAGTCGCCTAGAACTTAGAACTACTTAAACCTAACTAACCTAAGGACAGCACACAACACCAAGTCATCACGAGGCAGAGAAAATCCCTGACCCCGCCGGGAATCGAACCCGGGAACCCGGGCGCGGTGAAGATACGAACGAGGTAGTTCTTATGTTGCACTTGATAATGGAAACTAGACCTAAGAAAATGAAGACAGATTTCCAGCATCAGTCGAGGCAGAGAAAGCATTCAACAATGCAAAATGAAAAACATAGAAACGCTTCCCTCTATGTGTAAAAGAAACTTGTAGAAACACTTATTCATCCTATTTTTGATTACGGCGATATTATCGTACAATGCCTTTCTCAGGATGCGTCAGTGCGCCTGGAACTGGTTATGAATGCCTGTGATCTTTATATCTGTGATGTTCGACTTTCTCACCATATTTCGCCATCACATTTACAGCTACCCTTGCTGCGTACAGACAAGCGCAGAGAATTCGATGCCCTTTGTCTTCTCTACTGTCTTATCAACGTGCAGTGTCCTCCATATCTCTCCTCTACCTTAACACTCTTGCCTGAGAAACATAGCAGAAAGTCCCATTCCCATCAGAGCAAAATCCTTGCTGTCTCACTCCATCGTTCAGCCACTTTCTCGAATTCATTATCGGCCGCTGTGACCTAGTGGTTCTAGGCGCTTGAGTCAGGAACCGCGCTGTTGCTACCGTCGCAGGTTCGAATCCTGCCTCGGGCATGTATGTGTGTGATGTGCTTAGGTTACTTAGGTTTAAGTAGTTCTAAATCTAGGGGACTGATGACCTCAGATGTTAAGTCCCATAGTGCCTAGAGCCATTTGAACCATTCGAATACATTCTCAGTAGCAGGAACCCGACTTTGGAATAACCTCCAGCATTGTATTATAGAATTAAATAACATATCCATCTTCAGAAGATAATGACATATCTACTACAGCAACAATAAAGATTACCATTTTCGTTGTACGCAGTCGTTACCTTTTTGACATCCTTCATTCCAATTAGATATTCTTGAGTACCTAGTATTATTGGCTGGTGGAGTCTCCTTAAAATTCATTTTTTTCTAGAACTCACTGTATCAGAAAACATCCATTTTGTACACCTATAGCCGGCCAGGGTGACCGAGCGGTTCTAGGCGCTACAGTCTGGAACAGCGCGACCGCTACGGTCGCAGGTTCAAATCCTGCCTCGGGCATGGATGTGTGTGGTGTCCTTAGGTTAGTTAGGTTTAAGTAGTCCTAAGTTCTAGGGGACTGATGACCTCAGCAGTTAAGTTCCATAGTGCTCAGAGCCATTTGAACCATTTTTTTTGTACACCTATAAATTCTCTTTATATTTACCAGTTCATTAACGATATTATTATCATTATTATTATTGTCAAACGTCCCCTTAGAAAAATTAATGAATTATTGTGCTGGTAAACCCCATACGTTATTTGATTTTCAAACAGCTGAGCAAAACTGAACGTACTTAGACATTTCTCTCTTTACTTATTCTGATCATCACTAAACTGACACACAATATTTTTAGCGCAACGCAATCTGACTTTCAATAATCCCTACATAAGAATGGCCATGACTAGCAATAACCTATACCTTTCATGAATCACTTGCCTCACAAAAATTTTCGTTACTCGAACTACTGCAATACAGCGAGCGCCAATGCTGCCAGCTAAATAAAAGATTCTAACTACTGAAAGCACTAACTACTGATAGGCAAAATTAGCAAATGAAAGATTTTGATAGAGAACAATGTATTTACCTTAATAGTGTTCAAAAGTCATAATATATATATCAGTTCATGACATCCAGTCTTACAAATTTACTCTCTCTGATGGACACACGTCCAGATGATCCACTCTCAAAATCCGCCATCTCACTCCCCACATCCACCACTGCTGGCGGTTCACCTCCAACTACGCAACGCTACGCGCTGTTCACATCCAACTGCCGAACACTACAATAGCGAGTATTCCATCAATGCCAACCAGCCACAGACTGCACACAGCACAGCCAGTGATTTTCATACAGAGCGCTACGTGGCGTTACCAACATAAAAACCTAAACAGCCTACTTACAGTTGTTATTACTCTTATCATTATTAGTGGTAGCAGCAGTAGGAGTACTGCTACTATTAACTTCAGTAGTTCACAGTCAGTATTATTTTCTCACAAAGTCACTGTAGACACTCATATTATTTTAATACTCTTTGCCATATTAAAGTTGTTATTTCATGGAACTAACATATATAAAAAAAATTCCGTATGTGTGAAACCCTGGTCCGATATAAGATAGAGTCCGACTGCCCTAATCGGATCAGCTTAAATAAGTAAATAAGGATATAAAAATAAATATTTCGAAGAAGCAATGACGCTGATGAAAGAAAGGATCCAGGGTTAGATTAAAATTGAGGGTGTAAGCGTGTCGAAGATAAGATTCGTTGATTTCAGAAGAGAAGAACTGCAGAACCTGTTGAACGGAATGGACAGTTTATGAGCGCAGAATACGGATTGAGCGTAAACTAAAGAAAGACGAAAGCAATGAGAAGTATCAGAAATTAGAGTAACGATAAAGTCGACTTCGAATTTGTTGGGCACAAAGTCGACGACAATAAGGATTCCACTGGCTTCGAAGCAAAATAACCCATGAGTGTAGCATAGGCAGAAACGACATGCCTGGCTAAGGTGAGTCTGCTACTCCTAGTATCAAACAGCGGCCTTTATTTCTCGAAAAGATTAGTGAGAACATACGTTTGGAGCACAACATTGTATGGAAGTGAATCGTAGACCGGAAAAGAACAGTATCGAAGCGTTTGAGATGTGGTGCTTATGAAGGGTGTCGAAAATTAGGTAGATGGCTCTGAGCACTATGGGACAACAGCTATGGTCATCAGTCCCCTAGATCTTAGAACTAAAAAAAATGGCTCTGAGCACTATGGGACTTAATATCTATGGTCATCAGTCCCCTAGAACTTAGAACTACTTAAACCTAACTAACCTAAGGACATCACACACATCCATGCCCGAGGCAGGATTCGAACTTGCGACCGTAGCAGTCGCGCGGTTCCGGACTGAGCGCCTAGAACCGCGAGACCACCGCGGCCGGCGATCTTAGAACTACTTAAACCTAACTAACCTAAGGGCATCACACAACACCCAGTCATCACGAGGCAGAGAAAATCCCTGACCCCAAAATTAGGTAGAGTGATAAGATAATAAATGGGGAATACAGAAACTGGAATACGTCCAATATATGCTAATCTAAGTTGAAGAGGTTGGTAAAGTTGAGAAATTCGTGATGTGCTGCATAAAACAACTCAGAAGACTGATAAGTCAAAACGAAAAGTTAAGTATGCATGTAAGAGGTTAAAAATCGTGATAACTAACCTTGCATAAGGAACATTTTCTGATTCCGACAAAAATTCAGATCGTAGTTTAGTTACGGACAGTGGTGAAACTGGAAATGTTCATGTCACAGACTGCACTATCTGATGGCTAACCTACTGTACATGAGATGCATAAAAATGAGGAATGGTGCTGCCATTAAGACAAAACACTTCAAAAGTATTTTTTATTTTAAACTATTCTCTAAACAAACACTGTGTGCAGGAAAAGCGAAAAGTCACAGTACGCAAAGTATAATTGTTCTAACAAGCTTACATGGAAGCAAACATGGTAACTACGAGGAACGTTTTAAACAAGAAACAAAACTTTTCTAAGAAAATATTGTGTAATATTTTGCATGTGATGAAATTGTGGGCAACAAGGCAATTAAAAAAAAAAAGTAACACAAAAACAATATATTACCCTTACTACATTAGCAAAAATGTACAGTGAAAGATCTTGACCCTTTCACACTCCTCGTTACAGTCGTGTACATTCATTTTTACTATGTCTTGGATACAACGGTATTATTTGTTCGCGAAAGAAACCTTAAGGTACTCATTTACAAATGTTCAGTCTTTTTATCATGCGCAGGTGTGCCAGTTATTGAGCATCTGTGTGAAAATATCAGCAAGTCAATGTAGCAGCGTGCAGCTCCTCGTGGCTACCAGAATAAACAGATGTGGTTGGTTTGCTATATTCCACTGTATAATTGATTATTGTTATGGTTTTTTGCATGGTAATTATTGAATGGTCACTGTAATATTTACTACAACAGAGAATGTTTCGTAATTAGTTATTTTAGTCCAAAAGAAATGAAGCCAAGTGTACAAGGTATGTTTTGAAAACTAGAGCATATTTTTGTATAAATCTTGTATCCAAAGTCATTAAAAATCAACTAAGAGCATTGCCACGTAAATAAAAATGTTCCTGGCTCCAGAAAAACTTCAGGTCTGAAAGTGTTAAACTCGGATGAGGACCTGCAGCTCTGATAGAAAGAGTGTGCCACAATGAAAATGGACACCCTATTTTTGAAAATGTAGGGGAGGGGATGAGAGTTGGTTAACACTCACACTTTTTACCTTTAAGAAAATGTAACCTGCAAAGTAGATAATATCTTTTTGCTTAGTGACGGATATCATGCAAACAGAAAACGTTTTCTTGTCTACTGTTCACGGAATTCTGCAATCCCTTTTGCATGAGCCCACGTTACTAACCTCTGACCTCATGAGGTAGAGTGCGTACAGGGATGACAGAGTCAGAATTACGAACGTGTAGAACTATGGGCCTCACAAAATTTGCAAAGTGGCGTACATACAAGCAGTTCAATAAATTTGAGGAATGAATTTTTTAAGGTGATTAAAGTGGCATCATACTCAAAGTTGGAGCTTTATAGACTGTAGTCCCTAGTACTTTTTTTCATTTTTAGCTGTTGACAAACTGTATTCTATATCTGGTACACGAGATTTGCGATCTTGCTTGGTCGGCTGGAGTGGCCGAGCGGTTCTAGGCGCTACAGTCTGGAAGCGCGAGACCGCTACGGTCGCAGGTTCGAATCCTGCCTCGGGCATGGATGTGTGTGATGTCTAGTTAGGTTTAAGTAGTTCTAAGTTCAAGGGGGCTGATGACCTCAGAAGTTAAGTCCCATAGTGCTCAGAGCCATTTTTTTTTTTTTTTTTTTTTGCATGTTTATTGTCCGTCACTGCGCGTAAGGTATCAACGAGTAACGATTTTCGCCTGATTTCAGTGAAACGTACATTTTCCTCATCCCGAAAAATTAAATGTGACCCAAGGAGGAATAGGATTCTGAATCACTAAAAGGAACATGGCGATGACCCCGAACAGTATCCCAGTCGAAGCTTTCTCCCTGGTGTTCCACAGCATCACTGAGTTTTAAACATGGGTGTTTCTCGCAACCGTATATTAGTTTCAACATAGGATTATACAGTCAATGGTTGCAGGTAATTGTGTTGTACACTGACTTAGGTTTCGACACCTCTGCGGATGTCTTCATCAGAACGAAATTTCGAGAACCCGTAAAAGAACATTACGAAAAGGTAATGGTCAGAATTAAGAGCAGACATGCTCAGGTCAAAGAATAAAATAAAACGCGTTCTAGCCTTTTGCCACGTGTGCCTAGCTAGGAACAACATCAGTGTGCGGTATGGGATGTTAAAAATTACACAGTAATTTATTTTGACGTAGTCGCGGAACTTACTGAATCTACATTCGACTTAGTCGCTGAACTTACTGAATCTACAGTGATCTTCGAAAGAGCAATACAAGTCCGAGACAAGCAGATTGTAACGTCCACACAGCGCAACAAATTAACTCAGTTTGCCGGCTCCATACGTGTCGCAAGTATTTCACTAATGTACTCAGTTATCTCGCGCGCGGTAGTAATTGCGAATTGGTTTCCCCGGAGGCTACGCAGGAGCGATGTCCGGGTGGGCTCGCGGCCTGCTCCAGCCCCCGGGGGCAGGCCTCCGCCGCCGCCGCCGCCGTCGCCGCCGCCGCCGCCGCACCCTTACGTCAGCCAGTGAAAGCACCGGGCACCGCCATTGTCGCCGTCACTATAAAGGCCGGCCGCAGGACTCACCGGGCACACTCCGCAGTCCACACTCCACACTCTCCTTCGCTCCTCTGCCGCAGCTGCATCAACACTCGCAATGGCCTTCAAGGTAAGCCGACGGACCGCGCAGGTCCTCTCGATCGTAACACAGCAGGCCGGCCCCACCCGGCGTCTGCCGAGGCCGCTAACCTCTGACCTTAGCCGAGCCTCTCTCCGTCAGCCGATGGACAGTTTTCAAGTGACCCAGATTTGACGTTTCCAAAGCACGGCATTAGAAGGCTGGTCGGTACGACACGTTCTCGTTCATAAATGACGTTTCAGTCTAATACTAATGTACCCTTGATCTCTAGCGTACTAGCCTCTAGGATCGTGGGTACCAACCTGGAGGGGCAAATAAGCTTTGAGGAGCACAATGAAAATGTCTAAGGGATAGAAACAGAAACGTTCAACTGAGTGTCATTCACGAAATTAATAATCTTTAAATCTCTATAATCACTATTTGGTGAGACTGTAATACTGGGCCGGCCGGAGTGGCCGTGCCGTTCTAGGCGCTACAGTCTGGAGACGCGAGACCGCTACGATCGCTGGTTCGAATCCTGCCTCGGGCATGCATGTGTGTCATGTCCCTAGGTTAGTTAGGCTTAAGTAGTTCTACGTTGTAGGAGACTGATGACCTCAGAAGTTGAGTCCCATAGTGCTCAGAGCCATTTTTTGTAATACTGGTTACGTAAGTAAAATACTAGTATTTACGTGTGACACAATGTGGTCGATATTACAACTTGTGAAACGAATTTATGAGCAAAATTTTCCTCACAGTGTCCATCCACTTCATACATACTTCTTACTATGCATCTACGAGAGTAAACTGGTGACTTATACATCACATAAAATTAAATATCTAATTAAAATGCTTTTTCTGAGTTGTAGATAGTTCCCACAATAGGTCAGAAATTGCTTAATTATTCACTTCGCAACAATAAACAAACTAATTGACAGTGCAACACAGCAGTAACTACGTAATGGCTACTCCACTCCTGTAGGGCCTACACCGTATAATTATAATTATTATTCTTATTATTAGCCGCAGACTTCAGACACAAAGCACTCACAGCTTGAAGTTGTCCAGTTTCTGCCAACTCAGAAGTAAGGAGTCCAGCAATCAAGCGATTTTCAAGCAACAAGTTAAGTGAAGGTGCAGAGTGGGTGTGAAGCAAGTGTCACAAGGGAGAGGAGAAGTGCACAGCAATCATATTTTACAACAAATATCTACCCTCAATGTGAATAGTTAGCTCTCTTTTCCGAGATTGATTTGTAGATAGCTGTGGTGTCACCGTCAGACACCACACTTGCTAGGTGGTAGCCTTTAAATCGGCCGCGGTCCGTTAGTATACGTCGGACCCGCGTGTCGCCACTATCAGTGATTGCAGACCGAGCGCCGCCACACGGCAGGTCTAGTCTGGAGAGACTCCCTAGCATTCGCCCCAGTTGTACAGCCGACTTTGCTAGCGATGGTTCACTGTCTACATACGCTCTCATTTGCAGAGACGGCAGTTTAGCATAGCCTTCAGCCACGTCATTTGCTACGACCTAGCAAGGCGCCATTATCAGTTACTATATTACTATCTTCAAGAATGTATTCTGAACAGATCATATTGTGAATCATGTACCGTCAAGAGCGACGTTCATCATTAATGGATTAAAGTTAAGTATCAAACTAATTACGTCCGCTTTCTGAATTATCTTCCCTTGTCATGTTCTAGACCTCACGTCAGTATAGTTCTTCCTTCCTCACGCCAGCCTGCGTGAGCTAAAACGCGTGCATTTCGGCCTCCACTCGTAACACGGTGTTGGCTCTTCTGCTAACACAAAAATAGCTATAGCGAATCTCGATCTGGCACATAGTTTTCATATGTGCAGCAAGGTTTATTTCGATACAGTTATTTCGGTACGGTTATCTGTAGTAACAACTCCTTTTCAGTTTTAATGCTGCTCTGTAATTTCATTTCACTTCTTCTTTATTCTATATTTACATATCAGATACAAAACAGCTGAAATACTAGCTTCCGCAATGGCTCTGTCTGCATCCCACTCCTAACAAAGACATACTGTGTTTTTACACTCGCTGACTCTCATGAAAACCCTAGCTGAGACACCTGTCACTATTCATTACAGCTCGCCGTCTTCGCCGCCGTCCTGGCCGTGGCCCGTGCCGGCTACCTGGGCGCCCCCGCCGTGGCCTACGGCGCCGCCCCCGCCTACGCCGCCCCCGCCTACGCCGCCTACGGCGCCCACGCCGTCGCCCCCGCGGCCATCACCTCCCAGCACTCCAACATCCTGAGGAGCTACGGCAACCTGGGACAGGTGTCCACCTACTCCAAGACCATCGACACCCCCTACTCCAGCGTCACCAAGTCTGACGTGCGCGTCAGCAACGACGCGCTGGCCCATGTCGCCGCTCCCGTGGCCTACGCCGCCCACGCCGCCCCTGTGGCTTATGCCGCCCACGCCGCCCCCGTGGCCTACGCCGCGCACGCCGCCCCCGTGGCCTACGCCGCTCGCCCCGCCGTCGTCAAGGCCGCCGCCCCCGCCGTCGGTCTGCTGGGAGTCGCCTACTCCGCCGCCCCCGCTGTCGCCCACATGACCTACAGCAACGGTCTGGGTCTCAGCTACGCCTGGTAGATTGTGATGACAGCTGTGTGTTTCTATAAAAAATAAAATTATTTTCACAAAACATTCGCTTTTCATTTATTTCATTATCACTTCATACTGAATTTCCTTGGGTGCAATTGATACATTTGTTATCAATTATTCGTTTTTGACTCATCTATAGGAGTTATGAGGGTCTAGTTTCAGAGAATAAGTATCTCATAATGCTGTTCCAGATCTTTCTTTCTTTCACTGGTGCGATGTTGCATGGGGGCTTAATTAAATATAAGATTGAAAATATTTTTTAGTTGCTGTATGTCCGATTACGTAAGTCTCGTAAACGGTTGGCCCTGACTAGTATTATTACGCTATCTGACTGCTAAGAACAATGTAAGAAAATTTTCATAAACACAGTTAATTAATTAAGTCCCCAGCAACTATAAAACCTACAAAATCCAAGCACAAATGTAACTGTTCTGTATGTGGGAGTGTGACTCAACGCCCACATCTGGCACGGTTCTTTTCCAACAAGACAAGAATTTTGATACCAATTATACTGACGTGACAAAAGAAATTTAGAAAAACTATAATTACGCAAGAAAACCAAAATTCACTCTAATACAAGAACACGAGCCAGATGCTTTGTTGACTGAACCTGTAGTGACACATTATTTCAGATACACAACTAATAAAGGAACATTATAAATTTTACCTTCATATATATTGACGAAATGCACTCATTACAATAACATCTGCTATCTCTCCCATCAAATAACTGCATAGGACATGGAACTACACTCTTTACTACAACATCTTGCTCCAACTTCACAACAACCACGAGCTCTGCCCACGCACACACTGTCTCTATGAGTTCTTAACACACACTGTCCTCTCCAATGTCACAACAAGCACTGACTTTCACGAACTCTCCACAACCACTGACTGCTACGAACTCTAAACACGCACTGTGGAGGCGGCTTAATAGTACTCTTTGGCGCACTCTCTGGCGCAGTGGCACAGTGTAGCCACCTTTCATATGCCCCTCCTCCACAGGCCAGAATTTGATGGTATTTTTGCCAGCATTGGTGGTGAAAATACCACCAAATTCGTCCACAAAAATACAGACAAAAATAAAGATAATATTAATACCTAAATATCACATAATTAGTTAAAAATTTTGGCTTTGCACTGATCTTTCACTAACCTAATATATGAAATACAGTAGGCAATACAAATTCTTTTCATACACGTGGCTTTACATAATAGTTTACACAATATACAAAAAAATTAGTTTATACAAATGTTCACATAAAATGCTTTCAATGATTAGTTTATACAAAAAAGATACTAATAGGTGACATCTTTTCAGTAGAAGCAGTCCATCAGTTGCACCCAGTAAAGTTTAGCAGGTACAGACACCAACAAGTGACATCATTTCAGCAGAAACAGTCTATCAGTTGCACCCAGCAATGTTGAGAGCAGGTGCAGACACCAACAAGTGACATCATTTCAGTAGAAGCAGTCCATCTGTGGCACCCAGCAATGTTGAGTAGGTGCAGACAGCAAAAAGTAACATCATTTCAGTAGAAACAGTTCTACCAGTGGCACTCAGTAAAGTTCAAGAGGTACACACAGCAACAAGTCACATTAGTTCAGTAGAAGCAGTCCCTCAGAGGCACCCAGCAATGTTGAGTAGGTGCAGACAGCAACAAGTGACTTCATTTCAGTAGAAACAGTTCATCAGTTGCACCCAGCAATGTTGAGCAGGTGCAGACACCAACAAGTGACATCATTTCAGTAAAAACAGTTCATTAGTTGCACCCAGCAAAGTTGAGCAGGTGCAGACACCAACAAGTGACATCATTTCAGTAGAAGCAGTCCATCAGTTGCACCCAGCAATGTTGAGTAGGTGCAGACAGCAACAGGGGACATCTTTTCAGTAGAAGCAGTCCATCAGTTTCACCCAGTAATGTTGAGCTGGTGCAGACAGCAACAAGTGACATTATTTCAGTAGAAGCAGTCCATCAGAGGCACCCAGCAATGTTGAGTAGGTGCAGACAGCAACAAGTGACTTCATTTCAGTAAAAACAGTTCATCAGTTGCACCCAGCAATGTTGAGAGCAGGTGCAGACACCAACAAGTGACTTCATTTCAGTAGAAGCAGTCCATCAGTTGCACCCAGCAATGTTGAGTAGGTGCAGACAGCAACAGGGGACATCTTTTCAGTAGAAGCAGTCCATCAGTTGCACCCCGCAATGTTGAGCAGGTGCAGACAGCAACAAGTGACATCTCTCAGCCGAAGCAGTTCCACAAAATTCACAAGCACTGATCACACAGTTCATCAGCAGAAATTAAACACGACCAAATGTCACACATCATGTTGAAAAGTGCAGGTAACAGTTCAGAATATTTATCTTCACTAATCAGACAGTTCAGGCTTGAACAATAGTTTGAATGCACATACAAATGCTTTTACAGTAAGATACAAATCATAACAAACACACAAATGATATCAGATAATTGTCCTATTAACTATTACAATACACAAATACCAGTAAACCTATAATATTTATGGGTGTCAGTGCAAGCCACTACAAACAAATAAAATAATATTTAGGAGATAGGTGGTTAGGATTAGTAAAGGAAAACACACAAAACACACAAAACACACTCACGCATCTCTCATCCACATTAAATACTACTGTGTAATTGAATAGTGTTAATTGTGTAACTGAAATTCTGTCTAAATCTGATGTTCATCATGTGTATCAAGTAGTACTGGCAGCAATGTATAACAGTCAATAATAGTTAAGTCAACGTCATAGTCATCATGTCAAGACCAATGTTTGCCAAGCCAGATCAAAATGTACTGTTGTTGAACAACTGTCAGTGAGCCACGATATGCAATTACTTCCTCTCTTCAAAAAAAAGTATATACTGCTTAGTGATATAACAAAGTGTGTGTATAGACTATCTTCCTTCTATTTTAGTGTTTTAGTCTGCTCTCTTCATCCTCTTGTTCCATAAGACCAACAAAAAAAAATATGCTCCTCACTTACTTTACCTCTTATCCACCAAAACTCCAATAATTATCAGCATCACATAATCTCAATAATACCTCAATAATACGTCGATAAATGTAAACCTCAGCACCAATATCACCTTACCTCTTGTCCACAAACAACTTCATATACTCTCAATACCTATAATAATACATCGATAAATATAAACCTCATTGCCAATATCATCTCACTTCCAACACAACTCTTTCCTCTAGTCAGTCTCCTTGAACAAGTACAGATAAAATCCTAATGCAACTTCAATTCAGCATCCCATACAATCCGAAGACACATTGCCAACACACAACCTCTGTGTAATCCATCTGACCCAAATTTTCTACTCATTATAAATTATAAGATATATTTTGGTTCCTTGTCCATCATTAAATAAAAGAAATGCATACCTGACCTCTAACAGACTTAGTTCGAATAACTCTCAGTAATTAAGTACGATTACGGAGTGTGAATGATCATAATATTTCACAGTGTGTACACCACTTCAAGAATCATAGCAGAAGCAAACATGTGGAGTATTTTTTGTGTCAAGTGTCACTTCCTATTTCAATTGCTCACGAAAAATGCAGTGTAATAACTGTTAATGGTCTAAACCTAGTGTTGGTATGTCATGTCGTTAGCTTCCTTCCTATTAGCATAAATTTATACAGCTTCCATAAAACCTCAGCTCATGTGACTTCTATGACTTTCTTGTACTAATGGCGTTCGTCGAATTATAGCAGTTAATTTTCTTATCTTAAAAATATAAGGCACTGAGCGTAAGCAAAACAAGCAATAGCGAGTAAATATACCAGTAGAGAACAAAATGTCAACAAGTGGATGCAGCACAATTCCTACAACGAGGCTCTGCCAACCGAACAATCTATAATTAATACCACAGTGTAACCTAAACTCTATGTTTATACACAGTATATCAGCATTTCTATACACCAAATTAAAGAGCAGTTATGGCAACAAAACAGAAATGTATAAATATGCAATACATACGCATAGCAGCAAACAGGCCATTAGCATCATATCAGCATAAGCAAATAAATGTTCATATGTCATCTTAATAAGTAAACATGAAGGCGCAAGCAGATAAATGACAAAGTATAACTTACATAACTAAACTCATCAGCACAATAAATCAGGTTACCATTACTATTTAAATAAATAAGCACAGCAGGCACATAATTAAAAAAATATGACATCAGTGAAATAGCAGTGCAGCCAAGCGATGCATAATATACACAAGTTACAACCCAGTTCATTAATCAATAATTGTCAAAATCAGTAAATGTACACAAGCACGTCGCTTCACAAGTAAATCCATAGAACATGAAATTAGTACAAAGTATGAATCACGTAATCGCGAGCAGCAAATTACTTCTAAAGTACGTACCTAAGTGGAAATATGTTACCTGAAAATGAACTCAGTTAATAGTCACCTTTTTAGTTTATTAGTTTCTTCTTGGAAATTACATTCTTTCTGAAATTTTCTCGATAGCAGGTCGTCTTAACGTCGGACACGCACAGAATTTACCTGAAGTTCTTAAATCTTTTATACAACCGTATCCTGCAAAATACTGAATGTTAATAACAAAATTCATCAAGTCACTATAGCTTTATACTGAATTTAGTCGGAGAAATTAGACTGAGTATTTGTTTACGGCTGTCAGTGCATTCGCACTGAGCGCTCGATCAGCTGTGGGCGCGTGACGTAGGAAGCAATTGTTTGCGGTCAACGACTGCCTTGTACGGCGCGCAGACTTGACTGTTGCTTTGAGTATGTGCCGCCGCCAAAACACAGCGCGGTATCCTTGTACTCTCCGCATGTTTACATGTAGCTGTTAGTTTCTCACAAGTATGTCATTCCACAAAAATTTTAACGTTTGATATATGATGTATTCCTTTAGAGCGTCGAGATTTAAGAGTTTCTACTTCGATAGTGTTATCATGAATAATTTTGCGAATTCTGTATGGACCGTTATAAAGCAGAAAAAATTTGCGACACAAGCCTTTTCCTTTGTGAGACAAACGGTGGGACTTAATTAATACCTTTTGACCAACCGACAAATTTTTTAAACGACCAGGACGCTTCGCCGATTTCTTTCTTCTAGCAGCCGCAGATGCAATATTTTGTAGAGCCAGGTTAACAACTTCAGAATGCCGCAGTTTCCGTGAAGGCGGAAAAGGAACGATTTCAGAAATGCGATTTGTCGGTGCTTTATTTTTTAATATCAATAGAGGCGGTAAAGAAGTTGAGTCATTAGGAAGTTCATTCAGAATGTTTTGAAAAATATGAAGATACTGATCCCAAGTTCTGTGATTCTGATGACAATAAAGACGGCACAATTTATTGATTTCCTTCATCCATCTCTCTGAAGCATTAGATTGAGGGTGAAAAAGTGAAATGAAAATTGGTTTGATTTTACGACGCTGTAGAGTACGAAGCCAAATTTTAGAACGAAACTGTGATCCATTATCTGATATAACCTTATCAACATGACCAACTTCTTTAAGAAAATGTTTGATGAAAGCGTCAGATACTGAACGAGCTGTTGCTTTGCGTAAAGGTGTAAAACACACATATTTTGATGTCAGTTCCACTGCTACGAAAATGTACGCAAAACCATTAGTAGAACGAACCACTGGACCAAACAAATCGACTGCAGCCATCTCCTTTAATTTCGCTGGAATGATGGGAAACAACGGTGCTCTGTGAGAAATCGTTGGAGGCTTAGCCATTTGACATAATTTACGTTTCGCAAGAACAGATCGAATACGTTTTTCCATATTACTGAAGTAGCAATTTTCTCGTAATTTATGAAAGCATTTTCGGGGACCAAAGTGTGCATAACTGAGATGCGTATACCAAATCAATTTATTGACCCACTCATCAGGAATACAAACTAACCAAACAGAGTTGTCGACCGATTTTCGTTTAAAAAGAATTTTCCAGATAGATCGCAAAAACGAGGTGTGGCCAAATCGTCCAATCTAACAAAGCGTCGAAGAAAATTACAGAGACCAAGAAAACTACGAACATCACGTTTGTAGTAGGAACAGCATAATTACGAATAGCGTCTAATTTTTCTGGATCAGCAAGAATACCTTCTGTAGAAATAATGTGACCGAGAAATTTCACCTGAGAACGACCAAATTCAGATTTTTCCAAGTTTACTGTAATGCCAACTTTTGCAAAGATACGTAATAGTGAATCCAAAATTTTGTTGTGCTCACTCCAAGAATGTTTAGCAATAAGAATGTCGTCAACATATGAAGTAATATTGTCACGAAGATAAACAGGTAAAATTTCATTTAAGCTACGAATAAATGCTGCTGCAGATACAGTAAGTCCAAATAGTAAATTCCAAAGTCACTTTTAGGTACAATTAGTCATATTCGGTTATTGTTTATCTACTGTCTAGATAGATTGATAGTCGAAGAGTTGTTTTGACAGATGCAAAGAATAGTAAAAGAGTAGGCAGCGGTACAGAAAACTAAAAGGGAAATAGCACCACTACAGCTCGGGGCCCTATGCTCGCTACGGCACATATTCACTTAGAGTAGTGAATCCCCTGAGGACTTTAATAGCTGCACATAATTTCTAGTTCGTGACTTAGTGGCACATCTGGTGGAAGGGCGTACATAAATTGATCTAACCATGCACATGGATGTATGTCATTCTTAGAGTTGCGGAAGATCTTAAATTTCCGGACAGTCAAAAAGTGTTTATAGTCAAAGTTTTCGCCTCGCGGCGACAAAGACCTACCGCGTCTGTCCCAGTCACAATGACGATTATTGTAAAGTTCGCGCGCCTGGCGCTCTCTTGTTGCATCCCGTAAATGAAACAAATTATTTTCTTCAAACCCCTCTGCTACCTGTGATTCCAAATTTCTTCTGCTATCTTTTCCTACAATTTCCCCTTCGATCTGCTTGACTTGCTTTCGTAATGCCTCAAATTCCCTTTTCACGCGTTCATTAAATTTTCCCTGATTTTCAACATGCTTATTTATGTTCTGGTATTCTTCGGTTTCTGCAAATGGTAATGGAGCTGTATCATCCGAATCTCTGTCCCCATGTAAACTAAGATTTGTCAGTTTATCTGAAATTTCCTCCACTCTTTCCGATAAGTCACCAAATTGTTCTTTCTGTTTATTTACGTCTTCCGTAAGTGTCGCGACTCGGGTTTCAGTATTGTCACATTTGGTAGCTAGCTGTTCATATTGTTGTGTTAGGTTATTTAATCTGTCATTTGGTACGGATCCTTCGATTCTCTCAAATATTTCTTCCTTATCCTTTGCACGTTGTAAATTTAACTCTGAAAAATTCTGTACTATCACGCGATCTCTTTCTTCCTGTTCTCTATCCTGTTCCCTTTGTCTGATTTCTACTGCAATTAATCTATTATTGTGAGAATTCAGAATCGGTTGTACTTCTTCCCTGATTTCTTTCTTTAATTCATCTTTCATATTTTTGAAACATGTCCCTATTCTTGAATCTAACCGTGTTTCCAAAGTTCCCATCTCTGTTTTAATTGTTCCTATCTCTGTTTTTAATTCAGATCCTAACCGAGTTTCCATTGTTCCCATCCGTGTTTCCATTGTTCCCATTTGTGTTTTAATTGTTCCCATCTCAGTTTTAATAGTTCCTATATCAGTTTTAATTGTTCCTATTTGTGTTTCCATATCTGTTTTTAATTCAGATCGTAACTGTGATCCCACATTTAATATAGCACTCATCAACTGCTCCATAGTAACTGTTTCAAAATTCTTTTCACCCCTCACATTTCCCACAAAACCAGCTTCCTTCTGCATGGCTATAAAGCTATCTGTGTTCGATACTATTCCAGAATCTTCTATCGTTGATCTCGTATTCTGTAAATTTTCTGATTGAGAAAAATTTTGAAATGGTTCTGGACTATTTTCCCGACTTATTACATTGTTTTCAACTCCATTATCCACCATACTGTTTTCCTGTGTTGGCGAGTTCGCCATGTCAACAATTTCGTTATTCTCACTATTCATCATTTTTGCCTTTTTCATTGATCGCGTAATCATTTAAAAAATATACGAAAGATTCGTCACTGTACGAAAATTACACCCAATGACTCCTTATCTCCAACAGTACTATTCACACGAGATGTTTCCCTCAAACACGATTAACGAACAATTGAAATAATTGCACAAAATTGTCAAACGCGTATACAAGGCAATAAAAATTAAATTTTGAAAAATACCATTAGAAGAATGCCAATTACCAAATCTACACACTCAATACAGACTACAATCACTAAACTCAAAATTACTACAACAATACTACAGTCTACAATTTTCACAATTAGAAAAATTCCAAGGGACGATCCGAAGCAGCGGTCGCCACGTGCATGGGGGCTTAATTAAATATTTAAGATTGAAAATGATTTTTTTTTTTTTTTTTTTTTTTTTGTATGTACGATTACGCAAGTCTCGTAAACGGTTGGCCCTGACTAGTATTATTACGCTATCTGACTGCTAAGAACAATGTAAGAAAATTTTCATAAACACAGTTAATTAATTAAGTCCCCAGCAACTATAAAACCTACAAAATCCAAGCACAAATGTAACTGTTCTGTATGTGGGAGTGTGACTCAACGCCCACATCTGGCACGGTTCTTTTCCAACAAGACAAGAATTTTGATACCAATTATACTGACGTGACAAAAGAAATTTAGAAAAACTATAATTACGCAAGAAAACCAAAATTCACTCTAATACAAGAACACGAGCCAGATGCTTTGTTGACTGAACCTGTAGTGACACATTATTTCAGATACACAACTAATAAAGGAACATTATAAATTTTACCTTCATATATATTGACGAAATGCACTCATTACAATAACATCTGCTATCTCTCCCATCAAATAACTGCATAGGACATGGAACTACACTCTTTACTACAACATCTTGCTCCAACTTCACAACAACCACGAGCTCTGCCCACGCACACACTGTCTCTATGAGTTCTTAACACACACTGTCCTCTCCAATGTCACAACAAGCACTGACTTTCACGAACTCTCCACAACCACTGACTGCTACGAACTCTAAACACGCACTGTGGAGGCGGCTTAATAGTACTCTTTGGCGCACTCTCTGGCGCAGTGGCACAGTGTAGCCACCTTTCAATGTCCCGCACTGACACAGGGTCGGCACTGTTAGGAACAAATTTGGCAAGGTTAGGATGAAGGGGTGGCCGGATCCCCTTCCTGCCACCACCCCGTACCTCCCGGAATGGAAGTAGTGTACCCCAGCTGTCTGCGTCTAGTGTAGTTCATGAAATAGTGCGAACGTGTTCAGATGTCGGTGAGTCGTGTAACTGAGGTGGAACGTGGGGACCATCCCGGCATTCACCTAGTGGGATGTGGAAAACCGCCTAAAAACCACATCCAGGCTGGCGGGCACACCGGCCCTCGTCGTTAATCCGCCGGGCGGATTCGATCTGGGGCCGGCGCTCCTACCCGAGTCCAGGAAGCAGCGCGTTAGCGCTCTCGGCTATCCTGGCGGGTGTTATACTGTTCCAGATGCCACAGACAATATAATGGCTGTTGACAACTTACGGCATGTCATGCGCTTTGCCACAGACAAGTGTTGAAGATGGTTGATTACTTTTCTGAAACCTGTAACCTATATTTACTGTAGACTGAGTCAGTTACCCACAAGTTAACAATACCGGTAACTTATAAAGAAACATCAAAGTTGTTAGTTTAATACTAGCACATTTTTCCTATTGATGAGGTAGAGTACAACTGACCAAGAACAACGTGTTCGTCGAGAAGAGGAATATATATAGCACTATATGTACACTGACCACGAAAGGAATATGTGACGCCCTATAATTAACTTCTGAAATGGAGGGAAACAAGAATAAGGAACAAACATACCCTGTATATTTCGCACAGCAAATAGTTCCAAAAACTTGATTGCCCACTCAGATCCATCAGTTATCATAGATATCATTTGTTGTCAATGGTAGACGCAAGTACCGACTATCTTGACTGAATCCCATGAGCTGTACAAGCTACTTAAACATCTCATCCGCGCCAACGCTCAGATCCTTCAGTTATCATAGATATCATTTGTTGTCAATGGTAGACGCAAGTACCGACTACCTTGACTGAATCCCATGAGCTGTACAAGCTACTTAAACATCTCATCCGCGCCAACGCAAATGTTTAACGTTCTTTTGCTCTTAACACATTTCATGTCAAACATTCCATTCGTTTACCCCCACCCCCTCCTCAGACCTTCCAAAGACCCTTGCTCTCGACCTTTCCATATCCTACTACGACAATCTTTTCCCTTGTTACCTCATAAATTGTTTCTCACATTTCTGAAACACTGAATCCGACCCTATATCCAATATGTAGCGAAACTCATTTAAATCCTCCCTGTCCCCTCCTAATTTTTGAGAACTCTGGTCTGCTACCTTGTTCCTGTTAACAGATTCCATCCTCCTTGCATCTCTTGACACTCGGATTCTTTTTTCACTTCTGTCGATCCTTATTCCCGGACCACATCAACCTAAAAACTGTAATGTACGGTAACGTTTTCAGTTTCAGATGTATATTCCAAACTGTCCTTTCCTGCCCAGCTGCAAAACGTACCTACGCCCACCCTCCCACCCCAGCTCTCCCCACTCCCTCACAACAAATGTCCAACACATGCCACGTCATTTTTAACATAAAATATTGCACACAGCTATACCTGCATTAATATTCCGTACCTGCACTATATTACTAGGAGATCTCGTCACCAGCATCACTTCTCTCCCTCCACGGCGCCTCAAGTCACCAACAAGTCACCATTTTCGGTATGCATGAAATTTAACTAAGTCACAACAACAGATGAATAACTGTAACCTGGGAGTAGTCAGCCTGACGTCAACGAGAGTTTTTGAACTAAAAAAAGAAAATATGGATAACAAGAGATCCGCAGCTCGTGGTCGTGTGTGGTAGCGTTCTCGCTTCCCGCGCCCGGGTGCCCGGGTTCGATTCCCGGCGGGGTCAGGGATTTTCTCTGCCTCGTGATGACTGGGTGTTGTGTGATGTCCTTAGGTTAGTTAGGTTTAAGTAGTTCTAAGTTCTAGGGGACTGATGACCATAGATGTTAAGTCCCATAGTGCTCAGAGCCAGCCAGATAACAATAGGATAAACAAAAATAAGCATCGAATATGATTGAAGTGAAACAAATCTTTAGCAGAGCACTTACTATAACGCAATGTGAAAGGAAGAAAGGTTAGAGATGGGATCTCTGAGAGATATTTAACTGGGTTGTAGAACTAAAATTTTAACACATACTGCGTAAACACTAACAAAACTGACAAAGTGACTGTGAGCACTATGGGACTTAGCATCTGAGGTCATCAGTCCCCTAGGACTTAGAACTAATTAAACCTAACTAACCTAAGGACATCACACACATGTATGCCCGAGGCAGGATTCGAACTTGCGACCGTAGCAGTCGCGCGGTTCCGGACTGAAGCGCCGAGAACCGCTCGGCCACCGCGGCCGGCTAAAACTGACAAAGTGCAAGGACGGATTCCTGACTGGAAACGTATCGTTGTCGCAATAGATGGCGCTGACGACGTGGCGTGTCTGTAGCCCACAGGTGGAGATTTTGGAGACTGATGACGCCACATCTGGCTGAGGCTGCTACGACGGTAAAGAGCACTGTTGATAGAAATCCCATACTAGTGATGGTCTGGCGCAAAAACCATGACAAAATCTTTCCCATAGAGGGAAATCCGCTGCTTATAATCCTTGCACTTGTTGCAGGCGGTAGGAGTAGTAGCTGTTGTCATGGCGGATACACATAATCGTACTTCGGCTTACACCATGTTGGCAGGCCACTTGCCTTGGAGGATGTACTGGGGTTCATCTCAGTAACCTGCAGAACCCGGTCCTACAAATCTGGTGAATTCACAATCTGCCACCTCCCTACACGTTCGTCTGTCTGAAGGGACCCTTGATCACACAGACGCCCAAATACGGCTTGAAGTGTTTTGTGATGCGGTTGATGTCTGTGAGAATACTCGTTTAGGTATAGCATTGCTGCCTCTTGACCGTTTCCATCTGCTTGGCCGAATACAAATACCATCTCGGCTTGCTCCCGACCGGCGTGAATACCAGACTATTCTGCTGTTTACAGTACGCTGCGCCAGTCACACAGCCTGCAACACACAAGGAACCCACGGCACGTGGTCAGTGGGGCCATCTTGCGTGGCAACGATGCACTTCCGAACACATGTTCATTCCATTCAGGAATCCGTCCCTATAGTTTGTCTATTTTATTAATCTTCACCTTGTATAGTACGAAGCTGCAATAATAATGGAAGAACCCAGACTTTAGAGGTCATTGTTGAACAAAGACGAACGAAAATTGGGCACGTAATGAAAACCTGGATACACCAATACATGTGAGGAAAATAAGGCAATGGCGGTGATCATTTCATTCACGGAGACTGATGTGTCAGAAATTAGCTCCACTGATTTATTTACACATCTTAAATACATTTTACTCACAAACTGTCAACTTTGACATCCACATACACTGAAGAGGCAAAGAAACTGGTACACCTGCCTAATATCGTGTAGGGCCCCCGTGAGCACGGAGAAGGGCAGCAACACTACGTAGTAGGGACTCGACTAATGTCTGCTTTAGGGAATTGACACCATGACTCCTGTAGGGTTGTCCCTAAATCCTACGAGTACAAGGGGGTGGAGATCGCTTCTGAACAGCTCGTTGCAAGCCATCCCAGATATGCTTAATAATGTTCATGTCTGGGGAATTTGGTGGCCAGCAGATGAGTTTAATCTTAGAAGAGTTCCTGGGCCCACACTCTAGGAATTCTGGATGTTTGTGGGTCGCATTATCCTGCTGGAATTGCCCAAGTCCGTCGCAATGCACAATGGACATAAATGGATTCAGGTGATGAGTCAGGATGCTTACGTACGTGTCACCTGTCAGAGTCGTATCTAGACGTATCAGGGGTCCCATGGTATTCCAACGGCACACGCCCCACACCATTACAGAGCCTCCACTAGCTTTAACAGTCCTCTGATGACATGCAAGCTTCATGGATTCATGAGGTTGTCTCCATACCCTACGACGTCCATCACCTCGATACAATTTGAATCGAGACTTGTCCGACCGTGTAACATGTTTCCAGCATCAACAGTCGAATGTCGGAGTTGACGGGCCCACTCGAGGCGTAAAGCTTTATGTCATGCAGTCATCAAGGGTACACGAGTGGGCCTTCGACTCCGAAAGCCCATATCGATGATGTTTCCTTGAATGGTTCGCACGCCGACTCTTGTTGAAGGCCCAGCACTGAAATCTGCAAGAATTTGCGGAAATGTTGCACTTGTGTAACGTTGAAAGATTTTTTTCAGTCGTTGTTGGTTCCGTCCTTGCACGATCTTTTTCCGCCCGCAGCCATGTTGGAGATTTGATGTTTTACCGAATTCCTGATATTCACGGTACACTCGTGAAATGGTCGTACGGGAAAATCCCCACTTCATCGCTGCCCCAGAGGTGCTGTGTCCCATCGCTCGTGCGCTGGTTATAACACCACGTTCAAACGCACTTAAATCTGGATAACTTCCATTGTTGCACCAGTAACCGATCTAACAACTGTCCCAGACACTTGTTGTCTTATATAGGCGTTGCCAATCGCAGCGCCGTATTCTGCCTGTTTACACATCTTTGTATTTGAATATGCAAGCCTATACCAGTTTCTTTGCCGCTTCAGTGTAAAATACACAGTCGAGTCACATTAAGTGGACCACCCACTATGTTCGACGTCAACGTGAAATAACCACTAACAGGCGGCAGTTGGCAGAACTAGAAGTGTGGAGTATATAGAGCGTCTCAGGGAACGCAGAAAACAGTACGGTCGTTGTAATGAGGAAACAGAGCGACTTATCTTACGACCAGAAGTGCAGGAGCATTGGCCTTCGGACCATGGAAGGAAGCATGTCCGAAATGGCTAAATTTATAAACTGTTCCCGTGCTGCCGTGGTTAAAGTATACCGTGCATGGCAAAGTGGTGCTATCCAAATCTTATGCCAAGGCAACTGTAGTGTACCATGTGTAAGTAGGCTGTTTAGTTTTTTTTATTGGTAACGCCACCTCTGTATAAAAATCACTGGCTGTGCTGTGTGCAGTCTGTGTCTAGTTTGCATTGTTGTCTGCCATTGTAGTGTTGGGCAGCGGGAGCTGGATGTGAACAGCGCGTAGCGTTGCGCAGTTGGATGTGAGCCGCCAGCAGTGGTGGATGTGGGGAGAGAGATGGCGGAGTTTTGAAATTTGTCATGAACTGCTATATATATTATGACTATTAAGGTAAATACATTGTTTGTTCTCTATTAAAATCTTTCATTTGCTAACTATGCCTATCAGTAGTTAGTGCCTTCTGTAGTTTGAATCTTTTATTTAGCTGGCAGTAGTGGCGCTCGCTGTACTGCAGTAGTTCGAGTAACGAAGATTTTTGTGAGGTAAGTGATTTGTGAAACGTACAGGTTAATGTTAGTCAGGGCCATTCCTTTGTAGGGATTTCTGAAAGTCAGATTGCGTTGCGCTAAAAAAATATTGTGTGTCAGTTTAAGCACAGTCATGTATAATTTTTCTAAGGGGACGTTTCACATGGGCCAGGGACGACAGGGGAGAACGACATGTGTGGAGATGTTCACGTTCAGCGAATATTGATGGGTTTAGGCCTCCGCAGCAGGGGCTTGGTCATACATCTATGTTGACTGCTGTTCATGGTCGACTAAGCTTGGAATATGCACGCCGATACCGCAGCTGCATGTCCACCGAGTAGCGACAGATGGCCTTCGCAGATCAGTCACGGTTTATGCTCCGTCGGACGGTCGGATGTTGGCGTGGAAGACGTGAAACGTCTGAAAGCAAACACCTTGCAACTATGAGGGAGCATTATGGTCTGGGGAACGTTTCTGTTGTAATTCCTGGATGATATCGTTATTCTGGAAGACACAGTGGATCAAGAGCAGTATGCATCTATCTACCACGTTCACCCCTAGATGCAGTTCGTTTTTCCTCGGTACGATGGCATCTGCCAGCAGCACAATGCAACGTGTTACACAGCTTGCAGTGTAGTGCGTGGATCTAGAGCACCAGGATAAATGCCACTGGTGCATTCCCAGGCCACCAATCCCGCCAATTGAGAATCTGTGGGACCACCTCGATCGGGTTGTTTGCGCCATGCATCATCAACCGAGAAACCTAGCTCAGCTGGTCGCGTCACTGGAGTCGGCATTTCTCCATACCTTCCAGCACCTTATTGACTCCCTTCATGCATATCTCGAATCGGTCAGCACTGCAAAACGTGGTTGCTCAGGCTTTGCTTCTGACAGGTGGTTACACCAATGTGACAGGACAGTGTAAAATAAAATTCCATCGACCGACTCGACAGAAAATCCTAAAGTCTTCATCTTATATTAACTATATTATATCATGGAGCTAAGCAGTCTGTCCAGAAATTCTGTGATTATAATGGCATTGAAACAAGGATGAAGAGAGAAGGTCGAAGTACTGAACACTTTTTCCCAAAAATATTTCCCTGAAGAATATCGTACAGTGGTTTCTCCTTTAAATAGTCACGCACACGTCAAAATGACAACATCGAAATGTATGGCCGGCCGCGGTGGTCTCGCGGTTCTAGGCGCGCAGTCCGGAACCATGCGACTGCTACGGTCGCAGGTTCGAATCCTGCCTCGGGCATGGATGTGCGTGATGTCCTTAGGTTAGTTAGGTTTAAGTAGTTCTAAGTTCTAGGGGACTGATAACCACAGCAGTTGAGTCCCATAGTGCTCAGAGCCATTTGAACCATTTGAAATGTATGACCGCGGAATAGAGGAGCAACTGAAACAGCTCATCAGACGAAATGCCAACGGATCTGATGTGATGCCAGTACAATTTCACATAGAATGTCTTCCAGCAGCAAAAGCAGTGCACCGTAGTTTTCTGAAGAGTCGCCGGACATATGTCTACGTATTGAAATGTCCCCTTTTGAAAAATTATATACGTGACTGGGCTTAAACTGAAACACAATATTTTTAGCGCAACGCAATCTGACTTTCAGTAATCGCTACAAAGAATGGCCCTGACTAACATTAACCTATACCTTTCACAAATCACTTACCTTACAAAAATCTTCGTTACTCGAACTACTGCAATACAGCGAGCGCCACTACTGCCAGCTAAATAAAAGATTCAAACTACTGAAGGCACTAACTACTGATAGGCATAGTTAGCAAATGAAAGATTTTGATAGAGAACAAACAATGTATTTACCTCAATAATTATCAAAAGTCATAATATATATAGGAGTTCATAACATCCATTCTTACAAATATCAAAACTCCGCCATTTCTCTCCCCACAACCACCACTGCTGGCGGCTCACCTCCAACTGCGCAACGCTACGCGCTGTTCACATCCAGCTGCCCAACACTACAATGGCAGACAACAATGCAAACCAGCCACAGACTGCACACAGCACAGCCAGTGATTTTCATACAGAGCGCTATGTGGCGTTACCAACAAAAAAAATCTATACAATCTACTTACAATATCAGTCTGTTGAAGCATTTTGGAAGGTCGCATGCCCGCATATTATGACACTTCCGGAGACTTCTGAACACAACGATCATGTGAAACCCAGCTTTTCCTGTTCGTTCCCGAGATAAAGCAGTAGATTCCGGGGCTCGGACTCATGCCGTTTTCATCGACTTCCGGAAGGCGTTCGATACAGTTCCACACTGCCACCAGACGAACAAAGTAAGAGTGTACGGAATGTCAACCAGCTGTGTGGTTGAACTGAACAATGGATAACGTCGCAAGTTCCATGAGACTTTTTGGAGGTGATGCCGTTATAGATAGAGAAGTCGCAAAGCACGAAAATTATAGCGAATTTTGTGAGGTCCAGAAGAGGATCAACACCGGGTGCATGGATCGGCAATTTATCAACACAAGCAAGTGTAACATATTGCTTATAAAGAGGCCGAGAGGACCATTATCGTACGATTACACGATTACACGGTTGCAGAATTCTCACTGGAGGCAGTCGGAACCATACAATGTCTAGGAGTACGTGCACGGATTGACTGAAGCTGGAATGATCACACGAAACGAATGAAAAATAAGGCAGAAGAATTTGCAGGAACTGTAGTCCATCTAAAAAGGAGGTACCCTTGTTCGATCGGCAATTTATCAACATAAGCAAGTGTAACATATTGCTTATAAAGAGGCCGAGAGGACCATTATCGTACGATTACAGATTACACGATTGCAGAATTCTCACTGGAGGCAGTCGGAACCATACAATGTCTAGGAGTACGTGCACGGATTGACTGAAGCTGGAATGATCACACGAAACGAATGAAAAGTAAGGCAGAAGAATTTGCAGGAACTGTAGTCCATCTAAAAAGGAGGTACCCTTGTTCGATCGGCAATTTATCAACATAAGCAAGTGTAACATATTGCTTATAAAGAGGCCGAGAGGACCATTATCGTACGATTACAGATAACACGATTGCAGAATTCTCACTGGAGGCAGTCGGAACCATACAATGTCTAGGAGTACGTGCACGGACTGACTGAAGCTGGAATGATGACACGAAACGAATGAAAAATAAGGCAGAAGAATTTGCAGGAACTGTAGTCCATCTAAAAAGGAGGTACCCTTGTTCGATCGGCAATTTATCAACATAAGCAAGTGTAACATATTGCTTATAAAGTGGCCGAGAGGACCATTATCGTACGATTACACGATTGCAGAATTCTCACTGGAGGCAGTCGGAACCATACAATGTCTAGGAGTACGTGCACGGACTGACTGAAGCTGGAATGATCACACGAAACGAATGAAAAGTAAGGCAGAAGAATTTGCAGGAACTGTAGTCCATCTAAAAAGGAGGTACCCTTGTTCGATCGGCAATTTATCAACATAAGCAAGTGTAACATATTGCTTATAAAGAGGCCGAGAGGACCATTATCGTACGATTACAGATTACACGATTGCAGAATTCTCACTGGAGGCAGTCGGAACCATACAATGTCTAGGAGTACGTGCACGGACTGACTGAAGCTGGAATGATCACACGAAACGAATGAAAAATAAGGCAGAAGAATTTGCAGGAACTGTAGTCCATCTAAAAAGGAGGTACCCTTGTTCGATCGGCAATTTATCAACATAAGCAAGTGTAACATATTGCTTATAAAGTGGCCGAGAGGACCATTATCGTACGATTACAGATTACACGATTGCAGAATTCTCACTGGAGGCAGTCGGAACCATACAATGTCTAGGAGTACGTGCACGGATTGACTGAAGCTGGAATGATCACACGAAACGAATGAAAAGTAAGGCAGAAGAATTTGCAGGAACTGTAGTCCATCTAAAAAGGAGGTACCCTTGTTCGATTGGCAATTTATCAACATAAGCATGTGTAACATATTGCTTATAAAGAGGCCGAGAGGACCATTATCGTACGATTACACGATTGCAGAATTCTCACTGGAGGCAGTCGGAACCATACAATGTCTAGGAGTACGTGCACAGACTGACTGAAGCTGGAATGATCACACGAAACGAATGAAAAATAAGGCAGAAGAATTTGCAGGAACTGTAGTCCATCTAAAAAGGAAGTACCCTTGTTCGATCGGCAATTTATCAACATAAGCAAGTGTAACATATTGCTTATAAAGAGGCCGAGAGGACCATTATCGTACGATTACAGATTACACGATTGCAGAATTCTCACTGGAGGCAGTCGGAACCATACAATGTCTAGGAGTACGTGCACGGACTGACTGAAGCTGGAATGATCACACGAAACGAATGAAAAGTAAGGCAGAAGAATTTGCAGGAACTGTAGTCCATCTAAAAAGGAGGTACCCTTGTTCGATCGGCAATTTATCAACATAAGCAAATGTAACATATTGCTTATAAAGAGGCCGAGAGGACCATTATCGTACGATTACAGATTACACGATTGCAGAATTCTCACTGGAGGCAGTCGGAACCATACAATGTCTAGGAGTACGTGCACGGATTGACTGAAGCTGGAATGATCACACGAAACGAATGAAAAGTAAGGCAGAAGAATTTGCAGGAACTGTAGTCCATCTAAAAAGGAGGTACCCTTGTTCGATCGGCAATTTATCAACATAAGCAAGTGTAACATATTGCTTATAAAGAGGCCGAGAGGACCATTATCGTACGATTACAGATTACACGATTGCAGAATTCTCACTGGAGGCAGTCGGAACCATACAATGTCTAGGAGTACGTGCACGGATTGACTGAAGCTGGAATGATCACACGAAACGAATGAAAAGTAAGGCAGAAGAATTTGCAGGAACTGTAGTCCATCTAAAAAGGAGGTACCCTTGTTCGATCAAGGCTTGAGTGCAGTCAGGGATCCGTACTAGATAGGATTGAGAGAGGAAATAGAGAAGATCCAAAGAAGAGCAGCGCATTCCAATACAGGTTCAGTCAGCAGCCCCGAGACCGTCACAGAGATTCTCAGACATCTCCAGTGGCAGACTCAGCAAACAAGGCGTTCTGCATCACTGTGTGGTTTACAGTAAGAATTCCGAGAGCGTACGCCTCTAGAAGACTTAACCAATGCATTGCCTCCTCCTACATATATCTCGTGAAAAGACAATGAACGTAAAATTGGACAGATTAGAGCACGCGCGGAAGCTAATCGATAATCATTCATCCCACGAAGCATTCGTGACTGGGACAGGGAAGAGGTGAAGCGAGAGTGGTGAACAAAGTACCCTCCACCTGACACAGTTAGATGGCTTGCGGACTGTGGATGTAGACGTAGATGTAGATGTAATAAATGAAATTGTCACTTTGTCTCGTTTTCCGGAGGAAGGAAACGGCTGTATGTTTTTCGGAGCATCCTGTGATAATGTATAGCGGTGGAAATGAAAAGCTTCTTCTACTGGAAATACTGTCGCTGAATCCGACACCAAACAATTATCATTGATCGTTATCGAATGTAATTCTATAAATTTAGTGAATGACATTTGTTTGTGAGAAGTTAAGGTAGAGGTTGTATACTTCATGCGTTATTCAACTGTCTAACACACAAAATGGGTGTGTGTGCGACTTCAAATGTGTGTGAAATCTTATGGGACTTAACTGCTGAGGTCATCAGTCCCTAAGCTTACACACTACTTAACCTAAATGATCCTAAGGACAAACACACACACCCATGCCCGAGGGAGGACTCGAACCTTCGCCGGGACCAGCCGCACAGTCCATGACTGCAGCGCCTGAGACCGCTCGGCTAAACCCGCGCGGCAATACAAAATGGGGACAGCAGATCAATGTTCGAACTTTAAGTACACCCGCCGGTGGAGCTCCGGAGAGGGGATGCTCGAATCTCATTGGCAGCGGCGTAATCGTTCGTGGTAGCGCCCTCGTGATGGCGACGCGCGTATCTGGAAGTGCGGCTGACCGGATGACGGCAGATACCTCAAGAGGCGCCGGAGTGGCAATTCTGACGTTGCTATTTACGAGAGGCATTTGAAAAGTCTGTGCAAAAATAAAAACTACTTACGTGTCTTATTTTTCGACATTGTCCCCTTTTAGACTTATACTCTTCGTCCAACGCTGTTCGAATTTGTTGATCCGAATAGTAGGAGTTGTCCAAGTTTGCAAAATAGCTATCAGTTGCTGCAATCACCTTCTCGTTTGAACAAAATCTTTGTCCCGCCAGAGATTTCTTCAAATTGGAGAACAAATAGTAGTCCGACGGAGTCAAGTCTGGAGAATAGGGAGGATGTGAAACGAGTTGAAATCTTATTTCCATTAATTTTGCGACCACAACTGCTGAAGTGTGTGCTGGTGCACTGTCGTGATGGAGAAGGACATTTTGCGGTCCAATCGCCGGCGTTTTTCTTGCAGCTCGGTTTTCGAACGGTCCAATAACGATAAATAATATGCAACTGTAATAGTTTTACCGTTTTGCAGATATTCGATGAGGATTGTCCCTTGCGAATCCAAAAGACAGTCACCATAACCTTTCCGGCCGAAGGAATGGTCTTCGCCTTTTCTGGTGGAGTTTCTTCCTTGGTAACTCATTGTTTAGATTGTTGTTTCGTCTCAGGAGTATAGTAATGTATCCTTATTTCATCCACAGTGACGAAACGACGCTTTAAGTCCTGCGGATTCTTCCTGAACAGCTGGAAACCATCCTTGCAGCACATCATACGATTCCGTTTTTGGTCAAGCGTGAGCAATCGCCAAAGCCATCTTGCGAATAGCTTTCTCATGTCCAAATGTTTATGCAAAATATTATGTACCTGTTCATTCGAGATGGCCATAGCACTAGCAATCTTACGCACCTTAACTCTTCTGTCATCCATCACCATATCATGGATTTTATCAATGATTTCTGGAGTCGTAACCTCCACAGGGCGTCCAGAACGTTCATCACCACTTGTGCCCAGATAGCCACTCCGAAAATTTTGAAACCCCTTATAAACTGTTCTAATCGAAGGTTCAGAGTCACCGTAATGTTTATCAAGTTTCTCTTTTGTCTCCTGAGGCGTTTTGCCTTTCATAAACTAATGTTTAATCACCAAACGAAATTCTTTTACGCACTTTTTTTGACAATCACTCGACTTCCTTGATTCACACGAATGCCAAACACAAAGAAATAGACCAATATGGCTGAAACTTGCTGTGCCTTCTTTCCAAAGATGCTTGTAACTGAACATGTCCTCGATACTCGCCGGTGTGTTCCATCTCTCTGACTTTGCACGGACTTTTCAACAGCCCCTCGTATAATGGAAGCAAGACGTTGTAAGAATCTAGACCTGTGCATAGGTCTTGTCGACCCAGGAAAACCGTTCAGTATAAAATTGGTGCAAGATATTAGAAAATCTGCAGAACATAGTAGTACGCTACAGTAAAAGACGGGTAACGTAGAATCGATACATATCATAAGAAAGAATGTGTGTGTGTGTGTGTGTGTGTGTGTGTGTGTGTGTGCACGTTCTAATCTCTTCCTAAACCACTGGACCGATTTCAATCAAACTTGGTGCACGTATCCCTTACTGTCGGGCAACAGTAGCTGTTAACGTGAAAACCACCTACCCATCGTAGTTCAGGAGATATGACGTTACAAACAATTAAGTGAAAAACTGCCGCATCACGCATGACATTTATATTTGTTGCTTCTTTGCTATTAACTCTATTCGCAATAAACTTCGAGACAGCACATACAAAATTATGTCACGGTACCAAATATGGTTCAAGAGCTATCACGCCAAAAACACTGATATGCGTGAAAAACTGCCGTATCATCTATGACGTTTAAATTTATTACTTCTTTGCTACTAACTCTATTCCAAACACATCTTGCAGACTGTATCCACATACCTCGCTGAATGTACAGGGTGACAATTATTGAACTATACGAAATAAAATCGTCATAACTTCTGAACGGTTTGTGTTAGGATGTCCAAACTGTACGGTTGGCCGCGCGGCATTATGGGAATTAGGATGGACATGTATACGCGTCTTGTAGTTGTCGGGCGTTTTCATTTGGATGGGTTCGTCAATAAGTAAAACTGGCGCATTTGGGGGCTAAGAATCTCTTCACCCTCAACGGGTGCCTGTGTTGTGTGCAATGTGAAGCAGTGGAATAATCGATGCGATATTCCTTGACTACACAGTGACTACCGAACGGTACGTGACTGTTTCGGGAGATGATTTCATCCTCGTTATTCCCGATTTCGACAATATGTGGTTCATGCAAGACGGAGCTCGACCCCATCGAAGCAGAAGAGTGTTTGACGTCCAGGAGGAATACTTTGGGGACCGGATTCTGGCTTTGGTATATCCAGAGGCAACTGGCATGGGTCTCGATTGGTCGCCATATTCTCCTGATCTGAACACATGTGACTCCTTTTTGTGGAGCTATATTAAGGACAAGGAGTACAGTAATAAAGCCAAAACCATCGCTGAGCTGAAAACAGCCATTCAGGAGGTCATCGACAGTATCGATATTCCGATACTTCGGGCGGTCACACAGAATTTCGCTATTCCTGTGCGCCATATCATCGTCAATGATGGCAGGCATGTCGAACCCGTCATAACCCAAATCCGAATATCTGTAGTGAAGTTTACATGTTGAATAAAGTGTCTATGACTAATTTACGTATTTTTTCATATAGTTCAATAATTGTCACCCTTTACCTACAAAATTATATCATTGTATGATACACAGATCAGGAGATATGACGTCATAAACACTGAAATGGGTGAAAAACTACCACGTTATGCATGGTGTTTAAATCCATTACTTCTGTGCTACTAAGTCCATTCGCAACACATTTCACAGACAGTACCCAAATATGCCGGTGAATGTAGGTAATAAAATAGTTTTGTAAGACGAATAAAGATTATGCGAAACATAACTAACGCTAAAGTTCGCTGATGACATAGCCCTTCTAGCCAAAAATAAAGAACTCTTAGGACACCCGTTCATAGTAATGGAGAGCACACACAGCATTGAATAATATTAAGGGCAAATCTTAAAATAAGTAAAGCATCCACTTGGTCTGTAGCACAGGCACGAAGGAGAACACCAATTAGAGTAACATCAAAATCGAAAACGACGCAGCGGCGAAAGAAGTGAAGTATGTCTGCTACCTTGTGAGCAAGATTATCCAGGATGGCCGAAGCCAGGAGATTATCAGATCTAGACGGACACCGGTGAATAAATAGCTCTTTAGTGTGGTATAAGGTACAAAAAAAGGAAAAGTGTCATCTACCCGATGTTTTATTTAACTACCACAGTGCCTTACTAGAAGTGGTAGTATTGGCGGGTGGTACTCCGTTACTCCCGACCTTTGGGCTGACTTACCCAGCAGGTTATAGAGGTACCTAGAACCCTGAGGTATTTCGGCGTTTTTAACATTGACGAACTTTGTAAGAGCTGAAAGAAAAGTGACAGATAAAAATCTTCGGACGAACAGGATATCGTGACCGAGATCTTTATATTCCGCCTGATCAAGTATTGTTAGGAAAATGAGGAACGATTTCCTAAAAGTGTACCTCTGGAGGGCAGAGTTGTATGGAAGTGATTCTTGGACCGTCGGTAATTTGGAGAAGAAAAAACTGGAAGTATTTGAAATGTGGTGCTATAGAAGAAAGTTAAAAATTAAGTAGATAGATAAAGAACGAAATGAAGAAGTATGAGAAAAATAGGTGAGGACAGTTGGTTACGTAAAATACACACCAGAAGGAGAGAAAAGTTAATGAGTCAACTACTGCAGTTTCCATGAATAGTTAACGACAGGAGGAGCATCATAAGGAAAAAAAGTACGGTCTTACAAAGGTAGAATAAACAAAACAGAATGCAGAAGATGGAGTGTATACGAGTTACATGTAATAAAAAGATTAGAATACTGTGTATTAAGATGGATGGCAGCTTGAAAACAGACGACAAACTGACCGTTTAAAAATAAATGTAGTCTCAGGCGCATTCTTTATTATTCTGATGTACGAGACAATATTTTATTTCCTTTTCAAACTGCACTTTGTGATGATGCACCGTGAAATAATCATCCGACTTGTCTGCTGTGAGCGAGAGCGTTCAATAAGAAATGAAACACATTTTTTTCTCACATCATTTCCGTTAAAAATTGTGGAATTTGTTGTGAACCATCGTGGAATCTTCTCGCTTCAGAACCTAGAGATTCATGAAGTTCCGATGGTTGACGGCTCTATACGTAACCTTCAACAGGGCGTCTGTAACGCAGGTGTGTTCCAAGCAGAGAGTTGTCGTCGAGTTTCCTTCTGCGGAAAACTATAACATCGCAGGTATTCATAGGCGCTTCCAGAAAGCCCACGGAGACCTTGCTGTGTACAAAAGCGCAGTGAGTCGGTGGGCGAGGGGTCTGTCATCATCGCAACAACATCGAGCACTCCGATCTTCCGCGTGCCGTGCTGCTGCGCACAGCTATGACTCCTGCAATGTTGGAACGTGCAGACACTCTCATTACAGGTGATCCACGGATCACAGTCAAACACCTCACTGTTCAACTGGACGTCTCTGTTGGTAATAGTGACGCGCTCGTCCGCTTGTTAGAGTACTCAAAGGAGTGGGCTCTTCGGGTTCCTCGTCACTTAAGAAAGCACCGTCTGTGAGGAACTGCCTGAGCGTTACGAGGCTGATCGTGACATTTTTTGTCGAACATCGTCACAGCCGATGAACGATGGATTCATCATTTCAAACTGGAAACAAAACGGCAATCCATGCAGTGGTGCCACACCACCTTCCCTCCGAAGAAAATGTACAAAGCCGCAGCCTCAGCCGGTAAGGTCATTGATCTCTGAAGTGGTTATTCTGTCTGATATTGTTCCTCATGGTGCAAAGATCAACTCTGCAGCGTATTGCGCTTCCCAAAGGAATTAAGGAAATGACTTCAGCGTGTTCGTCGCCACAAAAATGCAAACGAACTTTTCCATGACAACGGAAGGGCTCACACAAGTCTTTGCAATTGAGCGTTATTTGTGCAGCAACACGTTGGTTTCAACGTCGACAGTAGAGTGGTACCATATAGGCATACACGTTCTGCAGGTAAGGTGGGCTAAGGGCGCGGTATCGAACGGAGATTTTGTTGAAAATATAATTTTAATTAATATTGCGTTTATACTGGTTGCTGATGAAGAGGAAAGATAGTTATTAGTATTTTATTAATGATCTCATTCATAAGCAGCCATATCACAGTCATCACAGTCGCTCAAGAAAGTTATAATTAAGCTTTACTTGTTTATCAGAATCGGACGATGACTCTCTTTGTCCGCAGTGTCGATGATTCGAAGCGATCTGCAATCCTGTGTAAATAAAATGTCTTGGTTTTCTTGCGTTGCGTAGTCGGTCGGGAAACCTCAGATCAAGCGGAAAGTTTGCTTTGATAGAGTTTAATTATCCGATGAAATAATGGAGCTCTTGGATCTAATAACTGCAGGTTCGTTTCCAATTCATCGCAAGTTCCCTTCTGATTACCAACGAAACTACACCTCCGTGCCAATTTCCAATTAGAGAATGCATATATAATGAAATTCCTTACACACCTTTGATGTAAATGCTCAGTATATATTTTATTGAGTAGCATACAATATATTTTCAATCAGTTTCTTCCAGTAATCTCGATAGCAAAATTACAGTTATTCAATGCGTCTATTCGGCACGGAGAAGATCCTAGAAGTCCTCTCAACACACCAGAGAGAATATTACAAAGACTAATTATGCGCTCATGGAATAGTAATAGTACTGTACTACTTTGCGCATCGATTCTGCTAGTATATAGATGGTCAAGTAGGAAACATAGTTCACTCATAGAATTGTGCATAGATAATTAGTAGAATATAAAGAGATATTACAAAAAATAAGGTTTTGTAGCCAAAAGAGTGGCGAATAATATCATGTATTGGAATCCTGAATTTAAAAAAATGTTGCATTACTCATTGAAACGCGCCTCGTATGTCAGTCCGTGTTCAGGACAGCGTCCAGCAATAGCGCAGACAGTTTTCCCAACGTACTGTTGCATTACGACGTTTCACACTTAGCTCTCCAAGAAGTACATTTTCATTACCCAGACTAGAATTTTTCTTAGAGCGGCCAGATAAATGATGTTCCCCATTCCTGTAGAATATGCATACTATTTTGGGAGTCGTAGCGATGCAGTACGAAGCACATGCTGCTGGTTTAGTTCCTTCAGTTGGATCACAAATCGCCTTTGAATTGAAAACGTCTGTAATACGGTTCTTCTTTCAACTACAATCATTGAAGATGTGCCTCAGACGCATATTTCATGATTTGACATGGTCGTTGTCGGTAATAGTTATGTGCTATACATACACTACTGGCCATTAAAATTGCTACACCAAGAAGAAATGCAGATGATAAACGGGTATTCATTGGACAAACATATTATTCTAGAACTGACATGTGATTATTTGGGTGCATAGATCCTGAGAAATCAGAACCCAGATCAACCACCTCTGGCCGCAATAACGGCCTTGATACGCCTGGGCATTGAGTAAAACAGAGCTTGGATGGCGTGTACAGGTATAGCTACCCATGCAGCTTCAACACGATACCACAGTTCATCAAGAATAGTGACTGGCGTATTGTGACGAGCCAGTTGCTCGGCCACCATTGACCAGAAGTTTTCAGTTGGTGAGAGATCTGGAGAATGTGCTGGCCAGGGCAGCAGTCGAACATTTTCTGTATCCAGAAAGGCCCGTACAGGACCTGCAACATGCGGTCGTGCATTATCCAGCTGATATGTAGGGTTTCGCAGGGATCGAATGAAGGGTAGAGCCACGGGTCGATACACACCTAAAATGTAACGTCCACTAGAGACGGGCAAACTCGTTCATCCTTGGGAACTAGTTCACTGCTGATCGTTCTTTTTTGGGAACCGTTCATTTTTCCTCGTTCACCATTCATTTGTGCTTGGTATACAATTCTTATGAACAACTCAAAACTAGTAGTGTAGGTGACTGAAGGATGGAGGGCACCAAGAGGAGGCACTTGCCTCCCCCCTGGAGTATAGAGTTTTTATTCATTACACACTTTTAGAAGTAATTTCTGTGATTCTGCAGAACCTCTCGTTTAGCCAACCGTAGCCTTGTGTGGCTGACCGCAGGGAAATAAAACAGGGTGGCGCACGGAAAACCGGCCCCGAGTACGGACTGCTCGCCAATTACGGACGATGTGTTCTCCGTTACGAGCAGATACAACAAACAGACAAACATTTAATAATTAGGCAGTGAAGAAATAACAAGCTAATGCAAGCAACAACTGCGAAACAATCGATGACGATGTGTAGAGAGCTGGAGAAGTGAACATGAAAATCTCACCCGACGCGCATGGGTTATAGCTTATGTAGTCTTGTAAACCTACTGGTGGCTGTTTCCCAACTTAATAGACCACATGTGTCTTGTATAAAATTCTTCGTTTCGGCTTCCACTATATAGCTATGCTACGTCGTAAACAATAATTGTTTACACCTTATATATACTTCACGTTGTCTCTGAGTTCGTAGGCGAAGTAGAGACTTTATGGAAGCATAAAAGCTGGCCGTAATGGCCGAGCGGTTCTAGGCGCTACAGTCTGGAACGGCGCGACCGCAACGGTCGCAGGTTAGAATCCTGCCTCGGGCATGAACGTGTGTGCTGTCATTAGGTTAGTTAGGTTTAAGTAGTTCTAAGTTCTAGGGGACTGATGACCTTAGAAGTTAAGTCCCATAGTGCTCAGAGCCATTTGAACCATTTTTTTGGAAGCATAAAATAAAATGTGGTTTTCTCATACTTAGTAAAAATTAGGTTTTTATGTTACATTATTAAAGTTAATGCAGCAACAATAATAATAACTAAGTTCGCAGTAATAAAGTTTTTGGTTTGAAAGCTCCTTCTGAACAAATGTTTTTGAGATAATAAGTAAATATGATTTTATGTCAATCTATGTCTTTTCAAATGGAGAGGCACCGCTTTTCCTACTGAGCCAAAATGACCCACAACCCATTTTTTTTCCAAAGAAAGCAAACAAGCTGGTAATGCAAATTGGACACAACCAAACTTAAAAATAATTAGAGCCTTCCTAAATGTAATGTTTTGTACATGAAAGATACACGAAAATCGTTTTATATGAATTTTCTTACACTAAAAATTAAGCAAATTACTGAAAGTTAGCTGCTAAATCAAGTCGATGAAACCAAAAAATATATGAATAATAAAAAACTTGCCTTGTTATAAGTATGTCTTCTGCAGTTCATCGATATAATGAAGTGAGCTGATATGCCCTTTTGTTACCGGAAAAGATGTACCTATTACATACAACATAATTTTTATGTAATTTACGTAACTATAAAATACTTTTTGATTACCGGTCGTGGACGCTGAATAGCCAGAACCAAGTGCAAGAACAGTTTGGAACACATTTAAAATAGGCGAGCGCAGTGAACGAAACGAACAACTGGATAGGAGCAGTCGGCAGTGGAACTGAGACAGGCGGTCATGCGAAGAACGACGAGTGCAGCCGAGGGAGACCGAGACTGAGACGAGCACGCGACCGAGGCTGGAACGAGAACTGCCGAAGTGAACTAGTGAACTATGAACCGATCGTTCCTCGTTCCCGGGAACTATAAGTAGTTCGCCGCCACCGAAGTGAACTATGAACCGATCGTTCCTCGTTCCCGGGAACTATGAGGAGACCGCCGCGACCGAAGTGAACTATGAACCGATCCTTCCTCGTTCCCGGGAACTATAAGTAGACCCCCGTGACCGAAGTGAACTATGAACCGATCGTTGCTTGGAATTCGTTCCTCGGTCCTTTTGTTCATCTTGGTGAACCGTTCCTTTGCACCCGTTCGTTCGCGAACTACCCATCTCTAACGTCCACTGTTCAAAATGCCGTCAATGCGAACAAGACGTGACCGAGACATGTAACCAATGCCACGCCAAACCATCACGCCGGGTGGTACGCCAGTATGGCGATGACGAATACACGCTTCCAATGTGCGTTCGCCACGATGTCGCCAAACACGGGTGCGACCATCATGATGCTGTAAACAGAACCTGGATTCATCCGAAAAAATGACGTTTTGCCATTCGTGCACCCAGGTTCGTCGTTGAGTACACCATCGCAGGCGCTCCTTGTTCGTGCAGATGGTTGTCTTGCAAACGTCCCCATCTGCTGACAAGACGTGGCTGCACGATCCGTTACAGCCATGCGGATAAGATGCCTGTCATCTCGACAGTTCGTGATACGAGGCCGTTGGGATCCAGCACGGCGTTCCGTATTACCCTCCTGAACCCACCGATTCGATATTCTGCTAACAGTCATTGGATCTCGACCAACGCGAGCAGCAATGTCGCGATACGATAAACCGCAGTCGTGATAGGCTACAATCCGACCTTTATCAAAGTCGGAAACGTGATGGTACGCATTTCTCCTTCTTACACGAGGCATCATAACAACGTTTCACCAGGTAACGCCGGTCAACTGCTGTTTGTGTATGAGAAATCGGTAGGAAAATTTCCTCATGTCAGCACGTTGTAGGTATCGCCACCGCCGCCAACCTTGTGTGAATGCTCTGAAAAGATAATCATTTGCATATCACAGCATCTTCTTCCTGTCGGTTAAATTTAGCATCTGTAACACGTCATCTTCGTGGTGTAGCAATTTTAATGTCCAGTAGTGTATTTTTTTACAGACTGATGAAGGGGTAAGAGAAAAAGGCCTACGGAGGAAAAACAGGCAGGTCAATAGACTCAAGGTGGCAGTCCCATCATTGGAAGTCCCAGAAACAGGCTGGCACCTTGCCACACTCGCAAACTTCACAAAAGGAAGGCGGACAGATTTCATAGGAAACATTGAAAGCATCACAAGGACAAACAATACGGAATCTCGGGCAGGATAAAAATAGGAACCTAGAATGTACGAGGACTGGGAAAAAAGAGCTGCAAGTAAACAATGAGTTAAAGGCCAGAAACGTCAGTATGGCAGTAATAACCGAAACGAAAAAGAAACTAAAACGGATACAGGATTGGGATTGTTATGTAATGGTTTGCAGTGGAGTTATCCCAATAACTACAGCGAAGTGTAGAATAGCAGTCTTAACTGATGAGAACTGGAAGAAGGAGTTCACGGCTATACCTTCATAAACGAAAGAATCATGTGACTACGGCTCAAAATAGAGAGGGGCTGTCTCACAATAACAAGTTTAAGAAGTAAGGAGAGAAGGAACTGAAGTGTTCTTTGAAGACCTTAAAAAGCAAGTAGACGAAGACCACAAAGATTATTTGGCTATAAGTGGAGACGTTAATGCACTTGTAGCGAATTTGCCAATACCTGGAACAATAGGAACTGTTGGAGAGGAGCTCTTAATTAGCAGTGGACACGAATTATGTCAGTTTGTAACATGTAATGAAATGAAAATTACCAAGACTTTGTTCAGAAAGAAGTATGTTCATAAAATCACATGGGGTACAGAAGACTAGTACAAGGTATCGTAGCACAAGAGGTAGCGACATAGAGTCAGATCATTTCCTGGTGATCGCCAACGTAAAACCGGATTGCTAGGAGGAAGAAACAAACTATTCTGAGGAATAAACACGAAGACGAATTTTTCACAGCAGCAAGAGAGTGTAGGAAATCTATTTCAACAGCGAGTTACGCAATGTTTACAAAATAAATACACTCCTGGAAATTGAAATAAGAACACCGTGAATTCATTGTCCCAGGAAGGGGAAACTTTATTGACACATTCCTGGGGTCAGATACATCACATGATCACACTGACAGAACCACAGGCACATAGACACAGGCAACAGAGCATGCACAATGTCGGCATTAGTACAGTGTATATCCACCTTTCGCAGCAATGCAGGCTGCTATTCTCCCATGGAGACGATCGTAGAGATGCTGGATGTAGTCCTGTGGAACGGCTTGCCATGCCATTTCCACCTGGCGCCTCAGCTGGACCAGCGTTCGTGCTGGACGTGCAGACCGCGTGAGACGACGCTTCATCCAGTCCCAAACATGCTCAATGGGGGACAGATCCGGAGATCTTGCTGGCCAGGGTAGTTGACTTACACCTTCTAGAGCACGTTGGGTGGCACGGGATACATGCGGACGTGCATTGTCCTGTTGGAACAGTAAGTTCCCTTGCCGGTCTAGGAATGGTAGAACGATGGGTTCGATGACGGTTTGGATGTACCGTGCACTATTCAGTGTCCCCTCGACGATCACCAGTGGTGTACAGCCAGTGTAGGAGATCGCTCCCCACACCATGATGCCGGGTGTTGGCCCTGTGTGCCTCGGTCGTATGCAGTCCTGATTGTGGCGCTCACCTGCACGGCGCCAAACACGCATACGACCATCATTGGCATCAAGGCAGAAGCGACTCTCATCGCTGAAGACGACACGTCTCCATTCGTCCCTCCATTCACGCCTGTCGCGACACCACTGGAGGCGGGCTGCACGATGTTGGGGCGTGAGCAGAAGACGGCCTAACGGTGTGCGGGACCGTAGCCCAGCTTCATGGAGACGGTTGCGAATGGTCCTCGCCGATACCCCAGGAGCAACAGTGTCCCTAATTTGCTGGGAAGTGGCGGTGCGGTCCCCTACGGCACTGCGTAGGATCCTACGGTCTTGGCGTGCATCCGTGCGTCGCTGCGGTCCGGTCCCAGGTCGACGGGCACGTGCACCTTCCGCCGAGCACTGGCGACAACATCGATGTACTGTGGAGACCTCACGCCCCACGTGTTGAGCAATTCGGCGGTACGTCCACCCGGCCTCCCGCGTGCCCACTATACGCCCTCGCTCAAAGTCCGTCAACTGCACATACGGTTCACGTCCACGCTGTCGCGGCATGCTACCAGTGTTAAAGACTGCGATGGAGCTCCGTATGCCACGGCAAACTGGCTGACACTGACGGCGGCGGTGCACAAATGCTGCGCAGCTAGCGCAATTCGACGGCCAACACCGCGGTTCCTGGTGTGTCCGCTGTGCCGTGCGTGTGATCATTGCTTGTACAGCCCTCTCGCAGTGTCCGGTGCAAGTATGGTGGGTCTGACACACCGGTGTCAATGTGTTCTTTTTTCCATTTCCAGGAGTGTATATAGAAAGTAATGTTAGTATAGAATGTGTAAACATAGCCGCGCGGTTTTAGGTGCCAAGTGACGGATTGCGCGGCCCCTCCCGCCGGAGGTTCGAGTCCTCCCTCGGGCATGGGTGTGTGTGTTGTTCTTAGCATAACTGAGTTTACAAAGTATGTAAGTCTAGGTTGGTCCCTTAGGAATTTACACACGTTTGAACATTTTTTGGGTAAACGTAAAAGCATGTGCGAGCCAAGCGGTAAAGGAGGCAGTAGGGAAGAAAAAAAATGTAGGAAGGGAAAGAATGTCAAAATATTGAATGAAGACATAGCAAACACAGTTAAAGAGGAAGAAAAAGCTTACAGTACAAATCTACAGAAGAATACGGAAGAAACAAGGAATTAGTGAGAGAAGCTCATCAAGAATCCTGGAATAGACTGATATCAAACGTTGAAAACGATCTGCAAGGTAGGCAATAGATGGGTTGTAAACTCCTGATAAAGTTAATAAACAAGAAAAAGATTCTGGATGATTATACGTGATAGACAAAGAAACTTGGATAAAACAGTATCAGGGATTACGAGTAGAAAAGAATGATAAAACTGAACTAAAGAAAACAGACCAGTACGAAGAACAAGATGATGAAAAATGCCAAGAAGACAAAATTAAGTTGGAGGAGATACAAGGAGTATTAAAGAAGGTGAAGAATAGAAAAGCAGCAGGACCCGATATTATTAATGCAGAACTTTTAAATGTGGAGGTTTAACGTCAGAACTGAGGCTGCTGTATTTAATACATGAATGGTGGAAATGGAAGGTGATAACCGAATCTTGGGGTATATATCACCTCATAAAAAAGAATCTATAACTGCTTGGGGAAATTACAAAGAAACAGATCGGATGAACACTGGCTATAAATTAAAGGCATGAGTAATTAGTCTCTCTCTTTCCTAAGCATTTATCCCGACGTGTGGGGTCTGCTGTGTTAGCCCCGGACTTCTCGGGATTAGTTTGTGAGGTGGCCGGATGCCCTGCCTGTCAGCACCCACGTGTTTGTGTTTGTGTTTGTCCTCATCATTTCATCGTCATCTCAAGGCAGATGAAAACCCCTGACCCCGTCGTGAACCGAACCCGGGACCCCATGCTCGGGAAGCGAGAACGCTACCGCGAGGCCACGAGTTGCAGACGTACGAGTTAGTAATAGACTGAAAAAATAGCTGACGACGTCTTACTGAAGGAACAAAACGGTTTTACGGAAGGACGACCATTTAGCGATAATATTACAATATGTAGGCCAGTATGTTTTCTTGGTCGTTGTCACTGAAAAAATCTTCTGGATTGTTAGGCCGCGTCGTGTTTCCTCTATTTGTTTCGACGTTTCGACCCCTCTGCTGGGAACTTCTTTCGGATCTTGTGGTGTCCACGGTTGGCTGAACACTGTCAGGGGTACAGTCGCGTTCTCTTAGAAAGGGGGGAGCTTTCCCGGGCTTGTGGTGGAGAAGTTGAATTATTGGATCGTAAATGAACTTTCCCGCGCTAATGCTGTAGAAAAGAGGATATTGGCTAAAATTCTTGTGGCTGCCACTCGTAGCAAGCTGTCATTGGATAGAAAGGGATATTTGCCTTATTTGTTCTGGAGAAGAGTTATTGGTTAAAATGCTTCCTTCTGCTAAGAAACGAAATACAGAAGGTCGGGAAAGTGACAGCTAAAGTGCACAAAAGTACACCATTCTGGATCCGAAACTAGTAGTGATGAACCATTCGCCAGAAAGCAGCCGTCTCAGTTTTGGGCAAAGGTCTGAATTTCGCATCTGCATCCAAGAGAATTCCCGTTGAAGATATCGTCAGTGACATCGAATTATCCTTATTTTCTCTTCCGAAGTTGTAGCTCGGAGAAGTAAGATAGGATGCGTAGAGAATCCTACGGATATCGAAACCACCAAAAAGCAACGAATTGACACGGGAGAGGAAAGTTCTTAAAGACCTGAAGTGGAACGAAAGCATCGTGTTGACGGAAGCAGATAGGGGGAATGCTACAATTGTCATGGACGCTGTGAAGCACCACAATAAGATGGAACAACTGATAGCTGGTCCTGTTAGCTGTACCGAAAGCTAAAAAAGCGATCCCACGAACAGAACCGTTCAGAAAGTGAAAAGTCTGTCACTAGGTTCCAGAATGGATAACTGTGTTACCAAGAACCTAATGCCCCGAATTTCTCACCCAGAATGTGTAACCTACCCAAGACACACAAAGAACAACGCTCTTTGAGACCAATAGCGAATGGGATTAACACGCCAACTTACTTTTGTCAACGACTAGAAAATTTTTTTCAAAAATTATACGAACGGTGAAGATCTCCTCAAGTAACATTCTTGTAAGCATCGATGTGAAATCTTTGTTTTAGTAACATTTCAGTATCCCAGTATCGATATACTGGAGATCACAAGGGAGAAAGTTACTTCAGGTATTTGTGACCTAAATGACTTACGTCTTCGATCGACCTGTTTTAAATACAGAATATACGCTGATCAGCCAGAACATCATGACCACCGATCTACTATCGATATAAATCCGTCCAGGCGACAGTAGTGGCACCAGACGAGGAATGACTGCTACTCAGACAAAAGCACGACATGTATCAGTGAGCGTGCTGTCCATGTGTACAGGTGGAATGGGAAAGCCGTGTGATCTATCTGAACTAGATCGAGGGCAGATTGTGATGTCCCGGAGACTGGGCACGATCAATTCGGGAACTGCAGAACTTGTCGGATGTTAGAAGAGTGCTGTGTTGAGTGTCTGCGATAAGTGGCGAAACCAAGGTTGACCATGCCCAGACGCCGTAATGTTGGGTGGCCAACACTCATTACACATGTCGAATGTCATAGGCTGGGCAGACTGGTAAAACAGGGGAGGTGGCTAACTGTGCAGAACTAACATCAGACTTTAGTGCTGGACAGAGTAAAAGTGTGTCTCAACACAGAGTGCAATGAATATTCTTAACGATGAGCCACTGCAGCCGACGACCCATGCATGTGCCAATGTTAACAGTACGATATCGGCACTACAACTGAAATTGTGGCGTGATCATCAAAATGTGGCAGAGCGCTGCAAGGTCTCATGAATCCCGATAACTTTTTCGTCATGCCCATGAGAGGCCGCGAATCTGTCGTCTAACAATTCCTTGATCCCTGTACTGCGGAACTGCGGCGGCTCCCTTATGCTCTGTGGAACATTCGTGTGGGCCGCCATGGGCACAGTCGGCAGCTCGTGACCTAGTGGTCAGCGTTGCTGCCTCTGGATCGCGGGGTACCGGGTTCCACTCCCGGCCGGGTCGGGGATTTTCTCCGCCCAGGGACTGGTGTTCGTGTTAGCCCCATCATTTCATCATCAGGAACATGGCGAGAACGGGCTGTATAAAGATGGGAATTTGTTTGGGCGCTGACAACCACGGCTGAGAGCCCCACAAACCAAAATCATCATCATCGTTGTGCACTGGTCCAGTGAAGATGGTGCAAGGCATCATGATGGCCTAGGAGCATCGTACACTGGTTGCAGACCACGTACGCCCCTTAATGACGATCAGGGCAGTGACATTTTTCAACAAGATAATGCGCCATGTCTCAACGCCAGGAATGTGATGGAGTGGTTCGAGGCACACTGTGACGAGTTTCACTTGATCTGCTTGTCGACCAACTCGCCAGATCTGAAACCGATTGAACACATCTGGGATATGATTGAACCTGGCGTCAGAGCTCATCGCCCACCTCTCCGGAATTTACGGGAATTGCGTGACTTGTGTGTGTATGTGTGTGCAGATGTGGTGCCAACGCCTTCCAGCGACCTACCAAAGCTTCGTTGCTTCCATGCCACGATGGATCGCCACTCTCATCTGTGCCAAAGGTGGGCGTACCAGCTGTTAGGTTGTTCTGGCTGATCAGTGTAATTTTATGAACAATCTGACTGTGTTGCTAAAGGTTCGTCTTGCCGCCAGTAGCAGCTTACATTGTTATGGAACATTTTGAGCAGCAAGTATTAAGTAATGCTTTTTAAAGCCTTCTTGTTGGCTCCGCTTATGTAGCCACACTGCCAAGAAGACCTTCACTTGTTTCACAATTCCTTCAATAAGATTTGCCCCAAAATCAACTTCACCTTGACGGCTGACAGTGAGGCCGGCCTTCCGGCCCTAGATTAATTGACAACACTCTAGGACACTGAGTATATAGAAAACCTACTAACTCTATAGATATTTGAGAGGGTCAATCCAAAAGAAATGCACACTATTTTTGTAAAAATTCATTCTGCATGTGTGAAAGTTTTACAGTGTGTAGATACATCCCTCCCGCTTGTTTTCAAACTTAGTTCAACCTATTCCCGTGAGTGGCGCCGTCACAGCATGTCTTCAAGATGGCTGCTACACTTGACGTTCGTCAGAAGCAACGTGCTGTCATAGAATTCCTGTGCTGTGAAAACGATACAGTGGGAAACATCCACAAGAGGCTGAAAAAGGTGCATGAGATGCTGCTGTCGATCGCAGTACAGTTAGTCGGTGGGCAAGCAGGTTAAGTGATGACAGCGGGCACAGCAATATTGAGGATTGTCCTCTCAGCGGCAGGCCTCGTACTGCACACACTCCAGACAATGTGCAGAGAGTTAACGAATTTATTATTGGTGACAGACGCATCACAGTGAACGAATTGTCATACTACGTTGGCATAGGGGAAGGAAGTGCTTACAGAATACTGAAAGTGTGGGCGTTAAAAAAGGTTTGTGCCAGGTGGATTCCCAAGATGTTGATAGTGGCTCACAAAGAAACAAGAACAACGGTATGCAGCGAACTTTTGAAACAGTACGAGAATGGTGGACATGAATTTCTTGGACAAATGAAGGTGATGAAACATGGCTCCATCATTTTTCACCAGAGATGAAGAGGCAAACAATGGAGTGGCATCATGCAAATTCACCCAAGAAAAAAAATTCAAAACCACACCTTCTGCTGGGAAAGTTATGGCTACGGTGGTTTTCGATTTCGAAGGACTCTCGCTTGTGGACATCATGCCAAGTGGAACCACCATAAATTCTGATGCATATGTGACAACACTGAAGAAACTTCAAGCTCGACTGAGTCGTGTTCGACCACATCGGTAAAAGCAAGTTGTTTTGCTTTTGCACAACAATGCACGGCCACATGTCAGTCAAAAAACCATGGAAGCGATCACAAAACTCGGATGGACAACACTGAAACACCCGCCTTACAGTACTGACCTGGCTCCATGTGCCTATCGTCTCTTTGGGAAACTGAAAGACTCTCTTCGTGGAACAAGGTTTGAAGATGATGACTCCCTTGTGCTCGCTGCCAAACAGTGGCTCCCACAGGTTGGTCCAGAATTTTACTGTGCGGGTATATAGGCGCTGGTTATAAGGTGGCGTAAGGCAGTTGAGAGGGATGGAAATCATGTGAAGATATGAAAATATTGTTCCTAAAGGATGTATCTACACAATGTAAAACTTTCAAACATGTAGAATAAGAGATGGATTAAAAACAAATAGTGTGCATTTCTTTTGGAGTGACCCTGGTAGATGCCACTTCGCACCACCACTCAGCCTAGAAGCAAGCAGTCTGCAATGCTCGGTCTTCACGTTCCTCTCGTGACGATAACAGCATCGAATTCGAGTTAGATTTCTTAAAGCAGACAATGAAGGCAAATGGCTATGACATTTTATGTACAGACAGGGCTTCAACTGTGCTGATAGGAATGACAAATAACTATCCTTTCAGTCTATAAAGCCACCATTTGTTTCTGGGGTCACTGAGGTCATAACCTGAATTATATGGAGAAATGGTGTATAAATCTTTTTATTGAGTCAAAATAAAATAAACTTTTCAGAGACAAAACAGATTCTCTTGATTGTTCCACACTGCGATAATCTAAGAAATTATTTGTGGCTGCGGCAAAATCTGTATAGCTGAAAGGGGATGGGCTGCTAAGGAACACGAACGCCACATGTGGCTATAACAAAAGGCGAAATATGAAAAAGCAGAATGTGGTGTCACCGCCAGACACCACACTTGCTAGGTGGTAGCTTAAATCGGCCGCGGTCCATTTAGTACATGTCGGACCCGCGTGTCGCCACTGTGTGATCGCAGACCTAGCGCCACCACAAGGCAGGTCTCGAGATACGGACGAGCACTCGCCCCAGTTGTACGGACGACATTGCTAGCGACAATACGGACGAAGCCTTCCTCTCATTTGCCGAGAGTCAGTTAGAATAGCCTTCTGCTAAGTCCATGGCTACGACCTAGCAAGGCGCCAATTGTAACACTGCATGTATCTTACGAGTCTCATTTGTATAGTCAAGAGAGATGTATCACAAGGAGTAAATAAAGTTAAGTATATTCCAAAGCTACGTATTTTCTTGATAGCAGTCATAACATATCTTGTTCCAGACTTGACGCCAGTCGGCGTGTGTGTACGCGTGCCTTTCTTTCGGCTACTTCAGTGTGGCGTAACAGTCTTGTTACGTCACAACAGATTGGCGACGAGGATGGGATCTTGTTCTTTCTAATTGCTTACATTTACTTGTGTCATGGCTTCGCCAGATGTACTGTCCGAATTTTATCGCTTGCAGAATCAGCAGACGCAGGCGTTATTGGATGCCCTTGGACAGCTCGTCCAGGGTCAACGTGCCATTCAAACCGATGCGGCAGCCGCCGCTTCACCTCTCCCGCAGCCACACCATGCCGTTGCACCGCCGTTTCGCAGTTTTAACGTGGCGCACGAAACGTGGCCAGAATGGTCCCACCAGTTCGCCTTTCATCTAGCCGCCTACAGAATTCAAGGTAATGAGCGGCAGCCGTTTTTGCTTTCTTGTGTCGGTGTGTCCACCTACCGTGTGATAGTGAAATTGTTTCCCCGACGCGACGTAGCAACTCTGTCCTACGAAGAAATTTTGTCTGCTTTAGATGCCTATTTCAAAGAAACAGTTAATGTGGTTGCAAAACGGTATACGTTTTTTCGTACGAAACGTACGGCCGGTCAAACTAATAGGGAGTGGGTAGCAACATTGCAAGGACTTACTAGGGACTGTGCCTTTGACTGTGACTGTGGCCTTTCTTATTCAGATACAATGGTGCGTGATGCAATTGCACAGAACGTTTCTGATGTTCGCATACGGGAGCAAATTTTGAAACTAGTTAATCCCTCCCTTCAACAAGTGATAGACATATTAGATAGACAAGACACACTTGACTGTGCTCAGGAATCTTTTGAAACTTCGCCAGCCGTGTGTAACATTAACCGGCCCGCTGGACGCGCTGCGCGGCCCGGTAACCGGGCCTCGCGCACTACGACGCAGCTGCCGCCGCGCGCTAAACCAGGTGTGCCGCGCCAGCACACAAATGCAGTGAAATCATGCCCGCGGTGTGCTACTAGACATTCGCGTGAACATTGCCCGTCACGCCAAGCTATTTGCTTTTTCTGCAATAGGAAAGGACATGTTCAAAGTGTTTGCCAGAAAAAGCTCAGTTCAGACAATCACAATCATTCCAGGCCCTTTGCTTCGCGCCGGAATCGAACCAAGGACACTCAGGCTCGTGGACCTTCGCCCATGGACATTCATGTCGTTACTTCCACCCCGTCCAGTGCCACTTTCTCTAACAGTGACTGTGTTCGTCCCACACAAACTGTGCGTCGACGTCGCCGGAAATCACGTCAATTAGCAAGTGATTCTGTACCAGTGTCTGTTCAAATTGCACAAAACAGTCGCTCTTGTCGTCAGCAGGACAATAAACTTTTTGTGGACTTAGACTTTGAAGGCAAAGTGATACCATTCCAGCTCGATACCGGAGCTGCAGTTTCATTGCTCAATCACGACACGTACAAACAACTGGGCAAACCTCCGTTGCGTGCCGCAAATGTTAAGTTACATAGTTATTCAGGACAGAATATACCTGTGTTAGGACAGTGCAGCCTTCTTGCAACATACAAGGGACAAACAAAACTGGTGCCATTTTACGTTCTTCGTTCTTCTTCTGCAGTGAACGTGTTTGGTTTAGATTTATTTCAGTTGTTTAACATGTCTATACTAAATCAGGTCCTATCAGTGAATCAGACTGTGCCTCCAGACAGTGTTTCTCGTCTGTGTGACGAATTTGTAGACATTTTTGCACCGGGCTTAGGTTGCGCTAAAAACTATGAAGCACATTTGGAACTGAAAGTAAATGCGCAACCGAAAATTTTCAGAGCGCGCAATGTTCCCCATGCATTGCGTGATGAGGTCGCAAGCACATTACACGAATTAGAATCACAAGGTGTGAGTGAATGTGCGCAATGCCTCTTCCCTTTCAGCTCCGCTTCATCGCTTACGCCGTACAGGTGTTCCGTTCGTCTGGACGACGGAATGCGAACGCGCCTTTCGCCAGTTGAAATAGGCGTTGCTTTCTAATACTTGCCTTACGCCATTCGATCCCCAGAAACCCCTTTTGTTGATGGTAGATGCATCGGATTTCGGGATCGGTGCTGTGCTTGCGCACACAGTTGGCTCCCATGATCGCCCTATTGCCTTTGCGTCCAAATTGCTCTCGTCTGCGCGAAGAAATTATTCACAGATAGAGAAAGAAGCTTTGGCTCTCGTGTTTGGTGTTACTAAGTTCCATGATTTCTTGTATGGTTGTCACTTTACCATCATCACAGACCACAAATCTTTGACGTCACTATTTCATCCGAACAAGCCTGTACCTCCACGTACAGCGCAGAAATTCATTCGCTGGTCTATTTTCCTCTCGCAGTACCGCTACGATATCTTGTATCGGTCCACTGCTAAGCACGGCAACGCTGATGCGTTGTCCCGTTTGCCTGTTGCTGAGGATCAAGCATTCGATTCTTCCGAACTTGCTTGCCTGTTCATTGATTCGGAAACCGATGAAGTGGTCGAATCGTTTCCGATTGATTTTCGTCGTGTAGCTACCGCCACAACTGCTGACCCTGTCCTTGCTACTGTTTTGCGTTTTGTTGCTACGCAATGGCCTTTGTCAAAGTCTCGGATTGCGGATCCGTTGGTTCGCCGATTTTTTGCTCACAAGGAGAGACTTTTTGTTCGACGTGGTGTTTTGTTGTTGCGTTCTGATAATGATCAGTCCCGAGTCGTGGTCCCACGTTAGTTACAGTCCTCTGTCTTACGGCTTCTTCACCAAGGACATTGGGGTATAGTGCGAACGAAACAACTTGCTCGTCAGCACTGTACTTGGTTCGGAATCGATGCTGCGATTACGAATATGTGTTCTTCTTGCATGGCGTGTGCCGAACAACAATCCGCGCCGCCGCGGAAAGTCTTTGCATGGCCAAAAGCCACTTCCCCTTGGCAACGCTTGCACATTGATTTTGCTGGTCTATTCTGGAATGCTCGATGGTTGGTTCTGGTAGATGCCTTCAGTAATTTTCCTTTTGTTGTCCGGATGTCTTCCACGACGTCCTCTGCCACCATCCAAGCGTTGTCTGCTATCTTTTGCATTGAAGGTCTTCCGCAGACTATTGTTTCCGACAATGGCCCACAATTCATGTCCGCAGAATTTCAGTCATTCTGCCAGGCCAATGGTATTCAACATCTGACTTCCGCGCCGTTTTCGCCTCAGTCAAACGGTGCCGCTGAACGAATGGTCCGGATTTTCAAGTCACAGATGTTGAAGTTGAAAGAGTCGCATTCTCCGGAGGACGCGTTGTTGCTCTTTTTGTCCTCGTATCGCTCTCAGCCCCGAGATGGTCGCTCGCCGGCTGAGTTGCTCCACGGTCGTCCTCACGAACCCTGATGTCTTTGCTGCATCCGCCGCATCAGGTTCCTGTGCAGCGGCAGACTCCTGCTTTTGCTCCAGGCGCCGTTGTATTCTATCGCAACTATCGCGGTTCACGGCGTTGGCTCGCAGGGCGCATTCTTCGCTGCCTCGGCCGCGCGATGTATTTGGTTTTGGGGGCCTCTGGTGAGGTGCGTCGGCATCTCAATTAGCTGCGCCTCTGTCGTCGCACGGGTTCTGCCGCTCCCCGTCTGCTTTCAGCGACGGTGCCGTCCGGTCAGCGCCCTGGGGACCCATCTACTGGCTCGCCTCATCCCCAGGTGTTACCGACGATGCCTTCCATTTTGCCCCATGGCGACGCGCCGCCGCAGCCGCCGCCGCCGCCGCCTGTTCTCCCGCCGGCGCCGCCCGCATTCGACGCTTCGCTGCAGCCGCCAAGCGCCTCCCTGGGTCACGCGCCGCCAATCGCTTCCCGTGACCAGCCGTCCTCCGCCATGGAACTCTTGCCCGCTCCGGACCACATGACGTCATCGCGCGTCGGGTACCCCGACGCAATGGAGGTCGACCCTTCGGCCCCTCCTGTCTCATTACGGGCGCATACACCGCATGTTGACGTGCACCCTGGACTAGGTTTTCGGGCGTTTCCTAGATCCCCTCGGACCGGATGGCCGGGTGCGGGTGGCACAGCCTCGCCTGTTGTTAGGCTCCCCACCTCATCGCATACGTCAACATGGGGTCCTCCCCACGGCGGTCGGAAGCCTTATCACACGATTTGCGGGGGAGGAATGTGGTGTCACCGCCAGACACCACACTTGCTAGGTGGTAGCTTAAATCGGCCGCGGTCCATTTAGTACATGTCGGACCCGCGTGTCGCCACTGTGTGATCGCAGACCTAGCGCCACCACAAGGCAGGTCTCGAGATACGGACGAGCACTCGCCCCAGTTGTACGGACGACATTGCTAGCGACAATACGGACGAAGCCTTCCTCTCATTTGCCGAGAGTCAGTTAGAATAGCCTTCTGCTAAGTCCATGGCTACGACCTAGCAAGGCGCCAATTGTAACACTGCATGTATCTTACGAGTCTCATTTGTATAGTCAAGAGAGATGTATCACAAGGAGTAAATAAAGTTAAGTATATTCCAAAGCTACGTATTTTCTTGATAGCAGTCATAACGTATCTTGTTCCAGACTTGACGCCAGTCGGCGTGTGTGTACGCGTGCCTTTCTTTCGGCTACTTCAGTGTGGCGTAACAGTCTTGTTACGTCACAACACAGAACATCATGAGAAAGAACTCTGGGCTTTACTCTAATTTCAATAAAATACTTGCGCTGCAAAGGAAAGCAACATTTATAGATGAAATGTCCGAGAAGCGATTGAAATTTCTAAGAACGCATGTAACTTAAATAGAGAGAAACTATGGGCTCCCCGCTATCAAGGAAGTGAATACACGGTGGCAGTGTGAGAGCAATACAGACAACGTCTAGGAAACCACCTTTGAGGACAATAACATTTTTGATAAACATTCCCCCTCTCTTATTCTGCACATTTCGCTTCTATCGAATGACGGTGGTCTACCAACAGCAGAAGGAAAAATTTTAAGGTATTACTCTTCTCCAGCAAAGTTCGAGGTTATTCTGGAAGATTAACAGAGCGTGGATAGAGGATTGAACGGAATTAGGCAGGTTCAATGTCGGTCTTTGGTTGAGTCTAATTGGTAGGGTTTCTATCCAGTGAAGATGGTCCACCAATAGTAGACACAGAAATTTTTACTAGTAACCCCACTTCATTTGCATTAGAGCGGGAAGCTACACTTAGTATCCAATGACGGTGGCCCACCAATGGTAGCCATAGGAAATTTACCCAATAATTCCACTCGCCCAGCACAAGTGCAGGAAAACTTACCCTTCATAGGAGAATGCGACACTGGTTGACGACAGCATTTACCTTCAATATTACACTACTGCAGCAGATATCTGAAAAGAGACGAAAACATAATCTGGAGATATATAGTACTTTTAGATCATGAAAAAGCCTTCGAGAGAGTGAACAAGTACGTGCTGTCAAATATAATGGAAAGACAACGTTTTCGTAATCATTTACTACAAGTGATGAGCCGGCCGAAGTGGCCGTGCGGTTAAAGGCGCTGCAGTCTGGAACCGCAAGACCGCTACGGTCGCAGGTTCGAATCCTGCCTCGGGCATGGATGTTTGTGATGTCCTTAGGTTAGTTAGGTTTAACTAGTTCTAAGTTCTAGGGGACTAATGACCTCAGCAGTTGAGTCCCATAGTGCTCAGAGACATTTGAACCATTACAAGTGATGAAAAATTTGTGTTTAAATAACGAAATTGTAATTAGTACAGGCAAACAGAGAACAGGACCAACAACAATTAAGAGAGGAATAATTTAATATATACACTCTAAAAGAATGGATGATTTATTCAGGAGAACGACCTTCACAAATTGTATAACGCGTTGTTCCATCTCTGGCCCTATGCAAGCAGTTATTCGGCTCGGCACTGATAGAGTTGTCGGTTGTTCTCCTGAGGGATTATCGCGCCCAATTATGTCCAACTGACGCGTTAGGTCGTCAAAATCCCGAGCTGACCGGAGGACCCTGCCCATAATGCTCCACACGTTCTTAATTGGGGAGAGATCCTGCGACCTTGCTAGCCAAGGTGGGGTTTCATAAGTACGGAGACAAGCAGTAGAAACTCTCGTGGTGTGCGGGGGCGGATTATCTTGTCGAAATGTAAGTCCAGTTTGGCTCGCCATGAGGGCAACAAAACGGGGCGTAGAATCTCGTCGATGTACCGCTGTACTGTACCTTTTCATTATTATTAATCAATGGCGCTACCCCTAAACCACAGGTGACAGTAGCGTTATAAATACAGAATCAAATAGAAGTAATGCAGGAGTAAGTTTAATAATGAATAAGAATACAGGAATGAGAGTAAGCCTCTATGAACAGGGTAGTGAACGCATTATAGACTCAAAAGGAAAAAACGCCTGCCACACTGGTACACGTTTATAGGCCAACAAGCTCCGCAGATGAAGAAGAGATTGAAGAAATGTATGATGCGATAAAAATAAATTATTCATACAGTTAAGGGAGACGAAAATGTAATTGTGATAGGGAACTAGAACTCGATAGCACGAAAAGGAAGAGAAGGAAAAATAGTAGGTGAATATGGACTGAGGGAAAGGAATGAAACAGGAGGCCGCCCGATAGAACATTGCGCAGAGCATAATTTTATCATCGCTGACAGTTGGTTTGAGAGGGATGAAAGAATGGTGTACACGCGGAAGAGACCTGGAGACACTGGACGGTTTCAGATTGACTGTACAATGGTAAGACTGATATTTCGGAACAAGAGATTTCCAGAGACAGATGGGGTCTATGACCACAATTAATTGGTAATGAAGTATAGACTAAAACTGAAGAAACTACAAAAAGGTAGGAAATTAAGGGGATGGACCTCGATAAGTTGAGAGAACCACAGGTTGTTGAGAGTCTCAGAGGGAGCATTAGGCAACGGTTAACAAAAACAGGGCAAAGGAATACAGCAGAAGACGAATGGGTAGCTTTAAGATGTAAAATAGTGAAGGTAGCAGAGGATCAAATAGGTAAAAGACAATGCCTTGTAGAAATTCTTGGATAACACAGAAATATTGAATTTGATGAAAGGAGAGAATATAAAAATGAAGCAAATGAAGCGGGCGAAAGGAAACACAAAGTAAAAAGACTGACGGGTAGTGAAAATGGCTAAACAGGACGTAGGGATTTAGAAGCATAAAAAGAGAGGTACCGCCTACATAAAAGAGAAGCAGTTGTGTGATTATCAAGAGCTCAGTCCTAAACATAGAAGGGTAAGCTGAAAGGAGTAGATAGGGGGTCTATGCAAGGTCGATAAGCTTGAAAGTAAAATCACAAAAATAGAAGAGGACGTAGAAGAAGATGAGTGGGAGATAGATTACTACGAGAAGAATTTGACAAAGCACAGAATGTCCGAAGTCGAAACAGGACCCCGGGAATAGTTGACATTCCGTTGGGGCTATTCATACCCTTGGAAGAGCTAGTTGTGACAGAACTCTTCCATCTGTTGTGCAAGATGTGTGAGACAGACGATATACCCCGAGACTTCAAGAAGAATATAATAATTCCAGTTCCAAAGAAAGTCTTTGCTGACAGGAATGAAAAATGCCGAACTATCAGTTTTATAAGACACGGTTGCAAAATACTAACACGAATTCCTTACAGAAGAATGGAAAAACTGATAGAAGCCGACCTCGAGGAATATCCGTTTGGATTTCGGAGCAATGCAGGAACACGCGAGACAATACTATGATTTATCCTGGAAGATAGGTTAAGGAATGGCAGACATGCGTTTTACAGCCTTTGTAGACTTAGAAAAAGCTTTTGAGAATGTAGACTGGAATACTCTCTTTGAAATTCTGAAGGTAGCAGGGGTAAAATACAAGGAACGAAAGGCTATTTACAATTTGTACAGAGACCAGATGTAAAAGTCGAGGGGTCACGAAAGGGAAGCAGTGATTGGGAACGCAGTGAGACAGGCTTGTAGCCTATCCCAGATGTTATTCAATCACTACACTGAACAAGCAGTGAAGGAAACGAAAGAAAAAATTGGAGTAGGAATTGAAATCCAAGGAGAAGAAATAAAAACTTTGAGCTTTGCCAGTGACATTGCAAATCTGTCAGAGAGAGCAAAAGACTTGGAAGTGCAGTTGAACGGAATGGACAGTGTCTTGAAAGGAAGATGTAAGATGTACGTAAACGAAAACAAAATGAGGATAATGGTACGTTCCAGTTTTGAACGTGGTTGTCTTTCAGTAACCGTATATACATTTCAACGGAGCAATAGCACAGCCGACCAGTTGAAATTGCCTTCTCGCAATGTAACTGTATGGCTTATACATTTTTATTTTGATGAAGCCATCCTTAGAGGTGTAAAAACCTAAGTAAATGTATTAGACAATTATCTGCAAGCAGCTGGCTGCGTTGTTTCTCCGTTGAAACTTATATACGATTGCTGAAAGACGGCTATGTTCAAAACTGCAAGATTTCTACCGGCCCAAGTATCTAAGACTGTATCAATATACAAGGGCATTAGAAGAAAATTGTTAACCACAGGTATGGCTGTTGATTTTAATAAGAATTCCGAAGAAAACTCCCTTTTGAAAATAACGTTAAACCCTATCTTAGAGTCAGACAGTGCATGAAGGATCGAAAAACTTTTCAGTGCCTAATTCAAAAAATTATTTCCAATAAAATTAGTGCTTTATACAAGAAAAAGGGCCGATTAAATGAAGAAGTTAATTTTTCTTTTTTTTACCTTGGGCTTACTAAAATTTTTCGCATACATTTTAATTTTCTTATTGATGCATTTTGGAATTTTATGAATGACAGGACAGACAACTATAAGAATTGTACTGATAAAAGACAGGAGAAGAAACTGGTTAGACTTAAGAGAATTTTACCTATAAAAAGCATGTTCTTAGTAGTTTTCAAAGGAATCTGAATAAGACTGAAATAGATTTTACACTTGAAGAAACTGCTTTGTTGGAAAAAGGGCTTAAATACAATGTAATGCCTAACCTGTCAGACAAAAATGTTGTAAGAAGTATGATAGTAGAACTTAAAAAGCCAGATAGCGCCAAAATGGACGCTTCTCGACAAATGAGGGTAGCTCATGCTGTGTGTAATATTTTTGAGAAACATGATGTTAAAGAATTCCTGTCAAAATGATTACGATAAAAATCTGATTAAAAGTATTAATGTCAAGCAAAAAGAAATAATCTCCTTATAACGAAACCTGACATACGTAATGCTGTAATCGTTGCTATTCAGAACGAAAATGTGTCTAAAACATTATAATTTTTTTTAAGAGAACAATGTTTCGGAGATAGATGAGGATCCGACACGTGCGTTAAAAAAGAAATTAGGATTGTCATTAATAGCGTTACACATTTACTTAAATCTTATCATAAGAAACAACTTATTAATATTAATCCACAAGTCCCAAAAGTACGTCCCCAGTTTAAGGTTCATAAAGTTCATCATCCGATTGTGAACAGTATGAATAGTACATATCATGAGTTACCAAGGTTTCTTCACGGTGAAATAAAAAAGCCCTATATTTTTGGAAATAATTATGTTGTCGTCAATGGTCAACCCCTAGTCACTAAACTCAAAGATTTGCACTGTGATCAGAATACTAAATCCTCTTCACTAGATATTATGCACTTATATTTTAATATATCTGTTCAAACAACTATTGACAGTGTTGAAGAAAACCTGTGTACTTTTAAAGAAAGATATTTCTGATGAGCAAATCCCACATTAATTTGTTGTCCAAGAACAGTAATAATATGCAACTATTTTGATTTCAATGGCTAACTATACCATCAGCTTGACGGCAGGCATCTTGGCCGATATTTTCATTAATTCGCTGCAAGAAAAATTCTTCAATAATTTTTCAGCTACTGATCTGGGTATTCTCGATACGTAGACGACATTTGGTTCACTTACAGTGGTTCCCGGGAAGGTACTGAGCATTTGTTAAGAGTTTTTAATAGTCTTCATGAAAAAAATTAGCTTAACTTGTGAACTACAAAGCAATGATCGCCAGCTACATTGCTTGGACCTTGGGATTGCCATAGACAACGACTCCTTCGGTATTTTTCGAAAAGTCACTAATACAAATCAGATTGTGCGTGCTAGTTTAATGCATCCTTATTGCCATAAAAAGCATTTTTGCATTCAGCCATTTATCGTGCAGTTTCTGCACCTCTCTCACTAGACGAGCTTACTGTAGAGATGAATTTAGTAAAAACTGTTGGAGCTAATAACGGGTTTGGTCTCTCGTTAGTTGAAAACATCTTCAAACTTGAAACTAACACTAAACTATTATAGGCATCAGTGGTGTTTCTGATAGTAACGAGTGTAAAAATGTTTTTTTCGATTCCATTTTTAGGCACTGTTTCCTGTAGGATTCGTCGTCTTCTAGTAGGAAATGGAAATGCCGTGGGGCTAGGGCTTCCCGTCGGGTAGACCGTTCGCCTGGTGCAATCTTTCGAGTTGACGCCACTTCGGCGACTTGCGTGTCGATGGGGATGAAATGATGATGATAACGGACAACACAACACCCAGTCCCTGAGCGGAGAAAATCTCTGACCCAACCGGGAATCGAACCCTGACCGTTATGCATGAGATTCCGTCGCGCCTGACCACTCAGATACCAGGGGCGGACGTCTTTCAGTTAAAAAATATGGATGCAGATTTGCCTTTCTACTAAAAAGTCCACAGTTCAGAAGTGTGATTTGTGTGCTATTTATTATATAGAACAAACTGGAAGATCTTTCAATGTCAGGTATAAGGCACTTTTATTGGGTAACTAATGTACATAATTCCACTTTTGCAGATCATCCGTTAATCTCCGATCATAAACCGAAAAGTGTCGAAGAAATTTACGTTTTACATAGGGAAAAGAAAGTTCACAGGCTCGAGGTACTCGAATAGCTGGGGATTTTCAATTTATTTCTAAGAACGATGGCCTCATTCTCAACGAACAGATACAATTACGTATTAAAAAATTTTCCGTTTCTAATCCACTAATCGCAGATTTTTTATTCATTTATTTTTTTACTGTTTCCTGCCTCCAGTTCCGAAACAAGTTTTTCTTCAAATCCCATATAGACGTGTACTACTAAAGTTTCCTTCATGCACATGGTTTTGGACTCTGCAGCTGTTTGTGTAAATATTCATAATGCTCTGTTCTTTACCCAATGAGCATTTCAGTGAAGCCTAATAGATGGCTCTTGGTTGTACTTCATTTAGTTGACTACTTTGTGTCTTGAAAAACACATTAAGCTCTCATCCTCTGAATTTTGTGTATTTATAATTAAATCTTTTTTAATTTGATTATTTCCGTTATAGTGTATCAGATGGGCATATATCACTGTCCGCTCCCGATAGGCGGTGCAACTAGTGTCTTGTTTTCATAGCAGCAAAGTAAGCCACTGGGTCGCTCAGTCTGATGTTGTTCCTTACAATGTGTACGTACCAAAGCCTGGAACGTTTTTAATTTTTAATTTTTAGCTTGAGCACGTCTGCTGTAAACTTTGACTGTTGCTTTCTCGCAGTGTAACTTTACGTAAGTAATCTTTCTATGTTACGACGTTTTCTGTCTTTATTAATGTTTCTTTCAAACTTAATTATGCATTATTTTATAGGGCTTTTAAATTGTCATTCTAATGAATGAAGGCATCCTTCGTGGTGTCGAAACCTAGATAATTGTATTAAACAATTATCTGCAACCGGTTGGCTGTATTATTTCTACGTTGATAGTTGAATTTAGTCGCTTTAAATCAGGTGAAGATGAGGAAATTAGATTAGGAGACGAGACACTGAAAGTAGTAGAGGAGTTTTGCTATTTGGGCAGCAAAACAACTGATAATGGCCGATATATAAAGAATATAAATTATAGACTGGCAATGGAAAGGAAAGCGTTTCTGAAGACGAGAAATTTATTAATGTCAAATGTAGACTTAAGTGTTACAAGTCGTGTCTGAAGGTATTTGTCTGGAGTGTAGGCATGTGCGGAAGTGAAACATGGATAATAAACAGTTTAGACAAGAAGCGAATAGAAGTTTTTGAAATGTGGTGCTACAGAAGAATGCTGAAGATCAGATGGATAGATCACGAAACTAATGAGGAGGTACTGTTTATAATAGGGGAGAAAAGAAATTTGTGGAACAACTTGACAAAAGGACATGTTCTGAGACATCAAGATCGAGGGATTTGGAGGTAAGTGTGTGTGTGTGTGTGTGTGTGTGTGTGTGTGTTTGTGTGTGTGTGTGTGTGTGTAGGAGGAGGGGGGGGCGGAGTGGTGTAATAATCATGGACGAACACAGTAAGCAGATTCGGAAGAATGTAGATATGTAGGTTGCATTAGTTATTGGGAGATGAAGAGACTTGGACAGGATTGAGTAGCATGGAGAGCTCTTCGGACTGAAGACCACAACACCAACTACAATTTTCTATTATTTATTTTTTGTTAATTTACAAGCTACAATAAAAATACTGGTTAATGTCAGCTTCTATTAAGGAAATTTTCTACCTAATGGCGCAGTATTTACTAAGACGTAATTGGTTGCAAGTTCAGGGTGTATACACGGACAAGGAAAAAAAATTCCCGGGTTTTTCCCGGATCTCCCGGTTAACAATACATTTTCTCCCGGGTGAAAATACTTTTTCCATGTTAAGTGACAGTATACTTTCCCTCGGAACTGTAAAACGTATCCTTTGAATAGATATGGTTTTATACAGCAGCGTAGAATTTCCCGGCACTTTAGAAAACGAAACTCAGAGCGAAAAAACACGTTTTGGAAAGCTCTATGATGTGCAGCAACATGTACGTTGCATATTTTCGTATCACGAAAGTATAAATTTGAATTCTAACAACAGGAAAATTTAATCGTTTAAATTAATATACATTGTGTTGCTACAAGAAAAGAAAAGCTTTCGCATATAATATTTGTCTGGAAGATTAATAAGCTACAAGAGAAGCTAAGCTTTCACATGTAATGTTGATTTGTTTAGCGCATGTTACACTTTAAGATACATCACAGAAATACGCCAGTAAAATTTTTAATACCGACATAAATCTCTGATCTTCTGGGCTAGAAATTCTAAATGGCTCGTCATCAAAGAGTTGATTTTTAAAAGAGAGCAAACGCTCTGTGATTTAGGAAATTCATCGTACATTCTCGCACATAGTTCATCTTGCGTAAAAGGAAATTTACTTTGAAAATAACGCTTTTCGAACAACTGTTCGTAATATTTTCCCGCGACTTGTTAGAAAGAGATTCACTTCAGCAGTTGCCAGACAGCGCCAGATAAGAGGCGTCATCGCGCTTGCGCAGCTATAGTGACGTAGGAAGCCCTTATGCTCGTACGTGTAAAACATTAAAAGATCTTACTTCTTGTCATAAAAGAAACAAGACATGAGAGGACACTCGAAGAGCGTCGGAATTTCGTGAACCATACTAAAATGCATAGTTCGCCTTACAGTGCACATTCTTATGTCCAGATTCTCAATGACGTAGGCCTCGACCTGATATGAAACTTTTCAGTGTGGTTTTCGGGACGTAAATTTTCTTCGAGTACCAATACTGTATTATCTCATGTTTGGTTCTTTGTTATGGCATAATGCAATAAGTTCTAGAAAGTGAAGACGTGCACTTGAAACGCAGCGAACAGTTGAAACTAGCCAATAGTGTGGAATTAAACACTTCGTTTCAAATAAATTCAATGACCTCAATGCCTCAGCAGGAAACCCTAATAAAAGCCAAATTTCTTTAGCAAACCGACAAAAATAACTTTATTGTCCTGCAAGGCGACTAATGCTTGACTGTTAGAAAGGTGGAAATAAAATAAAATCTGAAACTAGTAACATATTTTAGCCTTCCGTAATCACGTGAATATATTTTAATTAACTTAACAGCTCCCAGCCACAGAAATCCGTCTTGTTTTCATTTGACGTGAGAGCAGTAAACGAAGAGCAAACAGAAAAATCACTAAATGAAAACACGGGTCGCGTGAAGACTACCCCCCCCCCCCCTCCCCCTATAACTCAGACTGCTCTGCGCATCAGAACGTAAAAAAAAAAAAAAAAAAAAAAAAAAAAAAACCTTTTCAAAAATAAGTTCATTTTGTAGTGCACAACTTTCTGAAGAGTCTGATACATAAAACATATATCTTCGAGGAAACGTAAGACACGTTATTTGGTCTTATGTGTGCAGTGCAGTGCCACGCCTCTTCAAACAACATTCTTATAGCGCACGTCACTGTATTTCGCTCTTGGAACTCAAACGTGTATATTTTGTAATGGATGCCATCAAACTATTTCAGGACAGTGAAATTGAAATGTTTTGTAGTGCCTATCCTGCTCACAGTCGGCCGATTTGACATTCTGCACAACCCCTCGCAATTAATACTGGATAGGATTATTTGTAACAAGGAGAACAAGAACTCTTCAGAAAAGCTGGACTCTTTATTGCCTGCTAGCTAATAACTTGCTCTTCTGTGTAACATAAAATTAAATATAGGATACCTAAAACCAGTAAAGACAAGAGACAGGCAAGACAGTACACATTTCTTCAGTACTTAGGTCCTAGCTATTTTTCTCTCTAATCTTGGTACAGCTTTACATGGCGTTCTTTCCTTTCTGTGAAAGAACTATTACCTTATCAAAGTTCGTCAAACGTTTTGCTTCATGAAAAATGTAAATGTCGTTGTCTAACACAGAAAAAGCATTTAATACAATTAGTACCCAAGACTGGTGTGGTTTCTCGATCTGATTATGTCTATTTTGTCACTGTGTTCCGGATAAAACAAAATAGGCCTTTCTAATATTGGAGCAATTGCAACACACACCAAATAAGCGACACTGTTTTGGCAATGATCATTTTTAGAATACGACAATAAATTCACGAAGTACAAATACGATATACCTATTTGGCCTACTACAAGCAAAAAGCTTTACGTTAGGAAATAGTTTCACATTTAATTCATGCACTCCAGTTTCTCATGCACGAGACCGAAAAGTAGTAGAACGAAATTTTTGTATAAATTTGGAATCGTCATATTCTTCCATAATTTGTGTGATGTCCCCGTTTCTTCTCCTTCCTCGTTCTAACAAACAGTCTTGTCATCACTAATTTTGTAACTATTCCTACCACAGTCAAAACTCATTCTCCGGTTAACTTTAGTAACCCTGCCACAATCACCGGTTTAGTTATCCAGCGATTATTCACCGGTTAGGCGTTATTACGAGTTTGTACAATGCGTTTCCTGCGCTACTTTCAGAATGGAACTTAAGCGGCTGCTAGCCGGGGACTGCAACTGGCCCTGTCTAGTGTAGCGATCTGGCCAAAAATTTTCTGTCCAAATTTCACTTTCTTGGATACACCGAGAAGATAATACGTAATCTTTCTTACCTGTTATTCCTGTTAGTCCTTTATTTCCACTCTGGTAGTCTGGATCTATGGATTTCGCTAGTGATTATAACAACACTGTACATTCGCAAACCGAATCAACCACATAAACAAGCAGCAGTTGGCATTCTCTGGTTCGGTTTTATTCCAGCTCAGCTCGTATAGCCCCGTGTCGTTTTGTCTGCAGTTGGTAGAGGCATCACGTATAATATGCACGCATTCAAAAATCAACTAATTCATTCTGAAATCAATTAGAATGTGTTCAAATACCAGCAGGGGTGCGTTTCAAAATCATATGAATCATCGATAGACCGACGTGCGCTGAATGCTAGGTGCTTTGTGAAACAAAGTTTTTTTCCTCAAGAATATGAACTTGCCCCCTCTCCCCGAAATTGCCACCCGGTTCAGATATCCCGGTTTGCCGCCACCCCCCACTAGATCTGGCCCTGCTGGGCACGCGTGAATCTGACAGCTTGGGCGCGCCAGTATAATTTTTCCGGGTACCATGTGGCTGGTTGCTGCTACTGCTACTTAACACAGCCAACAGCCACATTTCTGTAGCCAGAAGCGGGAGAAGGTACTAAAAAACATTTGGCACATTCTGCTGTTGGCAGACGCTTGTACGAGCACTGTTACTCCTTTGCAATTTAAGTTTTATTTTCGTTTTTTTCTCTCGTTCATGTTTTAATGCTGTAGTAGTATTCTGCAGTAGCGGGATGCAGTAATTTCCTTTAGTTAGAGTATCGGTTCTTACCAGTCAGAATTACAAATTCCCGGGTTTTTCCCGGTTTCCTCCAGGATGAAAAAATTCCCGGATTATTCCCGGATCTCCCGGTTGTCCCGGATCGTAGACACCCTGAAGTTATTTGACGTAAATCGAAAACTGAAGAACAATTGATTTTATTTCTGACAAGGAAACAATGTTTGCATTATTCCTTATTCATTTTCATAAGTCTCAGAGCAGAATATGTCATTAAATTTCGGTAACATTGGTGACACGCTAGTGAGATGCATTCCATGCGAAACAAAAAATTCGTCTTTCCTTGACAGATCAAATGTAGGTGTAGATGTAAATCAAAGAAGACTACCTTTACTGCCTCTATAAAACCGAGATTATTAAAAGGACAGCAGTTAGGGAAAGAAGAAGAACCACATTGAGAGTGACCTCCTTCAAGAAATCCAGATATTTGCTTAAGAGTACCTAAATATGAATTGGTTGATTCGGGTTTCAACCAGAGTGATCTCGAGTACTAGTCTGATAGTATAGTCACATAAAAGGTTTTTCGTGTTCATGTCAATCAGAGAGTACCATAAGGTAATAAGATGTTCTACATTTTATAGTTGAAAGTAGTGCAAATTCGAAAACTTTGCTACTTAGTGTGCTTCTTGAAAAAAGAATATCAAGTTTATGGTAGATAACAGCGCATAAAAATATACAGTTCAAAGTATGATTGTTTAAATAATCCATTGCTAAACGTATATGAAGAAAGTGTCGCAAATATCAGTCGCTTTTCTGTGTGTGACGATACGTCACGCACACCGCAGTCTGTGAGGCGTCCCACACACAGAGCGCGAACCAATGGGATGAGCGATCGTGTCGCCGCGCGCTAACAATATGCGGTGGCAATTAAAGTATACGACGTGCATTTGCCTGCAAATGTGCGGGGAAAGCGCCGGGTGGCAGAGTATATAAGGGGCGTGTGGCCCCAGAGTCAGCATCAGTCAACCAACCATCCAGTGTCGGAACACATAGGAAGTAAGCGACATCGCATCTCTATCGCAAGGATGGCCGTCAAGGTAAGCTAGTGTGTACTGGTTGCAGGCAGCTCCTACGTTAAGATTTGTCTATTGTTGTGGTAAACTTGCAAAAACACACCGAGGCAGCAGAAAAATTGTTGGTATCACAGCAGAAGGGAGAGGGAGAGCACACGAAAGGATGTGGTGGCGGACGCGAGTAGAAGAGGTGAAAGGGAAGGCGGTGAAGATATTCGCTAGATAGTTCAGCTTAAAAAGGTCGCCTTAACACTGTATGATACACTGCAGAGTGCATAAACGAATTGGGGACACGGTTCTTAAATGATGTGGGCTATATTGTTTTTAGATCATGCAGTTCACGTAAGCCTATGGCAAAGCGAGAGAAAAGCGAAAAGTTTGAGTTCGCTATACTCTGAACTTCAAACAACTATAGTCGAACTTGTTAGGTTTGACTTGGCCGTGAATATTAATTTGAGGACACAAATTACTGCGCAAACAAATTATTGTGTTAAACGTCAAAAATACATACTTCTGCAAAGCAGCTTAAAAATAGACCACAATTATCAGTGTCTAACGAAGAAATGAACCAAAAGCATGCTAGCAGACAACATTCCGTGATGTAGGCTAAAAACCAAGCAGAAATTATCGTAAGTGAAAGCCAACTATTTGTTAACAAACTATTTTCTATCTAAAAAAAAAACAAGGAAATTGTAAATATCTTTAATTACAGAACACTGACAAAGTTTTACTTCAATAAAGCGAAATGCGTCCGATGATAAAAACACGTATTTCCTTGTAGTGCTAACAACGAAACAAAAATACTCTCAGAAACAAATTATTGTGATTCATGGCAGCCATAGTGTCTGTTATTGTAAAACCGAGAACGTAAGAAATAGAAAAATACAGAGCATGTCTGTTATGTTTGCAATAGCATTTTTACTTCGCCAGTGTACGTTTCTATGGCACACCTTCGTCATCAGTGCTTCAATTCTTAAATAGCTTCATTGAGATGTCAACGCGCTAGAAACGTGTATTTGGGAATTTTTTAAATTTATTTTGTACACTATATCACAAAGAAGTATCTTCCACGCGTTGTTTACACTGTCATATAAGTGTTGCCGGGGCGCTATTTCCACATTCAAAATTATGTAGACCTATCGTGTCTACATTCGATAAATTGCTCGAGATGTACCACTGCCACAATTAAAATTACGCAAAGCTCGCGTGTACACATTCCATAAGTCGCTCGAGATGCATTAGAGTGTATTTATAAGCAAGGCTGTCACCATAGAGTCACTCCTCGACAGATATGAATTTTAGTTCCATCCCAGGCGGTCAATTAGATTCCAGAAAACTGTGGTAATATTTGTTGGAGAAATTGCAAATCAAGCACTTACGTTAAAACCGAGGTAAAAAACCTCATGTTTACTTCTGTCGGAATCGAAAGACTGAACCGGTTCTAGTTTATCTATCATTGTAAAAGGACTGTGTGCGTATGCTCGAGTCTATGAAAACTAATACCGATAAAACATCTTGTGACTTATTGGGTCCAATTTTTTTAACATTTGTAGTGTCACAGATTCACACTGCAATTGACTGTAAAAAATTCAAAATTATCTAAATTTGGAAGATTTTCGCTCTCTACTTAGACAAAAACGTACTTGTGTATAAGCTCTCTATTTACACTTGGGGTGTTACATCTTGTGAGTAGGCAGGCGATGTCCTGTGTCGAGTCACACGTATTTTAGTGACTTTATTAGAACTTTTTACCTCTACGTAGTGAGTGGCGATGCTGAACGACTGAAAAATCACCGTCTTCCTCTTTTAGTTTATTGTTGATGTTTACTTGTCTTCATCAAATCCTCTGCTGCTACTTCTATAAAGTCCATTACTTCAGAATTTTTTCCGCTGTTTTGACTAGTCCCTTCTTTATGCCAAATACTGTTGACAAGGGTAAAATTTAAACCGTGAAAAATCATTCGTAATATCCACTTTCTAAACCTTATAAAAGTTCTGCCAAGTTCTAGCAACCGATCCACAAGACCGACGCTGCCCGTTCAGTAATTACGTCGTTCGATAATTTTATGCTTCAATATTTTATCATATTTTCCATTTCCCTTGCCCAATCCGTCACATGACGGTTGTATTCTATATCTATACGGAAATCACCATAATATATTCACGCTCAATTCATTTAACGACATCGTCACCCACACTCTTAACATCTTCATTGTTTTTACTTGGATTCCTTTTAATTTTTCGCAGAAATAAGAGGGGTTTTCCCGAAGTGTTACATTCTTATTGTTACAGCTGAATATACTTTCTAAATTTTCTATGCTCCCATGACAGTATATGATGAAAAATAATTCCCAAAGAAAAATTTGTGGGATGTTGAAGATTAAACGATTACTGTCGTGTTCCCGGGTGCAGGAGGTTTCGTGTCTAGTGATTTCCCTCCCATTACGAGCTATGACTACTTCTCTACTGACTCAGAATGGGTAGATTTGGTGCGCAGTCAGCCAAATGCAGTAGTGTAACATTCGTGACTCCTATGATATCGTGGAGTTCCTCGATGAGAAGTTCAGATGTGGTGCAGCGCTTTTATTTAACTTTCATTACTTAATTGAAGGTCATTTAACGTAAAGGTAGGATTGTTTTAGCAAATATTAGCGAGTCTGAATTCTTTTCCTAATCTAAAATAGGATGGGATGATCGAGATCCCAATCAATCGTAAAGTTCGAATTTTTTCGATGTCCGAGGGTTCTCAATGTTTTTCTTAGGTTTTCATTCCTTTTTAGTGAGAACTGATCGGACTGTTGTAGGACTTCCTTGTTTTCAAACAAATATTCCAACAAGCTCCCAATGAGGAAAATCTGAGAGTAGTTTTACACTCCATCAGCCTGATGATCACCTGAAACTCCTCATAAAAATATGTAAATATGTAATATGTTACGTTCTCTGTGTCTAAAGGTAGAAAGAGCAGTTCGACATATACAGGAGCTGGACACAAATGAGGAAATACCAAACACACGACACATTACTATGCCGAATACGATGTGGGAAAGCCGTTGGCATCGAAAAGAGATTCCATTAGTGTCGGAATGGATAAATACAAGTCCTGTATGGCTTTAAAGGAATCTTATACCATTATTCCAGCAAAATATTGAAAATTTCTGGGAGCGATGATGGAAGTAGGTAGCAATCATGGATAGCAATCAAGCATCCTTCTCTCCAAGAGAGACCACAAGGCTCAGTAACACTCACATCTGGTGACTGTTGTGGCTAGGGGATATGCGGCAATTCATCCTTTTACTCACAAAACCATCCATGGACGACGTGAAATGTGTGAACAGGGGCTCTGAGTCTTCTAACACAGGATCGCCATTGGCGAACAAACACTGTAGCATGGGATTAACCTGATCAGCCAAAATGGTCGCATAATCCTTACTGTAGTGCGACATTCTGAGGTAACCATGGGGCACAAGGAATATCAGTATAAGGCTACCCAAACCATCACCGAATCCTTGCCATGTTTCATTCTTCAGACGTAAATTCTGGCAGAAGTTGAAAACAGTGTTAAACAACCTCATCCGGCTAATTTACTTTCTTCCACTGCACCATAGTCTAAGTTCAATGGCTTGGGCACCAAGTTTTCCTGCTACGGGCATTAGAACCACCGTTGAGTGGTTTTGGAATTCCAACTGGCCCTGCAATTCTCTACTTATGGAGAACCCTTTTATTTCGGTGCTGACAGGGTTCGCGAGTGCGATATTCAGTTTAGCACTGAATTTTGCAGCTGTCGAGCTCTCCTTTTTCGTCAGACTCTTCTTCAGTTACCGTGTGTCACAATCATTCAACACACATTTTCGTCAGCATTATGATTTAGAGGATTATGTTTTTCCTATTTCCTTGTTTGCGGCATAAATCTTTGATACGCTGCCTCTGGAAACACCAAACATTTCGTCTCCCTTGGTTCGGAAACACCCATCACACGAGCACCAACAATTTACCCACGTGCAAATTCACTTAGCTCCAACATAATGTATTTCCAGCTACACAAAAACACTATTTCGACCATGACTAATACTTACAACGCGTTGAGGGCATTGTACAGATGCCGTTCGTTGCCAAATACAGCAGCGCAAGCTACAAGCTTGACTAGCATCTTGCATTTATCCACGTTAAGAGGAAGGGCAAGAATGGTTGTAAATTTTTTAATCTGTTTAATGCAGATAGATTTCAGATGGTGTGTAGTTATCTTCAGCGCTATACGAATAAAAGATTTAATGAGAATCAGGCAATAAAATACAAATTAAAACCAGATCACAGTTACCTCAGTGTGTAAAACATAAATTTACATACCAATTATATTCAAGTCATGACGACTCATCGTAAATAAAATCCTATCTCGGATCTCATTAATATGGTGTTGCAGCATGCAGTTCCTCATGGACACACACCTGCATTTATGTTCAAGTATGCATTTCTCGCAGTGTCCCCATATTTTTGCCCAAACCCTGTGTATGAAGACCTAGTGCATGTTCAGGTATCTGTGTGTGTAACATAGTGCCGGCCGGCGTGACCGAGCGGTTCTAGGCGTTAAAGTCTGGAACCGCGCGACCGCTACGGTCGCAGGTTCGAATCCTGCCTATGGCATGGATGTGTGTGATGTCCTTTGGTTAGTTAGCTTTAAGTAGTTCTAAGTTATAGGGGACTGATGACCTCAGAAGTTAAGTCCCATAGTGCTCAGAGCCATTTGAACCTTTTTTTTTTTTTTTTTTTTTTTTTTTTGTAACTTAATACATAAATTCGATCACTTTCTCGATATGTGCGATGTAGATATTGCCATTGGCTGTCGCAGTGTGTGCAAGGTCATTTCGGCAGAAATACTTGGTTCCAAATCGACGAGTGCTTAGATCTTTGTGCTGTTACTCCAAAAGTTGTCACTGATCCCAGTTCTAGTGGTATTTCTTGCTGATATCGAACTGGAACTGAACGGCCTGTAGAAAATAAGTACCGTAATTTTATTAATTACTTTACTGGACTAACAGTTTAAGTACCTCATTGGCACCATCTCCAGGTCCCTGCACACGAAGCTAGATAATTCATCTAAACGTCCACGCTATTACAGGGATCGCTAATTTCAACTGGCTTCCGTAGATTTCTGAAACTACTCTGTAGACGTGGATTCTCCACACCTCTAATGATAAACTGTCGGCACAAGCCTTCAAAGACGAGGATGGAACTACAGGAAATGGATGAGGTGGCACAGTGGTACGCTACTGGTCTCCTATCTAGGAGGACAGCACCTCAGATGCCCATCAGGCCATCCATCCATCACTTGGCCGCAGGGAAACGATTCCTTTGAGAGGACACATGTGATTTTCCTCTCCACGATCCCCAGCCCGAGCTAGTGCTCCATCTCCAGTGACCACGTACCTCTCTAAGCGCTGAAACGAGCCGCAGTGGAGGCTAGCACCTTGACAAAGTGGTTCTCCACTTGCTGTGCCGCAGGTACTGCTGGTGTTGAGCGCGGCGCTGGTGGCGGCGGCGCATGCGCAGGCGGGCGCGCTCGTGCAGCCGGGCGCCATCACCTCGCAGCAGTCCAACATCCTGCGCTCGTTCGGCAACCTGGGCCAGACGGCCGCCTCGTCCAAGACGATCGAGACGCCGTACTCGAGCGTGCGCAAGGCGGACGTGCGGGTCAGCAACGACGCCATCGCGCTGCCCGGCGGCCTGCTGGCGCAGACGCGCACCGCCCCCGCCGCCGCCGTCCACGCCGGGCCGCCCACGCTGCTGGGAGTCGCCTACTCCGCCGCCCCCGCCGTCGCCCACATGACCTACACCAACGGCCTGGGCATCAGCTACGCCTACTAGGCCGGACCCTGACCGCCTCAGCAACACTCCACACCAGACAACCACCACGACGACGACGGACGATGACGTCACAGCGGCAGCGGCGGCGACGGCGGCGACGTAGCGCCGACCACGCCATCACACCCCTTAACTCCTTCACTCACACGGCGCACTGTACATACCTAATATTAAGTACAAATAAAATCTATTTATCTGCCTAACCCGCTTGTCTTTCTTATTCCACTATACTTCCAGCATATGAATACTGATAAGCACCTTTTTACCATTGCTGATGCAGTTTTTGGGCCAATAGTTTTTGTTGCCAAAGGTCAGAAAGCTACACTTCTTAATACGACTGAAATGCTTGGTCTAGCAGGACCGAGCGGATTGGGTTGTGTAAAGGGGCCAAAATGAGTTCCTGTCAGTTGCACTCAACATACAAACTTTATTTATCAACACACAATATTACAACAAGGATGCAAAACACTCAAAACTTTAATCGACCTCCTTTGATTAACTTTAGATCAGCTGCAGCCACATTCAAAATCCAAGACACAAGGCTTAAGCAAAACTGAAATACAAGGGTCTTCTGGAGGTTTCTCCCAAAAATATTTTCTAAATCTTCAATCTAATTGGCTGAAGGCCTTAGCAATTTAATTTTAATGGAACTAGGCTGGAGGTCGCATATTAAATAATACGAGGAGTTTCAATCAAAAGGCAGAAGGCCTTATCTTATTACATTCAATGCAAATACAATCTGATGACTTAAGGGCAAGAGAAGAAGATTAATTTAAGAGATATTAAATCTGGCTGAAGGTCGCTCACGATCAAATAATTTAACGGCTTATGCCCTAGAAGAAGAGTTTCAATTTCGAAAGGCAGAAGGCCACATCTGAAAAGTGTAGAATAACAATCTCATGCCTTAAGTGCAAGACAAGGACATTAATTTAAGAGATATTAATACTCGGCTGAAGGCCACATATCAACAAAATATGTTTAACGGCTTGAGACCTAGAAAGGGTTTCAATCTAAAAGGCAGAAGGCCTTATCTTAAAATCTCTCCAGTAAAATTCGCCTGAAGGCCCCATTTAAAAATATAACAATCTCATGCCTTAAGGGCAAGACAAGAGCGTTAATTTAAGAGATATTGATACTCGGCTGAAAGCCACACATCAACCAAATAACTAAAATGTAAACAGGGAAATTACTACATAACATACAAAGAACGGCGCTTAGAAGTTTCCAAGAGTCGGCCTGGGATTGTAACACTACTGCCCGTTTAGGTCAGACAAGCAGCCTGTCCAACGGTTTCTTAATCTGGAGGCAACCCAACCGACAGACAGCCGACCGACCAATAAACCAAATCAGTTCTGCTCCACGCAACCAGCAAAACGACCAATTTCAATACACGACACACAGAATATGGGCGCCCACAACGACCAACAACACCTCAGCTGTCGAACTACACACTGTGCTGGACAGGAACAACATGATGAGAAAAATACACAGCCTAAAATTATGTCAACGACCTGGGCAGGTAGCTGGAGCGTCAACGCTGGTGAACTTCTATAACGGGAAATAATTAAGTGAAGTTAAATTTCACAGGAAGACAGCTAGAGTCTTAGCCGACTTAAATACACAAACGTTGTTGCTCCCGGGAATGTCACAAAAGCGACAACCAGGATCTAACGAAGACATGTAAACAGTTGAGGCTCGATAGTAAGTTAAGTGGGGACTCAACTTTCATGTCCAATATCGGTGGGCGACGAACTTCGTAGCACTCATAAGCAGCACCTCAGACTCCAACCGCACATGCACACCGCCAGCGGCTCCAGCCTGACTTCGCGCGATGCTGCGCGCCACTGAACGACTGGGCTGCTGGTCCGTCCGCGACTGCTGCTCCGTCGCGACTGCACTGCTCGTGCGTCTCCCACTCACTGACTACCCGACACACGACGACCTGGAAATACTATCGGTCGCTCCTGAGATAGTACGACTGTGTGTTTATCGATACGCGCTGCTGCTGCTGCCACTGATGGGCAAGTAAGGCAGGAAGTTAGGGACGCGAGTAAATGGAATAAGAAAAGGAGGCTGCACTACCGTAAAAGAAGGTGACAAACAGTTAATGGGATGAACACAAGCCGTGAATGGCTCAACGACATTGGACGATTGTGAAGAATATTATTTCCGTATACTGTGCTGGAAAAAAAAGTACACTCTTTTAGATATTTCCAATATATTCAAGTTTTATTGTTACAACAGTGCATATGGAGTACATGAAATGATTACAATCGATAGCACAAGCTGTACTGAGGTACCAGGTATCGACCATGCTGAAACACCCATACTAGCAAGTGGCGCAGCCTCCACAGACAGCAATGCAGGCGCTGACGGATGACGCATCTGTCCTGGGATACGTTCTGCCACGCTCGCTCTAGCTGTTCACGTTCTGTAAGAGTCGTACGAGTCACTTGTCGTGCGATCATGTACCACACGTGCTCGATTGGAGGCAAGTCCGAAAATCGCACTGGCCAGGAAGGTCTTGCAGAGCTTCACGGGCAGTGAGCGGGCGAGCATTATCCAGTTGGAACAACACATCACTTGCAAGAACTCCAAAAGAACGGGTCTAACAACATTCTACACGTACCGAGCGCTGGTTAGGGTCCCCTACAGAAACACCAAACCTGAACGACAATTGTAGCTTATCCAGTGTGTCTTGGCCGAATGCTTTCTACGAGGTCAAAGGCGCATGCTCAGACGACCATCATTTTCATGGAGGCAGAGTCTGCTTTGATAGCTGAAGAACACGGCGCGCCATTCCATTTTCCAAGTGATCCTTTGACGTCATCACTCTAGCCGTGCACGTCGATGTCGCGGTGTGAGCGGAAGACAGGCAAGTGGTGTGTATGCTCGTAGTCCCACTGTTAATCGGTTCGCAACAGGTCGTGTTGACACGTCTGGGCTCACAAGTCCTCTTATCTGTTCTGTGGTAGCTGTACGGTCTGACACTAAGATGATCCTGGCGGGCGCCTGTGCTGCGTGGACGTCCAGAACCTTGTCTACTAGTGTCAGAATGTACACCTGGCCGCTGATACCAGCATGGTTGCATAACTGGCACATCACGTCCAACTTGTGTAGCAAGTCTCTGAAGCTGGCCGTTGTGGCCGAGCGGTTCTAGGCCCTTCAGTCCGGAACCGCGCTGCTGCTACGGTCGCAGGTTCGAATCCTGCCTCGGGCATGGATGTGTGTGATGTCTTTAGGTTAGTTCGGTTCAAGTAGTTTCTAAGTCTAGGGGACTGATGACCTCAGATGTTAAGTCCCATAGTGCTTAGAGCCATTTGAACCATTTTTTGAAGTCTCTGAAAAGACCATCTCGCCACTCGGAGGGCCACAGTTTGACACCTTACAAACTTGCTCAGTTGGCTGAAGGAAGCACGAGAGCGTCTCTGCCTGCTTGCTTCACACGTTTGCGTCACACTGAGCTTTCCGGCTGTGAGTATTCCGCGTTAAAGGGTAGACACAGATGACGCTCTGGTAGCTGTTCCACTACGCTATCTATTCGTGGAGGACGTTGAAACCATTGTCAATACATCTACTGTCCCACAGGTGGCCTAAGCTGTCATCATATCAAAATCGAAGACATCTTTCTTTTTCCAACAGTCTGTTTGCAGTATAGTTTTCACAATAGGGAGATCATGTCGTACCATACAAATCGGCACTAACAAAAAAATTAGCCATATTTGTCTTTCTTCAGTTTCGTAAGGACCCTGGAAGATACAAAGCAGTACATTACAGGACATTATCCTTACAATTTTCTTGTAACGTATATTTACTTACTGAAGACTGTCGCTTTTTTTTTAAAAAAAAAAGCTAGTAAATAGCAGCAGACATGGCCTTTTGCAGCAAGTCATCGTACATCAACTCAGCGAAGTAATGTTCTTCTCACTACACTTCCAGTCAAATTAGTGAATGCAGAGCATAGAAAACTTATATGGAATGTGATGTGTAGGTCTATGGCAGCATGTCATGACCTCACACAAATGCAGGATGCTTTTCGATCGGTACCACTGGAATTTGCAGTGGGATGATAGAGGCTACCACGAGTGGAGTGGTTAGAGTCATCTGGAACATTCTATAATAATTAGTACCGGAATACTTAAGTAAATAATTTTTACTTAATTTTCTCCTGATACTGCACTCCAGGAACATAACTAATAACAATTATCTTTCTTGAATACAAATGACTCATTAACAAACATTAACTGTATTATACAACAAGCAAGATGACACATTTCTGGTATTACGTGAGCGAACTAGAGGCTGTGAACCTAGCGAGCTGAAGGTTATTCTGACTTCCTCACGACCTGTAGCTGACTCAGCCGGTGCTATCTGCCAGTCTCTGTCCGTGCCATACGGCGGGGCTGCCAGCGCCAGCGAGTCCACAGAGGTTGCAAGTGCTGGACCGCTATCGATTATCGCAACCCCTAGCGTGGTGTCTAACGTTGACACCACAAAGTCCAATACGTACATTATTTAAGGTACCAAATAAGCCATTACAAATGAAGTTCAAGGGAGATGCACAGAAACGTAATAAAGTAACGTCAAAAACAATAAAATTATTTGCCAACACAGAAAAAACCAATTCCACTGTTGTTGCTATATCTGAGTCATAAATGGCAAAATCCTCAACACTTTCGCTTTTTAAGCAAAGGTAATTTACCTTTACAAAAATATTCGTGTATTAGGAAGTCGAGCGAAGTGTAAGAACGTGCGAATCATTAGATTGAATGCAGAATTATTACATGACGAGGCAAGCGCTCAAACGTCTCTGTCAGATGCGTTTCATACTATTTAACTTGTATTTCGTGCTGTCAAGCTCAATTATTTGTAATATAGTTTTGTAATTTTCAGAGCCCATTCAGTGGTGCACAATTACATTAAAGTATCAATTTTTCCAGTAAGGTTGGTCAGGATAGTGTTTTTTAACATCCCGTCGACAACGAGTTCATTAGAGACGGAGCACAAGCTCGAGTTAGGGAACGATGGGGAAGGAAATCGGCCGTGCCCTTTCAAAGGACCCATCCCGGCATTTGCCTGAAACGATTTAGGGACATCACGGAAAACATAAATCAGAATGGCTGGAGACGGGATTGAACCGTCGTCCTCCCGAATGCGAGTCCAGTGTGCTAACCACTGCGCCACCTCGCTTGGGTTTCCAGTAAGCATCCAATCCTATGTACATTACCTAGATTTTGTGCTCCCAAATTTCCTTTCTCTCTTTATCATCTGTATGAATGAGTGAGTGAGTGTGTATGTTGAATTAGTCTTATGTATGGTAGCAGTACAGCATCTGGATGTCTACTGTGGTAGCAACAGTGTAGCCAACGTAGCTTTCTCAGTCAAGGCAAAGAGATTTATAGCATTTTGGCAGTCATTCGACATTAGTTGGTGGCGTAAAGGACCCCTTTGGTCTCTTCCGGCTACCTTAGGAAAGCTCGTTGCAGGAAGAGCGTGCTCTGTACCTTGGATGGGTGATGATGATAGGCTTAAGAGCGACTTGGCGTTGCTGAGTGTTAATGTGTGATGGTGTGTAGCTATTCAGATGTACACGTTTGATCTACTAGTTCACTTTCAAGTTCGGTAATTGAATTCTTATGTTTTTCAGAGTGTGGTCGCGAGCATATTTTCTGTATTTAGTAAGATTTTCCGATGCTTGCTTCATGCAACCAGAACACTTAGTGTAGCAACTTCGTTACTCCAGTACAGATTAGAAATTCAGTTACCTGACTTTTCTGTTAATTGGAATGTATGTGCAAACTTTTCTCTTGTGTATGTGTTTTATTTCTTCTACTTTTCATTTCTGTTCAGTTTTAAGATACGTAGCTTTGTGTTGTGTACATAGTTCTGCATAGTCAGCGCGTACACAACTTTCCCACTAGAGCGCGCCCCGCTCAGCACAACAGTGCAGGAGCAGCGCTCATCCGTCTCCGCGCTACGAGATGGCGCTGCCTTAGAGACGGACCAAATTCTGCTTCCGCCGATCCGCGTATTAATATGTAACGCAGCCAATGAGATTGCTGCTAACATAGAACCTTTTCTCCTCGCAGGTCACACTCGTGCAGTGATACCTGAACGTGCGAGGTACTATAACGAGAGATGACGCTGCCTTAGAGACGGACCAAATTCTGCTTCCGCTGATCCGCGTATTAATATGTAACGCAGCCAATGAGATTGCTGCTAACACAGAACCTTTTCTCCTCACAGGTCACACTCGTGCAGTGATACCTGAATGTGCGAGGTACTATAATGAGTGTACAGACCTCCGATCAGTTAGTCTGCAGTAGTCTGTACAAGTCTGCATTTGCCTGCACCAGTCTGTACCAGTGTGCGTTAGTCTGCATTAGTCTGTACCAGTCTGCATTAGTCTGTGCCAGTCTATAGTCAAGTTTCAGTCTGTGCCTAATAAGACTACCATATTCCTGTACATAGCCATGAAGATAAATGATAGACACTTTGTCAAGTATCAGAGATATGTGAGAATAAGATTAACGTACCATGACCAAAGGAGCTTCAGATTGTCAATTGTAAACAGCATCCAGAATCAAGTTACGTAGTGTCTATGCTTTTTATTATTTTAATAAATGTGTGTAAAAGTTAATCAAGTTCTGTTTAAAGTTAGTCACCGTCAATCTGCTACTCTAAGCATGCAAGTGGCATTTCTATCATCTGACCTAACGGCAGAAGATAAACACTCCACGATAAGACCACAAGACATATTGCTGACACTCGCCTACTTCGTTAGAGCGACAAGTCAAATAATCTGATGGTGTGTGTACCGAAGGTCTTATAGTACGCAGACCACACTTTGTTCATGCCACATCACGGTAATTTCACCGTGTGTAATTTCACGACCATCTTGGATATTTTTTATTCTTAATTCTGCGTGATATTTTATTGCTATTTGTGTCCATTCGGTTTACATTTGTGTTAACTTTAAGTTTTCACGACTCTTAGTAATTTTGTTTTTTTCATGAATATTCAACGACATTTGTGGGTGTTTCACGCCACCGTAACTCAGTTCCACGTACAAGGTGATGCAGATACATTTCTTTGTCGAAAACTGATCCATAGTATTCGTATTCACATTAATTCAGACGTAACGAGAGGGATGAACCTCTGAGCCTCTGGATTACTGTGATGGGCAAAATTCTTTTTATCCCTATGAATCGTGTATGTTTTTGTGAACTTTTCCCACGCATGCCGAAGATTTCCTTTTCATTTATCACCACAATGTACCACAGCACTCAATATAATAATAAGTGAGCTAATAAATCACGTTACAAGCAACGACAGATCATAATTTAGAACTATCTTGTCAATTTTAAATGTGACGTTGTATTGCAATAAACTATGTTAAACTATGATGGCTGTTTCTCGGACAAGCCCATCCACTTTTGCAAGATTGTTAGTAATACATCCCATATGGCGTTTCTGAAGCGCAAAAGGCAGGCCTCATATTTGTAGACTTTGTCTGATCATCTTACTCTTTTTGTTGAGGCTTAAGCTCCTGCTTGCTCTGAATTACTTGATTTAACTGTTATACTTAGATTGTTTCCATACTTTCATTTCACATATTCACTTGAATCTTTTTATTAACATTATAGATTGTTCCCATAAGTTCATTCCACATATTCACTTGAATCTTTTTATTAACATTAACACGCTAGGTGGGCTGGATCGGAGATTTTCTACCCCCCCCCCCCTCCCCTCCCCATGAACCATGGACCTTGTCGTTGGTGGGGAAGCTTGCGTGCCTCAGCGATACAGATAGCCGTACCGTAGGTGCAACCACAGCGGAGTGGTATCTGGGTATCTGTTGAGAGGCCAGACAAACATGTGGTTCCTGAAGAGGGGCAGCAGCCTTTTCAATAGTTGCAGGGGCAACAGTCTGGATGATTGACTGATCTGGCCTTGTAACACTAACTAAAACGGCCATGCTGTGCTGGTACTGCGAACAGCTGAAAACAAGGGGAAACTACAGCTGTAATTTTTCCCGAGCGCATGCAGCTTTACTGTATGGTTAAATGATGATGGCGTCCTCTTGGGTAAAATATTCTGGAGGTAAAATAGTCCCCCATTCGGATCTCCGGGCGGGGACTACTCAAGAGGACGTCGTTATCAGGAGAAAGAAAACTGGCGTTCTACGGATCAGAGCGTGGAATGCCAGATCCCTTAATCGGGCAGGTAGGTTAGAAAATTTAAAAAGGGAAATGGTTAAGTTAAAGTTAGATATAGTGGGAATTAGTGAAGTTCGGTGGCAGGAGGAACAAGACTTTTGGTCAGACGAATACAGGGTTATAAATACAAAATCAAATAGGGATAATGCAGGAGTAGGTTTAATAATGCATAAAAAATAGGAGTCCAGGTAAGTTACTACAAACAGCATATTGAACGCATTATTGTGGCGAAGATAGACACGAAGCCCACGCCTACTACAGTAGTACAAGTTTATATGCCAACAAGCTCTGCAGATGCCGAAGAAATTGAAGAAATGTATGATGAAATAAAAGAAATTATTCAGATAGTGAAGGGAGACGAAAGTTTAATAGTCATGGGTGACTGGAATTCGGCAGTAGGAAAAGGGAGAGAAGGAAGCGTAGTAGGTGAATATGGATTGGGGATAAGAAATGAAAGAGGGAGCCGCCTGGTAGAATTTTGCACAGAGCACAATTTAAGCATAGCTAACACTTGGATCAAGAATCATAAAAGAAGGTTGTATACGTGGAAGAAGCCTGGAGATACTGACAGGTTTCAGATAGATTATATAATGGTAAGACAGAGATTTAGGAACCAGGTTTTAAATTGTAAGACATTTCCAGGGGTAGATGTGGACTCTGACCACAATCTATTGGTTATGAACTGTGGATTAAAACTGAAGAAACTGCAAAAAGGTGGGAATTTAAGGAGATGGGACCTGGATAAACTGAAAGAACCAGAGGTTGTAGAGAGCTTCAGGGAGAGCATTAGGGAACGATTGACAGGAATGTGGGAAATAAATACGGTAGAAGAAGAATGGGTAACTTTGAGGGATGTAGTAGTGAAGGCAGCAGAGGATCAAGTAGGTAAAAAGACAAGGGCTAGTAGAAATCCTTGGGTAAAAGAAGAAATATTGAATTTAATTGATGAAATGAGAAAATATAAAAATGCAGTAAATGAATCAGGCAAAAAGGAATACAAATAACTCAAAAATGAGATCGACAGAAAGTGCAAAAGGGCTAAGCAGGGATGGCAAGAGAACAAATGTAAGGATGTAGAGGCTTATCTCACTAGGGGTAAGATAGATACTGCCTACAGGAAAATTAAAGAGACCTTTGGAAAAAAGAGAACCACTTCTATGAATATCAAGAGCTCAGATGGAAACCCAGTTCTAAGCAAAGAAGGGAAAGCAGAAAGGTGGAAGGAGTATATAGAGGGTCTATACAAGGGTGATGTACTTGAGGACAATATTATGGAAATGGAAGAGGAGGTAGATGAAGATGAAATGGGAGATATGATACTGCGTGGTTTGACAGAGCACTGAAAGACCCGATTCCAAACAAGGCCCCGGAGGTAGACAACATTCCATTAGAACTACTGACAGCCTTGGGAGAGCCGGTCCTGACAAAACTCTACCATCTGGTGAGCAAGATGTATGAAACAGGCGAAATACCCTCAGACTTCAAGAAGAATATAATAATTCCAATCTCAAAGAAAGCAGGTGTTGACAGATGTGAAAATTACCGAACTATCAGTTTAATAAGTCACGGCTGCAAAATACTAACGCGAATTCTTTACAGACGAATGGAAAAACTATGTAAGTAGGCTGTTTAGGTTTTTTATTGGTAACGCCACCTCTGTATGAAAATCACTGGCTGTGCTGTGTGCAGTCTGTGGGTAGTTTGCATTGTTGTCTGCCATTGTAGTGTTGGGCAGCGGCAGCTGGATGTGAACAGCGCGTAGCGTTGCGCCGTTGGAGGTGAGCCGCCAGCAGTGGTGGATGTGGGGAGAGAGATGGCGGAGTTTTGAAATTTGTCATGAACTGCTATATTTATATATGATGATATCAAGGTAAATACATTATTGTTTGTTCTCTATTAATATCTTTCATTTGCTAACTATCCCTATCAGTAGTTAGTGCCTTCCATAGTTTGAATCTTTTATTTAGCTGGCAGTAGGGCGCTCGCTGTATTGCAGTAGCTTGAGCAGCGAAGATTTTTGTGAGGTAAGTGATTTGTGAAAGGTATAGTTTAATGTTAGTCAGGGCCATTCTTTTGTAGGGAATTTTGAAAGTCAGATTGCGTTGCGTTAACAAAATATTGTGTGTCAGTTTAAGCACAGTCATGTATAATTGTTCAAAGGGGACGTTTCAACTAGTAGAAGCCGACCTCGGGGAAGATCAGTTTGGATTCCGTAGAAATATCGGAACACGTGAGGCAATACTGACCCTACGACTTACCTTAGAAGCTAGATTAAGGAAAGGCAAACCTACGTTTCTCGCATTTGTAGAGTTAGGGAAAGCTTTTGGCAATGTTGACTGGAATACTCTCTTTCAAATTCTGAAGGTAGCAGGGGCAAAATACAGGGATCGAAAGGTTATTTACAATTTGTACAGGAACCAGGTGGCGGTTATAAGAGTCGAGGGACATGAAAGGGAAGCAGTGGTTGGGAAGGGAGTGAGACAGGGTTTTAGCCTCTCCCCGATGTTATTCACTCTGTATATTGAGCAAGCAGTAAACGAAACAAAAGAAAAATTCGGAGTAGCTATTAAAATCCAGGGAGAAGAAATAAAAACTTTGAGGTTCGCCGATGACATTGTAATTCTGTCAGAGACAGCAAAGGACTTGGAAGAGCAGTTGAACGGAATGGATAGTGTCTTGAAAGGAGGATATAAGATGAACATCAACAAAAGCAAAACGAGGATAATGGAATGTAGTCGAATTAAGTCGGGTGATGCTGAGGGAATTAGATTAGGAAATGACACAAAGTAGTAAAGGAGTTTTGCTATTTGGGGAGCAAAATAACTGATGATGGTCGAAGTAGAGAGGATATAAAATGCAGACTGGCAATGGAAAGGAAAGCGTTTCTGAAGAAGAGAAATTTGTTAACATCGAGTATAGGTTTAAGTGTCAGGAAGTCGTTTTTGAAAGTATTTGTATGGAGTGTAGCCATATATGGAAGTGAAACGTATACGATGAGTAGTTTGAACAAGAAGAGAATAGAAGCTTTCTAAATGTGGTGCTACAGAAGAATGCTGAAGATTAGATGGGTAGATCACATAACTAATGAGGAGGTATTGAATACGATTGGGGAGAAGTTTGTGGCGCAACTTGACAAGAAGAAGGACCGGTTGGTAGGACATGTTCTGAGGCATCAAGGGATCACCAATTTAGTACTGGAGGGTAGCGATGAGGGTAAAAATCGTAGAGGGAGACCAAGAGATTAATACACTAAGCAGATTCAGAAGGATGTAGGTTGCAGTAGGTACTGGGGGTTGCAGAAGCTTGCACAGGACAGAGTAGCATGGAGAGCTGCAGCAAACCAGTCTCAGGACTTAAGACCACAACAACAACAACAACACGTTAGTTATACTTACCAGCTCAGAGAAAATTCAATTCTTATATTAAATTTTTCCAGTTTTCATTAAACTGGGTGGCGACCTAGAAAAAATTTGTGATACTCTAAACTTACAGTGGGGTGCAGAGTTTCACATTGGCTAACTTCCCCCTGTTTCCGTTAGCAAATCACTCTCCAGATAATCATTCACCTATTAGCGCCTACCATAATAAGAACAGACAGCAACAGAAATAAATATTTCTCATACATGAAATACGTGTTTATATTCTCTTTCTCTTAGCTGCAATTGTAAACATATTAGAAAGTATTTCTTCATGAAGTTGTAACTTGTGTCACTGAATCAGTGACATTCGATCGTTTTTGTATTTATATAACGGTCATTCACGTCTCTTGATAATTTTGTAATTCTTGGAACGCAAAAACACAATAACTACTTCGTTGATTAAGTAGTAAACTAGTTGAAAACAAAACAATCTTACGTCCGCTTTCTCACCGTGTAAGCGTATTGTCATATCGCTGGCTTAGTTGTGGAGTATCTTTGCGGTCAGCCGCGTCTGCAGTGAGTCGAGCACGGCACACGAAACTGTTATGTTGTGTGGTGTGTAGCTATGCATCTAGAGGCATTGTTAGTATGGAAGTTGAAGTGTTGCTACAAGAGCTATTATAGTAAAGTGATGAAATATGGAAATGGTTCAGAGGAAAGTGCGTCAAGAAGTAATTTAAAAATATGCAGTGCTGCTGGTAACGTATTTGTGTATCTTCTCGTTGCGTGTCGTACTGTACTGTATCAGTCATCCGCGCCGTGTTCGGTCTCCAGGAATGAACTAATGTGACTCAGTAATACTATTTACCACAAAAGAGAATATTTAAGTGCCAGTGTCTTGTAGCGAACGTGAGGACGTGCGTTCGATCATCGCGTTCCGCATCATCAACAATCAGCCGCGCCGCGACGGTTAGACACAAGCTCGTACAAGTGAGAACTGAGAACTGAAAACTTTACGAACAGTGTTATATCATCACTACTGACAAGGAGGACTATTACCAGATATCTGTATGTGTGACGAGCTTAAAAACTTTCGTTCGATCATTCGGCTTCCGCATCATCAACAATCACCCGCGTCGTGTCGATTACGCGTACGCTCATCTAAATGATATTTTGTGGACTGTTGAATCATCCATTAATTGGGATAACACTTCTGAATTAGAATAATCGTCTCAGAATATAGTTGTTCATACCAGACGTCGAACAGTGTTGTGTTTTAACGTTGAGTGGCTCCCCTTATTCGCTTGCATACTTCGATAAATAATTTCAAGCAAGCCAGCAGCAGTGTGGAGCAGAACAGTACGACCGCCGCGGAATTACCAGGTACGTGGCGTGGACGGGGCGCACGGTCACGAAACGTGAAGTCAGTACAAGGTACCCCCACCCATTCGTACTCCCGGGCGTGTTACAACCGCTAGGGTGCTAGTGTCGTTGCAACCGTCAGACGAAAACAACTATTTTCAGAGAGAGTGTTGCGACTGGATATATCAGACTGCGATATTAATAAGAAAAAAGGACATTGCAGGACACACCACAATTACCGAGGTATTAGTCTTTTGAACACTGAATACAAGATGTAAACGAAACTAATAGGTAATAGATACACTACAGATACAGCAGAAAAGTATCTTACAGTAGAAGGGAATGGGTTTCGTATGGAAATATCTTGCATAAATGGTGTTATTCCAGATGGCCAAATTACTTAAAAACACAGACAACACAGTCATCGCATTGTCTTTATCAACTATGAGAAAGCCCTTCGTAAAGTACACACACTTAAAATAATGGGAAATTTAAAAAAATAATAGTATGCCTCAGTGCCTAACAATTATAATTCAAAATATGTGCGTTCACAACAAAATCAAAGTCAAAAAGGAAGTCCGTTTGCAAAATCCATCTCTCGAGGGGTGACACAAGGTTGTCCTTGTAACACACATTATTCAATCTGTCTATAGATAATATTATAAGGACACGGCAGAGCAAAGTAGCACAACATTATAAGCTTAATAACAACGTTATAAACACACTCCTGCTTCGAGATGACCAAACAATCTTAGACGACGTAAGATAAATTACAGAGAGCAATTTGATACCAGCACAAGGTAACAAAATAATAGCATTCCATGGTAAGAAGCGTCTAAGAGCAAAAATAATCGTTGAAAGTGGACCGCTTCAATAAATAAATGCTTTTAAATGCACTGAATGTGAGATCTTACATGTTACAATCAATGAAAAAATTTCAGCAGTTAGTAGGTACCATAAATCGCACTTGACTCAGAAGGTCGAAAAGAGACAGCACTAAAATTTTATAGCGTTATTGCAGTACCAGGTCTAATGTACGGGTCAGAGACTTGGACTCTAACTGCCAGTCAACGAAGGAGGATTGAAGGAGCGGAGATGACTCTCTAAAACCACTAGCTCTTTACGGATTTATAGATGATAAAAAGAACAGTCAAATTATAAATTAACTAGGCGTCAAAACATACTTCATAAGATGGAGGAGTAGAGAAATAAACGGCATGAACATATTCAAAGGCCGGTAGATGAACAAATATCTATAATAATACACGAACATACACCTCAAGGGAAAATAAAAGAATCAGTTGCAGTCTACTTGAAATTTGAACATGCAGTGATGATTAAACCAAAACTGTATGTGATGATGATGATTACTAGAAAAGTACCACATCTGCTTTGATAATTTATTATGTCACGACTGGTTTCGTTCGAAACAATATCATCATATTACCTGCGGTTGAACAAAAAATTGTGATACTCGCTAGAGTTCCTTACTCGTACAACTGATATGCAAACTCAGACTACCAACAGTCTTCATAAGAGATACCCACAGACTTGTGCCAATAGTATGACTTGGGAATTCTAGTTATCTTACGTAATGTTAGAGGCAAATTCTGGAACATGTTGATCGTAATATAAACACTGCGTCGACCTCCTAGCGGAAGCACGGCGATTAGTGAGTAAGTGGTTGCGGTTTATCGACTGTGGGCTGCATAATGCTTACAAATAAAATCAATAGATTTAATTCCAGAAATGACATTCAAGTGTAAAAAGTACCACTCAGTTGTTCAAACAATTTAGAAGAAAGCATACAAAGAAAAGCAGATCGAAACCATTATACACAATGAACTGGAACAAATATATGTGGGGACGTAGAACCACTAGCTCTAACCCCCAATAATATCGCTGTCCTACTGCAGCAAGAACAACTGTTATCTTTGCCAGAAAAGTTCTCTGTAGTACGCGCTCTATGCTACATGCATTGTGTATACGCAGCGAGAATAAAAAAATAAAAGTGCCGGGAGTGCGAGTGATTATTTACCGTCGTAATTACCATGTCCGCTCTCCACTACCTACTTGTCAGTTCTTACAGAACGTTGTACCTTATTACACACAGTAAATGACTGATGATACAAAACGACTGTCAAGTAATTACACAGAGTCACTCAAACGTCTGTTAACATTTCGAAATTCAATACTTGCGACTCGCATGTTCTTTAACGGCAATATGTAACAAATTTTTCCACAAGTAATCAATAAAAATATCATTCCCCTCTTTCCACCCATTGCTCAGCAACAATTTGAAATTAACAACTTTCCTCACTTATATTTGAAATGAAATTTGTAACTACATTATAATTTCATAGTCGGGAAGAAACTGATACATTTCGGCCACAGTCGTAACTACTAGCAGCTGGCTACTGGAGCAGGGCACATCTGTCATGCGGTTGCAATGATTCGTTGCCCTGTACCGTCACATAACATGGGCGCGGTATGAAGCGCTATGCCACAGAAGGTGGTAAGTCAATGTTAGTCAAGGATGCTTTTAAGAGGACAAAGACGCCCTTAACAATAACTCATTGAGTTTGAAGTAGATCGTGTTTTTTGTTTGTCGAGGAAGAGCCAGCACTTCCTAAACTGATGAGACAATGAACATTTTCATGACCGGAAAGAAAAGATTTTTTAGGACCACGACCTTATACCCCGAAAGATTTACCAGCAGCCATTTCCTAAGCTATTCTGGCAGTGTGGTAGCAAGACCTTTGTGACTGGTACGGGGTTTCATAGCATAGTAGAATGATGGCGGATTAGTATTGATCATTTTGGTGCAAATAACTTCCTCTTGCGTGTCGGTAGGGTCTGGGTTGGAAAAAAAAGTTCGAGAGAACAATGCGAATGCTGATAGAAGCGTCTGAAACTTTGTGCAACCGCTGTAACGAATGTACTCCAACGAAACTGGAAGACACTGGATGTTGACAGTATGTTCAAATTTTATCAGATTTGTCTGTAATTCATTTATTGGTGCAACAACTCCCCAAGACTGTCATTTTCTTAGCCCTTTCGTCCTCAGAATTCGTCTTCCGGTGTGCAACGGCGTAATAGCTGTTCTGCAGGCAAGGCCAGGTACTTTTGACAGGTAGAGAAGGTGCATTCGGTCTTCGAAAAAGTTATGTCTGCTATTAACTACATCCATGACCACCTGTTAGACTACCGCTTCCTGATAAAGGCAGTTTACGTGTGATACATTGTTGGTTAGGGTTTGGACCACCGTTACTTTCTCTCGTAGCAAATTGATGTGTTTTGTTTTGTCTGACACTAAAAAGGTAATCGATCAAATTAACGCAGAATTTGAAAGGGAATAGTTTACAAGCTTTTCACCCGTACTCAGGAAACACAAATGTCCCACTCATTATAGCTTCATTTATATAGCAACAAAATTCGGAAACAATTGTGTGCTTTGATTCAAAAAAAGGACTAGCGGAACAAAACATGGTTTGTCTGCTATTCGTCCTTAAATATTGAACCACGAAACGATAGCAGTAAACATTAACATAAATTCAGTATCGGATTGACGAGGCATCGCACTGTAACGAAGAATTAGGATACCAGAAACATATTCAATAGACAGTCAACTGTCTACTTCAAAGCATCGAAACTGCTGGTTTCTGGTGGTTGAGACCCGCCACTATTTCTTCATTCGGTGATTTACCCTGGCCACGTTATTGAGTAAGGACTCTCATCCACATCGAGCTTGACATAGTTATTTTTATAGCGGAGACACACAAACACAAACACACACACACACACACACACACACACACTTCTGCTTAATATCTAATGGCAATTTGATACAAGGTGCTTGAAAAAAAAGTCACATCTCGTTACAGCTGTCTGTAATACAACAAGGTCCTGTAAATGTATACAAAACACACAATTTGATCCGATGTATCTGGATATCAATTAATGGACATCAACATAATGTGTGTCCGCTGTCGGTCGGTACATGAGATCTGTCTGCTCTTGTCTAACTGTGGTTGCTCCTTCGGGTTTTCGCTTCAAAATCACATCACCAATTGTCGACTTGGACAGAGAAGAAGAGTTCAAATGTGTCTGATGGATCTGTTAGCCAGATGTCGTCCAATGATTACTGCATGTATGGGATCACTGAATTCTCCTGACTAACCAATTCTTCTGTTACTACTTCTCTGCTGACAACACAATTCTCTCCGCCTCCTTTTACTTTGGTGGGTCAGCCCCTAGCGACAGCTAGTAGTAAGTTCCGCATTACATGGCAGGGTCCAGATACGTTTGCTCCGATAATGTATTTGAGTTCGTTAACAGAATGTCTTCAAATAATTTGCAGTATATGGAACGAAAGGGTTAACACAGGCGAACAGATATCTTTTAGCTCCACATTCCTCTCTGGCGGCGGAAATATCAGACAATGGTAGCATGTCCCGCAGCATTTCATACTGACCAAAGCTGGTTGTAAGGCAGAAGCGCTCATGTCTAGAGCTTTCCATACAGGGCTATGCTAGACTATAGCCTGTGGCTCTGGTATATCTTCAGAGAGATCGGGGGGTAAATTTATGCATCACAGTAGCTGACAGCATACGTGATTTATTACTGATTATGTTGACTGATTTTTGCTTTGTCGACGTAATCCTTATCGAGTACAAGTGCATCAGTACAACGCTTTGCAAACTAATTCTCACTTCAAGAACACTATCATACTTCTAGAATGAAATTTTCACTCTACAGTGGAGTGTGCACTGATATGAAACTTCCTGGCAGATTAAAACTGTGTGCTGGACCGAGACTCGAACTCGGGACCCTTGCCTTTCGCGGGCAAGTGCTCTACCAACTAAGCTACCCAAGCACGACTCAAGCCCCGTCGTCACAGCTTTATTTCCGCCAAGGCAAAGGTCCCGAGTTCGAGTTTCGGTCCGGCACACAGTTTTAATCTGCCAGGAAGTTTCATATCAGCGCACACTCCGCCGTAGAGTGAAAATTTCATTCTAGAAACATCCCCCAGGCTGTGGCTAAGCCATGTCTCCGCAATATCCTTTCTTCCAGGAGTGCTAGTTCTGCAAGGTTCGCAGGAGAGCTTCTGTGAAGTTCGGCAGGTAGGAGACGAGGTACTGGCGGAAGTACAGCTGTGAGGAGGTGGCGTGAGTCGTGCTTGGGTAGCTCAGTTGGTAGAGCACTTGCCCGCGAAAGGCAAAGGTCCCGAGTTCGAGTCTCGGTCCGGCACACAGTTTTAATCTGCCAGGAAGTTTCACTATCATACGTCATTGTATCTGCCTTTATGTATTGGTCTTACTGTGACAATAATGAGCAGACAAGCAATTTGTTCTGCGTAGTCTATGTATTTCTTACATAGTGCAAGTGCGCCAGTTCAAGCTTTATAAATTTATTCTATGTTTGAAAACGAATAATATACATCATTATATATATATCAGTAGTATGAAAAGGATAGATTGCTACTGACAATATAGTGGACATGTTTAGTCGCAGACAGGCAGAACAGCCGGTCGTGGTGGTCGAGCGGTTCTAGGCGCTTCAGTCTAGAACCGCGCGACCGCTACGGCCGCAGGTTTTGAATCCTGCCTCGGGCATGGATGTGTGTGATGTCCTTAGGTTAGTTAGGTTTAAGTAGTTCTAAGTTCTAGGGGACTGATGACCTCAGATGTTAAGTCCCATAGTGCTCAGAGCCATGTGAACAGGCAGAACAAACAGATCACTTCCAGACAGAAGGCCTTCTGAAATAGACAACATACACACATACATTCACACAAACATAGCTCATACATAGATGATCACTGTTTCTGGCTGCCTGTGTCAGGTCTGTGTGTAAGCTGTTTTTGTGTGAATGTGTGTGTGTGTGTGTGTGTGTGTGTGTGTGTGTACTGTTTACTTTAGAAATGGAAAATTCCAGATGGAATAATGACAATATTACGAAAAGGATAGATTGTTACCATATAACGGAGATGTTGAGTCTTTCGCGCTCCACTATTTTTTCTGTACACTGGTTTACTTTGGTTAATTGTGTGTTGCGAACAAATGAGATTAATTATTGTTTTACTGGAGCTGGCTTCTTATTAAATGAACAGTTTCGTTACTGTAACTCAATAGAATGCACAACATATCCATCTCTGCTACAACTATCGTAAAAATGTTCTGAAATTATTTCTGTTATCAAAAATAATGAAGTTACCGTATGCAATACTTAAGGAACCTCAAACCTTGCAGTGGATTTTTCATCAACATTAATTATTAATCAGTGCCACGGCTAACATTAGAGCATGAGACTATCGTTGTTAAGCAGAAAATGATTTTTCTATAACTTTTACCAGACCATAATTTTTTTCATACTGCAGCAAGATTTCCTTTTGAAACATGAAAGTATTTTAACTTTGACACTGTTTAAAGTTTACAATATTAGCAGTCCACGTCAGCCTGTAAAACTCAACGTAAAATCTGCTGCTTTTTACTCCGATCTCGAGCTGCTGTAAGAAATAATTTTAAATTCACTTTTTTACCTGACCGCTTACTGCGGTATGATTGCCCTTATTATCAGATTTGAATCTGCGGCGGCGACAGCTCTTTCTGGCGTGTCGCAGCTCTGCGTCACGAACACCACTTAAAAAGCTGAAACAGTCTTAAATAAATGGGTAAAATGCGAGGTAAGCTTTCTAATAATAACATACGAATTCTCATTAAATTACTATATTTAAAACTTGAATAATAACAAGTTCACACACCTTTCCTTATAATCATCGCCTAATGGCGTCCAGCTTACAATCTTGATAAATGAAAGCTACATATGCGTTAAACATAGTGTCACAGGTTCCTCCTCTCTACATGACTCCAAGAAGGCAACAACGACAATATTATTCTTACAATACTATTTATACAATGGCTGATTGTCGTGAAATCTTTGAGTTTCTCTTTATTAATTCTTTTCTGTGGCGGTGTCAGAACTCGCCGACACGGATATTATTTCACAAATCCACTACTTAATCCTTTATAAATACAAAATATAACATAATTGTCTCTATTCTACTACTATTCAGAGTTCACAGACGTAATAAAATTGTAATTGCTTAGTTATAAAGCATGTTTTACGAGGAAGCGTTATAAGTCGCAGACAGGCACAACAAAAGACTACTGAATGCACAAGCTTTCGGCCACAAGACAACATACATACACACATACACATGACACTGTCGCTGGCTGCCTGCGACAGAGACAGTGGCCATGTGAATGTGAGCGTGTATGTTGTCTATTTCAGAAGCAAGTCTTGCACTATGTGATCAAAAGTATCCGGACACCCCCAAAAACGTACATTTTTCATATTATGTGCATTGTGATGCCACATACTGCCAGGTACTCCATATCAGCGACCTCAGTAGTCATTAGACATCGTGAAAGAACAGTATGGTGCGCTCCGCGGAACTCACGGACTTTGAACGTGGTCAGGTGATTGGGTGTCACTTGTGTCATACGTCTGTACGCGAGATTTACACACTCCTTAAACATCCCTAGGTCCACTGTTTCCGGTGTGGTAGTGAAGTGGAAACGTGAAGGGACACATTCGGCACAAAAGCGTACAGGCCGACCTCGTCTCTTGACTGACAGAGACCGCCGACGGTTTAAGAGGGTCGTAATGTGCAATAGGCAGACAACTATCCAGACCATCACAGAGGAATTCCAAACTGCATCAGGGTCCACTGCAAGTACTACGACAGTTTGGCGGGAGGTGAGAAAAATTGGATTTCATGGTAGAGCGGCTGCTCATAAACCACACATCACGCCGCTACATGCCAAACGACGCCTTGCTTGGCGTAAGGAACGTAAACATTGGACGATTGAACAGTGAAAAACGTTGTGTGGAGTGACGAACCACTGTACAAAATGCGGCGATCCGATGGCAGGGTGTGGGTATGGCGAATGGCCGGTGAACGTCATATGCCAGCGTGTTTAGCGCCAACAGTAAAATTCGGAGCCTGTGGTTCTTCATGGAAGGGACTTGCACCCCTTGTTGTTTTGCGTGGCACTATCACAGCACAGGCCTACATTGTTTTAAGCACCTTCTTGCTTCCCACTGTTGAACAGCAATTCGTGGATGGCGATTGCATCTTTCAACACGATCGACGGCTGCTTCTAATGCACGGCCTGTGGCGGAGTAATTACACGACAATAACATCCCTGTAATGGCCTGGCCTGCACAAAGTCCTGACCTGAATCCTACAGAGCACTTTTGGGATGTTTTGGAACACCGAATTCGTGCCAAGCCTCACCGACTGACATCAATACCTCTCCTCAGTGCAGAGTGAAGAAAGGGCTGCCATTCCGCAAGAAACCTTCCAGCACCTGATTGAACGTATGCTTGCGAGAGTGGAAGCTGTCATCATGGCTAAGGGTGGGCCAACACCATATTGAATCTAAGCAATACCGATGGAGGGCGCCACGAACTCGTGAGTCATTTTCAGCCAGGTGTCCGGTTACTTTTGATCACATAGTGTATGGCCCAAATCTCACGTGTTTAGTAGTCTTTTTGTTGCGCTTATCTGCGACTCAGGATGTCCGCTATATGGTGTGTAGCAACCCTTTTCATAATATTTTAATTATTTCATCCTGTGTTTTACATTATTTCATTATACCTATTATTATTTATAGGTATTATTGTGGTAACAACGAACAAATTGTAATTAACAGTGGAAAATCTATGATGGACTAATGACAACATTATGAAGAGGGTACATTGCTACTCACCATACAGCGGAGATGCTGAGTCGCAAACAGGCGCAACAAAAACAGGTAATAAACACGTAAGCTTTCCATCAGAAGGTCTATTTCTAAAACATCATCACACACACACACACACATTCGCGCAAACGCAGTAGATGTTGAGTCGCAGACAGGCACAACAAAAAGACTAATAAACACGCAAGCTATCGGGCAGAAGACAACGCACACACACACACACACACACACACACACTTGTTGCTTAGAACTGCTTCCACCTTTTGCTACTGGACTTCTTTCATTTATAGTTATTAGCATAATTTTATTTCATTTCTCTTTATTAGGACATTTGGGCTGTTGTCGCCCCTTACACCTAATGTAGTGATTCCTACAGGTTTTTGTTTAGTCTATTAATTCCTTACGATGGTCCTGGAAACTCTCTGCGCCATTGTCGAGGTTCGATTGTTGGAACATATTGTATTCACTTTTCGCTCCATTACTTCTAGCAGCTGTCGAGTTTTTCCCTGTATTCGTTGTGTGACTGCTGGCTAAACCTATTAATTCCTTACGATGGCCCTGGAAGCTGTGCGCCATTCTCGAGGTTCGACTGTTGGTACCTGTTGTATTCACTAATCGCTCCATTGCTTCTAGCAATTGTCGAGTTTTATCCTATATTCGTTATGAGCCTACTGGCTTTTAGTAGTCATTTATCAACCTGTTAACGTGGCCTGGACTGTTAATGTTACACAATATATTTCATCATTTGTGCATAACGACTGCGAGACGCTCTGGGTTGAATAACCTGTTTTCCATCGATGCAACAGGGCAAACATATCGTAGGAAAATGCAGGTAATCATTAATAATAGTTTATCTATTTACTTCGTTCATATCGTCCGACACGTTTTTACTGCAGATATTATGCGCAAAAAACGCCAATGCAGTGCTTGAGAATGGAGGTATAGCTCGGAAACGCAGTGCGCTAAGTGGGACAAAAATATAATGTGAGTGAAGCAGACGTGTTGCAAACAAAAATATTCAGAACCTGCAAGTTACTATCACGGATAGCTCTTGATCAGATGGAATAACGGACAGAACAAGGTTGTTGCTGAGCAACGCATTGTAAAATGAAGAAACTGCAACAATTCCACGTTTCAAATGGACTACTGTTTTGACCCACGGAGCCGAGGAAAAATTCTGTTACACGAGGGTCACTCCAAAAGAAATGCACACTATTTTTGTAAAAATACAGTTTTAATTCTGCATCTGTGAAAGTTTTATAGTGTGTAGATACATCCTTCTCGCTTAGTTCCCTTGTTCCCCTGAGTGGCGCCGTCACAGCATGTCTTCATGATGACTGCTACGCTTGGCGTTCGTCAGAAGCAACGTGCTGTCATAGAATTCCTGTGTTGTGAAAACGAGACAGTGGAAAACATCCACAAGAGGTTGAAAAAGGTGTATGGAGATGCTGCTGTCGATCGTAGTACAGTTAGTCGGTGGGCAAGCAGGTTACGTGATGAAAGCGGGCACGGCAATATTGAGGATTGTCCTCGCAGCGGCAGGCCTCGTACTGCACGCACTCCAGACAATGTGCAGAGAGTTAGTGAATTGGTGACTGCTGACACGCATCACAGTGAACGAATTGTCACGCTACGGTCGGATAGTGGAAGGAAGTGTTTGTAGAATACTGAAAGTGTTGGGTTTAAAAAGGTTTGTGCCAAGTGGGTTCCCAGGCTGTTGACAGTGGCTCACAAAGAAACAAGAAAAACGGTATGCAGCGAACTTTTGGAACAGTACGAGGATGGTGGAGATGAATTTCTTGGAAGAATTGTGACAGATGATGAAACACGGCTCCATCATTTTTCACCAGAGACGAAGAGGCAATCAATGGAGTGGCGTCATGCAAATTCACCCAAGGAAACAAAAAATTCAAAACCACACCTTCTGCTGGAGAAGTTATGGCTACTATGTTTTTCGATTCTGAAGGACTCTTGCTTGTGGACATCATGCCAAGTGGAACCTCCATAAATTCTGATGCATATTTGACGACACTGAAGAAACTTCAAACTCGACTGAGTCGTGTTCGACCACATCGGCAAAAGCAGGATGTTTTGCTGTTGCACGACAATGCACGGCCACATGTCATGGAAGCGATCACAAAACTCTGATGGACAACACTGAAACACCCACCTTACAGTCCTGACCTGGCTCCATGTGACTAGCATCTCTTTGGCAAACTCTAAGACTCTCTTCGTGGAACAAGGTTTGAAGATGATGAATCCCTTATGCACGCTGCCAAACAGTGGCTCCAACAGGTTGGTCCAGAATTTTACCGCACTGGTTCCAAGATGGCGTAAGGCAGTTGAGAGGGATGGAAATTATGTGAGGAATTGAAAATATTGTTCCTAAAGGATGTATCTACACACTGCAAAACTTTCAAACATGTAGAATAAAAGATGGATTAAAAAAAAAAGTAGTGTGAATTTCTTTTGGAGTGGCTCTCGTATAAAGGGGGCAAGAGGCTAGGGGGAACCACTACTCTAGCAGGAGCGCATAGTATAGATATCCGTGGAGTGTACATTCGGACGCTCAGAACGGAAATTCTGTCTGCAGCATCTCTTGCAGCTCAAGTCACATGATTCTTGGTCGGCGTATTTTAGCCCGCATAGAGCGCTTAATGTATTTTGAGTGTTACTACTTCGCTGCTACAGACAGATCACCGTCAAAAATACTGTGAAACTTTGTACACGCGTTTACAGTCATCTTAAGAATTAAATACGAGCAACTGAAACCGGTTAAGAATGTGAAGAGCAAAGGTATCGTGATTTTTCGCCACAGTTTCATTGCTCAGATTTCACTTTATTAACGGTTTTTTCCATAATTGGATAGGAAGTGACAGCCCACAATATTTTTTTCTGTTTCCTGTTGCGCTTATCCATACTGCCGAATCCCTGTTCTCCTTAATTACGTTACAATGTGTTGTATATGCTACTGTGGTAGTCAGCACCGATAAAGTATGGAAGGAGAGAAGTTTCGATGGCTGGTGGCAGGAATCCAAATTATGTGTACAAAAAACTTGAAGATTAATGTAACCTTTTATTTCTAAAAAGAAATTAAACTTAACTTCATTTGAATCCTGCGTTTCCTTTGCCTCTTACATACAAGTACTGTGCCCTCAATTACTACCCGCAGAACACTGGCTAAGTAACATCTTCCTATTACTCCGTACAGATGCTCTCGAAGACTGCGACCGAACTGCGACCGACCAGCCATGGATGGCTGGTTAAATCAGCGTTGACAAGGGGTGCTGAACTGTCTTACTGGAGGTGTGGCGCAGCCCACTCTTTCCATTGGTGCACGGGTCAGCGCCATCTTGATGCCCTGTCGTGGCGCTGCGCTGGTTGGTGCGCAGTCGATGCTTTAGGACTGCAGACAGTGAATCAGTCGTCGGCTCCGAAGTGCCCCAAAAAAGGAACCCATTTGGAACTGCGAAACTGTCACAGGAAATACGGTAAGCCATTTGGACCACCTACTTGTCCATTATTATCTTTAATTTTTCTTTATTTACCCTTGCGATTTTTATAGGCAAGTAAAATATCTATAACATTTTTTCGCCGCCTCATCAGAAAACAATGTTGTTGTTGTTGTGGTCTTCTGTCCAGAGACTGGTTTGATGCAGCTCTCGATGCTACTCTATCCTGTGCAAGCTTCTTCGTCTTCCAGTACCTACTGCAACCTACATCCTTCTGAATCTGCTTACTGTATTCATCTCTTGGTTTCCCTCTACGATTTTTACCCTCCACGCTGCCCTCCAGCATTAAATTGGTGATCCCTTGATGCCTCAGAACATTTTCTACCAACTGATCCCTTCTTCTAGTCAAGGTATGCCACAGATTTCTCTTCTCCCTAATTCCATTCAATAGCTCCTCATTAGTTATGTGATCTACCCATATAATCTTCAGAATTCTTCTGTACCATCACATTTCGAAAGCTTCTATTCTCTTCTTGTTCAAACTATTTATCGTCCACGTTTCACTTCCATACATGGTCACACTCCGTACAAATACTTTCAGAAACAACTTCCTGACACTTAAATCTATACTCGGTGTTAACAAATTTCTCATCTTCAGAAACGCTTTCCTTGCCATTGCCACTCTACATTTTATATCCTCTCTACTTCGACCATCAGCAGTTATTTTGCTCCCCAAATAACAAAACTCATTTACTACTTTAAGCGTCTCATTTCCTAATCTAAGCCAGGCGGGGTGGCCGAGCGGTTCTAGGAGCTACAGTCTGAATCCGCGCGACCGCTACGGTCGCAGGTTCGAATCCTGCCTCGGGCATGGATTTGTGTGATGTCCTTAGGTTAGTTAGGTTTAAGTAGTTCTTTCTAGGCGACTGATGACCTTAGAAGTTAACTCCCATAGTGCTCAGAGCCATTTGAACCATTTTCCTAATCTAATACGCTCAGCATCACCCGATTTAATTCGATTGCATTCCATTGTCCTCGTTTTCCTTTTGTTGATGTTCATCTTATATCCTCCTTTCAAGACACTGTCCATTCCGTTCAGCTGTTCTTCCAGGTCCTATGCTGTCTCTGACAGAATTATAATGTCATCGGTGAACCTCAAAGTTTTTATTTCTTCTCCATGGATTTTAATTCCTACTCCGAATTTTTCTTTTGTTTCCTTTACTGCTTGCTTATTATAGACATTGAATAACATCCGGGATAGGCTACAACCCTGTCTCACTCCCTTACCAACACTGCTTCCCTTTCGTGTCACTCGACTCTTATAACTGCCATCTGGTTTCTGTACAAATTGTAAATAGCCTTTGGCTCCCTGTATTTTCCCCCTCCCACCTTCAGAATTTGAAAGAGAGTATTCCAGTCAACATTGTCAAAAGCTTTCTCTAAGTCTACAAATGCTAGAAACGTAGGTTTGCCTTTCCTTCATCTAAGATAAGTCGTAGGGTCAATATTGCCTCACGTGTTCCAACATTTCTACGGAATCCAAATTGATCTTCCTCTAGGTCGGCTTCAACCAGTTTTTCCACTCGTGTTAGTATTTTGCAGCCGTGGCTTATTAAACTGATAGTTCGGTAATTTTCACAATTGCCAACACCTGCTTTCTTTGGGATTGGAATTATTATATTCTTCTTGAAGTCTGAGGGTATTCCGCCTGTCTCATACGTCTTGCTCACCAGATGGTAGAGTTTCGTCAGGGTTGGCTATCAGTAGTTCTAATGGAATGTTGTCTACTCCCGGGGCCTTGTTTTGGCTTCACGATCATATCTTCCCAATACACAACACATAAAAAAATCAAAGCTTGAATTTTGGAGTAATAAGAGAAGTGACAGGCAACAACTTTTTTTTTTAGGTTTCCTGTTGCACTGATTCATAATGTCGAATCTGTTCTAATTAATTACGTTACAGTGACACTGTATAGGAAACTGTCTCATGCAGAAATACTTCGATACTCATACACACACAAGGATTTCAGAACCTGCATATATAGGAGGAAGTAATCAGACCGTCATGTATACGTTTTATCTGCATTTTTATCTACATCTTTATCTATATATGAGCATAGCACCAATATGTGCACACTGACTGGCAGCTTACTCAGACACACTTGTAAATTTATCCGTCACTTGTCTCGTAAACACAAGACCACGAATCGCAAAAATTATCTCTACAATACAAGACTTTATAACACTGTGTGTCGATATGTTTTAACACATAAAATGTCTCATGTCAATATGCCATTTACAGTTACATATTTGCTGTACATCCCTTCGAAAAGTTATTGGCCTTCTTTCACATACTTCTCTTTACATCAGAAGCAATGACAACACTGGACCCTAGCTGTCAAAAAACTGGAACATGCAGAAACGTATATAAAATCTAATTCTAATACTGGAGTCCCTATCTTTTCTGTATTGACTCCTGTTTCTTCTTCTATCTGTCATCAGACAGGTCTTTTCCATCATAGAGGTACTCTTCCCATCTATACAAACTCTCCTCTGCATTTAACAGTGGAATTCCCATTGCACTCTTAATGTCACTATCCTTGCTTTTAATTTCACCGAAGGTTGTTTTGACTTTTCCACACGCTGAAACAGTCCTTCCGACAATCATTTCTTTTTCGATTTCTTCACATTCTTCGTAGCCATTTCGTCGAAACTTTCCCGCAGTTTCTGTTTATTTCATTCCTAAGCTAATTGTATTTCTGAATTTCCCTGAACATTTCTGTACTTCTTTCTTTCGTCGATCTTTTGAAGTATTTCTTCTGTTACACCTTGTACATTAATAAACCTCTTCAGTTGAATTTACTCCTTTACTTTTAGGTCACTGTTGCTTTCATGGCACTAAAAGCCACATATTTAGATGAACATATAACTCAAACACCTGTAGATCTGGCTTTTAGTGCTATGAAACCGATAGTGATCTAAAAATAAGGGATTAAATAGAGCTGAAACGTTTTATTAATACTCAAGATGAATACACGTAGCTGTGGCTGCCATACGTAAAGGATGTTTTCCATTAAACTTTGTCTCTTCGCACTTACCTTCCTTGTACCTACGTTTTTCTCTCCAACTTCTATGGATGCCATTTCTAGAGATTCTTCCTGACTACTCTCTTAAACTTCAACCTACTCTTCATCGCTACTAAATTATGATGAGTCTATATTTGCTCCTGGGTACGCCTTGTCATCCAGTATCTGATTTCGGAATCTCTGCATGACGACGATGTAGTCTAACTGAAACTTTCCAGTTACGCCCAGCCTTTTCTAAGAATACCTCCTTCTTTTATGATTCTTGAAGAGAACATTCGCTATTATTAGCTGAAATTTATTGCAGAAAATTAGTCTTTTACTCTCTCATTCCTTTCTCCTGAACCTCCGTCCAGCCCCCATCGCTATTAGATTTTCATCCCCCTCTACGTACAGAATTCTCCGTTCAATATCCTCATATACTTTCTTTGTCTCTTTATCTTCTGCTTGCGTTGTCGGGATGTATATCATAACTATCGAACTATCGTTGCCAATGTTGGTTTTTCTGTCGATTCTAATAAGAACAACCCTATCACTGAACTGTTCATAATAACTCATTCTGTGCCATACGTTCCTATTGATAATTAATGAGTCCTATTCACGTTATACCATTTTCTGCCGCTGTTGATATTACTCTACCTACCTCTGGCCAGAAATTCTCATCTTCTTTCCACTTTAATTCACCGACCCCCACTATATGTCGGCTGAACCTTAACATTTCACTTTTAAGATATTCCAGCTTCCGTACCACATTCAAACTTCTGACATCCCGCGCCCCGACTCGTAGAACGTTACCGTTTCGTTGATTATTCAATCTTTTTCTCATGGTCATCTCTCCCTTGGCAGTCCCCTCCCGGAGATCCGAATTTGGAACTATTCCGGAATCTTTTACCAATTCAGAGATAATCATGTCACTTTTCAATTACAGGCCACATGTTCTGTGGATACACTTTATGTGTCTTTAATGCAGTAGTTTCCATTGCCTTCTGCTTCCTCATGTCGTTGATCATTGTTGATTGTTTCGCCTTTAGGGGCAGTTTCCCACCCCAAGGGAAAGAGGGTGCCCTAAACCTCTTACCTCTCCTCCGCCTTCTTTGACAAAGAACTTGACCGAATGAGGCTGACTTCTTATGCCGGAAGTCTTTGGCCGGCGTTTATGATGATTTTTTACTCGAATTAAAGCGGTGGCAGAGTTCGAATCCAGGGCTGAGGACGTTTTGATAGCTAATCAAAAAACGCTACCCTTGACCACGGGTACTACTTCTTCGTCTTAGAACTCCAGAAGGTGAAGTCTTCACTTTAGAGGGGCAGAGAGGGAGGACTGAATCCTAGAGCTGGTCATACGAGCCAGAGCTGAACTTTTAACTCCCCACTATCATTGCATCTAAGATTTGGATGGATGGTAAGCATGAGTCGTCAATCATGACGAAGGGATCCTGAAGTTGATGGTTTCAAGTTAGAGTCTTGCTTTTCTACGTTAATTCGCAAAATGGTTCAAATGGCTCTGGGCACTATGGGACTTAACTTCTGAGGTCATCAGTCTCCTAGAAATTAGAACTATTTAAACCTAACCAACCTAAGGACATCACACACATCCATGCCCGAGGCAGGATTCGAACCTGCGACCGTAGCGGTCGCGCGGCTCCAGACTGTAGCGCCTAGAGTTTCTCGGCCACTTCGGCCGGCACGTTAATTCACTTAGTGACCTACTTAAACACATAGTGTGGCGAGGAAAAGGTGCTGGTGGTTGCATGTACTTCTCTAGCTTCTTCTCGTTAGTTTGTTCACTAATTCCACTGTCATTGAGGGTTTACATTAACACAGCAAATTCTGTTATTTCATTTCCAGTTGAACCCTCCAGTGCCAATGCCTTAGTGGGTCCCTTTCATAACTCTGCCGCCGCATCGGTGCATGTACCAAGACAATTTGTCCATGACAGATTGTGTTAACAAAAAGGAATTCACGAGAAAGAAAATAACTTATCCCTTCCAGAGCTTAAGAAAATGGGTAGTTCTCGAGTAGCTCATTTTGTTAGCTCTAGCGTACAAAAATAAGAAGCGATTCTCCAGTGACTTGGGTTCGTGTTGCTGCTCGTAGTGTCGCCGAGGCAAAGAGCAGCGAGTGGAGTGCTTGGGGAAGGCGGATCTGATTAAGCTTTCCTCGACTTCTTACTACTATCTACTGCTTTCAACTTGTTACAATTTGTTAAGTTCAACTAGCGGTATTTTTTTCCTGCCTGGTGGCCGCTAACGCCCCAGTTACCTGCACCGGGGGTTAGAGAATGTAACGACAGTGTACGTTTCCTCGCCTTACCGCTGCTGCCCGGTAAGGCGTGTAGTTTTGACAGCTTCCTTCATTGTAGGCCGATTGGTGATTCTTTTACTCTGGTGGTCGTGGTTCCTTTCTCGTTCCGTGCGCTCTAAGCACAGTATTCTGGGGGCGTAATGCAGTCCGCTGGTTCTGGCTTTGGCGTGTTGATCCATTCTTGCATTTGGTTTATCGGACGTCAGGTAGCTTCAGTAAGATTATCATTAGTCATTCGTTAGACTGCCAATAGTCTGAGTTACCATCTTGTGATGTGAACGCAACTCTTGGCTGCCTATCTCATCGCTCGCGAAAGTGTTTGTTGCCGGACCTTCCCAGAGGTCGATTCCTGGAGCACCGTCTGGATCAGTTGCTTGTTTTTTTAAATTAACTTTTGCTATTGTATTTGCTGTTTTAAAGCAGGTTTCTAAATGTTTTATATTATTGCCATTCCTGGCGTGTAAGGCTTTCAGTCGTGATGGTGGTCACTTGCCTTAAAATTCTAATTTGGTATTTGTATTTTAGCAGTAAGCCTTAAAACCTTATTTACTGCCTTTCCTAGCATCTGATGTCTTCTGCTGTGTCTGTGGCGACTTACCTTTAATATTTCAATACCTGTAAGTTGTAAATTTCAGCGAGTTCTTAAACAATTCTTAATTTATTGCCATTCTTGGCGTGTAAGGTCTTCAGCCGCGATTGTGGTTGCTTGCCTTAAAAATTCAAATTTTTATATTTGGTATTTACACAGTAAGCCTTTAAAACCTTATTTACTGCCATCCAGGCGTCTGATGCCGTCGTATTTGTGGCGACTTGCCTTTAATATTTCAATACCTGTAATTTGTAAGTTGCAGCGAGTTTTAAACAATTCTTAATTTTTTGCCATTCCTGGCGTGTAAGGCCTACTGCCCAGATCACAGTGGCTTGCTTTTAAAACATTATCTGTTGTATCTGCATTTAATGTGATTTGCTAAGTTGTATGTCGTGAAAACGCTATCATTTACAGTGTTGTTTATTCCTTTTTTTATTTATTGTTGAGTCTGGAATTACTGGTTGAAAACAAATTGCGTGTAACTGCAAAAGGCAACCAATAGTAACTGATTACGGCCCCGTCCACAATCGTAACCGAATCCTGCCTTCCCTTGACTACCACCAGGTATCAGTAGCAATTCACATGTAGCGTCAACGCTTTGCCGACATAACGGACATTGAAGCCAACATAAGGCGCGAATTGAACTGTATCTCAAAGAAAGGCTTTCCTGACAGTGTCACACGATGCTATGAGGGTTCTGACCGTTGTACTCAAGAGTGGGGAAACTATGTAGACCATCTGAAACATGTTAACTTTTGTTTTTCTTTCATTAATCCAGGTTGGAATATTTGGGGTAGAGAACGTTTCAAGTATCTCTGTGACAAGTTTTCCCATTTGTCAGAAACGAAACTCAAAGACGTAGTGTTTGTCGGATCTGGCATTCGAAAAATGATGTTAACTCTCAACTCCGAATCAAACGTTGTTGCAAAAGATGGTGGAGCCTCACAAGGAAAGCTCCCCAACGCATCCCTCTCGGAAGACGACCCAATGGACAGGACATCAAAAACTGAACACAGATTTAGCATAAGAAGGTGTACTTAACTGTGAAACAAGAAATAGAAAGCTCAAGATGTGCAACATCGTGCAAATCGGAAGAACAACGCGCCTCGGTGTTGGACTACGAATCTCCCTCGTTCCAACATTTTTAACTGTCATATTGTACATTTATTATAGAATATGAGTAGCGTGGTGAGAATATGTTATAGTCGCAAGTAAATGTGATGAATAGTGAGACCCGGCGAGAAGACGCAGAGACCTCACACAGAAATGAAAACAACAAATAAACGTGTGAACTACGTTACAACAAAGGAATTCCAAAATGGAACGCGAGAGTCATAACATGTGATACTTGTGTAGAACAAATAGGAGCTACGTACGTCAGGGGATCCCTGCCTTATGTCTCGCTGTTGCAAACGGACATTACACCACGACACATACACGATTTTGAATACAGCGAACAGACGCCTCAATGACAGGACAGACAGTACATAATTTTGTGAAAAAGAGATGGTGCACTCGAGAGATCTGAATACAGGTCTCCCACTTCGCAATCCAACGCTGCGACCACATAACCACGACGCCCTGGCCGCGCGGAGAGACCGCGCGGTTAAAGGCGTCATTCACGGACTGCACGGCCTCTACCGTCGGGGGTTCGGGTCCTCCATCGGGCAGTGGCGTGTGCGGTGCGTAAGTTAGTTTAAGTAGCGTGTAAGTCTAGGGACTGATGACCTCACCAGGTTGGTCCCTGTGTGTCCGACGAACCTTCTCGCATACAGCAGCGACCGGCACGTTTTTCCAATCACTAGTTACGCAACGTCCCTCCAGCGACTCTCCGTCAGGGGCTGTTCACTTGTTCGAGGAGTATTTACGTAGATGCAGATGTAGATATAGACCTAAGAAAAAATTCTCTCAAAAGGAGAGAGGGATCTATTGCATAATCTACACTCCTGGAAATTGAAATAAGAACACCGTGAATTCATTGTCCCAGGAAGGGGAAACTTTATTGACACATTTCTGGGGTCAGATACATCACATGATCACACTGACAGAACCACAGGCACATAGACACAGGCAACAGAGCATGCACAATGTCGGCACTAGTACAGTGTATATCCACCTTTCGCAGCAATGCAGGCTGCTATTCTCCCATGGAGACGATTGTAGAGATGCTGGATGTAGTTCTGTGGAACGGCTTGCCATGCCATTTCCACCTGGCGCCTCAGTTGGACCAGCGTTCGTGCTGGACGTGCAGACCACGTGAGACGACGCTTCATCCAGTCCCAAACATGCTCAATGGGGGACAGATCCGGAGATCTTGCTGGCCAGGGTAGTTGACTTACACCTTCTAGAGCACATTGGGTGGCACGGGATACATGCGGACGTGCATTGTCCTGTTGGAACAGCAAGTTCCCTTGCCGGTCTAGGAATGGTAGAACGATGGGTTCGATGACGGTTTGGATGTACCGTGCACTATTCAGTGTCCCCTCGACGATCACCAGTGGTGTACGGCCAGTGTAGGAGATCGCTCCCCACACCATGATGCCGGGTGTTGGCCCTGTGTGCCTCGGTCGTATGCAGTCCTGATTGTGGCGCTCACCTGCACGGCGCCAAACACGCATACGACCATCATTGGCACCAAGGCAGAAGCGACTCTCATCGCTGAAGACGACACGTCTCCATTCGTCCCTCCATTCACGCCTGTCGCGACACCACTGGAGGCGGGCTGCACGATGTTGGGGCGTGAGCGGAAGACGGCCTAACGGTGTGCGGGACCGTAGCCCAGCTTCATGGAGACGGTTGCGAATGGTCCTCGCCGATACCCCAGGAGCAACAGTGTCCCTAATTTGCTGGGAAGTGGCGGTGCGGTCCCCTACGGCACTGCGTAGGATCCTACGGTCTTGGCGTGCATCCGTGCGTCGCTGCGGTCCGGTCCCAGGTCGACGGGCACGTGCACCTTCCGCCGACCACTGGCGACAACATCGATGTACTGTGGAGACCTCACGCCCCACGTGTTGAGCAATTCGGCGGTACGTCCACCCGGCCTCCCGCATGCCCACTATACGCCCTCGCTCAAAGTCCGTCAACTGCACATACGGTTCACGTCCACGCTGTCGCGGCATGCTACCAGTGTTAAAGACTGCGATGGAGCTCCGTATGCCACGGCAAACTGGCTGACACTGACGTCGGCGGTGCACAAATGCTGCGCAGCTAGCGCCATTCGACGGCCAACACCGCGGTTCCTGGTGTGTCCGCTGTGCCGTGCGTGTGATCATTGCTTGTACAGCCCTCTCGCAGTGTCCGGAGCAAGTATGGTGGGTCTGACACACCGGTGTCAATGTGTTCTTTTTTCCATTTCCAGGAGTGTATATTACTGAACATCTAAAAAGATACAAAATCCCAGCTGGGAGTTGCATAACTGAAGGCTACCGGGGTTTAAAAAAATGCAAATTCAGCATTTCACATAATTATTCACAGAATTTAAAAATTTTAATAAAGGTTGTCAATGAAACTTCCCAGCAGATTAAAACTGTGTGCTGGACAGAGACTCGAACTCGGGAACTTTGCCTATCACGAGCAAGTGCTCTACCATCTGAGCTACCCAAGCACGACTCACGCCCCGTCCTCACAGCTTTACTTCTGCCAGTACCTCGTCTCCTACCTTCCAAACTTTACAGAAGCTCCCCTGCGAACCTTACAGATCTAGCAGTCCTGAAAGAAAGGATATTGCGGAGACATGGCTTAGACACAGCCTGGGGGATGTTTCCAGAATGAGATTTTCACTCTGCAGCGGAATGTGCGCTGATATGGAACTTCCTGGCAGATTAAAACTGTGTGCTGGACCGAGACTCGAACTCGAGACCTTTGCCTTTCACGGACAAGTGTTCTACAATCTGATCACGGGGCGTGAGTCGTGCTTGGGTAGCTCAGATGGTAGATCACATACCCGCGAAAGGGAAAGGTCCCGAGTTCGAGTCCAGCACACAGTTTTAATCTGCCAGGAAGGTTCATATCAGCGCCCATACCGCTGCAGAGTGAAAATCTCATTCAAGGTTGTCATTATCTGCTCATTATCACAATAATTCAAATAGTAAAGCTAGGAATTGTGTGCATCTCTTGATGTAGCGTAAGTCATGCCAACCAATTTAGCCCGACTTTATTCACTCAGTGCGTGCGAATGAGTGCTTTTAGCGACTTCCAACAAACTTTACACACAATTTAAAACCTTTTTGAATCTTTTTCTCGTTGATACACACCCACAAAATAATGGAAAGAAAAAAGTTTATCGCTTACTAAATTTTCGCTGTTCGTACATTAAAACTTCATCATCACTCATGACGTTTTAATTCATTTCTCCTTTACTACTAAATCTATTCGAAACACATTTTAGGCCGGCCGAAGTGGCCGTGCGGTTAAAGGCGCTGCAGTCTGGAACCGCAAGACCGCTACGGTCGCAGGTTCGAATCCTGCCTCGGGCATGGATGTTTGTGATGTCCTTAGGTTAGTTAGGTTTAACTAGTTCTAAGTTCTAGGGGACTAATGACCTCAGCAGTTGAGTCCCATAGTGCTCAGAGCCATTTGAACCATTTGAAACACATTTTACAGTCAGGGATCCTCATATATCACTGAATGTGCCTGCAAAATTATGTCATTGTACGGCACATATTTCAGGAGATATGTCGTCATAAACATTGAGCTGTCTGAAAAACTAACTTCCTTCTCTTGAGACAAAGTGCTAATTACCCAGACTACACTCATCCAGTGTTTGATAATGGGCGCACTTAGCGACTTCCAACAAACCTTAAACATAATTTCAACCGTTTCTAAACTTACCAGTTTTGGTTTTGACTTTTTAATTAGTCTATCGGCGAATAATGCTAAACTCACAAAATAAACATATAATGGTTCATTCATATAGAATGAAGAGACGAGTGAAAACTTGCACTGAAGCCGGGAATCGAACACAGGTCGCCTGCTTACTAGGGTTGTCGGCTAGCCACCAAGCCACCTTATCACAGCGGTTCACACAACTGCACGGATTAGCCTGGCTCACATCCCTCCTCGATCCAAATCCTCACTGCCGCCCCTGTCTACTTTAAATTCCCCCTTACACACTAACAGAACTGCCGAGGCACTGTGTCAGTTTCGTTTGTATAGGTACCTGCTCCTGGGTTTCAGGCTGGATAGCCCCTTTACGTTCGATGCTGAGGTGCTGTTCCAGAACTAGAGAGCCTCAACAATTCTCTTCATATGTAAGGGAGAGTTTAAAGTACACTGTGGTGGTAGTGAGAACTTAGATCGAGGTGGGAGGCCAGAGTAATCCGTGCAATGTGTGAGCTGCTGTGTCAACGTGGCGTAGCGGCTAACGTATCTGCCTAGTAAGTGGAAGACCCCGTTTCGATTCCCGGCCTTGGTGCAAATTTTCGTTCGCTCCTTCAGCCTAAATACATGAAATCGTATCTGAGACTAGCACAGTCTCTGAAACTGCGTCGTTTCATTTGTATAAAACATGTAAGGGCCAGTCAAATAAAAACGAGTTAGACGGGAAGAAAGTAAGTATTAATTCAAAGGTAAACGCTATGTCTGTCTCAAAATAGGTTTTAATATCATTTCTCTTCCACTTTGACACTGTTTGGTACATCTGCTAAATAAAACATTAGGTTTTTCTGGCAGTAAGTCGTCGTACCTTCATCTTGCAATATAAGGGGCACTCAAATGAAAACGAGATAGGTAGATATTCAGCGATCACAGGCCCTGCAGACTACGCGCTGCTTCCACAAACTGCCTCCATTCCTTCCTCTTTTGTGCTCGGTTCCACCAGGTTTCTTCAATTCCCAGGGCTGCTAGGTCCTTCGCCACGTCGTCCATCCAGTGCTGCCTTGGTCGTCCAATGGGGCCTGTGGTTTTTAGTCTCCCCGCTAGTGCCATCTTCGTCTGTCTTATCTGGCATACGGGCTATATGGCCCACCCATTGTATTCTTTTGCTCTTTATCTTCTGTAGAATAGTTGATTGTCGCATCAAAAGGTAGATTTCCTCGTTCTTCCTCCTCCTCCATTCTCCATTATCTAAAACTGTTCCCCATATATTCCTCATTACTCTTCTTTCAAATATTAAGTTCTTCCCTTTCTCGCTTAGTCATGCTCCATGTTTCTGAACCGTACATTACTGCTGGGCATATCACTGTGTTGTAGATTTTCATCTACGTGTTCACTTAAATCGATTTAGAGCCAAGCGTCTCTTTGAGGGTATGCATGCATTTCGTTCCCACTGCTGTTCTTTCCTTGATGTCCATTTTTATGTTGTTGTCCGTGGTAAACCACGATCCCAAGTATTTGAACTGCTCTACTCTCTTGAACTTCTTGCCATCTATCTCAAGAAATTCTATCTCCTCTTGTGAATGAGACAGATGGAAAATACATTTATCCCACTGCGACAAGACGAACAATGCCTTAATGGGAAAATGTTTGGTGTTGCCTACGGAACTATGGTTGTACCCAGGTGCGCACCCCTTCGTCCGAAGCAAATCGCCGGCCTCGAATGTGCTTCTTCAGGGTTAGAAAAATTTGGAAATGCCATGGGGAAAGATTGGGATTGTATAGAGGATGTGCAAGGGCTTCCCAACGAACCTTCTGGAGCATAGTCGAAACATCTTTGGCCAAACTTGGGTGCACATTATCCTGCAACAGACTGATGCCGTCCGTCAACGTTCCATGGCGTACTTCAGTTGTTGCAAGCTGTCCATGTACCTATGTGCAATAGCTGAAGGAAACCACTAAGTCCAAAGGTCCAGCAATGTTGACGGACGGTATCATTCTGTTGCAGGATGACTCTTATAAACATGCTGCAACGTTGTTTCGACTATAGCGCAGAAATTTCGCTGGGAAGCCCTAACACATCCTCCAAGTACCAGCTCCAGGACTTTGGGATGGATCCCCCAATTTACCGACCCGATCTCTCCTCACACGATTTCCATATTTCTTGGCCATTGATTTCCTTCTGACGAAGACGTAAGCGTACACCTGGGTACAGTCATAGGTCCGTAGACAACCGCAAACATTTTTCCACGAAGGCATTGCCCGTCTTGTCTCACAGTGGGGGAACTATGTTAACAGCTGTGGCGATAAATTTCGAAAAAATAAACAATATACTTACTTTTCTGCCATTGTCTCGTTTTCGTTTGGCTGCCCCTTACAATTATAGTTTTGCTTCTTCAGTCGTAAAGATTTCATATGTTTAGCGTCACATATTTATCGCTTTAATTCACGTTTAAAGTAATCAGACTTATGAGGGCTCCGCGGTGAAACCGTAAGTCCTTATAAATGTGACCTAGAAGCGGTAAAAAACGGAGTAAAAAGAAGAGCAGGAAACTCAACCTTAATAGAGCTGTTTTTGACGACGACGATGAGGACAGAAAGTGCATGTACTGCGAAAAAATGTCAGATTCTAGGCCGGAGGATCAGCTGATGTGTTGCCAGTTGTGCTCCCTCTGCGTCCATGAACGTTGTACAAGAATTGAGAAACATGATTTGACTTTTATTTGTTGAACGTGTAAATAATTTAATTCGAATCGTATATTACAGTAAAATATATTTAGTTCTTTGTTAGACCAGTCTTTTCCCATTGTTTAGTTTAAAACAACACGGCCACTTTGCCCGCTCATATCGGGAAAAGTGGCCATTTTGCCACATTGTGAAAACTGAATTGTTTAAAGTACTTATTTGATCCTGTGGTAAATAAAGTATTCATATCATACTTCAACAGTTCTATGCATTTCAGTGTATTGCTACTCCGCTTAAAAAATAGGAAAGTGTGGCCTGGTACTTTGTCTGGCTCTTTCTTTCTTTGCATGAGCCTTGACCCGCAGTTACGCAGGGTCGGCCATGGTTAATCGGATGTGGCATGGTAAGTTTAAGGGGTGGCCAGATGCCCTTCCTGCCGCCACCCCATACCCCCCGGGAAGGAATTAGTGTACCCCAGCTGTCTGTGTCTTATGTAAGCCATGGAATAGTGGGAATGTGTTGCAAATGTTTGCGAGTCGTGTAACTGAGGCGGAACGTGGGGACCAGCCCGGTATTCACCGAGGGGGATGTGGAAAACCGCCTAAAAACCACATCCAGGCTGCCCGGGACACTGGCCCTACGTCGTTAATCCTATACGTGAAAGAAAAAGATGAAGCGAAATATTTGATCATGTGAACATCCGTAACTGCGGAATATATTTATAGGATAAATACGCGCTGTAGCTGCTAGTGATGCCCTGAATTTATTCCACGAGCCGTTTCGAAGCTTAAAGTTTCATTTTCAGGTGCCAAATGTTGAGCTGTGGTTGTTTGTCTACGCTCCCATTCGTGTGTGTGACGTGCTTGTGAGCCCCAATGACTGCCCGGTCCGACCGCCACACATTTCAGTTTTCGTAATTATTTGGTGGCACCTGAAGATGAAGCGTTAAGCTTCGAAACAGGTCGTGAAATAAATTTAGAGCTTTACAAGCAACTCAAGAGGACTTTTATTTTATACAAAAGATGAGTGGCTGATTCCCGTGTTTTGGCAATGTTTTGCAAACTGTGGTTACTAAGAACGTTGAGGTACTAAACTAAAGAAATAAATGATACTCGTTAAGCTACAGCACTTGCTGAAAAGATTGCTTTTATTGAGAGCAATGCGTGGCGCCTCAGTAGGCGTAGCTGATGCCGAGCGCGTTGCTGTAGGTCATGTGGGCGACGGCGGGGGCGGCGGAGTATGCGACGCCGAGCAGGGCGGCGCGGGAGTCCGCAGAGAGCACCGGCCCCAGGGAGTTGGCTGGCCCGGGGGCGGCGTAGGCGACGCGCACGCCGCTGGGGGTGGAGACGACGGCCGCCGAGCTGCCCGGTGCCGGCAGCGCCACCACGGCGCCGGGGGCGGGGGCGGCGTGCAGCACGGGGGCGGCGTGCAGCACGGGGCCCGCCGCCACGAACGCCGCCAGCGCCGGACCCAGGCACGCCACGGCCACCACCAGCAACACCTGACACACAACAAGCAAGTACATAGTCAGCCTCTGGTAGATTGCAGGCATGGGGAGAGCGATAGAGATGGGGGTTGTAGGCAAGCGCTGTAGCGGAAATGCCGAACGCTTGAGGGGAAGCGCCATTCTACACTGAAACCTAGTCACATTTTTTGTAAATATTAAGAGGAGCCCCTCCCCTACACGTGAATGCTTACATGTTGACCATTGGAAAACAGATACTGCCACTTCTGGTTTGGTTAGTATCTAAACAGAATGCAGCAAAAGCAGAGGCTTGCTTTCGCCTGGCTTCTTAATCATGTAACTTTCGGAGAAGTGCAGCAGGCCGCTGTGACCGAGCGGTTCTAGGCACCTCAGTCTGGAATCGCGCGACTGCTACGGTCGCAGTTTCGAATCCTGCCTCGGGCATGGGTGTGTGTGATGTCCTCAGGTTAGTTAGGTTTAAGTAGTTGTAAGTTTTAGGGGACTGATGACCTCAGATGTTAAGTCCCATAGTGCTCAGAGCCATTTCAACCATTTTCAGAGAAGTGCCATGAGTCGTCATTTTGAGTTAAACCTACACTTCTCTAGTTGCCATGTTAAATTTTGCTTCTTTTGCCAAGGCACAGCGGGGTTTACACAATGTTACCTCACTAAATGATGTGCAGACACAGTTGTGAGGGAATTCTGAAACAATGGTTTACTAAGTCTATTAAGCCAGGAACAGAGGACAAGTAAGATCAATAGCTTACGAAAAACTATATCCTCTACACAAAGATACACGTGTAATGTTTTCACTTATGTTGTTCAAAAACCCACAGCATTTCTTGTTTCACTAGCTATCTATGACCCACAAAAATTACATCCTCTCATTGAAAAAGTTATAATTAGTCGAATAAGACGATGTACACTGAATTGCCAGGGCCCCTGAGCACGCAGAATTGCCACAACACGACGTGGCATGGACTCGACTAACGTCTGAGGTAGTGTTGGAGGAAATTGATACCATGAATCCTGCAGGGATGTCCATAAATCCGTAAGAGTACGAAGGGGTGGAGGTCTCTTCTGAACAGCACGTTGCAAGGCATCCCTGATATGCTCAATAATGTTTATGTCTGAGGAGTTTGGCGGCCAGCGGAAGTGTTTAAACTCAGAAGAGTGTTCCCACTGGAATTCTCCAAGTCCATTGGAATTCACAGTGGACATAAATGAATTCAGAAGATGAGAGACGATGCTCACGTCTGTGTTCACCCCTTAGAGTCGTATCTAAACGTATCAGCGGTTCCATATCACTCCAACTGCACACGCCTCACACCATTACAAAGCCTCCACCAGCTTGAACAGTCCCCTGCTGACATGCAGCGTTCATGGATTCATGAGGTCGTCTACATACCGTACACGTCCATCCGCTCGACACAGTTAGAAACGAGACTAATCCGACCAGGGTACATGTTTCCAGTCCCATCAACAGTCCAATGTCGGTTTTGACGGGCCCAGGCGAGGCGTAAGGATTGGTGTTGTGCAGTCATGAAGGGTACACGAATGAGCCTTCGCCTCCGAAAGCCCACGTCGATGATGTTTCGTTGAATGGTTCTCACGCTGACACTTGTTCGTGACCCAGTACTGAAATCTGCTGCAATATGCGGAAGAGTTTGCACTTCTGTCAAGTTGACCGATTGTCTATAATCGTCCTTTGTGCCATTCTTTGCAGGATCTTTTTCCCGGCCGCGGCGATGACGGAGATTTGATATTTTACCGGATTCCTGATATTCACAGTGTACTTGTGGAATGGTCGTACGGGAAAATCCCAACTTCATTGCTACCTCGGAGATGCTGTGCCCCATTGCTCGTGTGCCGGCTATAACACCACGTTCAAACTCTTAAATCTTGATAACATGCCATTCTAGCAGCAGTAACCCATCTAACAATTGCGTCAGACGCTTGTTGTCTTATACAGACGTTGCGCCCGCAGCGTCGTCTTCTGCTTGTTTACATTTCTCTGTATTTGAGTACGCATTCCCATTCCAGTTTCTTTTTCGGTATAGTTATTGGAATAACACGATATATAATGAAGTTTTTGTATATTAACCAGATGTCTCCTCTTTATGCGCTATCATTTGGCAAATTCTCGTTTCACTATCTCCAACCGATTATAAAATGCGAGGAATGTTGTGGATATTTCATTCCTGCTTATCGATCTCGCGCGAGATCACGGATGGTTGCGCTACATCAGATCAGTTTTCTCGAGATTGCTGGCGGATTAAGATCTCCACCTGAGTCTAAAGAAAACTTTTGCTACATTTCTTAGGCAGCAACACATTATGTAATATGCACCAAACGGAAACTTATAGCGACTCCTATTTTTCGCTGCAAACTTTTTCGAATTTCGAGCAGTGTCTTACTTAAATGCAAATATAACAATGAAGATGGCTGTTAAAGAAATGATGGGCATGGTATTATGAAACTGACATATAAAACTATAAGTAATGAAAAAATGAATCTTTTACCAAATAGTTTCTATAAAATCGTTTGAGAAATATTGCACCTCGATTCTGTCGTCGCAGCGCGTTTGTCACCGGTCGGAAGTGGGCAAACGATGTTGGCTTCCACTTCCATACACACGAATGAATTTGCCCAGCGCTTTGAACGAAATCTGGTCATTACGCATCGACCACCGTATTCAGCGCGCACTCTATAGAGGATGATTATAGGAGGGTCATTTCAAAAGTCCTGCACACTGCGCATGCTCAATTTGAAACTGGTGTCAGTTGTGAGCGAGACTTTAGGCGTGACGATATTATTTGCGTTTGGTGGTTCGCATGGCTGTGCCGTGAGTAGTTTAGTTTTATAATGGAAGCTGAAGCCGAGACAGGTCGGATTACAGGTAGTAACATGCGCTCCGACATCAGAATCTAATCCCTAGGTGGAAACAACCGAATGGAAATTTACAAACGCTTTGAGGAAGGTGTGTCATGTGTGGGAATAGTGTAGTGGATCATAGCACAGTATCACGCTGGTCTCCTCACTTCCATGGAGGTTGGGAAGCACTCCTCTCAGGTTATTGTTAATGACATTTTGAGAGATGAACGACGAAAAACGCATGAGGAAACTGCATGTGAGGCATGAATGTCTTTCACTACAGTTTACAAAATCAAAACTTAGAAGTTAAAGATGAGAAAATTGGGTGGCAGATGATCTGCATGAAGAGTAGAAAGCAGACACTGGAAGAATCGCAGAAGAATTGCTTCAACGTTATCGAATAGAAGGGGGACAGTTTCTGAAAAATACTGTATACGAGATTTTGAGTCAGAACTGAAGTGTCAGTCGACACTCCATGGCCGAAAAAATTCAGCCGCCAACAATCAAAGGTGAAACACATGATGCACTTTGCGTATGTCATGAATGGTGACATAGCTGCAAATAGAGTTCGCCAAGGGACGTCTGTAACACGTGCGTTCTTCGAACTGTTGCAGTAAAATGTTTTTTCTACCGAAATTTACCTCGAAGAACGTTGACATACTTCCAGCTGGTGTTCTAATATTGCACCATAACGCAAGACAGCACATTACCGTACTGGAGAGAGAAACGCTCGAGGATTATTGACGGGAAATACTTTCCCACCCACCATACAGTCCTGATATGAGAGCACTAGGCCTTGATTTGTTTCCTGAACTGAAGGAACTGTTTCATGTAAAATGTTTTGATACAACTGATGAAGCTTCCACTGAGGTGAGTCGAGTAAGCTCAACAATGGAGGTGCCCTACCCCGAATACAGAAATTTCCAAAATGTTCGGAAGCTGTCTTAAGCAAGAACGCAGATTACAAACAAAGTCTGTAAAGGTTTTTGCTAATCAAATCCATCGCATGGTACAATACTTGTTTCCCAATGACGATGCTGTAATGCAGAAGTATAGGACTTCTCTTCACGAAGCACGCGTCATTCAGAACTGGTTTTGTGAGCACGGGGATTAATGGTCACATCTCTCCTTGCCACAATAATCTCAATATTATTGAGCCTTTGTGGTCTTCTTTGGAGCGAATGATATGATTATTAGAAGAAGCACCAAAATAGCTGCTTATAATTACTCATCTATGTTCACGACAGAATGGTTCGGCATTTATCGCCACTGATGTGACGTCCATCTTACGTCGTTAGTGAACTGTCGTATAACTGTCACTGTTTTGATAAGGTGGTAAATGACCTAATTAAATTGAAAACAAAAAGTTATTTATGGTGTGACAGTAGTTTGATAGTCCTATTCTTACCACGCTGTATCCACCGTCGTCATTACCTGAACTTGCTACTACTTTACAGGGAGAATGGTGTTAAGATTTCCTTAAAAACCATTCAGGGCCTATACTTACCTATTCCGAGATGCCCGGAAGCTGTTTTGACTGCTAACGGGTTTACTGAACCGTATGAGGCACGGTAATATATTTGATGTTTCTATACAAGGTGTCAGAAGTGATGATCAACATTCGGGGAGATGAAGGAATGACCATTGCAAACAAAAAAAGTCAAGTAAACATGCGCTCTAAGACGCATACCTTAAGAGCTATGAGCAGTTATTTATCTTCGATACTGTGAAACAAATCTCTCCTACTCCAAGCTCTTTGCTTTCCTTATTTTGGGAAGTGGTAATATGGACCAAAAAAAGATAAAAATGTCCAAGAAACAAGCCTCTAAAATGCATACCTTAAGAGCTAAGAGCACTTGTGAAACACAACTCTTCTAATGAAGAAGTGCTCATAACTTGTAAGATATGCATTTTAGAGCACATGTTTGGTGGACGTTTTTTTCTTGTTTTGGTCCATACTACCACTTACCAAATTATGGAAAGCAGAGAGCTTGCAGTAAATTGCTCATAGTTCTTTAGGTATGCGTTTTAGGGCCCACGTTTACTAGATTTTTTTTTGTTCGATCGGTCATACCCCTGAATAACGACCACTCCTCCGGGAACAATGTGGTTTTGTTCAACCACTGTAGAACTATGTTCAGTACTACAATATGAAACATTTTTTTCTTAGTGCCCTGCCGAATATTATTATTCCATATTATACAACGCAAAACTTTAATAGCTCTTTTCCCGATTGCTGTTCTGGAACCAATATTCTTGCCACATGTTTCGAAGTTATCTATTATTGTTCCCAAATATTTCTAGCTTCTGCAGGATCTTATATCCTCTTCATCTGCGTCAGTTTTAACCAAATCCTGTCCCATACACACAGAGTGAAGAGTATTGTCACCAGTCTTTACTCCCATGCCTGAACATTTCCTGTACCAGCTATTCAGCTCCTGTTCCACATAAATATTAAAGAGAATGGGTGACATTCCACAACCTTGTTTTAGACTCGTGTCAACGAAAATACTTCGGGTAACTTTGTTTCCCATTTTAGCCATTATTTTTGTGTTCCTGTACAGCTATTAGCAGGTTACTCCATTCTTATCACACACTGATCCTTCTCATTCCTTCTCTTTCCTTCCCATAACTGTATTCCAGGAACATTGTCATAAGCTTTCCTCAGGTCCACAAAGGCCATAGATACTCTTTATTTTTATTTTTCCAATAAACGTGTAATACAGTGAATGTTTTCACGACAAGATCGTCCATGCCTGTAACCAATATGCTCTTCAATTAAAACCCTCACATTCTTTTCTGTATTCAAAATATTGGATGAAAGCCTAGCTCTTGCTGGCTAACGTTTTTTTCCTCCACAGTTTGTGTATACCCTGTTGTTACTTTTGTTTTATACATCGAGAGGCTATATGATAGCTCCGCTCTATAGGTGGATCTTCTCCACCTCTATTTTCCCAAACATGTCCTGTAGATGTCTTATCATTACACCTCTTCCATACTTCACAAGCTATATTCCTAATTTCCTGGTCCTGGTGTTTCATTTACTTTTGGTTTAGACAGCTCGGATCCCACATCCTCCTCCGTTATTTCTACATAGTTTTCTTCGAAGACTTTAACTTCTTATCCTCCACTGTAGTACACCCCATGTTCTGGAGAGAGAACTTTTTTATAATGTTCTTATGCTAATTATGGTTGTGGAATCTTCTATTCTTTTTACGTTAAATTTATTCTGGAGACTATTTTAATAAAATATTATGAGGTCATATCTTGTAAGAAGGTCTGTCTTAAACGTCACTTTCCCGTATTCTGAGAGTTCATCCTTCGTTCTCATGACAGTTGATCTTACCATCATACGGTGACTGTTGGCGCAATCTGGTTGTCAATGCACTCTTACGTCTGTATTTTCCCTTTCCATCACCAACATCAAATCCGTAATCAATTTACGATTCTTCGTAAGCTCTTCCGACGTGAGTTCATGTATATCTTCATGGTGGAAGAAGATGTTCCTCAGATAAATTGATTATTCTGTTTCCGTTGTCGTTTTGCATGCTTTTTCCAAAATGACCTTCAAAACCTTCTTCAGATGTTCGCACCTTGCTGTTTTACCCACCAAAAACTATCATTTCCTGTTGTTCATTTAATACTCTAATTCCACCTCCAAAATTATCAAAAAAAGATTACATTCTCTTCAGAGAAACGAATCATGATCAACTGGAGGAAGACTGAGGACCGGAGAACGACTAATAATGTAACAATGTGGTAGTTAAACAGTGATGGGGAGTAATGTCGACAAGCTCCATGTTTGAGGAAAAACCCCAGCATTCCTCTGAAACTATGAATAAATATGATTCATTAGATTTTAATGGAGAATTCACCCCGTCTCGTTCACAACAAGAGTTCTGAATCTTACAGTCTGTCATGTCGTTCTGTGGAGTTTATTCAAGAACCTTGCTATTGCTGTACTGTAGCTACAGTCATTACACTTTGAAACGGACGACTTGAAACATTTGCACCAAAGAACCAAATTCATTGATGTCAACTTCCATCACCTCCTTTACTTCGAAGGGCACATTATTTCGTGTATTAGTAGCTAGCAATTTGTCGCTTTTAACAGTTTAGTGCCACATCACCTTTGAAGTGAAGAAAACAGTGAGTATTTCATTTAGACAGACTTGGTTTCTATCGGTACGACAGGTGCACTGTTGTAGTAAGACATCGTGCCAATGCTGTTGCCACTTGACTGGATTATTGGAGAAACAATTCTATTTGAAAATAAAGACATATCAATTAATTTTGTTCATCATAATCGATGTTCTTGGGAAGCCTGCAACTGTTTGATTCGTGATTTAAATGATGAGAACCTGCACCACTTATGCATTTTTCGTGCTTCGCACAACGGGTTTCGAGAATTTATTTTCATTTTCAAGTGCATTTGTTTATATAAATAGTTCGTGATGTTTGCATGTGTGATTTCCTGCCTCTCTCGCACTATAGTTGTCTTTTTCAGGCAATAACGTATTGTCTCTCCTCCTCCATTACAGAGAATATCTCACACATGCAAATCATTATTTATACAGTTTGTTTTGGAGTCGGCCGGCCGCGGTGGCCGTGCGGTTCTAGGCGCTCCAGTCCGGAGCCGCGTTGCTGCTACGGTCGCAGGTTCGAATCCTGCCTCGGGCATGGATGTGTGTGATGTCCTTAGGTTAGGTAGGTTGAAGTAGTTCTAAGTTCTAGGGGACTGATGACCACAGCAGTTGAGTCCCATAGTGCTCAGAGCCATTTGAACCATTTTGTTTTGGAGTCGATACATGCTACAGAGATGATGTAACAGTCATAATATCTCTGTAAGATGTTCTTTTTGCGAAGATGAACAGTAAGTGACTTACTTGCGTGTGTGTAATGGAGAAGACACAGTACTTTATAACTTCAAAAAGACATTTACAGCGCAAGGCAGGCAGAAAAAACACATGTAAACGTAACAAAAAATATTTATGTAAACGAAAGAGAGAACAAAATGTCGAAACGCATTGTGTTATGCATGAAAAAATACATGAACGGTGCAACTTTTCTTTATTTAACTCAAGATATATCACTCTCGAAAATTATATGGTTGCATTTCAGTACAAGAGAAGGCACACACAAGCTCCCATGTCAAATGGTGTGGTGGCCAAATTCTAATGTGGTTTTCAAGGTGCGGAAAGGTCGAAGGATTCATCTACACGGTGTTGCACAGTTCCTATTACGCACTTCCATAGGTTGTAGTGGGTTATTATAATCTAATGGACACATTTTATCTACGTTCAAAATATCCCTCCCTTTTGAAATTGCTCGATAGAGGAAGATCGCATTTGATTTCTCGAAGGTAGTGTGTTAAACACCACCACTAGATTAATGTCAAGAGTACATAATATTAGGCACAATGGTGTTATATGTACTTCTGTCAATTAGGGTACCCATAAGGTTTTGAAGAATATGTGGCAGTCTTCGGTTCTAAGAGCGGTATCCATTAAAATTTCTCAGTGTACTGTTAAAAAAAATTAACGATGTCACAGTGATCAACACATGGTTCTCGCTGGTTTAAAAATTTTGCACGAAATGCACCATCAAGTGAAAACGCGTTCTCCTTCGATCTACTTTTGACGCGTTGAACAACAACTGTGTTGTTATGCTTGAATCCATAAAAAGCTTCTAGTAATATTGACACACACTCGACGTAATTCCGACTAAATAATGATATTTTCTCGATTTTTCTGAGGCATACACCTACGATATTGTACCTCGCAATAGTGACCTGCCATCGAACTCAGCATTTGAACTGAATAAATCTAAAATGCTGTTTTTATTTTTAACTAAATACAAATAAAAAACTAGCAAATAAGAAGTTAAAAAGGCAGTGATCGCTGTTTCTAATTTGAATGGACGACATTTCCGTGAAATTTGGCAATTTATCACCTTCGTGCACCGATTAATGCTATTAAGAGCTAGTAAAAAGCTTAAATTTAAAATCATTGGACAAGTAAACCACAACATTGCAATCCTTAGTAGTCACCTTTGTTTTCCACCCACGCTCCAATCACACCAAAATTTAAAACTTGAGACACATTGGAATATTTCGTGATGGAAAATATGTGTGCAAAAATTCCTTCCGATGCTTCAGTAGCAAGACTGAGATAAAAATTACAGAGATCACGCTGCAAAGATTCAGCATGTGGACAGGTCAGACGCTGTGAGAACAGTATTATACAAAGACCGTTATGATACTAGAAGGTGGAGTATTTTAAATTAACAGAAACACACACACACAGAAACACGTGCTTACACGCTACGATAAAGACACTTCCGGAAGACAATCCAACTGCGTACAAAGCGCAGCGCCTTCTGTATTTTGGGTTCATCAAATTACAATCGTCGGCAGCGTAAAATGGGAGAGCGAATGCGGAGACCTTCAAAAAGGCGAAACAGGTTTTGAGTACCGTACGGAATGTGACAGATGTGAAAATTACCGAACTATCAGTTTAATAAGTCACAGCTGCAAAATACTAACGCGAATTCTTTACAGACGAATGGAAAAACTGGTAGAAGCCGACCTCGGCGAAGATCAGGTTGGATTCCGCAGAAATGTTGGAACACGTGAGCCAATACTGACCCTACGACTTATCTTAGAAAATTGATTAAGGAAAGGCAAACCTACATTTCTAGTATTTGTAGACTTAGAGAAAGCTTTTGACAATGTTGACTGGAATACTCTCTTTCAAATTCTAAAGGTGGCAGGGGTAAAATACAGGGAGCGAAAGGCTATTTACAATTTGTACAGAAACCAGATGGCAGTTATGAGTCGAGGGGCATGAAAGGGAAGCAGCGGTTGGGAAGGGAGTGAGACAGGGTTGTAGCCTGTCCCCGATGTTATTCAATCTGTATATTGAGCAACCAGTGAAGGAAACAAAAGAAAAATTCGGAGTAGGTATTAAAGTCCATGGAGAAGAAATAAAAACTTTGAGGTTCGCCGATGATATTGTAATTCTGTCAGAGACAGCAAAGGACTTGGAAGAACAGTTGAACGGAATGGACAGTGTCTTGAAAGGAGGATATAAGATGAACAGCAACAAAAGCAAAACGAGGATAATGGAATGTAGTCGAATTAAGTCGGTGATGCTGAGGGAATTAGATTAGGAAATGAGACAATTAAAGTAGTAAAGGAGTTTTGCTATTTGGGGAGCAATATAACTGATGATGGTCGAAGTAGTGCGGATATAAAATGTAGACTGGCGATGGCAAGAATAGCGTTTCTGAAGAAGAGGAATTTAACATCGAGTATAGATTTAAGTGTCAGGAAGTCGTTTCTGAAAGTATTTGTATGGAGTGTAGCCATGTATGGAAGTAAAACATGGACGATAACTAGTTTGGACAAGAAGAGAATAGAAGCTTTCGAAATGTGGTGCTACAGAAGAATGTTTAAGATTAGATGGGTAGATCACATAACTAATCAGGAGGTATGGAACAGAATTGGGGAGAAGAAGAGTTTGTGTCACAACTTGACTAGAAGAAGGGATCGGTTGGTAGGACATGTTTTGAGGCATCAAGGGATCACAAATTTAGCATTAGAGGGCAGCGTGGAGAGTAAAAATCGTAGAGGGTGACCAAGAGATGAATACACTAAGCAGATTCAGAAGGATGTAGGTTGCAGTAAATACTGGGAGACGAAGCAGCTTGCACAGGATAGAGTAGCATGGAGAGCTGCATCAAACCAGTCTCAGGACTGAAGACAACAACAACAACAAGATCAACAACACGGAATAATTTACGGGAAAAACCTTATGACTGGAATTAACGTTGACATGGGTAGTAATAAAACTTCTGGTACAGCCATGTCAAAGTTGTGCTTAGACTTGTGTCAGAACTTTTCGGACGCAGCTGAACAGGAGAAACTAAATGGCAAAACAAGAAGTGTACGGCCATACCCACACACACACACACACACACACACACACACACACACACACAAAGGCGCGCGCTCGAAAGTGGTGATGAGGATCGGTCAAGACTCAGCTTCATTTAAAATAATCATGATTTATTGTTCAGTCGCAGTTCCACATTTTTATCATACGATATATTGCAATGACTCTGGATCATTTTCAGTTCTGAAACGAAGTAAAACAAAGAAGTTGCGCCAGCGAACCGACTTGACTATTTAGAACCTATTACCACAGTACTCTGATGTGAGTCTGATGACGCAGTTACTTAGAATTACTTTGTTTTACATCGGAAGATGATCCAGAGTGATCTAAACAAGTCATGTAACTGAAAATGTGCTACTGCGACTGAACTATAAATGAGAATTCTTCCAAATATCAACACAGTTGGTGACTGTCTCGAGACGAATATGTGACTGTTTCATATTATGTCTGGTGAGTTCGGTCTACTGTTTGCCATTACCATGTTCCTCAGTACTGCGAATATTCTTATCAGGTCTGTCGATGTACCTGGGTACTGGTATACATATCAGTACCACATATTGCGCTGTGATAAGCAGTTGGCTGCTCACAAAATTAGGTGAATATCCAACTGTGTTGTGATCACTATGTAATATCCAGAAACCTTTTCATATCCAGACGCGTAGATTAACAAGTGCACTACTGTACGGCAGTGAAATATGAGCACTCGCAAAAGCAGAAAACACAGAATACGAGCCTTCGAGATGTGATGCTACCTCAGATTACTAATTGTTGCCTCTTTAGGTAAGGTATCAAACGAAGATTTGCTTCACAGAGTGGACAAAGAGAAGCCGTGTCTTTGGAAGCTTATGCAATATAGAACAGGTAGGTGGGTCGGCCATCTGCTGAGGCTTGACAGTGCCATTAAAAGTATAACTGAAGGGACAATAGAGGGGAAGGAACACAAGAGGCGGACTGGAACACAACTAGATCATGGAGGATACCAGATGAGCCACCTGCACCACCCTCTAGAGGAATGCCGAAATCCGTGGTAAATGGAAATGAGCGTTTGGCGTCATTGGCGAGAGGCCCCTTAGGGGGCAGGTCCGGCCGCCTTGGTGCAGGTCTTATTACATTCGACGCCACATTGGGCGACCTGTAAGCCGGATAGGGATGAAATGGTGATGAAGACAACACCCAGTCCCTGAGCGGAGAAAATCCCCGAGCCAGCCAGGAATCGAACCCGGGCTCGTAGGACGGCAATCCGTCACGCTGACCAATCAGCTATCGGGGCGGAAGAAAACTGTTGAGAGCTGCTGCCAACCAAGCTGATTGCTGAATATCTAAGAAGAAATATCCGGCAAAAACTACTCTACATTGAGCTGTTGCACTGGAATAACTTTCTTTAATCGTCATATACACGGACAAAGGTCATAACCATTCTGCAATAGCTATAATCTAGAAAGAGGGAACTTCTGCAGTGTCATTGCCGTGGATACCGTACCGTCTGAAAACTTCAATGTAATGCGTGCGTAGACTAGTACATTCACCTCAAACCCTTAAACGATTACATGAGAACGCTACATGAAACAGTGTGACACACAATTGTACCATAGTCCTTTAGTGTCGCTTTACACACAGCGCTAGACAGAGCCACTAAGTGTAAGGAAAGCATGAGTTCGTATACCGTTGTTAGTTTGCAGGTCCCGAGCAATGGATCCAGCCGCCTCATCGGAAAGTGTTTCATTCCTCCAAGCACAATGGCCCCTTTCCTCAATGTTTGTGAGGGATATGTCATACGGGTATCTGTTAACAATAGGTGTATCGTATAGTGTCGTACAAAACCTATAAATGTCGTATGGCATTGTTGGCTGGGTTGTCTCACAGTTTGTATTCAGCGGCCTTTCTCCGCGCACTTTGACACCATTCCTTGCAGGCATAGGAGTTGCGTCTTATGTGTATTCGTAGCGTGTAGGCGACCGTAATGGATGCATGTGTAGTGTAGCATTATGTTCCCGTTGCACGATTATGACGGGGGAAGGGCGAGGGAAAACCCCATACCGGCACATGGCATACTCCTCTCGAATAGCACCAAGGAGGCAACAGGGCTTAATGTCACCATCGGACGGGCAGATCACCATCATCAGTGTTACATGCCCTCACTCCACGACACACTTCGGTGAGATTCGGAATTCAGTCTAGGTCATTGGCGCAAAGACTGGTGGTGATCAGGAGCTTTTCGCCACCATCACTTTTCCCCTTGCCCGCCAAATACTGGCGGTGACAATTTCACTCACCACCAAAATTCGAACCTGCATGCATCCAGCCGCGCTCCATCGCATAAGTGTGCGTTCGTGCCGTCGGCTGCAGTGGCCGGTTTGTGATTTCATGATTGTCTTACTAATTGAAATGAGAAATGGTGAGAGGTGAAACCCTCTTTTTCAGAATACCATCAAGGGAACTACTCCAGTCCGGTGGACTGACAACCACTGACAGTGTCAGATACGAAGTTTTTTGATGAGATATTTCGATTATGAACGTCCCATCGCCTTCCTAAATTTCCATGTTATCGGAAGCATATGAACTGGTTACGGATAAAACGCCGCAAACATCCGTCAACTACTTGTGACCGATAACGGTGGAAATTAACTTCAAAAATCGGCCTCATATCTCTAGCATATTATTTCAGGGCACTATCCTACATTCTTCGTGGTTGGTGACCTCGGTGCTTCCACACTAGCGTCAAACAGTTAAGCATGTATTGTGAGGACACTACCTAAATAGGAAATTTCACAGATGCTAAGTAAGGATAGATTACAAAACACGTGGTATATGACAAGATTCGGCGTACTAATCGGGGGTGGCTTTAAATAAACTCCCGTAAATTGGTTTAGGTCACTACGCTTCCGTTTTGGAAACATAAGATACCAAAAATAAAGACGCAAGATCCGTTTCAGACCACACGGTCCCATTACAGTACTCAAAAATGAGGATATTTTAATTGTACAAATTACGCCCGCGACCTAAATTTTTGGAAAAATCTGTTAATTCGATCATTTTGTGTATAGGATAGTCTTTGTTTCCACACATCTACTCTGTGTTGGTCTGTTTTGCGCTCGCAAGTGACAGCATATACATATTTTAAAAGTGCTTGTCACCAAAATGTAATTAGAAATTCACTTGTTGAGTACGAAAATTTATTAATAATCAGTCAATCTTGGCTTCAAAACACATTGTTCGTAATAATTATACGTTACTTAACATGGATTCCAATGTTCACAAAGTACTTTGTGTACTATATTAGCGAGTCAAAGAGATGGGATGAAGTTCAAACGGCAGTTGTGCCTAATCCGTGAAGTTGTGTAAAAAGAGGATGGTAATAGCCCCCCAAAACAATTATGTCATGTAGTTACTGTGAGTATACGGAAAATCAACATTTAAGAACAAAACTCGGAAGAACGGTCTCGTGAACTCATATGAAATGATGGCTTTACAAGGTTGATTTTACGGTGGTGAGACGTGTGTTCCTAGGAAGATCGAAACGAGGAGAGGGGAAGTGGAGGCGTCAAATGTTGAAAGCTCGATAATGCACTATCAATGTAAGACGCTAACTGAAGAAGAAAAAAACAATATATGACAAAATAACGACTCAGAGGATACCATAGGACAGACATATATGTCTGTAGCACTGGCATAAAGCAAAGAGACAAAGTGAAAATCAATAAGGACACGGACTGAATCTCAAGCAGGGATCGTGCCTAATCCCAACGCAGAGGATGAACATACGAGGGCAGTTCAATAAGTAATGCAACACATTTTTTTTCTCGGCCAATTTTGGTTGAAAAAACCGGAAATTTCTTGTGGAATATTTTCAGACATTCCCGCTTCGTCTCGTATAGTTTAATTGACTTCCGACAGGTGGCAGCGCTGTACGGAGCTGTTAAAATGGCGTCTGTAACGGATGTGCGTCGCAAACAACGGGCAGTGATCGAGTTTCTTTTGGCGGAAAACCAGGGCATCTCAGATATTCATAGGCGCTTGCAGAATGTCTACGGTGATCTGGCAGTGGACAAAAGCACGGTGAGTCGTTGGGCAAAGCGTGTGTCATCATCGCCGCAAGGTCAAGCAAGACTGTATGATCTCCCGCGTGCGGGCCGGCCGTGCACAGCTGTGACTCCTGCAATGGCGGAGCGTGCGAACGCACTCGTTCGAGATGATCGACGGATCACCTCAAACAACTCAGTGCTCAAGTTGACATCTCTGTTGGTAGTGCTGTCACAATTGTTCACCAGTTGGGATATTCAAAGGTTTGTTCCCGCTGGGTCCCTCGTTGTCTAACCGAACACCATAAAGTGCAAAGGAAAACCATCTGTGCGGAATTGCTTGCTCGTCATGTGGCTGAGGGTGACAATTTCTTGTCAAAGATTGTTACAGGCGATGAAACATGGGTTCATCACTTCGAACCTGAAACAAAACGGCAATCAATGGAGTGGCGCCACACCCACTCCCCTACCAAGAAAAAGTTTAAAGCCATACCATCAGCCGACTAAGTCATGGTTACAGTCTTCTGGGACGCTGAAGGGGTTATTCTGTTCGATGTCCTTCCCCATGGTCAAACGATCAACTCTGAAGTGTATTGTGCTACTCTTCAGTAATTGAAGAAACGACTTCAGCGTGTTCGTAGGCACAAAAATCTGAACGAACTTCTCCTTCTTCATGACAACGCAAGACCTCACACAAGTCTTCGCACCCGAGAGGAGCTCACAAAACTTCAGTGGACTGTTCTTCCTCATGCACCCTACAGCCCCGATCTCGCATCGTCGGATTTCCGTATGTTTGGCCCAATGAAGGACGCAATCTGTGGGAGGCACTACGCGGATGATGAAGAAGTTATTGATGCAGTACGACGTTGGCTCCGACATCGACCAGTGGAATGGTACCGTGCAGGCATACAGGCCCTCATTTCAAGGTGGCGTAAGGCCGTAGCATTGAATGGAGATTACGTTGAAAAATAGTGTTGTGTAGCTAAAAGATTGGGGAATAACCTGGTGTATTTCAATGCTGAATAAAACAACCCCTGTTTTAGAAAAAAAAATGTGTTGCATTACTTATTGAACTGCCCTGGTATATTGCCACAGTGATTTTATTTTGTATGATGAAAGCAGCTTTAATTCGTATCGAAGATTGCCAGATACGAAGTCTGTTAAGATTAAATGCGATTCGGATCTTCAGTTGCACATTAGATACCTGAGAAAGTGTCTGTATGACTCACTAGTCATTGGAAAGGACGGTCTGCAACAAAGGACATTGGTGTTCATATAATCCTCTTAGCTGCATTGTTTTACTTTGCTTATGTTAGAGGGGATGAAAAAATACAGCCTCCGGCAATAAAACGCAACTTTCAATATACAGCGAAATGTATACTGCCAAAACTGTGTAATTGAGTAGGACTCAAAATGGGAAACTTGAGTATCACGGGAAACACTCTTCGTTTAGAAAATGACAGATGTATTGGCAGAAGTATATCTGTGAGAAAGGGTTGTGAACCGCACCTGGAAAGCTCTGTCGGAAGGATTGCCTCCGAACGGCAAGGTACCGGGTTCGGGTCTCAGTCCAGTACGGAGTTCTAATCTGCCAGAAATTTTCAAAATCTGCGGAACCAGAATTGGAATTCGAAACAGAAAAGTGAGCCTAGTACTGCTGACGTAGGCCGACAGAGGCAGAAAATAGTTCCATAGACATTTTTTTTTTTCAAGGATAGTTGCAAGCGAATTCAGAAAACTCTGCAATTAATACGCTGACGTTCAGACACGAAAATATTTCACGGTATTGGGGATTCCTGTCTGGAACTCACCTTCAGAGTCATGATTGTCGATGCCCCACAGCGAACAAGACGAACTGTACGAAGGGGCGTTCCCACGGCGTCTTTTTATACACGCCCCGGGGTCGGCGCCACGCCCACCACTCTCTCACGGCGACAATCGAAGGCGCGCCCTCTTGCGCTCTTGCGACACGGCCGCCACCTGTTGCTGTTGGCAGACGCTCCGAATTTTCGTGTCGCACGCCCCTAATGCAAAAAATCTTTTGAGCACTGTACGAGCAAGTGCTTCTTCCTGAAAAGAAACGACATTTTTAGACAAATCACGGTAGTTTGGTAAAGAAACCAAGAAAATATTTGTCCCACATGTTAAAAGAAATGACAATAAAAAGACTGACACGCTAATGTTATATTTTAACTAAATCCTTAGGTTATCTTAGGTAGTCATTTGATAAATAAGTTCACTGAAATTCTGTCAACTACAATTGGTATAAATGTATGATTTGCTCCGCAAATTTCTGAACATTGACCGAAAAATAATTCAGGTTGGTTTACTGTAAATGTTCCTTGGTTTAGTCGTCCAGGTATGGTATCAGTTTCAGCTCCTAATGCAGATACTGCACGTGAGTGAAGAACATCTGAAGCTCTTGTTAGTACTCGTACTTCTGCATTTATAGGTAAAATTGTCCGATTATCTACGTCTAGTAGTCGGTGTCCGTCATTTTCTATGTCTTGTTGTGGTGTTATTCAGGTGCCAAACTGAAGAGACTACTATTAGTATAAAAGACCTTTCTTTCATCTGCAAAAGTTGCCTACCTTGTACCAAAGAGCAAGAAACCTCACACAATAGTACAAATTGCTTTCTACTATCTTTTACTGTTTATAGATGGCAACAAATTTACTGCAGGAAAATAGCTATTGGAACACAACTAGCAGTAAGAAACATGAACTGGGAAAACTGTGTAGATGTATGTACAGGTGTAAGTCGTAGTATGGCTGGCGGTAACGCCGTATAGCAAGCTCTCATCCGTAAAGAGACTCATCGCGCTGTTTGGACACACTGTTTTATTCACAGAGACGTACTGGCATGAAAAAACATGCACTCTGTCCTTCATGAGATTCTTCAATCAGTAATCAAAGCGGTAAACGTCACCAAAAGTCTGGCACTGAAGTCGAGGCGTTTTCAACAGATGTGCGTTTATATGAGGACTAAGCACATTTTCCTAATTTTTTACCTTGTCTGTCGGTGGATTTCACGTAAGAATGTCTTTAAAAGGGCGTATGGTTCAAATGGCTGTAAGCACTATGGGACTTAACATCTGAGGTCATCAGTCCCCTAGAACTTAGAACTACTTAAACCTAACTAACCTAAGGGCATGCATGACACACATCCATGCTGAGGCAGGATTCGCACCTGCGGCCGTAGCAGCAGTGCGGTTCCGGACTGAAGCGCCTAGAACCGCTCGGCCACAACGGCCGGATAGGGCGAATGAACCCAGGAATTAACTCAGGAATTTTCTCTCTTTTTCAAGAGAGATATTTAAGTTCCGAGAAGTTCGTAGGAAGGCAGTTTGTATTGGAGCTAGCGTATCTTTATGACATGTTTGAGAAAATCAGTTCACTGAACGTATGTCTTCAAGGTAATGAAACCAAAATACTCCAACTGCCAGGAAAAATTTCAGCCTTCTGAAGGGAACTACTATTGTGGAGGAAGGAATTGGCCGATGAAGACATGTATTACGTATTCCCTATTTTAGAAGACAATGACTTTCGGTCGAGTGTTTGTGCATCGTCTAACTGACCTCAGTGATTACATTGTGAAGAATTTTCCAGAGTAAATTGATTAATATAACTGGTCCAGACATCCTTTCAGTCAGAGTTTCATCAACACTCACCGCGGAAGAACTAGTGCAGTTTCTGATATTTCTTTGACTCCGCAATGAGATGGAATTTCGTTTCCTATTCACTGCTTAAGTTTTGGAGCTTGGTAAAGCAATAGTATCCACACGTGAGTAACAAGTCCCAACGAGTTTTTATACCTTATGTAACATCCTACATATACGGGACATGTTTTTCAGTATTTGTAGTCACAACCAAGAAATGTAGATCTTGAATGAATGTGGAGAACGAGATGCAGCTGTCTGTTTCCTGTCTTGTACCGAGATTTGAAAAAGTGATGATGAGAAAGTGAGCTCATCATTCCCATTGATTTCGTTGCAAGATTAAGATGTAAAAACATTAAAAGTTGATTAAAATGTGTTACGTCAACAGTCAACAAGGAAATAAGTTGTTGTAAACTTAATTTTATTTACCCCACATTTTGAAACGGACAGAATGTGCGAAAGGAGTCGACGATGTTTATTTTCAGGTCAAGGGAGCCGTGGAGCCATTCAGTTTGAACACCACTAATTTATGGCATTGTTCACATACGTGCCCTCATTAAAAGTGTAGAACCCCAAATCCACAAGTCACGTCGAGGAACTCATCTTGCACTTCATAAATAACGAACAAAAACTTTGCACAATGTTTGTTCATTTGCCTTCCAAAATAAAAACAACACTAGTGAGATGCAGTCTACCATCTCGCTATATGAGTGTTGCCACCTTCATTCTATGAAAAAAGCGATACAGCGCCGACTTGAAAAATTACGCACGTCTGTTGCTGTCAAAGCACTTGGTTGCTACACCCGTAAATACGTTACCGAGCCTGTCCCCACAAGTGGCGTTGCTGCCCAAGAGCCCACCTTGAGATGTGGCTGCTGCTTTTACTGTAGTGGCATGTGACGTCACTCTCCTGGCGTCAAACAAGCCCTACGTCAGAATTACGACGTGTCCTATGTATCAAAGTGTCATGTACAGGATGGTTATAATTAAAGCGCAACTACTCAAGGAGATCCAGTGAGGCTTGTAATTACACTCCTGGAAATTGAAATAAGAACACCGTGAATTCATTGTCCCAGGAAGGGGAAACTTTATTGACACATTCCTGGGGTCGGATACATCACGTGATCACACTGACAGAACCACAGGCACATAGACACAGGCAACAGAGCATGCACAATGTCGGCACTAGTACAGTGTATATCCACCTTTCGCAGCAATGCAGGCTGCTATTCTCCCATGGAGACGATCGTAGAGATGCTGGATGTAGTCCTGTGGAACGGCTTGCCATGCCATTTCCACCTGGCGCCTCAGTTGGACCAGCGTTCGTGCTGGACGTGCAGACCGCGTGAGACGACGCTTCATCCAGTCCCAAACATGCTCAATGGGGGACACATCCGGAGATCTTGCTGGCCAGGGTAGTTGACTTACACCTTCTAGAGCACGTTGGGTGGCACGGGATACATGCGGACGTGCATTGTCCTGTTGGAACAGCAAGTTCCCTTGCCGGTCTAGGAATGGTAGAACGATGGGTTCGATGACGGTTTGGATGTACCGTGCACTATTCAGTGTCCCCTCGACGATCACCAGTGGTGTACGGCCAGTGTAGGAGATCGCTCCCCACACCATGATGCCGGGTGTTGGCCCTGTGTGCCTCGGTCGTATGCAGTCCTGATTGTGGCGCTCACTTGCACGGCGCCAAACACGCATACGACCATCATTGACACCAAGGCAGAAGCGACTCTCATCGCTGAAGATGACACGTCTCCATTCGTCCCTCCATTCACGCCTGTCGCGACACCACTGGAGGCGGGCTGCACGATGTTGGGGCGTGAGCGGAAGACGGCCTAACGGTGTGCGGGACCGTAGCCCAGCTTCATGGAGACGGTTACGAATGGTCCTCGCCGATACCCCAGGAGCAACAGTGTCCCTAATTTGCTGGGAAGTGGCGGTGCGGTCCCCTACGGCACTGCGTAGGATCCTACGGTCTTGGCGTGCATCCGTGCGTCGCTGCGGTCCGGTCCCAGGTCGACGGGCACGTGCACCTTCCGCCGACCACTGGCGACAACATCGATGTACTGTGGAGACCTCACGCCCCACGTGTTGAGCAATTCGGCGGTACGTCCACCCGGCCTCCCGCATGCCCACTATACGCCCTCGCTCAAAGTCCGTCAACTGCACATACGGTTCACGTCCACGCTGTCGCGGCATGCTACCAGTGTTAAAGACTGCGATGGAGCTCCGTATGCCACGGCAAACTGGCTGACACTGACGGCGGCGGTGCACAAATGCTGCGCAGCTAGCGCCATTCGACGGCCAACACCGCGGTTCCTGGTGTGTCCGCTGTGCCGTGCGTGTGATCATTGCTTGTACAGGCCTCTCGCAGTGTCCGGAGCAAGTATGGTGGGTCTGACACACCGGTGTCAATGTGTTCTTTTTTCCATTTCCAGGAGTGTATCATATGACAGCTAAACTAGATACATATGCCAATGCGCCAATGTAAAACCGATTTACGCTGAAAAAAATTAGTCACAATTGTGGCCACCAGGTGCAAACTGGTGCTGCACACTATTTGTAAGAAGGTACGACATCCCGCTGTCATTTGACACGCCGTAACGTGAGTGAATAGAATGGCTATCGGGAAGAGAGACCGTGCGCTCTTAGTGAAGTTGTTTTACAGGACTGGCAGCTGTTATAGTGCTGCATTGAGAGAGCATCGCCTACTGAAAGATCTGAGGAGAGGCCTGATGTCGTTAAATGGCTTGAAGGAGATGATGAAATTTGAAAACACGGGAGAGCTTGGCGTGGCACCTGCCAGAGGAAGGCATCCTGTCCCGGTAGAAGTTATTGTCGATGTTGCTGTTGTTGTTGCTGTGACTGACCTGCAGCACGTGCCAGGGGTAGCGCTAGTGCATGCCATGGTCAAGAAACGGAAAGTTTTTCCGTCTATTTTACACTGTTACGCGTACGACATGCAGACAGTCCAGCAACTGAAATCTCATGATTCTCAGCCACGTTCTGAATTTGCTCTTCCGTTTTCTGGCACGGATCAAAGTTGACGATATGTGGCCGGGCACTATTCTGTGCAGTAAGAAGGTGGATTTTACACTACAAGGTGTAGTGAATTTGGGGCACTCTTATACCACGTTTTGTGCACGAGAAGCCACTGCACTCGCCGTATGTGACTGTGTAGTGTGCATTCACAAGCACCTTTATGCTCAGCCCGTTCTTTTTTGAAGAGAATACACCCAGAGGGCCTGTAAGGTGTACCACGACACCTGATCTGAATGTCAGTGTACAGGAGCATGTTACTCTGATTCAATCGGGACTGCTGCGAGCAACTGTTGCCCACGTCGTTTTTCGGATGCAACATCTCGTCGACATCTGCGATACTTATACTGAACAAAGTGTGTAAGCGCGGTTAATAATAAAGTGTACATTATACGTTTCTCACTTGATTCACCTTTTCTACCCACGTCCTGTTTCTACTCCATTGCATATGAAAACATTTCTGTACGTCTTTCTTGCAGTCACAGCACCGGAGTTGCACCTGTTGGGCGAAACTGGAACTAACTTTTTTCGAGCGTAAATCGGTTCGCATTAACGCATTAGAATATCTATCCAGTTTATAGCCTAATCTCGACCTCTGCGAATAACTGCACTTTAATTATAACCACTCGGTAGTTTTAAGCTATGCTAGTTGTCAATCGTACAGATAATTCACTCCATCCAAATGAACTGGGAGACCCTCACAGATTTCCAATTTCGATCACCTGCAAGTCATGTTCGTAATATATTGACTGAACCGAGGCACATACAAAAAGATAAACCACTAGCAAAATGCCAAAACAAAACTGAATGTTATCATAATGTATGTCATGCGATTGCGGTTACTCTGTGGATTATGAAACTGAAATTGGATTTTGTTGAGTCGAAGTATTACAGGAGTTATCGATGTATCTTTATCGATGTTTTAATTAATTAGAGGGTAAGGCGAAAAAACTGACACAGTCGTAAACATGGGCACCTCTACCCAAAGGGGTATGGGAGATCCTGCACATTGGTTGCGAGGACAATAAACGGTGAAGCTTGCTGGTGAAAGATACCAGTGAGTAGTTGGAAACTTTCTTTAAAGCAGTGCAGATACAGTGTTGGTTATTGTGAATTGATCTTTGTTCTAGACTGTAACGTTCGGTATGTAAGTGAAAACGATTTATTTAGGATGTCCTTATGATAAGTTTAATTTCACAGTGACGTCCGGAAGGTAGAATCTTAATCTAAATTCAGAAACGCGTCTTTAGTCACCCACGTCTTTAGGTTACGTGTGATAGGTGTCTTCTAGAGTAAATACGAACCCACATTTAAATACTGCATTACTCCATGGGAACTACAAGTGCAGTTTCTTGCTCGATATCTCGCCTGTCTCGAACATTAAGAGAACCGAAACACGGGAAAGGACAGCTGCAAGCACCAGTCTCGTCATTGGACTCCATACAAGGATCCATTGAGCAAATTGCTTGACAAAAGTGCTGTCGAGAGGAGGTCGTTCAGTTTTTCTAGGGCCGGAGATTGACTAGTGGGCAGGACTGGGAGGACCAAAGACCTTGAGGAAAATTCCGTCCACGAGACGATCCAATTCTTCATCAGATTCCTGCGACTTTCTCCTTGTGGACAGGGATAATGAACTTGATATCAACGTTGACAGAAGACTTCAGCGATGTAACCTGAGCTTTTCCTGACGAAATGTTCTTCCAAGACACTTGCGGAGAAGTGTGAGTTAAATGTGTCATGTGCCAGATGTGGATACACTTAGATTCCGCTGGGGCTGAAGTTTGCGATTTCTGGGAATAATTTTTGATCCGATGTTGATTTAAAACGCTTAAATAAAACAGCTGCTCTTTCTAGACTAGTCTACTGCTTTGTAATGTTTTATCCAGCTGTATGAAAACATTTTAAAAGATTGAGCAGCGCTGTTGGCATTAGCAGTTAGCATGGCCCAATGTAGTGCTTTCGCTGCTGGAGTATTGGTTATTCTTGGTGTTTTACTATCCCTGTTAATACATATCGATAACATGAATACCACACCAGACTAGTTTTGGACCGTTGTATCGAATGGGTACGTAACATTCTGTTTTCAAATTCATTTGTGTCTGACAGGAAGTGTACCAAAGTTTTCCGTCGACAATGGGCGTCGGATGAAAGTCATGATGAGCAGTGTTTCAATATTATTTTTGGCTGACTCCAGCTGCAAACTGCAAAAACGAAATTTCAAATGTCTACCGAAACACTACAGAAAATGCACCTGATGACACCCTGCATATTCTCCACACGAGGAAAAAATAGACAGCAAATTTCTGGTTCAGAAATCACATTTACATCTTAGAAAGGGAATCATCTGCCAGCACGTGTCGAAAATCGAGAGTAGCAAGGTTATGTCTCTCTCTCTTTCTTTTTTTACACTTGAATTGCTGCCTACGTCCTCAATTATTTGCTGGATGCACGGGAGTTCCTATCTCTTTCTTCCTTTACAACTCCCTTTTGCATCATGAAAGCTATTTCCTGAGGTCTTAAAAGATGTCCTATCTACCTGTACCCTCTTCTTGTCAGTGTTTAACATACGTTCCTTGCCGATTCTGCGGAGAATCTCCTCATTCTTTATCGTATCAGTCCACCTATTTTTCGAAATTCGTCTGTAGCGTCACGTCTCAGATGCTTCGATTCGCTTCCTTTCCGGTTTTCTCGCAGTTCATGTGTCACTACCATACAATGCTGTGCTCCAAACGTATATTTTCAGAAATTTCTTCCTCAAATTAAGACCTATCTTTGATGCTGGAGACTTCTCTTGACCAGGAATGCACATTTTGCCAGTGCCTGCCTGCTTTCGATGTCCTCCTTGCTCCGTCCGTCACTGGTTACTTTACTGCCTAGGTAGCAGAATTCCTTAATTTCATCTACTTTGTGCCCATCCATACTGATGTAAAGTTTCTCACTGTGTTCATTTGCGCTTCATCTTATTACTTTCGTCTTTCTTCGAGTTACTCTCAGTCTATGTTCTGTGTCCATTTTCTGTTCATTCCATTCAACGAATTCTGTAATTATTCTTCACTTTCACTGATTATAGCAATGTCAATCAGCGATGTAGATCAAGTCTGTATTGTGAGGCTCCTGGAAGAACGTCCCTGACACTTCAATCACGTGGAGCGCATTGTGTGGAGGGGAAACACTAATTCCAATCCGAGCCCTGGAATTTGTAAACGTTGCCATGGCGATGTCCCGCGTTGTAAAGTCTACAACTCAACGTCGCGCGTGGTGGTATCTTTCTCACGGACTGCAAAATGACTGTCGTGTTCATGGTGCCAAGTAAATTGTCGTTAATATCAAACATACGTAAGTACTATAGCCTCTTTCTCAGTCCGCAAGAAATTAGGCAAGAGCGCTGCGTTAAAGAGCCAATCTCGTGAACTCGTATATAATATACAATGCTATTTTGAGGAAGAGAGGAATAACGGCGGGCCCCATTGTCGAAAGTCGTTGAACTAGTAGCCGCACCTCTGAAAATTGAAATGACCTCTGCGAAGAAAATAACTAGGGACTAGTGTACTAGAGATATACAGCAACCAACTCCTAAAACGATGGAACTGACTAATTTCCACGATGACGCAATTCGGCGACATGTGTATGACAGTTACGTGCGAAAAGAATGACCCACGCAGAAGAAGCTGCTTTTCCTCACTACGAGGCAGTGACTTGTTTTTCGGTGGATAAAGCAACTTTTCAGTAATGTAAAAGAAGATAAGGTTACGATGGAAAGCGCTTTCTGGAAGAAGAATTGTACGTGAACGGAAGATGCCGTTTTGAGGGAAGTGTCTAAGTGCGGATCTCACAAAATCGTTTGGTTGGACGAAACGTTGATAAATGCTAGTCATTTCGGGCCTACTGCGTGTTATGATGAAGCTGCTCGAGGAACAATGAAAGTTTCAGTTGAAAAATTGGTGGTTCATTCTTTCACATCGTGGATTAATTAGTGTATTTGTCCCAAATGCTTCATCGTTGCCAGTACAAGTAGTAAAGCGTACAGCAATCAGTCGCAATGACGTTTATTGGCTATCTACATTTCGATCACTGTGTGGCCATCTTCAGAGCAGTAAATGTAAGTTAAAACATTAAAAACATGTATATATGAACATCACCCTATTGGACTATTTATGACAGATGTTGAGTTCCCGCTCTTCACACTCACTAACTACGTTGGGTTTACATCAAAGACGTCCAGGGATTTCCAGGAGGAAATGTCACAACGAAATTTATAGTGTGATTCGTATACTCTCTGTTTTCAAACACATAAAAACCCTCCATTGATAGTACATCGTACCACTCCGTTTAGTTAAATAAATCCCCTGCGTGCGGCAGCAAGGGGATTGATATGGTGGACTGGCTAGAGAAGAACGGCATAGATTGATTGGGTAGGGAAATTAAAAAGTCAGAACTGCTGGAAATGGCGAGAGCGTAAAACTCCCGTAGCATCATTTATGAGATTCAGAAATTGCAGAAGAAAATGGTCATGAAGTGTTGCGCCTTCCACTATACCATTGTAATTTCAGTGCAATAGAACTTGTGTGAGCTGTGGTGAAATCATGTTCCAAACTGAAACAAAATTTTAAGTTAAATACATCGAATTTTTCGTGCATGAGGCATTGGGCAATATTACTCCCACAAAATGAAACAATATTGTCAAACATACGTGCACATCTTGGAAGAGCCATGGCACTGTGATGAGGCACTGAAACAAAGAGCGGATGAGTTAATAAAGTCAGGCGATGGTAGCAAAGCAGCAACAGAAGTGGAGATATCGACAGTGGCATAGAAAACGTGGATAATGACGACACTCAGAAGACTTCGGAAGCTACCGTCTTCCATAAGTTGCAGGTAAGAGATACATCTACGCATTAAAACATCTATTACAATACTGAAACATCACAATTTTTAATCTCGACGTATACACTCTAAGAAAAAAAACTAAATAAAAATAAACAAACGACGCACCTCGAAGAAATTATCCGAATCTGGCGAAATTACGTAGATATAATGTACATTGACAGACAAACAAAATATTACATCAGAAAAATTGGGTGATTCATTCAAGGGAAAAACTTTCATAAACTGAGCATGTCAATAACGCTATGTTCCACCTCTTGTGGTCCTTATGCAAGCAGTTATTCGGCTTTCCATTGATTAATAGGGTTGCTGGATGTCCTCTGACGTATATCGTGCCAGATTCTGTCCAACTGGAGCGCTAGACAGTCAAAATGTCAAACTCTTTGGAGGACCCTGCCCACAACGCTCCAAACGTTCTCAGTTGGGGAGATATCCGGAGACCTTGCTGGCGAAGGTAGGGTTTGGTAAGCACGAAGACTAGCAGTAAAAACTTTCGCCTAGTGCAAGCGGGCATCATCTTGCTGCAATGCAAGGCAAGGATGGCTTGCCCTGAGAGGCAACAAAATAGGTTGTCGGGCCGCATGGCGGGCTGCAGTGAGGTTGGTTCAAATGGCTCTGAGCACTATGGGACTTAACTTCTAAGGTCATCAGTCCCCTAGAACTTAGAACTACTTAAACCTAACGTAAGGACCACACACATCCACGCCCGAGGCAGGATTCGAACCTGCGATCGTTGCGGTCGCCCGGTTCCAGACTGTAGCGCCTAGAACCGCTCGGCCACCCCAGCCGGCAGTGAGGTTGGTATCCCACCACTGTCCGGGGTGTCTTCAGACACTACTTCACTGGTCATCGGGGCTGAATTTGAAGTGGATCCCATCGCTGAAGACATTTCTACTCCAATCAGTCAAATTCCAGACCGAAGACGAGTTGGAGACGCCCCAGACATCGTCGAGACACCACCTGACAGCCGCCTGGAAAACAGCCTGACAACTAGGAGTGATGGTATGGGATACCATTTATTTTCATAGCAGGAACCCTTTGGTTATCATCCGCAGCACCCGATCAGCACAGCGGTATGTCAACGACATTCTACAGCCGTTTTCTTATCCTTCGCGGCAAGCTATCGTGGGCTTACACTTCAGCAAGATAATTCCCGTCCACACATGGCGAGAGTTTCTATTGCCAGTTTTCTTTCTTGCCAAACCCTACCTTGGGCAGCAAGTTCGCTGGACCTCTTGCCAATTGAGAACGTTTGGAGAATTGTGGGCAGGGCTCGCCAGTCAGCTAGGGATTTTGACGACCTCATGCGTCAGTTGGACGTAATTTGGCATGATATCCCTCAGGAGGACAACTAGTAACTCTATCAAACAATGCCAGGCCGAGTAATCGATTGCATTAGGGCCATAGATGGAACAACGCGTCATTCACTCACTCACTCAGTTTATGAAGTTCCTTCTCTTTAATAAACCATCCAGTTTTTCTGAAACTATAATCATTTGCTTGACTGTACATGAACATAACATCTACCGATTTTCGCTACATTCGGATAATTCCTTCGAACATTATGTCTTTTTCGTTACGAAAAGAGGTTGTTTCGAGCGTTTTTTCATGCTTCGGCAGTAGGGCAATGTTTCACAATTTGCCAGTGTGGTAATCGTAATCGGGTGATCGACATGCCACAACAACAAATAGCCGCTTAATAGCGTTGGCAACATAGCCGCCGGCTTATCACGAACGTTCTTTTAGCAGCCCGACTGTGAGTTATCATTCACATTGGCCGGAATCACATGACTATCATGTTAAACTGGAACCGATATCTTCAGGAGGTCCATAACATAGCACAGAATCTCAACGACCGCACTCCACAAGCGCCCGATAAAACAGCCATATCGTTCGTTCAACCGTGCAAAATGGTGCAGTCACGTCACGTTGTTGTTTCGCTTGACACAGCAGCAGAAAGACATGCACTGACAATGGAGTAGCACCGCGACATCATTCCTAACAAGTCCTTGTTCTCCGTGCAGCTTCAGGATTGGTGTAGATTTCGCACCCAGTTACTTGTTCCCTGCACAGAAACGCAGTCTCGTCCTGAACGCTGAGCGAGTCTATCAAATGTTCGGAAAGGATAGTCGCTGAATTCCACACTTCTGTGCGTTCTATTTTCTGTCTCCTTACTGTGTAACAATACGCTGCAGTCTGTAGCCCCATGGAATGTTCTCCATAGTCAGATCTGATTATATGAAAATTATTAAATTTATGCCGGAGGAGACAAACGATTAAGCAAAAGTCTCATTGTGCTTGAGAAGATTGCAGGCACCACTAGCTATTTAAATCACTCAGTAACGACAGTAAATGAAGAGAGAAAACTTAGCTACAATTACTTCCCAAGGGTTCATTAATGCAGGAAATAAATGAAAAAATTGGCCAGGTACGAGTAGAACTCATGCACTGAGGGTTCCGTGGAAACTTAATCATATACACTCCTGGAAATGGAAAAAAGAACACATTGACACCGGTGTGTCAGACCCACCATACTTGCTCCGGACACTGCGAGAGGGCTGTACAAGCAATGATCACACGCACGGCACAGCGGACACACCAGGGACCGCGGTGTTGGCCGTCGAATGGCGCTAGCTGCGCAGCATTTGTGCACCGCCGCCGTCAGTGTCAGCCAGTTTGCCGTGGCATACGGAGCTCCATCGCAGTCTTTAACACTGGTAGCATGCCGCGACAGCGTGGACGTGAACCGTATGTGCAGTTGATGGACTTTGAGCGAGGGCGTATAGTGGGCATGCGGGAGGCCGGGTGGACGTACCGCCGAATTGCTCAACACGTGGGGCGTGAGGTCTCCACAGTACATCGATGTTGTCGCCAGTGGTCGGCGGAAGGTGCAGGTGCCCGTCGACCTGGGACCGGACCGCAGCGACGCACGGATGCACGCCAAGACCGTAGGATCCTACGCAGTGCCGTAGGGGACCGCACCGCCACTTTCCAGCAAATTAGGGACACTGTTGCTCCTGGGGTATCGGCGAGGACCATTCGCAACCGTCTCCATGGAGCTGGGCTACGGTCCCGCACACCGTTAGGCCGTCTTCCGCTCACGCCCCAACATCGTGCAGCCCGCCTCCAGTGGTGTCGCGACAGGCGTGAATGGAGGGACGAATGGAGACGTGTCGTCTTCAGCGATGAGAGTCGCTTCTGCCTTGGTGCCAATGATGGTCGTATGCGTGTTTGGCGCCGTGCAGGTGAGCGCCACAATCAGGACTGCATACGACCGAGGCACACAGGGCCAACACCCGGCATCATGGTGTGGGGAGCGATCTCCTACACTGGCCGTACACCACTGGTGATCGTCGAGGGGACACTGAATAGTGCACGGTACATCCAAACCGTCATCGAACCCATCGTTCTACCATTCCTAGACCGGCAAGGGAACTTGCTGTTCCAACAGGACAATGCACGTCCGCATGTATCCCGTGCCACCCAACGTGCTGTAGAAGGTGTAAGTCAACTATCCTGGCCAGCAAGATCTCCAGATCTGTCCCCCATTGAGCATGTTTGGGACTGGATGAAGCGTCGTCTCACGCGGTCTGCACGTCCAGCACGAACGCTGGTCCAACTGAGGCGCCAGGTGGAAATGGCATGGCAAGCCGTTCCGCAGGACTACATCCAGCATCTCTACGATCGTCTCCATGGGAGAATAGCAGCCTGCATTGCTGCGAAAGGTGGATATACACTGTACTAGTGCCGACATTGTGCATGCTCTGTTGCCTGTGTCTTTGTGCCTGTGGTTCTGTCAGTGTGATCATGTGATGTATCTGACCCCAGGAATGTGTCAATAAAGTTTCCCCTTCCTGGGACAATGAATTCACGGTGTTCTTATTTCAATTTCCAGGAGTGTATATAGACGCACGAGTGCCGCGTGGTTTGAAGCGCCATGTCACGGACTGCGCGGCCCCTCCCGCAGGAGATTCGAGTCCTCCCTCGGGCATGGATGTGTGTGTTGTTCATGGCATAAGTTAGTTTAAGTAGTGTGTAAGTGTAGGGACCGATACCTCAGCAGTTTGGTCCCTTAGGAATTCACACACACTTGAACATTTCATATATATATATATATATATACATATATATATATATATATATATATATATATATATATATATTAATTTATAGTTCATCCATTTTGGGAATCGAGAATCTCAACGATTTTTTCCTGTTTTCTATAGTTACGTACCGGCAAGATATTGATCCCGGGAATTTCAAGACCGTATCTACGTATCAAAATCTCTATGGTAGTTTCTCATACTAGCTCGTACACACAGAAAGAATCGAGCAGGGGACTTCAGTTTTTTATTTACTTACAAAAACTTAAATTTTATGTTTGCATGCGTGTTTGTCTACTATGCTTTTCACAGGTAATGAATGCAGTGAATGTTCTAATGGAAAAAAGTCTTTTTTAAGTGATATAATTACAATTTACCAATTTTCAGATTTTTTATTTTACGTATTCTGTGAAACTTTGGCTATTGCCAAATTTCATGATTCTACGTCAATAGGAAGTTACCTATTGGTTTTGGTGCGTGTGTAAATATGTGACATAAATGGCCGAATCTTTTGATTTCATTGACTTAAAAGATTAATTTTTTTAAAGCGGCAAGAGACTATAGCCACAGTGCGCGCATGACACGTGGCTGTTTTTTTTTTTTCTACATCATATGTATCCATAAAAATGTCATTTGGCTACTATGCAACATTTTTCACATATTTTCTGTTTTATGGGATTTCGCTGTTGCAGCACATGCTCAGACTTGTTTTGATATGGTTGATTCATTGTTCATGCCATCATTTCTTTTTCGGTACTCTGATGAGAAAGTATTGACTTTCAACATCTATATTTATCGAATTGTTGGTAGCACTGATACATTGTGTTAAGGGAGCAGCCTCTTTTAAAGTTTTAAAATAATCGATTTTTTCTTTGTTTAAAATGTTCTCTGGGATTCGTTGTGTTCCTTCCAGAAACTCCATTATCGAGTTACAAGACGATTTGTGAAAAAGTGTCTCCAAAAATGATTCACACTGGGGAAAATAGTCAACATGTAATTTCAACTGCGGCGTAACAGGTATTAGCGACATAATGAACGTGCTGGAACGTGAGAAAGGATCAGTATGTGTACAGCTCCTGCACAAAGGGGGGCGAAAAGTGCATCGAGGATGACAGACGCTGCCAAAGAGGACTCAAAACTTAAATGTGTTTTTCTCGAAACTGGATTTTTTTTAAATTGGCGGAAAACGTAACTTGAGATGGTACATACGATTTTAATCGGACGCTAATGCCGGTGCTGTAACTTTAATTCCCTATTACTGTTCTTCGTCTTTTTGCCATATCTTCAAAAGTTGATTTTCGGTGCACGCTTTAGTCTCGATTTTGTCCGCGGAGAGAATGAAATCTGTTTCAGTACGTCACCAATTTGTTAGAACTCAATAATTTTCAATTATGCTATGTATGTTGATAGAATATTTATTCAAAATGCCTCATGCCAAATTATTTTGTTAGTGGCTAGGAACGTTTTGGGAATGCCGAAGACCAGCTACAAGGGGTTCTTCCACCTGGTATGCCATTAGAGGAAGCATCCGATATAGACACAAAAATGATTTGTTAAATACAAAAGTGCAAGGAATAAAATTATATCAAATTTAGCACTATTTTTTACTTTACTTGAAAAGAAATCACGAACGTCACCTACTTTTCTTGCGTTCAAAGAGGGCTACTTATTCAATATAATGGTTTGTGCGTAGGCTTCAGATGTCGAATTTCCTCCCCTACCTCGCAGTTACAGTTCACAAGAGAGCCCCCCCCCCCCCCCTCCAACACTACTGTTGTCACCCCCCCTTACAGCGACGAACAATTGAGTACGGTGCAACTGGCGTTCTGCTGAAATTGAGCGATTAAACATAGCGCGAACGTAAACATTAGGCTACACTGCAGGTCACTCTGTTATTACAACTTTTATTTGGCATTTACGCTCTTTGGCTTCGGCAACTCACAACCATGTTATCACCTTTCAACCCAACTTAGAACTCGGGCAGCGTTACAGATTGGCCTGTCACCACCACCACATCAAGTAATTTCAGCCAGTTGTACTGTACTCATTTTAGCGGCTCGTCCTCCTTACTTTACATGCGTTCCATCCTTGTGAAGAGGCTCGGAGACATATGTGATTTACCAGATTCCAATCGTCATCGACACACAGCCGCTTAACAACTGGCGTGAAACTATGCGATGCCACTTGACCACTTCAGGCTCACACAGCCGCTGATCCGAACTGCAGGCGTTACATGTCTGATGTATCAAGGCCGGTGGCTGTGCCCCACTTCTGATGTCTCCATGAAAACCATTAAGGATACTGAAGAAACAGTAATTTCCAAGAATTATTGCCTTTCGAAGTCGCGGGGTCCAAACGACACATATCGAACGCGCGATTGTAAATCGATCATTCGACTCTCGTCGCGGGCGTTATGAATATGTTTACGGTGGTCATTACAGCAACGACAAAAGAAGAGCGTTAAAAAATACTTGTAATTACAACGGAGACCACTTACTTTACTCGTCGTCGGTGTTGTCGCCATCTGAAAGTCCATGTGATGTGTACGCTACAAGGACAATTTCCTTCTTGCCATAGCCTAGGTAACCTCTGCCAATATCATTCAAGAATATCGGCAGAGAGTAACTTGCTTTAACATTTCCCTGCAAACGAAAGTTGTGGAAATAGAGATACTGAAACAAGTACAGTTCGTCTCTTTGTCCTGGCGCCCTTCACTTTTAATGGAAGACTTCACAAATTTCTATAGCCGCTCGATATTCTGCGCGTGCACACGGGCCTCATCCGAAGACACGAACTGTACACAGTGGTTCACGAACTCGTGGTCGAATCCTTCAGCTATCAGAGTCTTGTAGGAGTGAAACCTGTCTATAATGGCTTTGAGTATGAAGTACTTTATCAGACCCACTAAAGTGACCTTGTCTCTAGACAATACTCTCACAACGAAACGCTTCTGGGACTCTCTTTCTATTCCACCGAATACCAAAATATGATCGATTTCACTCTTTGAAGGTCGTCCTCTGTAGTTATTCCTTCTATCTACACTCCTGGAAATGGAAAAAAGAACACATTGACACCGGTGTGTCAGACCCACCATACTTGCTCCGGACACTGCGAGAGGGCTGTACAAGCAATGATCACACGCACGGCACAGCGGACACACCAGGAACCGCGGTGTTGGCCGTCGAATGGCGCTAGCTGCGCAGCATTTGTGCACCGCCGCCGTCAGTGTCAGCCAGTTTGCCGTGGCATACGGAGCTCCATCGCAGTCTTTAACACTGGTAGCATGCCGCGACAGCGTGGACGTGAACCGTATGTGCAGTTGACGGACTTTGAGCGAGGGCGTATAGTGGGCATGCGGGAGGCCGGGTGGACGTACCGCCGAATTGCTCAACACGTGGGGCGTGAGGTCTCCACAGTACATCGATGTTGTCGCCAGTGGTCGGCGGAAGGTGCACGTGCCCGTCGACCTGGGACCGGACCGCAGCGACGCACGGATGCACGCCAAGACCGTAGGATCCTACGCAGTGCCGTAGGGGACCGCACCGCCACTTCCCAGCAAATTAGGGACACTGTTGCTCCCGGGGTATCGGCGAGGACCATTCGCAACCGTCTCCATGAAGCTGGGCTACGGTCCCGCACACCGTTAGGCCCTCTTCCGCTCACGCCCCAACATTGTGCAGCCCGCCTCCAGTGGTGTCGCGACAGGCGTGAATGGAGGGACGAATGGAGACGTGTCGTCTTCAGCGATGAGAGTCGCTTCTGCCTTGGTGCCAATGATGGTCGTATGCGTGTTTGGCGCCGTGCAGGTGAGCGCCACAATCAGGACTGCATACGACCGAGGCACACAGGGCCAACACCCGGCATCATGGTGTGGGGAGCGATCTCCTACACTGGCCGTACACCACTAGTGATCGTCGAGGGGACACTGAATAGTGCACGGTACATCCAAACTGTCATCGAACCCATCGTTCTACCATTCCTAGACCGGCAAGGGAACTTGCTGTTCCAGCAGGACAATGCACGTCCGCATGTATCCCGTGCCACCCAACGTGCTCTAGAAGGTGTAAGTCAACTAACCTGGCCAGCAAGATCTCCGGATCTGTCCCCCATTGAGCATGTTTGGGACTGGATGAAGCGTCGTCTCACGCGGTCTGCACGTCCAGCACGAACGCTGGTCCAACTGAGGCGCCAGGTGGAAATGGCATGGCAAGCCGTTCCACAGGACTACATCCAGCATCTCTACGATCGTCTCCATGGGAGAATAGCAGCCTGCATTGCTGCGAAAGGTGGATATACACTGTACTAGTGCCGACATTGTGCATGCTCTGTTGCCTGTGTCTATGTGCCTGTGGTTCTGTCAGTGTGATCATGTGATGTATCTGACCCCAGGAATGTGTCAATAAAGTTTCCCCTTCCTGGGACAATGAATTCACGGTGTTCTTATTTCAATTTCCAGGAGTGTATATGAGATTCGCCCACTTCCACAACTTTACTCGCCCCACCAATTGGTACACTGTCGTTTGTCACTACCACATAACAGACTTTTCTGCAAAACCTGAAATAGTCACACATGTTATTAGCAGATAATTCAGGCTTCCGATGCTGTTGCTTGCAACGTGTAGTCTCGAATCCAGCAAGACAGAAGAATTACGCTGGTCTGGTTGGATAACTTGGAAGAGTCGAACCACGTATTCTTCCTTAAACTCGTTCGTTTTCCGCACTGTCTGCAATGAAATTGAAACGGTATTTCAGCACCGAAACTCCTCTTACGAAGTTTTACACACTTCGCACCACCACACTCCTTTTGACGTACGGTAGTACTCCATATTGGCGACAAAAAGTCAAACAATTTTCTACGCTGGATAAGCTTGGAAACAGATTTTTCCATGTGAGAGAATCCGCCGAAGAAATGTCAGGAACACCAGACATCACACTCACTATCGACGGGAATCGTCTGGATTTCCCAAGCAACTCACAAATAATTCGCGGAGGAATGTAATTTTGAGGACTAAAGGAACGACGGAAAACAGGTAAAAACGACGATCACAAATAATTGATCATAGCGCCCGCCACGAAACTCGCATGATCGATTTACAATATCACGTTCGATATGTGTCGTTTGGACCCCACGACTTCGATAGGCAGTCATTCATGGAAATTACCGATAAAACTGGTGACGCAAAACAAAACTAGCGCTTTTCTCACATGCTGATAGCCTTGGATGAAAACTGTCAGGTAGAAGCAGTAATTCTTGTTTTTCTGAAAGCATTTCACCTGTTCCACACCGAAGATTACCAAGGAATATTCTATTTTAATGGGTATCAAACGAAATTTGGATTAAGAATGCCTATATAGTGAGTTCAAGTGGTTGTAGAAACACTGACACTACTGCACTACTAGAGCCTGGAAGACAGGGGTCAACTATTCCGCGAAAGCCAATTTGCTAAGTTTGGAGAACCAGCATGAAGAAACCAAGTGTTTATTGCGTATTGCTCCCGTTCCGACCACGAAGACAAGGCTAGACTAATTCCTGCGCACCTATAGGCATGTAAATAGTCAATCTTCCCGCGTTCCATACGACGGGAATGGATCGGGAATAAATCATCATTTCTGCATCTACATCTGTACACATACTCCGCAAGCCAGCCTGTACGACTACTAGTAGTACAAGCTGTTTCACTCGCGGACAGAGCTTCCGTATGAGCACTAATTTCCCGTGCACTCGTGTTCCTTATGCGAAATGTATGTTGGCGTCAGCAGGATCTTCGGCAGTCAGCTACAAATGCCGGTTTTCTAAATTTTCCCAATAGTGTTCCTCGGAAAAAAAGTCGCCTTCCCTCCTGGGTCTCCGATTTGAGCTCCTGAACCATCTTCGTAACAGCTGCGAGTTGTTCGATCCCACGGAAAAAAATGGCTCTGAGCACTATGGGACTTAACATCTCTGGTCATCAGTCCCCTAGAACTTAGAACTACTTAAACCTAACTAACCTAAGGACATCACACACATCCATGCCCGAGGCAGGATTCGAACCTGCGACCGTAGCAGTCGCGCGGTTCCGGACTGAAGCGCCTAGAACCGCTTGGCCACCGCGGCCGGCGATCCCACGGAAAACGGATGCACCTAATTGCCTCCACAATGCAGGCGTCTATCAATTGTTATGTGGCTGCGGCAAAGAGTATATAGGCGAAACGGGAGGAACTGTTAAAGAACGCATCAAGGAACACGAACGGCACATGCGGCTAAAACAAAGTGCAAAATCGGCACTAGCGGAACATAATGAGAACCGTGGCTCTGACATCGACTTTAAAAACGTACGTGTACTGGCTAAAGAAACAAACATTTATAGAAGAAAGGTCAGAGAAGCGGTTGAAATTTCTAAAAATGCATCTAATTTCAGAGAGGAAGGCTATAGGCTTCCGGCATCGTGGCTCCCCGCCATCAAGGAAGTAAATACGTGGCCGCGGTGTGTGAGCGGCATAAACAACGCGCTGCAAGTCACCTCGGCGGACAATAATATTTTGGGTAAACATTCCCCTCTCTAGCTCTGTCCGTTTCGAATCCAGCCACTGATGACGACCAACCAATAGCGGTAGCAGGCATTTCAACAAATAACCCTTCTCCAGCAGAAGTGTGGAATAGTGCCTTTCTATCCAATGACGATGGACCGCCAATGGTATCCGCAGGAGATGAGCTACCAACGCCTCTTCTTCTGCATCAGAGCGGGAATATCAGCCAATAACTATGGCCCACCAATGGTAGCCATATGAATTTTAACCAATACTATCACTTCTCCAGCACGAACGCCAGGAAACTCCCCCTTTATAAGAGGACACGACACTCCTCTCTGACAGTGTTCTAGCAGTAGTGGACACCAGAAGATCCTGAGGAAGATCCCAGCAGAGGGGTCGAAACGTCGATCATTTCAGAAGAAACATTACGCGGCCTAATAACCCAGAAGATTTTAACTTCACTCTTACTACACTTCTCTGGGGTATACCTGCCGATACCCTTGTCTCTGATGAAGACTCACCGTCGAGGAGAACGAACTGGGTTCTCTCACTTCAGAAGTCTTCGAGCCAGACACATATCTGGGAACCTATTCCGTGTGCCCGCATCTTCGTTAACAGTCTGTAGTGGGGTATCGTGTGAAATACTTTTCGCAAATCTAGAAATATGGAATCTGTCTGTTGTCCTTCATCCATAGTTCGCCGATCTCCTCAAGTTACGCAGAGGCAAATTTGCCGCGTGCAGGCTCACCTAAATCCTATAACATCCTGTTTAACGGATTTATCGACTGTCCATCTCAGTGACTCAATGCAGGAACTTCGAAATCAAGCTTTTTGTGACGTTCGGGATTTGCAAGCTTCTACCGTCACCTTTGCTTTGGGTGAGGTAGGTTTGGCAGTCGAGCCTGTTCTACAGAAAAGATAAAGGTGTGGGAATGCAATGTAAAACTGTGTATTCTGGTTGTTTTATGAAATTACCGAATCCTATTTTAAAATTGTTTGAAGGGATTTCAGAATTCATATTGAAACCTTAGATCATGTTCAGGAATTGTTGCGGTTATTAGTCGGGTTACAAGTTCATGCTGATGCATTGGGGGTGGAGCGTTGGTAAGTTTGTCTTTATTGTATCCGATGGCTCGAGGGTGCTTTGGTAAGAGTTGCAGAATCAAGGACCATTGGTTGAACTCCGTCGGAAAATTTTAGGGAGAAAGATCTCGCATCGAATACTGGTACTGTTGGAGCGTGATTTCTATTGGAGGGTACAAGCAGATGATGAGACGCTAGCCCAATATTTTGATCGAGTGCGTATTGCGGTTGTTGCTCTTGACATGTCGGTATCAGAAATAGATAATATTCAACATCTGCTTGAGGGGATGCACCCTCAAGATCGTTCTCGCTTAACTTCTGCGCTGCGTCCGACTTCATTGGTACAGTTCCAGCAGCTAATTGATTACGTCGGAAAGGTCTCCCTAGTTGATGATCAACGCCCGCATTGCTAGATTAAACAACCTTGCGTGGTAATTTCTAGTGGTGATAGAGAAAGGGGGTCCTATAGTTCTCGCGTGTTACGATGTTATCGTTGCCGAGCTACCGATCACTTAGTGCGGCTGTGTCCCGCGTCCAGGAGACCTAGGCCGAATAGCTGACACCGGAGACGAGGTAAGGGTAGCAAAGGTCGTAACTACCCTTTGAATTGTAAGGCGATTAAGGGTGTGAGTCGTATATTTGTGTTCGGATTGGTGCTTTCGCTGATTCCGGTAGTTCGGTATCTCCAATTGACCAGACGTGGTATCTAGAATTCCGACATTTGTGTAAATTTTCATTACCACCCCCTCCTGGGCAAAGATGTCGGGTAGCAAACGGCCGTGAGTTGCCCTTGGTAGGGGGTTATTTGCACATTAATGAGTTTTCCTGGCCACATAACTTTATCGTTGCTAGTAATTTGAAGATTGCCGTGATATTGGGATGCGATTTTGCGCGACGTACCAGGTTGGTTACTGATTATGCGGCCAGTGTTTACCATTTTAAATTTGTTCCTGATTCTGTCATGTCGCTTTCTTCGTGTAATCAGTCAATGGGGACCAGTGTCGAGTATTTGGGTAATGTGCAGGTGGGGATGGGTCATATCTCCACCGAGCAAGTGCGGTGTTTGAGACAGGTCCTTGAGCGGTACCCAGAGGTGATGTCCGAGCGGTTAGGTCAGACGAAACTGTTGGAGTGCGAGATTATCTTGACTGACAGTGTTCCTGTCCGCCAGGCGCCGTATAGATTATCACCTCCGAAGATGGGGATATGAAAGCAAAAAACTAATAAAATGCTTCAGGAAGGGGTAATTAGGCCATCAACCTCGCCGTATGCTGCACCAGTTTTCTTGGTTCCGAAAGAACAAGGCAAAGATTTTCTTGTTGTTATAGACTACCGTCGTCTTAACAAGAAGGTAGTCCTGGTATCTGTGCCACTTTCAGATTTACACAATTGTTTCACCTGCTTTTCTGGCGCGACCGTGTTTACCATCCTCGATTTAAATCAGGCGTGTTACCAGATTCCCTTATCGGAAGTGTCGAAGCCGGTCACAGCATTTTGCACCGACTGGAAACTTTTCGAATACAATCCAGTTCCCTTTGGTATGGCCACGCGTACAGCTGTATTATCTAGTTTACTAGATGCCGTTGTGGACGATTTGAAATTTGTCTGCGTGTATAATTACCTTGACGACGAAGTGTTTTATAGTCGAACCCTAGACGATCACATAGGTCATCTGTGAACCGTCACTTTAGGGCGATTCACAAAAAAACAACTTAAGTACACATGTTATTCCAAAAACGTTATCGTGGAAGTAGGGGCCAGGAGGTGCTGATGAAATAATACGCACTGCTAAAGATACCTTTTTATTTTAACTTTCTCAATAATAAAGTTTTAGATCTGGCATTTAAAAAAAACAATTTCCAATAGCTGACAAATTTTCTTTATGAAAAGGAGATTGCAAGGTATGACGTTAACAAGATTTTAAACTTGATATATACAGTATATGACAACAGTAAAAAAAAACTCTTTTAAAAATAGCTCTATGTAAAGGATATTGCAATGTTTGACGTTAACAATAAGAAGATTTTAAACTTGTTATATCAATAAAGGAACAATTCCAAAAAAAACTAAGTAGCTAGCTTGTACTAAGTAAAAAAGTTGTCTCTCACCAGTTACATAACTTATATTTGTTACAAGAAAAATGTGAATAAGCCGGCACACAAACCTTCACTTTAAAGGCAGTTCCCAAAAAAAATTTCCTTAGCTCGGTGAGGGAGTGACACGTCTAAAGGGGCCCAAATCACAATAGGCGGAATAGTTACTGGTGGTCTACAGGGCCATAGCAGATCAGCCCCAAAACTTCCATTACAAGCCGCCACCTCCCCGAGTTACTCAAAAGCAGGATATGTAGCTAGGGCGGTGACTGTACAGACTCCGAACCACAGAGACCCTCGACACCGACCCTAAATCACCCAATCGAGGTGTGAATGAAAACAGCCCAACCAAGAAGCAATTACCACATTCCTGCGGACAGGCAAATGAAAACTGTTGTGGGAAGACCCCAACAAAACCACAGGTGAAGAAACTCATACACTTCACTAGAATTTGAAAAACGCCTTATCTGTTACATAAAAACAGTTATCAACTCCTCAAACTCCACCATAGCGCCGGGAACACGTTGCACTTCTTTATGCTCGTCAGAGCCAACCGCTGCCAGTGGTTTCAACGGCCGATAAGAAGACATTCGGTCCCACGCGCTGATCTCCTGCAGCACGGCTTCTAAGCCTCATAAGCCACGTACATGCGGGTAAGGCAGACTTAGCCCCTGACAGCCAAGAGGTCGGCCAAAGCACGTGGCGAGAAGTTGACGACCCCAAGCAACAGGGTCCCTCTCGTGCCACCACCTCTGTCGGTCACAGTCCAGTACGTCCTGTTCGATCGTCACGCGACCGTACACTTGCTCCACCTCCCGCCAGAGGGCGGTAGCGATCCAGACAGCGCACCAAACCGAAAGCGCCACCACAAACACTAGACGCAAAGCGAAAGCACTCCGCCAGGCGCGCTTTTCGAAAAGCCGGACACAACTACGGCCAATCTGGATCTAGGTTTTTCCTGCTTACGTTCGGCAGGGCTGACCGTCAAAAAATGGCACAAATGGCTCTGAGCACTATGGGACTCTAACATCTGAGTCATCAGTCCCCTACCGAGCGGGGTGGCGCAGTGGTTAGACACTGGACTCGCATTCGGGAGGACGACGGTTCAATCCCGCGTCCGGCCATCCTGATTTAGGTTTTCCGTGATTTCCCTAAATCACTCCAGGCAAATGCCGGGATGGTTCCTCTGAAAGGGCACGGCCGACTTCCTTCCCGATCCTTCCCTAATCCGATGAGACCGATGACCACGCTGTCTGGTCTCCTTCCCCAAACCAACCAACCAACCATCAGTCCCCTGAAACTTAGAACTACTTAAACCTAACTAACCTAAGGACATCAGACACGTCCATGCCCGAGGCAGCATTCGAACCTGCGATCGTAGCGGTCGCGCAGTTCCAGACTGTAGCGCCTAGAACCGCTCGGCCACACCGACCGGCTGACCGTCAAATCCTCGAAGATTACCCTTTGCAGGTCGCAAATTTCGTTTTTGGAAGACTTGGTCTTGGCTAAGGGGGTCAGCATTGATCAGGAAAGAACTAAGATTTTGCGCGAGTTCCCCTCCTCCGTGGAGTAAGAAGGAAATTCCCCGTTTTTTGGGAATGACGAATTTCTTTCGCAAGTTCATACCGAATTTTGCCTAATTAGCTGCTCCTCTCAACGACCTTCCTAAGATGGGAGTTCGTTTGCGGTGAGGCCAAGACATTGCCTTTCAAGAAGTTAAGGCTGCCATTTCTCATGCACCCTTATTGGCTGTACCGAATTTCGATAAGAACTGGGTCGAACAGACTGACACTTCCCATGCAGGTATTGCAGCCGTCTTATTCCAAGAGGAGGAGAGAGAAAGGAGGCCCTCAGCCTACGCGTCACGCCCTTCATCTGGACGCGAGTCTTATTATTCTGTTTATGAACTGGAGGCCCTGGCAGTTATATTTGCCTTAGAGAAGTTCACCTTTTATCCTGAGCATAAGCACTTTCTCCTGGAGACAGATAATCAGGCTTTGAGCTGGGTTCTGGCTAGGCCACGAAAAACCGGTCGAATTGCCCGTTGGGCTATGCGTATTTCAGCATTTCCTTTTGACGTCAAACATATTAAAGGTTCCCATAACGCGGTAGCTGACGCGTTAAGTCGTATGTTTACTGAGGAGCCTTCCGAGACCCAAAGATCTGAACCGCACTGTGTGGTGGAGCTATATTGTCGGATATTCCCGAGCTATTTTGTGACCTGCAGGAAAAGCAATCAGAGGACTCGGTCTCGAAACCGGTGAGGGAGAAGTTAATGGTAGGTGAGCTTTCTCCGGGTTATTGTCTCATTCGTGGTGTCCTTTACAAGCAGGTGGGAAAGTACCAGAAGTTAAAGATTTGCTTGCTGATGTGTTTGGTACCTATGGCATTTAAGTACTTCCCTGAGTCTTTAATTGGTGGCCATTTAGGCCTCTATAAGACCTTAGCCAAGGTACGTGAAAGATTTCTTTGGCCCTCACTGTATCGCGACGAGCGTCGTTTGGTTGCAAGTTGTCAGGCGTGTAAAAGGGCGAAACCCAACTCGGTCGCTCCTCATGGGCTGTTACAATCTCAAAGGGAAGATTATCCTCTCGATAGAGTCTTTATTGATTACATCGGACCGTTGCCGCGCACTAGAAGGGGTAACAAATATGTATTGGTTGTAGTTGATGGCTTCTCTCGCTTTGTATGGCTGCTACCAACTCGTGGGGTTACGGCTGATATTACCACTTACCAGTTGGCTAGAGTAATTTCATGGTTTGGGCCACCTAAATCTTTGGTGAATGACAATGCCCCAGCCTTCTTATCGAAGATCTTTAGGGCCTTTTGTTTCAACCACGGGGTAAAAGATATTACCACCACTCAATATTATCTGAAGGCGTCCTTTGCGGAGAGGGTCAACCGGAATTTGAAGACGGCGTTGACTATATACCATTCTAAGTCACCGAGTAGATGGGATTTGAGTCTTCTCTGGCTTAATCAGGCATTTCATTCCGCGAGACATAAGGCCACTGGTATCACACCGAATGCATTAATGTTCGCGTATTCTGTAAATTCTCCCCTCTAGAACTTGTGGAGTACCAGTGATTTGTTACCATCATCGATCACTCCTGATGGTTTGAGAGAAAACTGGCAGCGGGCTAGAAATAATATATATTTATCGCACAGTCGACAGGCAAAGAGGTACAATAAAGGGTGAAAACCCTTTTCGGGGAAAATTGGCGATTTGGTATTTATTCGCAATTTGGCCGCTCCCAAAGGTCAGGATATAAAGGGGACGCTTAAGCCAAGATATCGTGGGCCATGCCGAATCTGTTAGATTCTTAGTCCAGTGAACTTCAAGGTAAAGGAGCTTAGCTCGGACAGGGTTTCCAGAGTACACTTGAGCCAGATTACGTTGGCGTGAGAGTTTTTTTGGGGCGTTAGCCCCTCTAGCGGGTGGTTCTCGAATAGGAGGGCGAGGTTGAGCGGTGGTGACCGGCGCTAGTTATGCTCCACTTGCGTCGCTGATATCGACACTCGTCTGGTCTTGTATCTCTGACAAGCCTTTGGTTTTCCGGCTTGTGGCCGGGGTCTTTCTCCGGTCGGCGTTAAACGAGGCAACATGTTTTGAACAGGCCCTCGTCTCGATCTGCTGTGCCTGGTCCTCGCCGTCCTTGCCGTTTTGCCGCGCGCCATGTGTACAGTGCTGATTAGTCGAAGCGTTTACGTGCGTTTACGTGCGTATTCAAATACAGAGTACGTAAACAAGCTGAATTCGGCGCTGAGCTCGGCAACATGTATATAAGACAACAAGTGTCTGGCGCAGTTGTTAGATAGGTTACTGCTGCTACAATGGCAGGTCATCAAGATGTAACTGAGTTTGAACGTGATGTTACAGTCGGCGCACAAGCGATGGGACACAGCATCACTGAGGTAGCGATGAAATGGGGATTTTCCCGTACGACCATTTCACGAGTGTACCGTGAATATCAGGAATTCGGTAAAACACCGAATCTCCGACATCGCTGCTGCCGGAAAAAGATCCTTCAAGATCGGGACCAACGACGACTGAATAGAATCATTCAACGTGACGGAAGTGCAACCCTTCCGCAAATTGCTGGAGATTTCAATGCTGGGCCACGAACAAGTGTTAGCGTGCGAACCATTCAACGAAACATCATGGATATGGGCTTTTGGAGCCGAAGGCCCACTCGTGTATCCTTGGTGACTGCACGAAACAAATCTTTGCCCCTCACCTGGGCCCGTCAACACCGACATTAGACTGTTGATGCCTGCCCGGACGAGCTTCGTTTAAAATTGCCTCGAGCGGATAGACGTGTGCGGGTATGCAAACAATCTCATGAATCCATGGAGCCTGCATGTCAGCATGGTACTGTTCAAGCCAGTGGTGGCTCTGTAATGGTGTTGGGAGTGTGCAGTTGGAGTGATATGGCCCCCTGATACATCTAGGCACGACTCTGACGTTGTGCATTCCGACGGACTTGGGCAATTCCAACAGGACAATGTGACACTGCACACGTCCGAAATTGCTACAGAGGGGCTCCTGGAACACTATTCTCAGTTTAACATGAACATTATTGAGCATATCTGGGATGCCTTGCAAAGTGCTGTTCGGAAGAGATCTCCACCCCCTCGTACTCTTACGGGTTTATGGACAGCTGTACAAGATTCATGGTGTCAGTTCCCTCCGGCACTACTTCAGACATTAGTCGAGTCCATGCCACGTCGTGTTTCGGCACTTCTGTGTGGTTGGTGGCCACTGCACGATATAAGGCACGTGTACCAGCTTCTTGGCCGCGTCGGACACTACGAATTTATCAATCCATCATTTCATTTTCCTGTTGGCTGATTTTTTGTCTTCCATGTTTGTTTTCGTTTCATAGTAAAGAAATGCTGATTACATCATATTGTGTTTCTGATTACGACTTCTCGCGTGTATTGCACTCTTCCAAGTGCATTATAAATATGTTGGTCGTATTCTGTCAGCGTTCTGCTCGCATCCGCGATTAGAGTAAATGGTTCCATATTTGTTCTTGATTCACATAAAATGGAAGCTGCTTTCATTGCATGGTTTTCTGTGGACTTAGGTGTATTTGTTATTGATTCCGAATGTGCTCGATACTTGTGGACTGGCAAGACAGCTAATCTACGAGGACGGGAGGCCGAAGGGCACGCGTTTAAGCTCACGCAGGATGGCGTGAGGTCCGGAAAATGACAAGGAATTGAGACTAGCAAAAAAGGTACACAGCTGCTGGAATACTTAACTTTAATCCATAACTGGTGAACATCGGTCTGACGGTACATGCATCACTAGATAAATAGCAATTGATAATGGCGCCTTGCTAGGTCGTAGCAAATGACGTAGCTGAAGGGTATGCTAACTATCGTCTCGGCAAATGAGAGCGTAATTTGTCAGTGAACCATCGCTAGCAAAGTCGGCTGTACAACTGGGGCGAGTGCTAGGAAGTCTCTCTAGACCTGCCGTGTGGCGGCGCTCGGTCTGCAATCACTGATAGTGGCGACACGCGGGTCCGACGTATACTGACGGACCGCGGCCGATTTAAATGCTACCACCTAGCAAGTGTGGTGTCTGGCGGTGACACCACATTCCTCCCCCGTAAATCGGCGCACCGTTGTGGCATAAGGCTTCCGCCCGCCGTGGGGAGGACCCCATGTTGACGTATGCGACGAGGTGGGGAGCCTAACAACAGGCGAGGCTGTGCCACCCGCACCCTGCCATTCGGTCCGAGGGGAGCTAGGAAACGCCTGAAAACCTAGTCCAGGCTGCTCGCCAACATGCGGTGTAGGCGCCCGTAAAGAGACAGGAGGGGCCGAAGGGTCGACCTTCATCTGGTCGGGGCACCCGACGGGCGAAGACGCCATTTGGTCCGGAGCAGGCAAGAAGTCCATGGCGGAGGACAACTGATCACGGGGAGCGATCGGCGGCGCGTTACCCAGGGAGGCGCCCAGCGGTTGCAGCGACGCGTCCACTGCGGGCGTCGACGGCGGGAGAACAGGCGGCGGCGGCGGCGGCGCGTCGCATCGCCATGGGGCAAAATGGAAGGCAGCGTGGGTGACATCTGGGGCTGAGGCGAGCCAGTAGGTGGGTCCCCAGGGCGCTGACCGGACGGCACCGTCGCTGAAAGCAGACGGGGAGCGGCAGAACCCGTGCGACGACAGAGGCGCATCTGATTAAGATGCCGGCGCACCTCACCAGAGGCCCCCAAAACCAGATACATAGCGCGGCCGAGGCAGCGAAGAATGCGCCCTTCGAGCAAACGCCGTGAACCTCGATAGTTGCGATAGTATACAACGTCGCCTGGGGCAAAAGCAGGTGGCTGCCGCTGCACAGGAACTTGATGCGGCGGATGTAGCAAAGACATCAAGGTGCGATGAGGGCGACCGTGCAACATCTCAGCCGGCGAGCGACCATCTCGGGGCTGAGAGCGTGAACAAAAAGAGCAATAACGCGTCCTCCCGAGAATGAGACTCTTTCAACTTCAACATCTGCGACTTGAAAGTCCTGACCAAACGTTCAGCGGCACCGTTTGACTGCGGCGAAAACGGCGCGGACGTCAGATGTTGAATACCATTGGCCTTGCAGAATGTCTGAAATTCTGCGGACATGTATTGTGGGCCATTGTCGGAAACAATAGTCTGTGGAAGACCTTCAATGCAAAAGATAGCGGACAACGCTGGGATGGTGGCAGATGACGTCGTCGAAGACATCCGGACAACATTACTGAATGAATCTACCACAACCAACCATCGAGCATTCCAGAATGGACCAGCAAAATCTATGTGTAATCGTTGCCAAGGGGAAGTGGCTTTCGGCCATGCAATGAATTTACGCGGTGGTGCGGATGGTTGTTCGGCACACGCCATGCAAGAAGAGCACATATTCGTAATCGCAGCATCGATTCCGAACCAAGTACAGTGCTGACGAGCAAGTTGTTTCGTTCACACTATACCCCAATGTCCTTGGTGAAGAAGCCGTAAAACACAGGACTGTAACGAACGTGGGACGACGACTCTGGACTGATCATTATCAGAACGCAACAACAAAACACCACGTCGTACAAAAAGTCTCTCCTTGTGAGCAAAAAATCGGCGAACCAACGGATCCTCGATCCGGGACTGTGACAAGGGCCATTGCGTAGCAACAAAACGCAAAACGGTAGCAAGGACAGGGTCAGCAGCTGTGGCTGTAGCTACACAACGAAAATCAATCGGAAACGATTCGATCACGTCATCGGTTTCCGCATCAATGAACATGCAAGCAAGTTCGGAAGAATCGAATGCTTTATCCTCAGCAACCGGCAAACGGGACAACGCATCGGCGTTTCCGTGCTTAGCCGTGGACCGATACAAGATATCGTAGCGGTACTGCGAGAGGAAAATATACCAGCGAATGAATTTCTCCGCTGTACGTGGAGGTACAGGCTTGTTCGGATGAAAAAGCGATGTCAAAGGTTTGTGGTCTGTGATGATGGTAAAGTGACGACCATACAAGGAATCATGAAACTTAGTACACCAAATACGAGAGCCAAAGCTTCTTTCTCGATCTGTGAATAATTTCTTTGCGCAGACGAGAGCAATTTGGACGCAAAGGCAATAGGGCGATCGTTCGATCCATCTTTGTGCGCAAGCACACCACCGATCCCGAAATCCGACGCATCCACCATCAACAAAAGGGGCTTCCGGGGATCGAATGGCGTAAGGCAAGTATTGGAAAGCAACGCCGATTTCAACAGGCGAAAGGCGCGTTCGCATTCCGTCGTCCAGACGAACGGAACACCTTTACGGCGTAAGCGATGAAGCGGAGCTGAAATGGAAGAGGCGTGGCGCACATAGCGATGATAATAATTGATTTTTCCCGGCACACTCTGTAGCTGCTTCATATTCTGCGGCGAAGGCAAGTCTTGTATGGCACGAAGGTGCTCTGGACTGGGATGTATGCCCTGGGCATTGATTACATGTCCCAGATAGGGTAAGTCACGAGCAAAAAACACTCATTTGTCCTTCCGCAAGCGAAGACCATTTTGGCGCAAGACCTGAAATAATGTTCTGAAATTGGCTAAATGTTCTTCTTCTGTCTTTCCGGGGATCGCTATATCGTCCAGATAGTTCGCTGCAGTAGGGACCGACTCACAAACAGTTTGTAAATATTGCTGAAACAATGCAGGGGCGGATGCACACCCGAATGGCAGTCGTTGGAGTCGGTACAAACCAAGATGCGTGTTGACCACCAAAACGCGCTGGGATTCTTCGTCCACCGGTATTTGCAAGTACGCATCTGCTAGGACCAACTTCGAAAAATATTTACCCGGGCACAGTTTGACAAAAAGATCTTCCGGGTGGGGTAAAGGAAAAGTTGCAATCACAAGTTGTGGATTCACTGTAGCTTTGAAGTCCACACAAAGTCTCAGTTTTCCGGAAGGTTTCGGCAAAATTACTAAGGGTGATGCCCAGAGAGAAGCCTGCACACGTTCAATCACACCTTGTGATTCCAATTCGTGTAATGTTCTTGCGACCTCATCACGCAATGCGTGGGGAACATTACGCGCTCTGAAAAATTTCGGTTGCGCGTTTACTTTCAGTTCCAAATGTGCTTTATAGTTCTTAGCGCAACCAAGGCCCGGTGCAAAAATGTCTGCAAACTTTTTACATAGACGAGAAACACTGTCTGAAGGCACAGTCTGGTTCACTGATAGGGCCTGATTTACTATAGACAAGTTAAACAACTGAAATAAATCGAAACCAAACAAGTTCACTGCAGAAGAAGAACGAAGGACATACAATGACACAAGTTTTGTTTGTCCCTTATATGTTGCAAGAAGGCTGCACTGTCCTAACACAGGGATTGCTTGTCCTGAATAACTACTGAGCTTAACATTTGCAGCATGCAACGGAGGGGTGCCCAGCTGTTTGTACGTGTCTTGATTGATCAAGGAAACTGCAGCTCCGGTATCGAGCTGGAATGGTATCACGTTGCCATTAATGTCCAACTCTACAAAAAGTTTATTGTCCTGTTGACGACAAGAGCGACTGTCTCGTGCAACGTGAACTGACACTGGTACAGAATCACTTGCGACGTGACGGGAGTTCCTGCGATGTTGACGCACACTATTTGTGGGACGAACACAGTCACTGTTAGAGAGAGTGGCACTGAGCGGAGTGGAATGAACTACATGAATTTCCATGGGCGAAAGTTCATGAGCCTGAGTATTCTTGGTTCGATTCCGATTCCGTCGCGAAGCAAAGGACCTGGAATGGTTGTGAGTGTCCGATCTAAGCTTTTTCTGGCAAACACTTTGAACGTGTCCTCTTTTATTACAGAAAAAGCAAATAGCCTGGCGTGACGGGCAATTCTCACACGAATGTCTAGTAGCACACCGCGGGCATGATTTTAGCACTGCATTTGCTTGCCTGCGCCGCAGCTGCGCGGATGGGTGCGAGGGCTGTTTACTGTTCTGTGCAGCTCGCCCGGCGGGTCGGTTAATGTGACACACGGCTGGTGAAGTTTCAAATGATTACTGAGCAAAGTCAACTGTGTCCTGCCGATCCAATATGTCCATCACTTGTTGAAGGGAGGGATTGACTAGTTTCAAAATCTGTTCCCATATACGAACATCAGAAACGTTCTGTGCAATTGCATCACGTACCATAGTATCTGAATAAGGGAGTCCACATTCACACTCAAAAGCACAATCCCTAGTAAGGCCTTGCAAAGTTGCAACCCACTCCCTATTAGTCTGACCTGCTGTACATTTTGTACGAAAGAAGGTATACCTTTTTGCAACTACATTGACTGATTCTTTGAAATATGCATCTAATGCAGACAAAATTTCGTCGTAGGACAGAGTTGCTACGTCGCGTCGGGGAAATAATATGACTATCACACGGTACGTGGCCACTCCGACGCAAGAAAGCAGAAAAGGCTGCCGCTCATTACCTTGAATTCTGTAGGCGGCGAGATGGAATCCAAATTGGCGTGACCACTCCGTCCAGCTTTCCAGTGCAGCATCAAACGGACGAAAAGGTAGTGCAACAGCGTGTTGTGGCTACGGTAGCGGTGGAGCGGCGGCTGCCGCATCGTTTTGCATCGCACGTTGACCCTGGACGAGCTGTCCAATGGCATCCAATAAGGCCTGCGTCTGCTGATTCTGTAAGCGATAAAATTCGGACAGTACATCTGGAGATTGTGGCGAAGCCATGACAAGTAAATCAGGGCAATATCAATACGAACGCAAAATCCTCGCCGTCAACTTTTGTGGACTGGCAAGACAGCCAATCCACGAGGACGGGAGGCCGAAGGGCACGCGTTTAAGCTCACTCAGGATGGCGTGAGGTCTGGAAAATGACAAGGAATTGAGACTAGCAAAAAAAGTACATAGCTGCTGGAATACATACTTAACTTTAATCCATAATTGGTGAACATCGGTCTGACGGTACATGCATCACTAGATAAATAGCAATTGATAATGGCGCCTTGCTTGGTCGTAGCAAATGACGTAGCTGAAGGCTATGCTAACTATCGTCTCGGCAAATGAGAGCGTAATTTGTCAGTGAACCATCGCTAGCAAAATCGGCTGTACAACTGGGGCGAGTGCTAGGAAGTCTCTCTAGACCTGCCGTGTGGCGGCGCTCGGTCTGCAATCACTGATAGTGGCGACACGCGGGTCCGACGTATACTGACGGACCGCGGCCGATTTAAATGTTACCACCTAGCAAGTGTGGTGTCTGGCGGTGACACAGCAGATTCCATTTCAGGTATAATGCTTTTATTATGCTTTATTTTTGTTTTCAAGTGTTTTCCATTATTTCTTGCATTTGATGAAGTACTCCATGCAGCTTTTGATAGCATTGATATTCAACTGTATTACATTTTATAACGGAATGAGTATGAAATACTCTTGCTTCTTGCCAGTGTACGCTTTGTAGCCTTAGTGAGAAGAGTAATTTTTCTTGCAAATGCTAAAAATGCGACAACAGTTACTCAAATGTTTTTACACATTGTTATTATAAGACGTGGTCTAGGGGTAGCGTCGTTGATTCATAATCAAAACGTCTTCGGTCCCGGGTTCGATCCCCCGCCACTGCCTAAATTTTGATAAATAATCAGTATTGGCGGCCGAAGACTTCCGGCATAAGAAGTCAGCCTCATTCTGCCAACGGCCTTACCAAAGAGGGCGGAGGAGCGGATAGAGGTTCAGGGCACTCTCTTGTCCTAGGGGTGGGAAATTGCCCCTAAAGGCGGAAGAATCAGCACTGATCAACGACATGAGGATGCAGAAGGCAATGGAAACCACTGCATTAAAGACATGTAACGTGTATCCACAGGACATGTGGCCTGTAATTGAAGAAGTGTCATGATGATCTCTCCATTGGCAAAAGATTCCGGAATAGTCCCCCATTCGGATCTCCGGGAGGGGACTGCCAAGGGGGAGGTTACCATGAGAAAAAGATTGAATAATCTACGAAAGGATAACGTTCTACGAGTCGGGGCGTGGAATGTCAGAAGCGTGAACGTGGTAGGGAAACTAGAAAATCTGAAAAGGAAAATGCAAAGGCTCAATCTAGATATAGTAGGGGTCAGTGAAGTGAAGTGGGAGGAAGACAAGGATTTCTGGTCAGATGAATATCGGGTAATAGCAACAGCAGCAGAAAATGGTATAACAGGTGTAGGATTCGTTATGAATAGGAAGGTAGGGCAGAGGGTGTGTTACTGTGAACAGTTCAGTGACCGGATTGTTCTAATCAGAATCGACAGCAGAACAACACCGACAACGATAGTTCAGGTGTACATGTCGACGTCGCAAGCTGAAGATGAACAGATAGTGAAAGTGTATGTGGATATTGAAAGGGTAATGCAGTATGTAAAGAGGGACGAAAATGTAATAGTCATGGGCGACTGGAGTGCAGTTGTAGGGGAAGGAGTAGAAGAAAAGGTTACAGGAGAATATGGGCTTGGGACATGGAATGAAAGAGGAGAAAGACTAATTGAGTTCTGTAACAAGTTTCAGCTAGTAATAGCGAATACCCTGTTCAAGAATCACAAGAGGAGGAAGTATACTTGGAAAAGGCTGGGAAATACGGGAAGATTTCAATTAGATTACATCATGGTCAGACAGAGATTCCGAAATCAGATACTGGATTGTAAGGCGTACCCAGGAGCAGATATAGACTCAGATCACAATATAGTAGTGATGAAGAGTACGTTGAAGTTCAAGACATTAGTCAGGAAGAATCAATACGCAAAGAAGTGGGATACGGAAGTACTAAGGAATGACGAGATACGTATGAAGTTCTCTAACGCTATAGATACAGCAATAAGGAATAGCGCAGTAGGCAGTACAGTTGAAGAGGAATGGACATCTCTAAAAAGGGCCATCACAGAAGTTGGGAAGGAAAACATAGGTACAAATAAGGTAGCTGCGAAGAAACTATAGGTAACAGAAGAAATACTTCAGTTGATTGATGAAAGGAAGAAGTACAAACATGTTCCGGGAAAATCAGGAATACAGAAATACAAGTCGCTGAGGAATGAAATAAATAGGAAGTGCAGGGAAGCTAAGACCAAATGGCTGCAGGAAAAATGTGAAGACATCGAAAAAGATATGATTGTCGGAAGGACAGACTCAGCATACAGGAAAATCAAAACAACCTTCGGTGACATTAAAGGCAACGGTGGCAACATTAAGAGTTAAATGCAGAGGAGGGAGCAGTTGGGTGGAAAGAATACATTGAAAGCCTCTACGAGGGTGAAGATTTGTTTCATGTGATAGAAGAAGAAACAGGAGTCGATTTAGATGAGATAGGGGATCCAGTATTAGAATCGAAATTTAAGAGAGCTTTGGAGGACTTACGGTCAAATAAGGCAGAAAGGATAGATAACATTCCATCAGAATTTCTAAAATCATTGGGGGAAGTGGCAACAAAACGACTTTTCACGTTGGTGTGTTGAATATATGAGTCTGGCGATATACCATCTGACTTTCGGAAAAGCATCATCCACACAATTCCGAAGACGGCAAGAGGTGACAAGTGCGAGAATTATCGCACAATCAGCTTAACAGCTCATGCATCGAAGCTGCTTACAAGAATAGTATACGTAAGAATGGAAAAGAAAATTGAGAATGCGCTATGTGACGATCAATTTGGCTTTAGGAAAAGTAAAGGGACGAGAGAGGCAATTCTGACGTTACGGCTAATAATGGAAGCAAGGCTAAAGAAAAATCAAGACACTTTCATAGGATTTGTCGACCTGGAAAAAGCGTTCGACAATATAAAATGGTGCAAGCTGTTCGAGATTCTGAAAAAAGTAGGGGTAAGCTATAGGGAGAGACGGGTCATATACAATATGTACAACAACCAAGAGGGAATAATAAGAGTGGATGATCAAGAACGAAGTGCTCGTATTAAGAAGGGTGTAAGACAAGGCTGTAGCCTTTCGCCCCTACTCTTCAATCTGTACATCGAGGAAGCAATGATGGAAATAAATAAAGGTTCAGGTGTGGAATTAAAATACAAGGTGAAAGGATATCTTTGATACGATTCGCTGATGGCATTGCTATCCTGAGTGAAAGTGAAGAAGAATTAAATGATCTGCTGAACGGAATGAACAGTCTAATGAGTACGCAGTATGGTTTGAGAGTAAATCGAAGAAAGACGAAGGTAATGAGAAGTAGTAGAAATGAGAACAGCGAGAAACTTAACATCAGGTTTGATGGTCACGAAGTCAATGAAGTTAAGGAATTCTGCTACCTAGGCAGTAAAATAACCAATGACGGACGGAGCAAGGAGGACATCAAAAGCAGACTCGCTATGGCAAAAAAGGCATATCTGCCCAAGAGAAGTCTACTAATATCAAATACCGGCCTTAATTTGAGGAAGAAATTTCTGAGGATGTACGTCTGGAGTACAGCATTGTATGTTAGTGAAACATAGACTGTGGGAAAATCGGAACAGAAGAAAATCGAAGCATTTGCGATGTGGTGCTATAGACGAATGTTGAAAATTAGGTGGACTGATAAGGTAAGGAATGAGGAGGTTCTTCGCAGAATCGGAGAGGAAAGGAATATGTGGAAAACATAAGGAGAAGGGACAGGATGATAGGACATCCTGCTAAGACATGAGGGAATGACTTCCATGGTACTAGAGGCAGCTGTAGAGGGCAAAAACTGTAGAGGAAGACGGAGATTGGAATATGTCAAGCAAATAATTGAGGACGTAGGTTGCAAGTGCTACTCTGAGATGAAGAGGTTAGCACAGGAAAGGAATTCGTGGCGGGCCGCATCAAACCAGTCAGTAGACTGATGACCAAAAAACAAAAATTATAAGACGTACTACAAAGAGTACATTTTAGCAGAAGTCATTGAAAATTTCGGTGGTCGCCATTAAATGCGAGAGTATGAAAAATGGATGGGAACAAGACTAACGTATAATACGAGTAGTATGCATTTAAATCGAGCAGTTTACACGCAACATAAGCAGTAAATAGACATGAGTCCAGAGAGTGCCACGCGGCGAAACCAGCTTCTGTTGCATATGAAACAAAAAACAAATATGGTACCATTTACTCCACACAATACTACTGTCAAAAAATTGGCAGCTGTTGCGAATCGGAATGCTTAGATTGATGTCGCCGGTCATGTACCTGTGGTACCAGTGCCACAGGTATCTGAAGTACTACCCTCTCCTGTGCATCTTGTGTCTTCTGCAGAAAGTACAGGGTCTGTCATTATTCGTCCACTTGACTGCAAGTGGCGTTTCAAAGGTAGATCTAAGCCTCTTGTACATGGTGGATGGGGACAAGGAAGAACTCAGGGTGTTACATCGATACCCCTAACCAACATGTTCGAGGTGCTGCCTTTCTTTGAAACTGAAATTGAGCCAGAGGGACTCACTTCACCTGTTTCGGGGAAACCTGTTTCGACCGGTGTCAAGAGGAGACAAACGCATAGGGGAAGGAGTCGATTAATCGTTGTCAGTTCAAATGTACGGCGAACGATGGTATCCCTTAGAGGAATTGCAGCAAGGGACAGGAAAGGGCACCAGGTGCATTCAATGTTTTTGCCTGGGAGCCTCACTGAACGTACTGAGCTCGGAGGTCATGCCTGGAACATTTCAGCGAATGACGGAGAAGATTGAGAAAACTAGCACTGAGTTTCAACGAAGCTCACAATTTACATCATTGCCCCCCCAGAACTGATCGTGACCTCCTGATCGAGTGGAAGGACTGAACCAGAGACTTCGAAAGTTCTGTGACAAGCTAAGCTGCCACTTCTTGGACTTGCGTCATAGGGTTGAGACCTGTAGGATGTCCCTCTGTGAGTCAGGTGGCACTGTTGTAACGGCGACCGGAACAGTTGAAGTGACGGGAAACGCGGCGGGACCCGCGGAGCGGCCTGCGAACAACAACACAACAGGAGAGGACGGACACGACCAACGAAGGACCTTACGACAACAACAAGTAAGAAAAAACACAGACAAGAAAACCTAATTAGACAACCACGTCCACTCGTAAAGAATACATGAAAGTAAACACGATGTGTAATGCGAGGCAATATGTCCTGAGACGTACGCAAGGTTAGACTAACAGGCTGAGCTTTTTTTTTTTCTTTATTTTTATTTTTAAACCCGTTACAGGTAGGCCATCAGCTGCATAGTACGCCGCTATTTGGCCACAGAGAATACAAAAGAGACAAAAGAAGACAATTATAGAATAATTATGGTGGATATATAAACGGAGACATACACTTTTAAAATACATGGAGCCGTTCATGGGCGTAGAGTCCAAGATAAAATTTGTTTAGACACGTGAACACACACAAAGAGACGAAAATTGTCACACGCAAATGGAGGAGCACAAAACGAATAACACTGGAACACTTGAGCACAAACGACGTCACACGCAGAAACACGAGGCGATGATCTCCGGCGCGCGAATGTTCACTGAGCGTGTACGACTCCAGGGACCTGCCAAGAGAGGAGGAGGGGGGGTGGGAGATGGAGAGGGGAGAGCAGAGATGCCAAAGGCAGGGGAGATAGGGGGGAGGAAGGAAGGGAGGAAGGGGGAGGGGAAGCCTGGGGGAAGAGGGGTGGAGGAAGGGGGAAAGGGGGGGAAAGGAGAGAGAAGGGAGGGAGGGTGCCCAAAGGGAAAAACATAGGAAGTGGGATGGGAGGATCAAAGTTGATAGGAGGGGTAGATGGAGGGGAGGAGGGCATCATCAAGGAGGGTGGAGTGATGGAGACTGGGTGGGATGTGAGAATACAGGCACAGCAGCAGGCGGGGGTGGGAGAGGATGGGTGAGACAAGCAGGTGAGGAGGATCGAGTTTACAGGAGGTGTAGAGGTTCCGTATCTGTTCGAGGAAAAGGAGGAGGTGGGGGAAAGGAATTAGGTCGTACAGGATCCACGTGGGGGAGGGGAGACGGATGTGATATGCGAGGCAGAGACCATGGCGCTCAAGGATCTGAAGATGATGGCAGTGATGGTGGCTGTAGTACTGGTGGTGGGTGTTGACATTGTGAAACGGAGAAAGACACAGGACAGGACAAAAGGACAGTGGCAAACAAGGGACGGGCAAGCAGACAAAAAACAGAAGAAAACAGACGGAGAGGTGACGAAGAAGACTGGGGCCAAACCCCCACTCTGCTGCAGCTGGCAGGGGGCACCCGGCTGGCTGGCCAGCGGGGACGCCGCTGCTGCTGCTGCTGCTGCTGTTGGCTGTTGGCTGCTGGCTGGGACCGCTGCTGGCTGGCTGGCAGGCTGGCTGGCTGGCAGGCTGGCAGGCACCTGCAAAACCTATCGCTTCGATTAGTGAACGACGTCACAATCGAAGGGCGGTATTCTTTCGAATTACCGCCGGAGATGGCAGGCTGAGATTTTTTTTTTTCTTTATTGTGATTTCAAACACCTTATACAAAGGTGGGCTCTCAGCAGCAGAGTACGCCGCTCTTCAGCCTTGAGTTTGACAATAAGTATTACAGAGAGGTGGCACAGAGAATACAGTCAAAACGGCGGGCAAAAAATGTAGACACTAAAAAACAGAAAAACATGGAGCCGTACACGCTGGACGAGAAACCTCACTGACACTAGTTGACACGGCACACATAACATGGATGATGGCGACGGCACACGTGAACAGTGGTGGCGTGACGGCGAACAAACACTAACCATAAACGAAGGCACACACACGAGACACTGATGGCGATGATCTCCGGCGCGTGAATGTTCACTGAGCGTGTGCTAGTCTGGGGACCTGCCAAGAGAGGAGGAGAAAGAAGGGGAATGGGAGAGGGAGAGGGGAGAGCAGAGATGCCATGGGCAGGGGAGATTAGGGAAGGAGGAAGGGGGAGGGGAAGCCCAGGGGGAAGAGGGGAGAGGAGGTAGGGGATAGGGGAAGAGGAAAGAGAAGGGAAGGGAAGAGTGGGGAGGGAGGGTGCCTAAACCAAAGGACACAGGAAGTGGGGGAGGATCAAAGTTGATAGGAGGGGTAGATGGATGGGAGGAGGACATCATCAAGGAGGGGGAGCTGGCGGAAGCCACCTTGGGAGAGGGTAAGGAGGGTGGAGATATGGAGACCGGGTGGGACGTGGGAATACAGGTGCGGGGGTGGGAGAGTGGATGAGACAAGCGGATGAGGAGGATCGAGTTTGCAGGAGGTGTACAGGATCCATATCCTTTCAAGGAAAAGGAGGAGGTGGGGGAAGGGGATGAGATCATACAGGATCCACGTGGGGGAGGGGAGACAGATCCGATAGGCGAGGCAGAGAGCATGGCGTTCAAGGATTAGTATGGATTTATAAAAGGTAGGGGGGCGAAGATCCAGGCCAGATGGGTGTAACAAAGGATAGGGCGGATGAGGGATTTATAGGTGTGGAGGATGGTGGAGGGGTCCAGACCCCATGTACGGCCAGAAAGGAGCTTGAGGAGATGGAGTCGGGAGCGTGCCTTGGCTTGGATTGTCCGGAGATGGGGTGTCCAGGAGAGGCGACGGTCGAGAGTGTCGCCAAGGTACTTAAGGGTGGGAGTGAGGGTGATAGGACGGCCATAGATGGTGAGATAGAAATCAAGGAGGCGGAAGGAAGGGGTGGTTTTGCCTACAATGATCGCCTGGGTTTTGCAGGGATTGACCTTGAGCCACCACTGGTTGCACCAAGCGGTGAACCGCTCAAGATGCGATTGGAGAAGGTGTTGGGAGCGCTGCAGGGTGGGGGCAAGGGCAAGGAAGGCGGTGTCATCGGCAAACTGGAGAAGGTGGATGGGGGTGACGGTGGCAGCATGTCCGCCGTATACAAAAGGTACAGAAGGGGAGAGAGGACGGAGCCTTGGGGCACACCGGCGGTGGGGAAAAAGGTGTAGGAGTCTGTGTTATGGATGGTGACGTAGGAAGGACGGTGGGAGAGAAAGGAGCCGATCAGACGGATGTAGTTGATGGGAAGGGCGAAGGTTTGGAGCTTGAAGAGGAGACCGGAATGCCATACGCGGTCGTAGGCACGTTCGAGGCCCAGGAAGAGGAAGATTGTGGAGCGACGGGAATTAAGCTGGTCGGAAAGGAGATGAGTGAGGTGAAGGAGAAGATTGTTGGAAGAGAAGGACAGCCGAAAGCCACACTTGGTAACGGGAAGGAGGCGGTGCTGGTGGAGATGCTGGTGGATGCAGCGGGTGAGGATAGATTCCAGGACCTTGCTGAAGACCGACGTAAGGCTGATGGGACAGTAGGAGGAGACAGCGGACGGCGGTTTGCCAGGTTTAAGGAACATCAGGACATGGGAGGTTTTCCACAGGTCGGGGTAGTAGCCAGTGGAGAGGACTACATTGTAGAGCCTGACCAGGGTGGAGAGGAAAGAGACAGGAGCTTCACGAAGGTGGTTGTAGGTGACACGATCGTGACCAGGAGCAATGTTGCGTTTTGTGCGGAGTGTACCAATGAGATCCTGTGTAGTGATAGGGGCATTGAGTTCCGTGTGTGCAGTGTGGTCCAAGTACTGGAAACCAGGTGCGAGGGGAGGGACAGAGGTGACACTTCGATCGCGGACATCCGGGAAGAGGGAGTAATCGAACTGGGGATCGTTGGGGATGGAAAAGACAACGGAGAGGTAGGAGGCAAAGTGATTGGCCTTACTAAGGGTGTCAGGGAAGGGGTGATCATCATGGTGAAGAGGTTAGTAGGGGGAGGGTTTAGTTCCGGTATGGCGATGGAAGGCTGACCAGAACTTGGATGAGTTTATAGGTTTGGGGTCATTATGAGGGTCATTATGAGGGTCGGGGCGGGGGCTACGACCATCTGAAATGGTGAGGAGGACAGAGAGATGGTCGCTACCAATGGGCTCCAGGACATCCACCATTATGCGCCCAAGGAGATTAGGGGAGGAGAGGATGACATCGGGAGTGGAGTTGGATTTGGGATGGGTGTGCTGGGGAATGGGGACGAGGTCGCCTTGAAGGGAGGAGAGGAACCAATGACACCACCGTAAATGGGTGGCGGAACGACTATGGATGTTGAGGTCGGCGGCGATCACGTAGGAGGAGAAGGTACAGTCAATGTGCGAGAGGAAGTCGAAAGGAATAGGGGAGTTAGGGCGGACATAGATGGTGGCGCAGGTGATGGTAAGGCCGGGGAAGAAGAGACTAAGGATCAGGTGTTCGGTGGGGTCGGGAAGGAGAGGTTGGAGCCGAACCGGGATCTGGCGGTGGTGACCAATGGCAACTCCGCCACACGCAATCGGGAGGGGATTATCGGAGCGGTGAAGGAGGTAGGGTGAAGTGCGGATGGTGTGGTGGGGTTGGAGGAAGGTTTCATTTAGGAGGAAGGCATCCACACAGTGGGTGGACAGGGTGTGCAGGAAGAGGTTCTTGTTGGCAGGAAGGGAGTGGATGTTGTTGAACAGGATATGGTGCTGTCACACCATGACAAGCATGTCAAGACGGGAGAAGGTGAAATGGGCCTGGTTGTAGGAGTAGGTGGCATACATTTTTAGGTGAAAGATGGAACGGGCAACGAGGGATATCTGTTGGAGGGTATGGGGGCGCTGGAGAATGTAAACATTTTGGAGGACGATGGTAAGGAATCTGATGATGTCCTCAGCAGTAGGGGGGGGGTGTGAAGGGAATTTTCAGGAGGGTTGGGGGCGTCCAGAGGGCGGACAGGGATGGGGAGTTCGGGAGTGGTAGGAGGGGGCTGGGCCTTGTAATTCTGGGAGTACGTAGGATGAGGGAGGTTACAGGATTTACAGGAGGGAGGGGACTGGAGGTTTGGGCACAGCTGTAAGAAGTGTGCTTGCTTACAGTGCAGGCAGGTGGGGGCCTCGCAGCACTCAGATGTTGAGTGTGCGTTATACTGCAAGCACCTCTGGCAGTGGAGGGATTGAGGAGGGGAACGGGAGGGGTCAACTTTGTAATGTTGGTTAAAGAGGAGGGCACCCTCCTTCAGGAGACAGTCTATGGAGGGGGCGTGTTTGGAAAATACCCGCAGAAGGTGAGTGGGGCCGGCAGAGTTGTGAATGCACCTTCAGATGGGGATGCACCTTGAGCTCCGCCAACACCTCCTCCTCCATGATCGTTGGACTAAGCTGAGTGATCATGGCAGTGAGGGTCGGCGGGTGATGCGGGGGTTGGGGTTGGCGGGATGGAGGCGGGGAAGGGGCAGGGGTGAGGGAGGCATTAGGGCCAAAGCGGGGGACAGGGATGTGGGAAAGGATATCTGTGTGAAAGGTAGGGCTCGTGGAGGATGTGAGGATTGAGTCACGGCGAGGAGTGAGGAGGGAGATGGGGGCACTGGGAAAATGTTGGCGAATGAAGAGAGTGAGGTTCCAGGCCTCAAGAAGGGAGGGATCAGGATGGGAGAAGAGGTAGCAGCAGGAGGAGGGGGACGAGGAGGAGGAGGGGGCAGGGACAGTTGGGGAAACATCCATGGTATCCTGGGCAGGGGAAGGGGGGACGAGGTGGAGCCTTTTTAGGTGCAGAGGATGCAGGGGTGCCACTGGGGCGTTTGACGGCGGCGGAGGAGGTGTGGGGGATGGGAGCAACTGGAAGGTGGCATGGAGTGGCAGGTCCCAGTGCTGGAGTCGGCGCCGGAGATAGTGAGGGCGAAGGTGATGGCGATGGCGATGATGAAGACGATGAAGAGGGCGAAGGTGAAAGTGGAGCGTGGGCCACCACCCTAGTGGGGGCCACAGAAATGGAAGGAGCAGAGGGAGGGAGTGGAGAGAAGGGATCAGAGGAGGCGCGGGACGGAGGAGCCAGGGATGGTGCGACAAATAGTGAGGGAGATGGGAGAGTGAGGAGTGGGGGGATGGACTGAGGGGGAGGTGATTTGGCACACCACGTGATATTGGTGGCAGCGGCTGAGGAAGATGTGTAGATGATGACAGTGATGGTGGCTGTAGTAGTGGTGGTGGGTGTTGACATTGTGAAACAAAGAAAGACACAGGACAGGACAAAAGGACAGTGGAAAACAAGGGACGGGCAAGCAGACAAAAAACAGAAGAAAACGGACGGAGAGGTGACGAAGAAGACTGGGGCCGAAGCCCCACTCTGCTGCTGCTGGCAGGGGGCACCCGGCTGGCTGGCTGGCGGGGACGCTGCTGCGCTGCTGCTGTTGGCTGTTGGCTGCTGGCTGGGACCGCTGCTGGCTGCTGGCTGGCTGGCTGGCTGGCAGGCACCTGCAAAACCTATCGCTTCGATTAGTGAACGATGTCACAATCGAAGGGCGGTATTCTTTCGAATTACCGCCAGAGATGGCAGGCTGAGCGACAGGCAGGCCCTTAAGTACTCTGTCGGGGTCGCCGCTATTGGCCGCTGCAACCACATGCTCCACAGTGGCGCCCTCACTCTAAATGCGGACCAGGAGGCGCGCGCCACCAAGCTTACAGCGCGATGGTGCAGAAACCTCTAGGAGTCTTCACTGTCCATGACGTCTGGTGGGGATTCAAATTCCGTGGCGCACGGTACCAGAGGCACTACACATCAGAAGCTGCTGCCCAGGTATCCGGCTGTGTGTGGGGTGCACGCAACGGCTTTTTAGATTAGGTGACTCTCCGTCCAATCCAGATAGCGATAGCTGTAGGAGACCCAGACTTATCAGTGTAGGATCGAAAGAAATGCCTCCCTAAGGCGAGAGTATTAAAATTCTAGTGGTGAACTGCCGAAGCATCCGTAAACAGGTGCCAGAGTTCGAAGAGCTTCTGAAAAGCAGTGAAGCTCACATAATACTTGGTGCAGGAAGCTGGTTGATACCTGAAATAATGGCAGCGAGAATTTAGGTGTCTATCGAAAGGATAAGCCAATGGGAAACAGAGGCAGTGTATTTGTCGCGGTAGTCAAGAAAATGAAATCCAGCGAGATAGAAATTCAAGCTTCATGTGAAATTGTTTGGAGAAGGTTCAGTACCACCACAATCATCTCCTGATGTAACTGAAGACTATAGAGAAAACCTTAGTTTGCTTGGATGTAAGTTCCCTAATCATGCTGTAATCATCGGTGGAGACTTAAATCATCTGAAAATTAATTGGGAAAATTGCAGTTTTGTTAGTGGTTGGCGTGATAAATTCTGTGAAACATTGCTAAATGCCTTCTCTGAAAACTACGTAGAACACATAGTTCGGAATCCCACCTGTAATGGAAACATTTTGGATCCAATGGTAAAAAATAGACGAGACCTGAGGACGTCCACATCGAAACTGGTATCAGTGATCATGAAGCAGTTGCGGCAACAATGGTTAGCAAAGTACGAAGGGCAGCTGAAACAACCAGAAAGATACGTATGTTCAGTAACCCAGATGAAACATCAGCAGTGTCATATCTCAAATGTGAGCACTTTTAGCACAGGGCAGAAGTATGTAGAGAAACTAGGGCTTAGATTTAAAAGAGTACTTGACCTTGCACTGGATAGATATATACCATGTAGAACAGTTCGAAGGGGGCGGAACTCTCCGTGGTACACAGTCACTGTAAAGAAATTTCTGAAGAAACAGAGAATACTGTATAACAGATGTAAAACAAAGTGTAGGGTTACAGACAGAGATTCTGAGTGAAAAGCATTCGACTTTCAAGAGAACAATGCGTGATATCTACGATGACTACTGTAGACGAACATTATCAAATGATATTTCACAAAACCCGCAAAAATTCTGGTCGCATGTAAAGGCTATTAGTGGCACCAAAGTTAGTGTGCAGTCCCTATCGAATGAGACGGGAACTGAAATTGAGGGTAGCAAAGCAAAAGTTGCTATTGTTAACTCTGTTTTCAAAAGTTTAATCCTTAACTCCATTTCTAAATGTTCCTTTACAAAGGAAAACCCAAGAATATTGCTACAATTTAATACTCATACCTCTGAAAAGATGAGTGTAATGTTTAATAGTCAGTGGTGTTGAGACACAGACGAAATCATTAAAATTGAGTAAAGCTCGAGGGCCCGATGGAATCTCGATCATACTCAACATTGAATTTGCGTCTGAGTTAGTCCCACTTCTGACTATAATCTATCGTAGATCCATCGAACAGAAAATCGTGTTCAGTAGTTGGGAGAAAGCATAGGTAACACCTGTCTAAAAGAAAGATAGCAGAAGTGGGCAACAAAACTACCGTCCAATATCTCTGACATCGATTTGTTATGGTTTCATAGAACATATTCTAACGAGGTATCTGGAATAGAATGATCTCTTCCATGCCAACCAGCATGGTTTTCGAAAACATCGATCATGTGAAACCCAACTTAGACTTTCCTCACATGACTTACTGAAACCGTTGGATCAAAGCAGTCGTATAGATGCAGTATTTCTAGATTTCCGAAAAGCATTTAACTCATTACCAAACCTACGCTTATTGTCAAGAGTTCGATCATATGGGTTATTGACTGATACCTGTTGTGTTTTACTACTGCTAGGTACTTGTAGAATGGGCTTCGCGAAATGTCTCTTTTCTGATTTCCTCAATCCCAAGAATGACTATGCAAATAAAAGCCGACATTCCCTTGTCTCGAACAAGTACCAAACACAAAAACTTCTGATTAGAGGGCCAAATTTATTTAAATACTAATTGATTAAACTGATAAAAAGATGCTACCTCATAGACCACTTGATTTAATAAAATACTATTCCATATAATGGATATACAATAATCATAATAAATGTCATTGCGACATTCTTAAGGGGAGGTGCAAACTGATTTTAAGGATCCTGACTAAGAAGCAGAATGACGATGTGAGGTGCAATAGCAAGTAATTTGTCAATAATTAACATTTATTTCCTCATTAAAAGTAACACACACATATGTTAAGCTAAAACACAGTTACCTGGAACGCTGGCATGTGAATCTCGACACATGATGTATTATGCAACACAGCAACTGAACCGACACATGTGAGGACAAGTCCGCTAAATTATTGGCTAAAATTTACGAAGGTCACACACACCACATTCACAATGATCACTCACACAAAAAAGATAGAATTTAAAACAAAGCTTTCATACTGCACATGTAAGCTCACTAGAGTGCGATGGGCTTTAATGGCCAATTTGAAAGCCCACTTCTGACATTCCATAAATGCAATAACTTTGCAAATAAATTTACGAAACATCAGCACATCTACTCTGTGATGACACTGAGGATTCAATTCGAATGCGAGAGATGTTTACATCGAATTGGAGCCTCACAGTTTACAAAGAAACGCATGTGGTGCAGCAGAAAAAGGGCTACTAAGTCTGCGGGAATGAAACACAAACTGGACGGTAAATGAAATAAAATTTAACACAAGCATTCCACAAACCACATGACACATTCATACTGTGCTGGCGTAAGCTGTCGTCAGCAGACTGGTCGGCAAAGATGTAGCGAGAAGGTCGATAGCAGGCGCTGGATTAACCGTGCCTACCAGGAGAGAGGTCAAAGACACACTCGCAAGCAACAGGCTGCCAACGCCCTCTTGGCCGCAAATATTTAGACCGTCGCAGCTGACTGCAATGCCTCAGTCACTAACTGAAACTCCAGTTGGCATCCGTCATTCATTCGCAGAGGCTAGAGGCTACGACAGTATGAAACTTCCCATTTGAAAATTAAGAATGACAATGCTGGAAAAACTCTTACGTTATTGATACAGAAACAGCTGTGTACAACTCAACGTACTCAGACAGTTTTCTCTTTACTTATTCTGATCATCACTAAACTGACACTCAATATTTTAGCCCAACGCAGTCTGACTTTCAGTAATCCGTACAAAACAGTGGCCCTGACTAACATTAACCTATACCTTTCATGAATCACTTACTTCACAAAAATCTTCGTTACTCGAACTATGGCGATACAGTGAGTGCCAATACTGCCAGCTAAATAAAAAATTCTAACTACTGAAGGCACTAACTACTGATAGGCATAGTTAGCAAATGAAAGATTTTGATACAGAACAAACAATGTATTTACCTTAATAGTGTTCAAAAGTCATAATATGGCATCCAATTAAACAAATTTCCTTTTTCTGACGGACACACGTCCAGATCGTCCGCTCATAATGACCTCTCAAAACTCTGGCATCTCTCTCCCCACATCCACCACTGTTGGCGGCTCATCTCCAACTGCCCAACGCTATACGCTGTTCACAGACAACTGCCTAACACTACACTAGCGAATATTCCAACAATGAGTCCAAGCAGCCACAGACTACACACAGTGCAGTCAGCGATTTTCATACAGAGCACTACGTGGCGTTACCAACATAAAAACCTAAACAGCCTACTTACAACAGTACATAGTGTCAGATTGTAGCAAGATCACCAATACTGTCTGAATAGGACTATTATGGAAGAGTGTGTACCACCATAACACAAGGGCTCTATTAAAGTCAACTAACAACTATCCGTTCTGGTAAATAAACAACCATGTTAATCCACATGTGCATTTGTGTCGTACAAAGAGGATATCAGGCAGCCATATCAACATCCTCTCCCTTGCACACTACGTAGACACTACAAATACATGATACACCAAACTAATTAAAACGGTAAATCACGTGGTATCAACGCTCATCCACGTCAGTTCTAGTTGCACAAAAGATCTCAGCGAATAAACTGAATATTAATGAAATTAACACCATTATACAATTGAAATAGATGGTGCGACATGATTATCAATGCCATACATTAGATCGACTACCGCAAACCCAAACAAATCTGGGTCTTACACATTTCAACATAGCAACAAGAGATACTTCTTAGAGCGCCCCCCACCGCCGGGGTCTACACAGAAGCCCGGATGGACACAGAGAGCGCAAGCGGTTTCTACCTGCATCAACCTTACGATAGATACTGACCAGTGACATCACATGCCGTATTCATAGCTTTACACAAAGGTTGGCTAAACTGTCGTTAACATACACTTAGAAAACCCCCACGTGCCAGCTACAGACTTCCACACATTCGTACTAGCAGATGACAGTGGGGACAGGAAAGATATGACATGAATTCATGATAATGGATTACACAGATACATAGAGAACGTAGTTATGAATTTGAAATTGAAAAAAAAAAAATCTCCTTAGGCGTTGAAATGACGCTGGGAAATGTATTAACGCGCACTCTCTCGTCCATCTTTCCCTCCAAGCACTGTCGTACCGAACATTGGAGTCGTTGAAAATTCTAGCAAAACCGAGGGTTGCTTTCCAAGATTAATGAACTGTCTCACATGAAGCCGTTTTAGTCTCAAATGAAACTTGTGACTGGATTGAGGACTTTTAGGTGGGGAGGACACAGCATGTTATCTGTACGGAGAGTCATCGCCAAATGTAGAAGCAACTTCAGATGTGCCCCAGGGAAATGTGTTGGGACCCTTGCACCCTTGCTGTTCATGTTGTATATTAATGACCCTGCAGACAGTACTTTTAATAACCTCTGACATTTTGCAGACGATGCAGTTATATATAATGAAGTAGAGTGTGAAAGAAGCTGCATAAAGATTCAGCCAGATCTTGATAAGTTTTCAAAGAGGTGCAAAGATTGGCAACTTGCTTTAAAAGTTCAGAAATGCAAAATTGTGCACTTCACAAAACGGCAAAACGTTGTATCCTTTGTAATATCAATGACTGACCGCTGTAATCGGCCAACTCATGTGAAATGGAATGATCACAGAGCCTCAGTTGTGGGTAAAGCAGGTGGCAGCCTTCAGTTTATTGGCAGATTACTGGAGAAGCACACTGTCTACAAAGGAAGTCAATCCGTGGGAGAGTGTCACAGACGTACTGAAGGAACTGAATTGGCAGACTCTTGAAGACAGACATAAACCATCCAGAGAAAGTCTGTTAATAACGTTTCAAGAACCTGTTTTAAATGTTTGCTCTAGGAATATACTACAGCCCCCTACGTATCGCTCATATAGGGATCGTGATGACAAGATTAGAATAATTGGAGCTCGCACAGAGGCATTCAAACAATCATTTTCCCAGCGCTTCATACGTGAATGGAATTGGAAGAAAACCTAATAACTGGTACAGTAGGACACCCTCTGCTATGCATTTCACAGTGTTTTGCGGGCTATGATGTAGATGTAGATAATTTTCTAGGTATTCTAGGTCACAAAAATCCGGGACTTAAAGTTACAGGTTCTTTTTCATACTCGTAAACTATATGAATTCCCACTAGGAACAATAGGAACAAATGCTCCATTCGGTTGGTCCCCTTTCCCCCGCATCCCCCCCCCTTCCCCGCATCGTGCGGACGCTCGTGCGTAGGTTGGAGTAATAGATATAGGAGCATTCAAGCGGAGGAAAATGTCTCGTGAGTTTATTTTCATTCAGCCTATGGTATGACATCCATTAATGCTCGTGACACGGAATTTGGCTACCTTAAGATCGTAAGATCGCCGACAAACCATTGAAGCAAATTCTGGAAGCGTCACCATCTTCAAAATTTCATCTCTAAAGACTCGAAATTGTGGCATGCAGCGCAATGGCTATCCATATAGTAGATACAAAAGAGCAACACAAAAAAAATCAATATCTGATTTGATTTGGACTATGAACTTAAAACCGTTTTTTCATTATTGTGAAATAGTTATGAATCCCATGAGCTTCTTTTAAATGCCGTGTGGTGCTGAATTGTATATTAACTATGAATTATATATTAACTATGTGAAAGTTGGTTTCAGAGACCAGAGGCAGTAAATAGCAAAGGAGACGCTCATCCCCGGTACGGGACTACAAGTCCCACTGCCACACCTTCACCTGCCCATGTTAGGCAAAATTCTTCTGCCTGACTCATGTAGTACGATCACCGTCAGAGGGTGGTACGGGACTACAAGTCCCACCGCCACACCTCCAAAGTGAAATGCTGTGACGCAGTCACTGCCCTGTGGAAATTTACTGCCTCACCGACACAGTTAGACCGCAATAGACCGGTGATGCTGTATTGTAACTTATCACCCCGGACTACCAAGTCCATTTTAAAAAAAAAAAAAAAAAAAAAAAAGATCGTTGGATTGCAGATAGTAACTAATAATCTGAGTAGTGCTTGGCACCGAAATCTTAGCTATAATGTATAAGCAACGGTAGATAAATTAAGGTAGATGAATGCTGTGAGGAATCGCTTAATGAATTCGAGCTTGATAGATGAAAGGGAAAGCTAAATGAACGTTGCGCGTCGTTTGCCACACTCACATATGAGCAAGTTGTGAATTCTGTTAAGAAACGGTAACCAGATCGACCTAGTCATTTCTCTCGTTATCGTGCGCGCTGTTTGTGAACCGGTTTGACTGCAATTTTGTTTCTTCTTCGAAATCGGCGGTAGAACTGAAACACTTTTTTATTGCTTGACTCCAAATATCTGACGCCAAAGCAATATGAACACCTATTCCAATTTTCATTCCAAAAAGCTCAAAATTGTGGGTTTCGAGAGGGCAGTGCACAATCGGCAATCTAGTAGCCAAAAAATGCCTCGCCACGAGCATGAATATCCACCACGCTTTAGGCCACAATTTCGAGTCTTTTGACATGAAATTTTGAAGATGGTGACTCACCCAGAATTTGCTGTAATGCTTTGTTGGCGATCTTAAGGTAGCCAAATTTCTGTCACGAGCATTTATGGATGTCACACCACAGGCTGAAGTTTGAAAATACACTCATGAGACATTTTGAATTTGCTGTAAGATTTGGATGTTCATCGGACGATAGTAAGCTAGCCAAATTCCTCGTCATGCTCCATAATGGTCGTCGCGCTTCAGGCTGCTAGTCGAAAACACACTAATAAGGAGTTTGCGGAATTTTCTATGAGGATCCTGACGATTTTACAGTAGCCCAATACCACAGCTGGAGCGTGAGTTATCTCTTCGACAACATTTCCCTCAGTCACGTTGTACTCAACATTTTAATATATGCAGGGTGTTTCACAATTCACTCAACCCATGTCCTAAAACGTCATCCAACGACGCTACAGAGCTGGCACCTGTAAATGTATGTGCACAGGGTGGTTCACGGATAGTGACCAGGCCAAATATCTCACGAAATAAGCATCAAACGAAAAAACTACAAAGAATGAAACACGTCTAGGTTGAAGGGGGAAACCAGATGGCGCTATCGTTGGCCCGCTAGATGGCGCTGCCATAGGTCAAACGGACATCAACTACGTTTTTTTTTAAAATAGGAACCCCCATTTTTATTACATATTCGTGTAGTACGTAAAGAAATATGAACCACTTTTTTCGCTTTGTGACAGATGGCGCTGTAATTGTCACAAACGTATAAGTACGTGGCATCACGTAACATTCCCCCAGTGCGGACGGCATTTGCTTCGTGATACATTATCCGTGTTAATACGGACCGTTTACCAATTGCGGAAAAGGTCGATATCGTGTTGATGTATGGCTATTATGATCAAAATGCCCAACGGGCGCGTGCTATGTATGCTGCTCGGTATCCTGGACGACATCATCCAAGTGTCCAGACCGTTCGCCCACATAGTTACGTTATTTAAGGAAACAGGAAGTGTTCAGCCACATGTGAAATGTCAACCACCTGCAACTAATGATGATGCCCAAGTAGTTGTTTTAGCTCCTGTCGCGGCTAATCCGCACATTAGTAGCAGACAAATTGCGCGAGAATTGGGAATCTCAAAAACGTCAGTGTTGAGAATGCTCAATCAACATCGATTGCACCCGTACCATATTTCTATGCGCCAGGAATTGCATGGCGACGACATTGAATATCGTGTACAGTTCTGCCACTGGGCACAAGAGAAATAACGGGTCGATGACAGATTTTTTGCACGCAGTCTATTTGTCGACGAAGTGTCATTCCCCAACAGCGGTAACGTAAACCGGCATAATATGCATTATTGGGCGACGAAAAATCCGCGATGGCTGCGACAAGTGGAACATCAGCGACCTTGGCGGTTAATGTATGGTGCGGCATGATGGGAGGAAGGATAATTGGCCCCCATTTTATCGATGGTAATCTAAATGGTGCAATATATGCTGATTTCCTACGTAATGTTCTACCGATGTTACTACAAGGTGTTTCACAGCATGACAGAATGGCATCACGATGGACGTCCGGCACATAGCTCGCGTGCGGTTGAAGCAGTATTGAATAGCATATTGCGTAACAGGTGGATTGGTCGTCGAAGCACCATATCATGGCCCGCACGTTCACCGGATCTGGCGTCCCCGGATTTCTTTCTGTGGGGAAGTTGAAGGATATTTGCTATCGTGATCCACCGACAACGCCTGACAACATGCGTCAGCACGTTGTCAATGGATGTGTGAACATTACGGAAGGCGAACTACTCGCTGTTGAGAGGAATGTTGTCATCCTATTGCCAAATGCACTGAGGTTGACGGACATCATTTTGAGCATTTATTGCATTAATGTGGTATTTACAGGTAATCACGCTGTAACAACATGCGTTCTCAGAAATGATAAGTTCACAAAGGTACATGTATCACATTGGAACAACCGAGATAAAATGTTCAAACGTACCTACGTTCTGTATTTTAATTTAAAAACCTGCCTGTTACCAACTGTTCGTCTAAAATTGTGAGCCATATGTTTGTGACTGTTACAGCGCCATGTATCACAAAGTGAAAAAAGTGGTCCAACTAAAACATTCATATTTCTTTACGTCCTACACGAATATGTAACAAAAAATGGTGGTTCCCATTTTAAAAAATGCAGCAGTTGATATCCGTTTGACCTATGGCAGCGCCATCTAGCGGGTCAACGATAGCGCCATCTGGTTTCCCCCTTCAAGCTGGACAAGTTTTATTCTTTGTAGTTTTTTCGTTTCACGCTTATTTCGAGAGATATTTGCACCACCCTGTATATAGGAGATTCCGTGATGATGTTACTAACTTTCTAGGACAACGGAGAAGGATAAATGTATATGTTTGAGGTAAGGGTCACTGTACCAGAAACGAAGGGGTCGAAAGTTATAAGGGAAAAGCGTTCTGATACCTCTTACAGTGGAATACGTGTACTGATCCCATATGAACGTCTACATGTCAGTGTATTTTTACCTCCATTTTCTCCCCTTACTCTGTTTTACGTTCCCCTTTTTTATCTCCTTATGTATGTATCATTTTATTCTTGTTTAATTGTCGTGTCACTCGGCTGAAGAGCGGCGGATTGTGCCGCTGACAGCCCTCCCCTGCCCGTATGGAGCAGGGGAATGAAATCACAATAAAGAAAAAAAAAATACGTGTACTGGTAGCAACTTTCTGAGACGTTATTACGGACCAAAACGAGGAAAAAGTGATCGGTATACATGGCCTTTAAAATTCATATCTTGAGTGCTATAAGCACTTGTTCAGTACAGGAGGTGTGTTTCACAGTAGCGAAAATGAACATTACTCATGAAGACGTATAATCTTATGTAAAAGACTTTACACAATGAAGTATTATAGTTAGCAACAGTATTATGAGCTGTCGTCCGAAGAGCGAGGTGCCAAAGCAAGATTGGTACCGGTACCTCGCGACGGAACCACAAGTGAATATAGTCGCCGCCAGAAGCAATGGCGAATGGGAGACGGTGGCGTAGACGCGCCCTCAAGAGTTTCCGTACGCCACCGCATCAGCTTGCTTACTTACGGCAGAGGCGAGTACCGCTCAGCCCAGTTCGCAATTGTCGGCCAAGCTATAGCATCGTCTCTCACCGAGCCAGAACTGCGACTTAGAGTTAGACAGAACTCTGCATAAAAGTTCATGGTCTGTTCAGTAATGGTAATAAATATTCATGACGTTCCTGTGGATATGGATTGTAACAAATGTAAGTATTTCATCTTGCTCAAGTTGTAATGAAGTGATCTGATATTTTATATGTTGCAGTATCATCTCGGCCCACTCCAAGAGTGAAGCTAAGAACGCACCACTGTAACAACGGATATTGTTTCGCCCTGTACAACAATGTGTATGTCTGGAGGCAGCGTAACTCATCACTCGCAAATACATATACTATACAGGGTGATTCAAAAAGCCATGCAAATATTTTGGTATGTTATTCTAAAAGTAAAACCGAGGACAAAAGTTTACATAAACATAGGTCCGCAAATGTTTAGTTACAGAGTTGTGGCTAATAAAAGATTTTGGCTGAAATTTGGCAACTTCGTTAATATGAAGGCATAGCAAAACTGTACAAGGTTAAAGCACGATTTCAATGTATTTTGATCTTATTGATCTGATGAATCCCAGACGTGTATCGGCAGTAGTTTTCCAGAACTTCCAGAGAAGCAAAGGAAATTTCGTAAAATTTTTAATTTATTAACTAAATGCCTCAATTTGTTTTTTAAATTCCAGGCAATTGGACCGAGTTTTCATTAGGAATCGTAAAGAATTTAATTTTGAAAAAATTATGGTAATAACGTTAACTGAAACTGTATGAATGTGTCAGATAATCTGCTAGCACACGTGAATTCGTATTAAACCGGAAAAAGCAAAGCTCATTCATACAGTTTCACTTCGCGTTATTAGCATCACTTTTCCAAAATTAAATTCTCTACAACTTCTTTCGAAAACTTTGCGCAAGCAGAGATGCACATATGGCCACCCCTCTGATTTTAATAATTTTGGTTTTTTAGTATGCTGTCCCTTTACACCAGATTTTTAAACCTTCCACATCGCATGTAAATGTCACAAGATCGTGAAATGATCACAGTCATCACATTCTCGAGTACACTGATGTGGATCATTATGGATTAATGCGTATAAAAGATCTTCATCAAACCCCAAGGGCCTTCCTGAACGAAGAGAGTCACTAATGTCAAAACGACCCTCCTTAAAACGAGGAAGCCATGTTCTTGCCGTGCTCTGCCCGATTGCATTATCTTCATACTCCACCCAAATGTTTCTAACTGCTGTCTCTGTTTTACTGAACTCAAACGGAATAATATGTCGGAAATATTCCGATTCCGCCATTTGGCACTCCATTTTCTAAAGTCCACAGCTCCACTCACTGTTTTCAAATGACAACATGCAAACTAAAATGGCAACAGTGAACAACAAATAAAAATGACAATCGATAAATAAACCCGTAGTAATCGGAATACCAACAAGCAAAGCAGAAACGCTTCTAACTTACTCACCAACCTACTGCTTGCAAAATTATATATCATTGTACTGCAAATAGTACAGGTAATACGGCGCCATAAATTTTGAGATAGTGGAAAAATAGATTTTGTTTAAAACGGAACGCTAACTACGCAGACTATACTCATGCAGTCTTTGATAATGAGAACACGTATCACTTCAAACGAACCTGAAATAAAACTCCAAATCATTCCTTAACTTTTTTCCGCTTACTCGCTTAACGTCAAATCTCTAACACGTTAATTCATTTGTAAAGCAGTCAGAAGTGTGAAGCTGTGTTATACATGGGAGTTCGATCCTATGAAGAATCGGGGTTTTACTGGTTGCATTATAAAATGATAAGCTGAAAGTAGTATACGAGTTTTTTTTATGTGGTCAACAAAATATTGTGAGAAGTAACGAGGATTTGATATGTAAACTGGCAGTAAGAAGAAGAGGTTTCTCGAAAAAAAAAAAGTGTTAAAATCTACTCAATTTTAAGATGGAGAGGAATTCCTCCAGTGCAAGACATAATTTTATAGTTTTGTTACTACCCAGATATGTTTCAGTGCTTTATGTGCTATCGCCAGCGTGGTTTTTTTGTTTAGTTTCTTTCTAAAAATTATAGTTGTATGTTAAGCTCTGTTCCTGGTAACACGACATTTTGACTCAAAAATATTTATATAAATAACGGAACTATAAAACAATGTCCTCTCCAGTTTTTCTTAGCAAGCACATAAAATAAGATCAGCTACAATATCCAAAACATGATTATAAATGGAAGTATGGAGTAGTCTCTTAATACAGTATTGGTTTCGCGTATTGTCTGATCCGGAAGTGCTGTAGACAAGAAGGGAATAGAAGCTTTTAAACGAGGTGTAGCATAGGATTACGTATGGATATATCGAATAAGTAGTGCAAAGGTACTGAAGCAAATTGTTTAAAAGAGAGATTTATGACGTAACTTGAGTAGATGAAAGGTTGTTTTGATTAGACACATCCGGACAAATTAAGCAACAAATTTAGTAATGAAACGAAGTTTGGGCGTGATATTTGTAGAGGGGGTCTTAAGGGGGGTGGGGGGATTGTTTGGGGGAGGAGACCAGACAGCGAGGTCATCGGTGTCATCGGATTAGGGAAGGACGGGGGAGGAAGTCGGCCGTGCCGTTTCAAGGGAACCATCCCGGCATTTGCCTGGAGCGATTTAGGGAAATCACAGAAAACCTAAATCAGGTTAGCCGGACGCGGGATTGAACCGTCCTCCTCCCGAATGCGAGTCCAGTGTGCTAACCACTACGCCGCCCCGCTTGGTGGGGAGTCCTAAGGCTTGAGTAGGTAGGCAGATGCATATGGCTGCGTTATTGACTTTGTTGTTAAAACAATACTACCTCAGGAACTGACCAAGTGGTTTGTTTACACTACGCGTTTTTAAGAAACAATGTTCTGAAAATGTAATAATTTCACGTAAAACTTTTCGTTTAACTACTTTTTTAATGATTTTCATGAGGACCTAACTCAACAACGAAGTCACGGAGTGCTTCGTTCTACTTCTGATGAACCTTTACTTTAGGAAAAGACTGTTTGCAAATGTATTGGACCGCGCGGGATTAGCCGAGCGGTCTCAGGCGCTGCAGTCATGGACTGTGCAGCTACTCCCGGCGGAGGTTCGAGACCTCCCTCGGGCATGGGTGTGTGTGTTTGTCCTTAGGACAATTTAGGTTAAGTAGTGTGTCAGCTTAGGGACTGATGACCTTAGCAGTTAAGTCCAATAAGATTTCACACACATTTTGAAGAAATGTATTGAAGAATTTGACCTTGGTCGTGTTATGTCGGCGATGAATTTCGTGGACGTCTACCGAAGTCTATGGTTGTTTCGAAACACTTTGGTGATTTACACAATATGGCTTAAAGATATCGGCATGGGATTTACAGTGAGAATAGAGCTGTTCTGGTAGAAATAAGTATTCGATACTTTAGTCTTGATACCGAGTACTTTTAGAATCGAATCACTGTTTCAATACTTACTCGTTATCGAAAGGGAACTACTTGTACCGAATCGTATTTATGAGCATATGCTAGTGAGTGAGTGAGAGATTGCATTTCTCTGCAGTAAAGATGGAAACACCCAACCTACTTGCAGCAGTGTACTAAATTTGACATTAATGTTGAACTTTGATAAAGAACTGTTCCCAGTGAAATCCGCACTGTTTGACAAGCTCAGAAACAGGCTCAAGTTAATTGGCAATATGGAAATGCCGAAACACTTTTACCTAGTTAATGCAAAATCCAGGTACCATATGATAATGAAAGAAAAAACGTGGACGCTTCATAACCATTGTTTAGATCGAGGGCACCAAGCTACAGCCCGCTGGCTGGATCCTCTGATTGTGTGTATTGAACCGAGGACCTAGAAGCGACGGAGAGGCTTAGGCTTCGTCCCACTGTAGCCTTCAGCAGTGGTTCACAACCCCACAACAGGCTACAGCAGTCTACCCACCCCACCGCCGCCATACACCGAACCCAGAGTTATTGTGCAGTTCGGCACCCCCCCACCCACCCCCACCCCCCTCCCCGCGGGAACGTTTCGTACCAGACGAGTGTAGCCCCAGATGTTTGCGTGGTAGTGTAATAATTATGGTAACGCGTTCATGGAAGTAGTGTTTGCGCAGCAGTCACCGACATAGTGTAACTGAGGCGGAATAAGGGGAACCAGCCTACATTCGCCGATGTGGATAAAAAACCGCGTTGAATTGAAACGTATGTCCTACTGCTGGTGTTACTAGGACTATGAGCAGCCGCTAAGCCTGACATTGGAAGCCCTGCAGCAGACGTCATCAACGGTCAACCATTCAAGCTCCCTTCGGAAATTTTCCAGCAACAACGGGGCCACCGTCCACAAGAACCTTCGTTACCACTGCAACAAGTCGAGACATGCATCTTTGTACACAAGGATCTATAGACGCCTTCTCTGTTATGTTGCATACAAACTGTCAAATCACAAACACCGCACAAGGGCCCTTATACCTAATTAACACGGAATGAATATTCTTGAAGATATTAGTGAACAGTAAAACCTATTACGCTGTAAATGGAACATGTTAAATCGGCCTGCCTGCTTCAAGAGGACAGTTTTTCGGGCCAGGTCTCCCCTCTTTGCCCAACGCCTACATTACACGGCGCAACTGCAACAGAGCTTACGCCGTCGTCAACCGATCACTATCAGACGCTCAACACCTTCTCCGGGACAAGCTGCAGCCCGTACTGGAGCTGGCAGAGTTGTGCGCTACAAGTACCCATTTTTGATTTCCACTGTTTCAAAGTGTTTTGCGCTACAATCACCGAAGAAGTCAACCTCGATTTTCGTGAAAAAATTATTCATGAGTTGAATAAGAAATTTTTTGAGAGATTTTCGGGTCTTGACACAACTGAGAGTAACATTGTTCCGTTTATTTTGAAGCAAATGACTTACTGAAAGAGAAGGAAAACTTTAAGAATTTTACAACTACTTACCTGATGTTGAGTTTCCAAAGGGGAAGAATATTGTAGTAAACATATTCAAAAATGAAGTATGTGAACTCAGCACATCGAGCGATATTGACTGATGAACGCCTGTAAGCAATTTTATTGATTGGATGCAACAGCACCAAATCGAACATTGATGATATCTTGAAAAAAGAACATCAGTTTCACAACGGTTTTCGCTGCTTAGTTTGTGAGAATCGGGTATGTGCCGTTTTTAGTAAATGTATTGGTAGTCCTTGTTTTTTGTGCATTGCATGCCACTCATCCGTGATTGCAAAGAATGCTGCACTTAGTTTTTCGTCTTTTTTCATACAGCTTTAGTTCTGGATTATAAGTATTGTGCAGAATTATCGTCATTTTGTCAGTTATCCGGTCAATTGCGAAAAAAATTTGGTGACGTGTGCTTTAGAGAATTGGAGAACAGTTAATACAACAACTTGTATGTCACAAGAGCAGAAAAACAACTAAATGCGTCGCTTCACTGGTCGTCGTGGCCCGTGCCGGCTGTGACGTTAAAGAGCTGATTATATGGCGGTGAAAGACGTGGAATTAACGTCTCACGTCCATAGTCACCTAATTTATTTCCTCTAGTCACCTTTTTGTTTCTTGAGGTGAAAAAAGTGGTGGACTCGATATTTATCACATCAAGGAACTGTACAGTCTCTCCAAAACTATGTTTTTAAGGTACCAACATGAGAATAGAAAAAATGCTTTCAAAATTAGTTCGTATACATGCCAGAGTTTATAAAGCGTAAGGAATGTTTAAGATATAATAACAATTTTGTACAGAAGGATGTTTCCTTTCACTGTTCTTGTAGTAACTTAAAAAAAAAAAAAAAACTCGGATGAAGATATGGAAAGACTGAAGAGACTCTAAAGAAGAGAGGGCCGAAAATTAGTAGCTTACTATTAAATAACAGGTTCAGTGGCGTGAATATTCGGGAATGCTGAAAAATGGAATACAACCCTGAGACTTTGACCAATAACGTCACAATTTACCTCAGACGATGTATAGCAAATACTTAAAGCATACACGAATGATGAGAAACACACGATTGTAGCACAGAGGAAACAGATCGTGGAAATACATCATGCACATCCATTATTCGAACATAATGTTACGTATATCACTTTTTCATAGTAGAAAAGCCTGGCTTCAGTTGTTCAGTTGAACTATATAGGTCAAACGTGGGATACGATACTAGCACTAGCGAAAGCGAAAAAAAGCCACGTACGTAAAGTTGGCATAGAGTATCTCATTTGACATATATGCAGATTTTAGGTATGTCGGTTTTTACACGTTCGCTAGTACCTACATAGGTCAATTAAAGAATAGGATATTAGTCCTCGCGAAGGCGGAAAAAAACGACAAACGAAAGTTTGTTTTCTGTACTTAAGCTGACTCATATAGGTCAACTGAAGTATAGGTTAGCAGTTCAGCTGAGGTACAGGACGCCAGTGTTACGTTCGTCGCTTTTTTTTTTTTTTCAAGTATACTAGTATCCTAATTTTCAGTTGACCTACACAGTACAAGGTATGAATCAGTTGCAAAGCAAACAGCAGTTGGAACGATCAGAAAAAGTTATAATTCAAGACATGTACACAAATGATTTAACATTATGTAACACTTACGTTCGACCTACATTATACCTGTATCGATATTTCTATGTCAATTTGTCATGTTGCTCATGTAGAGTGTTGTATCTATCATGGAAATTCTTAAATTATGTATACATACAGTATTTCAGTTATGTGAACTTTTTGAACAATGCCGGCCGCTGTGGCCGAGCTGTTCTAGGAGCTTCTGTCCGGAACTGCGATACTGCTACGGTCGCAGGTTCGAATCCTGCCTCGGGCATGCATGTGTGTGATATCCTTAGGTTAGTTAGGTTTACGTAGTTCTAAGTTCTAGGTGACTGATGACCTCAGATGTTAAGTCTCATAGTGCTCAGAGTCATTTGAACCTTGTTTCATCCGACGAAACCGGTTCCTTTAAGAACGGCCCGAAAATTGCAAAGATAGGCCTGATTGGCGACTCCACGGAGTGCTCTGCACAACGACCATTTATGTTAAATTTTAAGCAAGGTCAGCGTTGGCGTTGCCTATGAGTTTAACTTGTACACCACAACACTGAAGATGATCACTATGTGATTGAAAATCGATTTTGATATCAATAAACCATCAATATTACGGCCAACGCTGAGCTTCCTTTTAATTTAAAGGTAGGCTTTGTTGTTGTCTTAATACCAGTACGAGATGTGTACCGTCCGACAGCTCAACATGATAATGCGGACGCACTTTCACGTCTTCCGATTGGCCCTGGTACAGACTGACGCTTCTGCTGCATCTTGTTATCACATCAATGCTCAGGGTTCTGAATTGCTTGAATCTTTTCCGCTGAACTATAGGAAAATTGCACAGGCCACGGCAGCTCATTCAGATTTGAACATTTTGCTAACCTACATTCGTACATCGCGACCACGTTCCTTGCATAGCACGAATAACTCTGTAGTGCGCCGTTGCTTTGCTCGTCGGCATACCCTCGCAGTACAGAAAGGTGTGATTCTTGTTCTAAATGACAGTGGGCAGTCACATGTGATGATCCCTAAAGCTTTGCAAAAAGAAGTGTTGCAGTTATTGCAAGGGGGCTTAGTTAAAAAGAAAAGACTAATATTATTGAATAAATGCAATAATTTTACTAGCTGTGTGGCCCTGACTAGTATTAGCACGCAGTCTGAGTGCATAAAATAAAAATAAAGAATGATAAGGAATTTCCATTAACACAATTGATTGTTAAGTGCCCTGCAACTATAAGCCGGCCGGTGTGGTCGAGCGGTTCTAGGCGCTTCAGTCTGGAACCGCGCGACTGCTACGGTCGCAGGTTCGAATCCTGCCTCGGGCATGGATGTGTGTGACGTCCTTAGGTTAGTTAGATTTAAGTAGTTCTAAGTTCTAGGGGACTCATTACCTCAGATGTTAAGACCCATAGTGCTCAGAGCCATTTGAACCATTTTTTTTTTTTTTTTTTTTTTGGCAACTATAAAAGCTACGAAACAACAAAGCACAAGTGTAACTGTTCTGTGTGTGATAGTGTGACTCAACGTACATTTATCTGGCTCGGTTCTTTCTCAATACGACAAAATATTTAAAACTCCATTTACAATGAACTAACTGAAAAACCAGAAATACTATAATTGCACATAGAAACCAGAATTACAACTAGTCTAATAAATGAACTCGAGGCAGATGCTCTGTTGACTGTACCTGTGAGCAAGAGGGATTGTTATTAAAGAAAACTGTAATACTTTTTTACCTCATTATATATTGACGAAAATATTCCATTACACCAGCATCATAAATCAAAAGCCCATCTCCTTTTTCAAATATATTCTGACAATTGCATCTTCTTCCATCTATACATTACACCAACCGAACAGTACAACATTTCAGTCAACACTCAGATCGTCTACTCTCTAGCCCAACAGAACAACGACTGCTCTCGACATCCTCTAAACTACTACTGCCCCAGTGGAGGCGGCGGAATAATAATCTTTGGCGCAATCTCTGGCGCTGTGGCTCAACGTAGCCACCTTTCATTACTTCACCAAAGAAACTGGGGGATTGTTCGTACGAAACAGCGTGTCGACACTGTACTTGGCTGTGTATGGACACCCAAATAGAACAGATGACGTCACGCAAGTGCGGAATATCAGTCCGCTCCGGCACAAAAAATCTCTGCTTGGCTTGAGTCGCAACCAACATGGCAACGTGTGCACATATACTTTACATCACGTCAAATGAAACATTCTGTGAAAGCAATGGCATACAGCATGTAACGAGTGCACCGTTCCATCCACAGTCAAACGGCGAAGCGGAACGTTTTGTCAGAACATGCGAGCAGCAGATGGCCAAACTTCGCTCCGCACACGCCAGGGAATTGCACTACTAGCTGACACGTAGTTATAACAGCTCCAGAAGTCAACAACAGTTTCTCGAGAAGATGAAGAACGCAAGAGCAGAGAAGGCTGTGAAACGACGTCAGCCAATAGATTTCTGAGTATGATCGCACCAAGACAGCATTGCAACTGCTTCTCGCCTCCTATCGTTTGCACCAACGAGAAGGACCATCGCCGGCGGAACTTGTTCACGACCGCCGCCATCGGACGCTGCTCACCTCAAAATGGCTCTGAGCACTATGGGACTTAACTTCTGAGGTCATCAGTCCCCTAGAACTTAGAATTACTTAAACCTAACTAACCTAAAGACATCACACACATCCATGCCCGAGGCAGGATTCGAACCTGCGACCGTAGCGGTCGCGTGGTTCCAGACTGTAGCCCCTAGAACCGATCGGCCACACCGGCCGGCTGCTCCACCTCCTCCACCCTCCTCAGCATCAGTCACCGAAGGAAGGCCGCAAGTATTGCTTCGCGCCGAATTGTCTTTTACAGAGTTTTTAGCGGCAGCAGACGGTGGGCGCGAGCGAGATTGTCCGTCGACTTGGCGCTTGCGTGTCTCTTACTTCAGGTCCAGATGGCTTGCAGCGCCGACATCAAAATCAACTTCGCCTCTGTCGTTGCACGATGATCTTTCAGTGTCTCTTCCCCCAGATTCACGGGTCAAGAGGACAGCGCGGCCACAGCAGCCGCCAGAGGGTTTCATCACGACACCACGGGACGGCCCTATGGAGACGGAGCCTTCGCCTCCTCTCGTCCTACCGACGGTGCTGGACCCGCCCACACTGCAGCAGTCGCCGCCTTCCTCATCTGGTTCATGGCATCAAAAGGTGGACCTGTACCCTTCTGGTCGTTTTCCGGGGGACGTTTCCGCCAGAGCGAAGGCCGGTTGGCGGGGTATTGCCGGAAGTTTGACGTCCCCTGCAGCCACAGCTTCCGGTCCAGCGATGCGGCCAGCTCCTATCTCTCCCGCCGTTGTCGCGCTCTCTACACGGCGACGCGACGATCTGTCGCTTTGGGAGGGGTAGGGGGGAGGGAGGGCGAGGAATGTTCTGGCGTAACGACAAGTGACGGCACGAAGATGAAGAACGCAAGAGCAGAGAAGGCCTCTAGCCGAAGAGAATACAAGCGCCGCTGCTGCTAGCCTTGGCCGGACAGTAGAAGACGAACGCTAGGAGCTGTTATTTGTGAACCTGTAACCTCCCCATAATAATTTAAAAGGAAAAGACAATACTTAATACAAATGGGAGCCGAGTGTAACCTTCCCACCGAAATTAAAAAGAAATGAAATGACAATATTATTTAAGAATGCTAATGGACATTGCTCTAAGCGTAACCTGCCCACAATGAAATGTACTGACTATGGCAACAAAAATGTGAAATTCGCAATCTGACTCAAATATAAATTCTTCACCAAAAAATTAAAGTCCATTCAGTGATAAGAAAATTCAATTAAACCGAAATATCGGTCTTTGGCCCTGTGTAAAACAATCGGAATTAAAGTCTTACCTCAGAATAACTGGATGTCAAATCTCTGCTCTTATCTTTCTGCACGGCTTGGAGGAACTGCATTGCAAATGATAATATTCCTTTTTTCTGTGATTTTACTGAAATTTTTCTTTAAAAAAAGTGGAATGAAATGGGAAGTGCAACGAAATCTTTAGTTCCATAAAAAATAAAATTTTTGGAAAAATGCTTTTGAAATAAAAATTATTATTGGGGCACTTGTTAGAGAATAATTACAATAAATAAATTTTTACATTATCTAATGATTATATTAATTAACAGTATACCTCATTCAGCATCTTGACCAGTGTTGCCGACCGCCTACATCACACAACCGCACTGGGCTGCTACTACTGACCGACCGCTCGCAACTAAACCGAGCTACCGACTTCCACGACTACAGACAGAGTACTGCTCTCAACTAGACAGAGCTACAGACTCGCAACGACTACTGACAGACTGAGAACCGCTCGCAACACTCGCGCGGTCAAGCGCAAACTCTCTGGTCACAGATGCTACAATGCCTCGCCATCGCTGCTATGTTACATACGTGTTTCATAACCCTCCACTGGGGGGGCAAAAATTTGGCAGCGATGGTGAGTCATTTGGACTTGCCAAGCGCGGCAAAATTTTTCTTTAATTAATTAAATTCTACAACTTACAGAATATTTAAATGTTGTGCACACGCACTAAGTACAAAATATATCAGACAAAGACAAAATGTGAGTACAAAACATAGTAGCAAATCAGAAAAATGTATATACAAATTATTTGACAGATAACAAAGTGCACACGCGCTGAAAAGATTCTTTAGCAAAAACAGAACGGCAAAAAAAAATCATTTTGACAAGTGACATGAGTGCACATGCACTGCAGTTGAGAACATATCAGTAAATGATGAAACGTATATACAATGAGTAACAAATGACATAAGTGCATACGCACTGTAGTATTGAACATACAGAATGAGTACAATTCATATTGAAAAATGAGAAAAGTGCACAGGCACTGAAGTTCTGTAGAAAACATATTAACACCTAACATAAGTGCACATGCACTGTAGTTCAGAACATATCCTTACAATATAAAAGACAAGAGTGTACATAGACTGTACTTCAGATCAATTCGAAAAAAAATGTCTTTAGCATTTTCGCAATAAATAAACATAGTGGCAAAAAAAATCATGTCCAAAGTGCATACGCACTGAAGAAATTTCTTTAGCATTTTCACAACAAATAAACGTAATGGCAAAACATCATGTCGACCAGTGCCATAAGTGTACTCACACTGGAGTTCAACAAATCGAAAAATGTATAACCTATGAACATAAATGATGTTACCAAAAAAAATTTTTTTTTTGTTTTTTATGTGACAAGAATCAGGATAGGAAAGGGAAGGATTGCATCATGGTTGTAGCACTTTAGATTGCACACAGCTGTTCTGAAAGTCCATATCTTTCCACAGAAGTACAACACCAAGTGACACAACTTGAAGTTCTTTTCCCATCAGAATTTATCAGTGTAGCCAAGACACTGAACTGTCGTAGTAATGTTCCATGTTTTCATTTTGGCAGTACATTAGGTACACCAAACAGTGCGACCATAATAACGTCTTCATCGCTCACGGTGGTGGACAGCATGTCGTGTCAACACCACGCTCTTACAAGGCACACCAACGTGGAATTAGTGCAAAACCAAAGATAGTGCTCCATGATCACTGGGATAAACAGGACAAAATGGACATTGCAGTAATTCAGGGTAGTTAGCTCATGAGGTGAAGGACATCAAGTCACATAATATTGACAATTACAGACTTAATTAGCAGTTTGTGGCATTCATAGCCCAGTTATTGAACATTTCTGTACCAAGTATGTAGTATTACAGAAAAATGTTCATTAATTGTTTTACATAGGATCAGTAGCCTTCTTTTCCTAGTTACAAAGCATTATGAAATAAATGCATTCTTTTCCAGTTACAAAATATAGTATAATTAATTAATCATTTGTCTTCCAATAGTAATAATTATTATCTTTTTCCTAACCACAAAGAATTATGAAACAATAGCATAGTTAATTAATTATGTGTCATTCCAATCTAGTAAGAATCATTAGCCTTCTTCTAATTACAAAGCATTATTAAACAGTCACATTCATTTCCAATAACAAAGTATGGCATCGTTAATTAATCATTTGTCATTTCAATAGTAATAATCATTAGCTTTTTCCTAATTACAGTTAATTAATCATTTGTCATTCTAATATAGTAAGAATCATTAGCCTTCTCCTAATTACAAAGCATTATTAAACAGTCACATTCATTTCCAATAACAAAGTATGAACATTGAAAACAAGAGCTAATTAATGGCGTAATTAATAACGTAATTCGTTGATTGACATTAATTATTGGCACTCAGTGGCCAGCAAGTATTGAATAGAATAAAACATAGTTCATCATTCAGTATTATTCAGATCATTACGAAGTCATTATTAAAAATTAGTTAATTACAGTCATAGCATTAATAATCATGGGCATTATAAGTACTCATTACAATAAACAGTGTTCCTCATTCAGTAGTATTCAGATCATTACAAAGTCATTATTAAAAATCAGTTAATTACAGTCATAGCATTAATAATCTTGGACATCATAAGTAGTCTCATTACAATAAACAGTGGCAGTTATTAGCTAGTGACAAAGCATTATTTTAAATATATACTTTTTTTTTGTCTCATTAAGAAGTCATTACTCAAGTGACATACTATTCAGAGCTAATCAGCATTACTCAGAACTTTCTCAAACTGGTATCACTACTTGGGACTGGTAATACATTTTTTTTTTTTTTTTTTGTTAGCAATGCATTGCGTTGGGATCAATAGTTAATTGCTGAGACATAACACTATTTGCTTTTGACCTGTTGCTGCAAATGAGGATAAGTAACGTCATTCGTCATGAGTCAGCTGTAGCAAGGTCATGCAACAAGGCAGTATATGTGATCACATTTATAAATGATAAACACAAATGGGTAAAAAAATAAAATGCAAGTACTAGAACAGGTATAATAAGTAACAGGTTTAGTAAGTATCATGAAAGGCTTCTCCTGGAAAAAATACAAAATGGATTATTGACCTGAAAGAAGAAACGCACACTGTGCTGAAAAGTAGTGAACTTCGAATTAACAGGTAGCGAAATGTGTATAAAAAATGTGTTCCATAGCTGTCCTTTCCAAAACTTTCTGTCATCCTACTGTGCAATGTAACACCTGCTGTCAAAGCAAACTGCAACAAATACTTAAATAACTACATAGCATAAATACATAACTTCAACATTATCCTCATCTGTAAAGAAAAAAAAAAAACTTCATTATCCATCACTTCATTATCCATATTATCATAACTTCATTATCATCATCACCTGTAAAGAAAAACTTCATTATTCATAATACCATTTCCTTCATAATTATTCATCAGTATTCATTATCATCTGCAAAATCACTTCATTACTCATTATACAACTATTCCTTATCTCTAGCATATTTCATCACTAAAACTAAGATGTGTAGTTCAGTCTGACAGCCTGCATCAATCACCTTGTATTCTGAAAGAAAAAATTAGTTAAGACTGCTATTCTGTGATGAGTATAGTATATTCTTGTTAATGTTTGTTAATCCTGATCCATTTACTCTCCCTCATAAAGTTATTGCATCTTCTATCGTTTATTTCGTAGGTGAAATTCCCATTTCTGTTGAATTTATTTCTTACACTCATCATTTCTTTCTGAAATTGATGAACAAAGATTAATGTCTTGCATTTAAATCATATACCCACTAAATAATGACTGGTTTATGGTGACACAATTAACCATACAGCATAACATGACAGAAAACGTAATATGTCAAAGACATTGACAGTGTTCAGATGCAAAAATGTACACAGAATAATACGATGCAGCAGCAAAAATGTAAAACAGTCACGATCTTGAGATGTCATTGGGCAAAAAGAATGTCAAAATCAACTGGTGTGTGTTATATCTTAACTATTTCACAGTGCATACAAACAAAACTCGAGTACAATCATACACACAAAAAATGGAAAATGTGCACGGTCTGATGTGTAACGACAAGAAAAGCGACCTCCTAACCTTACCTTGCCGGGCACTTGCCAAGAAAAAATACGATAATCATCAGTAATTAGTCAGGTGAAATAATTGCATTAGTAAATGGCATCATAGTGTGTTGAATCATAAAGTGTCTTCACTCAATAAACGGTTTAATGTTTGAGATATGGTGATTGCCTTTCGATTTTCTGGTTCTCAAAGTTTCGACGTGTACAACATTGGGGGGAGGGATGCTGCGAATCCGATATGGACCTGCGTATAGAAGTTCAAATTTACTGCACTTACCTTTTAATTTGCTGGATAAATAGTGTGTACGTATTAGTATCTTCTGTCCAACGTGAAGGTCGGGGCGTGTACAAACCTGTTTTTGCTGTCTTCTCCGGCGCTCTGCGGCACGTTTGATGTTGTTCAGCGCAATGTCAATTATTTCGTGATGTCGTAATCGACGAGATGTAGGAAATGTTATTAATTCTTTAATTTTGTTAGGTGGTTCAGCATTTTTCAGTATAACAGACGGAGATAGCATAGTGGATTCATTTGGAATGGAATTAATTACATCTTGGAATGAGAATATGTGTGTGTCCCAATCAATATGTCTTTTGTGGCAGTATATTCGGCACAGTTTACCAATTTCTTTCATTAATCTTTCACAAGGGTTCGAAGAAGCGTGGTACTTGGATATATAGATCGGAGAAATGTTTCTGGCTCGTAACATGCGTGTCCATACGCTACTACGAAATTGAGATCCATTGTCAGAAATTACTTTCATCACATGCCCTACATGAAACAGAAAATGTTTTACAAATGCTTTCGAAATAGTTTTTAGCAGTAGCTTTGCGTAACGGAGTGAAAGTAACAAATTTTGAAGTGAGCTCAACAGCGACAAAGATGTAGCAAAAACCTCTGTTAGTTCTCGGAATCGGACCAAAAATATCTACTGCGGCCATGTGTCTTAATTTAACAGGTATAATGGGATATAATGGAGGAATATGTGAAGTGGTGTCTGATTTAGCTTTCTGGCAAATTTTACAAGACGCTAAAACTCGTCGTATACGTTTCTCCATGTTGGTAAAATAACAGTTCTGTCTCAGTATAAGAAAACATTCTCTTGCTCCGTAATGTACGTAACTTAAATGAGTGTACCAGATTAATTTGTTAACCAGTTCGTCAGGAATGCATAATAACCAGCTGTTGCTGTCAGGATGAGAGCGGCGAAACAGAATGTCATTGCGTACAGTGTAATGGTTTCTAATCGTAACATTATTCCTATCTTGCCAAAGGTGTTTAATTTCTTTCCACAGATTGTCTTTATTATGCTCTTTTGCTATGTCCTGTAATGACGACGAAATAAAATTTTCAAATGCTACTTGTTGAATGTACATGACACTGAAATTTGCTTTGCAGAAGTTGGTTGCTACGTCTTGCTGATTGTTGCCGAGAGAACGCGATAGTGCATCTGCTATAACATTTTGCGTGCCGGGAATGTGAACAATCGTAAAATTAAATTCCTGTAAATAAAGTTTCCATCTACTTAATCTGTCGTGAGTAAATTTAGCTGAAAGCAAAAATTGTATAGCTCTATGGTCTGTGTAAACGGTGGTATGTCTGCCATAAAGAAAGTGCCGAAATCTCGTTAAAGCCCATACAACACATAATGTTTCAAGTTCTGTAACGGAGTAATTTCGTTCAGCAGGTGACAAAATGCGACTTGCAAATGCGATGTTTTTAATTACTATTGAACCATCTTCTTCAATTTCCTGGAAAATATGTACGCCTAAAGCGGTGTTGGAACTGTCGGTAGCAATGGAAAAATTTCTAGTAAGATCTGGGTGCGATAATAGTGGAGCATTCAACAGAGCATTTTTCAAATAACATTCTCGTGAGCAAAATTCTGCGTGTCAAAAGTAATGTTTGCGTTACTGTAATATAAAACCTGTACTGTGTCTGGTGAAATTCTGTAGTACGTACTATTATTTACGGGAGGATGCTGTGGCATTTCGACTATTTGAACTGCTCTGTTATTTCTTACTGACGTATTACGCTATCGATGACACCTATTGTCTGTTTCATTCGTGATAATATGTTGTTGCTAATGTTCTTGCTGCTCATAATATCGACTGTTATTAAATGTACGCTGAAAATTGTGCTCGTTATTTTTACGTCTGTCAAGATAGTAATTTCTATACGGCGTATTGCTATGCGAGTTGAAATAGTGTGTTGTCTGTACGTAGTTATTTCTTTGCTGCCATGCGTTACTATTTGTTGGAGCTGGGACTATACGTGCACGCGGCGAAACATTAAAGTTTGGTTGACCTTGCAGACTGCATTGTTAGTTAGGTATGCTAAGCGGCTTACTTTCATGCTGTTGTGGTGAAAAACATCTATTGTTACAAAAAATATGGTTCCTATTGCTGATAATTTTACACATACTGATGATTACGATTTTATCTGTAATTAAAATTACGGCGGTAGTTGTCATTACGGGAGTGCCTACTGAAAATTGTCACATTCGGTAAAAGTTAGTCACATCGGGTTTTCATTACTCGTTTCTTAATACTACGTAGAGCAATAGTTAAAGAGCAGTTTTGATAGATATAAAGGATAGTAGAAGAGAAGGCAGCAGTGCAGAAAACTAAAGATGAAACAGCACTACTACAGCTCGGGGCCCTATGCTCGCTACGGCACATATTCATTAAAGCGTAATGAATCCCCTGAGGTCAATTACGCACTGCAACTAAATTTTAGCTTTTGCGTTGCACGCAATAGCGGTAAAATTCCAAAAGCAAATCGCTGAATTCTTGCTAATTCTAATTTCTGCATTATAGGCAATGCTGATAAAAATGCAATACCAAATTGTCGCATCAGGTTCAAAGCTAGCGTCTGCATTACAGGTAATAGCGGTGAAAGTACAAAAATAAATTGTCGTATACAATGCAAATCATGTATCTGTGTTCTGCCATTATTAAATTCCTTACATTTTCTCACAAATGCAAATTCCTTATAATCAACGTTCTCGTCACTGAATTTGATAACACGTTCAGGTTTGTGTGTGAATTTGTTTGTCTGTGTCATTTCGTACTTCAAGTTACGTAGTTTTTCAGATTTTAAGTCGCGTGGCTTTTCGGATTTTAAGTCGCGTAGTTGCTGTAAATTGCTCACATTATACACGCTGCGTAAGTCTGACAAATGTTCATAAAGTGGCGTCTGTTGTGATGTGTTATTGGTGACTGAAATAGTTTTTAATTCTGTTACTTCTTGTTGTAAATTCGACAATTTTCTATGCAACGTGTTATTAGACGAATCGATCTCATTAATTGTCTGCTGTAAATTTTGAAATTCAGGTGTTTGGTTAAATGAAATCGGTGCAGTATCGTCTGATTTATTATCATTAGCACTTTCGATAGCATCAATACGACTGGCCAATTCATCATATTTTTCAGTCAGTATTTTTGCCTGATCGTCAGTTTTAGTGTCAGTAGCATTAATCTGTTTTTGCAATTTACGCGTAGTTTCATTCAGTTTTTTAACGTCAGATTTGACGACATCGCAATCCTGTGTTAGTTCTAATTGTTCGAATCTGTCTGTCACTGTTTGAATATCTACTGTGTGTGTATCTGTTTTTGATTTAAGACTGGAAATTTCGTCACGTAATTCTGTGTTCGACTGTTTGATGGAATTAATTTCGTCGGACACTGAGGCAATATTGTTGTCTACATACGTTTTTGCCTTCGCAAACATTTTACGTTTGTCTTCTTGTCTCTGAGCCGTGATTGTTTCCATGACTTGTCGTTTTACTTTGTTTTGATCCTGAATAAATTTACGGAAACGCGTATCACTGTTTTGTATGTGAACACTAAGACGTTCGTTAATTTGAGAGTTCTGTTGCTCGAATTTTGCGTCTATCTTTTCATCCATTGTGCGCGAAAGTTCCGCTGTCATTGTTTTAAACTCGTCGCGTAATTATGTAGCTTTTTCAGAGCATTGTTTAGCGACTCCGCTAATTTCGTCTCTGAGTGTTTCTGTTGCGGCTGTTTGCATTTCCCTTAATTCTTGCGCAACAGACTTAATTTCTTCGCTATTTTTTCGTGAACAAGCCTCAATTTCCGTGCGCAACTGTTCCTTAGTGTCATGACACTGCGCGGCAACGGCTCTAATTTGTTCACTAAGCTGTCTGGAATTTTCGTCTAATTTTTCATTTAACTGTCTGGAATTGTCGTCTAATTTTTTATTAAGCTGTTTGTTCTGTTCCCTAAGTTGTTTTAAATTTTCGTCATTATTGTCAAGTTTTTCGTTCTGTTGTTTGAAATTTTCATCAATTTTATTAAATTTTTCATTAAACTGTTTGAAATTTTGCCGCAAAAATGCCATAATTGGATCCGATTCAAAATTAGCATTTCTATTCTCTGTGCTATTCAATGGTCGATCTGGAATTGTCTCGTTTTGCGTGACCATTTGGTCATTCTGTAATTTACAAAAAGGTTTGCCAGTTAAACATACACTGTCAGTCCCTATTTCGGAATTAAATAAATCCGTCGTACTTTCACTACACTGACCATTTTCATTCGAAAAATTTGTTTGTATGTTACTTAAATTTTCCAAACCGGTTGTGTTAAGCTGGGTAGCGCTCATTACAATGGAGCGTCCCGCGTCATCAATTGTCGTCAAATCAACACAAGACACAATCGAGTTCGTTTGTTCATCATTAAGACAAAAGTCATCATTAGTGGTTGGAATACACTGATTGTTAGTGAACGCAGGATTGTCATCATTACGCTGCGTATCACAATTACTATCGGTCACGTTGTTTAAGTCGGTAATTTCATTCATAATACTTCGCGATACACTATTCACAGTCTTTCGCGGCATTTTTACAATAGTCACAATTTTTCACAAAACAAATAATCACAAATGCAAAAGCAACACACAAATACAACAGAGCAACGAATTGCCGTTGACCTGTAGAAAGAAAGTCACAAAATTAGTAAAAGCGTAGCGCCAAATCCTAATTATACCTAAGCAAATAAGAGCAGATATCTGTTTTTCAAACGATTCTCAACGACATACGATCCTGGACTGGGTGTCGCCAAGTGTAACCTCCCCACAGTAATTTAAAAGAAAATGACAATACTTAATACAAATGGGAGCCAAGTGTAACCTCCCCTAGCAATTAAATTTAATGACAATAAAAGTGAGAATCGCAATCTGACTTAAGTATAAGTTTTTCATAAAAAAAAATTAAAGTCCATTCAGTGATAAGAAAATTCAATTAAACCGAAATATCGGTCTTTGGCCCTGTGTAAAACAATCGGAATTAAAGTCTTACCTCAGAATAACTGGATGTCAAATCTCTGCTCTTATCTTTCTGCACGGCTTGGAGGAACTGCATTGCAAATGATAATATTCCTTTTTTCTGTGATTTTACTGAAATTTTTCTTTAAAAAAAGTGGAATGAAATGGGAAGTGCAACGAAATCTTTAGTTCCATAAAAAATAAAATTTTTGGAAAAATGCTTTTGAAATAAAAATTATTATTGGGGCACTTGTTAGAGAATAATTACAATAAATAAATTTTTACATTATCTAATGATTATATTAATTAACAGTATACCTCATTCAGCATCTTGACCAGTGTTGCCGACCGCCTACATCACACAACCGCACTGGGCTGCTACTACTGACCGACCGCTCGCAACTAAACCGAGCTACCGACTTCCACGACTACAGACAGAGTACTGCTCTCAACTAGACAGAGCTACAGACTCGCAACGACTACTGACAGACTGAGAACCGCTCGCAACACTCGCGCGGTCAAGCGCAAACTCTCTGGTCACAGATGCTACAATGCCTCGCCATCGCTGCTATGTTACATACGTGTTTCAAACCATATCTGTTACTTGCATGGACACTGTATGTAGCGAAACACATTGATTACTTGCATGTCGCCCATCGCTTGCGACACCATTGTAAACGAAGGCAAACTATAAGAGACGAGTGGGCATGCCCCACAGTTTCTGTGCCAGTCAATTGTTTATTTTGCCACTACGCGTTTTGATGGTTCGCAGCATCATCTTCAGGTAGAAAATTGATAATTTACTTGAGGTGCTGGTAAAGGGTGCGACGTCTTTTCACAGTCGCAGACCAAGGGCACTGTAGGTTGTCTTGCGTCTTTTCTTAAAGATAAAAACTATTTATTTAGAAACGGCACATTAGTGGTTAAAAACACGGATTTCCGACAGTGAACTGTACTGACAGGGACAGATGCAAAAGGTCTGGATTTGTTTGTTCGTAACTGGTTAATTTGATGAAGATTGTACAGTAACACCACAGTCCAGAACACACACCATAGTATCTACCTCCGAGTCTGAACCTAGACTTGAACAACCATCTCGGGATAATCGGAAAAATCACTGCTGTATTTGATGTTTTCTAAGTACTTTAATACTTCATAAGATATTATTTTACTTTAACATAGATTTGCCCCCTGTTAATACCACGCCCATTAGTTACACTCGAGGGAGACATTATACTGTCTACATTTATTTTATACGAGTAATTACTCATAACCACCTGCGGCATTCTTTGAACTGAAGGTCTGTCTGACTTCAGATGGGAGCACTATACACTGACGCGCCAAAGAAACTGGTATAGGCATACATACTCAAATACGGAGATATGCAAACAGGCAGAATACGGCGCTCGGTCGGCAAGGCCTACATAAGACAAAAAGTGTCTGGCGTAGTTGTTAGATCGGTTACCGCTGTTGCAATGGCAGGTTATCAAGATTTAAGTGAGTTTGAACGTGGTGTTATAATCGGTGCACGAGAGATGGGACACAGCATCTCCGAGATAGCGATGAAGTGGGTATTTTCCCGCACAACCATGTCACGAGTGTACAGTGAATATCAGGAATCTGGTAAAACATCAAATCTCCGCCATCGGTGAGGCCGGAAAAAGATCCTGTATGGACGGAACTAACGACGACTGAAGAGAATCATTCAAGCTGACACAAGTGCAGCGCTTCCGTAAATTTCTGCAGATTTCAATGCTGGGCGATCAACAAGTGTCAGCGTGCGAAGTATTCAACGAAACATCGTAGATATGGGCTTTCGGAGCCGAAGGACCACTCGTGTACCCTTGATGCCTGTATGACACAAAGCTTTACGCCTTGCCTGTGCCCCTCATATTCGACATTGGACTGTTGATAGCTGGAAACATGTTGCCTGGTCGGACGAGCCTCGTTTCAAATTGTATCGAAAGGATAGACGTGTACGGGTATGGAGAAAAGCTCATGAATCCATGGACCGTGCATGTCAGCAGGAGACAGGTCAAGCTGGTGGAGGCTCTTCAGTGGTGTGGGGCGTGTGGATCTGGAGCCCTGATATGTCTAGATACGACGTATGGGAACCGTGATTTATTTTCAAAGAATATTCTTAAGAATTTATTTTATTTACTAGCGATTCATCAAGAACATTAACACATTTAATCGCACTATGTAATCATGGAAGTAGTTGCCAGGGAGTAACTGATGAAATCATAACCAAATTCCTTGTAACAAATGGGAATTTTATTCACTTTAATTGTGTTAAAAGCATTTTTTTTTAAAAGAAGCAGATTTAAAATTATAATCAGAAAGCACCCTCTAAATATCAAAGTTACAATTTATTCAGAGGCAGAAAGAAACAAGTTTTGACTGTATGAGCTTTCGGGCAGAGAACCTTGCCACTCCCTTTTGACACGGCCATAGTTACGACCGCTCACAACAGCCTCTGAAAGACTACACCGGTGCAAATCTGCAACACACCAGACAACTTTAAACTAAGAGTTTTAACAATGTACACAAGCACACATACTATGCATCCCCCGTAGGAGGGCTGGAAATGGTACAAAACACTAACAATTAAAATATTAACCTTGCCACCGTAGGTGCAACTTGATTTTAACTTCTAAGAAAGGTCTTACGGTGGAAGGGTGGCAACTTTATATACTAAAATGATCATTGAAATAAAAGCCCATGAAATGCATTCTTTTATAAAATTCTACAAGGTTGGCCAAACAATTGTTAAGATGCTCTACAGTACACAGATACCGCCTCTCAAGATCATAGGCAATAATATCAAAGTTTCCAAAGATCAAAACATATTTCAGGTATCAGGCCGTTACACTCCGAGCAATAAACTCGTTAACACACCAAATCCGACAAACATGACAGAGGCAGCTACTAACGTAGGTAGTCATACAATGAAGGCTTTCGCGACCGGATGGTACTGTTGTTGATAATTCTTCCGGTTTATATGGCCGTGGTCCATGGAATACTTCTATTCCTAACGTTTCGTCCAATACCACGTTGGACATCCTCAGAGGTATGGCTGGTCCTGTTGTCGGCAGGACTCAACAGGACCAGCCATACCTCTGAGGATGTCCAACGTGGTATTGGACGAAACGTTAGGAATAGAAGTATTCCATGGACCACGGCCATATAAACCGGAAGAATTATCAATAACGTAGGTAGATTGATAGGTAGATTACCGAACAACCCGAACCGCAGGTTGCTCTAACCCGCCCCTACTCCACAAGGAAAAAACGGACCACCCAATTTATAAACAACCACCTTCCCGCGGGTGGGCAAACTGAGAATAATGGTGGGACGACCCCAAAGCATGACGGCTGGTGACCTCACCAAGAAAACAAGTAGAATTTAATAAGAGTAAATCAAACAACATATCGCCAATCACTTAACTTTTAATAAACTGCGATTTCTGGAGAAGACCTGGCACAGCACCCCCAAATCGCTCTCCCGAACTGTCCGCTGCCAGCCGCTTCAACGGACGCAGGAAGGCGCGCCGATCTCCCGTCTCAGAGCGTCGTTGCTCGCACCGGCCAGACTGTTAATCAGTACAACGAAAAACCAGCCAAAGTTGAAAATTTCACTTTTTTTTATTCACTCGATGACTAGTTTCGGGCCGGGACCCATTTACAAATCATCGCGAGACAGTCAAAAACGGTATTTCCGAAAATGCAAAAAGCATGTCAAAAATGTGCAAATGAACAGTTACAGCGCAGTTATCAGTGTGCGCAGTAACTGCTCATTTGCACATTTTTGACATGCTTTTTGAATTTTTGTAAATACCACTTCTGAGTATGTTATGATCATACGAAAATGGGCCCCGTCCGAAAACTGTTCATCGAGTGTATTAAAAAAGTGACATTTGGTTATACTTGGCCCAGCATCAAAGACTGATGTCAGTTCCGACGCACTTCGACACCTGTCCTATTTTACCAGCCTGCTCAGCCTACGACGTCCAACATCTGTAAGTAGGGGTGGCTGCCCAATCCCACGACGTCTTACGTGATTTCACCTTGGTTTGGCCACGTGTTGAAAACACTGACCACAGCATTCTTCGAACATCCGACAAGTCGTGCAGTTTCCGAAAGGCTCGCGCCGAGGCTCCTTGCCGTCAGAATCTGCCCTTGGTCAAACTCGGATAGATCGCGCGTCTTCTCCATTCTACATACGGACAGCACGCTGATTGGTTCTACATGCACCGTGCGAGCGTCTGACTTGCAGTCGTTCCTCGCCAGGGGACGCTGCTATTGCCTGGACGGGTTTTTAGCAATGGTAGGTCGGTGGTCATAGTGTACTGGTTGATCAGTGTATGTGGGCAATCTCTCTCACTCCAGGCTTTGCAATTGCTTCTGCTTTTACTTGTGGCGCTTTTCATTGTGTGACTCAAAATGTCTTTTAAGTTGCTATATTCGGTTCGAGCATCGATATATTGTATGTTATCTCCTTTTTTTTAAAAAAAAAACAAATTGGAGCTGAGTTCCTTGTGAATGTTATTTAGCTTGCATGTTGAGCTGCTATAAACATGATTTTCATACGAAAGGAGCTCTTTCTATGATATTCAGAGTAAACTGTGTGTTACCAATTCCCTTTTGTTTGTAGTATTCACCCTTTAGTGTATTTTAGTTGTTTCCCTTCCAACGCCGCTAGAACTCATTGCGTACTGGGGCATGATCCGGTTTCGGCGTCTGACGCTTTGGGCATGTGTTTGTGCCCACCCCTTGAAAATTGCAAGCAATTTCGGTGTTGAAAGTAGTACGAGTCTCTGGGTTTTTGGTTATTTATACGCCGCCTATTTCAGTTTCTATGTCTGACCTCCTCTGAAGGCTAACACTGTTACGTAGCGCAGATATTAGTAAAGGTTTTTGTTTTGAGTACCTACACTCTGATTACCTAGCCCTCGAAAAAGGGTGCATAATTATCTATTGTATGAAGTCGCCCTCACTGGTTGATTGTGTCGTTATGGCGACAAATTTTAAAGTACACTACTGTTATGCATAATATCTGCTGATAAATGATATTAATAGTTGATTCGAGGTGCAACTTGCGCTTAGGCGAATCCTAATTGATACTTTTTCTCTTAGTTTGTCCATAAAGGTTATTGATGAACTATTCTCACCGTAATGATTAAAGTTAGGGAGTAAATTTCAAAGCTGCTTTGTTTCCAGTATTGTAGATTGCTTTAGTTGATTTTCTCGAATCTTGTCCACTCTACTCTCCGTTCCGTATCGAGTCTAGTACCGAGTAATTATTATATGTTAATTAATAGTCTTTTGTCTGTAATACACGTGCGCCTGGGCATACATTAGCTATTTTTAGGCTTGATAAACATTGTACTGTCGCTCTGTTTCGCCCCCTTTCAGCACTCGAGATTGTTTTGTGATAAAAGCCGTCGTTCAGTGCCGTCAGTCATTTTACATCAGCACCTTGATATCTGGGCACAGGTAGAAAGTGTGTTAGAAGAATCAGACAAGCTGCCTGAAGAGGCTGCTTGGACTGCGAGTATTCTGTAAATTGGTGTTTTTTGGCTGCGCTGTTGTCACGATCAAAGAAGAAGTTAAATATTTTCATAATTTTAAAACTCTTGTAATTTTACTACTGTTTCTGTGGTTCTTTCATTTGCTTGAATCTTAAAGTCTGCTTTTCTCGATGGACTAGTAATTTGATTGATTAGTATGTTAATTTATTTTACTGCAGCTTTACCTTGGACGTAGTTATTGTTTTATGTAATTTCGAGACGTTATAAATTTGATGCCATCTATAGTGCACATTGACAGACAAAAGGTTACTCATTTAAGAGGGTTGCCCAGAAAGTAATGCACCGCATTTTTTTTTCTTCAACAGTTCTTCATTGAATATATTGAGAATTACACACACGACAGGATAGTGTTTCATCTACAAAATTTTTTTCACGTAATCTCCAGTGCTTCACTGGTTGAATCACCTCCTCATCGTCATCAAAATGTCTTCCCAGAATGACGTCCTTTAAAGGCCCAAATAAGTGGAAGCTCGCTGCAACATGTCAAATGTGACAGCCATGGATGGTCTCCCCGACCACTGCAAATCGTCGAGCTACGCCAAACCACCTTCTGATGACTTCACCCTCCGTGCCCAGCGACTAACTGTACTTCTGTTGACAGCAGATGCTCCACAGACTATGCACAAACATTTGTGAATAGTCCCCACAGTTTCTTTCTCTTCTGTGAGAAATTCATGCCGGCCAGGGGAGCCGAGCGGTTCTAGGCGCTACAGTCTGGAACCGCGCGACTGCTACGGTCGCAGGTTCGAATCCTGCCTAGGGCATGGATGTGTGTGATGTCAAAATGGTTCAAATGGCTCTGAGCACTATGGTCATCAGTCCCCTAGAAATTAAAACTACCTAAACATAACTAACCTAAGGACATCACACAACACCCAGTCATCACAAGGCAGAGAAAATCCCTGACCCCGCCGGGAATCGAACCCGGGAACTCGGGCGCGTGAAGCGAGAACGCTACCGCACGACCACGAGCTGCGAACTGTGTGATGTTCGTAGGTTAGTTAGGTTTAAGTATTTCTGAGTTATAGGGGACTGATGACCTCAGAAGTTAAGTCCCATAGTGCTCAGAGCCGTTTTTTGAACCTCAGAATTTAAGTCCCATAGTGCTCAGAGCCATTTGAACCATTTGAGAAATTCAATGACGGCGCGTTGCTTATAACGTACATCACCTATAGACGCCAAACTGTCCTACAGCTACGCTATCTGTTGGAGGTGACGGAAACTTTGCGCGCTGAGTCAGAAGACTTCAAATACATAGGTAACATTTAGCTATCGTTTCCACGTACGCGTGCACCATAATTATTCTACCACGCAAACATTTGGGGTTACACTCGTGTGGTATGAGATGTTCCCAGGGGGTCCACTGGGGGCCGAACCGCACAGTAACTCTGGGTTAGGTGTGGGGCGGCGGTGGAGTGGGTGGACTGCTATGGCCTGTTGTGAGGGCTCCGGTGGGACGAAGCCTCTCTGTCGTTTCTAGGTCCCCACTGTAATACATAAATACATACATACAACGTTTTACATTCATAAGATTGTTTTCAGCTGAGAAAAAAAAACGCGGTGCATTACGTTCTGGGCAACCCTCATACACTCCTGCAAATTGAAATAAGAACACCGTGAATTCATTGTCCCAGGAAGGGGAAACTTTATTGACACATTCCTGGGGTCAGATACATCACATGATCACACTGACAGAACCACAGGCACATAGACACAGGCAACAGAGCATGCACAATGTCGGCACTAGTACAGTGTATATCCACCTTTCGCAGCAATGCAGGCTGCTATTCTCCCATGGAGACGATCGTAGAGATGCTGGATGTAGTCCTGTGGAACGGCTTGCCATGCCATTTCCACCTGGCGCCTCAGTTGGACCAGCGTTCGTGCTGGACGTGCAGACCGCGTGAGACGACGCTTCATCCAGTCCCAAACATGCTCAATGGGGGACAGATCCGGAGATCTTGCTGGCCAGGGTAGCTGACTTACACCTTCTAGAGCACGTTGGGTGGCACGGGATACATGCGGACGTGCATTGTCCTGTTGGAACAGCAAGTTCCCTTGCCGGTCTAGGAATGGTAGAACGATGGGTTCGATGACGGTTTGGATGTACCGTGCACTATTCAGTGTCCCCTCGACGATCACCAGTAGTGTACGGCCAGTGTAGGAGATCGCTCCCCACACCATGATGCCGGGTGTTGGCCCTGTGTGCCTCGGTCGTATGCAGTCCTGATTGTGGCGCTCACCTGCACGGCGCCAAACACGCATACGACCATCATTGGCACCAAGGCAGAAGCGACTCTCATCGCTGAAGACGACACGTCTCCATTCGTCCCTCCATTCACGCCTGTCGCGGCACCACTGGAGGCGGGCTGCACGATGTTGGGGCGTGAGCGGAAGACGGCCTAACGGTGTGCGGGACCGTAGCCCAGCTTCATGGAGACGGTTGCGAACGGTCCTCGCCGATACCCCAGGAGCAACAGTGTCCCTAATTTGCTGGGAAGTGGCGGTGCGGTCCCCTACGGCACTGCGTAGGATCCTACGGTCTTGGCGTGCATCCGTGGGTCGCTGCGGTCCGGTCCCAGGTCGACGGGCATGTGCACCTTCCGCCGACCACTGGCGACAACATCGATGTACTGTGGAGACCTCACGCCCCACGTGTTGAGCAATTCGGCGGTACGTCCACCCGGCCTCCCGCATGCGCACTATACACCCTCGCTCAAAGTCCGTCAACTGCACATACGGTTCACGTCCACGCTGTCGCGGCATGCTACCAGTGTTAAAGACTGCGATGGAGCTCCGTATGCCACGGCAAACTGGCTGACACTGACGGCGGCGGTGCACAAATGCTGCGCAGCTAGCGCCATTCGACGGCCAACACCGCGGTTCCTGGTGTGTCCGCTGTGCCGTGCGTGTGATCATTGCTTGTACAGCCCTCTCGCAGTGTCCGGAGCAAGTATGGTGGGTCTGACACACCGGTGTCAATGTGTTCTTTTTTCCATTTCCAGGAGTGTATTTTCAAGCTGCTAGAATTTGACTCTACTCACTGATTTCTTGGACTGTAATGTAACAAGAAAATTTTTAACTTCGTTAAACTTCAAAAGGGTTATTGTTAATCCTCTTAAATTCTGAGTGTGAAACAAAGGTGTTGTGCCTTTTAATGCTGAATGATGTGTTAAACTACCCGAGGTCCAGTCCTTTCTCAACAGCATTTGTTGGCACTGACTTAGGCACAATTACTAGTCCCAGTAACAAATAAAGAACTGTATTAATCAATCGACATGACTTTATTAATAAAATCCACAATAATCAGGTAATTTACAGAGGAAATTTATTCACGTTATTAATTTGCTTGTCAGTAGCCACATTTGAAGTTGACTTACTGAATTAATGGTGAATATGAACTACTCATTTATGTCCCTGCAGTTCCATCGTTGTCTCCGTAGAGAAGAAAGAATAGTCGTACAGAGGAAGTTAAAAAGAGAGTAGAAGTATCAGCAAACTCAAACTTGTCGATATATTGTTATCCGTGCTCTAACAGTTTGACTGAAAATAATTAACCAATACAGTAAATTCGTAAGATATGATTGACTGAAGTCCCCCAAGAAGGATGTTTAACCACCTGCTCACAAATTATTTCAATTGGACGCCATTCAGCGGGCTTGCACTCTCAATAACCTATCCCACTAACATTAGCGGTGGAAGGGGACCTACAGTTTAACACCGTTTGACTGTTGGTACTTCTAACTATCATTTGTTTTGATCCTTGTTTGTTCCGATAGCACATACAAATTCCACATCCTTACAAGTGTATGTTCATCTTGAGTTGGAAACACTTCACCGCCTCCTAGATTTCATTTACTATTCAAAATGTACAACTATAATCTTTGGTGACAAATGAAGATTTGCTTTGGAGAGACTGTATTTGCTTTGTTTGCTATCTTACAATATGTAGCTTTTTTTTTTTTTTATTAGCGTAGATATGATGAAGATTACGCCGTATTTCACTTCTTTTGTTAAATCTGTACTTTTTATACACAAAATAAATTAAAAACCATACGGTACTTTATAGTATAGTCTGGCTGCGCGTGCATTTTTCGCATACTGCTACACATGTGTATTCTATCGTTTTCTTTGATGTTTTTTGATCTGTTTTACTAACTTTCTCGATCAAGTTGCGTAAAGATCAGCCTCCTTCCAGTATTAGTATGTTCTCATTACCGTAAATATTGCTTCACAGAGAAGTATTACATTTTGTACGTCGAAAATGCTAACTGATGACGAAATTGCTGCAGCTCTGCTCGTAGATTTGCCAGATGATGTTACGGATATAGAGGATGACTAAAACGATGCTACTGATGCAACTGATACTAATAATCCCTCTGCTTTAGATTTTAAGCCGATTTTTTAAACAGATTTAGGTTTTTATGCATTTTTTGAAGAGGTCTGATAGAAGGTGCATCGGATGAGCTAAAAATTGGTTTACCTGAAACTGTAGAGGAATGCGTAAAACAAGAGATAAACCGTTGCTTACATGAAAACACTCACAAAAGTAGAAATCTGCTTGAAAGCGAAACTGACGGGAGGAAACGCAAATGATTCAGTCGTGTTCTTCAGAGGCAGAAATGCAGTGAAATAATACAACCCAATGAAGCCTGTCTAACGCGCTTACATATTGTGGTGTATTGACTACTATCATGGGAGAAATAAAGCTCTAAAGAGGGAATTTGAAAATTACGCTTGGGAGAAAGTGTAATTTCAGATTTATCGAAGATGTTTTTGGGGCAAAAACAAGAGACTGGACTTTGATAACTGTTTTACTTTGTCCTACCTGAAAGTCTAAACGTAGAGGAAAAATAGCTTGTGGCATAATGAGGACAAACAAATTTTTTCCGTAACGCAATGAAAGGAGGTGACTTTCATTATAAGGTGTCATCATTTGGAATCAGGCTATTTTTGTGCTAAGACAACAAAACTGCGTATCTGGTTTCCGATCACCGCGGAATGTATTGTTTGTGTCCAGATAACAGAAGGAGGGCTCTGAAAGCAACGTTCAGTGCCCTCCTGTAGTAAAGGACGACATTCGCATTATGGGAAGAGTGAACCGTGCCGACAGCCTTAGGTCTACTTGGCGCTGGGAAGGAAATCTGAAATGTATTTGTTCGTTTCAAAGGATGTAAAAATAGGAAATTAAAAAGGTCGTCAGTTTCGCAACAAACAGGAGAAGGTAACTCGTATGTGGTAAAAGAAAGCTTCTTTGTATACTAAACTCAGACTAGACGATTTTTGGAACATTGTCCATAGGAAAACAGCGATCGATGAAATTATGTTAAAATTATTTCAGTAAAACAGTCTAGATAACATGCGAGTTGTATGTATTTAATTTGGTGACTGGTTTCTGTCTTTTAACAGGACATCATCAGACCAATGTTTTACTCTTTTATATGAATGCGTGTTGGAATCTCCTCTGTGGGCTATGAATCCACAATCATGTTCGACCTCCTGCAGAAATCTGTAAGTAGCGAGCATGGAGTATGGATAGGTGGTGCTACCTGGGAGTGTTGATCGGCCAAGGGCTTCCCGAGATACAGACTCTGCCTAGCTGGCGCAGTGCCGTTCGAGTCCCGGTGTGGCAGGCGTTTTCACTTGTCGCCGTTGTTCCGCATAAAGTCCCGAGACAGCTGATATCATTAGTTCCTTCCATTTCCTTTCCTCCCCCCCCCTCCCCCCGCCCACCCCTTAAATTTAATAACATTTTTACTCCTTGGTGTCAACAGGAGCTAGTGGCGTGGAACACGCCGTTCTGGAGCTGTGTGTAAACAAACTCAGAATGTTTATTTCAAGGAGGTATTTTTCTGCAATGAAAATAATATTTTTACTGGACTCCATTTAGTAAATATGTAATTACGTTCCTAATGTTCAGTGACCTAGGCCTTGGCACAATTGTAACCGTTCTTTAGAGAGTGGTTGTATAGAAACGAATATTAGAGTAAATTCTGTAATACGAAATGACGTGAGCCAAAAAACGGTTGTAGTATTTCGTAGTAATAGTTAAAATTTTACAAAGAGTAGATATTCGAAATAGAGTAACGCAGACCAGTACAAAGGGAATCCAAGGAAGACATAACAGAGCTGCGCTTTGTTTGAACGTAATATATAAACCAATGCGCAGCATTGTTAGGAATCTTGAGTTTTTGTTTTCAGCGATGGCGAGTGTGTTCGCAGTTCTTCCCAGGTAGTCGGTATTTTGGGATTAGAAACCTAATTAAATTGCTTTCTTATAACTGGACTAGACATTGGAGTGGTGGAGAATAGATTATTTTGGGATAAATTCAGAGACGGAGTCTATTAGAAGTGACTGGGTGTACGAACATTGATATTCAAGTCGACGGTGATTGTACGTGTTAAACAAAACGCTACGATCGTATACTTACGATTGTGAAGAGATTTATTGAATATACTGAAGCTTTTATGTTGAATTAGGACCTTATTCGCTGTATGCGAATTATTAAAGAGTGTTGGGACCGAAAATAGTTTGGAGTTTAACACACTAGTATCTCGTTGTCAAGGTGATTCGCTAATAAACGAGAAGTGAAAAATAGTGCCCGTTAAAAGACTAAACTTGTGCTGAACAGACATTGAAAGGGTTAGAACCCATAATTAATATCGTGTCATGAGAACTGAGAAGCTTAGACACTGTAAGGCCCAGAGAAATATTTATAATTTATCGGACATTAATGGCAAAGACAGTTTCATGAGAAATCATATCTCTGGTGATATGTACGCGAAGGAATGCGGTATTGACTGACTGTTATACCGAAACAATAAATACTAGGATAAACTCTCGTTTCATTGATCCCCTAGTGCTATCTCTCATTAATTGTGTCAATAAAATAGAAACACACGAGACATTCCCAGTATTTACTAAATTCCATAATCAGCTAGTACATTGACAACAGGATCTGTGAACATTCTACGGTTATTGAAGGAAGCTGATGAGCCTTTTACAAACATATTTAGCAGGATTCAACGAATGCATACAGACTGCTGAAGTAACTAAATCAAATTACTCAGGGAAACAAATTAGCAAAAATAGACTAGAACTCAATTGATATCTTACTCCATAGTAATAAAATAACAAAACTGTTTTTGGATCCATCATGGTTGAAAGTGTATGAATAATTATCTCTGGAAAAACGCGATCAGTTTTCAACTGCTAATTCACACGACTTGATTCACAACGTGATTCAGAGATGTTTCATGCCTCACCCACAAGGCAGGGAATGGTTCTTAACTAGTCGGGACAATATATACACAAACTTTAGACATCAGCTTCGCTGCCGGGGAGGGGGAGGGGGAGGGAAGGGGGAGGAACGTCGAAGCGATGTCAGTGCAGTCGCGACGGCGGTGGGTGTGCGGGCATACCATGTAACACATTTTGATTCTTTACTTACGAAAAGTACCATCTGTGTGAAAGGGTAAAGTAAATAAAACTAGAATTAAAAAAGCACTGTTGTTTTATTACTATTTACTGCTGTGATCTATAAAAAAATGAAAATCTGTGAGTTTTTCATAATTGAGGTAAAAAAGGAGTAACACGAAATCCGAACCACCAGTCGTTGCTGGCACATCTTCACATGATTGACAGTTGAAGGCCAGCATAAAGGCAGACTGAAAGACTGCGGTGTCTGACAGGGATTCGACCCGATCCTGCGATTTTACCGTCTCTAGGCTCCCATTTTACCACTAGACCACCAAGCTCGGCCAGAAACAACAATTTAATGTTGTAGGAAAGTTATTGTAGAACGAAAGTACTTTTGGAATAACGGAAACCACTCATTGAAAAGCAGAAGCATTGTCAACAGGCACACACAGAAACCTTGCTAGCTTACGGAGTTATCCTCTAACAAGCTGGTGTAAAACTCAGACACACACACACACACACACACACACACACACACACACACACACACATACATACATACATACAGGATGGTCCACTGATCGTGACCGGACCAAATATCTCACGAAATAAGCGTCAAACGAAAAAACTACAAAGAACGAAGCTTGTCTAGCCTGAATGGGGTAACCAGATGGCGCTATGTTTGGCGCGCTAGATGGTGCTGCCATAAGTCAAACGGATATCAACTGCGTTTTTTTAAAATAGGAACCCCCATTTTTTATTACATATTCGTGTAGTACGTAAAGAAATATGAATGTTTTACTTGGACCACTTTTTTTCATTTTGTAATAGATGGCGCTGTAATAGTCACAAACATATGGCTCACAATTTTAGACAACAGTTGGTAAGAGGTAGTTTTTTAAAATTAAAATACAGAACGTAGGGATGTTTGAACAATTTGGCAATACGTGTAACGACATTCCTCTCAACAGCGAGTAGTTCGCCTTCCGTAATTTTCGCACATGCATTGACAGTTCGCTGATGCATGTTGTCAGGCGTTGTCGGTGTATCACGATACCAAATATCCTTCAACTTTCCCCAGAGAAAGAAATCCGGGGACGTCACATCCGGTGAAAGTGCGGTGATTCGACGACCAGCCCACCTGTCATGAGATATGCTATTCAATACCGCTTCAACTGCACGCGAGCTACGTGCCGGATATCCGTCGTGTTGGAAGTACATCGCCATTCTGTCATGCAGTGAAACATCTTGTAGTAACACCGGTAGAACACTACGTAGGAAATCAGGATACAGTGCACCATTTAGATTGCTACGATAAAATGAGGGCCAATTATCCTTCCTCCCATAATGCCTCAACATACATTAACCCGCCAAGGTTGGTGATGTTCCACTTGTCGCAGCCATCGTGGATTTTCCGTTGCCCAACGGTACATATTATGTGGGTTTACGTTACCGCTGTTGCTGAATGACGCTTCGTCGCTAAATAGAACGCGTGCAAGAAATCTGTCATCGTCCCGTAATTTCTCTTGTGCCCAGTGGCAGAACTGTACACGACGTTCAAAGTCGTCGCCATGCAATTCCTGGTGCATAGAAATATGGTAAGGATGCAATCGATGTTGGTGTAGCATTCTCGACACCGATGTTTTTGAGATTCCCGATTCTCGCGCAATTTGTGTGCTACTGATGTGCGGATTAGCCGCGACAGCAGCAAAAACACCTACTTGGCCATCATCATTTGTTGCAGGTCGTGGCTGACGTTTCACATGTGGCTGAACACTTCCTGTTTCCTTAAATAACGTAACTATCCGGCGACGGTCGGGATACTTGGATGATGTCGTCGAGAATGCCGAGCAGCATACATAGTACGCGCCCGTTGAGCATATTGATCACAATAGCCATACATCAACAGGGTATCGACCTTTTCCACAATTCGTAAGCGGTCCATTTTAACACGGGTAATGTATCACGAAGCAAATACCGTCCACACTGGCGGAGTGTTACGTGATACCACGTACGTATACGTTTGTGACTATCACAGCGCCATCTATCACAAAGCGAAAAAAGTGGTCCAACTGAAACATTCATATTTCTTTACGTACTACACGAATGTGTAATAAAAAATGGGGGTTCCTACTTTAAAAAAAACACGTTGATATCCGTTTGACATATGGCAGGACCATCTAGCGGGCCGACCATAGAGCCATCTGGTTTCCCCCTTCAAGATATACGAGTTTCATTTTTTGTAGTTTTTTTTCCTTTGATGCTTATTTCGTGAGATATTTGGCTCGGTCACTATCAATGGACTACCCTGTATATACAGGGTGTAAACGGTATAAGGCGCCAAAATTATACAGATGGCACATCTCGCAATGCTTGACAAATAAGTCTAGTAACATTTTTACGTATTTCCTACGTTGTCCCAGAAAAAAACAGTTCGTCTCAGGATAATGGTTTTGGAAATGTAGATACTTGGCCGTGCACGTACGTAAGCAATCGGTTCCTGTTATTGCCCGCTGCGCGTATTGACATCGTGAACGTTAATCGTAAACACACAGGCAACTGCGGCCTGAGTGGCTGCGTCATTGTAATACACCGAGCGACGACAGTAGGCGAGTAACCTGTGCAGATGTTATTACAACTCTGTTAACTGTTAGGATGGAAAGGAGATTTACTATAACTGAACTATGCGATATAGATTTAATTTATGGCGAGGCAAAAGGTGTTGCGAGGGTAGCTGTACGAAATTATCGAGAACGCTTCCCACAGCGACGACTTCCTGCACGAAAGGCATTTGCTGCTGTGCACCAGAGGTTTGTGTCATTGTAATTCTCTACTTGTATGCGATCATTATGCATTTACAATTTAATAAAGTACAGTAGTTATCTGCAGCTTTGTAAATTTTCGTCCGTATGCGAAACGTATCTTCTGTTCTGATATGCTTTCCGCTTTTGTTACATCATGAAAGAATACAACTGACGAGTACGTATTTAATTTCCTTAGATTGAGAGATACTGGCTCTTAACTGCCCCGCGAAGAAGGCAGAGGCCCACAACGCGCCGATCGTACATTGTAAGCTGAGGAAAGAATTCTGGACCGCATCCAGGAGGATCCTTCTCAGAGTACTAGAAGCATCGCCCGCCACGTGGCTATATCGCACACTGTCGTTCATCGCACTTTGCAAGAGGAGCGTCTGTGGCCTTACCACATTCAACGCGTACAAGCATGGGAAGAACAAGATTTCCCTCGACGACGTGAATTCTCAGAGTGGGGTTTGTTACACAGTGCGCAGCATGATTTTGTCAACAACAAACTCGTCACAGATGAAGCTTGTCCCACTCGCGACGGAATAACTAATTACCATAAGATGCACACGTGGAGTGTACACAATCCTCGCCACGTAGTGGCAACACATTTTCAGCGACGATTTTCCGTCAATGTGTGGGCGGGTATGCTCGATAATTACGTTATTTGGCCCTATGTTTTAGCTGCACGTTTGACTGGTAACTATTACCGAACGTTTCTAGAGGAAACATTGTTACCAACGTTGTTAGAAGACATTCCGTTAGGCATACGTCATAACATGTGGTTCTTCCACGATGGTGCTCCACCCCACATTGATCACAGAGTACGCACATTTTTGGATAGTGGATTTCCAGGACGATGAATCGGGCGTTCGGGTCCACGTCGATGGCCAGCACGCAGCCCTGATTTAAATCCACTGGATTTTTACTTTTGGGGCCATATGATGGAACTTGTTTATGCTGAGCCAGTAAATAATGTGGACGAATTGACGCAGAAGATTTTAGATGCTGCCAATACCATAAAGGCCAATGTGCATATGTGTGAACGAGTGCGACGAAACTGGGTTCGCCGTAATGAGGCATGTGCAGAAGCGAATGTTGGTCATTTCGAACTTTTATTGTAGTATTGGTGTAAGAGGAAACGAAGTAATGGGTTTTCTTTTCGTTACGATGTTGTTGTACAGAAGGAAAATAATGTGAATTTAGTATTCGTTATGGCATTGCCGTAAAAAGGTGAAACAGTTGATTGTAATTAATGCACAACTATATACTTGGTGATTGATTGAATTTGCACTAATGAAAATACATTGTGTTTGATATTAGCTTGTCATTACCACTACGACCTTCGTTATCGACTTGTTGAGAAACAGACTGGTTCTATTCAATTCACGTAAAGCTAATTACACATTCTTGACAACCCAAAAACCGTTTACATTCCTTTTTTCGGTACCACCTGATCATCACACGACGTCGTTGTACACGTCTAATGATGTCAAACCTCCGGTCGGCTCGTTGACTTTCTCTGGCCGCCCCGTCATTGTAGGCAATAAGCTCGGTATGCCGTGTACTGTCGGTTGAGTACGTAAACAGAAATGCGTATACTATCTATCCTACGAACATTAGGTTTTAATAATACAAAAATAAAGTACATGATACAAGAAAATGTCATTAGACTTTTTTGTCAAACACACCGAGATGTACTATCTGCATAATTTTGGCGCCTTATACCGTTTACACCCTGTATATAAACGCCGTCTAGCCGGCTCATGCACGCACCCACACACACACACACACACACACTCCGTCTAGCCGACTTCGTGTGTGTGTGTGTGTGTTTGTGTGTGTGTGTGTGTGTGTGTGGTACTCTAGCTCGCCAGAGGATAACTCCGAAGCTAGGAAGGTTTCTTTCGTCCGTATGTGCCTCTCGACAACTCTACGCCTCTGCTTCCGGTGAATGGTCCCCTTTAATCCAACAATTGTAATATATACGAAATTTGCATCAAAACATGTTAATCCTAACTTTAGGGCTGTCATCTTGGAAAAATAGATTGCAGTTTAGAAGAGTCAGGTTCGTAGAAAACCCCAACTCTGTCCAGAAGAAAAAAACCCGGCGACCCTGGTTTTAAGTACCGACCGACCTGGTGTGTTCGTCACGCAACCGGCGGGCCGGTACAACACGGCAGGTGGCGGCTAATAACCGCCTGTCCGAAAACGGCGGTCCTGTCCTGGCGGCGCTATTGAAATGCAACGGGCGGGGGAGGGGCACGGGGAGGCGGGCGGCTCCGCGAATCTTGTCCGGCTGGGCGTCGACGGCGGCTCAGGTGGCGGGTATAAAACGGCGCGCCGACACTGGCCGGGCACACAGCACTCCAGCTCTCCAGAGGACCCGCACACGCAGCGACCACTCACCACCACCATGTACAAAGTGAGTACCGCCCGATCCTGGGACTCTGACAGCGTCGCGTCCTATCACGCCTCTACGTTTTGGTCACTTGTTTCTTTATTATGGGACCTGCAGCATATACTATGTCACAGTAGGACATTATGCAGAGAAATATAAGACAGTATGTTGCTTCACATTTTATTTCGGCCTCAGATGGATAGAGCGTTGCCATGTAAGCAGGAGATCCCGGGTTCGAGTCCCGGTCGGGCGCACATTTTCAGTTGTCCCCATCGAGGTATATCAACAACACCTGTCGGCAGCTGCGGCTTTCAATTAATTGTCATTTATTCAAGAGAAGCTGCACCGTCGTTAATGGTATCTGTTCTTTCGAGAACAGTTACTATCTTCGTAAATATCTATGTGGTTGCGGGTCGTGTATCTATGGAACTGTTATTGACGTGTTTGTAATCTATATACCAAAACTTCCCGATAAAATAAACACCCTACTCCAAAAAAACGCAAACGTGAAATAAGCTTTCATAACATTAAATATTAGCACAAAACTACGTTCACGAAAAGCCATACTCCCGAAACATTTAGAACCTAAAATTTAGAAAATGAACTGAAATAACTGCACAAAATTTAATGTACGACAGACGGGACGAAATTTCATTGTAGAATTCAGATAACACAGGAGAGAAACAAATAACAACCAACCCAAAATTTTGTAACACCTCAAAAATGAAAAATACGGACAAAATTGAAAACGCGCTACAAATCCTGCACAAAATACCAAAAGTCAAATCACGAATACCTGCGAGGAATATACATACACACTAAGCGTTATCCCCTCGCTACACTGTATGAACAAAACGATTTCAAGCACACACATTTTAGTGAAATTTGATATAGGGTCAACGGATAACCAAAACACCGGAGATAACAAATGCACCAATAACAGTTCCATAGATACACGACCCGCAACAACATAAAAATCTTTGAGTGAATACCTAGCCTTCAAAGTAGAATTTCTACGCCTGTAAAAATAACAAAATACGTGTTATAATATATGTGCAACATCACATCATCCAACAACTTTAAAACGTTACTCAAAAAAAGTGTTACATCCAGCGACTATGGACAGCAGTGATAGTTTATTCAAAGTTGGCAAATGTCCGTTTACAACGTCAGGATGTGAGTACAATATCCAATGTGAAAAAAAATACGTTGTAAGTTATTTATTATGTAAAATATAAACAAATGCTATTGTTTGCAGATGTACTGATGAAGAAAATAAAACCGAAAGCCGAAATAAGCTTATATACAAAAATGAAATACTAAACAGCATACTGTACTAATTCTCTGTTTCGGTCACCGTTGCGGTTGGCCATCATCAAGTTAATAACGCCTAGATCTACGCAGTCACACTGCTGAAGGTTGCATATAATACTGACCGAAATGTAGGAGCATTTCACACCATTTACTCCGTCACACTCACAGAAGAGTATTGTCGAGACTAGTAATTCGAAGAAAGGTGTTTATGGCTTCATCTTCGTTAGACGACGAGGGGGTCAGTGCCGGAGCACCAGCTCAGATTTGACAAGGGAGGGGGGGGGGGGGAGGGGGGGAATTAAATCTAAATCGCCGGTACCCTATTGAATGGAAGCACTCAGGTGTTTACCTAAATCGATTTAGAGAACTCACAGAAAGGTGAAATCTGGATGGCTCGTGACAATGGCTGTGAAAGAGCGTAATGACACACATCTACCACGTATGTAGTAGCCGTCACTCTCCGTGGGAGTTATTGGCTCATCTACCTAGGATACTCCAGCCACTGGACAATAGCTAACGGATGGCATCTCATTGTCTTCGGGCCACAAGTGGCCATCTGATCGCCGTGTCATCCTCAGATAAGGATGCGGATAGGAGGGGCGTGGGGTCAGCACACCACTCTCCCGGTCGTTATGATGGTTTTCTTTGACCGGAGCCGCTATTGAGTAGCTCCTCAATTGGCATCACGAGGCTGAGTGCACCCTGAAAAATGGTAACAGCGCATGGCGGCCCCGATGGTCACCCATTCAGTGCCGGCCACACCCGACAGCGCTTAACTTCGGTGATCTGACGGGAAGCGGTGTATCCACTGTGGCAAGGCCATTGCCTGTATCTCAATATATTTTCTGTCCTGTTCCGTTGGCTTATGGAGGAAGACAAAAATCGCAGTCTATATGCTCTATATGACCTAATCTATCTTTCCTTATTCTTATGGAACTTACGCGAGATATTCGATGTTGACAGCATATTGGACAGACAACCTTCTTCGAATGCAAATAAGTTTCCTAAAATTACCCAACAGGTTTCGGGAGAACTATGTCGTCTTTCTTCCAGCAATTCCCATTTAAGCTCTCCGAGCATTTCGCTTACACTTTCGTGTGGTCTGTAAGGATGTGTTACAATACCTGCAGCGTGCCTCCCAATTCGTTACATGTGTATTGTCCGAACGCCGAACACTGGAACCGTTCTCTAAAACTGCTCGAACGAATGTCTTGAACGCGATTTCCCTTACAGATGCAGCGCAGCAACCACCTTCAAATAAATCTAAGTCTTCCATTCGCCGTCACCAACACAGACTTTACGTGATCTTTCACATCGGTTCTCAGTATTGCCTCTAAAACACGATGGGACTTAATACCGACTTTCAGCACTAATCACTTTGTCTAAATATACTGCTGCAAGAAACAAAAAGAATGCACGATCTTACGGCATTACTGGTCGGAGGGGGGAGGGGGGAGTATGATATACTTGTTGAGAGACCCCGCCTGGGATTGTACTGCTGCCTAGTGCAAGTCTTTCTATTTGACGTCACTCCGGTTACTTGTGCGTCGATGATGATAAAATGATTGTGACAACTGCAAAACGCCCAGTCTCTGAGCGGAGAATATCACCATCCTCGCCAGAAATCGAACCCGGTATTGCAAGGATCTTGAGACAGCAGCGCTAACCAATGGACGGCTACTCTGTGCATTATAGTGCTACTGATCCTATCTGATAAATCGTTTTTGTGTACTGAGAGGGTCCTATTACGATTGAATGGAGCAAACCCAATGTCAGTTTCGCTTTTTTTTTTTTTTAAGTTGCTCATGGAGGGAACGACGTGTTTCAACTTCGAATATGTCTTAGGACCGTGCAAGAGAGACGCGTGAGCGATATTGCCTTGGTAATTCTCTGCGTTCGTACTCTGAGGCATAACAGTAGTAGCCAGTTGGCAAATGTACCACGATGGTGTCGTTTTCTTGCTTTTTCAGGGGCTTTTTGTCCTTTGGCGCCTACGCCACTGTCCTTGAATCAGGATTCTACTAGGGGCAGGTTTCTGATGAAGAATCACAGAGTCCGCGGGACTGCTACGGTCGCAGGTTCGAATCCTGCCTCGGGCATGGATGTGTGTGATGTCCTTAGGTTAGTTAGGTTTAAGTGGTTCTAAGTTCTAGGGGACTGATGACCACAGCAGTTAAGTCCCATAGTGCTCAGAGCCATTTGAACCAAGAATCACAGAATAACTGAGGGGTTTGTTCAAGAACATATACTTTTCCGTGCTGTATTCACTTCTGCCCCCTCCACCCACACCCTCCAGTTCGTAGAACACTATGCGCATCTTTCTTTCTTCCAGAGTTGTGATTTACAGACATTAAGGCGTCTCTCGTTGTGGTAGAAAAACTAAACCGCATTTACTTGTGTCTTTGCCAAACAGGTTGCAGCGGTTCACTTTTTCCTGTGTTAGTCATCTCGGAACTGTTCGATCTTTCACGCACTTTTTGGAGCTTCCAGGCGATTCTTGAAGCTCACGTAATGGAAAATATTTTCAATCGCTCACATATTTTCGAAAACATTTTGGGAAAACAGCGATCAGTTTCACAACTGTACTTAGGAAAGCCTTGTAAATCGCGAAATCACATTTATTGGTGGCCGGTTCCAAGGACCGTCTTCCATCTTTAGACTGTACTCCAAAGCTGATTTGTGGAAATGGATCCACAGAACAGGAACTGCGGAAATCTCCTGATACTGTCAGCTGCCAGTTTACAGTATCTGGAGGCTTCTGCAGTTCCTGCTTCGTGGATCCGTCACCACAAATCCATTTTGGAATACGGCCTGAAGACTGTCCACCTTTGGACTGAAAGTGTTTTTTCTAAGCACTTTCAATCTCTCGTAAAGAGTAAGTGCTCTCCCTTTCACGACAAACACAAAACTGTAGACACTCGCTTCTGTGATAAGGAGAGTTATTCGAGAATTTGGAGTTCTAGGTAAACATAACAATACTTTTGGTGCGTTTGCTAACTCATTTGTAACTTCTAATTTGTGTTTTATTTTCGATTAGGCGAATAATGGATTCATTTCAAATCGTGTCTACAGTGCTTTGATCAAACTTCCGCTTTGTGTGATGAATGTCAGCTCTCTGTGAATAAAATTAAGATAACGCCTCTAACGAGAAAGAACACGGTAGTCTCCAAGTACAAGATTAATGGTAAATATCTTAAGCGCATCACATTGTTTAAATATTTAGAGAAACATTATTCGAGGAAGACTGTGCGACCATTCTAGTGAAGTCACTGTTTATATTGCTTAGGTATAATGAGAATAAGATAACAGAGAGATTAGGGAATGTGCAGTGGTGTACTGACATTGTTCAACTCGCGATCGGAACAGGATATAGAATCGCTAACTTTGTTACGAGACACCCTCCGCCTTACACTCTACAGTGAATAGCGTAGTGTATATGCAGATTTAAATGACAATTAAAGGTGCTTATATACGTCAGATTCAGAATGGCTCTAAGCACTATGAGGTCATCTGTTCCCTAGACTTAGAACTACTTAAGCCTAACTAACCTAAGGACGTCACACACATCCATGCCCGAGGCAGGATTCGAACCTGCTACTTTAGCTTATACGCCAGACCGCTTGCACATTCATCAACATGAATGTGTACAACATTCGCCTTCTCAGCTTTCTCATACTGTCCTTATCGTTAAAAAACATCACGATTACGAAAGCAAGTTCCGTATCTTGAGATATTTGTAAAACGATCACACATAAATAGACGGAACAAGGTATATTTGTCAACTATTTCTCGTGGTATTCATGAACTACAGATTTGTCGCTTGTTCTGATATTGTTCTTCTCTCACTCATAAACTTCCACGTCTTATCTTATGCATCGATGTAAACATATGCTGACAGACTTAACATGTATTACTCAGTACAGCAAGCTATCAGAGCATTTTGTTGCGTAGCACATTTTGCCATGTAACAGGAAACAATGCTATTTACAAACAAGAGTGCACATTGTTACCTAAAATAGTACACCAAATTTGCACTGCATCTGAAGATTACCTACGATGACTTCAAAAGGGGAAATACTCGTAAAATCTACGAGTAGCAATCTCACTCGCAAATGAAGTACCGGTATGAACTCTAAACTTAACATCTCCAACGATGTCACCGATATTACGCCTTGCAGTGGAATTGCGGAAACTGGATTATTGGGCTACAATTCCTTTAGCTGATTCCTATGCTAGAAGAAATCTTTCATCACATCATACTAAAGTCCTTAACGTGGAGAATATTGCATCTCATGGGCGTATTTCAAAGTCAGATTAGAATCCTGTACAATTAGTTTCAGTACTAGAGGTCTTCTCCTTTTATAGTTCAGATCATATCTTGAGTACACACAATTGTATTAGATGTACTGTGGTCAGTATTGTACACATAATTACATAATTAGTAATTTGCAGAAAATGAAAGTTACCTTTTGGGAAATTATCAAATTACTCTGGTAAGTTGGGTTCGCCAAGATATCCTTTTAACAGTGATCGCACTAGGTATAAAAAAAAGTCAGCCTAAGTAGTCTGAGATTTAGGTACACACAATGAAATGTTAAGACACTGAAATAGGAGTACAGTATATCCTGTATTAGACTTGTAGAGGAAATTACTGTTTCCTCTTAGGGTTGGTTATCAAGGAACAGCACGAGCAGTACGAGGTATCACATGGGCCAATATTCCTTTGTTTGATCTTTTAGATGCTGAGAGTTCACATAATGATGTCCGAAATAACGTTTAAACCATTGTGCCTTGTGGCATATTACCAACAGCAATGTCCCTTTTACAGTTCCTGGTTCTCGCCACCGTCCTGGCCGTCGCCAACGCCGGCTACCTGGGAGGCTACGCCGCCCCCGCTGTGGCCTACGGCGCCGCCCCCGCCGTTGCCTACGGCGCCCCCGCCTACGCCGCCCACGCCGTCGCCCCCGCGGCCATCACCTCCCAGCACTCCAACATCCTGAGGAGCTACGGCAACCTGGGACAGGTGTCCACCTACTCCAAGACCATCGACACGCCCTACTCCAGCGTCACCAAGTCTGACGTGCGCGTCAGCAACGACGCCGTCGCCCACGTGGCCGCCCCTGCTGTGTCCTACGCCGCCCCTGCTTACGCACGCGCCTACGCCGCCCCTGCCGCCTACGCCGCCCCTGCCTACGCGCGCGCCTACGCCGCCCCCGCAGCCTACGCCGCTCCCGCCGTTGCCGCCCACGGCCTGCTGGGAGTAGCCTACTCCGCCGCCCCCGCCGTCGCCCACCTGTCTTACAGCGCCCCTGCTCTGTCTTACGCCTGGTAGACAGCCTGTCACCATACTACCATCTCATCTCTGACTGTATTTATTCTGTGCTTCATGTAAATAAATCTTTCGAATCGTAACAGTCTGGCTCATTGATACTTATTATCTCCTGCAATAGACTCCACAAAACGCACCACTGGGGAGAAGAAGCAACATATCTACAGGGTGGGCCGGAAGTCAAGATCGTAAAGGTTTAATGTTATTGTAATGATATAATATGCTGAGCCCTTGTGAGGTCAATTGAGTAACTGCTTGACTGAGAAGCAGCGATTTCGGTCACGAAAAGTGACAATATCCGGGAGAGTGGTGTGCTAACCACATGCCTCCTATATCCATATACAGTGACGCCTTTCGGTTGCGGATGATACGGCGGTCGGTCGGTACCGTTGGGCTTTCCGAGGCCTATTCGGACGGAGTTTAGTTTTAGTTTTGTATTGAAACAAGAAGCAACATGAAAAGAACATGAAACGTCTCTCTAGCTCGACTGGCATTGAAAAAGTAAAGCAACGCATTTTTTTTTCTGAAAGCAGGTTGGATTTATTTAGGACTCCAATATACTTATTCTCCACTCTTTTGGGTACAAAACCACATTTTTCAACATAATCTCCGCTCAGTGCAACAGTATTACACCAACTTACTGTGAGTGTCTGTATGCACACTTGGTACCACTATACTGGTTGACGTAGGAGGCAACGTCTTGGTGGAGCAATAACCTCACCATCAACCACGTACTGCTTCCCGCAGAGTGAATCTTTCTGTGGGCCAAACAGATGGAAGTCTGAAGGTGCGATGTCGGGGCTGTAGGGTGGATAAAAATAGTTCAGTATAGTTTTGTGAGCTTCTCTCGGGTGCGCAGACATCGATTTGTGCAGCGAGGTGTCTGATTGTGATCCGTTGATCACTTTGAATGAGTGTGTCTGCACGTTCCAACAATGCAGGAGTCACAGCCGAGTGATGCCAGCCGGCACGTCGGAGATCGGATAGGTTTGTGCGACCTCGTGCGATGACGGCAGACGCCTCTCCCAACGACCCACCGTGCTTTTGTTCACTTCCAGATCTCTGCAGACATTCTGCAAGCGCCCATGAATAACTGCGACGCTGTGGTGTTTCGCCAAAAGATACTCAGTGACAGTTCTCTGTTTTGAACGCACCTCCGTTACAGACGCCATTTTGAAGGCCATAGGAGCCAAAGCGGGAATATTTCACGATTCCCCCACTACAAATTCCGCATTTTTTCGGCCAAAAATTCCCGAGAAAAAAAATTGTTGCATTACTTGATAAACGCCCTTCGTACGTAGCAGAAAGAAATGCATGCAAGAATGTTCTTACGTACTTCCTACATATTTCAAACTGTCTCTGTGTGCTGATCTCCATTCTCGGCGAAGAAGTTGATTTGCTGCCACGTGCATCTGCTTGCCCGGCGCAGCATTTGTGGCATGATCATTCCGAGACCTGGAACTAAGAAAGCTGTAACTACTTACTCACACGTATCAGTCACGTATTCATACCATGATCATTTAATTCATTGATGCTGCTGGGTGGAAATGAACGGCCTCCAGCAACGCATAGAGATTCCGGGAATCTTCATCTCCACAAATCACTTTGTTAGTGGGCTGCCTATGTGTTGGCAGCGCTGTGTAGCGCTTTGCATTGGATCTCTGACTGCGCTTTCTTTGCAAGAGACTCTGTGGCTGGTTGGACTCGTTTTTTGGAAGTTCACCGCCAGTAGTATTGGGCAGTTGGAAGTTGTTCGCCAGCAGTGATGGAAGTACTGTTGGGCAGTTGGAGGGCCGGTCGGAGTGGCCGAGCGGTTCTAGGCGCTACAGTCTGGAACCGCGCGACCGTTACGGTCGCAGGTTCGAATCCTGCCTCGGGCATGGATGTGTGTGATGTCCTTAGGTTAGTTAGGTTTAAGCAGTTCTAAGTTCTAGGGGACTGATGACCTCAGCAGTTAAGTCCCATAGTGCTCAGAGCCATTTGAAGCAGTTGGAGGTGAACAGCCAGCAGTGGTGGATGTTAGATGAGAGAAATTAGCATTGATGGAGGGCAGAGGTCTGAAGTCCTAGCGTAGGCTAACGATCTGGAAGTATCCGACTTGGAGACTGAAAATTATTCATGATTATATAACTTTGTACTGGATGTCAATGACGATTTATATTCGTGTTTGAACTGGATGTCACATTATTAAGGTAAAAAATACATTATTTGGATTGCAATAAACTCTTTCCTTTGCTAACCACATGCGTATTAGTAGTTGGTGGCTTTAGAAGTCAGAATCTTTTATTTAGCTGGCAGTACTGACGCTCGCTGAATTGCAATAGTTGGCGTACTGAAGATTTTTGTAAGTGCTTAATGAAATGTATAGGTTATTGTCATGATTGCTTCTTATTCAGGACCATTCTTTTGGTTTAACTTGGTTGGACTTGGGCAATTCCAGCAGGACGAGGCGACACCCCACCCGTCCAATATTGGTACAGCGTGGCTCCAGAACAGTTTTCTGAGTTCAGACACTTCCGCTGGCCACCAAACTCCCCAGACATGAACATTATTGAGCATATCAGGGATGCCTTGCAACGTGCAGTTCAGAAGAGATCTCCTCCACCTTGTACGCTTATGGATTTATGGACAGCTCTGCGGGATTCATGGTATCAGGTCCCTCCAGCAGTACTTCAGACATTATTCGAGTCCATGTCACGTCGTGTTGCGGCAATTCTGCGTGCTCGCGGGGGCCACACACGACATTAGGCAGGAGTACCAGTTTCTTTGGCTCTTTAGCGTACTACGAGAACCAGCAATGTTAAAAACAGATCTAAATGGATGATATAATGGGAAAAAATTGTAATACTCATCTTATTTCGTGAATGTATTTATGCCTCCAAAGGGAATGTTGTACAGGTCCAGGCTTATCGGCCATTAGTGAAGATACATTCACATTTTCATATTTCCTTTCTTTTTCCCATTCATCTAAGGCAAAATGCATCAGTTTTCGATACATCGATAAAGAGAGTCTTCTTTCAAGTATACACGGATTTTATACTGATCACTGTCATCACTCAAGAAATCTGTAAAGCATTCAAAATGTATTTTCAGTGCAAATAACAGTTTTCAAAACATGAAGTCATTCTTGGCGCGCATTTTGTCTGCAGAAAAAACACGACTTTACTGCTTCGCGTCCAGACGAAGACTGTCTTATACGAGCCTGAGACAAAGAGTAATTACTTCCAGCACATATGATACAGCGTGAAGTTGTAGATTGTTCCAGAACCGGCAACTGGCGAAATTAACATTTGTACATAGTTTTCTGCATAGACAAGTGAACAGTTACAAAAAAAAAATACACCTCCTGACATAAATAAAATTTATAAAAATAAAAATCATTGTATTATTACACATAATTCTGAAAGGAAGTTTTGTAGAAATTGCGGATTGTGACACATCACCAAAATAGTAAAGATTATATATTTTCTTTTATATGACTGCTTTTTATTAAAATCTAGTTTGCTTTCGAAAAATTATTACTGTTCTTGATTTAACGAATAAGAAAATGTGATGAAAAATTTCGTAACCAAGGCATTGTAAAGTTCGACGTTTATGTCATTTATGGCCAAATAAAATAATATAATGTATAGCATAGTTAAAGTCTTTTAAAATTAGAAATAAAAATTGTTAGTAAGTATTAGAGAGAAATTAGGAAAAGTGTGAAATTTAAACAAATATAAGCAGTAAATACACCGATTCCGTATGCTCATCTCTTGTACTTCAGGCTTGTAATCTTAGGTGAAACACAGGAAAGAGAATGGAGTCCCCAATTCTGTTAAACATGCTTAGTAGCATAATCTAGTCAAAGACCCCGTCATTTTTCTTTATACGGTCTGGTACTATTTCTACCGTCAATTTCCAGCATTTCCGCATCATTCAAAATCTCACCTAATGTGTCGTCACTTCACGAATAATAACTCGTTATTCCGGGCAGTCACTCAGCACCTGACGATGGTGAAACTTTTCGAAACCTCAAGTTCCTGCTGGTAGGTGATGTAGTTTAAACATCAAGAAAACTTTAAACTTGGATGTCGTCGCGAAAAACTCCGTTAAATAACCATATTTCTGTCAAGTTGAAATAATTCTATTTCCCTTATTACGCAATGGTAGTTATGCCACTACATATGTTTAAATAGTATGTGACACAATACGTAAATAAGAGCTGAGATATACGTTCCAGTAAGATATCGATGACACATCTTCCTTCAAATGTAAAACGTTCTACGCAGTAAAACGATTATCATTCATCTATGTTATTGGTTCCTTTTTCTCGATGAAAAACATACCATTTTCAGTCTCATTAGGAACTGAGCTACAGAAGTCAGTAGCAGTGAAGACCAATGTTAGCTGGGAAACAGCGCGGTTAGTAAGTTAGTAACTTTCCTTCGCAAAGTGTCAAAGTTGTATATTAAGAATACGTATGGAGACTACATGAGAGAGAAATGTGTGAAATTTTAGTGCCGTTTCTGTCTTAGTGACGGAGGTGTAACCGCGTAGCCTAGCCCTGCCTATTAGATCAAGGGGGCCACAGACCTTACCCGACGCAGGCGCAAATTTTAGTCTATATCTCTTCACACTTCCAGTGAAATACAGGCCGTGAAAATGTGTTCCACCATTTGCATTTGGACCAGGCAGGTCCAAGTCGAGCGTCAGTCCAGCTCTCTGCGTTCATCAGTTTCTGATGAAAAAACTGTGATAGTTATTATTCAAAAATACACGAAAGTGATCTCAAGGATAGTTTTAATGTCACGTCAGGTAAAACTGCAAAAGTGCCATTAAAAACTGCTTTTGGAGATTGTACACTGTCGGAAAATAAACTCAACACCCTCACGGACGAGGTCATCTTATTGGAAAGTGAGGTGTAGATACTTCATTATTGTAGGAGTGTATATCACAAATTCAGACCAAATGAGAAACGTGTGCCCAAACAGTCGCATCAGTACACGGTAAACCCTCTCTGGTGGCAACGCAGGCAGGAAACGCCGCAAGCAGAATAGCATCCTGCGGTAGACTGTCCCAAGCACCATTTGTTGCAGTTCGGCAACGCTTCTTGTCGGCCCTGGAGAATGAGTACATATGCTTCTGGTCAGACTACCACCGACACCACGGAACCGCCAATCATGTGTCGTGAAGGACTTGACTGGAGAGTGGAAAGGTACCCTGGTATCTTCAGTGATGAGAGTAGGTACTGTCTGTATGCGAGTCATGGACGTGCTCGTGTACGGCGTATACCTGGGGAGGTGCCTTTCCAGAGTGCATTCGTCCACGACACACAGACTCCACACCGGGGTCCGTTTACAACAAAAACATGTGCCGCTTCGTCATGTCCCACACATGTCTAATTGAAGAGAGGTCTTGCAGTGAACACATAGCGCGTAGTGGGGCTATCACTCTGTTGTAGAAATAATTCAAAAGCCAAGATCGCTTAAATACTGTTTACTGGATAACCGGTTTCAACACACTAAAGGTGCCATCATCGGATCTGTGAAGATATACACTCCTGGAAATGGAAAAAAGAACACATTGACACCGGTGTGTCAGACCCACCATACTTGCTCCGGACACTGCGAAAGGGCTGTACAAGCAATCATCACACGCACGGCACAGCGGACACACCAGGAACCGCGGTGTTGGCCGTCGAATGGCGCTAGCTGCGCAGCATTTGTGCACCGCCGCCGTCAGTGTCAGCCAGTTTGCCGTGGCATACGGAGCTCCATCGCAGTCTTTAACACTGGTAGCATGCCGCGACAGCGTGGACGTGAACCGTATGTGCAGTTGACGGACTTTGAGCGAGGGCGTATAGTGGGCATGCGGGAGGCCGGGTGGACGTACCGCCGAATTGCTCAACACGTGGGGCGTGAGGTCTCCACAGTACATCGATGTTGTCGCCAGTGGTCGGCGGAAGGTGCACGTGCCCGTCGACCTGGGACCGGACCGCAGCGACGCACGGATGCACGCCAAGACCGTAGGATCCTACGCAGTGCCGTAGGGGACCGCACCGCCACTTCCCAGCAAATTAGGGACACTGTTGCTCCTGGGGTATCGGCGAGGACCATTCGCAACCGTCTCCATGAAGCTGGGCTACGGTCCCGCACACCGTTAGGCCGTCTTCCGCTCACGCCCCAACATCTGGTGTCGCGACAGGCGTGAATGGAGGGACGAATGGAGACGTGTCGTCTTCAGCGATGAGAGTCGCTTCTGCCTTGGTGCCAATGATGGTCGTATGCGTGTTTGGCGCCGTGCAGGTGAGCGCCACAATCAGGACTGCATACGACCGAGGCACACAGGGCCAACACCCGGCATCATGGTGTGGGGAGCGATCTCCTACACTGGCCGTACACCACTGGTGATCGTCGAGGGGACACTGAATAGTGCACGGTACATCCAAACCGTCATCGAACCCATCGTTCTACCATTCCTAGACCGGCAAGGGAACTTGCTGTTCCAACAGGACAATGCACGTCCGCATGTATCCCGTGCCACCCAACGTGCTCTAGAAGGTGTAAGTCAACTACCCTGGCCAGCAAGATCTCCGGTTCTGTCCCCCATTGAGCATGTTTGGGACTGGATGAAGCGTCGTCTCACGCGGTCTGCACGTCCAGCACGAACGCTGGTCCAACTGAGGTGCCAGGTGGAAATGGCATGGCAAGCCGTTCCACAGGACTACATCCAGCATCTCTACGATCGTCTCCATGGGAGAATAGCAGCCTGCATTGCTGCGAAAGGTGGATATACACTGTACTAGTGCCGACATTGTGCATGCTCTGTTGCCTGTGTCTATGTGCCTGTGGTTCTGTCAGTGTGATCATGTGATGTATCTGACCCCAGGAATGTGTCAATAAAGTTTCCCCTTCCTGGGACAATGAATTCACGGTGTTCTTATTTCAATTTCCAGGAGTGTAACATGACAGGTTTGCGGTAGGGCTTACATGAGTTACACTATATATATATATATATATATATATATATATATATATATATATATATATAATCACTATTAGTACAGCACCACATATCTGAATGTAGCTTAACATTTATAAACCATTTGGATATAACGATACATGAGGCAGACCAGCTGACATAAAATCATTGTCGCAAAAAATAAAAAAAAACAACTGTTCTCATGGTCTATCTTTTCCATCAGATATGTAAAACTGAAGTCACAAGATAAAACTACACTACTGGTCATTAAAATTGCTACACAAAGAAGAAATGCAGATGACAAACGGGTATTCATTGGACAAATATATTATACTAGAACTGACATGTGATTACATTTTCACGCAACTTGGGTGCATAGATCCAGAGAAGTCAGTAATCAGAACAGCCACCTCCGCTCGTAATAACGACCTTGATACGCCTGGGCATTGAGTCAAACAGAGCTTGGATGCCGTGTACAGGTACAGCTGCCCATGCAGCTTCAACACGATACCACAATTCATCAATAGTAGTGACGCGTATTGTGACGAGCCAGTTGCTCGGCCACCATTGACCAGACGTTTTCAATTGGTGAGAGGTCTGGAGAATGTGCTGGCCAGGGCAGCAGTCGAATATTTTCTGTATCCAGAAAGGCCCGTACAGAACCTGCAACACGCGGTCGTGCATTATCATGCTGAAATGTAGGGTTTCGCAGGGATCGAATGAAGGGTAGAGCCACGGGGGGTCGTAACTCATTTGAATTGTAACGTACACTGTTCAAAGTGCCGTCAATGCGAACAAGAGGTGACCGACACGCGTAACCAATGGCACCCCATACCATCACGCCAGGTGATACGCTAGTATGGCGATGACGAATACACGCTTCCAATGTGCGTTCACCGCGGTGTCGCCAAATACGGATGAGACCATCATGATGCTGTAGACAGAACCTGGATTCATCCGGAAAAAAAAAAATTCTAAAATGTGTGTGAAATCTTATGGGACTTCACTGCTAAGGTCATCAGTTCCTAAGCTTACACTCTACTTAACCTAGTTATCGTAAGGACAAACACACACAACCGCCCGAGGGAGGACACGTACAACCACCTTGACCAGCCGCACAGTCCATGACTGCAGAGCCTGAGACCGCTCGGCTAATCCCGCGCGGCCCATTCGAAAAAATGACGTTTTGCCATTCGTGCACCCAGGTTCGTCGTTGAGTACACCATCGCAGGCGCTCTTGTCTGTGATGCAACGTCAAGGGTAACCGCGGCCATGGTCTCCGAGCTGACAGTCCATGCTGCTGCAAACGTCGTCGAACTGTTCGTGCAGATGGTTGCTCTCTTGCAAACGTCCCCATCTGTTGACTCTGGGAACGAGATGTGGCTGCACGATCCGTTACAGCCATGCGGATAAGATGCCTGTCATCTCGACTGCTAGTGATATGAGGCCGTTGGGATCCAGCACGGCGTTGCGTATTACCGTCCTGAACCCACCGATTCCATATTCTGCTAACAGTCATTGGATCTCGACCAACGCGAGCAGCAATGTTGCGATACGATAAACCGCAATCGCGATAGGCTACAATCCGACCTTTATCAAAGTCGGAAACGTGATGGTACGCATTTCTTCTCCTTACACGAGGCATCACAACAACGTTACACCAGGCAATGCCGGTCAACTGCTGTTTGTGTATGAGAAATCGGTTGGAAACTTTCCTCATGTCAGTACGTTGCAGGTGTCGCCACCGGCGCCAACCTTGTGTGAATGCTCTGAAAAGCTAATCATTTGTATATCACAGCATCTTCTTCCTGTCGGTTAAATTTCGCGTCTGTAGCACGTCATCTTCGTGGTGTAGCAATTTTAATGGCCAGTAGTGTATTTGGTACATGATCGCTGCTCGACTAACAACGGTCGGCATCACACTGCCCTATTCCGCGCAGGTATACCTGCTGCGTTTCTAGTGGTTCACAGTCAGCCACTAGATAGTGCTGTCCACGCAGTGCACACACAGTCCCACGGTATAACCACTCTTTACAATACAACTTTAGTACTACTGCTAATCAAATATTCATGCAATGAACACTTTCGCATACACTTACTGTACATACTATACATGCTATACATACTATACACACTATAAAGTACGTCAATTACAGAGTAAAAACATCTTAAGCAAAGGCATTATCCATATTAGCGCCATACAAAACTACATATTATGATTTACCCTTATTCATGCATTCAGGAATTTACACACAGTAAGCTGTTCATAACACGACTTAGATACAATGTGACGAGTGATTAAAACCTATATGATGGGCTTTACCTGTCTGGGCACTACAGTCTTAGGCAGTGTAAACGCTAAAAAAGTACTAATGTGCTATAAAAGGCTCCCACCATCTATGCACCGATTATGAACGTGGTAAGGACCGACTATGAAAACCTGCATAGGCACATGAAATTCAGGAAGGCCAGGCCAGAAACAAACCGAGGGGGCACGGAAACAGGGGAAGCCACGTGCGTTCCCACTGGCATGGAACTCGTTCCGTCCATTCATCTCACCGAATAGGGAGCAATGGATAACATATTACTACGATACCGAGAAAACACCATTTTGCCCAGCCATACACAAATATATCTACAGCATATAGAAACGTGACGAAGACACATTTGGAGGGCAATGGGAATCATTACTGGCGAGGCTGATCAACTACACGTCAGACCTGATAACAAGCATTTAGCATAACATGGCAGGCCACGCCCACAAAAAAAGAAAAAAGTAACTAATAAATGACATAATCAGAAGTACCATATAAGTGGAGTTCCGAGCATAACACATACACAACATTCATCATAGTGTGTGAATAGGCCGCACACGATCTCTAGAGCACCACATCAAATATGTCAGAGAAATTATGGTGGAAACCTCGTTCTGTTTTTGTAAACTTCGATGTTTTCCAAAACGTTGTTTCCTTCCTTTAGGTGCTTTATGCAATATTTTCGTACCTTGTTTCATATCAGTAATTTTATGGTTCGATTCCCGCAGACTATTCACTTGTGTCAATACTGCGAGGTCGTTCTCAACGCGGTGTACAGGCGTGGGAATATCCCACAGACCACGGTTGAAAGCAGCAGCACACCACCGATGTACTGAGCCCGACGTGTGCAACAGTCCGCCTATATGGCCATCCATTTTACTACTGACCCCTAATGCGACCCACTTCAGATGTTCAGTAGGACCATGCACTAGTCGGTGGGGCACGGTTATACCGTAGAACGAATGCTGACTGAACACGGTTCGCGTCTACACTCAGCACAGTAACGCCTACAGAGTTACGGTAGAGAGTATAGAGACAGGCCTCCTGAGATCCATCTGACAGTCTATGAGGTGACAAATGAACCACTGAAAAAACAACCCCGTATATGCGCATATTATACCCCTGAGCCTCTGAACACATTCCGTGAGGATGTTGCAGTTTTTTCCGGCAGGCTATTGACCCTGACAATGTCACGAAGTGTAAATAACCAGTTACTGTTTCACTTTCTTCGGAAATAAAAGCGCTTAGCGAGAGTTACGTTTGTCCTTTAGGAACTGCTTTTCTAAAGGATGTATATGTAATTAACTGTTTACTACATTCAGAAAACAATCATCTCATGACACTTCACTTTGACAACTAGACACCCTATAATCAGGTAGACTCCAAAATTTCATCATAATAATTAATTCTGTGTACGTTCTGTACAAACGACTTGTTTTGCGACGCTTCGTTGAAGTTGCTACGTATTTTGTCCTTACAAAGACATACGGTTTGATGCTATTATTCCACAGTCTATAGAATCTTTGGTTTGTGGCTTAAAGGAAGAAGGAAGATTGGGTGTAGCGGACCATCCACACCGAGGTCATTAGAGACGCAGCACAAGCTGGGATTGAATGAAGGATGGGGAAGGAAATCGGCCGTTCACTTTCAAAGGTACCACCCCAGCATTTGCCTCGAGCGGTTTAGGGAAATCACGAAAACCTAAATCTGTATGCATGGTTTGAATCGACATCCTCCAGAATGCATGTGCTAACCATTGCGGCACCTCACTCGATTGGTTTGTGGTTTGCTTTAATAAAAAGAAAATATTACTTTTCAAATGGTTTATTTACATGCAGCGCAAAATAAATACAGTCAGGGATGAGATGGTGCTATGATGATGGGCTGTCTACCAGGCGTAAGACAGAGCAGGGGCGCTGTAGGACAGGTGGGCGACGGCGGGGGCCGCGGAGTAGGCCACTCCCAGCAGACCGTGGGCGGCGACGGCGGGGGCGGCGTAGGCGGCGGCGGGGGCGTAGGCGGCGCGGGCGTAGCCGTAGGCGGGGGCGGCGTAGGCGGCACGGGCGTAGCCGTAGGCGGGGGCGGCCAGGGCGTCGTTGCTCACGCGCACGTCAGACTTGGTGACGCTGGAGTAGGGGGTGTCGATGGTCTTGGAGTAGGTGGACACCTGTCCCAGGTTGCCGTAGCTCCTCAGGATGTTGGAGTGCTGGGAGGTGATGGCCGCGGGGGCGACGGCGTGGGCGCCGTAGGCGGCGTAGGCGGGGGCGCCGTAGGCCACGGCGGGGGCGGCGTAGCCTCCCAGGTAGCCGGCGTTGGCGACGGCCAGGACGGTGGCGAGAACCAGGAACTGTAAACAAAAGGGACGGCGTTCTTGGTAAAGTTGTACGAGGCAAAATCTTCAGTCCGTTGAATAACAAATAGTTACAAAACTAATAAGACCCAAAATTTTAATGGCAGGAAGTGAGCATTCTAGACATCGTTTCATAGTTTAGAATTGATTAGAGGACAGTCGTCGTCAATAAGAGAGAGAAAATGCTCCTATGAAGGTGTGACAGTAAGTATCTCTCGAACTCCTTACCATATTTACCCTAAAGGGAGACTTGGCTGCCCAAGCTCTGCCCATTTGTAGATTCAGAATCTTTTTCAGCCAGCAAAGCTGGTGAGATAGAGGGAGTGGGTTTGCAGTTAAAGTATTTCTCTTAGAACCATGGGGAACCTCCCGAAACCTTGATCAGAACCGTGGAGGGTGGATAAGTTGCTGGAAATATTTTTTGTTCAACTCTGGGACAATATCTGCCATGCAAAAGATGTAATTGTATGTGGAAATGTAGTTGTTTGTGTATGCATCGACTTTATTCTGTACACACTCGAAGTCGATGACCTATTTGGAGTGAAATGAAATGATCATATGGCATTACTAACAGTCTGAGGTTGTTCGACTGCCTGTTGCAAGTCTTTCTATTTGATCCCACATTGGCGACTTGCAAATGACACTCTTTATCTGTAATTGCACATGAGTGACTGATGTACTTTATGTTTTCGTAGGAGAAGTTGAAGTGAATACAAGACTGGACTCATATTCAGGCAGGGGGATACTTCAAATTACAACCCTGTCATCCATGTTTATCAGTCACCCTAAATGTCTTAACGTCCTAATACTTTAAATTCCCATTTTCCCTAGCACTCTGTTTCTTAAACTTTCGTCTTTAGTGACACCTAAAGCTCTATTCCTGTATTTGCTTTCAAATTATAAACCTAAGTGGAGCTGATATTTGAAAAAAATGATCACTGTTGTAGTGTGGTTAGGTAAACGGACAACCTATACTTTCTATGAATGTCTAGAACATTATAATATTAGGAGCGACATTTATTCATGAACACAGCTTCGCTATGAAAAAAAAAGTAAAACGAATGCTGAGCTTTATCGTATAGGAAAGAATGCTTTCACACCGCAGGAGGTACTTGCTGTCAACATATTACTGTCGGAAAAGTAGATAACTAGTGAAGACTGCAGCGGTGTTCTTTAGGCTATATCCTCTACGTGGTGATGTATCTTACGTTTTAAGTACCTCCAGCCTATGAACCAGTGTCATGAATCACAGATATGGAATCTAAACGAACGTTAAGCTCACTCTTTTTCGCACTTCAGCATATTCTCTTTCATTTGCGAGATTGTTCAAGCGATTTTACAAAATGAGAAGAAATGAACAACAGAGTGAGCTTAGAACTATGTAACAATGTTGTCACTCTCTGCTTGTAAACTCTTCATAAGTAATAGTCATACAGCTACTTTGTTCCTGTTTTAGACAAAGACAACATATTTTCCCAGAAGCCACCTAAGCGTAGAGCAGGTATTATTCCGCAATTACAGCAAGGTGATTTTCTAGCTTTGGTTCAGATACGGCTCTCAGGAACATCAAACTACGTAGCAAAATTGTTCATTACTGTTTTCACCAAACGTTAGCACTTGATATAGCTTCAGCAGTAGAATGTCATTTGCTGCGAGAATAGTTCCGCAAATGGGTATGCAGAAGGTGTAGAAATGAGGGGGTAATACGAAGAACGGAAGAGAATTAGGAGACTATGTAAAATTACCATACTAAGGTAGGAGATTCTTCTTCCTTCGTTCCTACAGAACGTTATGAATTGTTTCGTACTGAATCTGAGAATTTAGTAATATTTTATATAGACTCCTCTTTTCCCATAAAACGGTATGGTTTGTAAGAAGGAAGAAGAGGCTGTAAAAGCCCTTAAGTTGAGCACCACAATGTTGTCTTGTGGGTGTATCGAGTAATGTATGTCAATGAAACCAACTGTGATACTCTCGAATCTTAACTCCACTTGCACACTCCATAAATCGTCTTATAGATGGGAGTCTCATCCCTTAAAAAAGGAAAAAATAAAGAAACGGTCCCATGATAGTTCGTGCTGGACTGATAATCATCTTGAAATATTCCCCGCCTAATAGAATGAAAAACTCATAACGAGCCGCCCCAAGGCTACGTTCTGTGTCTACTATCCTCCTTGACAAACAGCGGGGGAAATGTGCTCTAAAATAGACGCTCCTATAATGATCTAGTCTCAGTGACAGAACAATGAATTATAGTCTTATCAGAGGCGAATAAGTTTTCACAGTGATTCAAAAACAATCCGGGTAGTCACAACGTGAATAAATCCCTACTGTAGCGAGATGAATGTTGTATAAGTTCCTCGGACGTTCTGTGGCAATGTGATCTGAGCAGAAGATGGATCACATTTGGCTGAAGTTCTTATTACCAATACAAAACGAACGAACTTTTTGATTCTGTAGCTCGTTGGTTTAGTGGGTAAACATTGAACTCAAATCTAGTGCTCCTGCGTTAGATACCCTCTCGGAATTGCGATCTTTGCTGATTCTTTCCGCTTCATCCACCTGTGGCAATGATTAGTTCATATGAGAAATGCCATTATCAACATAGTTCCGAGTCTGCCTGTAATTGGCTTGACCGTTTGGAGGCCTGAGGAAGGGAACTGCATCTTGCCTAGTACAGCGCTGTGATGTTCACAACAATTAATTTAGTTGCAGCATAAGTTTGAACAAAATTGTCTTTGGTTTGCGAAGTGACTGCAGCATATTCAAGCTGTGCCTGACACATGAGATTGTGAGCGGAGGACGGATAAAGGCCCTTAGTCATCGTCTATGCCAGCTAAGGAAATTGTGCGTATGTACAGAGCGAGGGAGATTCGTAAATATTTTCAGTACTGAAGGACATTTCATGTCAATGAAGCTGCATCACAGTACAAGATATTCCATCGTTTCAGCCATTCTCGCAAATGGCCTTCATCATGGGGACGATATATAAAGAATCAGCCTGATGATGACCACGTGAAGGAGGGTCCGAAACGCCGGAACAGTTTACACTAGTGCTTCGTCACACTGCCAGCGCGTTTTCTGCCGAGGGCGTGTGGTACTCACTTTGTACATGGTGGCGTCGGCGGAGCGGTGCGTTGCTGGTCTGGACTGATGGAGAGCTGGTGGGCTGTGTGTGCCTGGAAGGCGGCCGGCCGCCGTTTTATAGGCGCTGCGCCGGTGGCCGCACAACGTTCACGCCCCCCGCACCGCGGCTGAGGCGAGCAGCCGGTGGCTGGCGCATTTCCATAGCGCGACCAGCAGGGACCTCTGTTTTCGCAACCGCCCGGGCGCCCTTTTTTCTTTTTTTTATCTTTTTTCACTGGTGTTTTAATATCGTTCGATGATCCGATAACGCACATATATTCTAATACGTTTTTCATTATTTTGACAGTCGTAAAAATTCACGTTTAGCAGCTATTTGTTTACTCAAAGATATATTATTGCGAGATGTGTATTTATGGAACTGTTATTGATTTGTTCGCAATCTATATGGAAAAACTATTCGATAAAATAAACGCCCTGCTAAAAGAATACGAACGTGAAATTAGCCTTCGTAAACAATAAGTTCTAGCGCAAAACTAAGTTCAGGAAAAGCCATACTTCCGAAACACTTAAATCCTGGAATTTAGAATATTAACGGAAATAGCTGCACAAAATTTTACTTAGGGCAGACGGGACGAAATTTGATCGTAAGATTCAGAGAACACCAGAGAGAAACAGATAACAATCAAGCCACCATTTTTGACAAGCCTCAAAAATGTCAAATACGAATTCGACAAAACTGAAAACCCGCTACAAATTCTGCACAAAATACCAAAAGTCAAATCACGAATACCTTGCAGGAATGTGAAACATACATACACACTAAGGCTTATCTGCTAGCTACACTAAATGAACAAACCGATTTCAAGCACACACATTTTATTGAAATTTTATGTAGGGGTAACGGATAACCAAAACACCAAAGATAACAAATAAATCAATAACAGTTCCATGGTCTAAGGCGCTGCAGTCATGGACTGTGTGGCTGATCCCGGCGGAGGTTCGAGTCCTCCCTCGGGCATGGGTGTGTGTCTTTGTCATTAGGAGAATTTAGGTGAAGTAGTGTGTAAGCTTAGGGACTGATGACCTTAGCAGATAAGTCCCATACGATTTCACACACATTTGAACAGTTCCATAGATACACGACCCGCAACAACATACATATCTTTAAGTAAACACCTAGCTTTCAAACTCGAGTTTTTCTACCTGTCAAAATAATGAAATACATATTATAATATCTACATCTACAACCATACTCCGGAAGCCACCCGATGGTGTGTGGCGGAGGGTACCTTGAGTACCTCTATCGGTTCTCCCTTCCATTCCAGTCTCGTATTGTTCGTGGAAAGAAGGATTGTCGGTATGCCTCTGTGTGGGCTCTAATCTCTCTGATTTTATCCTCATGGTCTCTTCGCGAGATATACGTTGGTGGGAGCAATATACTGCTTGACTCCCCGCTGAAGGTATGTTCGCGAAACTTCAACAAAAGCCCGTACCGAGCTACTGTGTGTCTCTCTTGCAGAGTCTTCCACTGGAGTTTATCTATCATCTTCGTAACGCTTTCGCGATTACTAAATGATCCTGTAACGAAGCGCGCTGCTCTCCGTTGGAACTTCTCTATCTCTTCTATCAACCCTATGCGGTACAGATCCCACACCAGTGAGCAGTATTCAAGCAGAGGGCGAACATGTATACTGTATCCTACTTCCGTTGTCTTCGGACTGCATTTCCTTAGGATTCTTCTAATGAATCTCAGTCTGGAATCTGATTTACCGACGATTAATTTTATATGGTCATTCCATTTTAAATCGCTCCTAATGTCTACTCCCAGATAATTTATGGAATTAACTGGTTCCAGTTGCTGACCTGCTATATTCTAGCTAAATGATAAAGGAGCTTTCTTTCTAGGAATTCGCGGCAAATACGTTCAACATCATATCATTCAACAACTTTAAAACGTTACTGAAAAAAAAAGTGTTATAGCTCTAAGCACTGTGGGACTCAACATCTGAGGTCATCACTCCCCTAGACTTAGAACTACTTAAACCTAACCTACCTAAGGACATCACACACATACATGCCCGAGGAAGGATTCGAACCTGCGACCGTAGCAGCCGCGTGCCTCCGGACTGAAGGGCCTGGAACTGCTCGGCCGCAGCTACCGGCAAAAGTGTTACACAAAAGTGTTACATCCAGCAACTACGGACAGCAGCGATAGTTTGTTCAAAGTTGGCAAATGTTCGTTTACAACGTCAGGATGTGAGTTATAAAATAAATGCTGTTGTTTGCAGATGTACTGTTGAAGAAAATAAAGCCGAAAGCCGAAATAAGCTTATATACAAAAATAAAATTTCAAACAGCATACTGTTACTAATTCTCTGTTTCGGTCACCGTTGCGGGTGTCCATCATCAAGTTGATAAAGCATAGGTCCATGCTGTCACTCTGCTGACGGTTGCACATAATACTGACCGAAATGCAGGAGCATTTCACACTATTTACTCGATCACACTCCCAGAATAGTAGTGTCGAGACAAGTAATTCGAAGAAAGGTGTTTGTGGCATCATCTTCCTTTGACAACGAGGAGGTCAGAGCCGGAGCACCAGATCAGATTTGGAAAGGGGGGGGGGGGAGAATTAAATCGTCGGTACACAACTCAATGGAAGCGCCCAGACGTTTGCCTAAATCGACTTACAAGGGGAGGCCGCCAATTGTGAAATTCAGATTCGATTCATACTGCGCATAATAAAAGCTCATGGCCAGAGGTGTAATGTGGCAAAGCACCAAGATGCACTTCTCAGCCGTTGTCGAGAAAATCGACAGTTAAAAGAAACCGTTGCGGTGAAATACTCTCTACGATTAACAATTTTCTACAGCGTCGTGGCGCAGCGGTAAGCGCTCGGGTTCGTAATCTCGCGCCATGCAACATTATATATATATATATATATATATATATATATATATATATATATATATATATAATTCCCGACAATCAGTTGCAACAATTATTCATACAATAAGTTGTTGAAAGTCGTTTGTCGTGGAAAAACTGGTGACTTCGAACATCATTATGTTTTTCGCAAACAAAGTTGCATTTCACAAATGTTATTAATTGCCTTCATAATGTTTACTACGTATAGTTAACGGAAGACGTAGAAACGATGTTCTGAAACGAATACGTATAGTGTAAGTCAAACTTTCGAATTAGAATGAGAGACCTCACGAACACAAATTTGCTGTGGCAGGTATGAAATATAAACTCCGTTACTCGCTCGTTACACTTGAAGGACAGATATTGAATGGGCCGAAACGAGCCGCCACATAACAGCGTAGTTGCCTGCTAACTTCGAAAAAAGGTAGATGCGGTCCCTAGCGCAACTTATAACATCGTCGAAAATCAGTGTGTAGGTGAGAGCTTTGGTACACCCTGTTGAACGGAAAATGGAGGCGGTACAATTGGAGAGCGATGCCGGCCCTTCGCATGAAAATGATGTGATCGAAGAAGATTCTATACACAGTGAAGTGGCGAAACAACAATTGAAAGATGCGTTGGTGTATTTTGGAAACCTCCCTCGTAGCAGTAATCGCATCGCAGCAGAACCGTCATCATCAATCAACGAAGAAGCCATGCTAAATGGGGAAGAAATGTTCCAGAATACGCTGCAAATGCTCGCCGAAAAAACCCTCGTTCATGATGAGGAACTGATAGACATTAATGAAATCGACGATAATAATGCCTACGAAGACGTTGAAACGAGTCCCATTGTCAACGAATCATCAGACGAACACGAGCCGGAAGGAAGAAAAATAAGGATACGACTATATTTCTCTGGATTACAAAATTAGAGCTGTCAATCTGGCCAAAGAACATCCTGGGTGGAGTCTCAAAACTCTACAAAAAAGGGGTGCTCTCTTTTGACAAATATGGGCTATTTATCCAGGTGGGAAGAGCAAATCAAACGTGGCGGTAGCAAATTTGATAAATATTGTACCATCGATTCATGGCTGCATGATCGCTTCGTAGAAGCTCGACAAAACTTCCAGCAAGTTACTACCAGAAACCTGCAACAGTGGGCCTTGGGCGCTGCAAGTCAGTTCCCAGATTTCAACTTCAAAGCTTCAAAAACATGGGTCGCCGAATTTAAAAAGAAGCATGAGATTCGGCAACGGAACATTACAAAATTTGTTTCCCGGAAAGAGACGGCTACCCAAGACGAAATTTTGGCCGCAGCGGACACATTTCGGATCCAGACGCGAACGTTGATAACTAACTTTGACAAAGATTTCATAATTAATACTGATCAGTAAACAGCTGTTCACAAATGTCATATGACATGATGATAGAATATGATAATCTGATATAAGATAGACAACACAGATTTCGTATATTTCTTATATAAACGATATTTTTATATTTTATTTGTCAGGGTGCCAGTACCAGACCACGTTCAACAGAACTCTCGCCGAAAAAGGGTCAAAGGCTGTCCTGGTAACCCGACACGACATGAACAAGCTGACGCATTCGTATGCGGCACAATATTCAATCAGGATGTCTGGACGAGTCTTGCCTCTTGTTTTCGTATGCCTCCAAGAGTCTACAGGTACGTTTGGACCCAGAGTACTGAAGACAGTTGACGAGTACGCCAAAAAGTATACCAACGTTGTTATTACATCCTCCAAATCCGGTAAACTAACAATGGGTTTGTTCATGGACTTCTTGCGTAATGCCTTGCAACCATACATACAAAAGAAAGAATTTCTCCTTCTGATCGACTCTTGGGATGGGCAAACGAACCCGGCGTTATACGATGAGATGTTCCAGGACGGTAAGAAGTTACCAACGTGCACTATAAAAGTCATTCCTCCAAAGTGCACTCCTCTCGTCCAACCGTGTAACGTGTATTTTTACCGGCAGGTAAAAAATTTGATCAAGCGCCATCAAAATTGTGCTTTTTTAATCGATCGAAACCGTGACATCAACTCCAGAGACGATTGGATAAAAATCCGATCCATCGTCCATCACCAATTGTCTTCTCCGATTTTTGACGATATGATACGATACGCGTGGTATGCATCAAACCTGACGAATGATAGAACAATTTTTCAGAATGTCAATCAGGTGTGTTTCCCAAAAGACAATTTGAAAAACAACTGTTCTTGCAAAAACGCATCGTTTATCAGATGTGCTCGATGTCGTGCTGTTTTCTGCTTTCCTTGTTTCTATGATAACTATCACTCTGGTTCGTGCGATACTCCAGCTACTTCTGGTCACTAATTGTTAATTATGTGCAAGTGTATACCGAACTTTTCAATAAATTGTATCCACTTGAATATTATTTGTGATATTGTGTTTTATTTCAAGTTTTATTTTTCCACGACAAACGACTTTCAACAACTTATTATATGCATAATTGTTGCATCTGATTGCCGGGAATTATATATATATATATATATATATATATATATATATATATATATATATATGTGTGTGTGTGTGTGTGTGTGTATGTGTGTGTGTGCGTGTGTGTGTATACATTTTAATTACAAAAAACAAATAATAAAAAAAAGTTGCATGGCGGGAGATTCGATCCGGCGACCTTCGGATTACGAACCCGAGCGCTTACTTTTTTCTTTTTTATCCATCTTTTTTTTATTAGTCATAACATTCCACAGTAGTACATAATTTTCAACTGACATTTAAAAGTAATAAAACAAACTAAAATTAATTACAGGTTCCTTGTCATTTTAGAAAAAAAATCCAAGTCTAAACCAGATAGTGATGTTCGTCACTTGATCGTATTTGTTTTTCAAAGATCAAATTGTCTCTTTTCTTCATGTTCTGAATCGCATCATCGAAAATGGAGTTCACATGACTGTTCTTCTGAGGAAGTTGGCGTATGTATCATAATAATTATTCACGCGTAGTAGCTTGTGATGCTGGTCGGAAATGTACGTCCAAAAATCTCCTTCGCTCCTTTCTTTACTGGACAGCAGGTAAAATACTGCGTGTCCCTTCAACCAGTTGACGGTATTTTTCTTCCAGGTGGGGTACAGCTCTTCACCCGGGTATGAAAGGCACGCTGGCGTTATCAAATACGGCGGTTTTCTCTGCATATTTGCTCATTTTTTTCTGATTGACAACCATATACTATTCGCATTTCCACAGACAAATTGATGTTCATCTGTATCAGTCAGGTTGCAAGTGGTACTCAAAGGGGAATCAGCCAGGTGAATGTAATGTAGTCTGGAGTTCGTTGGAAATTTCCTATTCACAAAGTAGTACCACAATGACCGCACTTTTGTTGGTAAATACGGGTGGTGTATGTTCCTCCAGATATCATGCCAAGAGTGACCGACGTATTTTTGTTCTATGATGTTCTTGGTCTGAAAGTTCATTAAGTTTTGGTATATTTTCTTGACTTTGATGACATCTTTCTCAGGTGTTCCCAGTCTAATGTAGCTATATTCTACGAAGAAATGTTTTAGGTGGTAAGGTTCATTTGGGATGTGGTGAACGTTATTGGGGCGTCCTGGCTGGCCGGCGCTATTTCATTTAACAAGAAAGCGGCGACACTGTTGACTGACCGCTTCCACAGTTTATATGTTTTACGGACGTACAATGCTTGTGCTTTATTGTACACGTCTGTGAGATTCAATCCACCATTCGCAGTCGGTAGAGTCAATGTTTGGTACATGACTTTGAAGATGTGGCCGCGGTTGACGAAGTGGCCAAAAGCAGCCAAACTCCTGTTCGCCACTTCCCTCGGCATTGGCAGGGCTTGCGCCACGTAATTTAATTTAGAGGACAAATAGATGTTGACGAGAGTCACTCTTTGTATCTCATCAAGAGTACGGAGATTGTGCTGGCATATACAAGCACGGATGGTGTTGAGGATTCTTCTGTAATTAACTGCGATGGTCTGCCGAATATTCCTTGTGTACTCCACTCCAAGACATGTCATGGTGACAATTTCCTTTATTGGCCCATGAATGGGAACTCCTAATCCGCTTTCAATATTCATTATGCCAGACTTATTTCTATTCATTTTCGCACCAGATACTTGTTCATATTTGTTTATTATGTCGAGTGCTTTCTCTATCTCGTCGTTGTCTTTGACAATAAATGCAACGTCATCGGCATATGCCCTACAGACAATCCTACGGCCGCGTGTAGTGAATCCTTGTAGGTTGTGGCTCAGGCGAAAAAGTAATGGCTCGATTGCTATTGCAAATAGTGACATAGACATCGGGCTTCCTTGTCGCTCCGAACTTTTCATTACAATGGGCATACTGGACTGACCGTTTACCATAACTGTCGATGTTGACTTCTGCAGAAGATTTGTAATAATGTTGATAAAACCTTGCGGAAAGTTCATGGCACGCATGGTGTGAAAAAGGTAAGCATGATCGACTCTATTGAACGCTTTCTCAAAGTCCAGTGATACGATGGCGCATTTTATTTTACAGGCTGCGGCAATGGAAATAATATCTCTGTAGTCGCACAGTGTTTGGTAAATTGATCTGTCTTTTCCTACGCTTGATTGATATGATCCAGTGACTGTGTTCAATACTGATTTTAATCTTTCGTTTATGATGCTGGCAAATATTTTATAGTCCGAATTTAGGAGAGTGATAGGCCTCAAATTTGTTACAGATTTTCCTGCAGGATGTTTCGGGATTAGAACAACGGTTCCTTCTAGGAAGTCGCGTGGGACGCCATTGGCGGGATTCATTAATTCGTTACAGATACACGCTAATTTGGGAATCAACTGCCTTCTGAACGTTTGATAAAACTCCGCCGGGATTCCGTCAGGCCCAGGAGACTTATTTTTCGGGCTTCGTGTTATAGCGTCTGCGACTTCTTCTTCTGTAATTTCAGTTAACAAGTTGTTTGCTTCTACCGGGTAGAGCCTGCGTGTGAATACCGTCATGAAGTCATTGTCCACTGGGATATCCATTGTCGTTTTGGCTAATAACTCTGTGAAGTACTTGTGAATTTCGTTCTTGATGTAACTTTGCTGCGTCAGTAATCTGCCGTCAGAAGATCTTAGTTCGGTTATTATTTTCCTGCGTTGCCCCTTCCTCTCATTAATCACATGATATATAGATGTTTGTTCTACCGCTGCGCCACGACGCTGTAGAAATCGTAGAGAGTATTTCACCGCAACGGTTTCTTTTAACTGTCAATTTTCTCGACAACGGCTGAGAAGTGCATCTTGGTGCTTTGTCACATTACACCTCTGGCCATGAGCTTTTATTATGCGCAGTATGAATCGAATCTGAATTACCACAATTGCCGGCCTCCCCTTGTCAGAGAACTCACAGAAAAGTCGAAAACTGGATGGCTCGTGACAATGGCTGTGAAAGAGTGTGATGACACACCTTCCACGTATATAGTAGCCATCACTCTGCGGGGGAGTTATTGGCTCATATACCTCTACCTAGTATTCTCCAGCCATTGGACAATATCTGGCGGATGGTATCTCGTAGGAATGTCATGTATTTTCTGCCCTATTCCGTTGGCGTATGGAGGAAGACAAAAATTGTAGTTTGTTTCTATACGACCTAATCTGCTTTTCTTATTCTCATCGAACTTACGCGAGATATTCGATGTTGACAGTGTAATGGTCAGACAACCTTCTACGAATGCAAGGAAGTTCCCTAAAACTACCCAACAGGTTGCGGGAAAACTGTGTCGCCTTTCTTCCAGTAATTCCCATTTAAGTTGTCCGAGCATTTCGCTTACACTTTCATATGGCCCATAAGGACATGTTACAATACTTGCAGTGTGCCTCCCAATTCGTTACATGTCTATTGTCAGAATACAGAACACTGGAACCGTTCTCTAGAACTGCTCACATCAATTTCTTGTTCGTGATTTCCCTTACAGATGCAGCGCATTTTCTCGGTAATCACCTTCCAATAAATATAAGTCTTCAGTTCCCCTTCATCAACACAGACTTTACGCGATCTTTCTGATCGGTTCTCAGTATTGCCTCTAAAATACGATGTGACTTGCTACCGACTTTCAGCACTAATCTTTTAGTCTAAATATACCGGTGGAAAAAAAACAAAAAAAATTCACACTCTTATGGAATTACTGTTCGGAGGGAGGGGAGGGCGGGGAAAGGAGGGGAACCGATAGTATGACATTACTTGTTGAGAGACCCCCGCCTGAGATTGTACTGCTGCCTAGTGCAAGTCTTTCTATTTGACGTCACTTCGGTGACTTGGGCGTCGATGATGATGAAATGATTGTGACAACAGCAGAACGCCCAGTCCCTGAGCGGAAAATATCACCATCCTCGCCGGAAATCGAACTCGGTATTGCAAGGATCTAGAGACACCAACGCTAACCAATGGGCGGCCGCCCTGTGGATTGTAGTACTGCTGATCCTATCTGATAAAACTCTTGCGTGTAATGAGAGGGTCCTATTACGATGTCAGTTTCGTTTGTTTTTTTTATGTTGCTCAGGGAGGGAATGTCGTGTTTGAGCTTCGAATATGCTCTAGGACCGTGCAAGCGATACACGTGAGCGATATTGCCCTGTATATCTCTGCGTTCGTACTCTGTGGCACAGTAGTAGTAGTCAGTTCACAAATGTATCGCGATAGTATCGATTTCTTGCTTTTTCAGGGTCTTTTGTCCTTTGGGTACTAAGCCACTGTCCTTGAATCAATATTCTACTCGCGGCAGGTTTCTGATGAAGAATCACAGAATAACTGAGGGGTTTGTTCAACAAAACTGTGGACGAGAACCAAAGGGGTCCTGCTTTAAAAAAATATCACTATCACTCCTGGTTGCCAGGCCGCATGGTGGGCATCAGTGACGTTGGTATCCCACAGGGGTCTGTGGCGTCTCGAGACAAGTCTCCATCCTGGAATCTGACTGGAGTAGACTTTAATGATGAATCACGCTTCGAATTTAGCCCCGAAGATCAGCGAAGACTTGTCTGGAGATGCCCCGCTCAGCGGTGGAATATCAGCGTGACTGTCACCGGTCACACGGACTGACAGGCAAGAGTGACGGACTGGGGTGACATTACTTTTCGTAGCAGGACTACTTTGGCTGTCATCCGCTGTATCATTGCAGCAAAGCGGTATGTCGACGGTATTATATACTCTGTTTTGTTCCCCTTGATAGCAAGCTATCCTGGACTTACATTTCAGCAAAATAATGCCCGCCCGCACACTGCGAGAGTTTCTACTGCTTCTCTTCGTGCTTGCCAAACACTACCTTAGCCGCAGGATCTCTCCCCAACTGAGAACGTTTGACCCATTTTGAGCAGCTCCCTCCAACCATCTCCTGATTTTGACTGTCTAACGCTGCATTTGGACAGAATTTCACGCGATATCCCTCAGGAGGACTATCAGCAACTTAACCAATTAATGGTAAGTCGAGTAACTGTCACATAATGGCCAGCGGTGGTCCAATGCATTACAGAGCCTCTTCATTTCTGAAGCTCTTTCTCTTGAATAAATCATCAAATTTTTCTGAAACTGTAACAATTTGTTTGTCTGTACACGTACACCACACCGTCCTGCCCTTTCGGATAATTCTTTCGTGGTGTCTCTTTTCTTTTAAGCTGAGAGTGTAATATAAACACGCTGCCGCAACTAGATCATTCTAGTAACGTGTGCTATAGTTTGTCTATAATGCATTGAAATGGATCTGTTTTCCTTCTGAGCAACCAGTATGACAGTTGTAGGGCTGTGTTCATCTTATCGCAGGTTACATACTTCCAAGAAGGGTAGCTGTATAGTATATCTGTGACGTTTGACGCAGATCTACTAGGAGTTTCGAAAGTTAGTGAATTGTCATTTGAGCCCAATGAGTTAAAAGGGAAAATTTGTGGATGAAAATCGAAATTTATTGACAGTGCATTGAAGAGGAATTCTACTTCCAATAAGAAGATTTGAAGGAGAGGCTGCGGTTAAAGTGTGTCTAGACAGTACAGAATTAACAAAAATGTTTCGTGATCTGCAAATGTTTCGTTTAGCAGTTGGTTTGAGAGCACTGATATAAATGGGGAAAATTACGTAGGGCAGACAAACGTTGCCATGCCCGAGCACTGTACTGAACATACACGCGTTTCGAGATCAGAAACATAAACAAACGAAAGGACGAAACGTTACCTTTCAAGCTGTGAAGATCTCATTTGAAGCTCCGCTTTAGTGGATCGAGTGCTGGGCGCACGGCGTACTTCGGGATGCCTGCGCTTCGTATCCAAGTGCAACCACAGAGATTCAGCGTACCCGTGTTTTCGCTAAATCGTCTACTCCAAATGGCGTAATAGATCCTTTATGAAGGACACAATCGAATCATTTCCCGCCCTTCCCAAATCTGAAGATGTCCTCCAGCTCTAACGATATCATCGTCGACGGAAAGTTAAGGTGTACTCGTACGTTTCCTTTGGTAAAGTTAGAAATTCAGGGGTACACTAGAAAATTTAACACAGAGAGTAGTTACAGTCTTAGTGGTAACAGGAGCGTTCACACACAATTAAATTTAAAAACTCGATTTGCAGACATATGCTGGTGCTTGCGGCGATTTATGTTCTCCGTCCATTCTACTTCTAACCTAGGTGACAAAGACGGGGTGGAATGAGAGGTTCTAACACTGCTGCTACCTATGTCGGTTTAAAAGTTATTGTTATGAGATTTGCTGACAATTGCATTTTTTCAGCAAGTCACATAGGTATGTAAATCCGTAGTTATACACACTGAAGCGCCAATGTAACTGGTATAGGCATGCTTATTCAAATACAGTGATATGTAAAGAGGCAGGAAACGGCGCAGTGGTCGGCAATGCCTATATAAGACAACAAGGGTCTGGCGCAGTTATTAGATCGGTTACTGCTGCTACAGCGGTAGGTTATCAAGATTTAAGTGAGTTTGACGTAGTGTTATATTCGGCGCACGAGCGATGGGACACAGCATCTCCGAAGTAGAGATAAAGAGAGGATTTTCCCGTACGACAATTTCACGAGTGTTCCGTGAATATCAGGAATCTGGTGAAACATCAAATCATCGACATCGCTGCGGCCGGAAAAAGATTCTGTAAGAATGGGACCAACAACGACTGAATTCTGCAGATTTCAAAGCTGGGCCACCAACAAGTGTCAGTGTGCGAAACATTCAACGAAACTTCACAAGATATGGCCTTTCGGAGCCGAAGGCAGACTCGTACACCCTTGATGACTGCACGACACAAGGCTTTACGCCTCGCCCGGGTCCGTCACCACCGACGTGGGACTGTTGATGACTGGAAACATGTTGCCTGGTCGGACGAGTCTCGTATGAAATTGTATCGAGCGGATGGACGTGTACGAGTATGGAGACGACCTCATGAATCCATGGACCCTGCATGTCAGAGGGGCACTGTTCAAGCTCTAGGAGGCTGTGTAATGGTCTGGGGTCTGTGCACTTGGAGTGATGTGGGACCCCTGATACGTCTACATACGGCTCTGACAGGTGACACGACGTCAGCATTCTGTCTGATCATCTGCATCCAATCATGTACATTGTGCATTCCGACAGGCTAGGGCAATTCCAGCAGGACAATGCAACACCTCACCCGTCCAGAATTGCTACAGAAAGGCTCCAGGAGTTTAAACACTTCCGTTGGCCACCAAACTCCCCAGACATGAACATTATTGAGCATATCAGGAATGCCTTGCAACGTGCAGTTCAGAAGAGATCTCCACCACCTCGTACGCTTACGGATTTATGGACAGCCCTGCAGGATTCATGGTATCAGTTCCCTAAAGCACTACTTCAGACATTATTCGAGTGTATGTCAGTTCGTGTTGCGACAATTCTCCGTGCTCGCGGGGGCCATACACGATATTAGGCAGGTGTACCAGTTTCTTCGGCTCTTCAGGGTACTACGGGAACAAGCAATGTTAAAAAACAGATCTAAATGGATGATATAATGAGAAAAAATTGTAATACTCATCTTATTTCGTGAATGTATTTATGCCTCCAAAGGGAATGATGTACAGGTTCAGGCTTATCGGTCATTAGTGAAGATACATTCACATTTTCATATTTCCTTTCTTTTTCCCATGCAGTTAAGGCAAAATGCATCAGTTTTCGATACAACGAAAAAGAGAGTCTTCTTTCAAGTATACAGGGATTTTATACTGATCACTGTCATCACTCAAGAAATCTGTAAGGCATTCCGAATGGTTTTTCAGTGCAAATAACAGTTTCCAAAGCATGAAGTTGTACTTGGCGCGCATTCTGTCTGCAGAAATTACTACTTCGCGTCCAGACGAAGACTGTCTTATACCAGCCTGAGACAAAGAGTAATTACTTCTGACACATATGTCATAAGGTATATTAAAGAGTGAAGTTGTAGATTATTCCAGAACCGGCAACTGGTAACATTAACATTTGCAAACAGTTTTCTGCATAGACGAGTAAACTGTTACTAAGAAAGTACACCTCTTGCTTAAATGTAGACTTTCACGGCCGGAAATATCACGTCCATTATAATTATCCGGGCTGTTATGCCGTGGTCGGTTGATGAATTTTGTCTCAATTCCCAACGTTTCGTCTCCGACTGCGGGAGACGTCTTCAAGGGGGTCCGTAGGTCGATGGAAGGTCCAACACACCCACTGGCTCGCTACTGACTATGTATTCCACCACTTGCATTCGGACCAGGCACGCCCAAGTCGAGCGTCAAACCAGCTTCAGATGAAAAAATTGTGGTAGTTATTATTTGAAAAGAGATCTAAAACTGAGTTGTTGACTTCAAGGATAGTTTTAATGACACGTAAGGTAACACTGCAAAGGTTCCATTAAAAACCACTTCAGGAGATTGTACACTGTCGGAATATAAACTCAACACCCTCACGGACAAGGTCACTTTATTGGAACGTGAGGTCCAAGTATTTCGTTATTGTAGGAGTGTATATCACAAATTCAGACCAAATGAGAAACATGTGCCCACACAGTCGCATCAGCACACGGTACATCCTCTCTGGCGGCAACGCACGCAGGAAACACCGTAAGCAGACGATTATAAAGGCGCAGAATGGCATCCTGCGATAGACTGTCCCAAGCACCTTTTGTTTCAATTCAGCAAAGCTTCCTGTAGGCACTGGAGAACAGTACATGTGCCTTAGGCCAGACTACCACCGACACCACGGAACCGCCAATCATGTGTCGTGAAGGACTTGATTGGAGAGTGGAAAGGTACTCTGGTATCTTCGGTGATGAGAGTAGGTACTGTCCGTATGCGAGTCATGGACGTGCTCGTGTACGGCGTATACCTGGTGAGGTGCCTTTCCAAAGTGCATTCGTCCACGACATACAGACCCCACACCAGGGTTCAGTTACAACAAAATCATGTGTCGCTTCGTCATGTCCCACACATGTTGAATTAAAGAGAGATCTGATGGTCTTACTGGCCTGGGGAGTTGTTATGCACCACGAACAGCATGTTGCACTGCAGTACCCGTATTGCCCTCAGGAAAGAGCGCATCACCTTCCTGCCAAAGAAATGGTAGTCTGTCCAGGATAGCGGGCATTGCTTGCTTTACTCTGCAGAAATACCAACTGTGACTCCGAATTGTAATTTGAGCCCGTTGTGGGGCCTGTGTGTCGTGAGCGAATGCACTCTGCAACAGACAGCTCGCCAGGCATACGTCCATCACTCCCACATCGACAGTATCTATCCACATCACGGATTACCTTTACACTCTCCAGTCAACTATTTCATGACACCAGAGTGGCCATAATTGGCGGTTTTGTGGCTTCGGTCATAGCCTGGCCAGGGGCATATGTGCTCATAACTCTGATGCAAGAAAATGGTTCCCAATGGTACCTGATGCCACAGCAGATGTAACATGTGCCTGGATTTCGTCCCTGGTTGATGTTCAGTCGGTCACCGCAGCTCGCATAATGTGTCGATCTTCACATGTGTCAATACTCCAAGGACATCCACAACCCAATGTATAGGTGTGTGAATGCCCCACAAACCACTGTTGAAAGCAGCAACACACCACCGATATACTGGGCCCAACATGTTCAACAATCCGTCGATATGTCCATCCATTTTCCTACAGGGTTCAGTAGGAGCATGTACTCGTCACTGGGGCATGGTTATACCGTAACACGGTTCACAGCACAGTCACGTCTACAGAGTCAAGGTAGAGAGTACACAGGCAGGCCTCCTGAGCTCCATCTGACAGCCTGTGAGGTGACTGTGACAAACTGAGCACTAACATTACAACCCCATATAAGGGCATATTATACCCTTGGGCCTCTGAACACAGTCCGTGAGGATGTTGCATTTTTTTTTCGGTAGGCTACTGACCCTGGCAATGACACGAAGTGTAAATAACCGGTTACTGTTGCACTTTCTTCGGAAATAAAAGCGCTTAGCGAGAGTTACACCAATTCCTCTTTTGGTGTTTCCGTAAAGATTACATATTTGTACTGTTGATCAGAAAACGGCAATCGTTTCGTCAGTGGCGCAGACTCAGTCATACGCAACTGTAGCAGCTTTTCATGGGAAAGAGAAACTGATGATGAGAAGTACTTATACAACCAGCTCATCACGTGAATTCGGTAACCAAAATTAAATAGTGTTGTGATTCATGGAACGAAAGTAAGAAACTCGTTGCTGATATCCATTGAACCACATTTCCAGTTCTTGCCATGATGTCTTAATCTCGGAGGTAATTGTCGTTTATATCCTCACTAGTAATGTCATGAGTAGTTTATCACTGTTTACTCAAGTAATCAGCCAGACAATTGTATCTGGTTAGATCTTAGTTAATTTTTTCTTAATCCTCATTACTCTTTTTAGTATTTAATTCCTTTGTTGCCGTAGTAAACCTGTAAAAGTGTGTATGAGTATATGTCCGTTTGTCCTTTAGGAACTGCTTTTCTAAAGGATGTAGATGTAATTAACTGTTTACTACATTCAGAAAACAATCATCTCATGACACTTCACTTTGACAACTAGACACCCTATAATCAGGTAGACTCCAAAATTTCGTCATAATAATTAATTCTGTGTACGTTCTGTACAAACGACTTGTTTTGCGACGCTTCGTTGAAGTTGCTACGTATTTTGTCCTTACAAAGCCATACAGTTTGATGCTATTATTCCACAGTCTATAGAATCTTTGGTTTGTGGTTTAAAGGAGGAAGGAAGATTGGGTGTAGCGGACCATCCACACCGAGGTCATTAGAGACGCAGCACAAGCTGGGATTGAGTGAAGGATGGGGAAGTAAATCGGCCGTTCACTTTCAAAGGTACCACTCCAGCATTTGCCTCGAGCGGTTTAGGGAAATCACGAAAACCTAAATCTGTACGCACGGACGCTGGTTTGAATCGACGTCCTCCAGAATGCATGTGCTAACCATTGCGGCACCTCACTCGATTGGTTTGTGGTTTGTTTTAATAAAAAGAAAATTTTACTTTTCAAATGGTTTATTTACATGCAGCGCAAAATAAATACAGTCAGGGATGAGATGGTGCTATGATGATGGGCTGTTTACCAGGCGTAAGACAGAGCAGGGGCGCTGTAGGACAGGTGGGCGACGGCGGGGGCGGCAGAGTAGGCCACTCCCAGCAGACCGTGGGCGGCGACGGCGGGGGCGGCGTAGGCGGCGGCGGGCGCGTAGGCGGCGCGGGCGTAGCCGTAGGCGGGGGCGGCGTAGGCGGCACGGGCGTAACCGTAGGCGGGGGCGGCCAGGGCGTCGTTGCTCACGCGCACGTCAGACTTGGTGACGCTGGAGTAGGGGGTGTCGATGGTCTTGGAGTAGGTGGACACCTGTCCCAGGTTGCCGTAGCTCCTCAGGATGTTGGAGTGCTGGGAGGTGATGGCCGCGGGGGCGACGGCGTGCGCGCCGTAGGCGGCGTAGGCGGGGGCGCCGTAGGCCACGGCGGGGGCGGCGTAGCCTCCCAGGTAGCCGGCGTTGGCGACGGCCAGGACGGTAGCGAGAACCAGGAACTGTAAATAAAAGGGACGGGGTTCTTGGTAAAGTTGTACAAGGGAAAATCTTCAATCTGTTCAATAACAAATAGTTACAAAACTAATAAGATCCAAAATTTTAATGGCAAGAAGTGAGCATGGTTTATTCTAGACAACGTTTCATAGTTTAGAATTGATTAGAGGACAGTCGTCGTAAATAAGAGAGAGAAAATACTCCTATGAGTATGTGGCAGTAAATATTTCTCGAACTCCTTACCATATTTACCCTAAAGGGAGACTTGGCTGCCCAAGTTCTGCCCAGTTGTAGATTCAGAACCTTCTTCAGCCAAATGCCAGTAAAGCTGGTGAGGTAGAGGGAGGGGGTTTGCAGTTACAGTATTTCCCTTAGAACCAAGGGGAACCTCCCGAAACCTTGATCAGAACAGTGGAGGGTGGATAAGTTGCTGAAAATATCTTTGGTTCAGCTCTGGGACAATATCTCACGCAAAAAATGTACTCGTATGTGTAAATGTAGTTGTTTGTGTATGCATCGACTTTATTCTGTACACACACGAAATCGATGACCTGTTTGGCGTGAAATGGGATGATCATATGTCATCACTGACAGTCTGAGGTTGTTTGGCCACCTGTTGCAAGTCTTTCTATTTGATCCCACATTGGCGACTTGCAAATGACACTCCTTATCTATAATTGCACATGAGTGACTGATGTACTTTATGTTTTCGTAGGAGAAGTTGAAGTGAATACAAGACTGCACTCATATACACGCAGGGGCGTACTTCAAATTCCAGCTCATCATCCAAGTTTATCAGGCACCTCCTAATGCTTTATTTTTCCATTTTGCCTAACACTCTACTTCTAAAACCTTCGTCGTGATATCTAAAGCTCTCTTCCTATATTTGTTTTCAAATTAGAAGAAGTGGAGCGGATATTTTGAAATAAATGATCACTGTTCTAGTGTAGTTAGTTAAATGGACAACCTATACTTTCTATGAATATCTGGAACATTATAATATTAGGAGCTACATTTATTTATGTACACAGCTACGCTATGGAAAAAAAATAAAAAGGAAGGAATGCTTTCAGCTTTCACGCCGCAGAAGGTTCAAATGGTTCAAATGGCTCTGAGCACTATGGGACTTAACAACTTAGGTCATCAGTCCCCTAGAACTTAGAACTACTTAAACCTAACTAACCTAAGGATATCACACACATCCATGCCCGAGGCAGGATTCGAACCTGCGACCTTAGCAGTCACGCGGTTCTGGACTGAAGCGCCTAGAACCGCTCAGCCTCACCTACCGGCGATTACAGGTATTCTTCCGCAATTACAGCAAGGTGATTTTCCAGCTTTGGTTCAGATATGGCCCTCAGGAACATCAACCTACATGGCGAAAGTTTTCATTACGGTTTTCATCAAACGTTAGCACTTGATATAGCTTCATCAGTAGAATGCCTTTTGCTGCGAGAGTAGTTCCGCAGTTGGGTATGCAGAAGGTGTAGGAATGGGGGGGTAATACGAAGAACGGCAGAAAATTAGCAGACTATGGACTACAGTAACGAAGAAATTCTTCTTCCTTCGTTCCTACAGACGGTTATAAATTGTTTTGTACTGAATCTGAAAATTTTGTAATATTTTATGTAGACTCGTCAATGCCCATAAAAACGGATGGTTTGTGAGAAAGGGGAAGAGGCTGTAGAAGCCCTTAAGATGAGCACCCAAAATCTTTCCATGTTGTCTCGTGAGTAACCGAGTGATATATGTCCGTAAAACACACTGTTAACTCCAGCTGCACTCTCAATACATCGTTTTATGGGTGGGAGAGTCTCATCTCATAAACAAAGGAGAAAATAAAGAAACGATCCCATGATAGTTCGTGCTGGACTGACAATCATCTCGAAATATTCCCCGCCTAATATAATGAAAAACATACCGAGCCGCTACGTTCTGCCTCTACTTTCCTTCTTGACAAAGAGCAAGGGAAATGTGCTCTAAACTAGACCCTGCTAAAATGATCTAGTGTCAGTGCTAGAACAATGAATCGTGGTCTTAGCAGAGGCGAACAAGTTTTCACAGTTATTCAAATACAATATGGGTATCCACAACGCGATTGAAACCCTACTGTAGCGAGATGAATGTTGTATAAGTTCCTCAGATGTTCTGTGGCAGTGTGATCTGAGCAGAAGATGGATCTTAGTTGATTGACGTTCCTATTACCAATACAAAATGAACGAATGTTTTGATTCTGTAGCTCGTTGGTTTAGTGGGTAAGCATTAGTCTGCAAATCTAGAGCTCCTGAGTTAGAGACCCTCTCGGAACTGCGATTTTTGCCGATTTTTTCCGCTTCATCCACCTGCGGCGATGATTAGTTCATACAAGAAATGCCGTTATCAGCGTAGTTCCGAGTTTGCCCTTAATTGGCTTGTCCGTTTGGAGGACTGAGGAAGGGAACTGCACCCTGCCTAGTAGAGCGCTGTGATGTTCAAAACAACTTAGTTGCCGCATAAGTTTGAACAAAATTGTCTTTGGTTTCCGAAGTGACTGCAGTGTATTCAAGCTGTACCTGACACATAAGATTGTGAGCGGAGGACCGATAAATGCCCTTAGTCATCATCTACGCCAGCTAAAGAAACTGTGTGTGTACAGAGCGAGGGAGACTCGTAAATATTTTCAGTACTGACGAACATTTCATGGCAATGAAGCTGCATCACAGTATAAAATATTCCAACGCTTCAGCCATTCTCGCAAATGGCCTTCATCATGGGGACGATATACAAAGCATCACCCCGATGATGACCGCGTGAAGTAGTGTCCGAAACGCCGGAACAGTTTACACTAGTGCTTCGTCACACTGCCAGCGCGTTTACTGCCGAGGGCGTGTGGTACTCACTTTGTACATGGTGGCGTCGGTGGAGCGCTGCGTTGCTGGTCTGGTCTGATGGAGAGCTGGTGGGCTGTGTGTGCCTGGAAGGCGGCCGGCCGCCGTTTTATAGGCGCTGCGCCGGTGGCCGGACAACGTTCACGCCCCCCGCACCGCCGCGGAGGCGAGCAGCCGGTGGCTGGCGCATTTCCATAGCGCGGCCAGCGGGGACCTCTGTTTTCGCAACAGCGCGGGCGCGCGCATTGTCTCAGGGGACAGACGGGGAGGCGCGCGCATTCCGACCAACTTGTCTGCAGGTGCAACCTTGTCCAGAGCGAGGCTCAGACTTCCCGCCCGACTCGCGCAGAATTAGCTCTTTGTGCAGAATGGTCTCGGCATCTGCATCTACAGGATGTTTCACAATTCATGTTACACACTTCTAGAGGATGAATAGGAGACTTAGTCGACCAAGATTTTCATAGGAACCCATGCCCGGAAACGTCATCCTACGGCGTTACAGAGGTCCTAAGTTAGAGGTGCCGCGCCTGTGAATGTGTACATATACAGGGTGATTTTTATGTTGTTACTAACTTTCATTGATGATGGAGAAGATTAAATATATCAATCTGAGCTAAGATTCCGTATGCCAAAAACGCACTAGTCGAAAGTCGTGAGCCAAAACCATTCACCTCTGATAGTGGAATACGTGTACCAGATTGTGGGGCAGACAACTTTAAAGGGTAGTAGTATGGACCAGGACAAGAAAAAATGTCCAGTAAACAAGGGATCTAAAATGCATACCAGAGGAGCTATGAACATTTGTTCATATTTGCTAGAGTGTATTACATTTCTTGTATTGAACAGTGCTCATCGCCCTTAAGGTATGCATTTTAGAGCCCGTGTACAAGACATTTTTTCTTGTTTTGGTCCATACTAACGCCTCTGAACGTTGCCTACCCCACGACCTTAGCAACAACAGTACTGGTACATGTATTCCATTGTAAGAGGCATGAGAATAGTTTTTGCTTATAACTTCCGACTCGTTCGTTTCTGGCACAGGGACCGTTAGGTAAAGTTGATACATTTAGCCTTCTGCATCATCCTTGAAAGTTTGCAACATCATCACGGGATCACCCTGTATATTCTACATTAACAGGCGCCGGCGTCTGCAACATTGATGTCCTTTAGCGCAGTTGGATGATGTTTCTGGACATGGCGGCCTATGTAAAGCTTCATCGACCCTCTACAAACTCTTAGAAGTGCATAACGTGAATTGTCAAATACGCTTTATACCGACATATACACCTACACCTAGGGATGGCGGTTATCACTGTAACAACCGGTTTTCTGTTATATCCTTTTTTGTTTCAGCGTCAGTTGCACGTGAGTGTTAAAACCGCTTAAAATAACCGGTTTCCAAAATAACAGATTTTCAGTTTTTTTGTTCCTATTATTTCCTATAGTAAACGTAGAAATCGAACAAAAGAATTTTCACTCCCTGTGTTTTAAGATACACAGAATCAAAACGTTACATTAAATAGTCAAATAAAAGAAAACTTAGTCTGTTCTCTTCTTTTTCCCGAAAAGTGACAAGTGGCTGAATACTACAAAAAATCACCACTATTTTCCTATTGATTCTAATTTTTGGAATCTATGCTCAAAAATCACGTTGTAATCGAGAATCATACGACTATTTAATTATTACGAATAGTCAGTGCTAAAAGGTCAAAACTCAGGTTGGACAGCTCCATTTTTCGTTTTAATTTGTCCGTCTTCGACGGCAACAAGCGGATAATGGCAAATCATGTAGACATAGATAACATATCAACAACTTTCTACTTTTATTGGAAACTATGAGTTTTCTCCGTATATGATGACGCAAGTTTGTTGTGACTCCTCCCGTTCTTAATTTTTTAAAGCAAATAGAGCATTGTATTTCACTAGTACTGCACTTCTAAAACACTTCCAACATAGCTATGACGCCATTCTGTAATAGAGCGCCCGCATCTCGTGGTCGTGCGGTAGCGTTCTCGCTTCCCACGCCCGGGTTCCCGGGTTCGATTCCCGGCGGGGTCAGGGATTTTCTCTGCCTCGTGATGGCTGGGTGTTGTGTGCTGTCCTTAGGTTAGTTAGGTTTAAGTAGTTCTAAGTTGTAGGGGACTGATGACCATAGATGTTAAGTCCCATAGTGCTCAGAGCCATTTGTAATAGAGCTAATGTTCGACAACAGCGATAGACTACCATATGGGGGAAGTCTTGCACACTGCCAAGTACACGTCCACCTCAAGCAACGACACACGGCAACAGGGACACTATTGTCTCAGCAAAGCTGCACCAGTTCCTATGCCATGTGTTTGTAGCTCGTTTCTGTCGGCATTGCTACTAAAATAGCACTGATCGCTTTTACCATTTTCTATAATAACGCAATATTTCAAATCAATTGAAATTTTACGGTTAATAATCACTCGTTTCTTAAAGAAAGGTTTATTTAAAAACCAAAAATTGTACCACGTGCTGTGGATAGTTGATATTTCTGTCTTTTACCCGATTAGAAAACAAGTGCTGCAACCGAGACAAACCAAATGTCGAAAAATACTGGTTCTGCAGAACTTAATGTCGATATCTGTTTTATCGATGTCTGTTTCAACCGGTCGGTTTTCCCCGTCCCCACCAACGTCGTCCGTCCAGAATGTTCCGAGACTGATTTTATTCCTGGCGTACAGGCGACGTCATCGCAGTAACCACGGTCGCAACAAGAGATTTACATTCGAGAACTCACTTTTAAAACGGAAGATTAGAGCTTTGACGTCCCAGAGACAGCGATGTCATTAGAGACGGAACACAAGCCCTGATTAGGAAGGGAAATCGGCCGTGCCCTTTCATAGGAACCATCCTGGCATTTGCCTTAAGCGGAGAGTCCACCCAAAAATTTTATTTTTCTTCTACTTTCTAGATTTCAACCGAATTTTAAAATCATATCTATTACGTAAAGGTGTAGCAATGCCAACGTTTGAAGTCCAGAACTTTACTGGTTTCTGAGTTAGGAATTTCTAATATGTTGTGTAATGGTGTTTTTGAAAACCAACTTTTGGTGTTCATACCTCAATTTTCGCATTCCAGATTTTTCAGGTACATTCACAAGACATTGTTCAATACTTCCATGCATTCATTTTAAGAGAAATGTTATTAATTTACTTTCAATAGCTTTTTCCAATCTTCAAACTTAAATTTTCTTTATCGGTACATTAATGTGATAATAAAACAAACAATCTATATTTTTTATAATATTAATGTAGATGCGAATATCCTTAAAACTATTTCCTGCAAAAATTTAATTGAAATTGGTTGATTTTTGAGCTAAAAACGTTGGGACTCAACTAAGAAAAACAATACCTTTTTGGCTGCGGTGGGAAGGCTGTTGGGGAGGGGGGGGGGGGGGGAGTTGGACCAAATGACATTGTGCATTGTGCAAAGTTTCATTTGCGTTTTGTGTCTTGCCATCAGTGTATCTTGCCAGTCGTGCATCAGATGCAAGTCTCTGATAGCCAGGTTCTATCTTTACCACCTTTGCAGCTGTCAGTGTGCCACTGCCCGTCACGGAGTGCATATTTCAATATTTCTTAGATTTGTATGTAATTCTAATACAGTGAAATCCTTGGATCTAAGAATAAACACTGCAAAGATGTGAAATAACAAGATTTTTTTTTTTTATAATTTGGTTAGAGTGAAGTCCCCCCTTATGCGATTTAGGGAAACCACGGAATACCTGAATCTTGATGGTCAGACTCGGATTTGAACTCTCATCCTGATGAATGCAAGTCCAGCTTGCTAACCATTACACCCACTCGCTCGGTCACTCCCAAGCAGCCGGTGTTAAGTAGTGAACACGCAACAGCAGCAACGTCTCCAAATCAAGTGTTCAAGAGAGACTTCAGAATGTTCTGAAGAAGGGAAAAGTGTGTGCAAAGTTTATCTCGCATACTTCACACTCCGAGGAAAAACACGCATGGACGCCTGTCGCAGCTCGATTGAACGCAAAATTGGGACTTCTTTTCTGGAGAAAATCGTCAGGGGTGACGAGACATGGTATTATCAGTACGAACCTACAATAAAACGACGGAGTGCTTGAAGGGTCAACGCTTTGACCGTCATTCAAGCCAATGGGATGAGCGAATATCACGTTTCACTTTGTGACCCTTTCACGTGGTCTTACGAACGTTCTGTGCTGTGTACACACTGAAGGAGACTAAGTAGAACGCCTGACGCGTTAGAAACTTTTCTCCATTTTTTATTAATGCAGTCTTGAAACTCTTAGGACTGATAGGCTACGTCATTAATATGCAAGCGTTCCCGGAGAGTAATTAGTGTACCATTGCCACTTCCCCTCTGCCTTGTTCTAGTCGCAAATGGTGCGCTGGAGACGTCAGTGTGAGCCCGGATCTGTAATTTCCCATTCATGGTGTAAAGAAATACGCTGTGCATCGGATACTTCAATATTGTTTTGTGCCCTCAAATGTCGGTAAATAAAACTTGTAGACGAAGAAATTTGCGTCAGTTTAATTTGCTTGATATTTGTGCTCACTCAATTACTTAATGTTCGTTGCATATTCTTGCGTATTGGCTACAAAGAGAAAGATTTATGATGCAGAGCAAACTTTTTTTTTTATGGACTTGTAGTCCGGGGTGATCTGTTAACAATGCAGCATCACCGGTCTATTGCGGTCCAACTGTGTTGGTGAGGCAGTGGATTTCCACAGGGCAGTGACGCAACGGCAGTGACTGCGTCACTGCAATTCACTTCGGAGGTGTGGCGGTGGGACTTGTAGTCCCGTACCACCCTCTGACGGCGATAGTACTACATGAGTCAGGCAGAAAAAGTTTGCCCACCATGGGCAGGTGAAGGTTGTGCGACGGATTATTAATACGATCATAAATGTAAAATACCTGCGCGAGAGATAAATGCTCTGTGGAATTTAAGCATCTCCGTGCGAACTCGATCACAAAGATATACAGACTGTATTAAGCTACGGCAAAGAGATAATTACTCCATGTTGGACACTGGAAGAGAGATGTTCTGTGTCGGATTGAGAGGAGATTGTTGGAAGTCGTCATTAAGGCACTAATCTGTGTTTTATGGTATTGAAGAAAATAAATACACATAAAAGCACAAAAGGAGCATCAGGTGTGTAGAGTTCATAACCCTTAATCATTTCAAAAGAAATATTCAGTGATTATAAAGACGAAAGTCGTCCGGAAGTGTTCTGTGGCTTGATGGTGCAAACCTCCAGTTTTCCACGGTTTTGAGATTCGTCGAGAATATTTCTCGGAAGACCTAAATAATTTCACGAACTAAAGTTGGACGCCACATTCCATACACCTGACACAGCATAGCACTTGGCAGTACCGAGCGATAAATTATCTTTAGCGATTTCAGGTGGAGAAATTCCAGCAAGGAGACTCAACGAGATCTGCTGCTGCGAAGCGCATGTGGTATTACCGTATTCTTTAACTTACGGAGGACAGTAAGCAATTTAGATGTCATAACCACCGCAAACATAATTAAAAGGACTCAACTTAAATAAAAGGAGCAAACAGTAAAAAGGAATCGCTAAACCAAACCATAAATAAAAATCAATTAATAACAATACGCAATCACATTAATAAAACGCTCATTACGTAATAGAGAGAATAAAAATAAGAACTTTAAAATACTAACCAACAGAACAAAAATGCATTTGGGTAACACCTGAAGGAACACAAGCACACTGTAACAATCCTACCGTAAAAACGTAGATTACAACATGCATGTCGTATACTCCTGCGCAAAAGGGCCGCCTATTGAACCATCTCGAAGAAATAGAGATCCACGAGTTCTAAAAAACAGCACCCTACATAGCTGCTGAAAGAACAAAACGAATTTATCTTCAATGCCTGTTTTTCAGTGTATAAAAGGTTTCTGTAGTTCTTGCGTGTCATGATATATAACTTTGTCTATTTGCCTTGTATCCGTTGCCACGCGCCGCCCCCGTTTTCTTGGCTCTGTTTTCCCCAGCCCGTTGTGCCAGTGGCTTTTTCGTATTTTGAGACGCTGCATTTAATCAACTTCTTTGTGAACTATGTACGTTGCTGACATTTATTTGAGAACTACCATTTGTAAGTTTAGCTAACAACTTACTGTAGATCCATATTTAAACTCTCACTGTTTTTTTAAACTATATTTTTACTTATCCTATTTTGGCTCATCTAGAATTTTAGACACTGTATCTCTGACACTGCACACACCACTATGCTGCCAAGCAGCCTCAGTTGTTCGCGCTGCTGCAGGACTCACAGTGTGCTAACGACTGCACTACATCACGGGACATAAAAGTTAATTACAATTTTACGATAGTCTTACACTACGTGAAGATGCCAAACATGGCGATAAATTCTATTTGCCCCTTTTATGAATTTCAATGAGAGACGTGTGTTGTTCAACGGATGCTTCTCAGGTGATGTGAGTCACCGCTACCACTTACACTGAGGTGACAAAAGTCATGGTATACATCTTAATATCGTGTCGGGCCACCTTTTGCCGGGTCTATTGCAACAACTCGAGTCGGCGCGGAAGTCCCCTGCAGAAATATTGAGCCATGCTGCGTCTATGCCGTACATAATTACGAAAGTGATTCCGGTATAGCCGGCCGAAGTGGCCGTGCGGTTAAAGGCGCTGCAGTTTGGAACCGCAAGACCGCTACGGTCGCAGGTTCGAATCCTGCCTCGGGCATGGATGTTTGTGATGTCCTTAGGTTAGTTAGGTTTAACTAGTTCTAAGTTCTAGGGGACTAATGACCTCAGCAGTTGAGTCCCATAGTGCTCAGAGCCATTTGAACCATTTTGATTCCGGTATAGAATTCTGTGCACGAACTAACCTCTCGAATACGTCCCATGCATGTTCGATGGTATTCTTGTCGGGCGATCTATATGGCCAGACCATTCGCTCTAATTGTCGAGAATGTTCTTCAAACCAATCGCGAAAAGTTGTGGTTATCCATAAAAATCCCATCGTTGTTTGGGAACAAGAAGTGGTGGTGGTGGTTAGTGTTTAACGTCCCGTCGACATCGAGGTCATTAGAAACGGAGCGCAAGCTGGGGTTCGGGAAGGATTGGGATGGAAATCGGCCGTGCCCTTTCAAAGGAACCATCCCGGCATTCGCCTGAAACGATTTAGGGAAATCACGGAAAACCTAAATCAGGATGGCCGGAGACGGGATTGAACCGTCGTCCTCCCGAATGCGAGTCCAGTGTGCTAACCACTGCGCCACCTGGCTCGGTGGAACAAGAAGTCCCTGAATGGCTGTCAATGGTCTGAAAGTAGTCGATGATTGTTCTCATTCCATGTAAACACAGCATTGTGGAGCCACCACTGGCTTTCACATTGCCTTGTTGACAACTAGCGCCCATGGTTTCACGAGGACTGCATCACACTCGAACCCTACCATCAGCTATTACCGACTGAAATCGGGATTCGTCTGACCAGTCCATGGTTTTCCAGTCACCTCAGGTCCAACCGATATCGTCACCAGCCCAGGAGAGGCGCTGCAGGCGATGTCGTGCTGTTCACAGAGGCACTAGCGTCGGTCGTCTGCCACCGTAGTCCATTAGCGCCAAATTTTGCCGCACTGCCCCAATGGATACGTTCGTCATAAGTCCTACACTGATTTCTGCGGTTCTTTCACGTAGTGTTGCGTGTCTGTTAGCACTGACAAGCCCACGCAAACACCAACGCCGCTGCTCTCGGTCGATAAGTGAAGGTCGTCGGCCACTGCGTTGTCCATGGTGAGAGGCAAAGCCTGAAGTCTGGTAGTCTCGGCCCGCTCTCCACACTGTGCATCTCGGAATATTGAATTCCCTAACGATTTCCGAAATGTCCCAAACTTCTAGCTCCAACTACCGTTCCGCCTTCAAAGTGTGTTAATTCCCATCGTGCGGCCATAATAACGTCGACAACCTTGTCACAGGATTCACCTGGATACAAATGACAGCTGGGTGAATCCCCAGCCCCTTTTATACCTTGGGTATGCGATACTACCGCCATCTATAAATGTGCATATCGCTATCCCAGGACTTTTGTGACCTCAGTGTATAATACTGTTAACTTATCGTAATGCTCTCAATATGCAGATTCCTCTTTACATCAGCCTGACGACGATCATAACGATCGAAAGCGGTCAATGAACAAAACAAATACTTGTGATGTTAGACTGTATCGGCCGGCCGCTGTGGCCAAGCGGTTCTGGGCGCTTCAGTTCGGAACCGCGCTACTGCTACGGTCGCAGGTTCGAATCCTGCCTCGGGCATGGGTGTGTGTGACGTCCTTAGGTTAGTTAGGTTTAATAAGTAACAGTCTAGGGGACTAATGACCTCAGATGTTAAGCCCCATAGTGCTTACAGCCATTTGAACCATTTTTTACACTGTTTCGGTTTCTCAGTATTGTCAGACATTGAATATTTGTTATCTTGAAGATGACCATGTCACCCCTCATCAATGACAACAATGTTTGAGACCACATTGACGTATAAAAAGTTATTTAACTATCGCTAATTCTTGATTTTCTTCGATAATGAGCAGTTATTCTATAAAAAATCGAAAGAAGAAACAAATTATAAGAAATTCATAAATTTTGTTGCAGTCACCTTTGGATAATTCATGACAGAGCAGACACATTGCATTTTAGATTATGTCAAACTGTTGAGGCCGAATAAAGTTGAAGCATTAAGTACATAAATAGAATTTTAGACTGTGCTAAATCCTCACAAATGCTGGTACTAACTTCACTTTGAATTTTTTAAAACTACATCAGTACTTAAAACTTAATTATTCATGTTCTGTGACAAGACAGCAATGAATTCTACTGTTGTCATTAAGAGTTTCAACAACAACTACTCTGATCAATTTACTTGGGCTATAGGAAATAGGAATGGCAACCTACTTATATAGAGTGCGATCGTTACATATACATGGAGATGTTAATGTAAAGTAACCAAAATCTGTCTGATATTTGGTCTACATTCAAATAATTGTAAGTGACCTTCGTAAAGAAGTCCACATATAAAAATTATATTGGGGCTGGAAGAGTGCTCGATGTTTGGCACCGAAAAACTGGTAATGGTCTTGCTTGTCAGATGTGTTATGAGAAATACGTATTTGTTTGTTCTGGTTTGCGTCAAAGAATATTGCAATATTAGTACCCGTGATTTAACTGTAACCTGTTTGACACATAACTCGAACGAGAATTAGTAAACAATGGAAATAACTGAAACTAATGGATATCGTTAATTTGCTTCAATCCAATTCACGAAATCCATTGCGTAAGTATCCCTAGAGCTGCTACAACGAACCTGGAGATACAAACACGCTTTGCTGGCTTCAGTGAGTTCAGCAGGAAGAGGGTAAGTAGATAATGCTCCGCCTTCCCCCCGCTGGGGCATACAGGGATCTGTCGCCATGAACCCATGCCAAGCGCGAGGGCACATGAAAATTCTACCGAGATTTCGAAAGAAGGTCACAATCATCCTTTTGCGAGATACACGTGGGAAATGTACGAGGCAGCAGCAGTTTACTGGTTCTCTTTTCTAGGAGCGTACGGTTTCGGAATTTTAGCAACAAACCACAGCACGATAACCGGCTCACCTCTTTAATAAGTAACATAAAAATATCACTGACATCGTGGAAACTTCATTCTTGAGCATGAAATGCATGCTTGGACACCAATACAGATGCTTGCCAAGCCTAAGGTGGCGCCGTTGTATTTGGCCACGAACGGCCCCTGTTCAGTGTCCTCAGTACGTTGCAAGTGTCAGTTGTGGTCAGAACACTGTTGTGTGTAGTTGTGAGTTCATTATGTCGGACCGCAGTGAATTTGAGCGTGGGCCAATTGTTGGTGCTTGTACTGTGAGTGCTCGTATGTTGAGTGGTTCCGTAATCAAGGGTGCACGGAAGTGTGTGTTGAGTGATCATGGTGAACGGTCACTGAAGAGGACTGTGGAGAAAAATAAGGGGGCGACAGCCGTAAATGACACTGCAGAACTGAATGTCGCTCTCACAACCTTTGACAGCACGAAAACAGCACGAAGGCAGCTCCGTGAGCATCGAACTGCATAGCGAGCTGAATTTCAAAACCACAGTATAACGTGGTGCCGAAGCCATAAAACCTCTATCACGGAGCAATGGAAGACAGTCATTTGGTCGGATCAGTCCTGCTTCGCACTGTTCCCAACTTCTGGCCGAGTTTACGGATGAAGATTGAAACACGACTGGGGTTCTGGGATGAGTTGAGCAGCAATATCGTGGTATTCCATGGGCCCCATGGTTACTCTGCAAGGTCACATTAGTATGTGATACTATTTTGGCTGATCACGCCAATCGCATGGTATAATATTTGTTCCCCAATTGTGATACTGCGTTCTGAAAGGACAAGGGCCCTGTTCATACAGCTCGGATTGTCCACGGCTGGTTTCGTGAGCACATGGATGAATTGTCTCGTCACCACTGGAAACCATAGTCACCAGATCTGAATATTACTGACCTCTCAGTATTATTCAGCCTTTGTGGTCTGGTTTGGAGAGAAGCTTGCGTGATAGCTACCCACCTCTATCACCAATACCTGAACTCGTCGCTATTTTCCTGGAAGAAGACTCCCCTGAAAACCGTACAGGGCCTGTATTTATTAATTCCGAGACTATTTGAAGCTGTTTCGAATTCCAACGGTTTCCCTGTACCGTTTTTCATCTTTCCAAATATTTATCCACTTTCATTGCTGTTGTATCCGTTGACGCGCAGATCTGAATGTGTTAAGTTTACTTTCTTTTCGCTTTAAATCAAAAGAGAGACTGTAGAAAACCATAAAATGCAAAAAGACCTTCAGGTGATAGACACATGATTCACGAACGGGCTGTTGACCTAGAATATAAACAAATGTAACACACTGTGCGTACATAAGGGAAAAGGCCCATTATTGTTTGATTACCTTTTGCCTGAGAAATCCCAGCAAGCAGTCACATCCCGTTTATATCTAGAAGGACACTTGCCGAGCGACTTAAACGCAACGATCGCAGATAGTTCTAATCATCACCTCGAAAATGTCCGCCCCGGTAGCTGAGTGGTCAGCGTGACAGACTGTGAATCCCAAGGGCCCGGGTTCTATTCCCGGCTGGGTCGGAGATTTTCTCCGCTCAGGTATTGGGTGTTGTGTTGTCCTAATCATCATCATTTCATCCCCATCGACGCGCAGGCCGCCGGAGTGGCGTCAAATCGAAAGACCTGCACCAGGCGAACGGTCTACCCGACGGGAGGCCCTAGCCACACGACATTTCCACTCTTTTACCTCGAAAATAACAAGCTGCGACAGTTAAAGTTTATGCCGCTGTTAGTCCTCCTCTGTGGATTTATCCTTCAAAGCGACACACTTTTCACAACGATGGACAACGTGGTCGAGACTTTGGCTGTAGAACCCTACATTTTAGGGAACGTTCCAAGTCGAAAATCACATTATCATCAGGTGAAAATGCCTGCCACTCAATGGTTTCCTCATCCGATGATACAGGGCGAGTTTGCAGCTGGTCGGACCGAAATACACGACGAAAAGGAGCGGGAGGTTGTCACTTTCTGAGGAGACAGTGTTGAAGGTTGAGCAAAGCATGCGTGAAGATCGGCGGATCACCCTGGATGATCTGTGCACGTTGGTTCCTGGAGCAGTGAGGCGAAATTTTGAAGTCCGAAGAAGCAGAGCGCGTACGTGCGACCCGCGCAGAGTGAGATGTGGCGTTGTTTTGGATTACAATCACCCCTGGGAGAGCTAATCACGACGCCTGGTCTCGAAGGTCTCTTGTAGCCTCTTCAGGAGATTTAGATACGATGATCGTACGATGTCCGTTACGAGCATAATCTATAAGCAATGCACCATGGCGGACCGAAAACAACATCAGTTTTGTACATGACGGTTGAGACTGCCTTTCTCGGCTCATGAACATTAGCGTTCCTATCAATTATCCACGCTATCTATTTGCCAGGGGGACGCGGAAAACAGTGTAGTAGTTGTCGTAATGAGGAAACCGGGCGATTTATCTGACTTCCAAAAGGGCATGATCATTGGCTTTCGCGCCAAGGATGGAAGCATATCTGAAATGGCTAACTCTGTAAACAGTACGCGTGTCACCGTGGTTAAAATGTACTATGCATGGCGCAATTCATGACTGGCGCCGAGGCAGTTGTTGTGTACCTTGGGTTATAGAAGACAGGGGTGAACGACGTGCCGAACGTTTGACAGGCAACGTTCAAGTTGGTATGCCACCACTGTCTAGGGCATCTCTGGACGTGTCTTCGCTGTCCATCGGGGCTCAGTTCGAAGCGGGACTGGTCACTGAAGACAGTTCCACTCCACTTAGTAAGATTCCAGGCCAAAGACGCGTCTGGTGACGCCCTGGACAGCGGTGGGATACCCATACCACCCACCAACCAGGAAGTACGGGCGAATAGGCGTGTAATTGATGATCAACTGACCGCTCAGATGAGCTAAGCGGCTTGTCAACGACCGTTCACCCAACGTTGCTGCTTATGGGTCTTCGCAGCAGGCACCCAATACATGCATCCATGATGACTGCCGTTCATCGTCAACGAAGGCTGGAAGTCGCATGCCATTAACGCAACCGGACGTCCGCCGAGTAGCGACAACGGAGCATTTTCTGATGAGCCAAGTTTTGTGCTCCATCGGACACTTGGCCGTCATCGTATACGGTGTGGAACGTCTGAAAGCAAGTACTCTGCAACCAGGAGGGAGCGTTATGATCTGGGGGTTGTATTCATGGCAGTCCATGGGAGATCTCGCCATTATAGAAGGCACAATAGATCAACACAAGTCTGGGGACATGTTTGCCCACACATGCAGTTTGTTTTTCCTAGGAACGATGGCATTTACCAGCAGGACAACGCAACGTGTCACACAGGTCGCATTGTATGTGTGTGGTTATAAAAGTATGAGTATCATACTCTCCTGGTCACCAGACTCCCCCTATTTAAACCCAATAGAGAATCTGGAGGACCACTTCGATCAGGCTGTTCGCGCCATCGACCCTCAACCGAGAAACCGGTCCCCTTAGGACGGCAGTCCGTCACACTGACCATGCAGGTATCGGGCCGGATGTTCTCAAAAGAGACTTCTTAGAACGCAGTGTTACGACCCATACTACAGCACTGGTCAGGTGTATGGGATCCATACAAAATCGAACTGCCCACGGTCCTGGAGTCGATATGGCTTCACATCCCTATCGATACCTTCCAGCCCCTCACTGACTCTCTTTGTGCACGCTCACATTGCAAAAGGTTGTTGTTTAGGCTTTAAACTGGTGGTCACATTAATGTGAATGGACAGTGTATACGCCCAAAGTCCCTTGTTAGTTCGATTTTGCGTGGATCCCACACACTTGACCAGCGCTGTAGTATGGGTCGTAACACTGCGTTCTAAGAAGTCTCTTTTGAGAACGTCCAGCCCGAGAGCTCCATGGTCAGCGTGACGGACTGCCGTCCTAAGGGGAGCGGGTTCCATTCCCAGCCGGGCATTTTCTCCCCTCAGGCACTGGTTGTTGTGTTATCTTTATCATCATTTCATCCCCAACCGGCGCCCAAGTCGCCCAGTGTGAATGTAATAAGACCTGCACCAAGGAGGCCGGACCTGCCCCGTAAGGGGTCTCCTGGCCAATGACGCCAAACGCTTATTTCCATTTCCATTGCTTTTGCGAACAATCTGAAGTTTCCCCGTACTCGACCATGGATTTGAATCTCTTTTCTCCACATGCTGTTACTTGCAGCTATTTGTTCAGCATAACTAACTTCAGCTGTGGTTCATTAATAGTGTGGTAATGGGCTGTTAATATTTCAGTTATCGTTAAGTTCATAACTCATCTTTTCTCTAAATTAAAAACTAGTTTTACGTCTTTATACCTTGTGTTAAGACCTGACTAGACGGTACTACAGTCCTCGGTGAATAATACTTTTCCCTCTAAATAATCGAATCAGATTCTTGGAGTGTAAGGTATGCTATGTTGTAATAATATACATCGTGAACAGCAACGGCTCTGTTACATTATCTTGGATCACACCAGTAACTAAGTATGCCTGTGTGTTAAGTGTATTAATCTCTACTAACAACTGACAAGCACGCGCTGCTGTCTATTTCTGAAGAACTTTTTATGTATAACGGTAATGAGAATATAGAATAATCTTTAATGTTTCGACCGACTTTGTTCCATCCTTTTCTACTTTTATGAAATGATGCATTGTTTGTGGGATGTATTCGGCCGGCCGGTGTGGCCGAGCGGTTCTAGGCGCTTCAGTCTGGAACCGCGCGACCGCTGCGGTCGCAGGTTCGAATCCTGCCTCGGGCATGGATGTGTGTGATGTCCTTAGGTTAGTAAGGTTTAAGTAATTCTAAGTTCTAGGGGACTGATGGCCTTAGATGCTGAGTCCCATAGTGCTCAGAGCCATTTATTTATTTATTTTTTGGACGTATTGGAATCTCCGTTTTCACCTACTAGAGTTTTTAGCCTCTATAGCTCTCTCTTGTACCATGGAAGTTATTTTCTAATATCTTACCACGTGTTCTGTCATCCTCTCCCTCCTTCTTCACAATGTTTCGCATACATTCCTTTCCTTACCGATTCTGTGGAGTACCTACTCATGCCTTACCTTATCAACCCGTCTAATTCTTCACATTCTTCTGTAGCATCATTTCTCAAACGCTTCCGTTCAGCTCCGGTTTTTCCACAGTCGATGATTCTCTACCACACAATTCTGTGCTGCAAACGTACATTCTCAGAAATTTCTTTCTCGAATTAAGGCCTGTCTTTGCTACTAATATCCTTCCCGTCCAGGGATGCCCTCTTACCCTGTGCTAGTCTGCTTTTTATGTCCTCCTTGCTTCGTTCGTCATGTATTAATTTCGGCTCAAAGGTATCAGAATTCCTTAACTTCGTCTATTTCGTAATCACCAATTTTGATGTTAAGCTTCTCGTTATTCTCTTTTCTGCTGCTTTTCATTACTTTCGTCTTTCTATGGTTTACTCTCAGTCCGTATTCTGTACCCACTAGACAGTGCATTCCATTCAACAGATTCTGTACTTCTTCCTCACCTCCATTTAGAATAACAATGTCATCAATGAATCTTATCATTGATATTCTTTCACCCTGAATTTTAATACCACTCTTGAACCTTTCTTTTATTTCCCTCGTTGCTTCTTCGATGTGTGGATTGTGCAGTAGGGGCGAAACACTCCATCCATGTCTTTCGTCCTGTTTCAATCATATCACTTCATTTTTGGTCTTTCAGTCTTATTGTCCCCTCTTCGTTGTTGTACATATTGCATCTTATCCATCGTTTCCCATAGCTTATCTCTATTTTTCTCAGAGTTTCGAATATATTGCACAGTTTTACAGTGTTAAGCGCTTTTACCAGATCGACAACTCCATCCACAGTCTCACTTCATTCTTAACACTTTCTTAAACTGTGTTACGGAATCTTAGAAACGAATCTTATCGACCACCTTCCCATAGCAGTTATTTATTTCATAAATTTATCAGCCATTTCATTCCCGTGGTGGCCGGAATGGCCAGTTACCCATTAAATTAATTTTATTTTTCCACTTCAGCAAGTACTAGACATGATGCATTATCTGATACACTGGGGATTATCATGACGTTTTCCGCCTCCTTAGCGCAGCTGGAGCGTTATCGCCTATCACGCAAGAGGGCCCGGTTCAAATGGTTCAAATGGCTCTCAGCACTATGGGACTTAAAATCTAAGATGATCAGTCTCCTAGAAGTTAGAACTACTTAAACCTAACTAACCTAAGGACATCACACACATCCATGCCCGAGGCAGGAGTCGAACCTGCGACTGTAGCGGTCGCGCGGTTTCAGACTGAAGCTCCAAGGGGGTCTGGGTTCGATTCAGGAGACTGGGTGTTGTGTGCCCTTCCTCGTCATTTTTATCATCGTTGACATGCAAGTCGCCGCAGTGGCGTCAACTAAAAAAATTTGCAATACGGCGGCCGAACCCCCGGCCAATAAATGCCATACGATCATTTCATCATGATGTTGTTTGTGATGGTACATTAGTATTTGTAGTACTGTTTGTCACTGAGACAGTATTATCATTTTCGGATTAGCGTTTTTGGAAGCGTACTTAAGCACCTTTAGAACTGCTATTAATTCTACCGTCATATTCTACACTCCTGGAAATTGAAATAAGAACACCGTGAATTCATTGTCCCAGGAAGGGGAAACTTTATTGACACATTCCTGGGGTCAGATACATCACATGATCGCACTGACAGAACCACAGGCACATAGACACAGGCAACAGAGCATGCACAGTGTCGGCACTAGTACAGTGTATATCCACCTTTCGCAGCAATGCAGGCTGCTATTCTCCCATGGAGACGATCGTAGAGATGCTGGATGTAGTCCTGTGGAACGGCTTGCCATGCCATTTCCACCTGGCGCCTCAGTTGGACCAGCGTTCGTGCTGGACGTGCGGACCGCGTGAGACGACGCTTCATCCAGTCCCAAACATACTCAATGGGGGACAGATCCGGAGATCTTGCTGGCCAGGGTAGTTGACTTACACCTTCTAGAGCACGTTGGGTGGCACGGGATACATGCGGACGTGCATGGTCCTGTTGGGACAGCAAGTTCCCTTGCCGGTCTAGGAATGATAGAACGATGGGTTCGATGACGGTTTGGATGTACCGTGCACTATTCAGTGTCCCCTCGACGATCACCAGTGGTGTACGGCCAGTGTAGGAGATCGCTCCCCACACCATGATGCCGGGTGTTGGCCCTGTGTGCCTCGGTCGTATGCAGTCCTGATTGTGGCGATCACCTGCACGGCGCTAAACACGCATACGACCATCATTGGCACCAAGGCAGAAGCGACTCTCATCGCTGAAGACGACACGTCTCCATTCGTCCCTCCATTCACGCCTGTCGCGACACCACTGGAGGCGGGCTGCACGATGTTGGGGCGTGAGCGGAAGACGGCCTAACGGTGTGCGGGACCGTAGCCCAGCTTCATGGAGACGGTTGCGAATGGTCCTCGCCGATACCCCAGGAGCAACAGAGTCCCTAATTTGCTGGGAAGTGGCGGTGCCGTCCCCTACGGCACTGCGTAGGATCCTACGGTCTTGGCGTGCATCCGTGCGTCGCTGCGGTCCGGTCCCAGGTCGACGGGCACGTGCACCTTCCGCCGACCACTGGCGACAACATCGATGTACTGTGGAGCCTCACGCCCCACGTGTTGAGCAATTCGGCGGTACGTCCACCCGGCCTCCCGCATGCCCACTATACGCCCTCGCTCAAAGTCCGTCAACTGCACATACGGTTCACGTCCACGCTGTCGCGGCATGCTACCAGTGTTAAAGACTGCGATGGAGCTCCGTATGCCACGGCAAACTGGCTGACACTGACGGCGGCGGTGCACAAATGCTGCGCAGCTAGCGCCATTCGACGGCCAACACCGCGGTTCCTGGTGTGTCCGCTGTGCCGTGCGTGTGATCATTGCTTGTACAGCCCTCTCGCAGTGTCCGGAGCAAGTATGGTGGGTCTGACACACTGGTGTCAATGTGTTCTTTTTTCCATTTCCAGGAGTGTATGTCATTGGGAGCAGCTTATGTCTTCCAAGGCGGAGCCTAGCTCCTTTTATCCGTATGTATAGGTTATCTGAGCTGCAGCTGACCCTCTCAGGTACGGTATCACTCAGGTACGGTAATGCTGCATCAGTAAGGTCCCTAACTGTGTCGTGGCATCAAAGTGGTATCAATTTATTTTGAGACTGATAATTCCTGGTAGATTAAAACTACGTGCTGGACCGAGACTCGAAGTCGGAACCTTTGCCTTTCACGTGCAAGTGCTCTATCGACTGAGCTACCCTCGTCTCCTATCTTCCAATCCTCACAGAAGCTCTCCTGCGAACCATGCAGGACTAACACCCCTAGAAGAAAGGATATTGCGGAGACATGGCTTGGCCACAGCCTGGGGGATGTTTCCAGAACGAGATTTTCACTCTACAGCGGAGTGTGCGCTGATATGAAACTTCCAAGCAGATTAAAACTGTGTACCGGACCGAGACTCGAACTGGGGATTGTTTTGAAGATTTTTCAGCCCCGAGATAATCAAAGCCGGATAGGGAAACCGTTTTGTTCAAAAAATGGTTCAAATGGCTCTAACCACTACGGTACTTAACATCTGAGGTCATCAGTTCCCTAGACTTAGAACTACTTAAACCTAACTAACATAAGGAGATCACACACATCCATGCCCGAGGCAGGATTCGAACCTGCGACCGTAGCAGCAGAGCGGTTCCAGACTGAAGCGCCTACAACCGCTCGGCCACAGCGGCCGGGCCGTTTTGTTAATCCAATGTCCGCTAATGTAGTATTCTAAGGTATTTTCCTCCACGTCTGAAGCTGCAAATTAGCAGTGTTTCATTATGGACTATTTAGCTATTGAGTCCAGTGCCTCAATCGATAGTCGGTGTTAATCTCATTGCACATAGACGTGAACGTAACGGTTCGTACTGCATTTTCACAGAAAAGAATTACTCAGCCAATACACTACCGAACGTAACGGTTCGTACTGTATTTTCACAGAAAAGAATTACTCAGCCAGTACACTACTGCATAAAAGAAACAAAACGTTTTCGCAGCCCAGTAAAGTTTTGCTGTTCACTAAGTTTATCTGTGCAGAAAGCAACCATGAGCTGGAGAAGAACGAAGTAATTCAAAGACGTGAGAGAAAAATACATGCATTCTTCTGGCCAACTGTCTCAGCTGAGAAAGTGTGTTAACTTAAGAATTTAGTAGCTGCTGCAAACAACAGCTGTGGTAGTTGAACATATTAACACGTCACGGGTGAATGTATTGTATCGGAACTGCTCGGCCTGGCCTCATTATGTTTGGAAACAGTGAAGCCAGGAACAGGTTTCAGAAGGCCTAATCGACAGCGTCGTTTCACACACCGATGGCAGGAGCCTTATATATAACAGCTGTTCACTTTTGAATGTCTCATAAACAGTGATCCAAGACACTAGAAGCCACTGAAGAGAAATATATTAGATCACTGCTGTCAGGTTTCACGAATCGTTTAAAATCCTTATCGCGGGATAGCTCGTTTCGTTCCTTCACACGGTAATTCAATTGTCAGAACTTATGTTATTCTGTGAGCGTAACGTAATGATGTCTCTCATAAAACAGTATCGCAGAAATAGTGCTGCAGTCCACCAAACAGAAATGTTACAAAGATTATCCATTCCTCGGTTGGATACTCTAACGCTTATCAAGCAAACTCCGACTAATTTAGGATATAAACGGATTATCGTGTTAGAATGATTCAGGGGAAGTAATTCTCACTTATTCTTTCAGACAGCATTCCGAATTAAGGAGCGGAAATGCAGTGATATGTTGTTTCTTTTCCGTTTCCAAACATACGCGATCAGCATAATCAGCACAACGAAATATTTTATCAGCAAGCTTACATAATAAACGATACCGATACTGAAACGTGCATGTTCGCTCGTTTTGGCTCTGAGCACTATGGGACTAAACATCTGTCGGCCTCTGTGGCCGAGAGGTTCTAGGCGCTTCAGTCCGAAACCGTGCTGCTGCTACGGTCACAGGTTCGAATCCTGCCTCGGGCATGGATGTGTGTGATGTCCTTTGGTTAGTTAGGTTTAAGTAATTCTAAGCCTACTTGACTGATGGCCTTAGATGTTAAGTTCCGTAGTGCTTAGAGCCATTAGAACCATTTGAACTTAACATCTGAGGTCGTCAGTCTCCTAGACTTTGAACTACTTAAACCTAACTAACCTAAGGACATCACACACATCCGTGTCCGAGGCAGGATTCGAACCTGCGACCGTAACAGCAGCGCGGTTCCGGACTGAAGCGCCTAGAACCGCTCGGTCACAGAGGCCAGCTTCAAAGCGGATCGTTCGCTGATTGTCACCCATGTGATTCTGCTTGTTTGGAACAGCACTCGCCGTTACTACATTTAATTCGTGTCTGTGCGCTGTTACAGGTCGGTTGGAAGCTTGTTGGTGGCGTCGTGTGTGGACAGAAGATTATTTCTGTCTGGTGGGGGTCCATGCTGTTGAGGAGATTCTACAGCGAACAAAAAACCGCGTGAGAACGTTTTAGTTTAATTGTTGTGGTGATGCGTGGTTATTGTGACGAAGTGGCTGGCTCTGAGCACTATGGGACATCTATGGTCATCAGTCCCCTAGAACTTAGAACTACTTAAACCTAACTAACCTAAGGACAGCACACAACACCCAGCCATCACGAGGCAGAGAAAATCCCTGACCCCGCCGGGAATCGAACCCGGGAACCCGGGCGTGGGAAGCGAGAACGCTACCGCACGACCACGAGATGCGGGCTTGTGACGAAGTCAGACTGGCATTGCTAGGTTCCGGCTACTCTACAAGTAGGAATCGGGCCGTGTGCTTATGTAAAGTAAAATGCAAACTCAGATTTCGTCGTGCTGTGAATTCAAAGATGTTACCCTTCCCTAATGTGCAAAATAGGTTTCACTTAATGAAGAACTGAGAGCTGAGAAAACGATGTTTCTTTCACCAAGAGCAGGCATTGTCTGCAATTATGTAAGAATGGCAACCAGGATGTGGATGCTCACTCAAATAATTTAATTGTTTTTGCAAATCAAATCGATGATTACAAAACTGAGGAGACGCTGTCACTTCACAACTGAACGGAATAAGCAGAAAGCCAAACCCAATTCAGTTTGTGACAAGTAAATAAAAACACCTACAACTGTCCTTATGACTGGATTTTATTTTGTCGCTACCAATTTCAACGCTTCAGTGCGTCATCTTCAGGCCTGTAAGCATAAAACATTAAAGATAGCGTTATCAACTTATCAATCAAGCTTCATAGAGACAGATTAAAACACAGTGAGAAACAATGGAAACACTCTACTAATGAATATACACCGAACATTTGACATAAATAACAGATACATCCATTGTCACATATCTAAAATATACCATTACGAATTTCCACACAATACATTGTAAAATTATACTACCTATTAAATATTTCTTTAAATACTATTCACGATTTTTATTGGACAGTCGGACACATTATCTACACAGCCCTGAAATAACTTGCTGTAGCAAAAAATAACTGTAAAAGGTGATGAATGGAAGGAAGCAATACCTCACACACAAGTAAAAAGAAGGAACATGACCTATGTTTCGTGTCAACGTATAAAATGCTTAGTTGTACACAGATGAGGGGCATACACTACGACATATCTATAAAATGAACATCCAAGACGTGGTATAAGCTGAATGTAGGGCCCACATATGTAGAACGTATGAAAGACGCCCACGCCGGCCGCGGTGGTCTCGCGGTTCTGGGCGCTCCAGTCCGGAACCGTGCGACTGCTACGGTCGCAGGTTCGAATCCTGCCTCGGGCATGGATGTGTGTGATGTCCTTAGGTTCGTTAGGTTTAAGTAGTTCTACGTTCTAGGGGACTGATGACCACACCAGTTGAGTACCATAGTGCTCAGAGCCATTTGAACCATTTTTAAAGACGCCCACAAGGAAAATGTTCATGATGCAAACACTCATATGCGAATGCATCATATATCGTGTACTGCCATGAAACAATCACACACAGGGATACTAAGTAGCCCACAAGGATTCAGTGTATCTTGAAGGATGACACAACAATATATATACAGGGTGGTCCATTGATAGTGACCCTGTTATGGGCTGGCAGGACAGCCAACCCGTATGAATAGAGGAAGCCGAAAGGCACGCGTTTAAGCTCACGCAGGCTGGCGTGAGCTCTGCAACAGGACAAGGAATTTAGACTTCAGAAAAAAGGTGGTACTTTGTGGAATACTTAACTCTAATCCATTATTGGTGAACATCGCTCTTGACGGTACATGTTTTATAGCATCAATAGTAACTGGTAATGGCGCATTGCTAGGTCGTAGCAAATGACGTAGCTGAAGGCTACGCTAACTATCGTCTCGGCAAATGAGAGCGTATTTTGTCAGTGAACCATCGCTAGCAAAGTCGGTTGTACAACTGGGGCGAGTGCTAGGAAGTCTCTCTAGACCTGCCGTGTGGCGGCGCTCGGTCTGCAATCACTGATAGTGGCGACACGCGGGTCCGACGTATACTAACGGACCGCGGCCGATTTAAAGGTTACCACCTAGCAAGTGTGGTGTCTGGCGGTGACACTACACACCCGGTCAAATATCTCACGAAATAAGCATCAAACGAAGAAACTACAAAGAACGAAACTCGTCTAGCTTGAAGGGGGAAACCAGACGGCGCTATGGTTGGCCCGCTAGATGGCGCTGCCATAGGTCAAACGGGTATCCACTGCGTTTTTAAAAAATAGGAAACCCCACTTTTTATTACATATTCGTGTAGTACGTAAAGAAATATGAATGTTTTAGTTGGACCACTTTTTTCGCTTTGTGATAGATGGCGCTGTACTAGTCGCAAACGCATAAGTACGTGGTATCAAGCAACATTCCGCCAGTGCGGACGGTATTTGTTTCGTGGTACATCACCGGTGTTAAAATGGACCGTTTACCAATTGCGGAAAAGGTCGATATCGTGTTGATGTATGGCTATTGTGATCAAAATGCCAAACGGGTGCGTGCTATGTATGCTGCTCGGTATCCTGGACAACATCATCCTAGTGTCCGGACCGTTCGCCGGATAGTTACGTCAGTTGCGGAAGCGGGAAGTGTTCAGCCACATGTGAAACGTCAACCACGACCTGCAACAAACGATGATGCCCAAGTAGGTGTTTTAGCTGCTGTCGCGGCTAATCCGCACATGAGTAGCAGACAAACTGCGCGAGAATCGGGAATCTCAAAAACGTTGGTGTTGAGAATGCTATATCAACAACGATTGCACCCGTACCATATTTCTACGCACCAGGAATTGCATGACGACGACTTTGAACGTCGTGTACAGTTCTCCCACTGGGCACAAGAGAAATTGCGGGACGATGACAGATTTTTTGCACGCGTTCTATTTAGCGACAAAGCGTCATTCACCAACAGCGGTAACGCAAACCGGCATAATATGCACTACTGGGATACGGAAAATCCACGACGGTTGCGACAAGTGGAACATCAGCGACCTTTGGCGGATTAATGTATGGTGCGGCATTATGGGAGGAAGGATAATTGGCCCCCATTTTATCGATGGCAATCTAAATGGTGCAATGTATGCTGATTTCCTACGTAATGTTCTAACGATGTTAATACAAGATGTTTCACTGCATGACAGAATGGCAATGTGCTTCCAACATGATGGATGTCCGGCACATAGCTCGCGTGCGGTTGAAGCGGTATTGAATAGCATATTTCATGACAGGTGGATTGGTCGTCGAAGCACGTTCACCGGATCTGACGTCCCCGGATTTTTTTCTGTGGGAAAAGTTGAAGGATATTTGTTAACGTGATCCACCGGCAACGCCTGACAACATGCGTCAGCGCATTGTCAATGGATGTGCGAACATTACGGAAGGCAAACTACTCGCTGTTGAGAGGAATGTCGTTACACGTATTGCTAAATGCATTGAGGTTGACGGACATCATTTTGAGCATTTATTGCATTAATGTGATATTTACAGGTAATCACACTGTAACAGCATGCGTTCTCAGAAATGATAAGTTCACAAAGGTACATGTATCACATTGGAACAACCGAACTAAATGTTCAAACGTACCTGCGTTCTGTATTTTAATTTAAAAAACCTACCTGTTACCACGTGTTCGTCTAAAATTGTGAGCCATATGTTTGTGACTACTACAGCGCCATCTATCACAAAGCGATAAAAGTGGTCCAACTAAAACATTCATATTTCTTTACGTACTACACGAATATGAAACAAATATGAGGGTTCCTATTTTTTAAAAATGCAGCTGATATCCGTTTGACCTATAGCAGCGCTATCTAGCGGGCCAACCATAGCGCCATCTGGTTTCCCCCTTCAAGCTAGACAAGTTTCGTTCTTTGTAGTTTTTTCGTTTGACGCTTATTTCGCGAGATATTTGGCCCGGTCACGATCAATGGACCACGCTGTATGCATGAAAAATCCAGATAAGCTTACTGACTAGCACACCGCTCAGAAAGTACCCTTGTGTGTTAAACCTAAGTGATCACTAAGAACTAATTGATGTGTTGAATATATAGTCACGAATAAATGCATTGTAACTAGTCCACCCTTAGGTCTTCCGATGGCATTAAAACCAAAAGCCATTACATGCCAGCAATTAGAAAATTTCCAGTCATTCAAATCGTGTCAAAGTCAAGCCACATTATTAATTGACCAGTGAGGAGGCCACACATCATGCTCAAATGCTGCTGCCGGGGAAAATTGGTGTCGCTACAGCAGTGTCAAAATACCTCGCGGGCGGCCCGTAAGTAGCGAACCGTTTACAGTGGGCGGGGCGGAACCTGATTTTCAGGTTATGCTTCGGTGAACGTGCCCAACTGCGGTTCCACGAAAAAAGAGTAATGTGTTTTGTGAACATGTGTTCGGTTCGATACGTTGTACACCTGTTATTTCGTACGGCGCCCTAGTGTCAAGGACAGTAGCTACCACAGGATTTGCAAACACGTCCTATCTCTGCGGTAGTGTATGACTGAGAGCGTATCTGCATACGTTTTCTGAACACTGGCTCTATAGTCATTTCTTCTGTTTTCCGTCTATCCTTAAGTTGCTTTAAATTCTTGGAGGAGTGTACCGTCTGCGCAACCAATTCAAAAATGGTTCAAATGGCTCTAAGTACTATGGGACTTAAAAGCTGAGGTCATCAGTCCCCTAGAACTTAGAACTACTTAAACCTAACTAACGTAAGGACATTACACACATCCATGCCCGAGGCAGGATTCGAACCTGCGACCGTAGCGGTCTCGCGGTTTCAGACTGAAGCGCCTAGTACCGCTCGTCCACACCGGCCGGCAAACCAATTGAAGGCAGTCTGTTTGTTGCCATACGCGTCCCACTTCATTTATTTGGGAAGCATCATCAGCGGCCTGTAATACATGTTGCATTTTTTACATAGAATAAGCGTATTATGTGGTAGGTATAATATGCTGCTATATTACATTTTGTTGTGTCGTTTTCTTCTTTTTTAGGTTAAAATCAACTTTTGTAGCAGAAAATTCATAATGTGAACTTATCGTTCGCTGTTACTTACGATTTCCAGCGCTCTTAACTCGTGTGTATGGTCCTGGAGATGTATTCGTTAGTTTCCATACTCCAGCTGGTCAATTTCTGACGTTCTTTAACCCACACTTGTCACATCGCACACATCACTTGCACTTTCCACTTTGTGATCAACATATGTGTGACTTTGGTGTGTAGTATTGCCAACTGTTGTTGTTTGGCTTTCTTTCATTTGTGTTGTGGAACATTTGTGGTAAGGTCTTATGGGACCAAACTGCTGAGGTCATCGGTCCCTAAGCCTACATATTACTTAATGTAACTTAAACTAACTTACGCTATGGACAACACACACACAAATGCCGAAGGGAGGACTCGAACCTCCGACGGGGGAAGCCGCACGGACCGTGACAAGGCGCCTCTAACCGCGCGGCTACCCCGCGCGGCGTTTGTGTTGTGATTTGATATTTTTTCATTTGTTGTGTGTTTGTGTATGGGGGGGGGGGGGGCGGGGAGAGAGAAGAGGGGAAGGAGATCCGTTAATTATTTATCCTGGTTACCATTCGGTTTGTTACTGTTTTGGTGGCTAGCATGATTAGAGTTATTGATTATATGGATTTGGTCGTTGAGTACCTTCTTTCCCCTTGCAATGGCGCTTTGTACGTGAAAGTTTTCTAGCAATCTCAGTGACTTTTTGCTGTGATTATTCACTCTGATAACTGTCATGTCACATTCCATGTTGGATGGTTCATGTCCATGTTTTTCAGTTGTTCGGCGAAGGTGGAATGGCTATTTTCATATTTACGACTTCTTATGTGTTCCTTATATCTAGTTTTGAAGTTCCTCCTTGTCATCCCCAGATACACTGATTTATATTCTTGCCACTCTAGCTGGTATATACCTGCTCCTTGGTACTTATATGGTTTGTCTCTTTTTGCAAATGTGATTGGAGTGTTTCTCGTTCTGTAAGCTATGTTTAATCCCTGTTTCTTTAGTATATTTGCTCTCTTGTGTGTTGCTTTGTGTTTGTATGTAAGGCTGTGCCATCTTTGTCCGTCATTCGTGTCTTGAGCGCTATTGTTTTGTGTTTTCGTGTGTGCTGTAGTGTCTGAGGAGTACTTTGGTGTTTGTGTTCTCTGCTTGTTTTGATTTTTCTCTAGCTGTGTTTTAATTTTTAGTACTATATGGGTGTTGTAACCATTGTTGGCAACAAAAAATCTGCCTTCAATTGGTTGCATAGACGGTACATACGTTCAAGGATTGGCTCTATACTTTCAGAATTTCTAACACTGGATCTCATGATGATTACAGACGAAGCATGTTATGGAAAAATGGGTATAAATGTTATCTAGACATTACTTTTTATAACTTTTTCTTTCACAGTGTACAGACTACCGCAGACATAGAGTATAAACTGTACAGTCGATAGATGATTCCAAACCAAGTTCATAAGGTAAAAAGTCAATGGTCAGGTTTTTTGTGTTAGTGAATACGAAGTCTTGAATACACATTGCATGTGAAGCATATGCCCGTCTTCCGACTTACAAAGAACCCCTTGAGTGCGAGTTCGCAAGTTCAGTCTTTAGTAAGGCTCTTTTGAAAGTGTTAACAATTATGACAGGAAAGATGTTAGCTGCTAATAACTCACCATGTGCATCAGGGAGGCGACAGAAAATGAGTGTCTGGGAAGTGCAGATTTCAGCCTTCTACGGGATGTCTGTATTACACCTCACCTCACAAAAATTTTCAAAACAAACTGAGGCTCCCTCTTAAACCTGCAGGACAGGACAGGTAGTTTAAGTTGTGGAAAGGGGCCAAAATAAGCGGCTGTCAGTTACACTCGAACATGCAACCTTTTATTTGATCAAACATTACAAGAGCCAAGAAAAATTAAAAAAAAAACACAGCTTTAATTTTGGAACTTAATTAGCGGCTGACTGTGCCGTCCTATATCATGCCTTAAGGGCAAGACCACATTAATTTAAAAACGGCTGAAAGCCAATAACATAAAGCTCAACCAAAATCAAAAATTTAAAAGGCAAAGCCTGATCTTAAAACAGTTCCTTAATTAGGCTGAAGCCCCCAAAGAATCTGACACTTTAAGAGCAAACAAATTCGAAATCGGCTGTAGGCCCAACACTTAAGACTCAATAACATTAATTTTAAAAATGCGAAACGCTTTACGTAAAACAGTTCTTAAATTAGGCTGAAGGCCCAAACCATCTGACGCCTTAAGGGCAAAAAAACCTTAATCTCAAAATCGGCTAGAAGCCATACAAGTAAAACCAACAAGAACAAACAAGAAAAGGCAGTACACCCAAGGGCGCTCAGAAGTTCTGAGGGATGGCCTGGAATTCAAACAATAACGCTCGCTTCGGTGAGACAGGCAGTCGGCCCAACCAACGTCGATCCGACGACAACCCAACCGCCAGACAGTGAACGGACCCACTGATAAGATAACCTCCGCTTCACCCGACCAGCACACAACAGGCAGTTCAATGGAACAACGTAAAAGGTGTTGGCGCCCAAAACCAATTATACATTGAACTGTCAAACCACACACCGTGTTGGACAGCGACAACACGATGAGAAAAATACACCGCCTGAATTTACGTCAACGGCCAGGGCAGGTAATCGGAACGTTAACGGCCACAAGGCAGAAGATTCCGCTGGTGTACTTCAATTCAAATAACCAAGCACAGTTAAACTCCACCGGAAGGTGTCTAAAATTTACCAACTTGAAAACACATGTTGTTGCTCACGGGAATATCCCAACAGCCGACAACGAACTCCAAACGACACAATGTGAACAGTCGTGACTTGCTGGTAGATTAAGTCAAAACTCAACGTTCATATCCAGGATCGGTGAGCCACGAACCTCATAGCAATGGGAACAGCTTCACACACACCGACATCGCATAGAGGTCCCCAGCGGGCTCGGCCAAACTACGCGCCGCGGAGATTTCCTCGCTGCTCCACACCAACCAACCAACTGCCTGCACACAGCCCAGCTGGAAACTATAAGCCCCAGGCCAAAGATAGTCCAAGGTGCGGATATCGGTTCACACCGCTGCTGCCACCCGCGAAAAGAGAGGATAACACCATAATCACGATCACCGAGGGAGACTAAAAGAATAGCAACATAGGTTTAATCCAACGCATAGCGTGAGCCAGGCACAGCTCACAAACCATTACGTGCACCATAAACAACAAATGCAAAATGGCGAGCCACAGTGATCACGAAGGTTTGCACAATCAAGATCGAAACGAAACGCTTAGGAGTTACAAACGATGCATGATGTTCAGCTACGTGTCCACTCTTAAAGAAAGCACATAGGACCACATTGGTGTAACGGGGTGATGAGAACTGAAGGAATGCCATGGGATGCAATCAAATGCGAAACAATCTGTCGTGCAGCTTATCCTGAAACTGCCTATCCTATTAAGGCGTAGATGTAGATAGTGCGATAATGTTTTATAGACATGGAAAGAAACAAACTCCGGAGGCTGAATTTGTCCAGTTGTATGAACTTTTATGATAGAAAATTTTCAAGAGGGATAGTTTCTACATCTACATCTACATGGATACTCTGCAAATCACATTCAAGTGCCTGGCAGAGGGTTCATCGAACCACCATCACAATTCTCTATTATTCCAATCTCGTATAGCGCGCGGAAAGAATGAACACCTATATCTTTCCGTATGAGCTCTCATTTCCCTTATTTTATCGTGGTGACCGTTCGTCCTTATGTAGGTCGGTGCCAAAAAAATATTTTCTCATTCGGAGGAGAAAGTTGGTCATTGGAAATTCGTGAGAAGATTCCGACGCAACGAAAAACGCCTTTCTTTTAATGATGTCCAGCCCAAATCCTGTATTATTTCTGTGACACTCTCTCCCATATTTCGTGATAATACAAAACGTACTGCCTTTCTTTGAACTTTTTCGATGTACTCCGTCATTCCTATCTGGTAAGGATTCCACACGGCGCAGCAATATACTAAAAGAGGACGGACAAGCGTAGTGTAGGCAGCCTCCTTAGTAGGTCTGTTACATTTTCTAAGTGTCCTGCCAATAAAACGCAGTCTTTGGTTAACCTTCCCCACAACATTTTCTGTGTGCTCCTTCCAATTTAAGTTGTTCGTAATTGTAATACCTAGGTATTTAGTTGAATTTACGGCTTTTAGATAGACTGATTTATCGTGTAACCGAACTTTAACGAGTTGCTTTTAGCACTCATGTGGATGGCATCATCCTTTTCGTTGTTTGGGCTCAACTACCACTTTTCGCACCATTCAGATAAATCGTTTTGCAGTTTGGTTTGATCTTCTGACGAATTTATTAGTCGATAAACGACAGCGTCATCTGCAAACAACCGAAGACGGCTGCTCAGATTGTCTCCCAAATCGTTTATATAGATAAGGAACGGCAAAGGGCCTATAACACTACCTTGGGGAACGCCTGAAATCACTTCTGTTTTACTCGATGACTTTGCGTGACGTCTCTGACAGTAAATCACGAATCCAGTCACATAACTGAGACGATATTCCGTACGCACGTAATTTCACTACGGCCGCTTGTGTGGTACCGTGTCGAAACCCTTCCGGGAATCCAAAAATACGGAATCGATCTGAAATCCCTTGTCAATAGCACTCAACACATCATGTGAATAAAGAGCTAGTTGTGTTTTACAGGAACGATGTTTTCTAAGCCCATGTTGACTGTGTGTCAATAGACCGTTTCCTTCGAGGTAATTCGTAATATTCGAACACAATATATGTTCAAAAATCCCGCTGCATATCGACGTTAACGATATGGGCCTGTAATTTAGTCGATTACTCCTACTACCTTCCTTGAATATTGGAGTCACCTGTGCAACTTTCCAATCTTTGGGTACGGATCTTTCGTCCAGCGAACGGTTGTATATGATTGTTAAGTATGGAGCTAATGCATCAGCATACTCCGAAAGAAACCTAATTGGTAGACAGTTAAGTGATTTAAGTTCCTTCACTGCTCCGAGGATATTTACTTCTACGTCACTGATGTTGGCAGCTGTTCTCGAGTCGAATTCTGGAATATTTACTTCGTCTTCTTTTGTGAAGGCATTTGCTCTAAATGAGTACGATTTTTATACGCTGACGAGGAATCAAGCAAAAGCATGTCTTTTTGAACAGCTACTGAGCAAAAGCAAAGCTCATGTCATAATTCTAGTTCTCTTGCGCCCATTTTCCCTCTCTTGCTTTCTCTGACGTAAATATTCCCTACTGCCCTTGCAAGATCACGCACACGAGAAAGAACTGTGGGGGCTCAGCACCTCCATCTTCTCGCAGCACCCTAAATAACTTTCCAGCCAATTTACCATCCACGTTAACAGTCGCTATAACTGTATACAAATACGTTAAGACATTGGTGTTTGTTGACCTTGACACAACTCTTGAATTTCCTCTTCAGATCCCGATTTTTCGGAGTTTAAAACAAATTCCTTACTGAATGATGGAAGAGGTGTGTTTATCTGATCTACAAATTTTCGGGCTGATTCCGCTGTTTGCTGTGCATCGCGAAGTTGACGCTTTATTTGAAATTCCGTTATCGTCCAATTCTGCAGCACCCTTTGAAGTTTTGCAACCCTCCACTGCTTCCATTGAAATCACTGAAATCCATGCCGCGTGCAGTTTGATGTGCATAACATTAGATCACTGTCATGCACATCTTGTAAACTGTGTAGAGTATCCTCGAAACGCACAAACACTAATTCTTGTAACAGTGCGCCTTGTCCTGTAATCAATATCCGTAGTTTTCCTTATGGACTACACGGTCGTACTACCGCGGACTCATTCGAAATCTGTTCATAATTGTTTTTTTTTTCTTTTTACGCGGATGACCTTACACGTGCGTAATTATTTTTAGTACCCGCTCCATGTACAACTATTGCCCTTTTATTACTGTGGCGACTCTCGTAATTTTGATTTCTTGACTAGTTGGTAGTGGTTAGTTGTAGAGCCTTTGCCGGCCGCGGTGGCTAAGCGGTTCTAGGCGCTGCAGTGCGGAACCGCGCTGCTGCTACGGTCGCAGGTTCGAATCCCGCCTCGGGCATGGATGTGGGTGATGTCTTTCGGTTTAAGTAGTTCTAAGTCTAGGGTACTGATGACCTAAGATGTTGAGTCCTATAGTGCTCTGAACCATTTGAACCATTTCATTGTAAAGCCTTTGTGATCTCATGGCGTGGTAACTGTCAATTTTGTTTGCGAAAAGACGCCACGATTTACTGTCTTTAATATTCATTATAAAATAGGGTTCGTAGTGGAACTGAATATTTCGTAGTATCTTTCTCTTTTTTTTCTTTGACGAATTAATCAATGAATAAAGATGATAATCGATCCAAATTAATTTTACGCTTTTGCAAGTAAGTTAAATTCAAGTCAAACATTATTTTTTGCAATTATTATAAAGTCAATAATCATTAATGCTGGCCTATGTTAAACTTTCGTTCGATTTGATGAAAAATTGACGATCGCTGCGCTGCACTGCGTAATGTAGCGATCGAAATAATTTAAGTTCTCATAGTTTCAACTTTGAATTAATTCCTATCCATTGAAACTCGCTATCTGACTTCCTTGAATTCACTTTAGAAAAATTGTCAGTTCTTTTTAATAATAAAATGTTTCCCTTTCGGAAACATACTGTCATATAAGGCGGAAGATATTTCTGAAATTAAAGTTTTAGTAGATCCACAGTATATATTTTCACAATTAAGTCATAAGCGTTCACACGAAAGAATACAATATAGATAACATGAGAGAAGATGAGCTGAGGCAAAATGACAAAATGAGAGCGAGACACTAAATGTCTCGGGTATTTGTAGACTTACGCAAAACGTAACTACGAGGGCTGTCCGGAAAGTAAGTTACGATCGGTCGCGAAACGGAAACCACAGTGAAAACCAGAAACATTTTATTTGCAACAGTTAGGTACACCTTCCACCTACTTCTCTACATAGTCGCCGCTCCAACTTCGAGTTTTTTCGTAGTCTTGTATCAACATTCCAATATCCTCATCATAGAAAGCAGCCGCCTCTGCTTTCGGCCAGGTCTGCACCTCGTTGTCTGTCGAAAAATTTTGTCTTCATGCCCAGCGGTTTTTGTGAGCAGAAATGAGACTCAGGGGGAACCAGTTACGGACTGTATTGTGGGTGATCAAACACTTCTCATCGGAAACGCTGCAGGAGCGTCTTCATTGCCCCTGCAGTGTGCGGTCGAGAATTGGCTTGAAGAAGGAACTGCTCGATAGTTTTGTTATGTGGGCTGCATGACACAGGCGAAATCTCTAACCGGGTCCTCATGCTTGGCGGGAGACGCTATTCCCTACGCATCTTTACGTGCTCGCTGTTCACTCTAAACTGAAAAGAACGTCGCGACACGATTGACGTGCATACTAGAGACACTGACCAACACATCTGTGCGAAGCTTTACCGGATTTTCCCATGGTTTCCATTTCGCCACCGATCGTAACTTACTTTCTAGACAGCCCTCGTATAACTTCGTACGCCTCGAAGTCCTTAGTACACTACTTATTCTTTTGAAATTATTATTCTTAAATAATTCACAATCTTACAAAAATATTGTTTAAAACCATGGCTTTTTGCTGTATAAGAGTGGTTTCACTACATTTCACTAGAGACGGGAATTATGGCTCCCCGTTTCACAAGGATGATGTACTACATGGAACGACACCTATTTCAGTATCACTTCCAATTGTTAAACACGTATCGTTATCAATGTACTTCTCATGCGCATTGTCCACGCAGTTGAGTGTATACGACACAACATATTCCACTGACCCATCTTGCAGAAACTCCAATATTTAATCTGCCGCTTCTTTCCCACTCTCCGAAATTCTTTTGGTTCCATTCTGACGAAAGGTCAACTTCGGCTAATGCTGTTGTAGATGTAATAAAATATTTACTTTGTTTATCGTTTGCCATTGGTCTGCTTTGTATCAACACCACTGGCACAATAGCATTGAAGTGAGTTTCTCGCCGATTAACCAGTTCAACTAACACCCGTAGTCTCACGCTGTACTCACATTGGGAACCTGCGGTCACACCCACCCTTCCCATCCCCTTTGCCATTAGCAGCCAATATTGTGCTTGCGTGGTAGACAATATGCGGAGCGTCGAATGCCGTAAACATCACTACCCTTCTGCGACCTCGCCCTCAAGGGATTCCTTCTTAGACCTTAGTGGCGCTGCCTCGAAAACCAGTGCACAGTCGTCTGTGCTATACCGACAGACGACTTTTTCCGTATGATGTGTGACCTGATGGTAGTCAAGGGAAGGCAGGATTCGGTTACGATTGTGGACGGGGCCGTAATCAGTTACTATTGGTTGCGTTTTACAGTTACACAAAATTTATTTTAAACCAGTGATTCCAGACTGAACAATAAATAAAAAAATACCGCACGTTATTAATAAAGGAATAGACAAGTGTGTAAATAATAGTGTTTTCAGTGAGTTACAATTTAGCAAATCACCATTAAATACAGATACAACATATAATGTTTTAAAAGCAAGCCACTGTGATCTGGGCAGAAGGCCTTACACGCCAGGAATGGCAATAAATTAAGAACTGTTTAAAACTCACTGCAACTTACAAATTACAGGTATTGAAATATTAAAGGAAAGTCGCCACAAACACAGCAGAGGACAACAGACGACAGGAATGGCAGTAAATGAGGTTTTAAGGCTTACTGCTAAAATACAAATACCAAATTAGAATTTTAAGGCAAGCGACCACAACCACGCCTGAAGGCCTTACACACCAGGAACGGCAATAATATAAAAAAATTTGAAACCTGCTGTGAAACAGCAAATACAATAGCAAAAGTTAATTAAAAAATCAACCAACTCATCCAGACGGTCTCAAGGAATCGACCTTTGAGAAGGTCCGGCAACCAAAAGTTTCGCGAGCGATGAGTTGGGCAGCCAAGAGTTGCATTCACTTCACAATGTGATAACTCAGACTAGTGGCAGTCTATTGAATGACTAATGATAATCTTGCTGAAGCTAACTGACGTCCGATAAACCAAATGCAACGATGGAACAATACGCCAAAGCCGGAACCGTCGGTCTGCACTACGTCTAGAATACTGTGTTTAGAGCGCCCGGAACGAGAAAGGAATCACTACCACCAGAGTAGAAGAATCACCAACCGGCCTACAATCAAGAAAGCTGTCAAAATTACGCGCCTCACCGGACAGCAGCGGCAAGGCGAGAAAATGTACACTGTTATTACATACACTAACCCCCAGGACAGGTAACTGGGGCGTTAGCGGCCAGAAGTCGAGAAAAGCTAATCAGATACGCCTTCCCCAAGCACTCCACTCTCTGCTCTTCGCCTCAGCGACACTACGAGCAGCAACCCGAACCCAAGTCACTGGAAAATCACGAGATATCACAATGGTAGAGGTTTCTCTACTTGGATTGAAATGCACTCCTCTTAAAGCTCGCTGGATCCGGTTTACGACGATTTCGTGCACCCCTGTGACCATAGCCCTTCATCCGGCAGTCCTTGCATGCCGTCAGCGGTCCCGGCATGTTTCTCGCACTGCACCGACCTAGCTTCTCCTCAGTCCCCAACCGAACTCACACACTCACACAACCTGGAAAAGTAACGACGTCGCCCCAAAGGTAGGGCGACAGTTGCTACATATCGATAACCGCCGCTGCTGCCACTAGCGGACACGCAACGCTTGTGAAACCGAGTGGCGGCAGTCAACACGAGAAGAAGACAAACAACCGCAACCATGCCGACTAAACAATACCATCTGGCCTCCAATAGAGGGCGGAAACCTACAAACAGCACCAACGCGAGCCGCAGCACGGCTCGTGATGTTACTTGAAATCACTGGTCAGTGGAACGATACAGATACTGAGGTAAAAGTCGCACACGAGCTAGTAGCTGCCCATTTCATTGTATATTTGAGAGCGTAGTGCAAAATTTTGTGTACCTTAGAAACACATGCAGTGAGAATGGTGGTCGTCACTTTGAATAGCTGCTATGACCTAAAGCTACTGCTGTAAAATTTACGAGTTTTTTGAGGGGGTGGAGTCTTCACTGCTTTGATACACTCTGCTCTTTTGTGCCAGTTTACTCAACACTTGCTCCTACAGGGTGGTCCATTGATCGTGACCGGGCCAAATATCTCACGAAATAAGTGTGAAACGAAAAAACTGCAAAGAACGAAATTTGTCCTGTTTGAAGGGGGAAACCAGATGGCGCAATGGTTGGCCGGCTATATGGCGCTGCCATATGTCAAACGGATATCAACGGTGTTTTTTAAAATAGGAACCACCATTTTTTATTAGATATAAGTGTAGTACGTATAGAAATATGAATGATTTAGTTGGACCACTTTTTTTGCTTTGTGATAGATGGCGCTGTAATAGTCACAAACATATAGCTCACAATTTTAGACTAACAGTTGGTAACAGGCAGGTTTTTTAAATTAAAATACTGTTCGTAGGTAGGTTTAAACATTTTATTTCGGTTGTTACAATGTGATACATGTACCTTTGTGAACTTATCATTTCTGAGAACGCATGCTGTTACAGCGTGTTTACCTGTAAATACCACATTAATGCAATAAATGCTCAAAATGATGTCCGTTAACGTCAATACATTTGGCAATACGTGTCACGACATTCCTCTCAATAGCGAGTAGTTCGCCTTCTGTAATGTTCGCACATGCATTGACAATGCGCTAACGCTAGTTGTAAGGCGTTGTCGGTGCGGTGGGTCACGATAGCGAATATCCTTCGACTTTCCCCACAGAAAGACATCCGGATACGTCAGATCCGGTGAAAGTGCGGGCCATGATATGGTGCTTCGACGACCAAGCCACTTGTCATGAAGTATGCTATTCAGTACCGCTTCAACAGCACTCGAGCTATGTGCCGGACATCCATCATGTTGGAAGTACATCGCCATTCTGTCGTGCAGTGAAACATCTTGTAGTAACATCGGTAGAACATTACGTAGGAGATCAGCATACATTGCACCATTTAGATTGCCATCGAAAAAATGGGGGCCAATTATCCTTCCTCCCATAATGCCGCACCATACATTAACCCGCCAACGTCGCTGATGTTCCACTTGTCGCAGTCATCGTGGATTTTCCGTAGCCCAATAGTGCATATTATGCCGGTTTACGTTACCGCTATCCGGATACTCGGATGATGTCGTCCAGGATACCGAGCAGCATACGTAGCACACGCCCGTTGGGCATTTTGATCACAATAGCCATACATCAACACGATATCGACCTTTTCCGCAATTGGTAAATGGTTCGTTTTAACACGGATAATGTATCACGAAGCAAATACCGTCCGCACAGGCGGAATGTTACGTGATACCACGTACTTATACGTTTGTGACTATTACAGCGCCATCTATCACAAAGCGAAAAAAATCATCCAACTAAAATATTCCTATTTCTTTACGTATTACACGAATATGTAATAAAAAATGGGGTTTCCTATTTTTTAAAAACGCAGTGCATATCCGTTTGACCTATGGCAGCGCTATCTAGCGGGCCAACCATAGCGCCATCTGGTTTCCCCTTCAAGCTAGACAAGTTTCGTTCTTTGTAGTTTTTTCGTTTGATGTTTATTTCGTGAGATATTTGGTCTGGTCACTATCAATATACCACCCTGTATATATATATATATATATATATATATATATATATATATATATATATATAATCTCACACTCATGTTAAGCGTCACAATGTTATGTCCATATCTAGATGGTCTATCAAAAGTGCGTAAAGATATTGACATAATCGGTGGAATTTACAGGATTTCCACATCATAATTTTCTGCATTATTTATGGCTCTGAGCACTATGGGACTTAACAGCTATGGTCATCAGTCCCCTAGAACTTAGAACTACTTAAACCTAACTAACCTAAGGACATCACACACATCCATGCCCGAGGCAGCATTCGAACCTGCGACCGTGCATTATTTATCAAAATACTTAATCTTCATCAACACGCACAATGCTTATCTCATGTGTCACAATATTATTTCCACATCTAAATTGCCTCTCAAGAATGTATAAGGATTTTGATAATGCTGCCGGCCGAAGTGGCCGTGCGGTTAAAGGCGCTGCAGTCTGGAACCGCAAGACCGCTACGGTCGCAGGTTCGAATCCTGCCTCGGGCATGGATGTTTGTGATGTCCTTAGGTTAGTTAGGTTTAACTAGTTCTAAATTCTAGGGGACTAATGATCTCAGCAGTTGAGTCCCATAGTGCTCAGAGCCATTTGAACCATTTTGACAATGCTAGTATAACGCTATTTCCAAGTCAAAAATGTTTGAATTTTTTATCAACACAACTGTGACACAACTGATCTAACTTACATGTTAAGGTGCATTTGTTAACGAACTAGTTTGGATCTTTATACCACACTTGGTGCAATGCACAATGGCGCCCCAAATTAAATATTTGCACGTCCAAATTGTCTGTATCATTGTTCTATAATGTGCAAAACACATGTTTAACCAGAATAATATGCTATGTAGGCAATGCAGAAATAATTGACAGTTACTCGTAGGCTTAAGTGAGGCTATGTTTCTGGTGGAACAAAACCGAACCTCCATCACCTGACCAGCGTCAAAAGATAACACGTCAAGAAAAAGAAGACTGTTTTTGTTGAATGGTTAATATAGCTCTTTCGCCCGAAGGTGGTAGGTGCGCTACTTATATAAATGTTGCGACAAGGTGACGTCAACACTTGGATGATCACGCAAGAATATTTTCAGTTTTTATTACTTTCGATGTTGAATTAGCTGAGTTATGTTACAATGATGTACAAAAACGACTTTTCGAGGAAGATTACAATGTTTACTGATCGGAGCTACAGGGCCAAGGCCATCTAAATAAGATTACAGACTATACCTGCATAATCAGTCACTAAAAAATAGCACTGTCTAGAATGTTTATCCACTTACTTACTTTCCGTGTCCGGAACTAGGCTTCAGACTTCCAAAAATCAGCAGCCAGTATGGCCTTGTCATTTGCCTCCCATAAGTCATTCATAGGAAGCCCCATTGCTGCAGGGTTGTCTTGCACTTTGGCACTTCTACCCTCATAGATTTAGGGTTCTCCAGACTGTGTATGGTAGGTCTCCACCAGGCGCCAGTTCTTCTTTTAAATCTTTATAGGGGTTTCTCAGGTCGATTTCCCACCTTTTCAAACGATTCTCTGCAGCCGACCCTTCCAGGGCTCGGGTACGTGACAGGAAACTCTTCCTCGAACAAAGCCGTCTGTTAGCAGGCTGGTGTCCATATAAAGGGTGACGCATGTCCTTTTCTTGCTTGGTATTTTCGGCTTCGGCAGCGATGTCATGTCGTATGTTGGGCGGTGCGATCCCCATGATTAAGTACATCTTGGGCACTGGGGTTGGCCTCAAGCATCCGGTAACAATCCGTGCCATTTCATTCACCGCGACATCAACTTCTCTCGCGTGTGTTGATGCATACCATACTGGAGCGGCCTATTCCGCGGCTGACACACCGAGCGCAAGGGCTGAAGTTCTCAGGACTTTTGGGTTTGCACCCCAGGATCCGCTGGTTAGTTTCCTGATGATGTTGTTTCTAGTTGAGACTTTTTCCCTTGTGGCATTACAATGATGTTTATAGGTCAGTGTGCGATCCAACGTGACACCAAGATATTTGGGCGTTTTACAATGCTCGAGACGTTCACCTCTCCATATTACATTTAATTCACGATTTTCCTCCCTGTTCTTTAAATGGAATGCACAGATCTGCATCTTGGAAGGGTTCGGCCTTAGGTGGTTTGCCTCATAATACCGGGAAAGAGCTTCCAAGGTACTGGTTAATTTCTCCTTTACATCCATAAAATTGTTACCTTAGGCTGCAACTGCAGTGTCATCGGCATACATAAATTGACGCGTGGTGTTTGTATATATATTATACAGGGCTGGGGCGAGGACGCTTCCCTGAGATAGGCCATTCCTCTGATTTCTCCACCTGCTCTTCTTGCCCTGGAGACAGACGAAAAATCTCCTATTATGCAAGAAAGTACCTATCAGTGATGTTAAATGGTAACCTCTTGTCACATTATATACTTTCCTAAGGAGCCTCTGATGGTTTACAGTTTATCCGCTAATGTCACATTATCTGAAACTTTAACACAACAAACCATTCTAAAAATCGTAAGTTTTGACTAGATTATTTATTAATGCATTATATCAGTTTTTCTGCTTCCTCTACCTAGCATTATTCTGTGTCTACATGGGATCGACACGTCGTTTTGGATTTGGCATTGTTAATTACAGATACCTTTCCCTTTGTCACTCCTTCCCAGGACAGAGTTTGTGTAAGTCTTCTGTTATGGCAGTTAGGAGTTGTGGTGAGGGGTTGAGAGGTGTGCATCAAATTTAGGTAACATCCCTGTTAACAAGTTAAAAATGTCAACTGACGGATGAAAATGAAAAGGTGGATCCCGATTTCACATTTACATTTCAGTAACACAGCTTATAAGAATCGCAATATAAGGCTATCAAAAAACAAAAACATGATGGCATCACTTCTACAGAAATTTGCACGATTTGAGACCATGCCACAAATAAAAGAAATATCCGGAATATCTCAGCTCAATGAAGCAATTTCCATTTCTTCTAATTTAAACACATAATACACATTGTGTGAGTACATTAGCCACCTGCTCAGAGTTGTTAGTACAATCTACAGTCTTTGTTACTCCAGGCACTCAGATGATTATTATTTTAAAATTCCGTATTGGTCCTTCCAAAAAAATCAACCACAAGTAGTAAGCAACAGACGTTTAGTTTAAATGGGGGTGCCCAAAACGCACAACTGCAAGAACCTTAACAACAAAGGTAGCTAACAATTATCACAGATGGCCTTGGCAGAAACCACAACTACCATTCAACTGGCAGTGTGAACTAACATGGAGCGTACTTGTCAATAATGATTAGAAAAACAATTATACATATTACTAGACACATAATTACATTTGAGCTTGACAACAGCCACTGAATTGATAGGCATCGTTGTTCAGATCACAGTAAATCTTACTAAAACAATTTTAATGAAGTTCATAGGACGTCCATAATCCAATTTTAGTGTCATAAAACAAGAACCTGTTGAATCAAGAATGCAATTGATCCCCATTTCATATCAACTGAATTGAGCCAAAACTAACCAAGGTAACATGCCACTGGTAAATCCAGTTCAAGAGTCCAATTTTTCACCAGGTTAAGGCATGCATCACTAAATCCATGCAGAGTCCTTGTGATACGAGACATTTCCTTGGATGGCTCAACAGGGATGATCATGCTCGGAAAACCAAGCCACCACAGGTGAGCCCCCAGAGCGCTCCTCCAGTTGGGACCAACATATGTGTTTCTCTTGTAGCATGCGCAGGATATCCTGGAGGTTTCTGCCTGTTTTCAAAAGGCCTGGTGCTGTGACAGAACTGAACCATCCAACCATTTTCCTGTGTTCAGTATATCCCATGTGAAAGTGTCTGAATATTTTCTAGGTATCTGAAAATCTTGATCTGGGGTGGGTTGTGGGCATCAGTAGAGTGTTCATCTAGCTGGACATCAGAAACTGCCTAAAATTACACTCAAGCTGGCTGGCACTCTGGCTCTGTCTTTAACAGATGTATTAAGTTCATGGCCAGGGCATCTCCCCAATTCTGGGAAGCAGCGTGCTAACGCTTGCTGCTAGCTGGGAGGGCTGTTATACCATTTACACAGCATATTTTCACAATATACAATTACAAAATGCACAAAATATTATATGTTAGCTTTATAAACACTTCCCATGTCAGAGACACCTGTGGAGTAGGTTCCACTCAGATCTCTGATCTAAAATGAAAATTCTGCCTTAGCACCGAAATACGAGTTTATTATCTACGGAAATACATAAAGATATCTTCTATAACAGTAAAAAATACACATGGCCTGGGTGTTGGTATTACTGATTTAACTTACAGGTATTACTACAATTACTACAATTAAATTGCACTTGGCAATAAGCCAAGTGCGGTACAACAGACTTTAAAGTAAACAAAAATGGTCTGTTTCTTCTATAACAATTACAAAACACACATGGCACTGGTGATCTAACTTAAACCACAAGGTGCGCTTCTTAGCGGCAGTATTTCGAATTTTGCACCAGACTTCAAGAAATTAAAAAAATGTCTATTATTTATGAAGACACTTGTGGATCGCTTAATGCCTTTAGTGATTTAACTTACAGGTTAAGATGCACATTTTGATGGTAATACTTTGATCTTCAGATCACTTTTGAAGTGACAACCAACCACAATAAAATTGTAACAAACTGTATGACACATATATAGATAAGGGTGAAATTAAGTTGTAACAGGGAATCCCATTCATCACCAGTTACAGATAAGCATGAAGGGAAATTGTAACAACTTACTCCATTTGTTGTCAAATGTATGACCTAGAACACGTAGTTACATTGTAGTAAACTTTAACAATTTGCTGCACACATCGTCAAGTATATGGCAAGGGGCAGGTAGTGATAACATAACAAATTGGCTCATACAACTGTAACAAATTGAACCATGAGGTACAGATTGAGATGTGTGTTTCAGTCTAATTGGAACGAAACTGTAGCCTTCTCGATATGGTGCTGTGTAATCATTTATGTTTGTTGTAAGTAATAGGACTTTTCAGAATCAAAGTGTATCTTGAATTTATTCGAGATAAAACAACTGCAACAGCAAATAATACATTTGGTAAACGATGTTTACCAAAATCTGATTCATAAATCATTATTGCACTAAATCAATCAAATACTCCAAAACACATGTATTAAGTAAGGTTGACCAATTGGGGAAGAGTAAGAGAGAAGCAGAGGTGGGGACAAAAGAAGAAGCAATATAGCACAGAAGCTAATACTGAGAAAGAATGTTAATATCTCACACTAGATTCCATAAGGCACTTCCGTATAATAATATATATGCACAGAAATTTCTGTCCTAAATTAAGGTCTGTATTTGGTACAAGCAGGATTCTCTTAGTCACGAATATAATCTTGTTTCTTGCTTCTTATCTTCTCTATACTATGTCCATCAAGTGTTTTGCTTACAATGTAGCAGAATTTGATCACTTTATGTACTATATGATCCCCAATATTGATGTTGGGCTTGTGTCGCTATTTTCGTTTCTACTGATCTGCAGTCTCAATGTTTGTTAGTTTACTCTCAACCTGTGTTCTTCCTGGTAGACCATTACATTCCACAGCTTTTGTAATTCTCCCTCAGATCCAAGAAGAATACCAGTATCATCAGTGAATCTTAAAATTTACATCCATTCACAATAATCTTACTTCTGAGCCTTCCATTTATTTCCTTCATTGTGTATTCGATATATAAGCTAAACAAGAGAGTAGAAACGCTTCCGACCTTTTTAAAACTCAGCTCTTGTCTTGACCTTTCAGATATATAGTTTTTGTGTATATTACTTGTCTTTCCTTAAAGTGTCAATAAAAAAAGTATCAATAAATCAACTATTCATTTCCGACTATGCCTTCCTTACGTCGATGGGCTCTGTTTAGGAACCTTCCCCATGCACATAATTTTGAAGCCAAAGCTGTTTCCACTACTACAGCGAACAGTATACAAGGGAAAAAGTCCCATCACGTCATTTAAGTCAGATTATTCGGCTGAAATTCGTAGGGAAGGGCTGTAGCAAATAGTAAAGGCATTCAGAGGCTAAAAGGCATCTTGGTTGTTGATGCAAAAGTCGTAACTTGTTTCGCTATAACCACCTCACAAGTGTTTTTCATGACTAAGTTGAGAGTGGTGTTCTTCGCAGACCTTCAGAGAAAATAAGAAGCTCCTCACGAGAATAAACGGCAAAATTAGCGCGGATACTGCTGAACTGGCGTAAAAACAAATGATTAGCGCCGTAGTGGTAGCCACATGACATATATTTATTCGTATTGTAGTTATATTGACGGTCACCAAGATCTGTTCCTTTGAGGATGACCAAGAAAATAAATTGTATTGTCATAGTGAGTTCAAATTTCTTCTTCGTTTGTATAAAAAAAACCACAGGTAGTTAAGTGGACACATTGTTTTCCTTAAGACAGGTGTTTGTAGAATAAATCGTGCTTCCCAGTGATTTGCAGCCAGTGCCTGGGCACGAAAATTGCTATGCAATCGATGTAAGTTAATTCTAAAGCTAACATACGTGTGTGTGTTGCCAAGGTTATCAGGAACCTTTAGGACAACACCAGTGGGGCGCTATTAATCATACTAGGTGTGTTCCTGATAGACATTACTGTCAGGTACAGAGGTATTTTACTGGCTTTGGAAAGGGAATCATTCCAAAGTCAGAGAAATGACTTGACAGGAACTAACAACCAAACTAGAGTAAAAATTATGGATACTACATTAATGGCATATAGAGTGTAACAACATCACAACAGGTAGCAGAGTGTATGACGTATTTCCAAACATCAGAGAGAGGATGCCTACGAGTCATAACACTCCATCTACAGTCTACAGGCATGATTAACTACCTGACACGCCGTGGACCATGCTTGTGTATTTCTGTAGGGTGAAGAAACGTCTGACAAGTATTTTTGCAAATGATGACATTGTTACAACACACCATATATATTAGATTGCCCTGCTTATTCAGCTATGGTGACTCAAATGATCATCATTGGTACACTAAGTGGGATTGTTGGAGATAAGGAAAATTGACACTTGATGAATGAAGTAATAAATAAAGTATATGGGACAACACTTGCAAAACATTTAGAAAATAAAGCCACTGTAGGAGACTGAATTATACATAATAGGGCTGAAGTGAATACTGTGAGTGCAGTGACTATCAGAGGATTCATCAACACCAGACTTAATCCTTACACTTAGGGTGACCTGGAGCAGTTGACTTGTGACAAACAGTGTGCCAGCTACAGCAGCACCAGTAGAAGAAATGAAGACTTCTCAGTGTCTTCCGTGGCTCTCTCGTTAATTATACAATTCTATCAATGAGTTTTCACTGAGGCCTTTTCATGTATGCCTCTTGTAGAGCATTTGAGAATGGCATAAGGCTGAAATGTGTAAGGTGTGGTGCAGTGGTGAAGACAAACATCAATTTTCAATTGCATTGCAGATCTTGAAACAAATTATTAATTACAGTACGAGGAAATATGATATGCATTAGATTCCAAGTGGTGAGTGTCAAGATTGAAAGCAATAACAAGTAAATAAGTCACATACTGCTTGTATCTTTGGCAGCTATGTAGTTTATAAGCACAAAGTTTATAAGAATGAGGACAAAATACGGTATTATCACACCCACCCACCCACCCACCCACCCACCCACCCACCCACCCACACACACACACACACACACACACACACACACACACACACACACACACACATATATATATATATATATATATATATATATATATATATATAGGGGTGTCATATTTGGTATATGGTGTGAGTTTATTTGTTTAAATTTTTGCATTCTGGTATGTATATTGTACTTACTCTCTTTTATTCTACATGAGAACGCTGGCTCACATACTGGTCATCTACTGGTTTATGCACGTTAGTAGACAGGTCTGATGTTAGTCTCCACATACTTTTCATCACATACAGTTTATGTGGTTTGTATATCACTAAACTGGAAGCAGGTTGTAGAATAATTACACAGCTACACAGCATGAATAAGGAGATCACAGTAGCCACCAAGAGACCAGCTCAGACTTGCATAATCTTTTGTGTACAGCTACACACTACCACTGCGTGTGTTCGGTCCCTCAGAAATAAGCCAACCCTCACTGGGCACATAATGTGGTGCACGTGCAATAACCTTGTCACCATTTTTTTAGAATATTACATGATGTCGTTAATTTATACTATCAAAATGTCTTACATCATAAATTGTGGTAATATTTGCAGGTAGGATAACTCTTCTGTCGATGGTCTTCTCTCTACTGCATACGGGACTTGAATGACAAAACTCACATAAATGGAGTAATAGTAAAATCAACTTTTTTCACTCCATTTTTAAGTAAGGCAACTGTCCTGTCCATAAATTACAAAGAGATGTGAAATGTTTACATTAAACTACCCAATACATTTTTGTAAACTGTGTTAATTAAAACACACAACTTGAAGCAGGTCTCATAAACCAATACGAATGCCTGTAGAGTGCTGTTCTGATGCTGTGGTGGTGCAGGTAACACCTTCATGTCCTGGGTCCTGATCCTGCAGTTCTGTTAGTACTGAATCAGGGGTGTGTTGTCCTGCTGGAAAAAAAACTCAAATGAAAATATTAATAAATGAATATTATTATTAATAATTATGGACTACTGCTTTCAAATCTAACAGTCATTTTCTGATTTTTATTCTGTGTGGGGGTAGTGACAGGTCTTTGCTGATGACGCTTCATGGTGACCTGTTAACTATAGCCTTTAGAGTTCAAATGAGAGGCAACTGGACTTTAAAATGGGAAGGGGAACTTGATTCTTAATGGTTGACAAGAGCACATAACGCAATTAGGTGGATATTTAGGGCAAATTATGGGAAGGGGATAGTGATGGGAAGTTGGAGGGGGGGAGTGGGAGGGAGACAGTAGAGGGAAGGAGGAGGAGAGAGAGGGGAGAGGGTAACTCGAATATGAAACAAACAATTGAATCTGCTGTAATCTGATACCAGAAGTTGATACAAAAGTGCTGACATCCGCAATCTTCGGACCGGAACCTGCATTGCTACACTACTCACATTGCCTGGCGTATCTGCATATACCAGTCGCCTTATGGGTAATGCCACAGTGGGTGCGTAGTATGGGCTTGTGGAGAACGATTAGCAGGAACTCAGCATCCCTGATTTATGGGTGTATGTCTATAGCCTCTCCAAAATGAGGTTGTGACTGACACTTGGGTTGGAGCACGTGGCGGCATGGAACAGAGTTGCCACGTCCGACACGGAACACACGTGTAGTCTTACATTTCACTCACTTCGCATCAACAAGCAGACTATTCACTTCATAAATATGGAAACTGCATCAATGTGTTGTGGATGAGTTTTGAATTTAGTTTTATTTGCGGCAACAAATTATGAGGTCGATGTAAAGACAGTTCATGAAAGCGCACTTTATCACAACGTTATCGAATTTTCGACATGTGGGAAACTTTTTTGTTATTGGAATTGTCTGAATACATTTTGGGAACTAAATCTTAAGAACACATCATATTTTCATATGTTCGAAACCAGAACTGTGTCGTAATCCCTAATGCCAGATAATTTCAGTTAAATGTGATGCACAATGGTCCACTCGCACTTCAGCTACTAGTCGGGCGCCCGTATAGTTTCGCCACCGGAAACAGATCGCTAAAGATTTGTAGTGATACTGTTATTAATTTTTCTGATCTGTGTACTTAATTCCAGCATACAAAAAGATAAGATTTCATGCCTTTATCACAGTGGGAAGGCCAACGTCTATTGTTTAGAAAAAAGGAAAGTGGTACTAACGACAACAGTTATATTACAAACAGTAATATTTATTTTGTGTGATAGATACTGAATTCCTGAAATGTACTTCTTTTGCAATTAGTTGCTATTAAGGTCTTCTCATTAAAATTTCAAAACTTGCTATGCTATAATTTTGTTCTGTGAGTACTTACATTTGTAAACTGCAGACGCCAAACATGTAGCTGGGTCCGACAATGGTCCATTTCTTCGAGGATAATAGAAAATCACTGCTGATACCACTCTCATCACTACGACGGATTTTTGAAGTGTCACTCGCTGTCACTGTTGTTATTTAATGAAATTATCGTCTCCCCCCCCCCCTGAATTTTCAAAAAGAGCTTCATTCTGCCATGTTCTGTCCATAATGCTCTGCGTATCTTTGACAGCTTTCTTCCAATCGTCAGCTGTTACGTTCCTTGCAGCTTCTATTGTGAGTGTCCTACTACAGATAGGATAAATTTATTATTACTCCTGGCAGCGTAATCTTTAATGTAGACCCATATATTCTTCTCTTTCTTCTTTTCTTTTTTCTTTTTTGCCAGTTCGTAGATTTCGTACAGGAGACCTGTGGCTTATGGAGAGAGATTTTTACCATAAGATTTCACTCACATTTGAACATTTTTTTACCATAAGTTCCAAATTTTTAAAGTCTAAAACGACGTTGTGACACTGAAACCAACCATTCATTTTCTTCTTTTGGTTTGCAGTGGTAGGTGTACTGTCAACAACAACTAAATGATAAAGAACATTATCTAGAACAACTGTTGACGGTATTCAAAGATTTGGTAGGTATTAGTGAATTTTTGAACCACTTCGTAAGTGTAACATGGTTCGTTTCTTCGTGGTAATCTCCTCTTTTCTTTGATTCGATAAGCTGGAGAGTTGTAGACAAGCTTATGAGGTGCCTGCATGAAAGAGAATAAGTCTGCCCATCTTGCCAGACGGCATTGTCATTGTTCCTTTAGCTGTGTCATCTGTCCTGTCCTGCTTGACAGCGTGGCCAGAATTGACCCACGTTTCGTCAAGCCACACCAATTCGTCGATATTTATCTATGGATGTCCCTTAAAAATCGGAATCGCCATGCAGTTATATCCTCCATCTCCATCAACAGCTTACAGTCGCTTGAATGTCCATAGCGAAGGCAAAGATTGTGTAAAACTGTGGACAAGGATGTGCGAGTGCCTTGAAAAAGTCCTGATTCCTTAAGTGTGACCAGTAACTTCCTCAGCGTAGTATATTGCTCACTGTGATAACAATCATAAACACAAAGAATCATGTCCTTTGCAGACGAATCGATTCTGGTAATCCGCTTATCCATACGTTTTTTTCCCTGGGGCGTTAAGTTTCTGTGGTTCTTTGCCTTCCTTTTCTTTGTCGGACTTTTCTTCCGAATTTCAGTATTTTTGTTCATGTCCAAATCCGCAGATCACTTTCGTAACGGAGAGCACCGGCCACCATTAAGTTCTTCAATCTCAAAGTAGGCACGTACCGTGCAAACCATTTCTGTCCACGTATGGCAACTCACTGGCCAAGAGAATGACGTCGAACTTTCCCAGTTAGAAATTTCGACGAACTTCCCACTGACATCCTTCAGTACTGTACAACGAATAACAGAAACGACGAATAATGGTAACAGCAAATGCCAGAAACAGCGAATAACTGTAACAGCGAATAACAGAAACCCCTACAACCTTAAAAACGAACACACAGTCACAGGCCGCAACGATCAATCACATCAAGCTGGCTGCATTCGAAGGGAACTGCAAGCAGGAAGTGTTGTGGTGTGGTTTAAATGTTTGGCAACTTCGGGGATTTGCTGCAGCAGCGGGTAGTGTGGTATTGGCAGAAAGTGGAACAGGTTTCCACTCCCCTCCCTTTCACTTCGACTTCACTGTCGACAGACTATATATATATGCACACAGATGTAGGCTTCATTGCGGATATTTTCGAGAAATTCCAGAATGTATGCATGACCACATATATTCGCTGGATCCTACATTCTATTACAGTGCACCAGCGCTTTCTTGGGATGTAATGTTAAAAAATACACCTGCTAGTATTGACTTTGACATGCTACTCTTTTTCGAACATAGGATTCATCTGGGACTGTGCCTTTACGTCCACAGACACACCAAGAAAAACACCCCACGGATTGATGGACGGTTCAAAACGTCTAGCGATTTTAGTTACATCATGTACCTTGACGTTAACAACTTATACAAGCACGCTATGCAAGAATCTCTTTCTGCTGGAGGGTTCCGATGGCCATCCGATGTGGTAATCGCCAGGTTAGATAAATTCATGGCTGTGGCATTGTGGCTAAATAAGCCATGGAGGCAGACCTAGCATATGCTAATAGTTTGCATGACTCACACAAATATTTGCCTCTATGTACAGAGTGCTTACTCCCATGTGACCATTCTATTTCCAAGGTGATGACTACGATGGGGGGGGGGGGGGGAGGGTCGGAAGGGGTAAAAAGAGATACCTACAGCAGTGCCTCAGTTGGGAATGGAATTGATTAGTCACCTATACCATCTTCTTCAAGCAATCATGCTGGCTGAAATAGTTTATTTATGTTAACACCGAACAGAGGCCTGTTGCGATGTGTGGCTTTGAATAAGATTTTTTAAGGTAACAGATAATGATGTTTTCGGGAAAACGATGGAGAATTTGACAAACCACAGTGAAATTAACGTAGTTTACTACTGGAGTGTGTGTTATGGCGCAGAGGATTATACTGCCAGGCCAAATTTTGACAGGCCGCAATCTTCAATCAAGGATTAGTTACTCTGGAGGTGGCTACAGTTTTGGTAGACTTTGCAAAACGTTTTTATGTTGGTTTCTGTATACTAGACCTTTCCACACTGCACATGGACAGATGTCACTAAATATGCTAATCCCAACTCTGATGATCCAAAGTTACTGTACATAGATACAGATAGTTTCATCTACTTGGTGAAAGGCTGCATTCCATATGCAATAATAAGGTGCCACCCTAATGCATTTAACACATCTGGATATGCAGACAATAATAAATATTTATGGTTCCACACATCAAGACATGAAAGTAATCACTGTGATGGAATATGAGGTGAGACAGTTACAGATTGTGGAGCTTGTGGGTCTTAGATCGAAAGTGTATGTATACCTTACACAAAGAGGTACTGTGCAAACGTGGGAAAAGGGAGTGCCCCATTTGGCATCAAGGACTCTTATGATTGGTGATTACAAGTAATGGCTGGGTGGTGGTGCACATGCCTCTCCATGAATGTGGCGCCAAGTAAGCATTCAATCACAAGACTGTGATGTACACACTATATCACAAGTGAAAATTGGCCTGACGTTTATTGATGACAAATGATTCGTTTGTGAGGATGGGATCAAGATCCACCCATACTCACACTATTGACTTGTGTGGCTGTATGTATAGTGCATGTTTGTGTTGGTGTATGTGGATTGGCTTTTTGAACTGTTTTTCATAGTGTAGACAGGTTTGTGTTCATATGTGTGTGTGCATATAGTCTGACTGCATAACATGTGTACATGTAATATATTTTGTGAACTGTGTATACATCTGGTGGTGTGTGTGTGTGTGTGTGTGTGTGTGTGTTTGTGTGTGTGTGTGTGTGTGTGTGTGTGTGTGTGTGTGTGTGTGTGTATATGCACATGTGTATGTGTATATGCATATGTGTGTATTGTGTGTCTGTATACTTCATCTGTCACTCATGTAAAAACGCCTCTATGTAAAAGATCAAAAAATTACAACATTTTCTTTTAATTAATGCAATGGTAGATGTACTAATGTCAATGTAAAACTTCCTAGTCATTATTTAATAGTATCTAGTCATTATTACTATAATTATTATTATTAATGCGTTTATGAAACAAAAATGTGTCTGTATTTTCTCGTCAGTATAGTGTATATCTGAACAAAAAAGTTATATATATATATATATATATATATATATATATATATATATATATATATATATATATATATAAAATGTAGTCTATAGACCTGAAATAATTCTGTTATGAAAACTTAGAGCTCTTCATCTTTTTACTTACAAAGAACACAATCACACATTTGGTAGTTCAATTGCATGTAAAGGTACACAGTCATTAAAGCTTAGTCAACTGGTAATGGAGGAATTTTTTAGTGCAAGTATGCTAATGACTGAATCACAACGGCTGTGCATCTTTACCTGTTTGAAATTAAGTAGAAAAAAATTTTGAATGTAGAAATACATTTATACCGATTTTTAATTTCAGCCAACACTGTATGATATATAAACATTTGCAAGTATACACTCATTTCTTTAGCAACACTGGATACTGGTGGTGCTTCATACATACTGCATACACAATCACAACACATCAAAATTATTATTGAAAATGCCCTCTGAAGCATTCCTATGAGTGAGCTTTGCAAGAGCATCCTATACATTCCCAAAAAATGCATACACAGTCACACCACCCAATACGGTAATTAACGGGACACTGGATGGTAGAGGTAGCACTGAATATCGATCTTCAAAACTGAATGCACTGTACACTGTTCTTGTTGTCGTACATCTTCATTGTTTTTCAATAGTCCCTGAGACCTATTGTCTGACAGCCTAGTAACACAGGACCAATTGATGGTTGATCATTGATTAGTTAGGTCACCTTCGAAAAATTCTCACATACCTGCCACCTTTCACATGACGAAAGCACAACCTTCATGCTGCTAAACTGAGGATTTTAAAATACTTCCACCATGTCGAGTTCTTCACTAGAGGACATGCTTACAATCACAAACTTACTCACAGTCACATTTAGATTGTATGTTACTGTGAATAGCATTATGTTAATATGTGTGGTTCGCTACTGTAACTACATGATAGATGGTGCCAACATTGGTGATAGCGGAAACTTAGTTGTGGAAGGACATTACTTTCACGTCCTGCTGTGATGTATTGCTGGTCCATTGCTGCCACTGTTGTGATGGAGGCTGAAAACTGGACAAAGAAGAATCAGGTGGTGGAAATCTGAAGTCTGAATAATCAGGTAGGTGCTGTGGAAAGTCTATTGGCTCCCATAAATCTAGCTGGTTGATTGTGTCATCATCATAAGGGATCAGATGCACTGTGGGAGAAAAAGTAATAACAATAAGGAGCAATGGGAGAGAGAGATACAAAGAGTAATATTTACATTCAGATGTGACAGTCTTCTTCTCTTCATTCTCCCTGGGTGCAGTGGCTGAATCCTGCTGCTGCTGCTGTTGACACTTCAATGTGATCAACTGATGCATAGAGCATCAATCCTAGGGCTCTCCCAGGTTGCCGGGTACTCAAAGAATGATGGTGGTGGTGGTAAGCTGACGGTAGGGGACCAATAAGGATGCACTACATGAATGGGGGAGGGGAGGCAAACATTTTTGGATAGTAAATTTTGGTAACTAAGATTAACTATAACTTGGGTCGTAAATTATGATCATTAAAATGATACTTATCAGATTAGGCTACACCTGGGTAGACAAGAGCACAAGTGCAATACTCGAAGGCCATCTGGGATAATTAATTATGATAAGTAAGATAAAAGTTGTAGGTAATTAATTAGATACTAAATAAACAAAACTAAGAGCTAAAGTGAGCAGTTCGCTTACATAAGGACACTAGGGCAAATGGCTGTTTTTATACATAAGAATAAGAATGCCATCTTTGTCACAGAACTGGCCCATTCCCACTATTAGTAGATAAAGCTTTGACAAGGAGACCGTGTTTGGAAATGTAACATTTGGTTAAACATGTATTTTGAGTTCAAACTATTTTCAGATGCTCCAGTTTATAGTACACACACGGTACTCGGAACGTTGACAAGTAGGAAGGTTGACTCAGTACTCCGTGGACAGGGTGCATACTTGACGACGAAGAAACGTCTGTTGTCACGTAATAGAACCCAAAGAGGAATTACTGAAAAATTTTCCACGCCACAGTCTCCCGTAGAGCACACAGGTCAGAGCTCATCGTCTCTGTTGTCTAGCTGGGAGATTTGAAAGTGAGTCACTCATGAAAGTTTAGATGGAAATAGTTACCAGATATCCTCTCAACAGTCCCTACTGTTAAGACCACACGAAACTACAATTGTCTGGCCATGGTTGTGGATTCTTTGATTTGTCTGGGAGACGGGTCATCTAACTACAACTTTTGAAATATTACATTTTATCACTTAAGTTAAGTAACTCATTTAAGCAAACCTTTTTTACCATCATTTAATAATGAATGATAAAAAAATTGATATAATCCATTGCCACAGGAGTGCTTGATAATTTACAGCTGTCATTCGGTATTAAAGCATCATTTGATGCACTAACAAACAAACTCTTTTCTTGAAGTACAATGTCCAATATTTGCTAAAGTAAATTTAATTTCCATCTGAGACTAGAATAACTTTTTAGTTCTACTCGATGATAGTGACTGCTTCAGCTGATGTCACAGAGCAGAGCACTTCCAAGCCCAGCTGTATATTGATCTCTGTGTGGGGGCACTGCTGTGCTGAGAGAGAAGGTGTGTCTTCTTTAGTCTCTCCCATTCATCATTGTAGATTGCAGCAAGATATCGTTAATGTACGTGATGTCGGTGTGCGTCGCCGACTATGGTGTGGCACTACAATCTTTGGATGATACCGCATCAAGAAACCTGTAACAGGAAATGTGAACCATACTGTACATTTACAGCTGCTATTTTTCACACTTTTAACTTTATTTCAACAGAAGAATATTTATATTTGCTGGAGCTTTCTGAAACTGTCTAAGTTTAATCGGCTGCAGCAACTTTTTTGTAACGTGGCAACTTTACTGAAGCTTCGAGCAGTGGGTATCCTTGCAACTCATATACAAAAAATGCTTCTCACAAATGCAGCCAGCCCTAGCAGAACCTTCTCAAGTTTGCTCCACCACAGTGTTATTGAGTTGCATCTTAATACACTGATGGAAAACAATTTCAACACGAAAAAATAATTAATGTAAAGTAATGTAATTTTGGCAATAGATTTGTCTAGGTGACATATTTGAGTGATTGCAAGAACAGAGATTAATGTCAGTTCAAGACAAGCTATGTGAAATGCTGGTACGTTAATAGCCAGTGTAACTGCCAGAATGTTGAATGAAAGCATTCAAACGTACACACATTGTGTCATACGGCTCCAGAATGAGATTTTCACTCTGCAGCGGAGTGTGCACTGATATGAAAATTCCTGGAAGATTAAAACCGTGTGCCGAGTTCAAGTCTCGGTCCGGCACACAGTTTCAATCTGCCAGGAAGTTTCGTCTCATACAGGTGTCGGTGTCAGTTTGCAGGATGGAGTTCCATGCCTGTTGCACTCGTTCAGTCAATACTAGCACGTTTAATGCAGGTTGTAAACAATGCTTGAGTTGTGGTCCCATGATGTCCCATATGTGTTCGAGTGGAGACGTATCAGGTAATGAAACAGGCCAAAGACACTCTGTAGAGCACATTGAGTTACAACAGCAGTATGCGGGCGAGCGTTGTCCTGTTAAAAACACCCCCTGGAATGGTGTTCATGAATGGCAGCACAACAGGTCGAATCACCAGACAGACGTACAGATTTGACATCAGGCAGAATGGAATAACCACGCTAGATCCAGTGTGTGTAGCACGCAGACAGGATGGTTGAAGGCCCTCACCTAACCTCCTTTTAACCAACACACAGCCATAACTGGCTACAGAACATAATCAGTTTTCATCAGAAAATGCAATGGACTTTCACCTTGCTCCCCCCCCCCCCCACTCCCAATGAGGTATTTCTTGCGTCTACATCTACATCTACATCTACATGGTTACCCTGCAGTTCACACATAAGTGCCTGGCGGAGGGTTCATCGGACCACTTTCATACTACTTCTCTTCCATTCCACTCTCGAATGGCGTGTGGGAAAAAGGAACACCTAAATCTTTCCGTTGGAGCGCTGATTTCCCTTATTTTATTATGATGATCATTTCTCCCTAAGTAGGTGGGTGTCAACAAAATATTTTCGTATTCGGAAGAGAAAGTTGGTGATTGAAATTTCGTAAATAGATCTTGCCGTAAAGAAGACCGCCTTTGTTAAAGTGACTGCTACCCCAACTCGCGTATCGTATCAGTGACACTCTCACCCCTGTAGCACGATAACACAAAGCGAGCTGCTCTTCTTTGCACTTTTTCAATGTCCTCCGTCAATCCTACCTGGTAAGGATCCCACACCGCGCAACAATATTTCAGCAGAGGACGGGCAAGTGTAATGTAGGCTGTCTCTTTAGTGGGTTTGTCGCATCTTCTAAGTGTTCTGCCAACAAAACGCAGTCTTTGTTTCGCCTTCCCCCACAATATTATCTATGTGGTCTTTCCAATTTAAGTTGCTCGTAATTGTGATTCCCAGGTATTTAGTCGAATTGACAGCCAGATTTGTGCGAATTATCGTATACCCGAAATTTATCAGATTTCCTTTAGTACCCAAGTGACCTACTACTTTTCTTTGTTTAGTGCCAATTGCCACTTTTCGCACTATACAGAAATTCTGTCAAAATCATTTTGTAATTGGAGCTGATCGTCTGATGATTTTACTAGACGGTAAATTACAGCGTCATCTGCAAACAATCTAAGGGGGCTGCTCAGGTTATTACCTAGATCATTTATGTAAATCAGGAACAGCAGAGAGCCTATGACACTACCTTGCGGAACGCCAGATATCACTTATGTTCTACTCGACGATTTACCGTCTATCACTATGTACTGTGACCTCTCTGAGAGGAAATCACGAATCCAGTCACACAACTGAGTCGATACTCCATATGCACGTAATTTGATTAATAGTCGCTTGTGAGGAACGGTATCAAAAGCCTTCTGGAAATCTAGGAATATGGAATCGATCTGAGATCTGTTGTCGACTGCACTCATTACTTCATGGGAATAAAGAGCTAGCAGTGTTCCACAAGAATGATATTTTCTGAAAACGTGTTGGTTATGTATCAATGATTCACTTTCTTCAAGGTGATTCATAATGATCGAGTACAGTATATGCTCCAAAATCCTACTGCCTCCAATTGAGTCGCAAATGGCGGTGGTGTGGTTGGTTCAAATGGCTCTGAGCACTATGGGACTTAACATCTGAGGTCATCAGTCCCCTAGAACTTCGAACTACTTAAACCTAACTAAGGACAGCACACACATCCATGCCCGAGGCAGGATTAGAACCTGCGACCGTAGCGGTCGTGCTGTTCCAGACTGAAGCGCCTAGAACCGCTCGGCCACTCCCGCCGGCCGGTGGTGGTGTGGGATGAATGGAATGCACTCTGTAAATCATCTGGCTCGGAGCTGCTCTTGAAGTAACCGATTTGTAGCATTTCGTTGTCCCTGTAGTGCCATATGTTGCTGAAATCGCTGCTGCAGATGCCGTACGATGCTCCAGAGCCATTCGCCGAACAGGGTGGTTTTCTCTTTCGGTAATGCCATGTGGCTGTCAGGAGCCCAACCTTCTTGCAACTGTACATTCTCGTTTCCACGCAGCCAGCAATCATGGATAGTGGTTACATTTCTGCCAAGTATAGCAGAAGGAACATCCGGTTTCTCGTAGCCTTATTACACGGCCCCGTTCAAACTCTGTGAGGTGTTAATGGCGTCTCTGTCGCCTTAAAGAGGTTCTTAACATAAACTTACCACGCCAAATCTCAAAGATAGCTAACCCTCTGTAATTAATGGTCACGACCGTGATAACGGGTATTTGAAGCAAATATAATTTGCATCCTGATAGTGGCGTTACTGGGGTTATTCTTATGCGACTGGTGCGAAATTTAAATAGACGTCATGTTTCAGATGTAGAAAACCGCTTACCAGCTATCGTTCATGTCGCGCTACTCCTTAATCGTGCTGCAATTTTTCGTCCGTCAGTATCTATAGATTTTCTTCTCATACTGCGGAAGATTTGGTATTCTTTCAGTAACGCAAACGGAATCTCTTTCTGTACATGTAGGCTCGGTGTTATGAACAAAAGAGAGAGAAGTACTACAACTCACATAGAAAAGCCAAGGCTTAATTCTGAAACCTTTGTACCTCTTGTTACAAAACAAGCATCTGTTAGGTTATATCAGTTACGCTAGTTAATTACAGATGTATCTTTTCATCATATCACCATGAAACCGTGCTAGTAACTGCAGTAATTAAACTCCCATCATGGGCATTGTCATTAACACAGAGATTTGTTACAACTAACTGGACTATGGATATTTTTCGCTTTGTAATTCATCTATGGGCTCTTGATATGTTTTCACGAAATCAACAAATCTCCTTGCAAACAGTATCATATTACTGCGAGCTGTAAGCGGGTTTCTTTTTCGTCTGTATAGCAGTATCTTTGTTATACTAGCGATGTATAAAATCTATTCCAGATCATGCTGACCTCTTAATTTAAAGATGACTTCAAAGATGATCAGAGATCATTTTTCTTGACGTATCCTGCAATGCATTTTGCAGCATTTGTTGTTGTTGCGATCTTCGGGGCATCGTTTAACAAGAAGTTATTTTCATCGAATGTGTGTGTGAGTTTTTTATTAATAGAGCTAGCAAGAAAGCCGTCGCGATTTGCCAAAGCTTTATTACATTCTCACTTTAGACGATGACAAAAACAAAGTTTTGCAACATGTCCGGCGAAATGTTCCAATCAGGTGTCTTGTTTTCTACTTCTTTCATAATATTCACTCCAGTCTTCTTAATGCCACGGAAGTTAGCTGTTAATATAATATTATTCATAAGACACCAATCAGTGTGTACGTAATGTTCTGTAACCACCAAATAGAGCTCCTGACGATGCGAATCAGTGTATATCTCAGCTGTTGTAAGACATGCCTTATTAATGACTTCCGCAATCCGTAATAACAGAAGGTGTTTCGAATTATAGACTGTTCGTCGACATGTCTACATATAGCAGAGGGATATGACGTAAGTCAGTATCGCTGACTTTTCCGCGATGCGTTCCTAAGTCTATTGATTCTTGCCCTAATTCTTTGGAAACTTCAGCAAAAACTGTATTAAAAGCTCACACATTTTTAGCACATAATACAACACACTTTGCTTTAATACTACACCGACGGAAAAAGCAATGACAACATCAAAAAATGATTAACGTAGTGTATCGAAATTTCGGAAATACGTTTGTCTAGGTAACATATTTAAGTGATTAACATTGCAGGATAACAGGTTAACTAAGCACGAAATAATCTATTGCAAATGTAAAATGCTGGTACATCAATAATCGGTGTAACCGCCAGAATATACTGGGTGGTCCATTGATAGTGACCGGGCCAAATATCTCACGAAATAAGTATCAAACGAAAAAACTACAAAGAACGAAGCTCGTCCAGCTTGAAGGGGGAAACCAGATGGCGCTGTGGTTGGCCCGCTAGATGGCGCTGCCATAGGCCAAACCGATATCAAATTTTTTAAATTGGAACCCCCACTTTTATTACATATTCGTGTAGTACGTAAAGAAATAGGAATATTTTAGTTGGATAATTTTTTTCGCTTTGTGATAGATGGCGCTGTAATAGTCACAAACGTATAAGTACGTGGTATCACGTAACATTCCGCCAGTGCGGACGGTATTTACTTCGTGACACATTACCCGTGTTAAAATGGACCGTTTACCAATTGCGAAAAAGATCAATATCGTGTTGATGTATGCCTATTGTGATCAAAATGCCCAACGGGCGTTTTCTATGTATGCTGCTCGGTATTCTGGACGACATCATCCGTGGCCTGACCGTTCGCTGGATAGTTACGTTATTTAAGGAAACAGGAAATGTTCAGCCACATGCGAAACGTCAACCACGACCTGCATCAAACGAACGTCGTGTACAGTTCTGCCACTGGGCACAAGAGAAATACGGGACGATGACAGATTTTTTTGCACGCGTTCTGTTTAGCGACGTCATTCACCAGCGGCGGTAACGTAAACCGGCATAATAATTATGCACTATTGGACAACGGAAAATCCACGATGGCTGCGACAAGTGGAACATCAGCGACCTTGGCGGGTTAATGTATGGTGCGGCATTATGGGAGGAAGGATAATTGGCCCCCATTTTATCCATGGCAACCTAAATGGTGCAATGTATGCTGATTTCCTACGTAATGTTCTACCGATGTTACTACAAGACGTTTCACTGTATGACAGAATGTCGATGTACTGCCAACATGATTGATGGCCGGCACATAGCTCGCGTGCAGTTGAAGCGGTATTGAATAGAATATTTCATGACAGGTGCATTGGTCGCACGTTCACCGTTTCTGACGTCCCCGGATTTCTTTCTGTGGGAAAAGTTGAAGGATATTTGCTATCGTGATCCACCGTCAACGCCTGACAACATGCGTCAGCGGATTGCCAATGCATGTGCGAACATTACGGAAGGCGAACTACTCGCCGTTGAAAGGAATGTCGTTACACGTATTGCCATATACATTGAGGTTGACGGACATCATTTTGAGCATTTATTGCATTAATGTGATATTTACAGGTAATCACGCTGTAACAGCATGAGTTGTCAGAAAGGATAAGTTCACAAAGGTACATGCATCACATTGGATCAAATGAAATAAAATACTTAAACGTACCTACGTTCTGTATTTTAATCTTAAAAACCTACCTGTTACCAACTGTTCGTCTAAAGTTGTGAGCCATATCCGGCCGGTGTGGCCGTACATTTCTAGGCGCTTCAGTCCGGAACCGCGTGACCGCTACAGTCACAGGTTCGAATGCTGCCTCGGGCATGGAGGTGTGTGATGTTCTTAGGTTAGTTAGGTTTAAGTAGTTCTAAGTTCTAGGGGACTGATGACCACAGATGTTAAGTCCCATAGTGCTCAGAGCCATTTGAACCATTTGTGAGCCATATGTTTGTGACTATTACAGCGCCATCTATCACAAAGCGAAAAAAGTGGTTCAATATGTACTAAAAATGGGGGTTCCTATTTAAGAAAACGCAGTTGAGATCCATTTGACCTATGGGAGCGCCATCTAGCGGGCCAACCATAGCGCCATCTGGTTTCCCCCTTCAAGCTAGACAAGTTTCGTTCTTTGTAGTTTTTTCGTTTGACACTTATTTCGTGAAATATGTGGCCCGGTCACGAGCAGCCTGTAGAATGCAAGCATGCAAAAGTGCACGCATTGTATTGTGCAAGTGTCTGATGTCATTTTGTGGGATGGAGTTCCACACGTTTTGCACTTTGTCGGTTAATACAGGGCCGGTCTTGGATGACGCTGGAGTTGTATTCCGATGATGTCCCCTACGTGCTCGAATGAAACAGATCTGGTGATCGAGCAGGCCAAACCAGCATGTCGACACTCTGTAGAGCATGTTCGGTTAGGAAAGCGGTACGTACGCGAGCGTTATCATGTTGGAAAACACCCTCTGCAATGCTGTTCATGAATGATTACGCAACAGATCGAATCGCCAGATCGATGTACAGATTTTCAGTCAGTGTGCGTGGGATAACCACAAGAGTGCTCCTGCTGTCACAGGAAATCGCACCACAAAACTTAACTCCATGTGTCGCTCTAGTGTGTACAGCATGCAGACATGTTGGTTGCAGGCCCTCAATTGGCCTCCTTCTAGCCAACACTCGGCCATCACTGGCACCGAGGATGAATCAGCTTTCATCAGAAAGCACAACAGACCTCCACGCGCTCTACAATGAACTCCTGCTTGGCACCACTGAAGTCGCAAATGGCGGTGATTTGAGGTCCGCGGAATGCAAGCTACATTACTGGCCATTGAAATTGCTACAGCAAGAAGAAACACAGATCATAAACGAGTGTTCATTGGACAAACATATTACACTAGAACTGACATATAATTACATTTTCACGCAATTTGGGTGCATAGATCCCGAGAAATCAGTACCCAGAACAAACACCTCTGGCCGTAATAAAGGCCTTGATACACCTGGGCATTGAGTCAAACAGAGCTTGGATGGCGTGTACAGGTACAGCTGCCCATGCAGCTTCAACATGATACCACAGTTTATCAAGAGTAGTCACTGGCGTATTGTTACGGGCCAGTTGCTCGGCCACCATTGACCAGACGTTTTCAATTTGTGAGAGATCTGGAGAATGTGCTGGCCAGGGCAGCAGTCGAATATTTTCTGTATCCAGAAATGTCCACTGTTCAAAGTGCCGTCAATGCGAACAAGAGGTGACCGAGACGTGTAACCAACGGCAACCTATACCATCACGCCGGGTGATACGCCAGTATGGCGATGACGAATACACGATTCCAATGTGCGTTCACCGCGATGTCGCCAAACACGGATGCCACCATCATGATGCTGTAAACAGAACCTGAATTCAACCGAAAAATGACGTTTTGCCATTCGTGCACCCAGGTTCGTCGTTGAGTACACCGTTGCAGGCGCTCCTGTCTGTGGTGCAGCGTCAAGGTTAACAGCAGCCACGGTCTCCGAGCTGGTAGTCGATGCTGCTGCAAACGTCGTCGAACTGTTCGTGCAGATGGTTGTTGTCTTGCAAACGTCCCCATCTGTTGACTCAGGGATCGAGACGTGAATACACGATCCGTTACAGCCATCTCGACTGCTAGTGATACGAGGCCGTTGGGATCCAGCACGGCGTTCCGTATTACCATCCTGAACCCACCGATTCCATATTCTGCTAATAGTCATTGGATCTCGATCAACGCGAGCAGCAATGTCGCGATACGATAAACCGCAATCGCGATAGACTACAATCCGACGTTTATCATAGTCGGAAACGTGATGGTACGCATTTCTCCTCCTTACACGAGGCATCACAACAAGGTTTCACCAGATAACGCCGGTCAACTGCTGTTTGTGCGTGAGAAATCGGTTGGAAACTTTTTTCATGTCAGCACGTTGTAGGTGTCGCAGAGGAAACAGTTTTTTTTTAAACAACGGACACAGTATTTACAGTAAAAACATTTATTTTCGTAGGAATTGGTTTCGATCAAGTTTTGACCATCCTCAGACTACGGTGGTAGGCAGTGGCGGTAAATGGAGCGGGTGTTTATACGGTAGAGACTGTGTCCATTTTTAGAGCATTTTTTGCCAAACCGCTGTTTTCCAAGAGAAATGTTGCGTGGTTGCCAGGTATCCCCATTTATGCGGGAGCGTTTACCTGGCTAAAACCCAACTGCCGACTATACCTTACCAGTACACGCAAAACTCCTAATTACTCCGAAATGGATAACATTTCATATGGTCTTTCCATAAAGCTAGTGTTCAATTAAAATGGATTCGTGCAATCTAAAAAAAACTGACTTCTAGCAGAGAGGTAAGTGGCCAAACCTACACGCAACTCAATCATCGAACTAAATTGCATTAAGAAGCTACGCAGAAACCAGTCAAAACAAAAGGTTGTTGCTATTGTGTATTTTAAATTTCGGTTTAATTTATACAAACGGATTCATCGTCCGAAAGCGAAACTAATTAAGTTCCGTTGCCTGAAAATGGTGAAGAGTGGAACTGGAAACCAAGTTAATAACGTTATAACGGTCACTATTCTCTGCTCCGAATTTTTGCGTGTTCACGGAGTCGAAACTGACGTTAAAAGAACAGCAACCACAGTAGTACAGAGTAGTAATCGAAAACTCAGATGGAAGTAAGCTCTCATGGAAGTACAGTAGTCTACAATAAAAACTGATATCGAAAACATCGTTTGTGTTTCACTCAATTAAACATAGTCATAACTATGTTTATGAAGAGCGCTCGAGAAGTTTCTTCTTGCAATTGTTTCTAGATTTAAAAGTATCTGAAAAATATTGATGTTGAGGTTCAAAGGCAAAGGAAATAATTTTGACACTCAGTCCGTATTCAAAGGGCGGAAAGTTAAGTTTTTTCATTTTTCTATTTCTTTGGATCCGATCAATAAAGAGCACATTATTATCAGCATTCCACTCGAATGACGTTCTTTTTCTCGGAAAAGCAATAACAGAGACGTAGGACATACACAGATGAAATATTAACTTACTAAAACTCCCCAACATTGACATCCCCATACAAATTGAAAATAAAAACAAATAAAAAAACCAAAGAAATATAATGTCTCTGACTCCCTCCATTCAAATTACCCATTTCCCCGAATCATCACGCAGCAGACACAGAAAAACACCCACTGACGTTAACAACAAACAAATATAAAACTGTATTGAGATGCCTCATCGTATACAAGAGACCACCGAAAACCACAGTGTGTCAGTTATCTCAACACTACAAACAGTAAACACACAGTAAAAGTGAAGTATCGACGTTGAATGTGTTCGCTGCGGCCAAAAATCGTAGATCCTGGTGTACATACGACAAGGTAGAATTCCGGGGCCACACATATGATAATAAGGTCTCAAATATATCTTCAGTATAAAGAAACGAAAGTTGTTTCTTACCTAACGGTAAGAGAATCACGGAAAAGCTGTAATGTAGTAACGTACCTGGAAATCTAAAAATCAAATAAAAATCATCACGATTGCGGTTCTGATTTTTTATTTACTAGCAACCGATTTCGGCCCTTTCCTCAGACTATCTTCAGATGTTGCCCCGCCATTTGTAGCTGTCAGAGGTGAGAACAGCAGAAGTAAGTTTCTCACTTAAACGAAAACATTTGCAGAAAAAACTTAGCTGAAAATCGAAATCAAATTGGTTTTTGCTAGGAAGACTGCACTTAATAGCGAGTTACTTTCATTTAATAACAACGCTACAGTCATTATGTAAGTAGGCTGTTTAGGTTTTTATGTTGGTAACGCCACGTAGCGCTCTGTATGAAAATCACTGACTGTGCTGTGTGCAGTCCGTGGCTGGTTTGCATTGTTGGAATATTCGCTATTGTAGTGTTGGACAGTTGGATGTGAACAGCACGTGCCGAGGGAGATGGCAGAATTTTGGGAGCGGACGATCTGGACCTGTGTGCATCAGAAAGAGTAAATTTGTAATACTGGATATCATGTATATATATATATATATATATATATATATATATATATATATATATATATATATGATGACTTTTGAACATTGTTAAGGTAAATACATTGTTTGTTCTCTGTCAAAATCTTTCATTTGCTAACTATGCCTATCAGTAGGTAGTGCCTTCAGTAGTTTGAATCTTTTATTTAGCTGGCAGTATTGGCGCTCGCTGTATTGCAGTAGTTCGAGGTAAGTGAGGTAAGTGATTCATGAAAGGTATAGGTTATTGTTAGTCAGGGCCATTCTTTTGTAGGGATTATTGAAAGGCAGATTGAATTGCGCTTAAAATATTGTGTGTATCAGAGTAAGTAAAAAGAGAAATGCCTGAGTACGTTCAGTTCTGCTCACTCGTTTGAAAATCAAATAACGTTATAGGTTTATCAGCACAGTAATTCATTAATTTTTCTAAGGGGATGTTTCAATTATTAGCACGATACAGAAAATTGAACAAAGTACAACAAGAAGTTTAAACTATATACAAAGCAAACATATAGAAAACATTAAACGCTCACTGGTAAACACAGCACAAAGTATAATTACTACACATCCTATCCAATACTAATAAACCTCACAGATACAGAATTAACAGAGAAAGAAACAGTTATAAGCCGGCCGGAGATTACCTGCAGCACATACGTCTAAGGACCCTCCCATTGACATTCCAGCAGGATTCTCCTTTCTTTCCAGCAGTGTTCCTTGGGTGCAGAACGGGACAGAGGAACTTATACAACGTTGAGGGCTTGTCTCTTCGGCTGTATGGGTTGCCAGGAATTCAGATAGATGGTGTACCATTAAGACCGTTCGTAAGCGCTTCTTGCTTACCAACGCATTAGGTTTATGCATGAAATCGTAGCGTTCTTGTCTTGCAAGTTGATATTCCTGTTGCTATGGGTTTATTTATCGATTGTCATGTTTTATTTGTAGTTCACCGTCGCTATTTGAGTTTACATATTGTCATCTCGTCATTTGGAGGTAGTGAATGGAGCTGCGGACGCTAGAAAATGGAGAGCCAAGGGGAGAAATCAGAAAAGTTCCGACATCTTCTTCCTTTTGAGTTCAGTAGAGGAGTGACGGCAGCGCAGTCAGCCAGCAACATGTGTACCGAGTATGGAGTTAATGATAATGGAATGTAGTCAAATTAAGTCGAATGATGCTGAGGGAATTAGATTAGGAAATGAGACACATAAAGTAGTAAAGGAGCTTTGCTATTTAGGGAGTAAAATAACCGATGATGATCGAAGTAGAGAGGATATAAAATGTAGACTGGCAATGGCAAGGAAAGCGTTTCTCAAGAAGAGAAATTTGTTAACATCGAGTGTAGAGTTAAGTGTCAGGAAGTCGTTTCTGAAAGTATATGTATGGAGTGTAACCATGTATGGAAGTGAAACATGGACGATAACTAGTTTGGACAAGAAGAGAATAGAAGCTTTCGAAATGTGGTGCTACAGAAGAATGCTGAAGATAAGGTGGGTAGATCACGTAACTAATGAGATAGGTATTGAATAGGATGGGGGAGAAGAGAAGTTTGTGGCACAACTTGACTAGAAGAAGGGATCGGTTGGTAGGACATTGGAGGGCACCGTGGAGGGTAAAAATCGTAGAGGGAGACCAAGAGATGAATACACTAAGCAGATTCAGAAGGATGTAGGTTGCAGTAGGTACTGGGAGATGAAGAAGCTTGCACAGGATAGAGTAGCATGGAGAGCTGCATGAAACCAGTCTCAGGACTGAAGACCACAACAACATGGAGTTAATGCCATTAGTGACTCTCCACGTTCAGAAAGAGCTTCGGGGTTTGATGAGGGACGTTTAAACGCATTGTCCACAACGATCCACCCCAGTTTACTCGAGAACTGTCAAATGCGATGAACTGTGAGCATTCCACCGTCGTGCAACATTTGCGTACGATGACAAGTTCACAAAAATCAGCAGGTGGCCATTGTGCATCTCTGCTTCTTCGTCATCAAATGGCTCGTGAGCAACACCGACCATTCCTATAGTGTATCGTGACTGGTGACGAGAAATGGTGTCTGTATGCTGACATAAGGAAATGAAGCGAATGGTTGAGCTCAACAAAAATAGCAACTCCGCTTACAAAGACCTGCGCGCATCTCCAAAGATAATATTATGCATATTGTCGCACAGTGATGGACAGTGGTGTACTACGAATTGCTGACATTTATTGTCAACAACTGAGAGGCGTTACAGACGCGATCCAAGAACAACCACCCGGAAGACTGCTTGAACTATGCTTCTCCACGCTAACGTCCGCATGCATTCTGCTACATTGGCAAAAGACACTATGCAGGAATTGGGTTGGGGAGTCATTCTGCACCCACCTTATTCACCTGATCTCGTCGCTCAGATTTTAATGTTTTCCGTCCTCTGTTGGACAACCTTCCTTTCCGAATTTAGCTAGTAATTTAATTGTTTTTGCCGGCCAGTGTGGTCGAGCGGTTCTAGGCGCTACAGTCTGGAACCGCGCGACCGCTACGGTCGCAGATTCGAATCCTGCCTCGCGCATGGATGTGTGTGATGTCCTTAGGTTAGTTAGGTTTAAGTAGTTCTAAGTTCTAGGGGACTGATGACCTCAGTGGTTAAGTCCCATAGTGCTCAGAAAAAAATGGTTCAAATGGCTCTGAGCACTATGGGACTTAACATCTATGGTCATCAGTCCCCTAGAACTTAGAACTACTTAAACCTAACTAACCTAAGGACATCACACACATCCATGCCCGAGGCAGGATTCGAACCTGCGACCGTAGCAATCGCGCGGCTCCGGACTGAGCGCCTAGAACCGCTAGACCACCGCGGCCGGCCATAGTGCTCAGAGCCATTTGAACCATTTTTAATCGTTTTTGTTGTATATTCTATAGTATTTACGTGCATTACTGTCAGATAGACCTGATAAATTGAAGGTTTCAGCTTTTATTTGCGTCTGAATAAGAAAAGCGAAGTTTCTGTTTAGGACAGTTTCGCGTGTTCGCAAACGTTTGTTTACATTCTTGCCTGACGTTAATACGCGGGATTATCAATTAAGTCAGTGTACAATATTCAGTATTTACGTTTATTAGTGTCATTTAGACTCGATACATTGAAGGTAGCTGTTTTCATACGTTTTATTAGGTCAGTTTTCGCGTCTTCGTAAAAGTTTGTTTACATTATAAATACGAGTGTTAATCAGTTGAAGTTAGTGTGCAATACTCAGTATTAACGTTTATTAGTGTCATTTAGACTCGATACGTTGATGGTAGCAGTTTTTATAGTTTTATTAGGTCATTTTCACGTGTACGTAAAAGTTTGTTTACATTATAAATACGAAGGTTAATCAGCAGGTGTAGCTTACCGAAGGTTACTGTTTAATTCTTTCATAATATTCACTAGATAGCCCCTAGCAATTTACTGTAGGTCCCTGTCTATTTTTCTTTAGTATTTGGTATGGTTGGGAGCAGGATACAGGGGCTGCTGAAGTGGAAGGCTGAGCAACAAATTGAGGACAGAATATAAAATTTTATTTATTACGCAAGAGAATTCATGCAAAGTACTGGTAACGACACATTGACATATAACTTGTTCAATTTAAATGTATATCAGCTGATTTAACATGAATCATCAACAAGTTATCTAACATCAAACAATCTGCAAATATGAGATTTAAACCTTTCACAAAATTTTAATGCTTGCAAAATGTTATTACGAAAGATGGAAAATGACCAAAATTGTCACTGTATAACCTTACATAACCTAATGGGCACAATGGCTTACAGGTAATATTATCACAGACGTATAACAATATCTGCCCACAACAGCACTGTCTTACTTAACCTCGTGTGCCACAATGATTCACAGAGTCAACTCATATAGTTAAATGATAAATATTACCCACAATGGCACTTGGGTTATAATCCTACGTAGCACACCGATTTACCAAGACAATGCAATTAATGCCAAGTACAGTCTGGTCCAGAATAACGAGTGCCCTACCGCTGACTAAACTACTCAGAATCAGTAATGAACTGTTTTACAAGGCAAGCACATTCAGTTCAGACAAGTTAACAAGACAGTGCCTCGATTTGAATTTTACCACAGAAATTCATCAGTGGTCGGTCGTAGGCCAGACGGTGATTCGAAAAGGATTGAAAACAAGTTTCCGCACTGTTGGCGGTTGGCATTAAACCCCTGGCGTGCGAGAGATGTGTGGGCCAGTAACCCCGTTGCAACAGGAGCGGTTAACAACAGAACCCACAGAACTCCTTCTAAAACCACACCGTGAAATGACGTGAAAGGGGTTTCCAAAACAGTTTAACACTCAACAGTAGTGAGTAAGAGAAAAGGACCAAAAAAAAAAACGCGCACGGCTCTTACAATTAGCCTTGAATTATTCCTAGCTGTGGCTAAGATTGAATTAATTTTAGCCGGCCGAAGTGGCCGTGCGGTTAAAGGCGCTGCAGTCTGGAACCGCAAGACCGCTACGGTCGCAGGTTCGAATCCTGCCTCGGGCATGGATGTTTGTGATGTCCTTAGGTTAGTTAGGTTTAACTTGTTCTAAGTTCTAGGGGACTAATGACCTCAGCAGTTGAGTCCCATAGTGCTCAGAGCCATTTGAACCATTTTTGAATTAATTTTAATCCAACAGGTAAATAGTGGTGTCACAGCACACTTAAACTTTACTTGACTAGTGTGACAATTTGGGCGTCCCGTAACTGACCGGGACTGCTACGGTCGCAGGTTCGAATCCTGTCTCGGGCATGGATGTGTGTGATGTTCTTAGGTTAGTTCGGTTTAAGTAGTTCTAAATTCTAGGGGACTGATGACCTAAGATGTTAAGTCCCATAGTGCTCAGAGCCATTTGAACCGCAACTGACATAAGTTCAGTAACAAACTGAAATGCAATTTAAAGACACTCAAGTAAGGGTATTGTGAAACACTTCATCAACAATTTAAGCAAGCACGCCCACATAGGCACTCCAGTTCATACATAAATCAACCAGGGCACAAGTCAGTATGTTGACACGCAACGTGGGAACACTCACTGGTCAGCTGCGCAAGCCAGAATACGACAGAAAGAAGTCTCGCTGTATCTCCACCAAATGAAGATGCATCAAACTAACAGCTCACCTTTAGCAATATTAATCCAAATGCCGCTTATAAGGTAATGGCCAGAATAACACCAGCCCGTAGCCACAGCGTGAGGAAGGTTTAACTCGTAAACAGAACGAACGACAGCGAGTCACTGCAGCACCTCCAGTTCCGCTGCTCGGCCGGCCCCAATTCAACTTACCGACGCGACTTCCGCGATCTTCCGGCGTCGCTCTGCCCAGGCCCGCTCGTCTCACTCTCTCCCTCTACCTGCCCGAGACTCCCTTTCGACATCCCGCACGGAATCCCAGAGGGCGCACCAACTGGCGCACCGCAAAGCGAATCGAAAGAGATTGAACACGCTACACCGGAACAACCAAATCGCAGGAGCACACGGCACAGTATTCACTAGATAGCCCCTAGTAGGAAAAAAAGCACCAGACCTAGCTTCATATTATTTTTCATTGTTCAGTGTCCTTTCTGCCAATTACAGTGTAGCTGTTAACCTTGTGTTGCAGTAGATTTCCTTAAGTTTCTTACAGTAAATTACTTATTAGCTAGATGGATAGGGACTGCGTCTGTTGTGAGCCGATGCAGGAGGAGTTGGCCACAGTCCAAACGCAGCTGGAGGCTTTGTTGGTCACAGTCATCTAGCTCCAAAGTGAGCCTGCAAGCCCACTCTCACCTCAGTGTGGGTGGCGGACTGTGCAGAGCTCTCGAGCCTCAAGGGGAAGGCTGCATGAGGGACGAGGGACGAGGGACGCAGGTTCCTGCCAAATCCCATGCACTTTGATGATAGATTCAGTGCGCTATCTGATGCTAGGGGCGGGGGGGAGGCTGAGCCGGATCAGAATGCACCTTCTGCCAGGATAGTGGCCACTCCTTCAGCAAGGTCCGGACAGGCGCGTGGGGGTAGGGGTTTGTTAGTTATTGGGAGCTCCAATGTTAGGCGGGTCATGGAGTCCCTCAGGAACATAGCAGCTAGGGCGGGGAAGAAGTCCAACGTTCACTCGGTGTGCTTGCCGGGGGGCCTTGTCAGGCGGCTATTCCGGCGAGGCTCTTCCGGCGGCTATCGAGCGTGTGGGGTGCAGCCGGCTGCAGATTGTTGCACATGTCGGCACCAACGATGCCAGTCGTCGGGGTTCCGAGGAAATCCTTGGGTCCTTTCAACGGCTGGCTAAATTGGCGAAGGCGGCCTCCATCTCTCGAGGAGTGGAAGCCAAGCTGACGATTTGCAGCATTGTATCCAGGGTGGACCGGGGTCCTCTGGTTTGGAGTCGAGTGGAGAATCTAAACCGGAGGCTACGTCGACTCTGTGAAGAAACTGGTTGTAGATTCCTCGACCTACGCTACGGGGTAGAAGGTTGTAGGGGTGCACTACACGCAGGAAGCAGCTACATGGGTAGCACAGTACTTGTAGCGTGGACATGGTTTTTTTTTTCAGATTGGGTTCCTCCCCATTGGAAACAAATCATTAGCCTGAAAAATTACCAGTTCATGACAGTGATGTGGGTGCGCCAACTGTAAAAATTGTTAGTTCTCCTAAACAGGTCAATCCAAAGGTTTTAAATATTCCAAATCTCATGTTAGTAAATTGCCGAAGTGTCTGGAGCAAGATCTCCGAGTTACTCTCCAAAATAAGCAGTAGTAATGCCAATATCGTATTAGATACCGAAAGATGGTTGGAACCAGACATTAATAGCAGTGAAATTTTGAACTCGGATTGGACAATGTTTAGGAAGGATAAGACTGATGCAATAGAATGTGGTGTGTTCATTGCAGTTAAAAGCTGTTTAAATGCAGTTGAGATCGATACTGGGTCAGACTGTGAAATAGTCTGGATAAAGCTGTCAATCACACAAGGAGTGACCATTGTATTATGATGTTTTTATAGACCACCAGCATCCGTAAGAAACGTCGCAGAATGCTTCAGGGAACGTCTTGAGTGCACAGGAAATAAATATCCAAATTATCCATTAGTTATAGGTGGAGACTTTAATCTGGCGTCCAATGACTGGGAAAATTACACGCTTATCACAGGGGGCAGAAGCAAAGACTCGTTGAAGTTATTATAGGAGCTCTCTCAACATACAATCTTGAACAATTAGTTAGAAAACCAACTCGAGATGGGAACACGTTAGATATCTTGGCGTCAAACAGACCTGGTCTTTTTGAGGAAATTAATCTAGAGAAAGACATTAACGACCATAATGTCGTTGTCGCTTCTATGTCAGTGGAAGCTGCAAAAAAACCAAAGAAACAGCGTAGAGTTTTCTTGTTTGGAAAAGCAAATAAAAGTGTCATTAATGAATATCTTCATAGTCATCTCCAAGCATTCACCGCGGGACACAAAGATATTGAGCATCTTTGGTCGGAATTTAAAAACATTGTCCACCACGTGTTAGAGAAATATGTGCCTAGCAAAAATATAGGGGAGAGACGATCCACCTTGGTTCAACAAACATATTAGGAAGTTGCTGAGAAAACAGAGGATTTTGCACAGTCGTTTTAAACGTAGTCTCTGTCCCGCTGGCAAACAGAAATTATGTGAAATGAAAGCAGCTGTCGAAAGGTCAATGAGAGATTCTTTTAATGAATTTGAGAGCAATATTTTGTCTGCAGATTCTAAAAATAACCCCAAAAAATTTTGGTCGTACGTGCAATCTATAATCGCTACAAATAATTCAATACCTTCTCTTGCTGACATTACGGGTAATGTAACGGATGATGATAAACGGAAGGCCGAAATTCTAAACCTAGCTTTCAAAAACTCGTTTACGGTAGAGGACTGCAACACCATTCCACCTTTCAATTACCGAACAAACGCATGGGTGGCTGACATAGTGTTTAGTTATCTGGAATCGTAAAACAGTTAAGATCCTTAGACGCAAGGAAGGCACCTGGCCCAGACGTTATCCCCGTAAGACTTTATGTTGACTGTACTACAATTATAGCACCATTCTTATCCATCATCTGTCATTGGAACAGCGGAAAATTCCACGGGACTGGAAGAAGGCCCAAGTCATAGCAATCTATAAAAACGGAAGAAAATCGGATGCACGTAGTTACCGGCCAATCTCACTGACGTCGATTTGTTGTAGAATCATGGAACAGACTTTGTGTTCAGACATGATGACCTTTCTAGTCTCTGAGAAGGTCATCTGCAGAAACCAGCACGGTTTTAGGAAACAGTGGTCATGCGAGACACAGCTGGCCCTCTTTGTGCATGATATACAACAGGCTCTAGATACCGGCTCCCAGGTTGATGCCATATCCCTCGACTTTCGAAAGGCGTTCGACTCAGTTCCGCACTGTCGCTTGCTACAAAAAGTGCGCGCTTACGGTCTATCCAATGACATATGGCTGAATAGAAAGTTTTCTAACTGACAGAGAGCAGTATGTCGTCCTGTATAGGGAGACTTCAACAGAAACAAGCGTAACTTCAGGTGTGGCCCAGGGCAGCGTAATAGGTCCACTGCTTTTTACGATTCACATAAACGATCTGGTTGATGGTACTGACAGCCGCATTAAACTGTTTGCCGATGATGCTGTAGTCTACAGGAAAGTAGTATCACACGAAAGTTGTGAACAGATCAATGAGAATTTGCAAAAAGTAAATACGTGGTGTAATGACTGGTAGTTATCTCTCAATATTAGTACATGTAACCTGCTGCGTATAACAAAGCAAAAATTCCCATTAATATACGAGTACAAAATAAATGGCCAGTCTTTGGAAGCTGTAACATCCGTCAGGTATCTGGGTGTGACTATTCGAAATGACCTCAAATGGAATGATCAGATTGCACAAGTTACGGGTAAGGCGAACTCTAGATTGCGGTTTATTGGTAGAATCCTGAAGGGATGCAGTCCTTCAACAAAGGAAACTACTTAACAATACTTTAGTTCGTCCAGTCTTAGAGTATTGTCCGTTTGTATGGGCCCATTACCAGTTGGGCCTGATTCAAGAGATTGAGAAGGTCCAAAGAAGAGCGGCAAGATTCGTGATTGGTACATTTAGCCATCGTGAGGGCGTTAAAAATCTTATAGAAAGTATGACGTGGGACACACTTGCAGATAGACGACGCGCTAAACGAAAGGGGCTGCTCACTAACTTACAAAATCCGATCTTCGTCGAGGATGTAGAGCACATATTATTACCACCAACTTTCATATCGCGCAATGATCACCATTCAAAGATTTTGGAAATTAGAGCTCGTACTGAGGCGTTCAGACAGTCGTTTTTCCCTCGCGCGATCCGCGAGTGGAACGGGGGGAGGGGGGGGGGGGAATATGACTTTGGCGCGAATTGTGACCTCCCCTCCGCCACACACGGCTTGGTGGTTAGAGGAGTATATATGGAGACGTAGACGTAGATTGTAAGTAACTGTTGTAAAATGATTCTTCTATTCACTGTTTATTACCTCCTACATGAAACTATGACACAAAATTTTTTTGGCACATTCCACAGCCATGACGAACATTCGACTTGGGCTCTGTGGAAGGTACATTAACATCTCTGTTGTTATTGTAAATATTTATTGTGTATTCTTGTTCTTCTGACATGTTCTACATCCTGGAGAATCTTCTCACTATGGATCAGTTTAGACGAATAGCATATCTAATCTAATCCGTTAAACCAGGAGCAAGTGTGTGCAGTGCTGAGGACACGACAGTTATCTTACATATGGGAGTGACCTCAGCGTACTGAACATGGAGATGGAAAAGAAAGGAAAACTCTGGGTTTCGAAGAGTTAGTCATTTTTCAGTAATGCAATCAAGCAATCACGTGCAGTAGTTGACTGGTCAGGAACTGGCCTGTCACCAAACTCCGGCATTATCTGTCACTAAATTCTGGTCTGTCGTCTGACAACGAATACCCAAGGAAGGCTTCAAGAGCGCCTTTTGTCTAACAATACGACTACCAGAGGCAAGTGCTTCAACTAATGACTGTCTCGTAGCACAGGTTAAAGCTAGTACAGTAGACGCGGGTAGGAGAAAAGACGTACATTTCGTTTTCATACTCTTTGGTATGTGGCAGCAACAGTCCGTTAGTAGCGACTTAGTAGTTGTAGAGAACAGGCGAGATGCGAATTCTGTAGAAATTGTGAGCATATTCTCAAAATTTAGGACGGAATTTTCTCACCGATTGGCGAAGCTAATTGTTGTCTGCGATTTCACGAACATAGTGCAATACTGTTATACACTGAAGCGCCAAAGAAACTGTTACAGGCATGCGTATTCAAATACAGAGACATAAACAGGCAGAATACGGGACTGCGGTCAGGAACGTCTTTATATAGGACAACAAGTATCTGGCGCAGTTGTTAGATCGTTACTGCTGCTACAATGGCAGGTTATCAAGATTTAAGAGAGTTTGGACGTGGTTTTTATAATCGGTGCACGAGCGATGGGACACAGCATCTAAAGGCGGCTGACAGTTGACTAAACTGTGGTTACAAGAAGTGTCTAGTAACCACAGTTTAGTCAACTATCAGTCGCCTTTAGTGAATTAGCAGTCTAGTTAAAAGTTGATTAACTCTCTACAGTAAATTGATTTCTTAGGATGGATAGGATGTGTTACTGCTGTGTACGGACGCAGGAGGAGCTGGCCACTGTTCGCGAACAGCTGAACGTGTTGATGGCCGCGGTCAGCCGTCCTCAGGCTGTAGCGGCAGTGGGAAGTCTGGTGTGTCGCATGGTACACCCCAGGTGTTACATGCTTCACCCACTGTCCCTGCTGTCGAGACATCTTCGCGGTTACCGGGCGCGGTTGGGCCACCCTCTCCCCAAGGGGAATGGCGGGTTCAGCGTCATTCGCGGCGCACGAGGTGGAGCGTCAATGTGGAGGCTGGCCGTGTGGCATCGCCCGCTCTGCCTGTGAGTAGGCATGTGGCCGCTCCTTCAGCAAAGTCCGAGCAGGCACACGGGGGGAGGGGTTTGTTAGTGATTGGGAGCTCCAACGTTAGGCGGGTGATGGAGCCCCGGAGCCAGTTTGGAGCCGAGGAAGGCTTAAACCAGAGGCTCAGACAATCCTGCGGAGATATGGGGCGCAAATTTTTCGACCTCCGCTATCGGGTGGAGAAACGTAGGGTCCCCCTGAATAGGTCAGGCGTGCACTACACGCAGGAAGCGGCTACAAGGGTAGCGGAGTATGTGTGCAGTGCACATGTGGGTTTTTTAGGTTAGAGAATTCCATCCCTAGGCCCGACAAGACGCCTCCTGAGACGCGGCAAGGTAGGAGTAGGCAAAATGCAACAGGGAATAATAATATTAATGTGCTAATAGTAAACTGCAAGAGCGTCTATAGAAAGGTCCCAGAACTGCTCTCATTAATAAACGGTCAGAATGCCCACATAGTACTAGGGACAGGAAGTTGGCTGAAACCAGATGTAAACAGTAATGAAATTCTAAACTCAGATTGGAATGTATACCGCAGAGACAGGCTGGGCAGTGAAGGGGGAGACGTGTTTATAGCAATAAGAAGTGCAATAGTATCGAAGGAAATTGATGGAGATCCGAAATGTGAAATAATTTGGGTGAAGGTCACGGTTAAAGCAGGCTCAGACATGGTAATTGGATGTTTCTATAGGCCCCCTGGCTCAGCAGCTGTTGTGGCTGAGCACCTGAAGGATAATTTGGAAAATATTTCGAGTAGATTTCCCCACCATGTTATAGTTCTGGGTGGAGATTTTAATTTGCCGGATATAGACTGGGAGGCTCAAACGTTCATAACGGGTGGCAGGGACAAAGAATCCAGTGAAATTTTTTTAAGTGCTTTATCTGAAAACTACCTTGAGCAGTTAAACAGAGAACCGACTCGTGGCGGTAACATATTAGACCTTCTGGTGACAAACAGACCCGAACTATTTGAAACAGTTAACGCAGAACAGGGAATCAGCGATCATGAAGCGGTTACGGCATCGATGATTTCAGCCGTAAATAGAAATATTAAAAAAGGTAGGAAGATTTTTCTGTTTAGCAAAAGTGACAAAAAGCAGATTACAGAGTACCTGACGGCTCAACACAAAAGTTTTGTCTCAAGTATAGATAGTGTTGAGGATCATTAGACGAGTATGTGCCAAGCAAGATCGTAAGAGATGGAAAAGAGCCACCGTGGTACAACAACCGAGCTAGAAAACTGCTGCGGAAGCAAAGGGAACTTCACAGCAAACATAAACATAGCCAAAGCCCTGCAGACAAACAAAAATTACGCGAAGCGAAATGTAGTGTGAGGAGGGCTATGCGAGAGGCGTTCAATGAATTCGAAAGTAAAGTAGTATGTACTGACTTGGCAGAAAATCATAAGAAATTTTGGTCTTGTGTCAAAGCGGTAGGTGGATCAAAGCAAAATGTCCAGACACTCTGTGACCAAAATTGTACTGAAACAGAGGATGACAGACTAAAGGCCGAAATACTAAATGTCTTTATCCAAAGCTCTTTCACAGAGGAAAAGTGCACTGTAGTTCCTTCTCTAGATTGTCGCACAGATGACAAAATGGTAGATATCGAAATAGACGACAGAGGGATAGAGACACAATTAAAATCGCTCAAAAGAGGAAAGGCCGCTGGACCTGATGGGATACCAGTTCGATTTTACACAGAGTACGCGAAGGAACTTGCCCTCCTTCTTGCAGCGGTGTACCGTAGGTCTCTAGAAGAGCGTAGCGTTCCAAAGGATTGGAAAAGGGCACAGGTCATCCCCGTTTTCAAGAAGGGACGTCGAACAGATGTGCAGAACTATAGACCTATATCTCTAACGTCGATCAGTTGTAGAATTTTGGAACACGCATTATGTTCGAGTATAATGACTTTTCTGGAGACTAGAAATCTACTCTGTAGGAATCAGCATGGCTTTCGAAAAAGACGATCGTGTGAAACCCAGCTCGCGCTATTCGTCCACGAGACTCAGAGGGCCATAGACACGGGTTCCCAGGTAGATGCCGAGTTTCTTGACTTCCGCAAGGCGCTCGATACAGTTCCCCACAGTCGTTTAATCAACAAAGTAAGAGCATATGGACTATTAGACCAATTGTGTGATTGGATTGAAGAGTTCCTAGATAATAGAACGCAGCAGGTCATTCTCAATGGAGAGAAGTCTTCCGAAGTGAGATTGATTTCAGGTGTGCCGCAGGGGAGTGTCGTAGGACTGTTGCTATTCACAATATATATAAATGACCTTGTGGATGACATCGGAAGTTCACTGAGGTTTTTTGCGGATGATACTGTGGTATATCGAGAGGTTGTAACAATGGAAAATTGTACTGAAATGCAGGAGGATCCGCTGCGAATTGACCCATGGTGCAGGGAACGGCAATTGAATCTCAATGTAGACAAGGGTAATGTGCTGCGAATACATAGAAAGAAAGATGTCTTATCATTTAGCTAAAATATAGCAGGTCAACAACTGGAAGCAGTTAATTCCATAAATTATCTGGTAGTACGCAATAGGAGTGATTTAAAATGGAATGATCATATAAAGTTGATCGTCGGTAAAGTAGATGCCAGACTGAGATTCATTGGAAGAATCCTAAGGAAATGCAATCCGAAAACAAAGGATGTAGGTTACACTACGCTTGTTCGCCCACTGCTTGAATACTGCTCAGCACTGTGGGATCCGTACCAGATAGGGTTGATAGAAGAGATAGAGAAGATCCAACGCAGAGCAGCGCGCTTCGTTACAGGATCATTTAGTAATCACGAAAGCGTTACGGAGATGATAGATAAACTCCAGTGGAAGACTCTGCAGGAGAGACGCTCAGTAGCTCGGTACGGGCTTTTGTTGAAGTTTCGAGAACATACCTTCACCGAGGAGTCAAGCAGTATATTGCTCACTCCTGCGTATATCTCGCGAAGACACCGTGAGGATAAAATCAGAGAGATTAGAGCCCACACAGAGGCATACCGACAATCCTTCTTTCCACGAACAATACGGGACTGAAATAGAACGGAGAACCGATAGAGGTACTCAAGGTACCCTCTGCCACACACCGTCAGGTGGCTTGCGGAGTATAGATGTTGACGTAAATGTACAGGAAGCGGTGAAGTGATTTTCCCGTACGACCATTTTGCGAGTGTACTGGGATCAGCAGGAATCTTGTAAAACATCAAATCTCCTACATCGCTGCGGCCGGAGAAAGATCCTGCAAGAACGGGACCAACGACGATGGTGATGATGTTCGGTTTTTGGGGCGCTCAACTGCTCGGTCATCAGCGCCCTCACGAAGCCCCAATTTTTACACAGTCAAATTTTTCACGCAATCAAATCGAGCCACTGTCACGAATAATGATGATGATGAAATGATGAGGACAACACAAACACCCAGTCCCAGGGCAAGAAAATCTCCAACCCGGCCTCGAATCTAACCCAGGACCCCGTGATCCAGAGACAGCAACGCTAGCCACTAGTCCACGAGCTGCGGACGCACCAAGGACTATTGAAGAGAATCCCTCAACATAAGAGAAGTGCAGCCCTTCTGCAAATTGCTGCAGATTTCAATGCTGGGCCATCAGCAAGTGTCAGCGTGCGAACCATCCAACGAAACATCATCGATAAGGGCTTTCGGAGCCTTGATGACTGCACCACAAATCTTTACGCTTCGCCTGGACCCGTAAACACCGACAGTGGTCTCTTGATAACTGAAAACAAGTTGCCTGGTAGGACGAGTCTTGTTTCAAATTGTATCGAGCGGATGGACGTGTACGGGTATGGAGACAGCCTCATGAGTCCATGGGCCCTGCATATCAGAAGGCACTGTTCAAGCTGGTGGAGACTCTGTAATGATGTAGGTCGTGTGCAGTTAGAGTGATGTGGAAGCCCTGATACGTCTAGTTATATCTGGCCTTCCGCAAGGTAGTGTCATAGGCCCTCTGCTGTTCCCGATTTACATAAATGATCTAGGTGATAATCTGAGCAGCCCCCTTAGATTGTTTGCAGATGACGCTGTAATTTACCGTCTAGTAAAATCAGATGATCAATTCCAATTACAAAATGATCAAGAGAGAATTTCTGCATGGTGCGAAAAGTGGAAATTCGCATTAAACAAAGAAAAGTGCGAGGTAATCCACATGGGTACTAAAAGAAATCCGATAAGTTTTGGTTGAACGATAATTCGCACAAATCTAAGGGCTGTGAATTCGACTAAATACATAGCAATTACAATTACGAGCAACTTAAGTTGGAAAGACTACATACATAATAATGTGAGGAAGGCGAAACAAAGACTGCGCTTTGTTGGCAGAACACTTAGAAGATGCGACAAACCCACTAAAGAGACAGCCTACATTACACTTGTCCGTCCCCTGCTGGAATATTGCTGCGCAGTGTTGGATCTTTACCAGGAAGGATAGTCAGAGGACATCGAAAAAGTGCAAAGAAGGGCAGCTCGTTTCGTGTTATCGCGCAATAGCGATGAGAGTGTCACTGATATGATACGCGAGTTGGGGTGGCAGTCACTGAAACAAAGGCGGTTTTCTTTGCATTGAGATATGTTTACGAAATTTCGATCACCAACTTCCTCTTCCGAATGCGCAAATATTTTGTAAACACTCACCTACGTAGGGAGCAATGATCATCATGATAAAATAAGAGAAATCAGAGCTCGAACGGAAAGATGTAGGTGTTCCTTTTTCCCACGCGCCATTCGAGAGTGGAATGGTAGAGAAGTAGTATGAAAATGGTTCGATGAACCCTCTGCCAGGCACTTAAGTGCGAATTGCAGAGTAACCATATAGATGCAGATGTAGATATAGATACGACTCTGACTGCATGTCCCTTGTGCATTCCGACGGATTTGAGCAATTCCAGCAGGACAATGCGACACCCCACACATGCAGAATTGCTACAGAATGGCTCCAGGAACACTTTTCTGAGTTTAAACGCATCCGCTAGCTACCAAACTCCCCAGACATGAACATTGTGCTGTTCAGAAGAGATGGCTATTCTCTCGTACTCTTACGGATTTATGGGCAGCCCTGCAGGTTTCATGGTGTCAGTTCCCTCCAGCACTACTTCCGGCATTAATGGAGTCCATGCGACGTCGCGCTGCGGCAATTCTGCTGCTCGCGGGGGTCCTACAGATATTAGGCAAGTGTACCAGTTTGTTTGGCTCTTCCGTGTATAATGGACATGCAAAGGAACTAACGAAATACCGAATGATGCAAGCGATAGATAGGTTAATGATAATGGCGTGTAGATTGTTCAATGCTAGTCAGACTTTTGTTTACCGGAAAGGCAATGTGCGTCTTTTCCACCACTGCTTTAGGCCCATGAAGCCTCAAAGCAGTAGTAGAGCAGACGCAAAACTAAAACCGGTGTCAATTTATTGTGCTGCAATTTCGCGCTTATAGTGTACTGTAGTTTGTCTAAATCGCCCGTGTTGTGCTTGCAGGTTAAACACTTCATTTCATATACCTACAATCGGAAAGCAAATCGAGTTTCTTGAAGCGAAGAAGATTTGAGAATTGCGGCCAGGAGTGCAACGGCTCAGACTAATTCAATGAAGATGAATGTGTAGAATGAGTTGAACTTTAGACTAAAACTCGATCTAAAGTGTGTAGAATGCAAACGTTTGTTGCATGTAGATTGCTAAATTTACAAGATATGTGCCCTTTATGGAGGAAGTGGGAAGAAAAACTAGCCAAAATTACATTGATACAAAAGTAGATTGATAGTTCCTGTCTTGTAACTTCTTTGCTTAATTACCTGTATATGAATAATTTCATTCAGTAATTCGTTTGCAGCAGTTACCGTATGCGTTTATAATAGTCAAGTCCTATTCCTGATGCCTTCATTCTTTCCATTGGATTGAAATTGTGATACTAACACGGTGCGTCATCTTAGCTACGCAAGGAGGAGCGTTGACAAAATACAAGGTGTTTCAAAAATGACCGGTGTATTTGAAACGGCAATAAAAACTAAACGAGCAGCGATAGAAATACACCGTTTGTTGCAATATGCTTGGGACAACAGTACATTTTCAGGCGGACAAACTTTCGAAATTACAGTAGTTACAATTTTCAACAACAGATGGCGCTGCAAGTGATTTGAAAGATATAGAAGACAACGCAGTCTGTGGGTGCGCCATTCTGTACGTCATCTTTCTGCTGTAAGCGTGTGCTGTTCACAACGTGCAAGTGTGCTGTAGACAACATGGTTTATTCCTTAGAACAGAGGATTTTTCTGGTGTTGGAATTCCACCGCCTAGAACACAGTGTTGTTGCAACAAGACGAAGTTTTCAACGGAGGTTTAATGTAACCAAAGGACCGAAAAGCGATACAATAAAGGATCTGTTTGAAAAATTTCAACAGACTGGGAACGTGACGGATGAACGTGCTGGAAAGGTAGGGCGACCGCGTACGGCAACCATAGAGGGCAACGCGCAGCTAGTGCAGCAGGTGATCCCACAGCGGCCTCGGGTTTCCGTTCGCCGTGTAGCAGCTGCGGTCCAAATGACGCCAACGTCGACGTATCGTCTCATGCGCCAGAGTTTGCACCTCTATCCATACAAAATTCAAACGCGGCAACCCCTCAGCGCCGCTACCATTGCTGCACGAGAGACATTCGCTAATGATATAGTGCACAGGATTGATGACGGCGATATGCATGTGGGCAGCATTTGGTTTACTGACGAAGCTTATTTTTACCTGGACGGCTGCGTCAATAAACAGAACTGGCGCATATGGGGAACCGAAAAGCCCCATGTTGCAGTCCCATTGTCCCTGCATCCTCAAAAAGTACTGGTCTGGGCCGCCATTTCTTCCAAAGGAATCATTGGCCCATTTTTCAGATCCGAAACGATTACTGCATCACGCTATCTGGACATTCTTCGTGAATTTGTGGCGGTACAAACTGCCTTAGACGACACTGCGAACACCTCTTGGTTTATGCAAGATGGTGCCCGGCCACATCGCACAGCCGACGTCTTTAATTTCCTGAATGAATATTTCGATGATAGTGTGATTGCTTTGGGCTATCCGAAACATACAGGAGGCGGCGTGGATTGGCCTCCCTATTCGCCAGACATGAACCCCTGTGACTTCTTTCTGTGGGGACACTTGAAAGACCAGGTGTACCGCCAGAATCCAGAAACAATTGAACAGCTGAAGCAGTACATCTCATCTGCATGTGAAGCCATTCCGCCAGACACGTTGTCAAAGGTTTCGGGTAATTTCATTCAGAGACTACGCCATATTATTGTTACGCATGGTGGATATGTGGAAAATATCGTACTATAGAGTTTCCCAGACCGCAGCGCCATCTGTTGTTGAAAATTGTAACTACTGTAATTTCGAAAGTTTGTCTGCCTGAAAATGTACTGTTGTCCCAAGCATATTGCAACAAACGGTGTATTTCTATCGCTGCTCGTTTAGTTTTTATTGCCGTTTCAAATATACCGGTCATTTTTGAAACACCCTGTATAATCTCTTTAGGTACTGCTTGAAATTGCAATTTCATTGAACTCGTGTTTACACAAGCGATCTTTTCTTCAAAAACGAGAAATGCATTCCAAACATCTGGCAAACATTTATACTTTTACATACGCATTTTACATGATTTAGTCAGTGTTTTAGAAATGTGTGTCATATCTTTTCGCTTTGCCCTACTGGTTGGACAGGCTTTTCGGAACTTCGCGGTGGAATTTAGTTTTGGCCTGCTGAGTCGAAAGATCTTCTTGTAAAATACTACTTCCTTCTAAGCGAAAGAGATACGTTGAAGGAAAAAAAACTCATTTGTGGTAAAGGCATCATATACAGATAATTGAATGAAAAAAGAAACCCTAATAATTGCAGTACCAATCAGTTTACGCAGCACTGCGTCGGGGACAACTGAACATAACGCAGAACACGAGCAGTTGACATGACTCTGTTAAGAACATTCAGTTTGCTACAGACTATGAGACAGAATAATAAATACGACTGTAGACGAATATTGGGAATAAAGTATTACGGAACAGACAGGAACAAATGGAGAAACTATGTTACAAGACGAAAGAAAATAGAATACGAAAAATTATAGTGAACTCTGATCAATAGGGTAGTGGACGAAAGAATAGGCGAACCAACTAGATCAACAGTTAACCAGTGCAGTAGATGCAATAGCAAAATAATATAACCTTTAAAACCCAGTATGAAATATGGACAAAGAAATAATTGAAAACTTTCTATACCGGAATATTTTATCAGTTATCAGGCAGTGTGTAGAGCAAAACGATTTTTTTATCGTCTCTTCGTTAAAAGACATGTTCCCTTCTTTCCGATCCTTGCACACAGATTTGTGTGAAGATTACATAGTTTTCGGTATCAGCCTACTAATTTATATGTCACTACTTATCTGGGTAATCTTAACAATTAATTTCAAAACTGAATAATGAAATAGCAATTATTGTATCAATCAGTCAGAATCTCCCTTCAGGATTCATGTCGGAGATGCCAAAGTTGCCACGTGCCTTAATGAAGTCACACCGTTTATATTTTCTTGTGTATATTGTTGTTGTTTATCCTACTCCGTAACATTTGTAAGGTCCCATTAGTGTGTTACTTTCTAAAAATTTTAGGTACCTTTCCTCGTAAGGAGAAGAGGTCTAAACATTGCACCGCAGTCCTGGTATACTAGTAGGCTATACATAGTTTCCATTAACCACATTAGATTCAGGTTGGAACCTTTCGATCAGTTTTGTTCTGGTTCGTTCTTATTTCGCTTTGCAGTTGGCATTTGTCCACTTTGACGTAAAGATTCTCATCTCCTTTATCGTCATATAACCAAAGGTAGATCGGGAGTGGCGTGTGCGAACGGATTGTTAATTGTGTAACTGCTGAGTGTGTGTTGTAGTATTTTATCTGTTTACATGTGAATCAGTACATCTGTCGACAACAGTTTGTGAAATGGTCTAAACATCACAACCAGTATGGTCAGTGTGGCTGAGAAATGGTCCTGTTCTGGTACACTTTTATCTCCTTGTCTCCAAGCTAGCATCTCATACTATAGAATAGGCCAACAGAAGTGTATATGTATGTAAATTTTTGTGTTCAGTTTTCAAACTGAGTTGATGTGGCAACCGCGTCTGTAGTCCTGTGACAAGTTTTTTATCTCAGAGAAGAACTTCCAACGTTGGATCTATTCCCATGTCGGCGGACTGCTGCAAGGTTTCCCCTCAATAGCCCCCTTTAGTAGGGTAGACCTTACGTCCGGATGTCTTAATACATTTCCCGTCATCCTGTCCCTTCTTTCAAGTCAGTGTTTCCTAGATACATGGTTTTGAAAGTTTTTGCAGAGAATTGTATTTCTTATCTTCAAGGAAGCATTGAACTTATAAGGTAATGGCTACAAACTAATGGTGATACGCCAATAAAGAATGCATGTTATATGTCGAAAAGTTTATTTACATGCAGCGCGGAATAAATAGATAATGGCTGATAATTATGAGGATTCAATCCGTCTACCAGGCGTAGGACAGAGCCGGGGCGCTGTAGGTCAGGTGGGCGACGGCAGGGGCGGCGGAGTAGGCCACTCCCAGCAGACCGTGGGCGGCGACGACGGGGGCGGCGTAAGCAGCGGGGGCGGCGTAGGCGCGCGCGTAGGCCGGGGCGGCGTAGGCCACGGCGGGGGCGGCCACGTGGGCGACGGCGTCGTTGCTGACGCGGACGTCAGACTTGGTGACGCTGGAGTAGGGCGTGTCGACGGTCTTGGAGTAGGTGGACACCTGTCCCAGGTTGCCGAAGCTCCTCAGGATGTTGGAGCTCTGCGACGTGAGGGCAGCAGGTGCGTAGGCAGCGGGGGTGGCGTAGGCTACTGCGGGGGCGGCCACGAAGGCAGCGCGGGCCACGGCCAGCACGGCGGCGAAGACGGCGAACTGTAGGGCATAGTCGCAAGGTAACCACTTGTGGGACAAGCTGGTGAGACACGCAGGGCTAAGTAAACTGCCAATATAAACGTACTACAAAAAGGGGAATATGTGTAGGTGTCAAGGAATGCTCAAGGATGTAAATAGCCACAGGGTGACGTCAAAAGAAGGAAATACGACACCTCATAATGGATGTTGCAAAGAGTTTTTCGCGTCGTCTCAAACTTTCATTGATTTTCTCAGTGGTCACGAAAGTGTTGCAAGTGTCCTCAACAAAGAAGACGCCGCCGCGTTGTCTAGGGCGTCTTGTCACTGTCCGCGCGGCTCCCTCTGTCGTACGTTCGAGTCCTCCCTCAGGCATGGGCGTGTGTGTTGTCCTTAGCGTAAGTTAGTTTAAGTTAGATTACGGGGGGTAGGATGCCAAACGGGCCGACTTGGAGCAGGAGAGGCATCACAGGTCATTTTAATTTCCAGTGTCTATACTTTTACAAATAAATTCATAAAACTTTGTCAACATCACCAGGAAGGATTCGGGATTCACACTCATTTCAGTGGAAGTTCGAAAACATAACAAAATAATTTTTTTTACATGTGAAATTTCATCATATTTTCACTTACTTATGGCTGCATTTGTTGCTATAGGTACACTTTTCTTCGTAAGTTAGAGAGATTCTTCGATGAATTTTGCACAGCATACATACCATACTTAGAGGTGTATGAAGCTCTAGAATTTATTTAATTTATGAAAAAACGAATGAGCTGTTATATTTTAAACTTCATGTTTAGAAAAAACACAAATTTTATAGTTAGTTACCTCAATTTGTAAAAGTTTTTAATAGATGTGGAAAATTCTAGAGTTTCATACACATTTAAGTATGGTTTGTATGCTGTGCAAAATTCATCGAAGAATCTCTCTTACTTATGAAGAAAAGTGTACCTATAGCAACAAATGCTGCCATTAGTAAGTGAAAAAAATGATGAAATTTCACACGTAAAGAAAATTATTTCGTTACGTTTTCGAACTTCCACTGCTATGAGTGTGAATTCTGAATCCTTCTTGGTCATGCTGACAAAGTTTTATGAATTTATTTGTAAATGTATAGACAATGGAAATTAAAATGTCCTGTGGTGCCTCTCGTGCTCCAAGTCGGCCCGTTCGACGGCCTACCCCCCCCTTAAGAAGTGTGTAAGCTTGGGGACTGATGACCTGAGCAGTTTGGTCCCATAAGATCTTACCACAAATTTCCAAAGAAGACGCCCATTGTTTGAATTCTAATGAAAAATTCCTTCCTAAACTGAGGGGGCTTAGAAGACACAAAACGAAAATCGACAGCCGACTAAATCCCCCTTCCAGATTTGAATTTTCTGTGATATCTCTAAAGGGCGGGAGGTTTCCCTTTAGAAGTCTGTGGTTGATTTCCGTTCCCATCTTTCTCC